>NC_090449.1:41003286-42254536 GCF_031143425.1 Pleurodeles waltl
TTCATTTATTGAGACCTAACTGGACCTAAGTGGAGGTTAGTGGCCTATTGCTAAGTGTGGATACTTACTTGCCCTTACCAATAATCCACTTTCCAACATTTTTGGTGTACAGTGGTGGGATCCAGTACTTGTGTTTAATAACACACTACAGTTTTAAGTGAAATACGTTACAAATCCTCTAAATTGACCTAGAGCAAAAGTATTTTTGATTTTTTTGATTTGGACTACTTATTTAATTACTTAATTTTTGATTTTTCTAAATTGTTCTTATAAATTGGTGCCAACATTTTTTTAAGTGCCAAAAAACTTAATGGGAGACCATGGAGCTTGATCTGGCTAAACTACCCACAATCACTGCAGCTGAGCTTAGGGTGTTGTGCAGAAAGAGGGGATTACCTGCCGCTAACAACCTTAGGAAGGCTGTTATGGTCAAGTCCCTTGAAGCCTGGGTAGTGCAGATGGAGACAGAGAAAGCTTCAGAGGTAGGACGGGAGAGGAAAAATGTCCTCTCTAACCTCTAGGAGGAGGAGGATGATTGCCAAACTGTAATCTCGCCAGTTAGGGCCAGAGCTAGTGGGAGGGGAGGGCCTGTGGCATAAGACCAAGAAGAAGCAGAGTTGGACCTCAAGGAAAGGGAACTTGAGGCCCAGGTAGCCTTCATAGCTTTGGAGGCAGAGACGTTGGCCCTAGAGAAAAAGAAGTGGGCAAAGATTGAACAGAGAGATAGTGGCTGCGACAGAGAAGTTGAGGTGTTCATGGGTGGGGGGTTCTGCCCCAGGTTACCTAAGTCGGTTGTTCCTGCTTATGGAGAAGGGGATGACATAGACAAGTGGTTGGAGGCCTTTGAGAGGACACTGTTAAAAATGGGGTCTTCGGTTGGCAGTCAGTTTACCCCCTGTCCAAGCAAGGACCCTCACTCTAGTCAGGGTAAAGGAGAATCACCCTCAGTTAACCCCCGCTCACCCCCTTGGTAGCTTGGCACAAGCAGGCAGGCTTAACTTCAGAAGCAATGTGTAAAATATTTGTACCAACACACACAGTAAATCAGTCAAAACACTACAAAATGACACAACACAGGTTTAGAAAAATAGGTAATATTTGTCTAGACAAAACAAGACCAAATTTGATAAAATCTACAATATACAGTTAAAAATATGAATTTAACATTTAGAAGTATGAAAACGTCCTTGATGCACAAAGACTGCAAGCTGGTATTATGCAACGTTGTGACAAAGTCGTTTCCTACGATACAATGCCAATGGGCTGTTTACGGAGTCGTTTGACCCCCAAGTACAGTACCTTAAGAAACAAGTAGAAAACAGGCCGGTGCACGGAATCGGGGAGAGCGGCGTAGCTGGTCCGATGCGGTGTTGGTTCCGGTGCCAGGGGGCAGAAGGACAGCAGAGTTGCGCAGCGGCTTTGGGTCCTCACTACAAAGTGGTGGAGGTGAAGCGGCGTCAAATGTGACATCAGTCCCTTTGTTCCAGCAGATGCGAAGTCCGGTGGAGTCACGATGCTGCGGGTCAACCTCACGGGGTGGCGATGATGTCATAGGGTCACAGGCGCTGCAATGGTGTCGCGTCGTCACAGACGTTGGACTTATGACACTCCAGTGTCAGCGAAGTCGGGCGGGATCGGGGGCTGCAGGGACGCGAGGCCTACGGGGTCGTCGGACTTCTAAGGGGTCCACGGCCTCGGGGCAAGCGCCGCCGTGGTTCCGGGAAGTGGCATCCTTTGGGAATTTGCACAGCGTTGTCTGACATCGTTAGGCTGGTTTTTGCCCAGAAATTCACTTCCAGGGGTCCAGGAACTGGAATAGCACCCTCTGGCAAACTAGAGTCCACAGTAAGTAGACTTAGGTCTGGTTGGTGAAGTCTTTGCTGTTCCTGAGGCCTCAAAACAGGAGGCAAGCTCTACTCCAAGCCCTTGGAGTTACTTCTGAAGCAGGAATGCAGCAAAGTCCAGTCTCTGTCCCCTTGCACAGGCAGAAGCAGCAACTGCAGGATAGCCCAACACAGCACGGTCACAGGCCATGGCAGCACTTCCCCTCAGCTCTTCTCCAGGCAGAGGTTCCTCTTGAATCCTTGAAGTAATCTAATCTTCAGGTGTTTTGAGTCCACTACTTATACTCCTTTCTGCCTTTGAAGTAGGCAAACTTCAAAGAAAAGTCTCTCTTGTTTGTAAGATCCTGCCTTGCCCAGGCCGGGCCCCAAACACCCACCAGGGGGTTGGAGACTGCATTGTGTGAGGGCAGGCAGAGCCCTTTCAGGTGTAAGTGACCACTCCTCCCCTCCCCTCAGCCCAGGTGGCCTCTCAGGATATGCAGGCTACACTCCAGCTCCCTTTGTGTCACTGTCTGGAGGAGAAGTGCCGACACCCCAACTGTCAAACTGACCCAGACAGGGAATCCACAAACAAGCAGAGTCACAGAATGGTTTATGCAAGAAAATGCCTACTTTCTAAAAGTGGCATTTTCAAACACACAGTCTAAAAACACACTTCACAAAAATAATTTGTTTTATATTGTGAGTTCAGAGATCCCAAACTCCACATGTCTATCTGCTCCCAAATGAAATCTGTGCTTTATTAATATTTAAAAGCAGCCCCGGTGTTAACCTATGAGAGAGATTGGCCTTGCAACAGTGAAAACCGAATTTGGCAGTATTTCACTGTCAGGATTTGTAAAACACATAAGTACATGTCCCACCTTTATTGTACACTGTACCCTACCCATGGGGCTACCTAGGGCATACCTTAGGGGTGCCTTACTTGTATAAAAATGGAAGGTTTAGGACTGGCAAGTGGGTACAATTGGCAAGTCGAATTGGTAATTTAAAACTGCACACACAGACACTTTAGTGGCAGTTCTGAGCCATGTTTATACACACAGACACTGTAGTGGCAGGTCTGAGCCATGTTTCTAGTGCTACTACTGTGAGTGGCACAACCAGTGCTGCAGGCCCACTAGTAACATTTGATTTACAGGCCCTGGGCACCTCTAGTGCACTGTACTAGGAGCTTACTAGTAAATCAAATATGACAATCATGGAAAGACAATTGCTCATACAATTTATACAGAGAACACTTATACTTTAGCACTACCTCCAAAAATCATTTCAGCCATGTTGGATTTTTGAAGAATGTTGCTCCCTGAGATTGATTTTTGCCACATTTACCAGGAAGTGGTCTTCAAAGGGGGAAGGTGCCTGCCTGTGATTGGACAACCAAGACGCCCCTGCTTTCCACCCAGGAGCAAGGATAAGTATGGCAGAGCTGCAGCCACACCTCAAGTCCCTACTAGGAACATCATCAGAAGAAGAGCACACTTGGGCTTCACTACAAAAAGCACTTTGCCTGGCTTCAACTGGTTCAAGAAGGGACTCCCTGCTTGCTACAGGTGAAAAATAGCTAACCAGAGTCCCCTGTATCAAATCCTGAAGAAACTGACCAGCTGACCACTGTCCAGTGCTCATTTTGGAGTTTGACCCAGGTGCATTCTGGGAGTTGGTGTCCGTAACCTCAAGGAACCTTTGGGTGAGCTATGGATTCCTAAAGGACCTTCAAAGACCTTCTGGAAGAAGATACAGAAGTTTGGAGAAGTTTGGAGAACTTTTGAGAAAAAGCTCCATAACGGGACAGACCTGCCATGGTGAGTCAAGCCAGCTTACCTCAACCGCGACCCAGCCTGACTTGTGGGTCCGTCCCACTGAAAACTGCGGAATCCCGGACTTCCATGATTTCCATGGGCTCCTAGAAAAGCAATCTGACGACCTTGAATCGAAATCTGCTTGCTGAGGAGGGTTGACCCCCCGTCAGAAGAAAAAAGTTTCCAAAAATTGACTAAGGCTGTCATTATGAACACGGCGGGAAACACCGCCGACCACCATGGCGGCGGTGAACAGAAGTCCGCCGTTGGCGGTGAATGGAAAGTTGCCATATAATGAACGATAATCCCAAATCCGCCAAAAATCACCATACCACCACTCCCCGCCATGATCGTGTCGGCAGGAATCCCAGACCTCCCCACCCAGCCACCAGCGAGCACACCCACATCCCGCCCTCCAAATAATGATGCACAAATCCCCTTGGCGGACAGTGGAGGCCGGACGACCATTGGCGGTTCCGACCGCATTGGGCGGCAAGTGGACTGAACAGCAAGAAGTGCACACATTGGATAAGCAGGCAACAAACACCTGACACACATCCATAACCCCATAAAACACCCCTAGACATACCCCAAAATCCTTTGCAATGAAACCAGGCCGAGAAGACGGAGAGCACCAGAGGCAGACACCGAACGCCACCATACAAGAGACGCACACGACCCACAGAAGAGCACCCTCACCAAGTTCCCAGCCCGACACCATTCACCACACTCACCATGTCACCCCCCAAACATCCACGCTTCACAGAAAGGGAGTTAAGGACCATGGTGGATGAGATCCTAAAGGTGGAGCCACAAATATTCGGGCCGAGGCGCAGCACACACCCATCGCAATGAACATGGAGCTATGGCAGACCATTGTGAAAAGAGTCAATGCAGTGGGACACCATCCATGCACCAGGGACGACATCTGGAAGAGATGCAATGACCTGCGGGGAAAGGTCAGGGGCATGGCATCAAGGCACCACATTGCAGTGCAGAAGACTGGGAGAGGACCGCCACCAACACCACTAGAATACACAGACTGGGAGGAAAAGGTACTGGCCATCCTGCACCCTGAGGAACTCACTGGACTCACTGGAGGAATGGACTCAGGTAAGTCATCAACATATACCCCATATACACCAAACCTGTAATGCATGCACCACCTCACCCTCACCCACCAGGACCAACACCCCACCCAGGCAACAGCCACTAAATTGACCCCTCCTGCATGACCACAAACCCACTAACAGGTCCACATCCCTCCCCCTGTGCACAGCTACCTACCCCTGCAAGTACCCACAATGGAACAATACCCCCCACCACAATGCAACCCCACAGTCGAAGCAAAATGCAGTGTCAACCTCACAAAGGCACCCTGTAAGGCCACTGAAAGTAACCCCAGCACAAAATAGCCCAGTCATGTTCACCCCAAACATTCATGCAGCTGTAACAGACATGTCTATGTCCCCCAACAGGCACCACCACCCATGCCACCCTAACAGACGGGGCAAGGAGTGTCAGTGCCCCCCAGGGAGACAGAGGCACCTGACAGGACACTGGTGAAGGATCCCTGGGCACTGATGAGAAAGCAGGCCCCTCATACAGTCTTGGACTGTCACCATGCAGCAGCCCCACCCAGGAAACCACTGTCACCCCTACCACCCAGTCAAGACCAACAGCCCAGGGCAAGCATCCGCACACCACTGTATCCATGCCACAGACTGGTGGAACACAGGCCACAGTCTTCCACTCCCAACATGCAAGAAGGCGAGGGCCGCAGTACAAGTGGTACTGCCAGACCTGTGCAGGGGGCACAGGTACAGGGGGCTAGGGCAAGTGCAAGGGTGTCAGTGGGCCAGTGGGGAGGCCACAGGATGGACGCAGCAGCCCAGGACGTGATATCAGAGGTATTAGGGGCCTACCAGCATACCCATGACAGGTTGGCACAGATAGTGTTCACCCTGGAGCACAGTCAGAGGATGCAGCAGGAACACCACCAACAGGCCATGGAGCAGTGGAAACAGCACAACGCCACAATGGTCACCATAGCAGGAGCACTGTTGCAGCTGGTTCAAACCCGGTCTGAGACCCACACAGGACAGGAGGCCTTCACTACAGCACCGGACACCCACCATGAAATTACACCATCATCAGAAACATCCCAGGAACTTCCCTCACAGGAAACCCAAGGACCTACCATGTCATCCCCTGAAGATCAACAGCAGGCGCCCAAACAGACCCTCAGGCCAAGATATGGAACTGGAACCTCAGCAAAGAACAAGGCCCCCTTCAAGAAGTAACTCAGCAACAATCTGCACAGCAACCATCCCACTCAATCAGCCTGTGTGCCTAAATGTGGGCCCTAAGTAAATGCAGAAAATATCAATCTGTACAATGCAGAACCATGTTTCACATATCATTATCAACCACCCCCTATGTGACTGAGCACACTGACAGTATGTGTCACAAGCCCCAATGTCAGCCCAAAGTCCCACACAGTTACTGGAAGTAGAGCTGTATCAGTTGGGTCCTGGAATTGACATCTTTCCCTTCCTCATCATCACATCACTCTCCTCCCCTCTCTGAGGTAGCTGGTCAGGACATACAGCACCCTCTACCTCCAAGAGGGGGATGGAATTTCTCACCGCCACATTGTGCTGCATGCAGCAGGACACCACTATTCTACCATTATTCTACACACCTTTTCAGGCCCATAGGCCAGGGACCCAGAGATATGTATCTAGCCTTCAGGAGACCTATTGTGCGCTCCATCACCCTCCTAGTGCGTCCATGGGCCTCATTGTAATTCCTCTCTGCATCCGTCCTAGGATTCCTCACTGGTGTCAGGAGCCAAGGCAAGTTTGGAAAGCTAGAATCACCTAGAAAAAGGTGCAATACAGAGTAGTCATTGTGAAGCCCCTTAGCCAGATAGCCTGGCTGTCTGCTATGTGTCAGTTAGTGACAGACACACTTACCTATGATCCACCCTCTGTCCTCTTGGAGTTGTTCCATCCTCTATGGAACACTACTATTCCTCAACACAAAGGAATCATGGACTGAACCTGGGAACATGGCATTCACATGTGAGATGTACTGGTCTACAGTACATACCAATTGTTTCTGTACACCTGTTCACTCATTCTTGGGAGATGATCGGTATGTGGGTGCCATTGATGGCACCTATCACATGGGGTATGTTGGCAAAGGTATAGAAATCTGACTTGATGGCAGGGAGGTCAGTACTTTGTGGAAACTTCACATAGGACTGCAGGTGTCGTACAAAAGCATTTAGAAATCTTGTCAGTACCATGCTGAACATTGGCTGTGAAAATCCAGCACCCATGCCCACTGTCACTTGAAATGAACCTGTGACTAGGAAAAGGAGTGTGGCGAGCACCTGCACTCCAGTAGGGATGGCATGCTGTTTACGATTTCCCAGAGTTAGTGCAGGATCCAGTAAAGCACAAAGTTCCTGAATTGTTGCATGTGTGAGTCTGTAATTGATTATGATCTGATGCTCCACCATGGTCCTCATATCCACAAGTGGTCTGTACACCGATGGTGCCCTTCCTCGCCACAAGGGTCGGTACCTACGAGGGGCATCAAAAAGGTGTGATGAACACACATACATAGGCACACATTGTCATCAATTGTGCACTTCATATTTCATTGTAGTGACTCAACATTAACTGCTTCTTGACAGATCTACATCTACACCTCAATGAGGGAACAGTGTTTTTCATGTGTGGTATATTACGGAATGGTCATATGCATAGGTGCTTCATGTGGCTAATAGGGCCTGCATTGTGCACATTTTTATTTCGAGATGCGTAGTTACTGCCCAAATGTCCACTGTAATCCAGGCCTTTTGTTTTGGAAGTGTCCTCATACTGCTAGCGGTTGACGTTACAGCGTAAGGCGGTGTTTACCACAGTTCGCAACGTCATTGGTTAACATGGATGCCAATGGGGAATCCTGGCGTATCATGATTGCCGCAGGCGGTGAAGGTGCACACCGCCGCAGTATGTACGCGATTTCATCATCTATTATTCACTTGACTCCCTGATCTCATGCCGGCAGGTACTCCACTGTGTATACTGCTGTGGCCTGCTTCTGGTAATGGATGTGGCTTGTGTTGCAGGGAAAGGGCCTTCTCCCTGGAGGAACTGGAGAGGCTAGTGGACAGGGTCCTGCCCTGTACGCAAAACTCTACGGACGGCCAGAGGTACAGGTGAGTCTGGGTTTGGGGGGCACTGTTTGGGTGTAATGGATGGTGTTGAATGGACATATGTGTGCACCTCTGAGCCTGAATGGGCCGTGGTGCATGGCATACTGTGTATGTATGGCCTGTAAGTCTGAGAGTACTGTCCATCCCATCATGGACAAATAGCCAGTTGTACCTATCTTGAAAGTGCTTGACCTCTGTGTTCCATATCTGTGTCACCCTTTTAGGTCAGTGCCCAACAGAAGAGGGCACTTTGGCATGCCATCGCCAAGGAGGTGAGGACCCTGGGGGTCTACAACCGGTGGAGCACCCACTGCAGAAAGAGGTGGGAGGACCTGCGGCGCTGGGCGCGTAAGATCTGTGAAGCCCAGCTGGGGAAGTCCTCCCAATGTGGAAGGGGTGCCCGTCGGGCATTGACCCCCCCTTATGCAACGTATCCTGGCGGTGGCATACCCAGACCTGGATGGACGCTTGAAGGCTGCACAGCAGTCACATGGGGGTGAGTACTCATGTCACAAACTTCAGTCTGGAAGGATGTCTGCGTGGGCATTAGGGTTCATGCTGCTTAGAGGCAGGGACTCTGACTGGTGTCCATGTACATTATGGTCCCCAAAGGGGGTAGGGTATGTCTTTGTCAGGTCTCCCAGACGTCCCCTCCTTAGGTAGTCCAGGGGATGGGTGTAGAACAGTATTCTGGTCAGTAGTCAGGGGCATGGCCATGGGCATAGTGAACGGTGCTGCCTGTTGGGTGTGTCTTCTGGGTGGGTGTATGTCAGGCCACTATGTACCTCCATTCAGCTATTTTCAAATGTCTCTCCTGTTTTGTCTCCCCATCCCTGTTCTCTTGTGTTGGTTTGGTACAGTAGCAACATCTGGCGAGGGAGCTGAGGCACCAGCAAGTGGGGAAGTAGCGGCCCACGGATCCTCGAAGGCAGAGACATCTGACGCCAAGGGGACCAGTGGGTGGGAGGGCGAGGGGAGTTCCAGTGGGAGACATCTACCACTGGAGGTAGTGACTCCGAAACCTCCTCCGATGGGGGCTCCCTGGCGGTGGCGGACCCTAGTGGGAACACCACTACAGTGACATCTTCCGCCACCCTCCATCCCATCACCGCCCTCCCTTCTGCTCCCCACCGAGTTGCCCGTGCCCACTCACCCAGAAAGGTGAGTGTCTCCTTTGCACCTGGCTCCTCCTCCCCTGCCCCAGTCAGCCCTGCTGCCCTCACAGAGGAGGATATTGACCTCCTGAGAACCATCTCTGTATGGCAGACAACCACTGTCAATGCCATCCACGGGCTAGCATCAGAGGTGCAGCAGACAAATGCCTATCTGGATGGCATTCACGGTGCTGTGTCTGCCCTACAGAGATCTTTTCAGGCTCTAGCCTCCTCTTGGACGGCAGACAGTTTCCCTGGCCATTCTGTCCCCCCTTCAACCTCCTCTACCCCTTCCAGCACCCCACTCTTTCACCCGTCCAAAGCACACATTCAGACACACAGTCAAGCACATCAACACAAAAGAAGCACACTTCTAAACACAAGCACCACACCTCCCACCACAAGCATTCACACAGCCAAAAGATACATGCACACACAACAACATCCACTTCCCCCAGTGTGCCCACCTCTTCCGCCTCCCTGTCTGTCCCCTCTACATCCACACCCTCATGCACTGCACCTTCAGTCACTGTTGCTGCTCCTCTTACTGCAGTCACCACAATAGCAGACATCCATACATGCACCCCATACACCACACCTGCACTCACCACAACTACTGTAGTTGAAACATGCAGCATACTCACCAGACTTGCAGACATCCACACAACATATATCCACACTAGCTGCCTGTCTTCTCCCACTGTGTCCACCCCTCCTCCTCCAAAAACACACAAACGCACGAAGACACCCACCCATCACACATCCACCACACCACAGCATACTGTCCAGTCACCTGCACCCACTACACGCACCCCTACACCACATACATCCACTGCCCCTGCGTCCACTCCCACGCCCTCATCCAGGACCACCCCAATTGCTCCGAAAAAACATTTCCTCTCCCGTGCTGACCTCTTCCAACCCACTGGCCCACCCCGTCTTGTCTCTAAGCGTACTCACCTCCTTGCCCTTCCTACTGCTCCTACCTCACAGCCCGCCCCTGTCGGGCCTTCACATTCCCATGTCCCTTCCCCAGAGAAAAAAAAGGCCTGGGCAGAGCCTAGTCCATCTGGCTCCACCTACTCAAAACACCCTCCCCTACCTTCAAAGGACAAGCCCACACCCCCTCCACCTTCCAAACGAAATTCCAAGGCCCACCTCGTGGCAAATCCCTACCCCCACCACCCCCTGCCCACGTTCAGTAAGGTGCCTGGATGCCCCTTTGTTGCCCCATTAGGCAGAGTACTGTGCACTTTTGGGAGTCAGGTTGGGTCCTTTGTGGCCCATGGCACTTGTAGCGGTACAGACTGGTCATTGGCCCTGTTTGAAGTATTTGGCTCTGTGAGCTTTAATAATATATTTCTGTGTGGCCTGTGATTTGGCGGCACAATGTTGAACCCTGGTCTTTCGTTGAATTGTTTATGGGTGTGGGGCATTTGTATGTACTATGGTCAAGTTGGATTTACCTTGTGTCGGGTAAGTACTTCTTGCTGTGGGGTGTATGACTTGTGCTGCTGTGAAGGGTTGGGGGGGCGTTGCTGGGTGGGTGGAGTGGGTGGGTATGTAACTGTGCCCTTTCCTCCCTTGTTTCGTAGGCTGCGTTACTTACTGTCGTCGCCTTCATCAGCAGTCTCGTCGTGGAGGTATATGGCAAGGAGCAGAGCTGGCATGATCTACAGCTCTCTATCCATGTCTGCTCTGGCACGTTGTGAGGGTCTCCGGTGAGTGTTTCATTGGATTTAGTTCATTTCTGCCTGGCTGTGCGTGGCAGTGGTTCCCGCCCCGTAACTGGCGGTGGACTGGTGGTTCATTATTTAATGGACGGGTTGGGCCTTTCCGTCTGCCTGTGGCCGGACTCTGCCGTCGTCGTCATCGGCCATCCTCTTCTGGCGGTGGGTGGTTTTCTGGATGCCTGTGTTTCGTGTGGTTCATTATTTGACTGTCCAGACCGTTCCTCTGTTGGCGGTTTTTACCGTCACTGCCGGCGGCACAGTACGGTCTACCGTGTTCATCATGAGGGCCTAAGTCTGAAGGTAAAAATTTGACCGGGACATCCTGCGCAGTGTACCCGAGGAGGGCTCCAAGGACGCTGGATCAAGATTCAGCTTTGGCCTGGACAAAGATTTTCATCTCGAAAAAACGTTAGAATGTAGAAATCTTCACCGAGGTCTGCTGTGACGCGTATCCTTTTGACTGAGGCCTCCTGCTTGATGTAGCCGAGCAGGGCTCAATTGCCGTCAGCCTGAAACTTTGACTTTGCCCCGGTAGATGTGCGACCATATGACCAGATTGGTGCTGTTAGTTTCTATGCACTAGAAAACATTAATTCTTCAAAAAATTCATATCTCCAGTTCCCCTTGTCCGATTTTATTCATTTTGGTGTCATTTTAAAGATAAAAAAATATAATTTATTATGTGTTGGATTTTTATTGTGTTTTGTGTTTTACTTATGTACTTTTTTGTGGTTTTTAATTACTTTAAACACTTGTCACCTAAGTTAAGCCTTGTCGCTCGTTGCCAAGCTACTAAGGTTTTAGCTGGGTTTAACTTATTGAGACCTAACTGGACCTAAGTGGAGATTAGTGGCCTATTGCTAAGTGTAGGTACTTACCTGCCCTTACCAATAATACACTGTCAAACAAGTAGGGTAAGCGTTGGACTCAGGAGGTGTAACATTTACTATTCCCACTCCAGTCTGTGTAACAGTAGAGAAAGCGTCAGACTTCGGAGGGGTAACATTTACTATTCCCACTTTAGTCTGTGCAACAGTAGAGAAAGCTCTGGCCTTTGTAGGGGATAAAATGTACTATTCCCATTTCAGTCTGTGAAACAGTGGGGAAACCATTGAACTACAAAGGGGAAAATGTACTATTTCCACTCCAGTCAGTGCAACAGTAGGGAAAGCCTTGGACTCCAAAGGGGTAGAATTTACTATTCCCGTTCCATTCTGTGCAACAGCAGGGAAAGCGCTAGGGTGAGATGTACTATTCCAACTTCAGACTGTACAACAGTGTGGAAAGTATTGGACTGAAAAGGGTTAAAATGTACTATTACCACTCCAGTCTGTGCTCCAGTAGGAAACACGTTGGACTTCAGAGGGGTAACAATTACTATTCCCAGTCCAGTCTGTGCAGCAGTGGGGAAAGTACTTCATTTCAAACACATAACATATATAAGATATAATACTTATAACAAATATACAATATTTTGTATGAACTTTATTAATTAACCAAAAAATACATATACAAATAAAAAACAATTAAACAATTAACATGCTTAGTAAACAAATTGATGAGTAATTATCATTTAATTTTTTTAAAATGTATTTGTTACTTAATTAATTTACCACACTATACACCCACAAACATACCAGCCTTCATTGAATTAAAACTAAAATAAATAATTGTAGCACATTTAAATTATTAATCAATTAATGTTAATTCGTAATTTTAATAATTAGGTAAATATTAATTAAAGTCTCACCATATACCCCTACACATTCAGTACCTCACACCTAATATATAATTTAAAAAATACAATTATTACACAACTTGCAGATGTATTAATGAATTAAATAAATAATAATAAATCAATAATTAATTGTTCAATAATTATTACTTACTAAACTTCCTACCCGATTAATCCTACAAATCCACCTAACATAAGTGAAAAAATAATAATTCAATAATTTACATATTTAGCAACATTTCTGCATCACAAAATTTCTGCATCACAATATTTTTGCTTCAACACATTTTTTCCAATATATATGTATCTTGTAATTTTTAAAGCAATAATATTTCCAAACACCCCCCTTACACAATGAAAAAATATTGGCAGGTCTGGATATTCGGTATAGTTCATGGGAGCAACTATGATATGTTATGCTGATTAGTTTAGTGCACTAATCACGCTAATCACCCAAGAGGATATCCAAGCACTTGGACAGGTGTGTGATCCTCCAAGGTGCTTATACGAAGAGCCAGGTCTTCAGCTTCTTACAGAACTCAGTAAGTCATGTGGAGGCTCTGATGTGTTGAGGAAGTTTGTTCCATGTCTTGGGCTTGATGTAGGAGAATGAGTTACCTCTAGTTTTGCTTTTGCTGATGTGATGAATGTGTGCCACTGAGAGTAAGGCAGATCCAAATGACCCATCTCCAATAAAAATAAATATGGGTTATCCCACCCTGGCCTGGCTCATCCCAGGGTGTTTAAAAACAGAGGTGTGGAAGCTTGTGCTTCATTTCGTAAAAAAGGTGCAGCAGACTCCCTACAAATTTGCAGCAACATCTTTTGAAAAACGTTTTTGTTCCCAGACAGGGTCTCTCTGGGATCCCACCATCAGGCATAGGTGGTCAGGGTATACCTACCCTGCCCTTTATGTCTTTTTTTTTTGTGCCACCACTTCCAGGTTGAGGTAGTGGCAGCCAATCCAATTTCAATATGAGGTCTGTCTGCTCCACGGATCCCCCATAGCGTGATATATAAAATATGTTAAACCTTTTTTCTCCAAAACTGCTGAATGGATTTACCAAAACACAAAACAACCCTCTTCTTCCAAATATGCTGTAAATCCCCATTAGCGGATTAGGCTGTACCTATGTCTAAAGTTCCATGGAAAAATGAATAGGGAAAGTTTGTTTTGGGATCCACTCTTTTTTTCATCCCTAGCTTAATGGATCACTTTCATTGTGCAAACTAGTCAGAAAGTTGCACTTTTTGGAATGTTTTGTGCAGATTCATCAATTGAAGAAAAAGAACCTCATTCCTCCACTGAGGGGCCGACTGTCAGTCTGCCTGCCCCGTGGTGAGAAGACCCCCACGGAAATGGAGGTCTTCTCACTCGGTCTATTACGACTTTCCGACTGGGCCTGGCGGTGTGAAAGGTGCAGCAGCATTGTTTCTGGCTCATTACAGAGCCAACGACAATGTTGACACACATGCAGAACTAGAGGCATGGGCAGTGCAGGGGCCCCCCCTGTGGGGCCCTGCACTTGTTCTACACCAGCATTTTCATGGTGGAGAAACTGCCATGAAAAGGCTGGTGGAGAAGAAGGTTGTAATCAGCATGGCGGTGCTGAGTTCAGCATGGCCATGGCTGATTACAACCTTGACTGCCACAGCCGCAGCAGTCCGACCACCACTGCGGGGCTGGCGGTCCTCGTAACAACACAAAAAATGCTTTTCCTATGGAAAAACATTCCCAACTGCCACTAGGTAGGTAGCTATATATATATATATATATATATTTATATATAGATAGATAGATAGATAGATAGATAGATAGATAGATAGATAGATAGATAGATAGATAGATAGATAGATACAAAGGTTAAAATTATATTTTAGTTAGGTGAAAATGTCAGTTTAACCATAACATTCAAAACTAAAAAACACCGACATTCACCTGTCATAGTTATTTCAAAGAACTATAACAAATGCTCCCATAATGTACAGTATTATCATCAATGATGCCATTTCAGAAGTTCAGACGTTATTAGTTTTGTTATCATTGATATTATAGAACATGTCATGAGTGATGTTATGTGTCATGAGCAGTGTGTGGCAAGGGATTAGGTTATAGCCACTTGATTGTGGAAGTATAGGTGGCAATACAGCTTTGGAGGCTTATTTTGTTAAAGTTTATTGGTAAAATGATTAAACAGAATAGAGTGTGTGTAGGAAAGTCCTCCTTTTTTGCCTGATCACCCCCACACTTTTTGGATAGGTACTGGTGGTTACTGACTCTTGGCTGTGCCCTGGGTACTGCGTACCAGTTCCAGGGCCAGTGCTCTGTGTAAAATGGATATGCAAATTAGGCTAATTATACTTGGCTAAGTTAACCTACCTATAAGTCCCTAGTATATGGTAGGGCGTGTAGGTTAAGGGACCACAGCATAGGTGGTGCACACCTAGGTGCACTGCTGAAGTGCCCAGTGTCATTTTAAAAGCAAGCCTGCCTTGCTGGCTGCTTTTAAATTAAAGTTATATGCAAATTCGACTTTGGAATTAAAAGTACTTCCAAAGTCTTAAACTACCTTATTTTTACATATAAGTCACCCCTAAGGTGTGCCCTATGTGCCCCTAGGGCTGGGTGCCATGTAACTATAAGCAGGGACTTTATAAAAATAGATTTATAAGCCCTGGTGAGGTAAAAACAGCCACATTCTTTTTTTCCTCATAGAAGTAAATGGCCTTCATAGGCTAGAATGGGGAGACTTTATTTTAAATTTTAAAGTCTCCTTAAATGTTGCATACCAAGAATTTGGTATCAAATTAATTGTTGTAATAAATCCCACAACTTCCAGTTGTTGGATTTAATATAACTTGTTCAGGTAAAAAGTTTAGACTTTACCTAAAAAGTTGCCAATTTCAGCTCTGCATTGTTTTTGCTGCTGTGCTCTGATTGGCCAGCCTGCAGCAGCTTTTGCCAAGCTGCCTTGATGAGGTGTGAAGTGGCCTGGCTTCACACAAAGGAATGTGCTTGGGGGAGAGAATCTCCCCTCAGCAGATGGTGAGGCAGGAAGGGGGAGGGCTGCCAAACTGGTCTTCAAAGGCAGAGAAGGACATCTGGAGCACCCAGCAACACCCCCACATCCTGCAACCCCAGACAACTAGGTGCCCCCTTGATTAGTTAGGAGAGGGCAGGAGAGGGGTGTGTTTATGATTTTTAGCCACACCAGTGGGTGGGCTCAGCCAGATGTAACCTCCAAAAATCAGATTCAGCCATGTTGGATTTTTAGAGACTGTTGCCTTTTGGGATGGATGTTTGCCACACTTCCCAGGAAGTGGTCATCACAGGGGGACGACCCTGTACCTGATTGGAGGACCAGGACCCCCCTGCTTTTCACCCAGGAGCAAGGATAAAACTGGCAGACCTGCCCCCACACCTCAGATCCCTGCCAGATTTCAAGAAGAAAAGAACTAAAGGAGAAGAAGGACTGCCCTGCTGGACCCCTGGCCTGCACCTGGAACCTGCACTCATAAGGACTGCACCAGCTGCACACTTGGGCTTCACCACAAGCAGGACTTTGCCTGGCTTCAACTGGTTCAAGGAGGGACTCCCTGTTTGCTACAGGTGAAAAATTGCTATCCAGAGTCCCCCTGCACCAACTCCTGAAAAGTGACCAGCTGACCACTGTCCAGTGGCCAAAAAGCAGGTTGCGCCAGGTGCATTCTGGGAGTTGAAGTCCGCACCCCCCAAGGACCATCACAGAACTTCTGGACCCTTGGGGTGAGCTGTGGACCCCAAAAGAACCTTAAGAGAACATCTGGGTGAAGCCCCAGAAGTTTGGAAAAGATTTGAATTTTTTTGTAAAAAAGCTCCAGAGAGGGACCGACCCGCCGCGGAAATTCTAGCCGGCTTGCCTCAACCGCGACCCGGCCTGACTTGGTGGTTAGTCCCGGTAAAGAAAAACCTCAGAAAAAGAGACTAAGTCCGAAGGTAAAAAGTTGACCGGGACCTCCCAGCCATCGTATCCGAGAAGGGCTCCACGGACGTCGGATCAAGATCCAGGTTTACCCCGGTCAAAGGATTTTCATCTCGAAAAAAACGACTAAGTCCGAAGGTAAAAGTCTCCACCGAGGAAACCCACATCGCGTATCCGGACAAGGGCTCCAGGAGGTCGGATTCAACTGGCAGGTTCGTCCCGGTGAAGAAAAACTTCAAAATAAAGACTAAGTCAGAAGGTAACTTTTTAACCGAGGCCTCCCGCGACTTGTAGCCGAGCAGGGCTCCATCGTGGTCGGCCTGAAACTTTGACTTTGCCCTGGTCGAGGTGCAACCAGATGACCCGATTGGCGCTTTTTGTTTCTAAGCGCTAGAAAAATAATAATTCTTTAAAAATTCATATCTCCGGTTCCCTTTATCCGATTATATTCGTTTTTGTGTCATTTTAAAGATAAAAATATAAACTATTTTTATAAATTGGTTTTGGATTTTTAAACTGTTTCCTGTGTTTTATTTAATTACTGTTTTGTGATATTTGAATGCTTTACACACTGTCTCCTAAGTTAAGCCTTGACGCTCGTTGCCAAGCTACCAAGGGTTGAGCTGGGATTAATTTACTGAGACCTAACTGTACCTAGGTGGAGGTTAGTGGCTTGTTGCTAGGTGTAGGTACCTACCTGCCCTTACCAATAACCCATTTTCCAAAATTTTTGGTGGCAGCGGTGGGATCCTGTACTTGTGTTCAGTATCACGTTACAGTTTTGAGTAAAAAAAATAAAAAATCCTTTCAATTGTCTTAGTGCAAAAATTATTATTATTATTTTATTTTTATTTTTTTAATTAATTTGGATTAATTTCAATTATTGAATTTTTGTAATTTTTCTAAATTCTTGTTTCCAATTTTTGCAAAAAGTTTTTGTTGACACAAAACTAGGGAACCATGGAGCTTGATCTGGCTAGCCTACCCACACTGACAGTAGTCCAGCTTAGGGGGTTGTGTATTGAAAGAGGGTTGCCTGCAACCACTGATCTCAGGAAGCAAATCCTGATTAAATCCCTGACAGCATGGGCTGAGGCCCAAGAGCTAGGCACAGAGGAAGCTCCAGAGGAGGAAGAAAAAGGGGAGGATGCTAACTCTAACCTCTCAGGGGAGGGAAGGCATCTGAGCCCAAGTGAGGATGAGGAAGAACGGTCCTCAGTTGATACAGTCACTAGGGGCAGACCAAAAGCTAGTGGTAGGAAGGGGGTCCTTTCAGGAGGAGAGAACCCATCCATCAGAGAAAGAGAGCTGGAGGCCCAGCTAGCATACATAGCTTTGGAAGCAGATAAGCTGGCCCTAGAAAAGAAAAAGTGGGCAAACAAAGAAAAAAGAGATGGTGGCAGCGATAAAGAAGCCGAGGTGTCCCTGGGTGGGGGTTTTTCCCCCAGATTACCCAAAGGGGTGGTTCCTGCCTATGTAGAGGGGGATGACATAGATAAGTGGCTGGGGGCCTTTGAGAGGGCCCTTCAGATGAGGAGAGTCAAGCCTCAGTACTGGGGTTCACTTCTTTGGGAGTTAGTTCCCAACTCTGGGAGGGATAGGCTCCTAACCATGAGTGGGGAAGATGCAGACTCATACCCCAGTATGAAGAGTTGCTTGACTAAAAAGTTTGGTCTGACCCCAGAGCAGTATAGGTTCAAGTTTAGGGACACCCAAAAGACAAGCACCCAGTCCTGGGTGGACTTTGTGGACATTTCAGTAAAGGCACTGTAGGGCTGGATACAGGGCAACAGGGTAAGTACCTTTGAGGGGCTGTACAATTTGATTATGAGGGAGCACCTTCTAACTAATTGTGTCCAAGAGAAGCTCCGCCAGTATCTAGTTGACTCTAGGTTGACCAACCCCAGAGAGCTGGGGGAGGCAGCAGATGACTGGTTAAGAACTAGGGTTAACCAGAAACCCCCAGGGGGTGATCAGAAAAAGGGAGGACATGGTTCTTCTCAGGGGAAGAACCAGGGGAAAGATGATAAAAAGCCCAAAGAGTCCTCACAAGAGTCCCCAAAAACTTCTCAGGGAGGGGGAGCCCCGAGCCAATTCACTTTTAAAGGGAAAGGGTATCAGGGAAAGAATTATGATCCTGCTAAAGCAGGAAGGTTTCAGGAGCTTGCTAAGGCCGGCAAGTGTTTTGATTGTCATCAACCTGGACATAAAAGAGGAGATGCTATCTGCTCCAAGAAGCCCCCCACTGGTGGGCAATCCCAGGGGATTGCTAGTGTAGGGTTGGGGGTGGAAGTTGGCCCAGGGGTGGAATCAGGGTACACAGAGGTCACCTTAGTATCCGTGGGTGGGGTGGACATTGCAACTATGGCCACCTTACCTCCCATCATGGAGAGGTATAGGCAGAGGCCTAAAGTCAATGGGACTGAAGTGGAAGCTCTGAGAGATACAGGAGCCAGTGTGACAATGGTCACAGAAAAGCTGGTTTCTCCAGAGCAGGTCTTACCTGGTGTCTTCCACCAGGTGACTTATGCAGATAGCAGAACCAAACTCCATCCCATGGCTATGGTGAGTCTGGAATGGGGAGGTGTGACTGGCCCTAAAAAGGTAGCTGTAGCTCCTGCCCTCCCAGTAGAGTGTCTGCTGGGAAATGATCTTGAAGCATCTGAATGGTCAGAAGTGGAGAGAAGGGTCCATGCACAGATGCTGGACCTCCCTGAATGGGTGTGTGCTGTGACCAGGTCACAGGCAGCACAACAGGGAAATGCTGGACACTTGGACCCTGGAACAATGGGCCAAGCCTCCAAGAAAAAGAGAAAGGGCACTGGGTCTGGATTGCCAGCCCCAACAAGTACAGAGGGTCGGGAAGAATCCAACCCTGAGGGGGAGGATCTGAACTCTGAGGGAGGGACACTTTCCCTGCAAACTATGCCTGATTTGGCAGAACTGCAAGGGGCAGGTGGGCCCACCAGAGAAGATTTGTGCCAGGGACAAAGAGAGTGTCCCACTCTTGAGGGCCTGAGGCAGACTGCTACCAGGCAAGAACAAGGGGATACCAGTGGGACCCACAAGGTTTACTGGGAGGATGGAGTTCTCTACACTGAGGCAAGGGCCCTCAAACCAGGGGCTACTAGGAGAGTAGTGGTCCCCCAGAAGTATAGAGAATTCCTCCTTACCTTAAGCCATGATATCCCCTTAGCTGGACATTTGGGACAGACCAAGACCTGGAACAGGCTGGTCAACCATTTTTATTGGCCCCAAATGTCAGAAAAAGTCAGGGAGTTTTGTAGCTTCTGTGTCACCTGTCAAGCCAGTGGCAAGACAGGAGGCAAACCAAAGGCTCCCCTGATACCACTGCCAGTGGTTGGGACTCCCTTTGAGCGGGTGGGGATTGACATTGTTGGTCCCCTAGACCCACCAACTGCTTCAGGTAACAGGTACATTGTGGTGGTAGTGGACCATGCCACCAGGTACCCTGAGGCAATACCCCTCTGGACAGTCACTGCTCCCACAGTGGCTAGGGCCCTACTTGGTGTGTTCACCAGAGTGGGATTCCCAAAGGAGGTGGTCTCAGATAGGGGCACAAACTTTATGTCAGCCTATCTGAAAGCCATGTGGGATGAGTGTGGTGTTACTTATAAGTTCACCACCCCCTACCACCCACAGACCAATGGTCTGGTGGAAAGATTTAATAAGACCCTGAAGGGCATGATCATGGGTTTGTCTGACAAACTCAGGAGGAGATGGGATGTCCTCCTCCCTTGCCTGCTGTTTGCCTACAGAGAGGTGCCACAGAAGGGGGTTGGATTCAGCCCCTTTGAGTTACTGTTTGGGCACCCTGTAAGAGGCCCATTGTGCTTGGTGAGAGAGTCTTGGGAAAAGCCTCTCAAAGAATCCAAGGAGAATGTGCTAGATTATGTGCTAGGCCTGCGGTCACGCATGGCTGAGTATATGAAGAAGGCAAGCAGAAACCTGGAAGCCAGCCAGGAGCTCATGAAGCTCTGGCATGATCAAAAGGCTACCATGCCTGAGTATCACCCAGGACAGCTGGTGTGGGTTTTGGAGCCCATGGCTCCTAGGGCACTTCAGGCCAAATGGACTGGGCCCTATCCAATTCTAGAGAAAAAAGTTGAGGTCACCTACTTGGTGGACCTTGGCACCCCCAGGAATCCTCACAGGATCCAGCATGTAAACAGGATGAAACCCCACCAGGACAGGGCAGACATGACCATGCTAATGGTCACTCATGAAGGGAAGGAGGAGGAGGGTGAACCTCTGCCAGACCTCCTGTCCTCAAAGGCAAAAGATGGGTCAGTGGAGGGAGTGGTACTCTCTCCCAAATTGACAGATCAGCAACAAAAAGACTGTAAGCAAGTTTTGGGACAGTTTGCTAGTCTGTTCTCCCTGACCCCAGGACTCACCAATTGGTGTGTCCATGATGTTGACACTGGTGACAGCTTGCCTGTCAAGAACAAGCTGTGCAGGCTGTCTGACCAGGTCAAGGCCAACATCAAAGCTGAAGTGGCTAAGATGTTGGACCTCAAGGTAATTGAGCCCTCTGATAGTCCTTGGTCCAGTCCAGTGGTACTGGTCCCCAACCCTAATCCCCAAGGTGGGAAGAAAGAATTGAGATTCTGTGTGGACTACAGAGGTCTAAACGCAGTCACTAGGACTGATGCTCACCCCATACCTAGAGCTGATGAGCTCATTGACAGGTTGGGGGCTGCCAAATTCCTGAGCACATTTGATCTGACCTCAGGATATTGGCAGATTGCCTTAAGTCCAGGAGCAAAGGAGAGGTCAGCATTTTCCACACCAGAGGGCCACTTTCAGTTCAAGGTGATGCCCTTTGGCATGAAAAATGTTCCTGCCACCTTCCAACGGTTGGTCAACAGAGTCCTATCTGGGTTGGAATCTTTCAGTGCAGCTTATCTGGATGATATAGCTGTATTTAGTTCCACCTGGAGGGACCACCTGGTCCACCTGAAGGACTATCAAGGCAAGCAAGTGCCAGATAGGGCAAAGCTCTGTTGTGTACCTGGGCCACCTTGTTGGTGGAGGCCATGTACAACCTCTCCAGCCCAAGATCCAGACTATTCTGGATTGGGAGGCTCCAAAAACCCAGACTCAGGTCAGGGCGTTTCTTGGCCTGACCGGGTACTACAGGAAGTTTGTTCAGAATTTTGGGACCATAGTGGCCCCTCTGACTGAGCTTACCTCCAAGAAACAGCCCAAGAAGGTCATTTGGACCCCAGAGTGTCAGAAAGCTTTTGACACCCTAAAACAGGCTATGTGTTCAGCACCAGTGTTACTGGCCCCTGACTATAGCAAGGAGTTTGTAGTGCAAACAGATGCTTCAGAGGAAGGGATTGGGGCAGTGTTAGCACAAGTTAATGAAGAGGGCCATGATCACCCAGTTGCCTTCATCAGCAGGCGACTACTCCCCAGAGAGAAAAAATGGAGTGCCATTGAGAGGGAGGCCTTTGCTGTGGTCTGGTCCCTGAAGAAGTTGAGGCCTTACTTGTTTGGCACTCACTTCCGTGTACAAACGGACCACAGACCTCTCAGGTGGTTGATGCAGATGAGGGGGGAGAACCCAAAACTGTTAAGGTGGTCCATTTTCCTACAGGGGATGGACTTCACAGTGGAGCACAGACCTGGGACTGCTCATGCCAATGCAGATGGTCTTTCCAGGTTTTTCCACTTAGCTGATGAGGACTACCAGGGTGTAGGTTAGTACCCATCACCTTTCATCTGGGGGGGGGGGCAGTGTAGGAAAGTCCTCCTTTTTTGCCTGATCACCCCCACACTTTTTGGATAGGTACTGGTGGTTACTGACTCTTGGCTGTGCCCTGGGTACTGCTTACCAGTCCCAGGGCCAGTGCTCTGTGTAAAATGGATATGCAAATTAGGCTAATTATAATTGGCTAAGTTAACCTACCTATAAGTCCCTAGTATATGGTAGGGCATGTAGGTTAAGGGACCACAGCATAGGTGGTGCACACCTAGGTGCACTGCTGAAGTGCCCAGTGTCATTTTAAAAGCAAGCCTGCCTTGCTGGCTGCTTTTAAATTAAAGTTATATGCAAATTCGACTTTGGAATTAAAAGTACTTCCAAAGTCTTAAACTACCTTATTTTTACATATAAGTCACCCCTAAGGTGTGCCCTATGTGCCCCTAGGGCTGGGTGCCATGTAACTATAAGCAGGGACTTTATAAAAATAGATTTATAAGCCCTGATGAGGTAAAAACAGCCAAATTCGTTTTTCCCTCATAGACGTAAATGGCCTTCATAGGCTAGAATGGGGAGACTTTATTTTAAATTTTAAAGTCTCCTTAAATGTTGCATACCAAGAATTTGGTATCAAATTAATTGTTGTAATAAATCCCACAACTTCCAGTTGTTGGATTTAATATAACTTGTTCAGGTAAAAAGTTTAGACTTTACCTAAAAAGTTGCCAATTTCAGCTCTGCATTGTTTTTGCTGCTGTGCTCTGATTGGCCAGCCTGCAGCAGCTTTTGCCAAGCTGCCTTGATGAGGTGTGAAGTGGCCTGGCTTCAAACAAAGGAATGTGCTTGGGGGAGGGAATCTCCCCTCAGCAGATGGTGAGGCAGGAAGGGGGAGGGCTGCCAAACTGGTCTTCAAAGGCAGAGAAGGACATCTGGAGCACCCAGCAACACCCCCACATCCTGCAACCCCAGACAACTAGGTGCCCCCTTGATTAGATTAGGAGAGGGCAGGAGAGGGGTGTGTTTATGATTTTTAGCCACACCAGTGGGTGGGCTCAGCCAGATGTAACCTCCAAAAATCAGATTCAGCCATGTTGGATTTTTAGAGACTGTTGCCTTTTGGGATGGATTTTTGCCACACTTCCCAGGAAGTGGTCATCACAGGGGGACGACCCTGTACCTGATTGGAGGACCAGGACCCCCCTGCTTTTCACCCAGGAGCAAGGATAAAACTGGCAGACCTGCCCCCACACCTCAGATCCCTGCCAGATTTCAAGAAGAAAAGAACTAAAGGAGAAGAAGGACTGCCCTGCTGGACCCCTGGCCTGCACCTGGAACCTGCACTCAGAAGGACTGCACCAGCTGCACACTTGGGCTTCACCACGAGAAGGACTTTGCCTGGCTTCAACTGGTTCAAGGAGGGACTCCCTGTTTGCTACAGGTGAAAAATTGCTATCCAGAGTCCCCCTGCACCAACTCCTGAAAAGTGACCAGCTGACCACTGTCCAGTGGCCAAAAAGGAGGTTGCGCCAGGTGCATTCTGGGAGTTGAAGTCCGCACCCCCCAAGGACCATCACAGAACTTCTGGACCCTTGGGGTGAGCTGTGGACCCCAAAAGAACCTTAAAAGAACATCTGGGTGAAGCCCCAGAAGTTTGGAAAAGATTTGAAATTTTTTGTAAAAAAGCTCCAGAGAGGGACCGACCCGCCGTGGAAATTCTAGCCGGCTTGCCTCAACCGCGACCCGGCCTGACTTGGTGGTTTGTCCCGGTAAAGAAAAACCTCAGAAAAAGAGACTAAGGCGGTCATTCTGACCCTGGCGGTCAAAGACCGCCAGGGCGGAGGACCGCGGGAGCACCGCCGACAGGCCGGCGGTGCTCCAATGGGGATTCCGACCGCGGCGGTAAAGCCGCGGTCGGACCGGCACCACTGGCGGGCTCCCGCCAGTGTACCGCCGCCCCATTGAATCCTCCAAGGCGGCGCAGCTTGCTGCGCCGCCGATGGGATTCCGACCCCCCCTACCGCCATCCAGATCCCGGCGGTCCGACCGCCGGGATCCGGATGGCGGTAGGGGGGGTCGCGGGGCCCCTGGGGGCCCCTGCAGTGCCCATGCCACTGGCATGGGCATTGCAGGGGCCCCCGTAAGAGGGCCCCTAAATGTATTTCACTGTCTGCTGCGCAGACAGTGAAATACGCGACGGGTGCAACTGCACCCGTCGCACAGCTTCCACTCCGCCGGCTCGATTCCGAGCCGGCTTCATCGTGGAAGCCTCTTTCCCGCTGGGCTGGCGGGCGGCCTGAAGGCGACCGCCCGCCAGCCCAGCGGGAAAGTCAGAATTACCGCCGCGGTCTTTCGACCGCGGAACGGTAACCTGACGGCGGGACTTTGGCGGGCGGCCTCCGCCGCCCGCCAAGGTCACAATGAGGGCCTAAGTCCGAAGGTAAAAAGTTGACCGGGACCTCCCAGCCATCGTATCCGAGAAGGGCTCCACGGACGTCGGATCAAGATCCAGATTTACCCCGGTCGAAGGATTTTCATCTCGAAAAAACGACTAAGTCCGAAGGTAAAAGTCTCCACCAAGGAAACCCACATCGCGTATCCGGACAAGGGCTCCAGGAGGTCGGATTCAATTGGCAGGTTCGTCCCGGTGAAGAAAAACTTCAAAATAAAGACTAAGGGGGTGATTCCAAGACTGGCGGGCGGCGGAGGCCGCCCACCAGTCTACCCCCGACAAAATACCGCTCCGCGGTCGCAAGACCGCGGAGGGTATTTTGAGATTTGCCCTGGGCTGGCGGGCGGCCGCCAAAAGGCCGCCCGCCAGCCCATGGCAAATCTACCTTCCCACGAGGACGCCGGCTCCGAATGGAGCCGGCGTAGTGGGAAGGTGCGACGGGTGCTGTTGCACTCGTCGCGTATTTCAGTGTCTGCTTTGCAGACACTGAAATACTATGTGGGGCCCTCTTACGGGGGCCCCTGCAGTGCCCATGCCATTGGCATGGGCACTGCAGGGGCCCCCAGGGGCCCCGCGGCACCCCCTACCGCCATCGGGAGACCCGCCAGGGAGACCCGCCAGGAACAGGATGGCGGTAGGGGGTGTCAGAATCCCCATGGCTGCGGAGCGCGCTCCGCAGCCATGGAGGATTCTCCCGAGCAGCGGAAAGTCGGCGGGAGACCGCCGACTTTCCGTTTCTGACCGCGGCTGAACCGCTGCGGTCAGAATGCTCGAGGGAGCACCGCCAGCCTGTTGGCGGTGCTCCCGTGGTCGGTGACCCTGGCGGTCACCAGCCGCCAGGGTCAGAATGACCCCCTAAGTCAGAAGGTAACTTTTTAACCGAGGCCTCCCGCGACTTGTAGCCGAGCAGGGCTCCATCGCGGTCGGCCTGAAACTTTGACTTTGCCCTGGTCGAGGTGCAACCAGATGACCCGATTGGCGCTTTTTGTTTCTAAGCGCTAGAAAAATAATAATTCTTTAAAAATTCATATCTCCGGTTCCCTTTATCCGATTTTATTCGTTTTTGTGTCATTTTAAAGATAAAAATATAAACTATTTTTATAAATTGGTTTTGGATTTTTAAACTGTTTCCTGTGTTTTATTTAATTACTGTTTTGTGATATTTGAATGCTTTACACACTGTCTCCTAAGTTAAGCCTTGACGCTCGTTGCCAAGCTACCAAGGGTTGAGCTGGGATTAATTTACTGAGACCTAACTGTACCTAGGTGGAGGTTAGTGGCTTGTTGCTAGGTGTAGGTACCTACCTACCCTTACCAATAACCCATTTTCCAACAGTGTGGTTTGGTATGTTGCAGGATTGTTTAGTGTAGTGGGGGTGGTGGTCATTCTCCCGGGGAGGTAAAAGGTGATAATGATATATTTTCTTTTTCTTTCCCCAGGTCTCAGGAGGTGGTTGCCACCACCAGTGCCCTCAAGAGAACAGGAGAAGTAGCAATACGTATACTGGTCTAAAAGTTATATTCGGTTCTTCCTTTATCAAAACACCCATGCTCTTAAGGAACTCATGCCCTCCTCCCCATTTTCTGAGAAAGTATTTCACCCAAATTGTGCTTTCAAAACCAACCAAATTAAAATAGAAAATAAGTGGGTTTTTCACTGTTGCACAAGTTACTCAATTCTGGCATCTCTATTTATGTACCCCCTTTTTCCCGAGAAGCCAACCATAATGAGGTTGAGGTATAACCCAATGTAAGGACTCGAGTGTCCTCAATACTGCCCCTGGTCAAGTGCTGCAAAGTAGTGGCAAAATATTCAATAGTGAAAAAAACCTGAGCTTAGAGTAGCCTACTGTGGCCCTTAACTCAAAAGGTTGGTATCCAGACAGACGCCCCACTTCCCCTCCCTACTTTCAGGTGTCATCCCTTCCAGGGTCACTCACCGCACTGCCACAACTCTCCTGAATTGTGGCTGGCTTCTGCATGTCCTCTGGTGGCATCCACCACTCCTCAAACCAGGTTTCCAGGAGTTCCCAGAAGAGCTGGCTTCTCTGAGCCCTTCTCTCAAATCTCTGGGGTTGCAATACTCGTCCTATTAATGCTGTGCTTCCTGTTCTCTGCTGGTGCACTCCTGGCGTGTTCCTTTGGTGTCCTTCCTCTCGGAGACACTTCTGGGATTCATCTGTGCGCCGACTTCCTAGCCCGCCTCCTTTTTCTGTCTTGTGACTCCGCCCCATCTTCCCTAAAAGGAGAAATCAATTTTTATTGCTGGTGGCGGATCTTCTACATGCAGCCCTTCTTCTAATCTACTGACCTTCTTTTGGTTTTCTTTCAGGTTCTCAGGGTTTTGCAGGAGGAACAAGGGAGGATCACCGCCTGTCTCTACAGGTAAGGAGAGGGAGGGGTCTTTTACACATTGATATAAGTATTACTGGTGAATTTCAGTGTTCCTTTTAACATTATTTAGCTTACAATGTTATGTTGAAACTGACAGTTCCACCTAACTATAACATCACTTCACACTTTCCTTTTCTCAATGAATTTCTAAAGTTTTCTTAAGACAAAGAAACATATTTTTACCATGCATAACTATAATGTCACTTTAAACTTTTTTCGGGGATTTCTAGGGATTTATTTAATGTACAGTAATAGTTTTCTACCAAACAATACTATGCCAACCATTGGTGGTGGCCCAACCCACCCAAGATGACAGATCACTTTGAAGCTTTACTTTTTAATTTTTTTATTGAAATACATGCCCTCCACACTTAGTTGACATATGTCTTCTTTTGTGTTTTCTTTATTTCTATCGTTATTTATGTTAGCTTATGCTTGCACTACAAATTAAACACCACCTTCTTTTTTAGAAGGCAAGTTAAGCTTTTTTATGCCAAGATTCTTCCTGCAAATGGTCTCACAAAGATCAGACTCAGATGGTCTGCAGGCCAGGTCCAAGTGTGGCTGATGGGAGATTAAATATCCTCAGTGGATATTCAGTGTAGCTTACTTCAAGAGCTTCGAATTGCACTTGTGGACTAATACACTAGCCTCTCAAACTTTGTCTTCTATGCCACAATCTATTCAAACACTGCTCCTTCCAAGTGAGTTTTGTACCGGTATGTTAGCTGTATGCTTGTGTCAGTGTAGGATAGCCACCAAGTTTTGTGAGTGCTTTGTGAGGGATATCCCTATGTGAATGCAGGATTAAAATTGTCTTTTGTGAGTGCAGAGCACATGCTCTACAGGTTTAAAGTCATGCCTATGTGAGTGCAAAATGAGGTATAAGCCTCTGTGAGTGCAGGCAGAAGAATCTGCATATGTGAGGGCAACAGTGTGAGTACAGAGTTCCTGCTTGTTACATCTTTAGGTGCATGCACTTTACAAGGGCTAATCTTAAAAGCTTTGGTAATGCTTTTTAGGATTATGGCTTTGACTTGCAGAAATGCAGTACAGTGATTGGAAACACAATGGTGTGCTTTTTGAGAGAGTTAGTGAGTTTTGATATGGCAGATGCAAACTGTCGAAGGAGGTTGAGGAATGTCAGGGGCAGCTGACAGGCTGCCATGTCATCCTAGTGAAGGGGCCTGGTTACTTTGCTTGCACTAAGGCCCATGGCCACCTGTCTACGCCACTGCCTCACAGCTAATAATGTCTTCACTCTTTACTTATCTTATCAATTCCTATTAGAATGTGTTGAGTGTGGTAGGGAAGGTTTAAGTAGAGTAAGCTAAAATCTGAGATTTGTTCACTTGAGTTTCATCATTGATTTGAGGTGATGCAAGATGGTGCATACTAAACAATACAAGACTATGCAATGCAATTCGTTGGCGGTCATATACATCACGAGTAAACCTTGTAGCCATGTCACTTAATGATCCTCCCACACACTCAAACCTTAACTCATTGACTTTATAGTCAAAACTTTACCGCTCATCCATCTTGCCACATCGCATGCACAGCTCATGCAGACCCTCCCCCAGGAAGGTTGATTGACACTGGTCTGCCCCACTCCTGAGTCCTCTCTACTGTACTCAGTGCTTGAGGACAGTGTGGGGAAGCATGGCTGGAGAAAAGATGTGTAGTCTAAAACTCAACCTGGAACCCTGCATTAGTACAAATCTGAGAGGGTCAAAGGGTTTCAACTTTTCATTCATTTCTCAAACAAGACAGCAGTGCATGGTGTGCAAGTACATTGAATGAAGATAAATAATTTTGCACTAGTTACACGCAAACCCTTACTGTTTGCTTAGTTTTGTTTTTTGAAAAAGTAGGTTTAAGCTCTTTGATCTAGCTTTCAAAATCAATGGACAGCTTTACAGAGAACCTTTTTTTAAAGTTTTTTCAATAGCAGTAATCTGATTGAATGGTGTGGGGCACTTTCTAACAAAAACAATTACACTACATTTTTTTTCTTTTATGCATAGAGAGGTTAAGGGGCTGATTTAGATGTTGGTGGCATTATCACCAAATCGCGGCGGCAGCAAACCCGAGAAGACCATCAAGTTGATGGTGTTCCACCCGCCGTATTTAGATGTTACAGTCCTGCAGGCAGTGTACTGGCGGCGGTTTGCTGACGGAGGGAGGACATCGCTGGACCCAATGGACATCGGACAATGGCAGTGTCTATGGAATAGAGGTAAGTCACACACACACTGCACCTTAGCAATATGTTTTCCCCTGCACAATACACTACACAACACACTACATACACACCATTATACATTGCCATTCTACCACCACATAACACGTACATGCTGGAAAGACACATTGACTTACATCAACACAACTCCACACTCATCTACACAAACATACTTAACAACTACACGCATCATGACAGCGAACACCACACAAAAACACTTGTCTAAATGCTGCACGCAGTAGCACAACACACAACATACACAACAACAACAATGCCATATGCAGGAGGCGCACATACTGAGACAGCTGCATCACACACACCAGCTTCCTCCACCTCACCCAACCAATCGCATTGCACACACACATACATGTACTGAGTCACACACACAACTTGACAGGTACTGGTCACCTTGCAATGTGCACACATGGACACAGTTGACAGTGTGACTGTACCATCATTGTGATGCCAGCATTCATTTAGCAATGAATACAGACACCACAATGACAGCTGTGTAGGTGTATATGTGTAGTGTACCAGTGTCTCCCTACATATGTCTGACCCACTTGTGTCCCCAACATATGCATGTCACAGTAATCTTTAAAAATTAGTGTGACATGTATATGTCTGCAGTCATCCCGAGTTCATGTGCAGTGACCACCCAATGTAGACACCCAATGCAGGTTCACTACCTTTGTGTCCAGCGATGGGGGTGTTGTGTTTTCTCCATAGTCCAGTAGCAGCATCGACGGAGAGTGTTGTACAGCCGTGTTCAGCTAGACACAGAACTGCCCATTTTACTTGGCGGTAAGGCACATCCAAATCTGTACGGTGGTAAGTGCAGTTGGGGTCACGCTGCCAGCCACAATTTCCTATGGTGCCTTCGTTGCAGATGAGAATCCTTGGCAGAGTTGGCAGCACTCAGGTGGGTTAAAGTCTATGGAACTACTAACATCTAAATCGGGTGGGCAGACCGACAAGCCGGTGTACAGGGTATCCATCGAGAAAATGGCAGCAGACCAGTCACCGTCAACATCTAAATCAAGCCCTAAGTGATCTAAGTATAATCACCGGATGTTGAGCGGAGGTGATGTTTTCCCCAACACTAGTATTATACGCATGAGGTAGTACACACAGAAAAGTGTGGTGTGAGGGGTCCAGATAGGACCAGGTTGCAGAAACCAGGATGGGATGTAAATAGTCGCATTGATGTGTAATTGGGTAAAAACTGTACAAAACAATATACAGCAAGTGTTCATGCAGGCAGTGCATTTTGATCACTGCCTACAGAACATTCTGCCATCCTCACATCAAAGAAACATGATTTTAAGATTAATAACAAAGCTCTGGCTTTCATAAAACAACAGCATCTGTATTTATATTTATTTGTGCCACTTGCCCAACATTGTCTGTTGAGAACACAAGCCACCAAGAAATAAATGTGGCTTGCGTACATGGCAGAGGAGGGATGCTGTTTTTATTGTTAAAAAAATAATAATAATAGTTGATAATTCAAAGAAACAAACCTGTGCAAGTAGCAACCCAGTACACCAGGCATTTCTCCGCTGCTCTAACACAACTGCCTCACAAGAGGTAGGCACAAACCAGAGGCCGAAGTGGGCAGTATCGGAGGAGCACAACGTGCCCATACTTTTTTGATTTATAAAAAACAGTTCCCCTACTTTTTGTAAAAAGACAGCCATCCTGGGATGGTTAATTCACGCTTCAACTGAAGTGTCATTCAGTGAGTCTTCTGTGCTGTGAAATCAAAGCAGGCAGACAGCTAAACAAGCTTTCCTGCCAGGGTGCCTGTGTGCCTGAAAGAAATGCAAATGTGCACAGTTAGATAATCTGCAAATGTAGACAAAGGATGCTTGGAAGCCAGTACTGGCTTTAATTGATCGAATCACTCGAAGCTTTGTGATGACAAATATTATTCTTTTCGAATGGTGGTACAAAGAGTTAACAATAGAGCAGTGTGTGCTTTTAATTGTAATTCTATTTATATAGCTCTTACTACCACTGGGAAGGTGTTGAAGGGACAGTTATGCAAAAAATGCATTATGTACAGTCTGTGTTTTAATATTTTTACTAAACTCTTCCCCCTTTTTGCACATTTTGTAGTAGTCTACCTTGTACTGTGTGTTATGAAAGTATACAATAATGACAATATTCACAGTACTTTCTGTTGGAGGCTGGGACCTTGTAGTACTAAAATAAATACACGTCACTCTTCTCCACTCCACCAACCAAGATTTAATTCTGAGGCTGTGTGGTTGCACACAGACCTATGTAGTGCACTAAAAAATAGAGGTTTCATAATGTACCATAGGGCATTTCCCACTGGGTAACAACTTTTTAAACGTATTTTTCATTTAAAATGTGCTTTATTTTATATATAGCTACCTGATGGTGAAAGAATAAAAAATAATATTTTGGGGCCGATTACAAGTTTGGTGGTCCCAACGTGTGACCGCCAAACTTGCGGGGAGGACGCCTCTGCCATGGAGGTGGCCTCCCCTCCCCCACCCTATTACAATTTTTCCGCCAGAGTGACCCGATAGACCGACGCAAACATTGAAATCAAGTGCTCTCGCCAGTCAGACAAGCAGGAACAGTGCTAAGAGATAGCACTCGGCTCCCTTAAATGAGCTGAGTGCTATTTCATAGCACAGAGGTGGCAGACCAGCACCCTCTGAATTTGCACTGTCTGCAAGGCAGACAGTGTGCATTTCAACTGTGCTAGGAAGGGTGGCCCCTGCACTGCCCATGTCATGCCAATGCCATGGGTATAGGCAGTGCAGGGTCCCCACCCTGTGGACCCCTGCACTTGCTCTCTGCCAGCCTTTTCATGGTGGGGAAACCGCCATAAAAAGGCTGGTGAGTTCAGCGCTGCCCTGGCTGATTACACCCATGACCGCGGTCAGCCTGTCAGGCCAACCAGCACCCTCGAAATGGGCACTGTTGACTGTGCCAGACAGGAGCCCCTGCACTTTTCCTGGTGGGGAAACAACCATAAAAAGGCTGGCATAGAAAAAGGTTGTAATCAGCCAGGCTGTGCTGAGTTCAATGCTGCCCTGGATGATTGCAACCAAGATCGCCGTCAGCCCGTTGGGAACAATGTACCCAGTGGAGATGGCCATCCTCTGGGGGTCCTCCCGCCAGGTTCATAATTGAGTGGTTGGACTGCCCGTAGTGCGGCGGTCCGAGCACCAACGCTAGTGTGGTGGTCCTCGGACTGCCACACTGATAATGAGGCCCTTTGTTTTTTTAGCCACCCTTTGACCTCATCTCCACATGTACTGACCCAACCCATTACATGCAGCATCATAGTTCCCATACTTTTTTAATGCACTTCAACTACTGGATAGAGACAGCCTTTGAACAAAAAGTTATAAGACCACGGGGCAATTGGAAATGTGTAATCCCCTCTAATAAATTACAATTGCCATACGTAGTAGTAATCTGTAAATATTACGCTGCCGCTGATCTGGAGGATGGCTGCATAGAGCTGGTGATATTGACTAAAGTGCAGCAGTCCTCAGGTACGACTCCACGTGCTCTGAGTTAGTGAATATGTGTGTGTGTGTGCCTATGATGCTTGAAGGTGACCTCATCTCCACTCTTGCTGTGTCGTGCACCGATGGCATCACTGGGGCTGTGCATGAGGGGAAAAACAGTACCTTTGCATCATCATTAAAGGCATGACCAATCACTCTGTGTGGCCTTAAGATAAAACCACAGAGTGATTGGTCAGTTCTTTAATCATCCTGCCCTTATGTTGCCTTGAAATCAGGGGCACTCGAGAACAGACTAGTCTGCCCCATTCAATCCAGGCTTTGCTCTCATACTTAAAGCTTCATGAGAGAAAAACCTGGATTCGTTGGGGTGGGTGTACCCAGCGCTCCAAAGGAGACCAGGCGAACTGTTGTGTGTTCTCCCTGGCTCTTAAATACATCGCTGGTTCAAGGAGCCTGAAATATGCATGTCAAGTGGCCAGAGCCAAAGACCTGTTGAACCTGCCATGCATATGAAACTTCACACTGCTAAGCATTGCCATGGCATACCAATCACCTGTATTGGCCATTTTTAATGCCCCATCCCTGCAGGCTGCACCAGTGCAGCAGCAAAACCTAACTCAGCATGGAGCAGCAATGAGACAATGAATAGTGCTTGAAGAGGACTTATTTTTTAAGTTAGTCCACTGGCATCTCGACTAGGGGTGGGGTGTGATGCTCAAATGCCCAAGAGGAGGAGTCACCCCTACTCAAACAAATATAATAGCTAGAGTAAAGGATACCACAATATCATGATGGCAAGTTGTATAGGTGTATCATTCTTAGCTCAACTTTTTTATTTGGGCTCACATAGAACTATTTTAGCATCACTGGGGAAGCCCTGCTCAAGCAACGTATCTATGGACTATATCACAGGAATCTGAGAACATGCAGACAGGGCCAGCTTTAGGGTGGTGCAACCAGTGCACCCCAACTGAGCGCTTACCTGAAGGGGGTGCACTGAGCTGAGGGAGGCATTTGTGTTTAGCAATAATTTACGATTTAAAATCACCAGCTGCAGAGTACTTTAGACATCCAGTTTTCAGGCAGCAATTAAAATGTCAAGATAAATCTTGTGATTAATATTCCTGCTAGAGAGAGGGAGAGATGGAATTTTGTCTAGTGGCAGGTTTGACTTACCATAAAGTAGTGCAGAGAGGTAGCATGACTGCTTGTTCATCCCTCAGCCCAACCCTCTTCAACATCTACATGGTCCCACTCGCTAACATCACCCGATGCCTCAACCTCAACTTCATCTCATACGCTGACGACACCCAGCTGAGTCTCTCCCTCACCAAGGACTCCGCCAAGACAACCTCCACGAAGGAATGAAGGCCATCGCCAAATGGATGAAGCGCAGCTGCCTCAAACTTAATTCTGACAAGACGGAAGTCCTCATCTTCAGCTCCAACCCCTCCGCATGGGATGATTCCTGGTGGCCTGCCACTCTCGGAGCCGCTCCTACTCCCACCTACCACGCACGCAACCTAGGATTCATCTCGGACTCATAATTATCCATGACCCAGCAAGTCATCACCATCTCCTCCTCCTGCTTCAATCCCCTCCGCATGCTTCGAAAGATCTACAAATGGATACCCACCGAAACCAGAAGAACAGTCACCCAAGCCCTCGTAAGCAGCATGCCTTCTATGGAGGAACCACGGCCAAACTCCAGAAGAGGCTGCAACACATCCAGAACACCTCCGCACGCCTCATCTTGGATATCCCGCCACTGCCACATCACAGACTACCTGAGAAACCTGCACTGGCTCCCAGTCAACAAGAGAATCCCCTTCAAACTCCTCACCCACACTCACAAAGCACTGCACAACACCAGACCAGAATACCTCAACAGATGGCTCTCCTTCTACACCCCGACCCGGCATCTCCACTCTGCCGACCTCGCCCTTGCAACCGTCGCACGCGTCCGCAGAACTACAGCCGGAGGTAGATTCTTGCACCTCGCCGCCAAAATGTGGAACACTCTTCCCACCCATCTGGGCCAGACCAAAGACCTCCTTACCTTCAGCAAACTTCTCAAGACCTGGCTGTTCGAGCAGTAGCAGCACCACTCCCCCCCCCAGCATCTTGAGACCCTCACAGGTGAGTAGTGCGCTTTACAAATTCCTGATTGATTGATTGATTTTTATGTGGACAGCTGAGTAGATTAGTAAAGTCAGCCTTTACCAGCACTTCAAAACAAAATAAATGTATGTGAGAGAGGTTCTATGGAGAGCTGAAGGGCACTTTTGCCAGGTGGCAGTGATAGAATCCGAGAAGGAGGCCGTGGGGGGGCAAAATAAGATTGTTGCACAGCGCACCACTAGCACTAATGCCGGCCCTGCATGCAGAAGGAGGGGCTTTGCATGGCCAGTTCTTACATACCTTCTTGACTTATGCTGCTGTCCAAATTAGGTGATGGCAGTGAATAACAAATTGCCCTGCACCATCTTGTTTTACTATGTTCTATGTTCTGCTTGGTGCCTCCTGGTCTGCATAAACATTTTTCCTAATTTCCTTCTTTAACTGCTTTCCACACCCAGCTGTGGATGTCTCTTGTTACATCTGAGTGCAGTCTGCCACCGAGTGCAGCTTCAGAGAGTGAGAGATGGCCGTAGGAGAGAGACAGCCGTGAAGGAGTAGACAGCGAAAATACGTTAATTATCAGACTGACATTTACGCCCATCAACAAAAAGCATTGGCAGTAGAAATAGATATGGCTCATAACTATAAATATAAGTGAGACCAAAAATCCATTGCCAATGCTTGTCTGGTTTGCTCATGTAACAGACCAAGGGCCAGATGTACAAAAGTTTTTAGCGTTCGCGAACAGAGTATCAAACTGTGACCACTAAAAAGGATTTTTTCCATGTACCAAACCCTATTTTGCAATTCGGTAACCTATTACAGAATCTCAAAATGGGTTAGTGAAACAGTATTAGGAAGGGGCATTTAAGGGGTCCCTTCCTAATAGCAAATCGCAGTGATATGTGTGAATGTTTTGTGACTTAAATGCGGTTGCAGAACATTCTGAAGGAGGTGGTAACCCATTGTGAATATGGGTGCAAAACATTTTTAAGAGCAGGCAGTGGTCCCACGGACCACTGCATACTCTTAAAAATGAAAAGAAACCTTTTCATTTTTGTTTTTGAAATGCATCCTGTTTTCCTTTAAGGAAAATGTGCAGCATTTAAAAAAAGCTTTAAAAGCAATCACAGACATCAGGGTCTGCTGACCCCAGCAGGCACCATCCCTGTGATTTTTGGCCATTTCCAATGGGTTGTAAATTGTGACCATGAATATTGTTGAAGCACATCCATTTGCAACCCTTTGGGAATCACAAGCAGAGTAAAACACACTTTGGGACATCACAGTTTGTGATTTTCTAATAGGGAATCACAAAAAATCACTATTAGGAAATCACAAACACTGAGCTATGTACATCTGGCCCAAAATGTTCCAATTAATGGGGGAAGGCTGTGTAACTCTAAAGAACCTAGGGAAGTCATGTTTATGTGTGCCAGAGTTTATAGTAAGTCTCTCACAATCTCTCACCAAAACAGACTCACCTATGTATTAGTAGCCAGCCCATGCAGGCTCTTCTCACACCAAACAGGTTCATGGTGTTTAATCATGACATACAACACAAATGTACCTGAGAAAGAGATATAGGCAGTCTGCCCTCTACATGTCAGATAGAGAGACCTGTACTCTACCAATAGAATCCGCTTCTGTCAACCATAAGTGGTGTCATGGACTGATTGTAGGGATAGTATTTATCCACCATAAAATGAGTACTGCCTGGCTGGTCCCCATTACTCAACAGAGGCTAGCATTGTGTTAGAGAGCTATCTGCTATAATCATGTAGAACACTGGTCAGCAGACTCATGAAATACGATTTTATGGACCAGGAAACACATTGAATCTGCCAGAATGATGCAATGAGGAACATGTTGTCACATGGATGCTATATCAAGGGACTATCAACTGTTCAGCCTCCAAAGTTAAGGATCCCAATGTGTCTTATCTGCACTGTTTTTTATTTATATAGAGGTGCTACATGAACGTCAAATCACCAAAATGCCAGGGGTAGCGGACGTGACGTCACACACCCATTTTGACCTTCAATTCCACTCACACACACATGCTTACACATACACAGATTCACACTTACACACACACATTCGCTCATCTAAACAGACACACCCTGAAGCACGCACACAAGAAACATGTAAAAGCTTTTTTTTTGTTTACCTCAGCTGTGAGGGAGGGTCTAATCCAGCTAAGTGTGCTCCATTTTTAAATTACACTAATAGTGAATAATTAAACATTTTCACTGTTAGTTTAATAAGAAAAATTAGAGAAAACAAAGAGAAAGCAACCCAAACCAAACTCCATAAGGAAGAGCTTCCCCTGTGTTACTAGCACTGCATATGCCACCTCTGAAACCAGGGTCGCAGAGGCAGTGCGACCCCTGGCAACCCCTAAATGATGTTCATGAGATGTTACCCTTTGATTGCATGAAAGTGGGCATAAATCACCAAAAACAAGTCACAGCTTTCATCATGCCGCTTCCAGGTGACAGCCCAGAAGGAAAAAAAGGCATTCTGGTTCAACGCCAAACTGCTTAGTCATCCAATGGCCACCGTTTTGTACTGCAGCGCTGTGCTGAACATTAAATTTGACTATGATCGTTAAAATTAAACTTACTATAGAGAGATAAAATATTTTACTAGAATTTAGCAACTTACCAAGAGGTGCAACGTTTATTTGCTGCATGACAAAGCTGTAGAACTTTAAGATAAGAAGAGTTTCTCAGGATTTTGTCCATTCGTAGAAAGGAAATTGAAAACCACTCACAGTGTGGCACCTAAAGCAGAGAGGATATATGCTTTAATAGACAATTGACAAATATTTATAGAGAAGTACAAGCGTTCAGGGAGCCTGAGATATCCCAAGGCAGATACTGAGAATATTCATCTATGGGGAGAACCTTTACTGCAGTCTCATCCGGGTATCTGCAGACACACAGAAGGGATGGTGATTGTTTTAACAATATCCCATGGGCTTGGGATGAATGCAGGCATCATATGTGAGAAGCCTATTGAAACAGATAAGGGAAACATGCTAATTTCTACATAAACTGGAAAAGGGTTGTCTCAAAATATTTTTACTGTTTGACATAGAGTCTCAAAAGAGTTCCCAAAAAGTAACAGTTTACCCCCTCCTGCCCTACAGTGTGTTGTATCCTGAGCCCTTATTCTTTTTAGCAATGCTTTGAATTTTAGTTTGATGTTCTAGGATGTAAGGCAGAGGCTAGAGAGAGAGAAGCCACCACCATATTTTCTCCCTTTAATTCTCTTTAATCATACACAAATGCACAGAATGTATCACAGAGCGTTTACTCCAGTATTGGAACTTTCATAGATTCACATGCTTGAATCATTCCCCGTCGTCGAGATGGGAGCCTCCGGTGTAATACGAAACCACATTCAATTGTATATAAAGCTCAGAGGCACTAGGCCTCTTAATTTAGTAACATCTAACAGTCCTTTTATAAAAAAGGACCAAACTTAAGAGACAACCAATCAGCTCTCACCACCCCTTAGATCCCTCCTGTGAGGAGCTGATTTCCCACCGCAAATTGTGCTAAGGAGTCAGCTCTGCTCAGTTTTTCTCTCAACAAACACTGAGGTGAATTTTGATTTTTCTCTCTTCAGGATTACTTCAAGGTGATTCAAACTGACTACTATGTCAGAGACACCTAAGAAAGGGCTCTTCAGAGCTTGTGCCACATGCATGAAGAAAAGGCTGCATGTTGATGACCAGCATAAAGACTGTATTTACTGTCGCTATCCGAGCTATAAACCTAGAGACTGCAAGGTTTGTAGAACATTTTCTACCAAGACCCTTAAGGATAGAACTATAGATAGAACTTCTCATCTAGCTCCAGAAATTAAAATCCATGGACAACCCTGTCTCTGATGAGGATAGTGCCTCTTCATCTGTTTCTATGGCAAAGACACCTGTCAAGCGAAAATCTGAAGTCTCTTCAGAAGAAACACCAAGAAAAGTGGCTAAAAAATCTACTGAGGCACCCTCAAAGCCTGGTAGCCCTTCAAAGATGAAGATGAAAGCTTCTGACTTTAAGTCTGAAAGGAAGCCTGTTTCTCAGCCATTGACACCACCACTTAAGGTAAAACATACCTTCAAGAAACCAACTTCCGCGCCATCGACAGGTTCATTGTCGAAGACGGCGCCAATGACGGCTCAAGTATTGACGACTACTTCTACCGTCGCTACCCTGTCTGTCTCTATGGCGAGATCTGGCTCCTCATCGATGATATGTTCCTCCTCGTCGACGGCACGCCCTAAAGCTTTACCATCGGCGGTCACACTGTTGACTCTCTCATCAACGACCCAACCGATGACTGCCTCGACCGCGCTATTCCACTTGCCAACGTCGTCGTCGAAGATGTTTTAGCCTACGACGGCTTCAATGACTGAACACCAGCCGTCAACGGCATCGTTGATGACACAACAACCGCCAATGTCACTCCTACCGTCAATGTCGCTCCTCCCGTCGACGACGCTCCTATCGTCGATGACGACTCTACCGTCAACGTTCCCACCGCCGACGACGGTCGAGAGACGGATGCCGTAAAGGCACAAAGACCAGATTCGTTGCCTCTGATGTTGTCAGGTGACCAGGATACTCACAGGAGGGCGAAAAAAATATCATCTAACGCCCTCTGTCATGTCTCCTGGCAAGGTTTCCAGCCTTTTACCCTCGCATCTTTTGGATGAAGATGACTCCGATGAGGAGGGTATTTTTGGAGTCGCCACCAGCCCTTCACAACTAAGGGTCAAGTGCCAAGAGTACTCCGACGATGATGAGGCTTCATACTACACCCAGGGCTATTATGAGCAGCCTCTATTGGTCGGTCTTCCTCCTGGGTTAGTTTCTGCCTTACAGGCAATGTTGGCGCATTATAAGTAACGTTTTCCACCTAAACCTTCGTCCACACAACAGCCGTTGCTTCCACCCCCGCCAGAAACTCCTCTCTTGCAAAAGCTGCATCATGCTCCTCAACAAAAGCCACAGCAGTCTGTGCTTTCCACACCAAGACATCAGGTATCCTCCGATGATGATGCGGAGGAAGGTGAGATACAGACTGCCACTGATGAGTGGGATGATTATATTATTCCGGCTCCTGCCTCGCCTAGAGCACCCATAGTTGGGTCTCCGCCTGAGGATATAGGTGGCTTCCATAAACTGCTTGAGCGTGCCGCCATGCGGTTCAATCTCCCAATGCCCGACACTCAGCATGATGGCTTCCTATATGACTTCAGAGAACCTCACAGAAAAGTGGTCAGAGCAATTACCATCATAGACCATGTGTGGAGCCAGGGCTTAAAGATTATGCAGAATCCAGCTACTGCCCCTGTGGTTCTGCCGAGACTGGATAAAAAATATAAGCCAACAGAGGATGCCCCGGCCTGCCTTTCAGGACATCCATAACCGGACTCCGTCATATCACAGGCCGCCCAACGTCGCTCTAGGAATCCCTCTACGCTATTGACATCACCCCCAGATAAAGAAGGAAGGCGCCTAGATAATATTGGCAAGAGTTTTTCTTCCATGTCCGCTATTGTGGTAAGAGCGGACAACTGCCTTGCTCTGCTAGGCAGATACAATCAACAGCTCTGGTCAGATGTATCCCAATTGCTAGAAGAGCTCCCAAACACCTCCAAAGCAGAAGCTAGAAAGGCTCTTATGTAAGGCTAGCGATCTTCAGCGGAAATAATTGATTGTGCGCTAGACATATCTGCAATGGGTTTTAGACTACTCGCTGGTTCAGCGGTGTTGAGGCGGCAAGGTTGGCTTAAAGCCACCAACTTTAGGACAGAAGTACAGACGAAAATCCTAGACCTTCCATACGCCCTTCAAGCCATCAAGGCAGATAGAGAAATGGTCAAATCCCTAGGCACTCTACAATACAGGAAAATGCCCTTTCGGGGTGCTAGAGGCAGAGATCAGCCTTCATTTCGTGGTGGACACCAACAATATAGGTACCCAGCCTATTTATCCACGTTTCAGCCTGCTAGAGCACAGTATCAGCCGAGGCAACCACTTCCAGCAGCACACACCAGGCCCTACCACAAGTCCAAACAGGGGCATCAATCTAAAGAATCCACGCGTAGACAATGACTCTCTAACGACACGGCCTATTCTTCCTCCTGCAACTTATCATGGAACACAGACATCATCTACACCATTGGCAACAAATAACCAAAGACAAGTGGGTGCTCGATGTGATCAGTTTCGGACACCTATTCTAATTTACCCAACTGCCCCCTTTGATGCCTCATCACAAGTTCATCAAAAACACCTTTGTCTACTTTGCCTGGAGGTAGCCACCATGTTGAGAAAAGGGGCTATAGAGTCTGATCCGCATTCCCAGAAGGGAAAGGGGTTTTACTCCTGTTTCTTTCTCATCAGAAAAAAGTCTCACCTCTGTAGGCCAATTCTGGACTTACAGGAGTTAAACAAATACCTCAAGAAGCAGACATTTCTGATGGTCACCCTCAAGGATGTCCTCCAGATTCTAAACAAAGCAAACTACATGGCCTCTCTGGACCTTCACGACACGTACTTTCAAATTCCCATTCATCCGCTCCACAGAATGTACCTGAGGTTTGCGGCCAACGGCAAACACTTCCAGTTCAAGGTCCTTCCATTTGGCCTACGTTCAGCACCACAAATCTTTACCAAAATGTCTAGCACCAGTGGCGGCCTACTTGAGGAGAAACTGACATCACGTCTTTCCCTACCTCAATGACTGGTTGGTAAAAGCTCCAGGTATCCAGACAGCAGAAAGTTCAGTCAGGGCGACTCTGCTCCTTTTCGAGGAATTAGGCCTTACACTCAACAAGGAAAAATCGTCTCTGCAGCCATCCACTCGTCTAGCCTTCCTAGGGGCTATCTTAGACACTCAACGAGCCAAAGCCTATCCAGCGCCCGACAGACAAACAAAGTTAACACAGCTTGCAAGTCAGATCCAAAGAAAAAGGTGTACCAGTCCTTGCTGGGCATGATGTCATCATGTATCAGCCTCATTCCATTCTGCCACCTCCGAATGCATCCGATTCAAGAAGAACGGGACAAGCAGTGGATACAAGCGTGAGGTTCCTTCGAGGATACCATCTTCATCACGCAGCGTTTGGTTCATTCTCTGAATTGGTGGGCAGTTCCCAAGAACATTTCTAAAGGTCTCAGTTTCTTGGAACTAGTTCCTCCACTGACTGTCACGACAGATGCATCGCTCACAGGATGGGGCGCATGCTTGCAGGACCTTTGGGTTAGCGGAAAGTGGCCACCCTCTCACTGTTCGTTCCACATTAATCTTCTCGAGCTGAGGGCGGTCCATTACGCCTTGCAAGCCTTCCTTCCAAGGATACGAGGGTGAGCTGTGCTTGTCAGAACAGACAATACCACCACAATGCACTACCTGAACAAGCAGGGAGGAACACGGTCTCGCATACTCTAACGAGAAGCACAAACCATCTGGAAATGGTGCATTCACCACTCCACCCACATCATTACGGAGCACGTCACAGGCCTCCAGAATACCATTGCGAATTTGCTAAGCAGACTTACCACATCCTCCCACGAGTGGGAGTTACACCAGAAGATGCTAGATCGGATATTCGACCAGTGGGGAAAACCGAACCTGGACCTATTTGCATCCTCCCAGAACGCCAAATGCCAACATTATGCAAGTTGGCCTCACCAACAGGGGTCATGGGGGGGGATGCATTTTCAATCCCATGGTCAGGGATCTATGCGTATGCTTTTCCTCCGATTCCTCTCCTCGCAAGGGTGATCAGGAAGATGAAGTCAGCACCCTGCCAACTGATCCTCATAGCTCCAGGGTGGCTGCATCAACCGTGGTACACAGAGTTGCTCCTTCTGTCAGCCTCTCCATCCATCAGGTTCTGACCAATCCCGGACCTGCTTACCATCAATCAGGGGCAAGTGAGGCACCCTGACCCCAAATCGCTCAGTTTGCATGCATGGCTCCTGTATACAATGAGTTTGGACTTTTAGACCTACCGTATGAGTGCGGAGAAGTGCTAGCTAATGCATGTGCAGCTAGTACAAGCAAGTCTTACCAACTAAAATGGAAGAGATTTTGTATGTGGTGTGAAACCCAAAATGTCCATCCTCTCTTCACCGGAGGCAGTGTTGCCGTATTTATTACAGCTGGCACATTCAGGACTAGCCCATTCCTCAATTAGAGTCCATCTAGCTGCCATCTCCAGATATAGAATAGTGCCAGGCAAACCATCCTTATACTCTCTGATTGGTAAAACAATTTCTTAAAGGTCTCTTTAGATCTTTTCCTCCAGTATAACCTCCACCGCCGCCATGGCAAATTAACATTGTTCTTGGCCACCTTATGAAGGAACCTTTTGAGACGATCCACGGAGCAGACATTAAGTACCTCACTTGGAAAGTGGCTCTCCTTCTTGCCCTTACTTCAGCACGCAGAGTTAGTGAAATTCAGGTTTTCACGATATAAGAACCTTTTCTGCAGTTCAGACAGGACAGTCATCCTGCACACCAATCCTAACTTCATGCCCAAAGTACCTTCAGAGTTCCATATCAATGAGCCGGTGGTGCTCAAAACTTTCTTTCCGAACCCGCAAACTGCTGTGGAAAGAACTCTGCATTCGCTCGATTTAAAAAGATGCCTAAAATTCTATCTGTACAGAACAAAGTCGTTGAGACAATCCAATCAGTTGTTTGTAGCGTTCAGTGCTACTATGAAAGGTCACTCTGTAACCAAACAAACTATAGCCCAATGGACTAAGAACGCAATCATATTTTGTCATCACAAAGCAGGAAGGCCATTGAACACAACCGTAAGAGCACATTCTACTAAAGCTATCTCTGCTTCCTGTGCGCTGTTTGCTGGTGATTAAAGACATCTGTCGTGCTGCGACACGGAGAACAACTCACACCTTCATGCAGCAATACTTCGTGGACATGGAGTCACTTTGGGATGCAGCCGTTGGTCAAGCGGTCCTTCGAAACCTGTTCCAATGACAGTGAGCTAAAATATTTATTTCCCTCCATCCGCTTATTTTTTACCATATCACATTTTCTTTGCTATAATGTTGTAGATCACAGTAAGAAGTGTATGTACATATTATAAGACCAATTTTCATTTACAAAATGCTATGCTATTGTTTGTAGAATGAAAATGTGTTATTCACTGCTTACTATTCTGATTCAAGCATGTGAATCTATGAAAGTTCCAATACTGGAGTAAGAAACAAGTTACTTCCCTGTAACTGTAGTTCTCCAGTATTGGAAACTTTCATAGAGTCACATTCGACCCACCTTTGCTCCCCTGGGGAGCGCACCTTCATTTTCTCAGCCTTAGATTATTGTTGTACTTGTGCTGGGAAAATCTGAGGGAAATCAGCTCCTCACAGGAGGGTTCTAAGGGGTGGTGAGAGCTCATTGGTTGTCTCTTAAATTTGGTCCTTTTTTATAAAATGACTGTGAGATGTTACTAAATTAAGAGGCCTAGTGCCTCTGAGCTTTATATACAATTGAATGTGGTTTTGTATTAAACCGGAGGCTCCCATCTCAACGATGGGGAATGATTCAAGCATGTGAATCTATGAAAGTTTCCAAAACTGGAGAACTACAGTTACAGGTATGTAACTTGTTTCATTTGTGATGTACGGTAATTGCATAATTTGAGCATTAAGTAGGAATCTGCTACAAATGAACTGCTGGAATAGCTAAAGCCCTTTCAGTTTGCCTTCTTTCCACAACAGACTACTGCCAGAACTTGAGGCTTACTCACAAAGGTAAGTTTGGTTTTAAACACAAGTTTACAGTGGAATTTACTCTACTTGTGCCTGATAAAAGTTGACAAACTGATTTCTGGCAGGTGTAAGCCCATTTATGGGTGTGGATTTCTCTACCAGGAGTAAAGACTTCTCCGCACATGTAAGTCCTATGCCAGGCTTGGGAATATGGGGGTTCTGGGGTGCCCTAAGGCACAGCTAGCCTTGGACGTGTGAGAATGCCAAAAATATCTCTTTTTGGGCATTCACAAACTCCTCACTTCCCCCTATCCTGCCTGAAAATAATCAGATTTTCACTCCTACAGATTGCTAGAATACATCTCTGTCTGGGGGTAGGAGAGAATGAATAACTCTTAAATTTGGCGGGGGTGCAAGGGAAGAATTTTCTCTACAGGAAAAAATATTTACCCTGCACTTCCTTTCAGATTTGGCCCCACAGAATTTACTTGATTGAATACCTACAGAGAATGAGGTCAACAGTGTTTATCTGTAAATATTAATCATAATGATTTGGTGCGTTTCGGGTACTTTCTAGTTTCTCTCTGATCGGGCCCAATAGGCACAGACAGAATACTTATGCTAACAAGTCACAAAATACCTAATGTGATCCCCAAAAACTTCAACCTCTCCATCCTCTTGAACATAAGTCTCTGCCATTAATTAAAATCTTTCCGAGTCCTTAGCCAAAATGCCTGACCATCTAGTCATTTGTTCGATAATGTAAAAAGTCTTCAGTGGAGCTCATTAATGATGAATGATTGAAGCATTTAAAGGTCTTAGACTGCTCTCAATCCTGTCCCATTTCTGCTCTTCACAGTCCCTGGTCCTGAAGCTCAGGAGCCCCTTCAAGACGTTCACTGATGCTGGTCCTTCCTCACTCCTCACACTTCTGTGCTGATTCACTCATGGTGTCACCATTCTTCTGAAACAATTTCTGCTGCCTGGATCTGGCCACTCCCTGTAGTGAAAATAAGAAAATAATTGAAATAGCTCAGTGTGGTGAGGTATGTCAATGTGATATGCAGCTAAAAACAGAAGCATTTGACTTCATTTATTAGATAATAGGTCACTTGCCTATCATAAACCAGTGTCTCCTCTTAACTGAATAGCACATCTATAAATATTTATGTACATATTTTCCTGCATCTGTTTTTCCACTGGACATAGAAAATATTGATCTAGAGATTTTTGAAAAAAAAACTTAAACTCAGTTTTGCTTCCAGCAAAAAAAATTGATTTTCACCATTGAATGTAGAAGTAGCTCAATGCAGGGGTGAAGCTAAAATAGAGGTTCATTATGTGTGCAGAATCTGATGTTACTGTGTCCAACTTACAGAAGAAATATAATTTAATCTCATTATAGGGCCATCAAATAGGCAAGTGATAGATTTTGTTGAAACCAAACATCATTGAATAAAAACATATTATACAGGCCAATGACAGTCGAAAGAGGGGGCACAAATCACATATTACAAAATGCAGTATAAAAACCTCTGTCAAGATCTCTGCCTGTCCTACCTTTTCTATGCAGAAATCTCCACCAAGGTGGATATGATATACTCCCACATAGGTCTGCCTGTTTGTAGTAAATATGGGCGGGATAGGGGGAGTAGCTGAAAAATGTGGAGCACTGACTACTAAATGGTCAGGTTTAAGAAAATATAAGGAGAGAGTTAGAGAGGGGAGTGCTAATCTAAACACACACCCACAAAATGTTAAGACAATTGTTCACAAGCTACACTTCTAAAGTTACTATTTTTCTGAAGGAGTCACTAGGGTGTAATTGTATTCCAGCTCAACCTTTGAGTAAATCAAGCATGACACACAACCTGTCACAAGTACTGCAATGCGCGTCTATAGAGAGCAGTACAGGTGTGTTGTTAAATTAATTAAATTATTTTGACATTTACATTGAACCCTTTTAAAAAGATAATCGTGACTTGGAATCATTGCTGCAGGTTCGTATGTGTATCACAGTTTTTGTGCAACAATTGAACAGCTAATGATTTTAGGATATGTATTCATGTAAACGCTAATGTTTAATCATGTGATCAAGCTCGTAATGGGCTGGACTTTAAGAAGCAAATGAGGAATCAAGAGGATGTGGAGGAGAACACTAAGGCCCTCATTACAAGTGTAGTGGTCTTAAGACCGCCACACTCTCAGTGGTGGTCGGACCACCGCCAAAGTGGTGGTCTGACCTCCACATTACGGTCGGACCACTGGCACTGCCATATTTTGGAAGCCCAATGGCCTGGAGCTGCCGGCAGTCTTAATCCGCAACCAGTGCTGCCCTGGGGATTACAAGTCCCCTCTCCGCTGGCTTTTGCATCCAGTTCTGCCCACTGGCCCAGTGTGAAACTCGAAATAGGGCCAGCAGGTGGAAAGCCGTAGTGGCGGTTTTCCGTCTGAAAAAGTTTGGCGGGCGGCCTCCACTGCCCGTCAAACTCTAAATGAGGACCTAAGGCTCTAGGACAAGCCAAAAAAATAATGACAATAGCTATATTAGTGTAAGTATGATATATGCTATTCTCATGTTCACATTGGATGTAACAGACAAAATAATTCTTACAAGTAAAACAAGCAAGTCACAGCATTATAGATGTATTAACAAAAATGTAATCTCATAGTTTATAACAATGGTGTTCCCAAAAGGCAAAATTACATAAAGAGTACAACTTTGCATTAACGGGGCACAGCACCTACGTGCAAATTGTTTCTCCAAAGGAAAAAATACATCCAAATGCAGAATCCCTTTCTCCTACACTCCCATGAAGTTTGTGGCACTCCATGGCCCTGCCTATCTTCACAAGGGATTTACTTCAGACCATCGTGCGAACCAACCTGTGACAATTTCTAGGATTGAAAAGGGTCAGAGAGCAGTTTTTTTAATTTTCACAAAACTGATGTGTTTGTGGGCAGTCACAAAGTTTAAGTCTAACCACACCTTGTAGCACCCACTTCAGACTGCTTCACAGAGAATTGTATTGCTAGAAAGGGAGGCTAGCACTGAATAACTCCTTATTATGTCAAACCTCATAGCAGCACTTTCAAAGACTAGGCCTTAGCTCCGAATAACTCTACAATATTCCTTTTGTCAAAACTTTCTTATTATAACTGTTTTCCTCCTTTCAATGTGGTCCTTGACAGCTAAGTACCTTCCATAATTGCTCTGATTCATAGTTTGCTTACGATTGCCATTGTTTGTAGATTTGGTTATCAGTTAAAGTGTGAATAGCCTATGGCTTTGTATGAGTTAGTTCAGTGACAGACTGTTTAATATGGAGGTTGTTGAATTTTAAACGTGCAGTCTAGTGGGGGATTTTAGATTAGGTGATATTAGGTGCTGCATGCCAGTGCTTTTTTCAGTAGAATTAAAGTAAATTCACTTTTGTTGGAGTTCCAACATACAACTGAGATTAAAAGGCAATTATGTGATTAACGACGCACAGAGTAGAGTGTGAGTGCCATTCCACATCAGTGCAGGTCTCTTGTTCTTTCTTATGCCCTGACTACACAGCGCATGCACTGTGCTGCTAAACATATTGTTTACACTTCAGTTGGCTCATAACCTGCCCATAGCATACCATTTGTTGTTTTTGTTGTCACTGTTATTTGCAACTTTTCGATTCTTCAGCTCCCTTAGGTTACTCTTTCTTTCTTGTCTTAGCTCTCATCTGGAGCATGGACCAAGTAGATGTGTTCTTCTCTGGGTTTTCGTAACACTATTTTTTATTTTATAAATGTTTCTGTATTATTCCTGCACGTGCCATGTGCTTTCCTCCTTTTAACTCAGGCATGTGGCTTCTAATTTATGTCGCTTTCACCCTACCTCCAGTCTCTATTGATGCTGTACTTACTTACACCCACAACTATATTTCTCTACGCCACTTTAACATGCACTATTCCACTCTACACCCCTCCACTCTATGCGACTCCCTACCATTCCACTCTATGCCACTCTAGTCAAAACCATTGCACTCTACTCTACCCCACTTTATGCCACTCCACCCTATATCACTCTACTGTACACAACTCTATTCTACACCATTCCACTCTACTCCGTACCACTCCACTCCGTGCAATGCCACTCTGCAGAACTCTGTCACTCTATGTCACATCTACTGTACACCACCCTACACAACTCTAATCTACATCACTTTATGTCCCTCTACTTTACATCACTGCACTTTTACCACTATACACCACTCTATGCCACTCTACACCACTCCACCTTATGCCATTCCATTCTGTGCCACTCTATTTCATACCACTCTATGCCACTATATCATCATCATCATTAGCTTTATTTCGGTAAATATAAATACCATAAAAGCACATCACATAAAAAAGGAACGGCAAGCTACATGATAAACAATTTAAGTCATAAAAGATTAAAAAGGAGAGAAAAAAGAAGAGAGAAATATTTACACATAAACAGTTCCCTACTGGAAAATCGCACCTTATAGTTATACGTAAAAACACATTGTGGGTAAAAGAATAAAATACAAGCCTGGCAAACCATATCAGATAAAAAGGATGTTTCTATTTAAAAAGTATCTAAGAACAAAACGAGATAAAAACAACAGGTAGGGAATACGTCTGAACCAATAAAAGTAATATGTGCATACAATGATAAGTCCATCAATTGTTGCTTGCCACATTCATTGTTAAATTTCCCTCTGCTTTTTTAAGCGTGTTCAGTCTGATACGCCAGATTGAATCTAAATATTTTGACAAACAACAAACCACTAAAACCGATGAATCAGATTTAAAAATTCTCAAAGCTAGCGAGCAGTTTTTAAAACCCTTACTTCTGCACAGAGGAATAATCCAACGGGCTCTTTGTTTGGAGTATGCGGGGCATTGGAAGAGAATATGAGTTACTGATTCTTCTCTGGCACAGCCCATCGGACACATCTTAGAAGAACAACTAAAATTAGACCATTTATATGTGAGGGAACGCAAAGGAAGGGAGCCCACCCTGAATCTGATGTATAATGAACGAGCAAACGGAGAAGATACTATATCCATATATTGGGCAAATTCATAATGGCATTTAAAATATAGAAAGTTTCCCGTCATGGATGATGGCGAGACAGCGGACAATTGGGAAAGTTGAGCGTGGAGCCAGAAAGCATCCTTTAGTGTCTGGGTTGCGTTCTTAGGGATAGATAATGGTTCCTTCCAATAGGACCCCAAACCAAGAAGCGAGAGGGTCCTTTCTACATATGCACACCACTTGATTTTGGAGCTAGTGTTGTTGGCCATCAAGTTAACTAGCGCACATCTATAATGGACGAGAGAATCTGTTGACCATAAGCGAATCCAGTACAACAGGGGCTTGAGTGCAACAATCTGGCTGATAGAAGGGAGATTTAGGTCCATGCGTATTGGGAGCAGTGGGGTACTGGAAGGAACTCTTAGCAGTGACCTTAAAAAAGAGTTCTCCACTTTTATCAAATCATCTAGGCAACAGTGGCCCCACAGTTCAGCTCCATAAATTGCTCCCCCTCTTGCTTGTAGTTTATAAATTTCTACTGCGGGCGTCATGGCAAAGCTAGGAGATCTAGCTGCAAATCTTGCAATGCCACTCGCTCACTGTTGCAATCGTAAAGTTGCCTTCTGGATGTGGCGCTGCCACTTGTGCGAGTCTTCTAATTTCAGGCCTAAATAATCAAAGTCGCTGACTCTTTCCAGCGCGGCACCCTCTAAATAAATAGGTCGTCTCATTCTGCCTTTCCTATCGCCAAACACCATGCACTTGGTTTTTAATCGGTTAATTTCAAGCCCATAATCATTGCAATAGTCAATGAATCTTGAAAGCAGGGTTGAAAGGCCTGTGGCTGTTTGAGATACCAGCAGGGTGTCATCGGCAAAAAGAAGGCAGGGGATCTTCTGCCCTCCTATTTTAGGCGAGTCGTTAGAGCACTCCATAAGATAAGGGATGCATGCGTTTATGAAGAGAAGGAATAAGGTAGGGGCAAGAACGCAACCTTGTCTTACACCTCGGGCAGTAAGGAATTTTTCTGTTAATTCACCTTGTGGGCCCCATCTAATTCTACCATAGTTGCCAGTGTAAAGATCCCTGATAATATTTAAAATAGAGCACGGGACTCCTATTTTAGACAGAACTTCCCACAGTTTGTGGCGGGGTACTAGATCAAAGGCCGATTTTAGGTCTACAAATGCTACATATAGGTGGCCTAAGTCAACATCGACAACTTTCCATTTAATAGAAGTAAAACGAAATATCTGATCTAATGTGCTAATTTTTTCTCTGAAGCCCGCTTGTAGATGATTTAAGATTTGATTTTCAACTAGCCACTTGTTCAGCCTGCTCAACAACTGATAACAGAATTTTTTTTGAAGGTTGTCGAGGAGGCTGATAGGTCTATAATTACCCGGGTTGTTCCTCTCTCCTTTCTTATGGATGGGCACTATGATCACCTCTTTCCATGAGTCAGGATAAATTCTGCTAATCAAGATGGCATTAGAAAGTCTGTTAATATATGGGCCCCAGGTATTCTGGTCCACTTTAAACATATCAGAGGGGATCCCGTCCATCCCAGGGGCTTTTGCTGCTTTCTGGGCTGCAATGGCCGACACAGTTTCGTTCAGTGTAAAAGGGGGCAAGAAAGACATGGGCTCGTCAAAAGTTGTTAGCTCCTCCGAAATTATGTCAGGAATATGACTTGCCAGCAATGGTCCATACAATTCCTTAAAATAGGAGAGCCAGATGTCAGGAGGGATATAAGACTCCAGGTGAGATGCGCGGTTCTGATCACCACAGGAAACTAGGAGCCAGAACCGTTTGGAATCATGGACGGTAGCTGCCTCAAGTAAATTGCTCCATAGCCCCTCTTCGTACTCGAGTTTACTTTTATTGCAAGTAGAAGCATAATGGCGTCTAGCATTGATGATGCCTGATCTGTCCTTGGTCCTTAGCGCGATGGCCAAAGTATTTTTGGCCTCCCTACACCTCTTGTTGAACCATTTAGTATGTGGTCGAATACAGGAGATAGTCAGTGGCCTAGGACGTTTAGTAAACAGCTCTTTCAAAGTGGCAAAAAGGTCCAGATGGAGAGGCAATATTTCTAATGGAGCCAGAATAAGGTTGGTATCAAATAACTGATGAGAAGAGGTTAGGGCACGCAATTTTCCTTGAAGCTTGTTTGATTGCACAAAGGAGTCCCACCTGACTGTACGCCTATTACTAGACAGCTCCATAGCAGTAGAGGAGACAGGACGAAATGCGACCCCTACTAGGAGAGGTCTCTTGTATGTGATCTGGAGGGGAGCATGATCACTAGTATGGGGAAAGCCCACCTCTAGGTCTAGAATATGGTGCCATAGTCTTAAATCAAAGAGGATGCTCTATGCCACTATAGTATATGCCACTTGACTCTACAGCACTCTATGTCACTCCACTCTATACCCTCTGCTCTAAGCCACTCCATTCCACTCAACACTATTCTTTGTTACTCTTCTCCACATCACTCTACTCTACCCCACTTTGCTTTTTGCCACTCTGCTCTACAGCACTCCATTAAACTCTACCAAGTGCTACTCTACAGCTCTCTTGGCCATTCTGCTTTACGCGCCTCTACACCATGCTACTCTATGTCTCTCTATGCCACTGTATTCTATAACACTCTACCCTTTCATCTCCACTATACACCACTCCACTCTAATCTAATGCCAACCCACACCACTCAATGCCACTCTACTACATGCAAATCTACTTTAGTACACTGCACTCTATGCCACTCTACTCTATGCCTCTCCACTTTAGTCTATACCTCTCCACTTTACTCTACTCTATGCCACTCTATACCACTCTACACTACTTTACGTCACTCCACTCTGTACCACATCACAGCACTCCACAAAGTGCCATTCTATGCCACTCTTTGCCACTTCACTTTTTGCCACTCTACTCTATGACAACCCACTCTACATCACACTCTACTCCACTTTAATCCACTCCATTTGATGCCACTCTACACCACTCCCCTCAACTCCACTCCACGCCTCTCCACTCCATGCCACTCTATTACAGACCAATGCCAGACTATGCACTCTATGCCATTCTACACTCTATGCCACTCTTCTCTATACTACTGCACTCTACACCACTCTACTCCAGCCTACTTCACAGTACTCTACTTCACTTCACTCCACCCTATGCCACTCTGCTCTTCACCACTCTTTGCCACTCCACTCTACACCACTCCTCTCTATACCAATCTACTCTATGCCACTCTACTCTACACCACTCTACTCTGCGTCACTCTATGCCACTTTGCTCAATGCCACTCCAGTCTACTCTAGTCTGCACAAATCTACACCAATCCACCCTACATCACTCCACTCTATACCACTTCACTCTATGCCACTCCAATTTATGGCACTCCACTCTGCTCTATGCCACACTCCATGCCACTCTATGCTATTCCACTCTACTGAACTTCAGCCTATCCTATCCTATGCCACTCTACTTTACACCACTCTACTCTACTCTGCTCAATGCTACTTCACTCAATATCAATCTACCCTACGCCACTCTAATCTGCCCCACTTTGCTTTGCATCACTCCATGCCACTCCAATCGAGTCTACACCAGTGTTTGCCTTTCCACACCACCCAGCTCTATGCCACAATACTCCACACCACTCTACTCTACGCCATTCCACTTTATGCAACTCCTGTGTCCTCTATAACATTTTTTGCCAGGGTAAGAATACCCTGCTCTTAGACTTGGCATCCTTGGTGTGGTCTCCCCAAACTTTAGCTTCCTAGGTTGTTGAAGTGTGCTGGACTCTGTTTTTGCTGTTTTTATTACGCTGGGCACTTTACCACTACTGACCAGTGCTAAAGTGCAAGTGCTCCCTATGTGAAATTGTATGCGTAATTGGCTTTTCCATGATTGGCAAATTTGACTTACTAGTACGTCCCAAGTAAAGTGCACTAGAGGTGCCCACAGCCCGTAAGCAAATGCTACTAGTAGGCCTGCAGCACTGGTCATGCCACCCACATGAGTAGCCCTGTAAACATGGCTCAGGAATGCCATTGCAGTGTTTGTGTGTGCAGTTTTAAACTGCCATTTTGATCTGGCAAGTGTACCCACTTGCAAGGCCTAAACCTTTGTTTTTTATACATGTAAGGCACCCCTAAGGTAGGCCCTAGATAGCCCCATGGACAGGGTGCAGTGTATGTTAAAGGTGGGACATGTACTGATGTGTCCTAACAGCAAAATTCTGTCAAATTCAGCTTTCACTGTTGCAAGACCTATCTCTCTCATAGGTTAACATGGGGGATACCTTTAAATATCATTAAAGTGCAGATTCCCTTTGGGAGCAGATCCAAATAGGGAGTTTGGGATCTCTGAACTCACAATTTAATTTTTGTGAAGTTGGTTTTTAGATTGTTTGTTGCCCCTTTTAGAAAGAAGGCATTTTCTAGCTTTAACAATTCTGTGATCTGCTAGTTTATGGATTCCATGTCTATGTAAGACTAACAGTGGGGCTGTTTGTGAATCTTCTCTAGACAGTGACACAAAGAGAGCTGCACTGGGGTGTAGCCTGCATATCCGGATGCGCCATCTGAGCTACAGTGGAAGGGGGAGTGGTCACTTACACCTGAATGGGCTGTGCCTGCCCTCACACAATGCAGTCTCCAACTCCCTGGTGTGTGTCTGGGGCCAGTCCGGGGCAAGGCAGGATCTTGTGAACAACAGAGACTTTCCTTTGCAGTTTGCCAACTTCAAAGGCAGAAAGGGTTATAAGTAGTGGACCCAAAACCCCAGAGTTTTAAATCACTTTTGGATTCAAGAGGAACCTCTGCCAAGGAGAAGAGCTGAAGAGCTGAGTAGAGGTGCTGCCCCTGCCTATTAAGGTGCTTTGTTGTGATATCCTGCAGTTGCTGCTTCTGCCTGTGAAAGGGGACAAACACTGGACTTTGTTGTGTATTCCTGCTTGAGAAGAATCTCCAAGGGCTTGAACTAGCTTGCCTCCTGTTGTTGCAGTCTCAGGGCCATCAAAGACTTCCTCTGCCAGCACCTGGACTCTCTGGTGAGACTCCTGACAAGTGGTGCCCCATCCAGTCCCTGGGCGCTTGAAAGGTGAAGCTAATAGAAAAGGAGAGAAATCCACATACAGGACATCGTGCAGGGAAACTTTTGATGCACCATCTGCAACACGGCTGATAAACAACACGCCACCTGCTTTGCCGGTAATTCGACGCTTGACCTGTATTGCAGCTGGGAGATCGACGCATCACGGCTGAAGAAACGATGCAACACCCATTTGCGGCTGCTGATAATGATGCAAACCCCACGCAGCGCAGTTTTCTAACACCGTGTGACAGGATTTCTCATGCATCATCGCTGGGGATCAAAATCAATGAGAGCCTGCACGGACCAGAGGTGCCCGTCCGGAAATCGAACTATTGCTGTCTTGCGGGAGAAAAAAGCGACTCATTGCTGACCCGACCAGAGAAGAAAAGATGCACGGCCTCACTTACGATTAAGGAATTGACGCATCGCTGACTTTTCAAATGCATGCTTGCCCATGCAGCTTTATTTCTGAAGAAAACCAGATACTTTGTGCAACAGCAATGTTTCATTGTTTTCTATGGAGTAAGACTCTTAATATTTTGAAAATTCATATCTTGACTTGTGTATGTAGGATTTTTGTCATTTTGGTTTTGTTTGATTTAGATAAATATTGGCTATTTCTCTCAACTGGTATGGTGTCCTTTTTGTATTACTGTGTGTGTTGGTACAAATACTTTACACATTGCCTCTGAGGTAAGCCTGACTGCTTGTGCCTAGCTACCAATGTAGTAGTAGTAGTAATCTTTATTGTTTAGTTAATAAAAACCATAACAATCAATGCATTGTATACGATATATAAAATTCTGTAAAAAGAAGGACAAATAAAAGGAGAGAATTCTGTAAAATCTTTGAAATAAATATACAACTAAAGTGCGATGTGCCAGATTTTTTTTTTTTTATAGCTTGCAATTCTAAAGCAGTCAAGGGACAGGGTAACCATTAAATTAACTTTGCAAACACTTAGGGGGTCATTCTGACACCCGCAGTTGGCGGAAGCCGCCAGCCTGGCAGGAACCGCCAGAAGACCGACGGTCATTCTGACTTTCCCGCTGGGCTGGCGGGCGACCGCCAAAAGGCCGCCCGCCAGCCCAGCGGGAAAGCCCCAGCAATGATGAAGCCGACTCCAAATGGAGCCGGCGGAGTTGCTGGTGTGCGACGGGTGCAGTTGCACCCGTCGCGATTTTCAGTGTCTGCTTTGCAGACACTGAAAATCTTAATGGGGTCCTGTTAGAGGGCCCCTGCAGTGCCCATGCCAGTGGCATGGACACTGCAGGGGCCCCCAGGGGCCCCACGACACCCGTTCCCGCCATCCTGTTTCTGGCAGTGAAAACCGTCAGAAACAGGATGGCGGGAAGGGGGTCGGAATCCCCATGGCGGCGCTGCTTGCAGCGCCGCTTGGAGGATTCCCTGGGGCATGGGAAAACGGCGGGAAACCGCCGGTTTCCCTTTTCTGACCGCGGCTTTACCGCCGCGGTCAGAATGGCCCCTGAAGCACCGCCAGCCTGTTGGCGGTGCTTCCGTGGTCGTTGAACCGCATGGACCGCCAGGGTCAGAATGACCCCCTTAATGTCCGTGGTGCGGTTGATGTTACATGCTAACTCAATGTGTACAGACCAGGGACCTGCTGTTATGCCTACGGGCTTCTCTTTTACCATTTTAACTGAGTCATCTTAAAATATGTCCTTCCACATGCATTAACATTGTCAAAACTTTGATACGCGACTAATAAAATAAATGAATGCTTAAAAGTGAGCCAACTGTCAGCTAAGGTGTGTCCTAAACAGCAAGTTTATGTTTGTGGTGTGGACAGTCAAAAATGTGATGAATCTGCAGATTGACTGCGGATCGTGAGGGTCAAACATTGACATCACTGCTGGCCGACAGGAACAAGTCCCATTCCTCTCGAAAACTGGTTTTAACAGTTGTCGTCTTGCTTCCTTTAAGGCAGGGCAAATACAAATCAGATGGACCATGTCTTCCTTGGGACCTTTACATAACCTACAGGCAGATTCTCCTCTATTCTTCCATGATGGTTGGTCCACTCTAGATGGTAGAGCTCCTAGACGAAGAGCCAGCAAACAACGCTCGATATGTAGTGCGAAAGTTGAGATCAGATATTGTGATGGCGCCAAGGTGGTTTAAGTGTGCATAAGAAGCCAGGCGTGCGAGCGTTGTGCAAATTTAAATGTATCAGCTAGAAAGGACTGCAATCCTATTTTCTTTTTTAGCGCTCAACACAGCAGTGGATATGAGATGTTGGAGTCCCACAAGTGCATCATTTCTGTCTCTTGCAGAGAATTATACAGATACCTATTGTATACTGATTTTGAATTGTTGCTCACTGAATACCATAAAGCCATGACTAGGGGGCTAGTCATGTTTTTACTTATTTTGTACCAGGACTTTATTATATGCACTTTCCTACCCAACTGCTGTTGTATTAGGCCAAATTCTAGCCTGAACTTGCGGAAGAAGCAGAGCGAGGAAGTTTAAAGACCTGCTTGTAGGTTTCTATTTGTTGTTGGTCCAGTAGCAGGGCATCTTTCCCATATAGAGCTTTGCTTCCATATGTAGTGGCTGGGAGGAATTTGGCCGACATAACAGACAGTAACGGTTTATATGATGGGCCTTTTAATCTTTTTGCTAGGGTACAGAAAGCAAACGTTAAAGCTTTGCACTTTTGTGCAATGTAGTGCTTCTGCGGCGCAAGATTGGCCTTATTGTCTATAATGATGCCCAGGTATTTATAGCAGCGAGTTGTTTCAAGGGTAATGCCATTCAACTTTATATTGTTAGCTAGATTCAGAGGACATCCCATGGACATGGTTTTGGTCTTTGAGGTGTTGACTTCTAATTTGTTTGTCTTTGCGTATTCACCTAAAGTACTGACCAACCGCTGCAGCCCTATTTTCGCGTGGCTTACCAGAACAATATCATCAGCGTATGAACGGTGTGATAGGGACAGACTTCCCATCCTTGGAGCATGTGAGGTGGTTGCGTCCAGCTTCGAGGAGAGATCTGCCGTGAAAAGGTTGAAGAGGTGCGAGGCAAAAACACAGCCCTGTTTTAGTCCTATATTTGTCGGTATCCTCCTCGAAATTTTTGAGCCATCTGCTACCTTGACCTGCCCCCAAGTTTTTTCGTATAGCATTTCTATGCATCTAAGAGTTCGCTCTTGCAGCCCCCACCTTCGCAATTTGCTCCAGAGAAGTGCTCTATCCACTCGGTCAAAAGCACTTTTGAAGTCCGCAAAGCATATATATAGTTTTTTCTTTGAGCATTTTGCTCGATTGGCAATGTCTCCTAGTGTAAGAATGTTAATCACTGTACCATATCCCTTCCTAAAACCAGGTTGATTCAAAGCAACAAGGTTATTTGAGTTTGACCAATTGAGCAGGTCGTCCAGGACTAAGGTGGCAAAGTATTTGGCCTCGCTGTCAATTAACGCTATCAATCTATAACTGGCTGGGTTTGCTCTACATCCCCCTTCGTATATTGTATTAATGATGGATCCTCTCCAACTTTCTGGAATGATTGTGTTACACTCAACTTCAGTATACAGGATCGACAGTGTTATTGACCAATATTCAGGATCAACCTTAAAGACAGCTTGCGGAAGACCATTAGGACCAGGGGCCCTGTCCCTGCGACCCTTCCTGATGGCTAGGGCGACGTTCTTGGCGCTAAACCCTGTCCCGCTATGACTGACTTCTGTGAGTTTTATTGACTCCTTCAGAAGCTGATTTACTTCAGATGAGGGTGGTTTAAAGAAAATGTTGGCAAGGAAATCCACTCATTTTCCTTCAGGGACTGATGTAAAGTTTATTGTTATTACCTGCCGGCCGATTCCATTCACTGTTGTCCAAAGGGCCCTTGAATTGGCCTTCCTTGAATTATGAAGTAATTTGAGCCACAAGTCGTCCTCCTTTTTGGTTCGCATTTGCCATACCTGATTCTTGTAATTTTTCCATAGGGTTTTTATTTGGGTGCATTGGGTTACTGTGGGAGATCAATCTTTTATTAGTCTAAGGTTGTGCCTCAATTCCTTCCTTAGTTCTAAAATATTTACTAGTAGGTTTGAAGACCTTGCCTGATTATTATATGGCGATTGACGCCTGGTGAGGCCAAGAGAGGGTACTGACCGAAGAAAGCTGGCCCACGCTTCGACTGTTGGTAGATCCTGGCATATTGCCAATTGAAGCAAAGATTTTACGTTTTTACACAGCCTTGGTAATGAAGACTCTGACCAGATCAGGCGGTTTAGGTTGATAGATGTTATTGTTTCTAGTTCCTTTATAGCTGAAAGAAGGCATGGAGCATTCCAAACGAGTTCTATGTGCTGATATGAGTGGTCACTGTGGAGAGTAGGTTTAATTTTAAATTTGCTAACATGAGCTAGCAAAGGAAGTGACACGGCTGTATAGTCTATTACTGTCGCGGTCTTTGCGCTATGATGAGTGAAGCTTGGCGGGACGTCATCGTTGATCCTGCCATTTAGTACCCTCATACTCATGTGCTCTGGTGCCTCTACCAGTTGTTTACCCCTTGTTTCCAGTCTTTTCTGTGCTGGCAATATTTGCAGCGGCACTGACCATATGGCATCTTCAGCTGCCAGTTGCGCATCCAGTTCTGGAGTGTGCATTAAGTTAGCATTAAAGTCGCCTGTCACTAATATGTCCCATTCTGGATTGGCGCATCTTATCTCTTCCACCTTATTCAGTAGTTCATCAAAGAGCAGTACTTTCCGATTTTTCCGCGGATGGGCATAGACATTAAAAATGACTAGTGGGGCGTGCTGAGTATTATTAAAGGTGATTTTAATGGCCTGCAAGTCGGTATTTGAGAAAGCGTACTGCTCTGTTGAAACAAGAAGTGCAGTAGAAATGTATGTGGCTAGACCACTGCTTGGCCTACCTGATTTCTTTGATTTTTTGGCACTAATGTGGTGTAGTGAGTAGCCTCCTAATTCGATTGGGTCCTCCAGCCAAGTTTCTTGTAGTAGGATTATGGAATAATTGCAACTAGTCATTGCTGTGAACCTGTCTTCTATGATAGTTTTTGCACCGGCGATGTTCCAGGACATTATGGTGACAGCCAAACTTTGATCTGTATTTACCGTATTTAATGCGCTGAGTCAATTATTTTTCCTCGAATTTAAAGTGTGAGCCATCCTTCTACATTCATCTCGCTCTCCCTTCAGTACAGTTGGGGGGCCACTGTTAGTTTTTGAGTTGGGTACCTTCCATTTAAACTGCCTTTGTTCTAGTTCCCCGGATTCTGGGGCCCCTACGAATTCAAGGGCCGTTGGCAATTTTCCTCTAGAATTTAACAATAGGGGAAAGGGATAGCATTGACTGGATGGTTCTGATAACCGTATGCCCCAAATTTCGAATTGCTGTTTGACTGCCATAATTAATGTAACAATATCACTTGTTCTCCACATTGTTAGTGTTTGTTCCAGCCCATTTTGAGCACTGCCAGAGAGGAATTTCACCGATATCAAATCTGCGGATACAATTTTCTTAGTTGATGGGAACTCGGCAAGAAGCCTCAGAATGTTACCCCTATTTAATCTGTCTTGTTGGCCTTGTGATTTATATTGCGGGGTAAAAAGGATCTGCCTTAATTCCTGATCGTTCTCGGTGGCATGAGTGTATTGGAATTGATGGGGGTGATCGGTATTTCTCTGTGACGATGGCCTTCTCAACTGGCCTTCCTCCGACTGACTACTATATGGTGCCCTTTCTAATATGGGTGTTTGTTTGATTGAGGATATTTTGTTTAAGGAATTGGTTGCCGAAGTTTGCCTATCATGAAACATAACTTTAGTTTTATTAGCCCTTGATTGTTTGTGATTGTAACCACCCTAGAGGGGTGACTGTTACTTGGGCTTGTTGTCTGGTACTCTTTACTGCTAATGTTATTAATGCCGGATTGCGAGCCGTATGCTGAGAGGGAGAGTTTATGACTCTGACGTATAGACTGTGTTTTTGCCTCATCAGTATTTTTTCTTGAGAGTGGTTTGTGGCTTGATCGATTGCCCGACATTGTATCTGGGGAAATTTCTATGACTTGCGTAGCACTAGCTTGGGTGCAAGATCCTTTCAATGGGTGTAACTTGAGGCTCGACTTGATGCCTGCTGTAGTACCCAGGGGGGTTGCCGTGAATTGTGTGGCAGCTACGTGCAAAGTGGTGGCTTGGCAAGGTGATGGTTGGGGCACTGGTTTCTTCTTGTTCCTACCGAATAGAGTGGCAGCTGGTGCCGCTGTGTGTGGGACGTCCTTTGGTCTTAGTATTCCAGCAGTTATTGACCATGGTTGGTCCTTTCTCGGTATTGGAGGGTCTGGTTGGTGTGAAGATTTTTCACTACTCATGTGCGTGTCTTCCGTTGGACACTTCTGGCGGGGTGCCTGGTCCAGAACTTCCCTCACCTTCATCTCCAAGGCGTGCAGGTTAGACTGAAATTGTACTGTCGACTGAGACATTTTGCGTACAGCTTTGGTGAAGCAGCAGTTGGCGACAGATCTAAACCATTGACTGCCCTAACCCTTGTGGCTTTCCCATAATTTGGGGCCTTCTGATTCCCTAAAGACCCAGAGCCTTGGGTTTGTGGTTTCTGGAACACCGAAAATATTGGGTAGAGATTATCATTAGCAGCTTTGGCCCATGTTTGTTTCCTTGCCTTCCTGGCTCGCTTTTTTTGTCTCTTAGATAGGGGTTTCGGTTTTCGAGCTGGACGCTCGTTTGTACACTCAGAGTTAGTGGGCACTATTTCTATCAGCTGTGGAGATTCATCCGCACTAATTGAGTATATACCCTGGGTATTTGCCTCTTTTTTTGTAGGACTACTTGCCGCCAAACCTGGTGTCTTTTGAAGTATGACTATATCGCCTAAATCGTGGTTTGTATTGTTGAAAGTTGCTTCCTCGATATTGCTTGTTTTAACTTTCTGCAGTATCTCTGTTAAAATAGTTGGTAACATGCTTAGTTTATCTATTACTGGGCCAGAGTTGCAAAAGGCTTGCTGTTGACTAGATATTTGCTCCAATGGCCGAATGGCCAGCAAATCCAACTTACGATTGATGTCGGCGATGTGGATTGCCATAACCTTCGTTAGGTCCATTTGTAAGTCAAGCTTATCCGATTGCATGTTAAGAGCCGTCGTTGAAGTATGTAGAGCGCTTAACAGTGAGGCATGTAATCGAGTGAGATCTTCCATATCGCTGCTCGGGTAACCTGCATGAGTGGAACGTTTGGATTTTTTTTTACCTTCTCTATTGATAGTCTCCAGGGGAGAAATAGTCAGGTTGCTTCTTGCCATTGCTTCAACGTCATGTTGTAGTTTGCTTATACCACTTGAAATTTCCATAATTGAGTTAGGTGGCTTTTCTTGATGCGGTATAGAGGAACTGTATTCGGTGCTACCCACCAGTAGTGGTCTGTTTAAATACTGATCTTTAGGATTCATTAGGTCAAGGGTTTTTAGGTCCAATGCTTCACCTAGATCTTTGTTGTTTGTTATTGAAAGTGACTGCAACCAAGAGTCTTCCATTATTCCTGTAGCTACTTCAAAGCCCATGTCCAGTCTCTCATTGCTCCCCTGGGTATTAAGATTTGACTGCGGGATGGGGGTTGATTGTTGGCGCATTCCCTCATGGACGATGTCATTGTGTACCTCTATCGAGATACCTGTGGAGAGTAGAAGCTCTGTGTTACTAGAATTAATAGATGCACCCTGCTATTGGTCACTTTGAGGAGATTCCCTCTCTTGAACATGAACTTGAGCCGTGGTCACAATACTGCCCACCTGCAGATTTTTACGCACTGTTGGGCTGCTAGTGACCCTGGAGATGTTTAGTCGTTCATGAGCTGTGCGGTCATTATGTGGGGCCAGGCGCTTTAAAGCTTCCTGGATGGGTAAATTGACCCCTAATTGTTGAGTGGGGTTTGTTGACACCTCAAGCCTTAACTGCCCAGTGGCCATTGGTTGTGGAACCAAAGGGGTTGACAGGCCCACGTAGGTGCCAAGATTTAAGAATTAGGCTGCGGCTGGATCTTTTAGAAAGGCAAACTGGAAACTCCTGTTTTCTTGAGGTAGACATGCAAAGGAGTGAGGGGCGATGCCTGCTGATCCGGCCTACTACTTTGCGAACTCTGTGCAGAGCAATTTACCTTCCTTTGCGCCCTCCTTTGAGGTCTTGAAGTTTTGACTTTAGCCTTTGTTAGCAGCCTGAGGCGTCCTGATCTCATGGCTGCTTTCTCTTAGCCCAGATTTCTGCGGGAGGAACGCAATTTGCTTGAGACTGATGGACTAGTGTTGATAACCTGAGATGCTCGGTGAGCGGGGCACCCGGGACTCTCACAAGCTGCACCCGGACCTGGCAGGGCCATTTCCATGTGGTCCTGGTGTGCTCTATCTGCTGCAGTTTACTAAGACTGCTGCACTCACCCTGGCTGGAGGGAGATGGATGGATCCTTGGCACAAATCCTCCTGCCGAATGTTGGTAGGTAAGGTGATGCAGCAGCAAGCTGCGACACCTGAAGAGTTAGAATCCTCAGAAACGAGGGGTTGTGGAGGGCTTGTCGATATTAGGTGCAATTGGTGAGCGGGGCACAAAGGGCGCCCACAGGCTGCACCCAGACCTGGCTGGCCCGCTTCCGTGCTGCCCTGGTGCACTCACTCCGCAGCCATTAACTAACACAGCCGCGCTCACCCAGTGCTCTCCTGGCCAGCAGTGCAGTTTGAAGGATACTTGAAGCAGGTTTCCTTTTTTTTGATTGTTTGATTGTTGAAAAAATGGTTTAGGATGACATAAAGTTAGCTAGATGGGTGCAAGCCTGGCGAGAGGTGAGTGAGTTAGGGGAAAATGAGGAGAGGGGGGAGGAGAGGGAGACCCTGGAGGAGAGGGAGACGAGGCTAGAGGGAGAAGACCGAGGGGAGATGGTGATGGTGATGAAGGCCCAGGCAGGTGGTGTGGGGAGACCGGTGCCGGGGGAAGGCGGCACGCAGAGGCAGCAGGATCGCGCAGCCACACTGCCAATCTCCACCACACTTTAAGAACGCTCCAGAACCTGGGGTCACCCCTCAAGAACCGGCCACCGACCTCTGACCACCACCTTGCACGCCTCACCACTCCTCACCAAGCCCCACCACCTCACAGGAACTGCCAAGGCCCCCTGCACCCGCATCTTAACTGTGGGTAACGTGGATGTTTTTCTGTTTGAACTGTGGGCGCACGCTTTGCATTTCCCACATCTGAAGAACCCCTATTGTTCCCTGAGCCAGGTACCTGAGTCTCCATGTTGTTTAATGGGGTGACTTTCCACCAACAAATCCTTCAAGGAACTGCGCTTCCTATAGGTTACAAAAGGATGAGGACTAACACATTTTCCAATAAGTTGATCAGACCCGATGAAATGCCAGTGTTTCCTCAATATCCAGCTGACAGAGTTAGATTCACTGTTGAATGTTGTTATCAATCTCACTTCCTCATCTCTCTTGTCCCTGCATTTCAGTATGAGTAATCTGTCCATGCTGGCATTTGAAACCTTTTTACAAGATGCCTTGATTATTTTTCCAGGATAGCACCTAGACTTAAATCTCCCCACCATTTTCTTTCATTGTGCCTCAAGTGCCTGATAAGTGCTGCTATTTCTTTTGGCCATAAGCATTTCCCCATAGGGGATGCTCCATTTGAGGTTAGGTGGGTGATGACTGAGGACATGTAGAATACTATTGCCCGCAGTACATTTCTCAAAGAGGCTGGTGTGCATAGTCACCCCCCTTCTACGGTAACAAGAACATCTTGAAACTCCATAGTTACCTTATGAGTTTTGCATGTGAATTTAAGATTTAAATTGTCAGATGTCCACGACAAAGATGCATCTAAGACCTGTTGTGGGCCGTCCCAGATTATAAATAAACCATCAATGTACAGTGTCCAGAATACTAGATACCCAGTCCACTTTTTGTTCTCATCTGTTAAGATGTGCTGCGCCTCCCACCACCCGCTGAAAATACTGGAATAGCTGGGAGGAAAACATCTTTCCAACGCTGTCCCAGTCATTGGCTTAAACCAGTGGTATTCAAAAAGCAAAAAAGTTGTGTTACAAGCAAAATTGCAGCAGTTGCCTCAGAGCCGTTGATCAGTGGATGACCTGAAGCCATCTCAAACTAAATACCTCCAAAACAGAAATACTCATATTCAATTATCCAAGGAAGTTAAAAACCTAGGAATCACCATGGATTCCAAGTTTACTATGAATGCCCAAGTGGGCAAATTAGCACGAACAAGCTTCATCACCTTGAAAACTTTACGATGCATCTTCCCCCACCTCGGATTTCCACACAAGGTGCAAGCTACTATCTCGCTTGTACTATCCAAACTGGATTATGCCAATGGCCTCTACCATGGACCATCTCTATCTATTATGAAAAAACGACAACGCATCCAGAATTCCGCAGCCAGGCTACTATTACATGTAAAGCAGCAAGCCCACATCTCCCCTGCCTTGAGAGCACTACACTGGTTACCCGTTGCCAGAAGATGCACTTTCAAGCTGCTTTGTATCACCCACAGAGCTATACATGGAACAGGACCGCTTTTTATCAGAAACAACATAACCAAATACATCCAACAAAGAAACCTCTGCTCAAGATTGGCACCCCGCCTTCAAACACCTCCATACAAGAAAAAGACTATAGGTGGTACATCCTTCTCCATTCAAGCAGCCTAACTATGGAATTCATTACCCCCAACTATAAGAGCCACAGATAACTTTCTTGTCTTCAGAAAACTACTCAAGAGTTGGCTCTTTCCTTCATAACCACCATATTCAAACAACTATGGACTGCATATGCATATGTTGATAAATATTTTTTTCAGATTATGGTGGTCATTCTGACCTCGGCGGTAAAAGGCGCCTACCGCCAGTCAGAAATCCTCCATAATTCCGCCGCGGTCGCGGTAACCCGCCACAGTCATTCTGACTCGCAGCAGCCAAACCTCCGAAAATCCGACAGCCACAACAGACCGCCAGACCAGCGGTCGGCGGAAAAGTGGAGGTGACCAAACCTCCACCGTCACGCCAACAGAAATACGCCCATGCCATTACGACCCACGAATCCACGCGGCGGTCTTTCAAACGCGGTTTTCCATTGGCGGCACACACCGCCGCGGTCAGAATACACACAAACGAACAAAACTCAGCCACATTGTCCGATTTGAATTCCACACACCTGATACACATACACACACCACTCCCACACACACAATACAATATAAAACACACACCCACATCACCCACAAACCCCTTCGACCAAAATCCTAAAAGAAGCACTGAGAGACACATCAGCGATCACAGAATACCATCACACAGAGGCACACTACACCATCACCCACACAATATCCACACACAAAACAACACACACCACCACACTCAACACACTTAACTACACATACTCCACCCCACCCATCATACACACCACTCCATGCCACCCCAAAGACACCCCCACTTCTCAGACGAAGAACTCAGGGTCATGGTGGAGGAAATCGTTCGGGTAGCGCCCCAGCTCTTTGGCACACAGATCCAATACACCAGCATTGCCCGGAGGACGGAGCTATGGCAGAGGATTGTCGACAGGGTCAACGCTGTGGGACAGCACCCCAGAAATCGGGAAGACATCAGGAAGTGATGGAACGACCTACGGGGGAAGGTGCGTTCCATGGTATCCAGGCATAACATCGCCGTGCAGAAGACTGGCGGAGGACCCCCACCTCAACCCCCACAATTTACAACATGGGAGGAGGAAGTCTTGAACATCCTGCATCCTGACGGCCTCGCAGGAGTCGGCGGAGGAATGGATTCTGGTAAGTTGAAGCTTCAATACTGCTTCCCCCCCACCTGCATGCCAAATCATACCCCAACCCTCACCCCCATCCTCGAACCCCACCCTCACCCCCACCCCCATCCTCACCCCCACCCTCACCCCCACCACCATCCTCACCCCCACCACCATCCTCACCCCCACCCCCAGCACACCTATTCCCTGCCAATGTCTCACCATCACAACCCACACATCCCAAAAGCTAGGCCTGCATGCGTCCACTAAGCATGGACACCCATCACCAAAGCATGCCCAATGCATATACACATCCCCCCCACAAGCCACCCTCACCAAAGCCCCCACACACGAATGCCAGCACTTGGGGACACGGGAACCCACAGATACACCCATATGCCACACATTGAAACTATAACCATACCTCTATACCCCTGCAGGACCCGACCGTCAACACACCGCCATGGAGAGCCCAGAATTCTCCACACCCCCCACCCAAGAGGCCGTCAGCGATGACAGCAGCTCTGTCGACCTGGACACTGATGACCAGCCCGGACCATCGGGGACCTCTGGACAGTCGGTTCCCCTCACACAGGCACAGGCCACTACAGACCCAAACCCCTCTGGGAACACCAGCACAGCTCCCACCCAGCGGGCCCATGCCTCTGTCTCCAGGGCGCATCAATCTGCGGTGTGTCTACCACTACAGGGCACCCAGGATAACCCACCACCCCAACAACAACAGGGACCTGGGGGCAGTGGTAGTGGGCACACCGGCCAGGGGGCAGAGGCCCAGGGAAACAGGGCAACTCGGAGGGCAGCAGTGCGACAGGGGGGGGACGGGCCCAGGGAACCCACTCTCCACGAGGCCCTCACCACCATCATGGGAGCATACAACCGCTCCCAGGAGACGATGGCGACGGTACTGGCCCGGTTCCAGGAGATCCAGGTACTGCAGGAGGAACACTATCGGGGGTACAGGGAGGACATCAGAGCCCTCACCTCCACCCTGGTTACCATGGTAGGGCTGCTGCAGGAACTCATCAGCACCAGGACGGACACTCAACAACAACAAAGGGCCCCTGCCACTAGCCTGGACCAAGAACAGCCAACCACCTCCGCCGGCGCTAGTGGACAGGAGGCCCCCGCACAACAGCAGCCCACCAGACCCCCACCTCCTGCAGGAGAAGAACCACCCCGCAAGAGGGCCTTGAGATCTCGCAAGAAGACAGAGTAGGATGTCAAGACCCCCGCCAGCAAAGGATACCACCTGATGTCATCCCACTGTCCCACATTGTCACCCTGTCCATCCTTGAACTGCCCATGCTCCATCTCTCCACAGGCCTATGGACAATGCACCTGTGTGACTGTTACTCTGGACTCTGCCATGGACATTCCTTCACCATAGCCCCCACCCACTTGAAACCACCCATCCCATTTTGAGCACTGAAATAAACACCTATTTTGCACAAAACTATCTGGAGTCTGGCTGTGATTTCAAAATATTGTAATTGACATGACAGTGCAAATATGTCCTTGTACATAGTGAAGTCAACAAACAGCTGCCACAAAGCTGTAGTCCATGGGGAAACGAAGCACAGGACTCGTAGTGGGGACCCCAGATCTGTAATAGGGAGGGAAAAGCCACAACTCAGTCATCATACACTGGGGCAAATAGACAGGCAGCAGAGATGCTGGAGAGTAGTTTACATTAACAAAATTGTGTTTGAATTGTTACCTGTGTCCTATTGGAAGTACTGTGCAATGATTCTGTCCCTGTTGTCTGTTTCAGCCCCATCGTCTTCCTCCTCTTCACACTCCACAGGTTCCACAGCTGCCACAACACCACCATCTGGACCATCCTCCTGCAGGAAAGGCACCTGGCCGCGCAAAGCCAGGTTGTGAAGCATGCAGCAGGCCACGATGATGTGACACACCTTCTTAGGTGAGTACATTAGGGATCCACCTGTCATATGCAGGCACCGAAACCTGGCCTTTAGGAGGCCGAAGGTGCGTTCGATCACCCTCCTAGTACGCCCATGGGCCTCATTGTACCGTTCCTCTGCCCTGGTCCGGGGATTCCTTACTGGGGTCAGTAGCCACGACAGGTTGGGGTACCCAGAGTCCCCCAATAGCCATACACGGTGTCTCTCTAGCTGTTCCATCACGTAAGGGATGCTGCTATTCCTTAGGATGTAGGCGTCATGCACTGACCCTGGGAATTTGGCATTTACATGCGAGATGTACTGGTCAGCCAAACACACCACCTGGATGTTCATGGAATGGTAACTTTTTCTGTTCCTGTACACCTGCTCCCTGTCTCTTGGGGGAACCAAAGCCACATGGGTCCCATCAATGGCACCAATGACGTTGGGAATATGTCCAAGGGCATAGAAATCACCCTTCACTGCAGCCAATTCGCCCACCTCAGGGAAAAGGATGTAGCTCCTCATGTATTTCATCAGGGCCGACAACACTCTGGATAACACCTTCGAAAACATGGGCTGAGACATCCCAGAAGCAATTCCCACTGTTGTCTGAAATGACCCACTTGCCAAGAAGTGGAGTACTGACAGGACCTGCACCAGAGGGGGAATCCCTGTGGGTTGGCGGATGGGGGACATCAGGTCGGGCTCCAGCTGTGCACACAGTTCATGTATAGTGGCACGGTCAAGCCGGTAGGTCAGGATAATGTGGCGTGCTTCCATTGTCGACAGGTCCACCAGCGGCCTGTACACGGGAGGATTCATCCGTCTCCTCGCCAAACCCAGCGGACGGTGCCTAGGAAGGACAACATGGAGCACACAGTCAAGCAACCCACAGGTACGTACTCACAGCTTGCACAGTAAACGATTCTCTATGCAGTGAATGGCGTGTCTGAGTGGCTATGCAAGGCCTAGGCCTGTGTGACGCAGTTGAAATTGAGCCATGTGGACCCTCGAAATGGCGGCTGCCTGACCTGTGAAGTGTGACAATGGGATGTGAGGTCAATGCGCTGGCGTGGCACACCGCGGCGGTCGGCGGTCGAAGACCGCGGCGCGAAGCCGCATTGGTTAACATTGAAGCCTATGGGTTTCAGGAGCCAATGGCGAAGGGCGCCGGCGGTGGCGGTACGCACCGCCGCGGTACGCACCGCCGCGGACGTGACCGCCATTTTCTATCTACTTATTCACTTGCGACTTGAACTTTCACAGGAGAGGACCTATACTGCAAGTGTTGCTGTGACCTCGGTCTGGAAGGGACAATGGCTGCTGCGCCTGGGGAAAGGGCCCCTGCCTTCACTGGAGAAGAGTTGGAGAAACTTGTGGATGGGGTCCTCCCCGAGTATGCGCTACTCTACGGTCCTCCAGACCAACAAGTGAGTCTAATTCAATATGGATTTGGGGCCACTGGCTGGCTTGGGGGCCTGGCGGGGGGCCTGGTGGGGATGGGGGGCATGTTGGGCCTGGTGGGGGGCCTGGCGGGGGGCCTGGCGGGGATGGGGGGCGTGTTGGGCCTGGCGGGGGGCATGGCGGGGGGCCTGGCGGGGATGGGGGGCATGTTGGGCCTGGCGGGGGGCCTGGCGGGGGGCCTGGCGGGGATGGGGGGCATGTTGGGCCTGGCGGGGGGCCTGGCGGGGGGCCTGGCGGGGATGGGGGGCATGTTGGGCCTGGCGGGGGCATGGCGGGGGGCCTGGCGGGATGGGGGGCATGTTGGGCCTTGCGGGGGCCTGGCGGGGATGGGGGGCATGTTGGGCCTGGCGGGGGCCTGGCGGGGGCCTGGCGGGGGGCCTGGCGGGGATGGGGGGCATGTTGGGCCTGGCGGAGGGCATGGCGGGGGCCTGGCGGGGATGGGGGGCATGTTGGGCCTGGCGGGGGGCATGGCGGGGGGCCTGGCGGGGATGGGGGGCATGTTGGGCCTGGCGGGGGGCCTGGCGGGGGGCCTGGCGGGGATGGGGGGCATGTTGGGCCTGGCGGGGGGCATGGCGGGGGGCCTGGCGGGGATGGGGGGCATGTTGGGCCTGGCGGGGGCCTGGAGGGGGGCCTGGCGGGGATGGGGGGCGTTGGGCCACTGGCAACGAAAATGCAGACAAACTTGAACGTGGTATTTCTCCCTCCCTGTACGTGTCACATAGGTCCGCGCCCATGAGAAGATCGGGATTTGGCGTGCCATCGCCAAGGAAGTCCGGACCCTGGGGGTCCACCATCGACGGGGCACCCACTGCCGCAAGAGGTGGGAGGACATCCGCCGCGGGACCAAGAAGACCGCCGAGTCTCTGCTGGGGATGGCCTCCCAACGTAGGCGGGGTGCCTGCCGTCAACTGACCCCCGTGATGTTCCGGATCCTGGCGGTGGCCTACCCTGATTTGGATGGGCGCGTGAGGGCAGCACAGCAGACACAAGGGGGTGAGTACAAGCATTATCTACTCTGTTGTCGCGCAGTGGAGGTGTCTGGGTGGGGGAGGAGGGCTGTGGGTCCCCCTAGGCCAGGGCGATATCTGTAGGCTGGGCACCCCCGTAAGCCCCTGTGTCCCCAGCCACCACCCTCAGTAGTGTGCCAGTACAGCCATCCCTGGGCCGTGTCATCCATGGGTGCAGTTGTCAACTCTAGGCGTGTAGGGCATGTTCCACGGAATGCGTAGGGGACCCCAAGTGCGCAACTTAGTGCAGGGGGCATCTGTGTCTGTCATGTCCGCTAACTGTACCGGTGATCCATGTACTCAAAATCTCTTTATTTCTCTCTCCCCCCCCCTTTTTGTTTGTCTTTCTGTGCTTGTGTGCATCAGCATCATCAGGCGGAGGAGAAGTGGCATCGGGGCAGGAGGGAGCTGCATCTCACATGGCCCAGGAGGGCCATGCCACAGAGTCTGACTGGACCAGTGAGACGGAGGGCGAGGGGAGCTCCACAACGGGGACGACTGGACCCTGCAGCGACACGGACACGTCCTCGGAAGGGAGCTCCCTTGCGGGGGTGGCACCATCCGTGCCCCCCGCCATTACAGGTACAGCCGCCACCCAGCGCACCATCTCCGCCCTCCCAGCAGCCCCTCAGCGTTCGCCCCGTGCCCGCTCTGCCAGGAAGCCGGGCATCTCCTTCGCCCCAGGCACCTCAGGCCCTGCCCCTGTTACCCCCGCTGCCCTCAGTGAGGAGGTCATTGACCTCCTCCGAACGCTCATTGTTGGGCAGACTACCCTTTTGAATGCCATCCAGGGGGTGGAGAGGGAGGTTCATCGCACCAATGCGTACCTGGAGGGCATTCATTCGGGTCAGGCTGCCCATCAGCGATCGTTCCAGGCTCTGGCCTCAGCACTGACGGCAGCCATTGTCCCTGTCTCCTGCCTCCCTCTACTAACTCCCTCCTCCCAGTCTCCTGTTCCTCTGCCTGTCCCACCCACACCATCAGACCAGCCTGCACACACCTCAACACCAAAGAGCAGCTCATCCAAACATAAGCACGACAGATCACGCAGACATTCACACAAGCAACATTCCGATGCAGACATGCCAACAGTCACTACCACCTCTGTGACCCCCTCGTCTCCCTCCTCCCTCCCTGTGACGTCTACACTCACACCTTCATTCACCTCACCATCAGCCAGTGTTTCCATCACCAGCACACCCTCCAGTCCAGTCCGCACACGTGCAGTCACCACCCCCACTGCCATTTACACGTCCCCTGTGTCCTCTCCCACTGTGTCTGTCACCCCCTCTTCCACACCACACAAACGCAGCCACCCACCCACCCAACAGCCATCCACCTCACGACAGCCTCCCGCTCCTGCACCTGCACCCAAAGACAGCAAACTTGTCTCGCCTACAACCACATCCTCTCCCTCCACTCCCATTCCCACTGTACCTACCACTCTCCATTGTCCCAGGCAAATCTATCTCTCTACTGCTACCTTCTTTCCTGACCCTGAGCCCCCCCCTTCTTCTCGTCGGGGTAAGAAGAGCACCTCAGCCACCACCAGCCCTGCAGCCCCCTTGACAAGGGTGCAGGGGTATTGGAGCCCACCAGCCCGCAGGTCTGGATCTTCGCCCAGCAGCAAGGGGACAGCCAGCCCACCCCCTGGGAAGAGGAGCAGAAGGCGGAAGGGCCGCCGCCGGAGCCCGGGTTCTATATCCCCCCAGGACACTAGCCAGCCACCGTCAACAGCCACAGCTCCAAAGGGAGGAAAGGGCCACAGACTCCCGACTAAGGAGGGCAAGGGCAGCAAGGCGGAGAAGTCAGGCAGCAGGCCTGCTGCCCATGGAGGACCCGTCACAGCTGCCCAGGAGGAGCCTGCAACCCCCATAGCCGCTGCCCAGGGAGGAACCGGCACAGCTGCCCCGGGAGAGCCCACCACCCCCATAGCCGCTGCCCAGGGAGGACCCAGCCCAGCTGGCCAGGAGGGCCCCACCACCCACAGCCCAGGTGGGCATTGAAGGAGCACCATCCCCACTGCCCAGGAGGGCACCACCAGGCAATGAGCAGTTGGCCATAGAATGGCCGCCGTCTCCAGCACCGCTCCGCTGGGGACCGCCGTCTCAAGAACCGCTGAACTGGGCCCTTCAAGGTAAGAACCGCTGAACTGGGCCCCGCCGTCTCCAGCACCGCTCCGCTGGGGACCGCCGTCTCAAGAACCGCTGAACTGGGCCCCGCCGTCTCCAGCACCGCTCCGCTAGGGACCGCCGTCTCAAGAACCGCTGAACTGGGCCCTTCAAGGCAAGAACCGCTGAACTGGGCCCTTCAAGGCAAGGACCGCTGAACTGGGCCCTTCAAGGCAAGGACCGCTGAACTGGGCCCTTCAAGGCAAGAACCGCTGAACTGGGCCCTTCCAGACAGGAACCGCTGGCCCTTTGGCAGACGTGGCAGGGCAGGATCTGTCTCGGGCAGGGCTGCAGGATGTCCTCTGGCCAACATGCCTCCTCCAGTGGCAGTGGAGTCTGTTATGGACTGTGGCTTTGCACTCCCCAGGATGGCCCAGTGGGCAGGCCACCCACTGTATGGACTGTATGGACTGTGGCTTTGCTCTCCCCAAGATGGCCCAGTGGGCAGGCCACCCACTGTATGGACTGTATGGACTGTGGCTTTGCTCTCCCCAGGATGGCCCAGTGGGCAGGCCACCCACTGTATGGACTGTATGGACTGTGGCTTTGCTCTCCCCAGTATGGCCCAGTGGGCAGGCCCCCCACTGTATGGACTGTATGGACTGTGGCTTTGCTCTCCCCAGGATGGCCCAGTGGGCAGGCCACCCACTGTATGGACTGTTTGGACTGTGGCTTTGCTCTCCCCAGGATGGCCCAGTGGGCAGGCCACCCACTGTATGGACTGTATGGACTGTGGCTTTGCACTCCCCAGGATGGCCCAGTGGGCAGGCCACCCACTGTATGGACTGTATGGACTGTGGCTTTGCTCTCCCCAGGATGGCCCAGTGGGCAGGCCACCCACTGTATGGACTGTTTGGACTGTGGCTTTGCTCTCCCCAGGATGGCCCAGTGGGCAGGCCACCCACTGTATGGACTGTATGGACTGTGGCTTTGCTCTCCCCAGGATGGGCCAGTGGTCATGGAGTCCCCTCGTGGATCTGGCGTCGTGTACTCAAGTGGCTGAGGTGCCCCCCCTTCCCTTCCCCCTGAGGTGCCTGTCCTTTTTTCTTTCTGATGCCCCTGCAGTGTTCTCTCCGTGGAGTTCTTGTCGTGGGACTGGGCCTTGCCCCTTTGCTCAGGACCCCTGTGGTCCACGGACAGTGGTTGGACTACATTTAGTAGATGTATATATTTTGTACATAGTTTATTTATTTATTGGGATTACTGCTGTCCATTTTTCAATATATCTGCCCGTTTAAGATCTCTTCTTTTGGTCTTTGCATTATTTCGGAGGGGGGGGGTTTGTGGGTTGTGACAGTGATCTGTGGGAATGCATTGATGTGTGTGTTGTAGTGGGTGTGGGTGGGTTGGTGTGTGCCGGTAATCTTTGCCCTCCCCTGTGTCGTAGGTGCAGTACTCACCGATGTCTTCCGCGCCGCCGGGCGTGCTCCTGGTACAGGAGCAGGTATAGGAGTGCGGGGATGACCTGCAACTCGGGTTCCATACTGCCGGAATCTCGCGTGGAGTATGTGGAGGTGAGCGTTTTCCCGTTCGTAGTCTGTTTCCGCCGTGTTTTTATCGGCGGTACTCCCGCCCCGGAAAAGGTGGCGGGTTGGTGGGTCGTGATAGGGTGGGCGGTACATTGTCTGCCACCTGGCTGTTGGCGGGGAACCCCGCGCTGTTTGTTTGTTCCGCCGTGGCGGGCGGAGTGTTAATGCGGCGGGTTGTGTTGGCGGTTCCCGCCAGGGTCAGAATTGCATATTTTGGACCGCCGGCCTGTTAGCGGGTTGGCCGCCGCTTTATCACCGACCGCCAGGGTCAGAATGAGGGCCTATGTGTATATTTCTAGTTATGTATAGTTCTTTAGAAAATATGTATTGCTACTATGTCATAACAATAAAATACACACACACTCTTTAAACCTGTTTGACTAAGTATATTTTACCCATGGTTCTAATTATGTATTGTATGTGCATATGTGTGTGTATTCATGTGTGTTTGTATGTGTATGTGTATATATATATATATATATGTATGTATGTGTGTGTATATGTTGTTTCTGTGATTGCCATGTTCGTAGGTCATTGCATGGCTCCTGGGTGGGTTGTTATACTAGATATCTATGAATTCCTGCTCTCATCTTATCACAGTTATCTACCCACCATCATATGTCATGTCTCTATCAAACTATCCTCCATTCTCACTCTGACTCATCCCAAATCCTTTCTACGACTTTCATCTCCTAAATAACTCTGCCTAAACTCTTACCTCCGTTTCCACATCTAACTCACCAAACCTCACTCTACTACTGTGACCTCCCACACAACCCTACTAAATTCTCCTGCATTTATCTCACCCTGCTACTATGCTCTCACTAACCCTTCCTCATACTCTTCCCTCCTCCATCCCCCTTTACTCATCCCAAGCCCTTGGGTTGGGTAAATAAGGATATACTCCCAATTAGCACTTCTGGATTTCTTTCCTCCTCCACCCCTCCATTAGTCCAGTCAATCTAACTAACAAACTCTCATATCCGCGGCTCAAATTAACTCATAATAATGCTAAAACTGTACTCATTATTTCCCGATACTAATCCATCACTAATTCTTGTTGGGTTCCAGAGTATCGTGCTACTCACCGAAAAGCGCTTTGACGCCTCGTCAGGGGTAGTAAGCGCTATATAAATAAGATTACAATACAATACAATATTAAGAAGCACCATGGAGTGATAATATAAGAATAAAGTTTTATCTCTAAAAAAGTACTGATAGGCTTGCACACCAGAATCATGATCATGGAAATTATATCATATACCATTTCATGAGTGATGTAATATGTGAGGTGTATGGTGGGGGTGCAAGATTTAGTTAGCTCTGCTAACAATAGCTGGTGAATTTCTGTGTTTTTTAAATTCAAAACATTAATGTTGTCACTGACATATTCACCTAACTATAATGTTACTTTAACCTTTGAATTTTTCAGTTGGGCAATTTTTTTTTTGTTTGGAGATGTCATCAGTGTATATATGCGATAAAGCTTTCAAGGAAAACACGGACACTCCTGAAAGTAACGTGAAGAATGCAAACGCAATTTAATCCAACAAGTACCTCCTCGCCCAACGCGTTTCGGCTGTAGCCTTGATCACGGTAGGGGTTGGAAACTGAGAAAGACTTTATAAACAATACCAATGTGAAAACATAAACAAAGGACACTACATAATCTCCAAATAGAGCTTACGTCTGACATGGCTGCCATATTGTTAAGGAACACAGTACCATTAAAATGTCTGATATGTACATATTAGTACACTCATGCAACAAAAAACATTTAAAAAAATGATATGACTGTGTGCCTGAAAGATATAACATGAATATAAATCACTATAAACAGATCATCATGGCACGATCATGATGTTTTGGAAATGTACATAGTCACCACCTTTAATGAATACTCTCCATTATATACTCAGTTCCAGATAAGGACATTGAAATGCTAGCAGGTCAGCTGGATGGATGAATAATAGGTGTAACACGCTGTGTAGCTTAGTCTGGTGACGGTAATGGACAATGAATGTGACGCACACTAGTGTAACGCCCAACAGGGGATGTGTTCACATACGTCATTGAAGAAACAATCTAGTGGGCCCATTCAATATACAATGAGGGAGGTGCGACCTCAGGCATATGGTATCTGAGTTCAAGTACATACCACAGGGTCATACAGATGAGTAAGGTTATACCACACTCAAATGTGCTTCCGCATACTGGAATTGACTCTGTGAACGTGTAGTCTATATTTTAAGGTGTTCATAACACATAGCACCCAAGTCAGCAAAGTTCACAGCAAAGCTGTAATATTGCCTCAACACTTGAAAAGACAAGTGTAAAAACACACTCCTGCAAAAGAAACAAAAAGGTTGTTGCTCTTATCACAATTGCAGCCCAAGTTGGCAAAAACATATCACCATTTCCTTCACACCTATCCCCCACATACTTATATGTATATTCAATGAAAAAAACAAAGGTTAACGCTTAGCTATAGTTGGGAAAACGTATTTTTGAGATGTCATAAGTGGCGTCATAAATGATGTTATAGAACATGTCATCAGTGATGTCAAATGTGAGGTTATAAGCAGTGCATGACTGGGGCACAAGTTATAGTTACTGTTGCTAACTCTAACTGGTGAATTTCTGTGTTTTTTTAGTTCAAAACGTTAACGTTGTCAATGAGAAGTTCAACTAACTATAGGGTTACTTTAACCTTTTTTTTCAGTGAAGTTTTTTAAACAAAAACAGATATTTTTATTACACCTAACTATAACATTACTTTAGTTTTTGTTTATTTCAGTATATATACATATATATATGTGTGTGTGTGTGTGTATATATATATATATATATATATATATATATATATATATATATATATAGATATATATATTTACTGAGTGATTTTTACATTTCAGCACAAGTTATAGTGCCTTCAGGTAAGTATAACTATAACTGAAGAATTTCTATGGTTTTGTACATGTAAGTTTGGAACCTAACTATAACGTCCCTGTAACCTTTGGTTTTTCAGAGATGCCTTGGTCATGGTGTAACAGATGCCTTGGTTACTGCATAACAGACACCGAAACACAGTGGGTGTTGTTCTTCCATTTGTATTGCCACAATTATGAGATGATTTTTCCTTGACTAAACTCACGTTTTGGTCATTGCTGGAATGTAGGTTACTTTTTTTACACACTGGCAGTAGCCGCTCTGCATTTAGAGCTAAGATTCCAATAGATAGAAGTTCCTCAGATTTATGTTTGCAACAACTGTGCCACCGTTTAATGAATCTCCTCAGAACATTGCAAACCTATTCTTTTTTCTTTTTCAGTCACTGGCTGATGACTTCAGAGTTTTGTGGTCATCAGTTAAGGGAGTTCAATAAAAAAGGTGGTCCAAAAACATGTTTTTCGAACAATGCATTTTCCATAAACCTTTTAAATATACGCAGGGGCAAAATGTTGGAATGGATGTACATGAAATTTAGCAGGAATATATATTATTTTGTGGAAACATATATTTAGATTGTTCAATCTGAATTTCTTCAGTGTTTTTAAGTAATAAGTGATCAAATCTTGCTCATATATAGAGGCTGCAGTATTCTACGGTATATGTATTATTGGTTAATCAAAGCCCTTGCAAAATAATAAGGCAGTCATATTGTTTACACCACAGCAAGGGCCAGATGTACGAAGCTTTTTGCATGGTGCAAACAGAGAAATTCGCTGTTTACGCCATGCTAAAAGTACATTGCGATGCTTATTCCCATTTTGCGAGTCAGTAACCTGGTTACCGACTCGCAAAATGGGAATGCGACTCGCAAATAGGAAGGGGTGTTCCCCTTCCTATTTGCGATTCGCATCGCGATGTAGAATTGCTTTGTGACCGCGAACGCGGTCGCAAAGCAGCAGTTACCACCAGTGTCACACTGGTTTAACCCATTTGCAAAAGGGAAGGGGCCCCCATGGGACCCCTTCCCCTCTGTGAATGGCCCTTCTGAAAAAATGAAACAAAAACGTTTCATTTTTCGTTTGTATTGCAACTCGTTTTCCTTTAAGGAGCAATAGCCTGAAGACTCCATGTACACTTGTCTCATAAAATAAATAACACCCTCTTTTACCCCTACCTCAATCAAAATGGACCAAAATTTTAAATGAGAGAAGCCAAACACTGCTGTAAGCCCGTACACGCAAGAAAGATGAATCCCTTCTTAGTAGCTGTATATTTTCCTATCAGCATACTCAAATTCAAACATTGGTCTATAGTGCCTAACCCGTTCTTGAATCTGTATTGGGTGTCTGTTAAAATATTATTAGGTTAAGCCCAGTCTATGCAAGAAGATTCGCCCCATGATTTTAACTATGGACTCAAGGAGGAATATTGGCCTATAATTCTTAGGCATAGATTTCTCAACTTTTTATTAATGTAGAATAATAACACAGCTCGTCCAAGTTAAGGGTGGACTGATCCTAGCAATGGCATTAAAAAGATAGTTAATCTTGGGGGCCAACAGGTCCTGGGAGTCTTAGAAATCATCTACAGGGACCCCATTGGGCCCTTGGGAATTACCCCTACTGCTTTCCCTCAAAGCCCTTTGCACCTCGCCTAGGTTGAACACTGGGGGATCTTCTATACGAAAACAAGCTAAACTACACAAACTTTAGAAATTTAAAAGTTTTAATTATAACTTTATAGTTATAACCTAAAATTATAATGTAATCCCCACCTAAACCTTAGTATAACTCATGCACCTCCACCCAGAATGCAGTCAACTCGCTGGCCAGACTACATTAACTATAACTTCCACCTTCAACATGCACTGCTTATACCATGTCATATTCCATCACTTGTAGCATGTTAAATTAATGTATTCATAACAAAAATCATGCCATCTCAGATTATATTTTTCTCGACAAGACTGTGCATGGTAAGGGTAAATTGGCTGCCTTTACGTCTTTGTTGATGTGGTGTTAGCGAGTCAGATCATATCTTAAGATCTGTCAGCTCCGCAGATTGCCTGTGGTGTAAAATATCTATATTTATTAACCTTAATATCTCTAAAACTACTGAAATAGAATCACATCAAATCACAAAAAAAAACACTTTCTGGACGAAGATCTAGCTTTCTGGCAAATTTGGTGAAATTCAGTTCAGCCATTTTGCCAGTAGCTGTGTTTAATTTTCCTACGGAAAAAATAATGGGGAGAATGTGTTTTGGACCCCCCCTTTTTCTTAACTCCTGCTTGATGGATCATTCTGAAACTTTCCAGAAAGCAGCGAAGCCGGATGTTTTTTTTTTTTTTGGAAAGTATTGTGAAGATTTGTCAAATGGTGCCAAGGTTATTAGCAAACCAAAAACGGCTTTGCCTATGGAAACGTAGTCCCAGCTTCCCAGGTGTGACAGCCACTGGGGGATATATAGCTATATATATCTACTGGAAAAAAACAAAGGTTAAAATGGCTTTATAGTTAGGTGCTTTTATAATAAATGAACTAACATTTAAAAAGAAAATATTTGCCATCAATAATGTAATTTGAAACATTATCAGTGATGTCATCAATGATGTCATTTAACTGGCCATGAGTGATGTGATATGTGAGGTCTTAAGAAGTGCATAGTGGTAGTAAAAGTTATGGTTAGGTCAGTAACATTTACTGGTGAATTTCAGTCTTTCTTTTGTTTTTAAATGTTAGTCTTCATATTACCATAGCACCTAACTATAACCTCTTTTCAACCTTTATTTTTGTTCAGTGAATTTCTAGGGTTTTTTCAAACATATGTCAAAGTCTTATTGCTTTTGTTTGGTATTTCCAAGTTTTTATAAAATAATATCTTTAAACATACCTAACTATAATTTCTCTTTAACCTTTTTTTCCAGTGATTTATGAAAAGCATGCTTTCTGACTTTCTTCCAAATTTGGTGTAATTCTGTTCAGCCATTTTTTCAATATCCCTTCCCAACATGTCCTGTGGAAATTAATATGGGAAGTGACGTTTTGGCAACCCATTTTTCTTTGTTCCTACTTCACGGATCAACTTGGATGCCATTTAAGGGTCACTAGGGGTCACATCTGTGATCACAGGCTTGCCCCTTGTGACCCTTGCCACTGTTTTTGGATCCCTGGCCTCAGAGTTTGCAAAATTACTTTGGCAGCTTGTCCATAGTCCTTACGGCTGTCGACTGGGGCTCCACTCTGTTTTCTCTTATTTTTTATTACACTAATAGAGAATAATGTTTCATTATTCACTGGTAGTGCAATACAAAATGATGTACAATTAGCTGGAATATGACCTTCCCTGGCAGCTGAGGCAAGTGAAAAATGCTTTTAAATGTATGTTGTGTGCATGCTTGCGGGTTAGTGTGCATTTTCATGAAAGAGTGTGTGTAAGTGTGAATATGTGTGTAATTGTAAATGTGTGTATATGTGTAAGCAAGTGAATGTCAGTGAAATTGAAGTTCAAAGGCAGTGTGATGTCACTTCCACTACCTCTGGAATTTTGTTGAATTGACGTGCATGCTGATCACCCCAAAACGTATTTTGTCTGTGTAATTGGCTTTTCCATCATTGGCATATTTGATTTACTAGTAAGTCCCCAGTAAAGTGCACTAGAGGTGTCTAGGGCCTGTAAGTCAAATGCTACTAGTGGGCCTGCAGCACTGGTTGCATCACCCAAATGAGTAGCCCTGTAAACCTGGCTCAGACCTGCCACTGCAGTGTCTGCATGTGCAGTTTTAAACTGCCAATTCGACCTGGCAAGTGTACCCACTTACCAGGCCCAAACCTTCCCTTTTTGTACATGTAAGGCACCCCTAAAATAAGCCCTAGCTGGCCCCATGAGCAGGGTGCAGTGTATGTTAAAGGTAGGACATGTGCTGATGTGTTTTACATGTCCTAACAGTGAAATACTGTCAAGTTCAGTTTTCCACTGTTGCAAGGCCTATCTCTCTCAGAAGATAACATGGGGCTGCATTTAAATAACGTTTAAGTGTAGGTTCCCTTTGGGAGCAGATAGAGATTTGGAATTTGGTGTCTCTGAACTCACAATATAAAAATACAACTTTTGGTAAAGTTGGTGTTTGAATTGTCAGTTTGAAAATGCCACTTTTAGAAAGTGGGCATTTTCTTGCCTAAACCATTCTGTGACTCTGCCTGTGTGCATTCCCTGTCTGGGACAGACTGACAGTTGGGCTGTTTGTGAATCTCCACTAGACAGTGACACAAAAGGGTGATGGGGTGTAGCCTGCCTATCTCCTGGTGGGCCATCTGGGCTAGGCTGGAGGGAGGAGAGGTCACTTACACTTGAATGGGCTGTGCCTGCCCTCACACAATGCAGTCTCCAACCCCCTGTCATGAGTCTGGAGCCAGCCCTGGGCAAGGCAGGATCTTGTGAACAACAGAGACTTTCCTTTGAAGTTTGCTTCCTTCAAAGGCAGAAGGGAGTACAAGTTATGGACCCAAAACCCCAGATATAGATTACTCCAAGATTCAAGAGAAACCTCTGCTAAGGAGAAGAGCCAAAGAGCAGGAGGAGGAGTAGTGGCCCTTTGCCTGTGACTGTGCTTTGCTGCGTTGGCCTTTAGTTTCTGCATCTGCCTGAAAGAGGACAAAGACTGGACTTTGTGGTATATTCTTGCTTGTGAAGTGTCTCCAGGGGCTTGGACTGAGCTTGCCTCCTATTTTGAAGTCTCAGGGCCATCAAAGACTTCCTCTGCCAGCACCTGGACTCTCTGCTGAGATTTCTTCCCTGCCAAGTGGTGCCCTATTCAGTCCCTTGACCCTTGAAAGGTGAAGCTGGCAGAACAAGGAATGAAATCCACTCACAGGACACTGTGCATGAAATGATGAAAACATTTTCATGCACCACCTGCAACGCAGTTGTAAAGCGACGCGCCACCTGCCTCGCGACTGAATTTGATGTACCACCTGCATCGCTGCTGGGAAATTGACGCAGCACCTGCATCGCAGCTGGAGAAAAGACGCACCACCCACCTGCAGCTGCTGAAAACAACGCAAACCCTACATAGCACAGTTTTACAACACTGCATGGATGGATTTCACACACATCATCGCTGGGTGTCAACATTTCCGTGAACCTGCGTGGATTCGAGGTGCCCGGTCTGGAAATCGATGCATCACTCTTTTGCAGGAGAGAAAAACAACACATCTCCTACCCGATTGGAGAAGAAACGATGCACAGCCTCATTTGCAAGTAAGGAATTGACGCATCGCAGACTTTTGCGATGCACGATCGCCCGTGCAGCTTTATTTTTGACTCAAACCAGGTGATTTGTGTAACAACAACATTTCCATTGTTTTCTATGGAGTAAGACTCTTATTATTTAAAAATGTATATCTTTACTTGTGTATGTTGGATTTCTGTCATTTTGGTCTTGTTTGATTTAGATAAATATTGGCTATTTTTTTAAACTGGCGTAGTGTCCATTTTGCAGTGTTTTCACTGTATTACTTTGTGTTTTGGTACAAAAACCTTACACTTGCCTCCGAGATAAGCCTGACTGCTTGTGCCAAGCTACCAAGAGGATGAACAGGTTTTTCTATGTGTGTATCTCCCTTACCCTGACTGGAGTGAGGGTCCCTGCTTGGACAGAGTGTATACTGACTTCCCACCAGAGACCCCATTTCTACCATTGCTCATCTCGTTTTTCCTGGCCTTAGGACTCAGGGCACTTTACCATGGCTACCAGTGCTAAAGTGCATGCTCTAACTCCTTAAAACATGGTAATGCTGACTTATATCCAATTGTCATATTTAATTTACTTCTAAGTCCCTAGTATAGTGATACTACCTGTGTCCAAGACCTGTAAATTAAATGCTACTATTGGGCCTTCAGCACTGATTGTGCCACCCACATAAGTAGGACTTTAAAAAGTCATGAGCCTGCCATTGCAGACTGTGTGTTCAGTTTTAAACTGCCATTTCAATCAAGTAAAATAACCCTTTTGCCAGACCCAAACCTTCCTTTTTAATACTTGTACATCTAGGGTAGGCCCTGGACAGCCCAGAGGGAAGGATGTATTGTATTTAAAAAGTAGGACATGTACTTTCAAGTTTTACATATCCTGGTAGTAAAGCGCTCTTGAATTCTTTTTCCACTACTGCAAAGCCTACCTCTCCCATAGGATAGCATTGGAGTTGTTACCTATTTACATTTAATAAGCTGCAACAAATTTGTGTTTGGTGTCTTTGGAACTGTAATAAAAAATCCTAACTTATCGGGAAGTCAGATTTTAAATGACAATTTTGAAAATTCTACTTTTAGAAAGTTGGCAATTTCCTGCCTTAGACATCTAGTGCCTGCAGCCTGCCTCTGGGTCGCTTGACTGGATGTAGTTGCCAGTTAGGCTTTGTGTATTCCTCCTAGACAGCCACATACAATAGGGAGCTTAGGTGACCTGGATGGGCCATCACTGGCAGGATGGGAGGGAGGAGCTGGGCACAGCCCTACTTACACTTTGAGAAGGCTATGTCCTGTCTCCACACAAATGGCTGCATGCCCCCTGTAGTTAGTCTGGAGTGGGGGCTGGGTATACAGGGCACCTGTGCACTGCAAAAGGAAACCTCTAGAAGCTTCTCTCCCACTTCAAGGGCAAAACTGGTTATAAATACTGGACCTCAGACACTAACTCCACCTTTCACTTCTGGACCTGTGGATACTTTGCCAGGAAGGACTGTTGTGCTGCTCAAAGGACTCCCATTCTGCTTGACTGCTGCTCTGAAGCATTGCTGTCTGCAGTGCTGACTTGCTGTCCTCTTGCCTGGGTGAGAAGCACTGGACCTGCAACCCTTGAACCCAGAACCCAGAGTAACTCCAATGACTAATTTGCTGGCCTCCTAATCTGAAGCCTCAGAGACACAACAGGCTTCCAACCACCTAGCACCTGCACCCAGACTCTGCCATCTGTGAGTCTACTCAAACACGTAGTGACACCACAGTCCTGGACCATTTGAAGGTGGCTTAAGGTGCTCTACCAACCTCTGTGAATCAAGTGGAAACTACGCATCTCCTCTGCTGCTTGCAACCTCGAGCAGAACTGACAAATCACCACTGCTGCATGAATCTGAACTGTCACAAAGACCTGCATTGTTTCTGTAGCCTCTTCAGAAGCGCTGCTGCGCAATACATCCTAGGCACTGGCCCACCCATCCCTCATTGATGGAAGCCTTGATGATGAAACCTGACTCTGCATCGCAGCCTCATAGCTCCTCAGACCTACTCATCACCGTGAATGCGCAACACATCCTTGATTCCAGACTTCGATCGGATCCTCAATGACGATGCAGGACTTCCATTGCAGATTCGCTACTTCTCAGAACTGAGTCATCACCTTGACTGCAAGGCACATCTTCGACACGGATCCTCACAATGCTCTGCAAACCAGGATTTAAGGTATTTTGTTTAGAGGGCCTAACTGAGTCCCTGTAGTCGTATAGCGCTCCATCACAGTCAATCTGAACTTGTGTCTGTGTCTTTGTCCTGGTCGTGCATGACCAGATATCCATACTGGGCACTTTGTGCTTTTTGGCACTATTTTCACTAACATCTTTAAACTTGAATATCTCTAGTTCTACTGATTAGATTTTGTTGTTTTGGTCTTGTTCTATTTATTACAAATTACAATTTTTCCTAACCTGGTGTGCAATCCTTTTGTGGTGTGGTATCACTGAGCTACTGTTTGAACTGTTGCACAAATACTTTACACATTGCCTGCAAGTTAAGTCTGAATGCTCTGTGCCAAGCTACCAGGGTGTAGGGCACAAGTAAATTTGGGGTTTGCTTGTGCCACACCCTAACAAGGATTGACAAGGACTGTGGTTGCTGCTTGACCAGGGCTCACACCTGAATCAACCAACACCACAATTTCTTACACTCCCTCATCTCTCTTTACCTCTACCCACCCCTAAACCCTAACATTTTCTCACTTCTCTTTACCTCTACACATCCCTAAAGCCTAAGATCACTTGTTTTAAACAACATAAAAAGGATGTTATAAAAAAGAAATTCCTGTGTGATAAAGTACCACAACATAAAGGTACAAATAGTTACTTGCTTGGTAATTACTTGTGTAGTAAATGCTGGGTCTAAAGGCTGTTTCCTGTCAGGCAGGACACATCCCGACCCTTCCCTTAACACTTTCCTGCCTTCACCTTACCACCTCTAAATGATTTGGGGCACTGTTGGTTGTTTTATCCCCTTTATTATGTTCAGCCGGCACCTTCACCTCTTTAACAGTTTCCCCCCTCCCTCCCTTTTATTCCCCCAAACCCTTTACTTTAGGTCTCACCTCAGAGGGAGTGCATGCACTGTCTCTTGCAAAACATTTTGGTTGCTTATAGGGGCCTTGGAGCCTGCCCTTTACGTGTCATCATTTGGCTTCATCATAACTCTCATTTCCTTGTTTCTCTATAGTCAGAGAGTACTGGCTTTACTTCCTCTGCTTGTGTTTTTCCTACCCTGTTGCATGGCCCAATACTGCCTCTCTTGACGGCATGCTTCTACTGCCTGTGCTTTCAGGGTTACTTTTTTCCCTTTTACTTGTACCCATTTTTTCACCCCCTTCCTGCTTTATTCTTACCCGGTCCACTTCCTCCCCTCCCATGTTGTTGCTTGACCCCTCCACTCCTCAACCCCCCTCCTTGCTTGCCCTTCTCATCCTACAAGCAAAAACATGAAAAAAAGTTGCTCCACCAGATTCAAGGTGATACAAAGATGCAGACTGAGCTGCACTTGCTGCTTGTTGTGAGGACCGCTTGGACCTGAGTTGGTTTACCGCTGTTTTAGCTCCATTTCATATTTTATAGTTACACAGTTTCAGCTGCATTGCTTTTAGCATGGCTTTTTAGTGAAGACGATTTACAGAGTTTGTGAGCTTAAGTTTATTTTAGGAAAATACCACACGTGCTGCTTGTCTGAACAAAATAAAATTGGCACTCTTTGTCCAAGGCAAAGAACACTGCATACGATATTCTAGTTTGTCTTGCACATTCAGGAGACAGCTTCTAACATCTGGACACAGCATTGCATCAAAGCTGTGCATCCAACACAGCATGAGTTTAATATTTAAATGGTGTACTGACCCAGAAGAAGAAGAGAGCATTCTAGCCATGACCGCCTTGGGGCGTGTGCTGTGTTTGACATGCAACTCTGCTGACACTAATCTACCAGCTCCCCAAGAGGATCGCCATCTACACCGCATGCCGACTTCTGACACTATCTTCAGGTATGGGGCTGGGGCTAATCCCTTAGATTGGGCCATGCTCTCATGTATGGCCTTACGGTTAGACAGGAACCTGTATAACATCTAGAACCATATGCATCATGGTTGGACTGTTTATTTCTTTAACATGTTTGTAATGATGATTACTTTGCTTTGTTCCATCTGCCTAATTATTGCAGCTCATTCTTTATATGCTATATTTCAATTGTTTCAATAAATGCATTGAAAACTTATCTTGCACCTTTTTGTGCCTCACCTGGGCATGCATGAGTATTACAACGAAAGGAAAAGACTTCTTTCCACATCTTTCCTCGGGAGTCAGAGTGTCATGTTCAGGTTGCCATAATCACCTTCCACTCCAGTTGGTTTGATGTCTGGATGAGGCGCTGTAAGCTAGCCAGGAATTTGGCCAACAGTTCTGATTGTGTGGAAGGAATTAGTCCCCCACGTTCGGAAGTTCTGTTGTCCTAGCACACAGCCCTATTACCATAGTAGGAACCATAAAACATGCTTGGCATAGCCTGTGAATGCAGAGAACAATCCCATAATAAGTTAATGGATGTCTGCCCCTCTCAGTCAGTGCTAGTTGTGTATTAGCACTTTTGTTAACTGCTAGCCATACTGCACAGCAGCTGTGCTGCTGTACACTTGGCCAAAAGAAACTGACAAAGGCAAGAGCTCTCCCACAGCTGAGACCTATTGGCTTTGCCAATGCGTCTTAAAGTTGCTGCTATAAAGAGGATAAATTACACTTTAAAATGGTAGGTACCTGCAATTTCAGTATTTGGTTGGTGATTTATTCTTGCCTCCATTACAAATAATAGGAACTAAATACATACATGACTTTTATTTAATCATCACTATTAGGTGGCCAACTCATTGAATTCTTTTAAATTTTGAAATGTTTATTGAAACAATATGGCAGCCATGTTTTATGTGGTTGCATGTTTTTTCAATTTCTGTGGCATATGTTTGCATTAAAAACATAAAGCATTCCACCAGTGAAGATCAAACCCAATGGCTTTGCCAGTTCTTTTTTTCCTTTTTGGAAACAGATTGCAGAATCCTTCAAACATGAAGTGCCCGAATACGAGTTGGGTGGTTGAACTGCCACAACTGCAATACGGCGGTGGTGAGGCTGCCATCAAGGCAGCGGCCTCACCCCCACCGTATTATGATGTTTCCACCAGGCAGTCTAGCGGAAACCCTTGAAGTACGACGTTTCCGTTAGTCAGTCCAGTGGAACCAGTGTGCCAGCTTTGGCCTTGGCTTCCTTAGGGAGCCGAGGCCAATGCCATTGCACACCACACCCTCAGAATGAGCACTGTCCGCCATAGAAGACAGTGCACATTCCAAGGGTGCTGGCAGAATGCCACAAAATAGTTGTGGGCAGTACAGGGGCCCTCCTGTGCCTTTCTGCCAACCTTTTCAGGGTGGGTGACCCCGCCATGAAAAGGCTGACAGAAAGCAAGGCTGTGATCAGCAGTGTGGCACAGCTGTGGCTGACCATGACTTTGACTGCCGCTGACCAGTCTGGATCCCTGATCCCAGCAGAGGCAGTGGTCTACTGTCGGTCAGCCCTTCAGGATCGTAATAAGGCAGTCAGAACACCAGGAGTGCAGCGGTCTGCTAAACTCGTAATCAGGCCCTAAGTTTGATGCTCCTCATGGTCCCCTCTAGTGTGGACTGAGAAAGGGAATAACCTTGATCGGCCTCCTCATTCTTTAGTCTCAACGAGCTAGCTCCCTTGATCTGCTTTGCCCAGGACCTAGCTCTTGGCAGCGTTATAGTATTTTGAGATGCAGTAGATACACCGAAACATGAAGCCTAATTGTCTCCCTGTCTAAATTAAGTCCAGTTGCTGCAGGCAAATATGATTTATGTTTCAGTTGTTGCTGAGACAGGGCATTCACAGAAGAGTCTTGAGCCACTCAAGTAGGATGTGTATTGTTTATTTCATGATAGGCCCTTAGGTTACAGCCACAACATGTTTTCTCCTGTTAGGTCTCCATCCTCTGCTCAACTATCAGACTTTACCAGTAACCACAGAGACAAAGGTGGAATAAAGACCTTACCTCCTACCCGAGTTGTTCAGACCCTGTGAAGACTCTGTCCTCCAAGACATATTTGAAAGGAATTCACAAAGATAGCTGTCAGAGCAGGCCTCTGAATGTTGTACATTTAAAGGCATGTTTAGGGAATAGGCACTACAGTGCATTCTGGGAAGATGGGAAGTGCTGACCTATCCGAGAACCTCTCTGTGGATGGAAACTGTGGCCAAATCATGTTGGCTGGGGTTTCAAACTGCAAACAATGCACTGACTGGCCAAGGAGAGTAAAGATGAACATCCTCACCAGTGGGAAAATCCTCCCTAGAGATCAGAAGGGGGTCTACCAAAAACACCAACGTGAGTAAGTTCAGGTGAGCTGAGTGGTAACGATGCATGAACAGCACACTCCATTTTTACTTCACATCTTAGGGCCTCTTTAAAAGGGCACTTTGTAAAATATTGATGTGTGAGTAGCAGCAGTTTTCAGTGCTATTGGAATTATGAGATCAATAGAAACAATGAGCATTTGTTTACTTTCACCCTTAGATTTCGCCTGCTCAAAGCATCCAAAACCTCCATGTGAAGGTCTGAGAGAAAATTAGCTATTGCCAGGGGTACGGTACTAGTGATTAATGATCCCCAAAGTATCTCATAATTTCTCAGGCCATTTTAGAATCCCTGTAATTTCTGCATTCCCAGTGCTACCGGGACTCCCGTTATCGATAACACAGGGGGTATGAAATAACCATCCCTGATTCTGGTGGTAGTTGTAGTGAAGCCCTTGTTTTTTATTTCCCTAGTTCTGCCGTTCTTCTGAAGAGCCAGAGAGCAAGTGGCTATTTGGATATCGTAATCACTGAGGAACAGAATATAGTGTGGTCTCCACTGGTTGTGGAATGATTCACATTTGTGTAGACTTTCTACCATTAACCATACTACAATACATAAACTGATCTTTTTTTGGCAATTTATTTAATTTCCAGAACTTTAAGATACTTCACATTTGCTTTGCATGTTATTGTGTAGCTATCTTGTTGTTTGTCACAATGCCTCCTTTGTTGCAGGCTGTCGTCAGGAACAAGAGTCATTAGGACCATGAAAGATCTAAAAACTCAATGCAACCAAACCAACTTTTGGCAAGTGGGCTATTATCCTACTTTTTACAGCAGAGAGTTTGGAATCAGATAGCTAACGCGGAAAATCTATTGACAGCTAATTGAATATTGACATTGTATTCAAGAGCCCCTTTGTCCAGGATAATGGGAGACAACAATTATTTGTCTCCCTTCTAATACTGCTTGGGTGTACCTCAACTACAAGGATCACAGAAAACAGGTTCTATATTTACCAATTAGGAGATCTCTCTTTGCATACAGGAAATATCATTGTATATGGTGTGGCTATAGAAATATAATGATATTTATATGCTAATGTAATTATGTATGTCACTGCACAGAGTGCTCGATATTTAAAAGAACAAGTGCCGGGCCCAAAGGTTTGCCGGCGCTAGTCAAGGATTCATAATCGTGACTTTCTCTCATGCCTTTTTAATCCAGCAGCAGACATTCCCTGTCCCTTTATCTCACACTTGCAGGTTCTTTTTCACCCATGCTTTCTCCCTTTATCAATGTTTTCCTTCATTCTCCTCCTCCTCATGCCTGCATGTTTGTCATCTTCTTGCTCGTGGTCAACATTTGATAAGGAAAAATAAGGGTCAAAATTAGAGCTGGTGAGAACCATGTGCAACCAGGGTCTCAAATGAAGCACTGACTACACACAACTCCTCATAGCTACCACATAGCACTAGGTGGTGGGAGGCAATTTACTTAATGAATTTGGTAAGAGTATTTTTGAATAAACAATAGCTTGTTAATTCACCATTAGCTAAACTCTATTTAAATTTTAATGAATAAAAACGCATTAACTCTCTATCTGCCCACATCAGAGACACCAATAATTTCAACCATATTCTAAGAATGTCCAAATTGAAGAGTCTTTATGAATGATAGGGTTTTTTTAATTTCTAATATAATATTCAAACTTTGAAGTGAGCCATCTGTCTACTAACTTCTATATTATGTCTTTCGGTTCTTATCAGAAAACACTGCAGACTTTGGTGCAGATTTATCATCATTCCCAGCAACGAGGCGCAGCAGGCAAAAAAATCTGCACTGCGTTGCGCAAGAAGCAAGGGCAGGAAAGCGCCATGTCTGCAGAGATGTGGCTTTCTCCTCCCTGTTCCCTAGCACCGGCGCTGATTTCAGCTGCTATGTGCCACGCACACAGCTTTGCGCCATAGTCCAAGGGTGTGTGTGAGGGTCTGGCCCAGGTTTGTACTGAAAAGGTACCCTTCCAGTATAGAATACTAGGCCTAGACAACTTCTAAAACTTTTTCTACTTTATATGTGTGCTGCGCAGTACGGCATGCATGCAAAGTAGAAAAAGAAGGGAGAAATGACAGCATTTCTCCTTTTAACGCCTGGTATTAAAAGGCGTTAGTTTTTTAAGCAAAACCCTGACTCACATTTTTGGTAGACAGGGTTTTGCGTCAAAAAGGGTGGGTGGTTGCATGGCGATGCCCATCTAACACCCCCTTGATGCAAACTAATGCAAAGCAGCGCCTCACGCTACTTTGCGTTACTTTACGTCATTTTCCAGCCCAAAACAAGCTTTGGGCTGGAAAGTAAATAATAGAAAAACCATTATGTACTGGTGTGCGCCATTTTCATGACGCAAACCCAGTGCAAAATGTTGGTAGATCTGCCCCCTTAATGTGTTAAAGAGGAATACATTGAGCTTTCATCTGTATCCAGAGTGATTTGACACATTTAAATGCTACTCAAATAGTTGCTTGTTGCGCTGTCTTTCTTTTCTAGTTTTAATTTAGTAAATAAGGGAACCTGAACTTCCCTTTAATTTTTAATTTTTTAAACAAAATATCCATTAAAATCATGTTTTTTACATTTGCCCCACAACAAATATTTTAAGACTTTATACACAACTCCTGATTTGAGCTTTTCACATGGGTTGAGGGTACAACTATAAACTGATTAGCTGAGAATGTTAATTTTGTAGGTTTATAATTTAATTTAACTGGTCAGATGCAAAGGTAGATCATCTGTCCGAGTCTTCCACTATTTTTCAAGACCTATATTATGACTTCATGGTGTATTGAAATGTGTATTTATTTCTGTGCATAAATGCCTTATAAACAGTTTTTTGATTGAATTCCCAGACCTTGGAGCTGTCTTTTAACCCCATGAGTGCGGGTGTCAGCCACTGGTTGCCGCCCGCACATCCTCCGTGGTGCGGGTCACGACCAGTGGCCGATAACAGGGAAGGGTTTGAAAAATCCTCCGGTGCACAACACCAGAGGATTTTTTTTATTTAACTACCCCATCGGTAGACACAGAAGAGCTTCTGTGTCTCCCCCCGCCCCTCCCCTGCCCCTTTGTGACGTCAGTGCGCCGCGAGGCATGCTGATATCACACTTGTTTTCCCATTCGGAGCAGGAAGCAGCAAGTAAGGCAGCTTCCTACTCCAGTGGAAAAATGGGCCCAAACGGGCCTCCCCACCATTTGGGAAGGCCTAGTTTGAAAGGGGATATTCTCCCCTTTCAAACAAGGCCTTCCTGAAAAGGTTTCATGGCCCTGGATCACAGCCGCACTGCGATCCAGGGCCAGAAAACCCCACTAGACACCAGGGATTTCACTTAGGTGGTCGGCCCCCTCTAAAAACTGGCCGGCCCTCTCCCCCGGGGCGTATTTTTTAAAAAAAAGTGTACGTTTACCCCTGGAGGGAGCGATCGCACCTCCCAGGGGTTAAAAAATTAAGAAAAAAACATGCTATTTATTTTTTTACATGAAATTGACAGGGGGCCACCCATGAGCAGGGCTGACCTACTGTGAGGGCAATTTTTTTTTAATAGCTGTATGATTTCCCTGTGGGCCACTATGGCCTCCAGGGAAACCATACAGCTTTTAAAAAATATATAGATCTACATGTATTTGTATAGATCTATATAAATATATATCTATATATATAGATCTAGCTATCTATATAGATAGATCTATACATAGATAAGTATATCTCTATATATTGATATATATATATATCTATATATATAGATATATATATATATAGATATATATATATATCTATATATATATATATATATAGAGAGAGAGAGATCACTTTTGTCCTTTTGTCATTGCGTGTGCCCCCCAGGAAAACCACACCCACATATAAAAGTGATCTATATATATTCATTCGCTACCAGTTTTCTACCAGTTGCAGCTTGCGTCTTCAAAGCAATGCACATACTTCAACTGAAGTGTTTCAACTGCAGCTTTTAGGCATTTAGGGGGTCATTCTGAGTCTGGCAGGCGGCGGAGGCCGCCCGCCAGACTTCCCCCCTCCAAAATATCGCTCCGCGGTCGAAAGACCGCTGAGGGTATTTTGGCTTTTGCACTGGGCTGGCGGGCGACCGCCAAAAGGCCGCCCGCCAGCCCAGTGCAAAAAACCCTTCCCACGAGGACGCCGGCTCAGAATTGAGCCGGCGGAGTGGGAAGGTGCGACGGGTGCAGTTGCACCCGTTGCGAATTTCAGTGTCTGCAAAGCAGACACTGAAATTCTTTTTGGGGCCCTCTTACGGGGGCCCCTGCAGTGCCCATGCCATGCGCCGCCATGGAGGATTCAATAGGGCAGCGGAAAACTGGCGGGAGACCGCCGGTTTTCCCTTTCTGACCACGGCCAAACCGCCGCGGTCAGAATGCCCTGCGGGGCACCGCCAGCCTGTTGGCGGTGCTCCCGCCGACCCTGGCCCCGGCGGTCCGTGACCGCCGGGGTCAGAATCACCCCCTTAGGGAGCAATAAAAACGTCAAGTAATTCTTGTGATTATGTTTCTGCTACAAAAGGATCTGCCTTTTGTCTAGTGGCAGTTTTGATGCTATAAAGTAGCACTGAAGGTTTATATGCCTACTGCAAAGATCAAATCTGTATTTTATGTAAACAGCTGAGTGGATTAGCAAAGCCAGCCATTACCTGCACTATAATACAAATTAAATGTATGTGCGAGGGGGCTATGGAGAGATGAAGAGCACTTTTGCTGGGTGATAGTGAGGGAATCTGAGTAGGAGGTCATGGGAGTGGGAGCACCAATAATGATTGTTGGACTGGGCACCAGAGGCGCTAAAGACTGTGATGATTGGTATTTGACACAATGAAGTAATAGTGTGTCTTTTTGTTTTTTTTAGTGTCTTGAGAGAATGTGCTGATTGAGGGAAGAAGAGAAGGTAAGGTGAATGACCTTTACTGTTGCACTCATCACACACACACCCACAGCAATTTTGTGACTGTCTACGTAGGCTAGTGTTTTAGAGCGAGAATTTTGCTAGTAGCAGAGATGCTGTCTCGTTGGATGACTGATGCTCAAGCCCTAACTCCGGTTATAGAGGACAGCTCTGACATAGGATCCGAGACTGAGATAGCTTCTGAGGGATAGGACATTGGCGCAGACTCTGGGAGTGATTTTTCTGACAAATCCTTTCACAGTGATTCTGAGGGAGGTGATGAGGACAGTCCTGCTGTCCCTTCGCAAGCACAGTCTGTGCAGCGGGTTATCCCAACCCAGAGAGAAGGTGCATGTGGCAGCAAGCACAGAGAGAGTGCTCTCTTGGGAGCTCTCCAATTTAGTACAGACCCAAATTCCAATGCCAAATTGTATTGTGGATATGTCAAAATTATCTATCACAAAACAACCTGGTTTTGTAAGGCAGGCACCTGCGCTTTTGGTTCCTGGCTCGGCAGCCATGTAGGGAAACCTACCAAACCCAGACATTTCTGGAAACTGGACACCCAGGGGAGTCCACAGAGGTGTGGCTTGTGTGGATTCCCTAACGTTTTCTTACCCAGAATACCCTGCAAACGTGAAATGTTAAATAAAAACTAAAAATGTTCTTGCAATTCTGTCACACAAACTACAGGAATATGCTGGGATCCACAAAATTCCTACCACCCAGTGTTTCCCCCCCTGTCCTGATAAAAATGCCACCCCACTTGAGTGCCTGTACCTAGTGCCTGCGTCAGGAATGGATCACCCCAGGGTCAACAGTTGCCCCCGTGTAAGGACTAACATTGACCGTTATGTGATCTATTCCTGACACGGGCACTAGGCCTACCTACACAATAGTGAGGTACCATTTTTATCAGGAGACTTGGGGAAATGCTGGGTGGAAGGAAATTTGTGGCTACTCTCAGATTCCATAACTTTCTATCACCGAAATCTGGGGGAAAAGTGTTTTTTTTGGACAGATTTTGAGGTTTGCAAAGGATTCTGGGTAACAGAACCTGGTGAGAGCCCCACAATGCACTCTATCCTGGATTCCTCTAGGTGTCTAGTTTTTAAAAAATGCACAGTTTTGGTAGGTTTCCCTAGGTGCCGGCTGAGGTAGAGGCCAAAATCCACACCTAGGCACTTTCCAAAAAACACGTCAGATTTCAATGTAAAAATGTGATGTGTCCATGTTGCGTTTCCTGTCGTGGGCACTAGGCCTACTCACCAAGAAAGGTACCATTTTTATCAGGAGACTTGGTGGAATACAGAATAGAAGAACAAGTGTTATTGTCTCTTGTCTTTCTCTACATTTTTTTCCTTCCAAATGTGAGACAGTGTGTGAAAAAGAAGTCTATTTGAGAAATGCCTTCTAATTCATATGCTACTATGGGGACCCCGGAATTCAGAGATGTGCAAAAAATGACTGCTTCTCAATATCTTATCTTGTGCCCATTTTGGAAATACAAAGGTTTCCTTGATACCTATTTTTCACTCTTTATATTTCACCAAATTAATTGCTATATACCCGGTATACACTGAAAACCCATTGCAAGGTGCAGCTCATTTATTGGCTCTGGGTACCTAGGGTTCTTGATAAACCTACAAGCCCTATATATCCCCGCAACCAGAAGAGTCAGGCAGACGTAACAGTATATTGCTTTCAAAAATCTGCCATAGCTGGAAAAGGTTATATAATATAACGTGGACAAAAATTGCTCTTTTTTTCACCTCAATTTCAATATTGTTTTATTTCAGCTGTTTTTTTCTGTAAGAAAACCTTGAAGAATCTACGCAAATGACTCCTTGCTGCATTTAGAATTTTGTCTACTTTTCAAAAATGTTTAGCTGTCCGGGAGCCAGCATTGGTTTCAAACTCATTTCTGTCGCTAACTGAAAGGAGGCTGAAGGCACAAAAAATAGTAAAAATGGGATACGTCCCAGTAAAATGCCAAAATTGTGTTGAAAAATGTGGTTTTCTGATTCAAGTCTGCCTGTTCCTAAAGCTGGGAAGATGGTGATTTTAGCACCGCAAACCCTTTGTTGATGCCATTTTCAGGGGGAAAAAACACATGCTTTTTTCTCCAGCCCTTTTTCCACATTTTTCTGAAAAAAAACCCGAAATTTTAGCTGTATTTTGGATAATTTCTTTATCTCCTTCAGGGGAACCCACAAACTCTATGTACCTTTGGGGGGGCGGGAGGCCCAGCAGCTAAGGGGTTAAACATTCACTCGAGACTGGAATGGCATTAATATTGGATTAATTTTATTTGTTACCTGATACTTCTCTGCATTCATAAATTATTTTAGCCTATTTCTTTGAGGTGTAGAAGTCTTGTTAATAATTAAAAATTATCCACAAATGCAAGTGTTCTATAATCATTGAGTTTTGGATCATAGGCGCAGGTCATCTGACATAAACGAAGCTGCACATGTCCAACATGCAAAAGACCAGGCCCCTGTTTGCAAAGGACAAAACAAATAATGCCAAGCGAGTTAAAAACATTTTAAAATGATACTATATGGCTGCATGCAAAAATGTCTTTATGTTCTTTTGCATGCATGAGAAAATCAATAAAAATATATTTTTTTTTTAAATGGCACCTAGTGGTGATTTATTTCTGCTCCTGCCATGTTGATCGGAACACGTTCGTCTCAAACGAAACACAACTGCAGCTGTAACCGTAAAATAGAAAAGGTGGTTTGCTTAGGGTGGACAGATGTCAGGCCTTCTCCACCCCAACATCATCGGCAGACCAGCTATTGGGTCTACATGTCTTTTCTTCACAGGGCACCATGGCAAGGATGGCGCACATGGGAGAAAGGACAGGTGTTTGGAAGGAGGATGTACTTTACAAAAGAAAATGCAAGAACAAAGGATTCGAAGAGAGGGGGCTGAGAACGAGAAACTATAATATCTGCACATACAGAGCATGCAGTATGTGGTACTCGTCTGGTCAGAGTGGTGTCTGCGGATGCACAAAGATGCAGTAGGTTTTAGAAGGGTCAGAGAAGAAACGTTTTATAAAAGAATCTGAGGCGTGAGAGACACAGGCAGACAGCTTGTCATATTGTCCAATATTCTCACAATTAACTGTAGCCTCCTAACACTTATTTAGGGCCAGATGTACGTAGCTTTTTTCTTGTCGCAAGGGCCCCGATTCACAGAATGGGGTGTTTGTGACAAGAAAAAAGCATTTTTATATGCACTAACCATATTTTGAGATTTGGTAATCTATTTATCGAATCGCAAAATAGATTTGCGAGTTGCTATTTGAAAAGGGGGTGCCGAGGACGTTCCTTTCAAATATCGAGTCGCAGGGGGATGTATGATTGTTTTGTGACCACAAAACAATTGCTTTTGCCACCAATTTCAAATTGGTGGTAACCCATTCAAAAATGGGAAAGGGTCCCTAAGAGACCCCTTCCCCTTTGTGAATGAATGCAAAACTATTTTTTTCAGAGCAGCTAGTGGTCCACGGACCACTGCCTACTCTGAAAAAAATGAAACTGAAAGGTTTCATTTTTCTTCTTGAAATGCATCCCATTTTCCTTTGAGGAAAATAGGCTGCATTAAAAAAAACTGCTTTATTTAAAAAGCAGTCACAGACATGGTGGTCTGCTGTCCCCAGCAGGCCAACATCCCTGTGAGTGCAGTCACTCCCAATGGGGTTGCAAATGGTGACCTACCTTATGAATATTGATGAGGTAGGTCATTTGTGACCCCATTGGGAATCGCAAACAGTGTGAGTTACACTTTTGTACATTTGGTTTTGCGACTCACAATTTGCGACTTGCAAGTGACTCACAAATTGTGAGTCGCAAAACTCACGGTTGTACATCTGGCCCTTACCAAAGACAAGTACCTAAGAAGGGTTTGTGCTATTCTCAGAACTTCTGATGAAGAATGACGCAAGTAGAGCTCCAACTGTGACTGACACTGTTATTTATAAACACATATTGTATAGCCCCTGAACATTCCACACAAGAACTAGACATTACTCACCTTTCCTATGTGAACACCAAGTGCTCAAAACATACACATATGAAACACACAACCATCTATAAAACTCACTAACCCAAAAACTAGTCATCCAAGTGAAAAAAATAATTATTCGTCTTCTTTGCAAACTCTGGGATTTCCAGGACCATCACCTTTATATCTACTCTTGACCTATCAGGAAAGTGTACTTCACCTGAATCCCTTCTCGTCCACCCTCTAGCCCAGGTCCCCTAACATTCACTGACCCTTCAACATTATCAGCATCATCTCTTTTGTCAAAGTCCTGTCTACCTCCACATGCTGACATACTAGTAATTCCAATTTTTTCTTGTACAACATTTCTCAACACCTTCAACAATCCCTGTTAGTTAGGCCACATGTACATATCATCACCAAAAACTATGCAACCCTGCCAAGTACCAGCATCAGGGGTTCGACTACTGGATTTTAGTGTTGGTGATCGCATCCCCGCACTAAAATGCTAAGGCTGTCTCAAAGGCCAGACCTAAAATGAAGAGCAATGTCAAGACAAAGGGGAAACATGACATGATCGTTCAACTACGGAACTGTTTATGGAGTTTTTGACTTTATAACATATATTTATTGTGCTATCAATTCATTTACTGCATGTATTGTGTCCACTGTGTCTCCATTTGCTGAACGTCTGAGCTGCTTTCTCAAATGCTGAGAGTGAATGATGTCATAGAATTTTGTGTGTGGAGTGGAAAAAAGGAGATAGGAGATAGAGATAGGGGCTGTTGGAGAGAGGATGGAGCTCCAACCCAATATACCTCAAAGCCTAACATGGAATAAAGAACTTACCTCTTACCTGAGTAGCTCCAGAATCTTGTACAAAGACTCTGACATCCTACGTCAACATTTTTATGATGAATTGTTAAGGATCAGCATGAATATGCAGCAAGACTCTGGTTGCAGGTGAGAGTCATTTCTGGCAGAGGAAGAGGCCTTCTGTTAGACGACGTGACTAACCATGGAATACTAGTTTGAGGCTGTCCATCCTTGCATCCAGCGGCAAATGGTATCTGCTCAAGTTGCTGAGCAGGAGTAAACCAGTGAGAAGGGTGGGCAAGTTCTGGCAAGGCTAAGAAGCCAGCTAGGGTGAGTTATAATATGAACTCATGTGTCGGAGAGAATAGCTTAAGGACAGTGTGATGGAGACAGTTTTATTGGGGCAGCGCTATGGAGACAATGCAAAAAGGCAGAAAACAGTGAACTTAAGTCTATAATAATAGCCCTTAGAACTTCAGGCAGTAATACATTCAACAGTGACATAAGGAGCATCATTGTTGACTGTGCAGTATGATTTCACCTTTACATTGGCTGTGGTAAAGGCTAAAGCATGTCTTTGGAGTGTCTTGTATGCATTCCACATATTTTATGGTGCTCATTGTGGAGTAACAAGAGTAGATGTCTGAGCTCCTGCTAGCAGTTTGATTAAGAGGATGGGCAGATGCTTAGTAACAAAGTGATGCACCAGGTTGTTCTGCTTTCCTTCTTATCTCGTATCAGAGCTTACAGAACATATCAAGAATGCACTTCTGAGTTCAAAGAAGACCTTTATTGTTGTTAATTCTTCCCCACCCACAAGTTTGTGAGAGACAAATTAATAGATTTCAAGCACACGTTCAATGAAAACAAAATATATCACAGTACTTCTCAGTTGCAATGTACACAGCAGGTTATATATATAATGCAAAGCAAAACAAATACTTCACCGTGTGAGAAACCCTTTACAGCTTCATCTTTCTTGGGTCTGCAAGTTGATGACTCCGGTCAACTGCGAGAAAGAGATTATCTACCCACACGGGAGACTGGCAACTGGCACCAAGTTCCAGTCCGAAGTCAGGCAGATTTGAATCTCCTTCTCTGAAGCCAGAGCCATCCTTGCAAAAGCATGCCCCCTCCTCTCAGACTCGGGAAAACTACGCAAGCCTTTGGAGACTGGCCAGATCTCCTAGACTTCTCCTCTTCCCAAGCCTGAGCAGAAAGGAAAACACCAAATGTACTCTCTCTTATCATGTCTAGTCTAGTGTGAAGAAAACATCTTGGTTCATCTTGTGGAAAAAACACAGCTTGGAAAAATACAGCTTGGATTCTCAACTGCAATGTCTAACTCCATGTTAAAGGCAATAGGCAGCTAACCTAAATATCAAATATAAGTCTAATGTCATGTCAAAGCCAATAGGCAGCTGAGCTGAATACCAAATGTAATGGCTAATATCATGTCAAAGCCAGTAGGCAGCTGAGCTGAATACAAAATGCAATGTCTAATATCATGTCAAAGCCAATAGGCAGCTGAGCTGAATACAAAATCCAATGTCTAATATGTCAAAGCCAATAGGCGGGTGAGCTGAATACAAAATGTAATGTCTAATGTCATGTCAAAGCCAATAGGTAGCTAAACTGAATACAGCATGTCAAAGCCAATAGGCAGAATACAGAATGTAATGGCTAATGCAATGTCAAAGCCAATAGGCAGCTAAATTGAATACCGAAAGTAATGGCTAATGCCATGTCAAAGCCAATAGGCGGCTAGGCTGAACAAAACATATAGGGGGTCATTCTGACCCTGGCGGTCATGGACCACCAGGGCCAACGACTGTGGAAGCACCGCCAACAGGCTGGCGGTGCTTCCTGGCCAATTCTGACCGCAGCGGTAAAGCCACGGTCAGAAAAGGGAAACCGGCGGTTTCCCACCGGTTTTCCCCTGGCCATAGGAATCTTCAATGGCGGCGCTGCAAGCAGCACCGCCATGGGGATTCCGACCCCCTTCCCGCCATCCTGTTCCTGGCGGTTCTTACCGCCAGGAACAGGATAGCGGGAACGGGTGTCGTGGGGCCCCCTCACAGGGCCCCATAATGATTTTCAGTGTCTGCTTAGCAGACACTGAAAATTGCGACGGGTGCCACTGCACCCTTCGCACCCCAGCAACTCCGCCGGCTCCATTCGGAGCCGGTTTCATCGTTGCTGGGTCTTTCCCCCTGGGCGGGCGGGCGGCCTTTTGGCGGTCGCCCGCCCGCCCAGCGGGAAAGTCAGAATGACCGCCGCGGTCATTTGACCGCGGTGCGGTCTTCTGGCGGGGGAACTTTGGCAGGCGGCCTCTGCCGCCCGCCGAAGTTGGAATGACCCTCATAATGTGCTACTGGTGAACATTGAGCAACTAATATGCGCAGTGGTGAAACACAAAGTCATTGGTCAAACACCATTAATAGCATCACATTCCACCCTATGACCAATGAATTTTTGTTTCACATATCTCTTGTTTCAAACAAAAACAAAAAAAAACATCAGCACAAAAAAAAACATTATCAGCAAGTCAGATTTGAATGATCAAAGCAATCACTGTAAAGCAATGGAAGTGGATTAACATATAGATCTCATAACCTTTCACCTCAGATATATCTACACAGAAAAGACTGAAACTTTTATACGCTGAATGAGATTCTAGTGTCTCTAAAATAGCAATTTGATGCAGCATGAGTTCTACTCATGTAAAGGTGCACGGTCCACCTGAAAGGTTTGCTGGAAGGTAAGTGAAAGTCAGAGTTCCATACGAAAACACAGACAGTTAACTGTTAAGGTTGCTTAGTTCCAGTGGAAGAATGCAATCAAACAAGTTGAACGTGAACTGAAGGCGCCATTTGCTCAAAATGGATCCTTGGTGCTTGTACTGTACTCAGTCAGGTTCAGGTTGGGGGTTCGGTCCCTTCCCCGACCCCACACGCACACACACGAAGGGGGACCACACAGCACACTCAGGGACAGTGGCGAAACGTGGTAGGATCTGCAAAAGAAACAAGTATGACTTTTCTTGCAAATACCATTTGTCATTTAAAATGTACCCTTCCTCTTTTCCCTGTTTTATAATCAGCAGGACGTTTTTGTGGCCCTTTGTTATATTTTCTGCAGGTTCTGGAGGGTCACTTAGGGCTTCAACCCACACCTCAGCCCTGAGGTTTTTATCTGCTGCGCCACAGCTTCCCTTTTCTTGCACTGTCAGAAGGGCTGGGGCAGACTCATTCTTTACCAAACCTCCATTCACTGCACTTTTGACAAGTTGGGCCATTCTGTCTCCAATTTGTATAAATAAATCAGATTATTTTCTAGTTATCAGCATAATTTTGATTTCTCCTTGGTAATCTGCAGGAATCACTCCCCTTAAAACCTGATCAATTTGCCATATCTGTCCTGGTAACTTTCCTCTCCCCAACTGCTCTGTGACTGCTTGTAGGACAGATTGCTTTTGTGCCTGCTGCACAGTTTTTATCAAATCTAGGGGAATGTGCATTTCACTCCTCTCTGCCCACCTGTAAGTGGCTTTTTCTCCCAGTTGTTCACATTTCTGGTGCACCCACTTATCCATTCCCACTAAGTCAGAATTATGGGTGAACATTTCAGACTCTGAATTTTTCTCTTTAACATCTGCAAGGGAATTTAACCAGTTAGGTGCAAGCCATGTGGAAAACCAAACGGCTAAACCATTGGCAATGAACCAAGAATCAGTGTAAAAGTGACACATCTCAAGCAGCTCTAGCTTTAAAATCTGACACACGTTGTACAACACTGTTCCTTCTCTTGTGCCAGAAAACAACATTTCAGTTAATAAATCATTAGTCAAACAAACGTGCTTTTTATCTTCAGTGGACACGAATTCAAATGGTGCACACAATTTCACTAGTGACTCTTTACCTGTGGTACTCTAGCCCTGTCTTGCAAGTACCAGATCCAGTGTATGATCCTAGCTAGGGGCACTCCTTTCTTCCTCTGTTCCTGATTTACATGTACATCAGTGTTTCCCTCTTGCACTGCGCAGAAACCTAAAGTCTGCATTATTTCATTTGCCAAATCACAAGCGCACAGCTGCATATAATTTTTCCCAGTGACCATATACCAAAGTGTTAGGATTTCACTCAGATGAGGGCTATTCTGTTCCCAAAAATCAAACAAGCTAATGAAACTCGGTGTCTCTTGCTTAGTGCAAACAGTAAGAAACTCTAAAATCTTTCGTTTTACTTGTGCATTTTGCGATGGTACCTCGTAAATCACATTCTGAGCTCCATCTGTGTTATCAGTTAAGGAATGCACTTTGACTGCCAAAAAACCTGGCTCACACGAAGGCTCAGAGTAGCTCGAAGCTGTCTTAACCCCCTCATTACTGGAATGGGAAAAGACCGATTCTTCTAAAACAGCATTTTTATAAATTTCAGCATTATCTTGCATTAATGTATTCTGGCTAATTTGCTCACGTAAATTCTTATTTTCATGTTCTAACTGCCTACATTTCTCCTGCATTTCTCTGTAAGCAGATAAAAGTATCCAAACCCTTCTGTCAAAAACAAAAGGAACATCATTGCTTCCAAAAGGCACATTTTCTAAATATGCTTCATCACAACAAGAAAACATATTTCTCATAGCACCATCAGGCAGTTTAACTACACATGCATTTTCAAACATGGTCTGCCGTGCTTCTGTAATTCTCCAAACAACCAAAAAACAATACACTTTTAAATTGTGCACCTAGAAATCTATAATTCGACCCTACCCCACTTCTGGTACCAAAATGTTCTGCTTTCCTACTTATCTCGTATCCGAGCTTACAGAACATATCAAGAATGCACTTCTGAGTTCAAAGAAGACCTTTATCGTTGTTAATTCCTCCCCACCCACAAGTTCTTGACGGACAAATTAATAGATTTCAAGCACACGTCGCAGCAATGAAAACAAAATATATCACAGTACTTCTCAGTTGCAATGTACACAGCAGGTTATATATATAATGCAAAGCAAAACAAATACTTCACCGTGTGAGAAACCAGACTCTGGAAAACTACGCAAGCCTTTGGAGACTGGCCAGATCTCCTAGACTTCTCCTCTTCCCAAGCCTGAGCAGAAAGGAAAACACCAAATGTACTGTCTCTTATCATGTCTAGTCTAGTGTGAAGAAAACATCTTGGCTCATCTTGTGGAAAAAACACAGCTTGGATTCTTAACTGCAATGTCTAACTCCATGTTAAAGGCAATAGGCAGCTAACCTAAATATCAAATATAATGTCTAATGTCATGTCAAAGCCAATAGGCAGCTGAGCTGAATACCAAATGTAATGGCTAATATCATGTCAAAGCCAGTAGGCAGCTGAGCTGAATACAAAATGCAATGTCTAATATCATGTCAAAGCCAATAGGCAGCTGAGCTGAATACAAAATGCAATGTCTAATATGTCAAAGCCAATAGGCGGGTGAGCTGAATACAAAATGTAATGTCTAATATCATGTCAAAGCCAATAGGCAGCTAAACTGAATACAGCATGTCAAAGCCAATAGGCAGACTACAGAATGTAATGGCTAATGCAATGTCAAAGCCAATAGGCAGCTAAATTGAATACCGAAAGTAATAGCTAATGCCATGTCAAAGCCAATAGGCGGCTAGGCTGAACAAAACATATAGGGGGTCATTCTGACCCCGGCGGTCTTAGACCGCCGGGGCCAGGGTCGGCGGGAGCACCGCCGATAGGCCGGCGGTGCCCCGCAGGGCATTCTGACTGCGGCGGTAAAGCCGCGGTCAGACCGGCAACACTGGCGGTCTCCCGCCAGTGTACCGCCGCCCTTTTGAATCCTCCAAGGCGGCGCAGCTAGCTGCGCCGCCAAGGGGATTCCGACCCCCCCTACCGCCATCCAGTTCCCAGCGGTCCGCCCGCCGGGAACCGGATGGCGGTAGGGGGGGTCGCGGGGCCCTTGGGGGCCCCTGCAGTGCCCATGCCACTGGCATGGGCACTGCAGGGGCCCCCGTAAGAGGGCCCCTACGAGTATTTCACTGTCTGCTTGGCAGACAGTGAAATACGCGACGGGTGCAACAGCACCCGTCGCAACTTCCCACTCCGCCGGCTCGATTACGAGCCGGCATCCTCGTGGGAAGGGAGTTTTTCCCTGGGCTGGCGGGCGGTCTTTTGGCGACCGCCCGCCAGCCCAGGGAAAAACTTAGAATACCCTCCGCGGTCTTTCGACCGCGGAGCGGTATTTCGGAGGGGGGAACTCTGGCGGGCGGCCTCCGCCGCCCGTCAGGGTCAGAATGACCCCCATAATGTGCTACTGGTGAACATTGAGCAACTAATATGCGCAGTGGTGAAACACAAAGTCATTGGTCAAACACCATTAATAGCATCACACAGGTAAACAGAGACTTTACTCTCTAGTGCTGAAAGAAGAGTGTGGCGTTTGAGGCATATCAAAGCAAATTGTTCCTGAGAGACCCTCACCAATGTCTTGGATTACAGACTTAGGTGTCAGAGTAGGGGTGCTGACATGCAGACTTTGACATCATTAATGGGGGCTTGGACAGGTCAGGATATGTTGAAGAAAGACTACCCATGGTAAATTTAGAAAGAGAAGTAGGGAGTCTATCTCCAAAAAAATTGGAAATAGAAACTAGACTGTGTGGTTCAATATTATACTGTGTCCTGAGTTATGGGAAGTTGAAATATTGGCTGCCTGGCATTTGTTCAAGGAAATACTATGCCTTTATGTTCTGGGTAGATTTAAACAGTGCTCTCATAGTGTGAAAGCTGAATTAATTACTACTAAATGTGTGTTGATTAACTGCTATGAATTTGCATGAATTAGGATAACGTAGACAAATAATGTGTATCATGGAAAATGTGCCCACGGATGTGGCCATCATGAGAAGAAATGGAAAGTGATTCTGAATATACGGTTATAGTTAAATGATGTGTACATGTAGAGAATTGTATTAGTAACTTACATTAACACATTAGTACTATGTATTTACTTAAAAATAATATAAGGCATTGATTAGTCATGTAGTTTGGGCGTAGTTGACAGAGGCTCATGTTAAAATTGCATGACGATAATAATTGAATAAATGCACATGTTCTGTGAAAGCAGAGAATTAAATATTGTCTATTGTTCACATAGAGTTGACCAAGCGATTTGTAAAATGTTTTAGACTTTCTCATGAGAACTGCCTGTTACAATGTCTTACACTAGAAAACTGTACATTGTAGGTATGACCCGTGAGAAGAAGATGTTCCCAGGACTGAACAATGGCCGCACTGACTACAGTTAGGATTGCAACAAAACTGTTACCTGACAAACCTGACACTTTGGAACAGGAGAAGAGAAGCCAATCAACGACATGTGAAAGACTGTTTAGTTATATTTTATATTTATAGAGTAAAGACTATTGGTCCTACTGTGAATGTATGATATTCTGACCAATGGCGGTGAGAGAAGATTCTTTATGCAAGTTTAACTTAACCTGTATGCATTTGGGAGAAGGCAGTCCCTCTCCTGATCCAGAGCAGTTCCTTTTCTGACCCTTTCGAGAGCAGTCCCTATTCTGCCATTCTTCCTACTTTGTTAGAGCCCTTTATGTGGAACATTATGGTTCCATGTACTTTGTTAATCTGTATTAATGCTGATTCTTTAGTTTAATGTCCCTAAGTTGGTTCAGTTAACTTAGAGCCCAACTGTGACTGAGCCATTCCCTTTCACTGTCCCATTGCTGATGATAACCAGACGGATGTCCACCTGACGAAGAAATTGCCTCTTGCTGACTTATTGAGGAGAGGTATAACAAAATGCTATTCTTTGCATACTGTGTTTGTATTTTCTTTTAGGTACCAACCACTATTTTGATAGAGCCATAGTTAGATGTTTTTCCAAATTAACTTCGACTAAAATTGTTTTGCATGAAGCCAAAACATGCTATTCTAACTGTAGAGTTAGTTAGAATGCCCAAATGTTGATCATTGTCATTAAAAAAGAATTGATTCTGTTCTTCTGTCGAGTCTAGATCTATACTATCTCTGTTTTCCAGCTATTATTATTATTGATTTGTACTGCAACCCTTGAGGGCTTAATAATAAATGCTTTAGTTAAACTGAGATTCTTTAGACGCTTTGGTCAACCCGTGTTGTTTGTGTATGTTTCTCATTTGGTTTTGAGATTAATCTACTTGATAGTAGCATTGCTAATCTAGGAAATAAACATTCTGACTTTACTAAAAGGTGTGGCTATTGATGGCCAAATGGGTCATGGTGCGTAAAGATTACTGACTCATAGAGACCGATGATGTTTTATTGCGTATGTCTAGTATTTTGCTGATTGAAGGTATGAGCGATGGTGGAACCACTCTAAGCGTAGTCAAAAGGTCAATCAAACCTCTAACGGGTCCCCTTATCAACTAATCAACCAAATAAGGACAGACGCGCTCACACAATTGGTAGCAGAGGATGGTTAGTCTCCTTAAGAGGCCACCATAAAGTATTTTTCTCCTCAAAATTGCTAACAGAGTCGAATGATTATGTCTCCTTAAGAGCCCACCATATTTTTTCAGATTTTAGTAGTATAGGCAGATGGTACGCCTCCTTAAGAGGTCACCATAAATCTTCCAGGTTTGGTAATACAAAGCAAAAGGTTATGTCTTCCTTAAGAGCCTACCATGACTTTCCCAAAACCTTGGAGTTTGTCAATGCTTGTTTGATGATGTTCTCAGTGTTTCTATTGAGAGTGTGAATGAAGTAGGCTTGCACAGCTTAAGCAAATCGCAGGTGAACTGTGATGTGTGAGAGTATTAGAGAGTTTGCGTACTACAATGAAGTTGTTTTAGGAGTTTGCATACTCCAATGAAGTTGTTTAAGGAGTTTGCATGCTCCAATGAAGTTGTTTAGGGAGTTTGCGTACTCCAAAGTGTGAGAGAAGGGAAGTAATCGAACTTCACATGTGTGGGGCTTTGTGCTAACAAATTGCCCACATAGTTGTTGGTATACGGACCCTGGGTGTTCTAAGACTCCGGAGTATTAAATAAGTGTATGAGACACCTGATTTGATGTTGTAATTTGTCTGTTTAATAGGTCAATCGGGAGTTGTTGACAAACTCAGAGTGCGTGTTAAAGTGAGTGTTAGTTTTCAACGGATATTTGGTGAATCCTATGTGCACCAGGAAGACCCAACGATCAGTTGAGATTAAAGTTTGCTGGTCAAATTTTGCTTGCGAGTCAGGGAAACTGAGATAGAAGGAGTATCTGTCAGAGTCAGAGTGAAATGCCACAGTGAAAAATCAGTAAGGTTTCTGAACCTATTGTGTTACCTACCAGTAGTAAACAGACAGGTTTGTGTATTGATTTTATTTAGTGTTCGCAATATTTGTATACATTTTGTGTGAATCCGAGTGGAGGAAGACAAGCCGGAGAGCTTTGTCAGCTGCTGTACGTGTGATTGTGCCATCACTAGGTCCGCGTTGGGATAGGTCGGTTAGTGAGAAAAGCCGCTAACGGCTTGGTGGACAACCGTGAAGCATAATTGGTTGAGAAGCAGACAAAAAGGATTTTGGGATTGAAATTTACTTCCTGATTAGATTAAAAGAATAATTTAAAGCCAAAAATGAAGTTTTTCAAAGCATTAAAAAGTACCCTAAGGGGGGAGATGCGTTCATTCCAGTTGAAATAGGAGAAATTGCACCACCAGACGGTACACCCGCATATATTGTATTTGAAGAACAAGGTGCAACTCCATTTCTTTGGCTAAAAAAATTGTGCAAAGAGACAGAAAAAGAAGGAAGCTTAGTATTTCCTACCCATGGAACATTTAATTTGAATATACTGAAGAATTTGAGGAGAGTACTGTATGATTCAAAACCTCCTCCGAGACCTGCACAATTTGAAGCATTAGCTATATGGAAGTTAGTGGCTAGAAAGCAACAGCAACAGAAATTTGAGAGAAAAGCTGGGAAGACTTTAGCTGAGGAAAGATGTGATAGAGAGCAGAACATTTGGAAGCAGAGACTTTACAGGGAATTGGGATATTTCCTGCAATTACCCAAGAAAACTAGAACAAGGCTAGAAAGAGTACCTAAAAGAGGGATTCGTATCCTTCAGATGACAGAGCAGAGATCGACAGAGTCTAGAAAATCTTTGACTTACGATGAAGAATCAGATGACGACGAGTTTATTTTGCAGTTACTGAGAAGTCGTCCCCCACCATATGCAGCACATGCAAATGAGACAGGTCCAAGTACTAGTGCAGATCCTACAACCCCGACACCGATTGAGACTACACAAAGGCAAGTACAGGTTAGCCACATTGTCCCTAGCACTTTGACATTTCAGAATCCTATACGGCAGGTTTACCAGAACCCGACATTGATTCAATTAGAATCTACACCTAACTCGATGTCCCCGATGCAAACCCAGACCATTCCGACATACACTCCCATAGCAGGGTCACAGAGATGTCTACACTAACAAGTCAGAATGCAGGAATAATGTACCCTAGAGAACAAAATGTTCAACAAAATTGGCAGAGAACAGATAGGGCAGCTCAGGAAGGAATAGAGACCGAACATGAGTACTATGAGAGCTTGTTGCTGGCGTTTAAGCATTACAGTGGTACGGGAACAATTGAGCCAAAAGACATGATTCATTTTGTGTTTAGATTTGTTGAAGGATTGAAACCTGAAATTGGCCAGATGATCAAGAGTCATTTGATTTGTTGGCAAGCAAAGCTGATTGATGAAGTAATGTGATAAGTACTGTAGTGATGAGATTGAGTTGAAGCAGAGAAAGTTGAATGAGAAAGCAATGGTGATGCAGATTAAAGCAGCACAATTGGGAATGCAAGGGAGTTTTCCGCAGCAGCCACAGCAGGGAAAGATGGTGTTTCAGAATCAGGCCAGAGGTAGAGGTCGTGGTGGAAATGTAAATATAAATATGAATTGTGGACCCAATTTGAATACTAGGGTCAATCAGAGTGATGCAAAGGGAATGAAAAGACTGTTACCTTATCACGCTTGCGGAGGCCTCGGACATTGGAAGCGGGAGTGTACGATGCTAGTATAGGAAGGTATTGTCCCACAGACACATGAAATCAATTATTTTCCAAACATGAGAGGACCAAGAGAGAGAAGACCAAATTTTGTTTTTCAAAATAATATGAATCAGGCGCAAGGTCCCTAGCACATAGAACAAATGCAACTGCCACGTTTGCAGATGCCACAGTCACAACAAATGCAACCCCAAGTTCAAATGGTACCTAGGCAACAGATACCTCAAGCCCCAATGGATCAGCAATAGACGATGCTTCCTTAGCAGGGCGCAGGTCAAAGGTTTAACCACAGTAATAACACAGCACACCAATTCCCATTACACAGCGAGGATGGAATAAATGATGATTGGGTGAGTGAGAGTTCAGATGAAGAAGAACGTGTGTTGGCAGCTTCATTAGAAGTAGATTAGAAAGGTCCCTATGTGAAGGGAAAGGTAATGGGTCACAAAGTTTCATTCCTATTTGACACAGGAGCTACACACTCTACTGTTAGAAGTGCAGAAGTTCCTAACTTACCCCTTTCAGGTAGAACAGTGAAGATTGCAGGAGTCGCAAATCAGTATTTGACAAACCCAATTACAGAACCAGTTTCAGTAAAAAGTGGAAACTTCAGAGGACTACACAACTTTGTAGTATGTGATTCGAGTCAGGTTTCCTTCCTGGAAGGGACTTGCTATGCAAAACAAAATGTTCGATTACCTATTCAAATGATGGAATTGCCATTCAAACAAATAGTGATGACGAAGATGGCCAGCTTGAAATAACAGACAGTAACCTAGTAAATGAAGAATACCCCTTGAACAGTTTCTTTCCTGTTTTTACAGTGTGTGATCTTCCTTCTGATTTACAGGGAACTGTAAAGATGAAGGTTTGATAGTTTTCAGGAAAAGACATTGGTCTGATCAAAGGAGTTGAGCCAGTTAAAGCCCTAGTTACGCCAAATGCGATTTTCCCCCAGATTCCACAATATCACATGACACAAGATACTATTGAATTTCACCTATAATTGCCAAATTTGTAAGACAAGGTGTCTTAAAAGAATTGTTGAGCATTCCATGTAACTCACCTATTATGGGATTGCGAAAGCCATGTGGAAAATTTCAAATAGTTCAGGATTTGAGGAAAATCAACAATATTGTGATCAAATGTTGGTCAGTAGTGCCAAATCCAGCTGTGATATTATTTCAGATCCCATGTGATGCTAAATGGTTCACTGTAGTAGACCTATCACAAGTGTTCTTTTCTATACTTCTTCACAAGGATAGCCAGTTTCTCTTTGTTTTAAATTCATGAATAGAGTCTACAGTATTGTTGGTGCAGAATTCCTGAAGGGTTTTCAGAGTCACCGTCCATCTTCAATCAGATACTGAAAAAGAACATGGAGTCATCGGAAAGGCCTTTCCAATCGACGTTGGTCCAATACAGTGATGATTTGTTGACTGCTTCAAAAACAAAGGAAGAGTGCGGGGAAGATACTATTGCCTTACTAAACCATTTGGGAAGAAATGGATATAAGGTGTTCCTAGCAAAATTACAGTATTTTCAGACAGACGTGAAATACTTGGGATACCTGATCGAAAAGGGAGCTAGAACATTTTCCCGAGAGAAAGTCACTGCTATATTACAGATGAATCCCCCAGCTACACAAAGAGATGTCAGAATGTTTTTGGGAATGGTGAGCTATTGTTGACAATGGATTCCAAATTTTTCAATCATTTCAAAGCCATTGCAAAAGCTCACTCACAAAGCAGTCACTGATCCCCTAGAGTTAGATCAAGCGTGTGTGAAAGCGTTTACTGACCTGAGAGAAAGTTTGTGCAAAGCTCTGGCTTTGGGAATGCCTGACTACACAAAACCCTTCATGTTGTTTTGTCATGAGCATGATGCATGTTCCTTGTCGTTTTGACACAAGTATATGGTGGTGTAAACCAGCCACTAGCATATTTTTCAGCTACTTTGGACCCAGTTGCAGCAGCTTTACCTGGCTCTTTGCGCACAGTACTAGCGGTTGGACTGATCCTCACTCAGAATGAGAGCATTGTGATGGGACATCCTTTAACAGTTTTGGTCCCTCACTCCATAGAAGTTTTGCTTACCAAAACCAAGACCCAACATCTCACAAACGCCAGATTGACTAGATATGAAACTATAATTTTGGGATCTCCGAATGTTGTACTGAAAAGGTGTACAGTGCTTATCCCAGCAACTTTGCTTCCACAAGAAAATATTGAAAGATGTGGGACATGACTGTCTAGAACTGACTGATTTGTGCATGAAACCTAGACCTCACATTTGAGATACTCGATTGGAATAAAATTACCACATTATTTTTGTTGATGGTTCCTGTTTAGGAGATAACATGGGAACACTGAAACTAGGATATGCTGTGTGCAGAATTTCTGGTATACTTCAAGCTTCCTGGCTTTGAGGTGTATTTTCTGCACAAGTGGTGGAATTGGTAGCCCTTACTAGAGCATGCCATGTTTCTGCACAACTTAAAGTTACCATTTACACAGACAGCCAGTATGGATTTTGAATAGTTCCCGGCTTTGGCCAGCTATGGTCGCAGAGAGGTTTCTTGACCTTTCAGGTTCACCACTTAGAAATGGTGACAGAATTAGTGATTTGTTAAAAGCTTTACAGATGCCCGAAAAGATTGCTGTGGTGAAATGCAGTGCACACCAGAGATTGCAAGATTTTGTTTCAATGGGAAATGGATATGCAGATCAAGTCGCAAGGTTTTGCACATTGAACTGTATATCTTTCAAAGACAAATGGGAACTGTTACCTGAAGAAGAAACGTGCCCAAATTTTGCATTACATGTCATAGATACTTGGGATGAATTGAAAGTTTTACAGGAAAAGGTCAACAGAGATGAAAGAAAAGAGTGGGTTAAATTGAAAAGGTGTACAGCAGGATGATGATGTGTAAGTGTCCGGGGAGGGACAAGTGGTTCTACCTAACTGTCTGTTATCTCAAATGGCCAGATTCTATCATGGAGAAGCACATGTTCGGAAGGGTGCTATGATTCGCACTTTTAAACAGACATGGTTTCATCCAAAATTTAGACAGGTTGCTGATGCAATTTGCCACCATTGTGTTATCTGTCAGCAGATGAACGTGGGTAAAAAGAACTATGGTTAACATGAGCCACATTGGAAGAGCAAGAGGTCCATTTAGCAGAATGCAGATGGATTTCATTGAGAGGCCAGTGTGTGCAGGATTGAAATATGTGTTGGTGATTGTATATTTAGCCATTGGATTGAAGCCTACTCAATGCGGAGAAATGAAAGCCTTACCGTAACAAAGCTATTACTTAGGGAACTGATACCTCGTTTTGGTTTTCCAGACTCTTTAGAATCAGATAGAAGAAGTCACTTCAACAATGACGTGATTAAGGGCCAGATGTAGAAAGCATTTTGCATGGTGCAAACTGCGAAAATCGCAGTTTGCGCCATGCAAAATGCCTTTTGCGATGCACATTCACAATTTGCGAGTCGGTACCGACTTGCAAATTGTGAATGCGACTAGCAAATAGGAAGGGGTGTTCCCTTCCTATTTGCGACTCGCATCGCTATGCTAAATTGCTTTGTGACCGCGAATGCGGTCGCAAAACAATTCACAGTTACCACCAGTGTCACACTGGTGGTAACCCATTCGCAAAAGGGAAGGGGTCCACATGGGACCCCTTCCCCTTTGTGAATATTGCCAATAAGGATTTTTCAGAGCAGGCAGTGGTCCAATGGACCACTGCCTACACTGAAAAACAGAAACCAAAAGGTTTTGTTATTTTTTTTATTTTGCAACTCGTTTTCCATTAAGGAAAACGGGCTGCAAAATAAAAATAAAAAACTGCTTTGTTTAAAAAGCAGTCACAGACATGGAGGTCTGCTGACTTCAGCAGGCCACCATCCCTGTGAGTGCAGGGACTCGCTATGGGGGTCGCAAAATGCGACCCATCTCATTAATATTAGTGGGGTGGGTCTTTGCGACCCCATAGCAACTCGCAGTCGGTGTCTGAGACACCGTACTGCATCCGATTTTGCGAATCGGAAATTGCGAGTCGCACCGACTCGCAATTTCCGATGCGCAAAATCGGAAATTGCTACATCTGGCCCTAAGTTACTATGTTCAGCTTTAAACATTGAGCAGACGTGCACTGTAGTTACCGACCTGAAGCCTCAGGACTTGTTGAGAAAATGAATGGTACCCTGAAGTCAAGAATTGCAAAGATGTGTGCCTACACAAATCTGAAATGGCCAGACACACTGCTGTTAGTTTTTATTAGTATGAGAAACACTCCCGACAGAAAGACTGGACTGTCATTGCATGAAATCCTCATGGGGGGAGCAATGAGATTGCCAGCGGTTCCTCCAATGCTCTTGTGGACATAACAGATGATATGGTATTGGATTACTGCAAGGGTCTGGCTACTGTGGTTCGCTCTTTCTCTCATCAGGTGGAGGCCACCACACTGCAGCCATCCTAAGAACAAAGCCACAACCTGAGAGCAGGAGACTGGGTTGTGATCAGAAAACACATGAGGAAGACTTGTCTGGAACCCAACTGGAAGGGACCCCACCAAGTAGTATTGGTTACTACAAAAGCTGTGAAGTGTGCTGGAGTCCCGAACGGGATTCATGCCAGCCAGAAGAGTTGTTGAGACTGCCAAAAACATCCGGACAAACTCCAGAAACAGAAAAGGAAACAGGAGAATCAGATATAGACTCTGAACAGACAGATGAAAATCTAGATACCCCTGTAAGAGACGAATTGGAGGAAATACAGGAGGTTGACAGTGGACAGCAGGAGAGTCTAGCCAGAGGAGGGCTCTCTCAGAAGCAGACGATCATGAGAATCAAGAAGAGATGCCCACAAATCCGGTGGAAGGAGTTGAGTTAGATCAGAGTCAAAGCAATCCGACTCCTCCTGAGCCAGTTGCAGGTACATCAAGTCAAAATCCTGCTGAACAAGGAGAAGTTCAAGTCCAGCACTGAAAAGAGCACTGACTAAAGAAACACGGAAAGGAGATAAGTGGCCAAAATCACAAAAGAAGGGAAAAGACTCAAGTACGTTGTCAATAAACGAAGAAGATGTAGACACCACAAGAAAAGAAGATATGAGTGATGGAGAATTAAGTGGAGATCAAAGGCTAAAGAGAAAGAGCATTGTAAATAGAAGGTACGCAGGTCCTGGATGGGCGACAACTAGTGATTGGCAAAGAGAATTCTTGTCTTTTTGCTTTGATCAAGAGATTCCAGGTCAATACTTTGGCACCTGAAGTGATCAATGAAATGAACTTTGAAAATAATTACGTGCAACTGAAAGACAAAAGAGACACTGAAATTAACCTGAAGAGACTTTTGAGCTAACCTAATTTGACAAGCTGCTAAACTGATTTTGACAAGGCTCTGGAAGAAAAACTGAAAGCTAGAAATAACTGCTAAAGAAAATTTAAGATTTTTGTTTGGCTTTGCTGCATAGTTATAATTTTTCCCTCTTCTACTTTCTGATTCTTTACAGATCATGAGTAACCACAACCAACAGGTTAGGAAGAATAGGTATTGTAAATACCTGGGTATTGGTTTAACTATTGTGTGTATGATAGTATGCTTTATATTGATTATGAGTATGACTTTTCTTGATAACGTTGTAGCAAACCATACCTCTGTCTTAGAGATTACTACAACATTTACAGAAGTAGACAAGTTTAGAAAGAGATACTTACACATAGACAGTTAACAAGAATATCTTTCCTCTAAAGTTTTCTATTGCTTGTTGTGTGAGTATGTGGAAACGACGAATGCGAGAAATTGTTATGTTTGCAGCAGATTCCTTCATCAGTAGAGGAAGGAATTACTTACCATAGTCTGCCACTAACATATGGAATTAGTTGCAGTCTTTTACTAACAAGATTCTATAACCAAGAATACATACACAATTTTTACTCAAATCACGATTTAGTATATTCGTTTGTTCCTATAATTAAATACCTGAGTAGAATAGCTAAGGAAAATAATATAGAATTAGTGAGAGGTTTCTTTGAACCTACATTGACATTTGGCACAGCTTACACACACAGGAACAACCTGACATGCTTGCTTACACTGATAGAAAAGAGCTTCTTAGACCAAACTGATGACAGGAGGAAGGCATGAAAGGAGAAAATAGAAAAGGGCTTAGAGAAAAGAACATTTAGAAATGTTCATGCTGTTAGTGAAATAAAGACACAAGGGAAATTAGCTCTAGATACACAGCACATAGGGAAGCTTTGCATATATAGATCTCATTCTAGGACCGACACGTTGTTTGTGAGAACAAGTGAATGCAGACATGTGTTTTAATTCCAGAGTAAATGGACTTTCAAGTTAAATGTAAAAGACCCAGCAATTCCAGGGGTTTATTACATATGTGGACCAAATACTTATTACCGTCTTCCAAGAGGATGGTATGGCACATGTTATGTGGAAATAGTCTTCCCAAAGATTTATCAACTTGAAAACGTGAACAAGACACCTAAACTGAATGAATTACACCCTGCTAGACCAAAGAGAGAATCTTATTCTGGCATAATTGGAGATGTATTTGGGGCTATAATTCCCTCAGTAGGGGTTATTCTAAATTCCCTGAAGATTTGAAAGTTATCTACTATCGTGGATAACATGCTGACTAGTTTTTTCAGGAGCCATGGTCCTGATGGACACTGAACTGGCTGCGGTAAGATCTCAGACTCTTCAGAACCGTCATGTGTTAGACATCCTTTTAGCAAAGGAGGGCAGAGTCTGTAAATTGCTGAAACCACAACATTGTTGCACATTTATCCCTAGCAATAGTAAAGAAATTAGAGGCTTTATTAACAATATTGACTAATGTTAACTCTGACTTAAAAGTTCTGGAAGAACCCAGAGTTTGGGAAAAGGTTGGAAATAGTTTTGCTTCTGTGGGAAAATTGGTTGGGCAACCTAGGGAAAAATATCATTGTGAAAATAATACAGATACTATTGATTTGTAATTCGTATCAGTGGCTTATAGGGAAGTTATAAATTGTATGCACTGATAAAAAGAAAGAAATTGAATAATGATCAGAGGAAGGAAGAAATTAAATGGAAAAATGCATTAGGGAAAATTTGAGAAAGAAAGGAAATGTTAAAAGATACAAGGAAACTAAATTTTAGATGAATAAGAATTTTGTTAAATTGATGTGAAGTGTGAAGACACATTTAGGCCCTCATAATGAACACAGCGGTAACAGCCGCCGTGTTCATGCTGGTGGTCAAAACACTGACCGCCAACGTCCCCGGATCCCCGCCGGCCGCATAAAGAACCTTCCTGTGGGCCGGCGGGCAGGTGTGGGCCGGCGGGTTGAAACATTGTTTCTGCCCGCCGGCCAACAGGAAGGCCTGGCCGGGTCATTAACGGCGGCTCCACATGGAGCCACCACCAATGCCTCTGTGTGACCTGCGCGACGTGGAATTGCACCGGGGCCCCTGCACTGCCCATGCCAAGTGCATGGGCAGTGCAGGAGCCCCCAGGGGTGCCCCTGTGTACCTCTCCTGCCAGCCTTTCCCTGGTGGGGAAACCCGCCAGGCAAAGGCTGGAGGCTGAGGAAACATTATCCGAGGGGAAGCTCCGCTGCCCTGCTGGAAAATGTTTTCGCCTGCCGCCAGGCTGCCTAACGGAGGAAGCTTGGCGGTGAGTGAGGGCTGCCGATGGCGGCACTCACCTGGTTCATTATGTGGCGGTTTGGCCCGCCATGCCGGCTGGCGGTTTCACCCACCAACGCTGGCATGTTCATAATGACCGCCTTAGTCATCAGAGGAAAGATTGTGAGGGCTGAATTAATTACCAATAAATTTGCGTTGATTAACTGTTAATAATTTGCATGGATTAGGATAACGTAGAGAAATTATGGGTATCATGAAAAATGTGCCCACAGATGTGGCCACTATGAGAAGAAACTAAAAGTGATTATGAATATATGGTTACAGTTAAATGATGCGTACATGTAGAGAATTGTATTAGTAAGTTACATTAACATATTCGTGCTATGTATTTACTTAAAAATAATATTAGGTATTGATTAGTCAGGTAGTTTGGTCCTAGTCAACAGAGGCTCCTGTTAAAATTGCACAACGATAATATTTAAATAACTGCACGCACATGTTCTGTGAAAGCAGATAATTAAATATTGTTCACACATAGTTGGCCAAGTGATTTGTAAAATGTTTTAGACTTTATCATGAGAACGGCCTGTTAGAATGTCTTACACTAGAAAAGGATACATTGTAGGTATGACGCATTAAAAGAAGATGTTCCCAGGACTGAACAATGACCGCACTGACTGCAGCTAGGATTGCAACAAAACCGATACCTGACAAACCTGACAATGGGAACAGGAGAAGTGGAGCCAATCATCGACGTGTGAAAGACTGTTTAGTTATATTTTAGATTTATAGAGTAAAGACTATTGGACCTACTGTGAACAGACGATATTCTGATCAATGACGGCGAGAGAAGATTCTTTATGCAAGTTTAACTTAACCTGTTTGCATTTGGGAGAAGGCAGTCCCTATCCTGATGCAGAGCACTTCTTTTTCTGACCCTTTTTCTAGAGCAGTCCCTATTCTGCCATTCTTCCTACCTTGTTGGAGCCCTTAATGTGGCTGATTATGGTTCCATGTACTTTGTTAATCTGTATTAATGCTGATTCTTTAGTTCAATGCCCCTAAAGTGGTTCAGTTAACTTAGAGCCCAACCGTGAATGAGTCATTCCCTTTCACTGTCCCATTGCTGATGCTGACCAGACGAATGTCCACCTGACTAAGAAATCGCCTCTTGCTGACACATTCAGGAGAGGTATAACAAAATGCTGTGTTTGTATTTTCTTTTAGGTACCAACTGCTATTTTGATAGAGCAATAGTTAGATGTGTTTCCAAATTAACTTCGACTAAAATTGTTTTGCATGAAACCCAAACATGCTATTCTAATTGGAGGGTTAGTTAGTAGGCTCAAATGTTAATCATTGTCATTAAAAAAGAATTGATTCTGTTCTTCTGTCGAATCTAGATGTATACTATCTCTGTTTTCCAGCTATTATGATTATTGAATTGTACTGTAACCCTTGAGGGCTTAATATTAAATGCTTTTGTTAAATTGAGATTCTTTAGATGCTTTGGTCAACCCGTGTTGTTTGTGTATGTTTCTCATTTGGTTTTGAGCGTAATCTATGTGATATTAGCGTTGTTAATCTAGGGAAATAAACATTCTAGCTTTACTAAAAGGTATGGTTATTCATGGTCAAATGGGTCATAGTGCGTAAAGATTACTGACCAATAGAGATTGATGGTGTTTTTAATGCTTATGTATAGTATTTTGCTGATTAAAGCTATGAGCGATGGTTGAACCACTCTAAGCATAGTCAAAAGGTCCATCGAACCTCTAACGCATCCCCTTATCAAATAATAATAAGGGACCAAATAAGGCAAGACACTGTCACAATAGCATCTGCTCCTTTACTGGGTAAATAATGGATATTCTGTTATTTATTCTGAGTGAATAGCTGGCATTCCGAATGTTTGAAAAATGCACTGTGCTTCAAATATATATGACTTGTTTCCTAGTAAATGTGGGGTTCATTAAATTGGAAAACAGTTTGGTTGGTGAGTCTTGCATACTGACATGTGCCAAATACGTCATATTGGTTATATGGGTGTCAGGTTATTAAGTGCCCATGTAAGAGGACTTCTGTTGTTTGGGAATTGCAGCTTATGTTAATGGTTGTAGTGTGATGAATGCGTAGTACTGCAAGACAGGGTGAAAGCTTCCAATTATCCACCAGTAGGGTTCATTGGAAGTACTGGGTGATCATTTATTTTTGACTCTCTAAGGAGTCTAGATAGCCATTTGGGCAAGAGGCAGTAGTATCCATTAGCAAGTCATTGTGTAAATATGTGCTTGTTGTGTTTGTGCTTATAGGGAAAATTAGTACCCAGCAGAAAGATATACAAGTGTAGTACACTTGTCTGTGCGTATATGTGGATGAGTGTGTGTGTGTTGGTATGAACTATGGAAAGACCAGTCCCTGTCAGTAGCGGTTGTATGGGAGACTACCACATGGTATGTTACGTTTGGGGAGAGAAGGACCCTGTTGTGAGAAGTTGCATGGACAGCACCTCATTAGTAGTACTCTGTATGACAGGTTCCATGGGGTAGTACTCTAGGTGTGATACGTGGGAGAAGTACCTCTAGGAGTAAAAATATTGGGAAGTGTATTACCCTGTGATTTTGTGACTGTCAGCCACAAGTTTCACCTGAGATTGCTTTAGGACCAGTCATCATCCTGTAGAAATGGGACCATTTGAAAAGTTGGTGATACTGGAGGCAGAGTACATGTCTGATTGTCTTGAGGTGGTGTTATTTATGTCGGTGTTGTACTTGAATCGTGGTGTTTTATATAGCTTTAGTATCTTTTAGGTATGTACTTCATTACTGCCTGACATGGTCTTGAATTGTAGGATGTTTGTGTTGTGAAAATAATTTTTCTTTATGTGTCTGTTGGAGGCAATCATTCTTATATTCTGAAGACGTTCTAACTTTTTCTGATGCAGTTTCCAGAGGACATGGTACTGGATGCAGATTAAGTGCATTTGTCAGCCTGTCACTTGGTCATGGTGAATGTGTATTAGGCATGAAAGAGTGCTGGGATTACTTTTTGTGTGTGTACGGTGCAGTGTGTTTTGCTTATGGGTATGTATGTGTTGCTTGTGGAAGATGGAAAAAATGTGAGTTTGTTGTATCTTCCACCTTCTTAGTTTAGTAGTGTGATATGGAAGTCTGTGTATGAGTGTTGCTGAGAACAAGTGTTCTGTTGTAATCTAATCAAGAGTTTTAGTTAAAGTGGGGTATGGTTGTTTTGATTGTGGCTTGAATGTACAGATTTAGCCATGATGGGGAAAACCTTTGACTACGTGTTTTGCATGCATATATCTTGTTTGATATCATTGTGACTATGCAAACATGTGGTGGTTGGGCCTTAGTTCAGAGAAGGATGCAAGACTTGCATATCTTTGATGATTTTGAACTGGTAGTGGTAACAGAGTTGTTGTCTTGTTTCTTGCTTTGACATGAGGTGTGAACAGCCTCATGTCTTGACTCGTTACAGAGTTTCTGTGATTGATATTTGTTTTCCATGTGTGCCTCTGTGGGTGTAGGAGAGCATAAAAGGTTGTTGTTGGGTGAATGTGTAAACTAGACATGCTGGAGATGAGTGATTGTGAATGACTGCCGTTGTAGTTTATGTACAAAGGAATGACTGTTCATGTTTTTGTTGTTTATAAGAAAGGGAGGTGTATAGTATTCTGTGTGGCCCTATTCCTTTATAAGTCTAAGCTGGTATCTGGGATTCTGAGATTGAATGATGTAATAGAATATTGGTGTGTGATGTGGAGGGAAAGCTAGGAGACAGTAGAAAGGAATAGTTAATCAGAGGACAAAGCCCTGACAGAACCTACCTGCTATGCTTAAACCTAAAGGTCTAATATGGAATAAAGTACGTACAATCGACCTGAGGGGCTCCAGACTCTTCTATTTTGCACTATAAATGAGATCTGAAATGTATCATTTTCTACATTCCATATACAAACATTTAAACTGAGGCATTGTTTAACTATTTTAATAGTGCCTGACTCCTACAGAAGGTAGCAGTAATACAGGTAATGTAAATTGCCAGAAAAGTGCAGTCAAAGAGAAACTGTTCTTCCTTGTAAATAAAATTCCAAAGCACAGACATCAAGAGCTGAGTAAAATGTAAAAATGTTGCATAAAATAGGCTGATGTGATCATATATAGGGATTCTTTCCAAATGTCTGAGTTCACCAGGAGCTGAAAGATACCAAACTACGTACCAGAGAACATTTACAAGATTAGGTAGCCTTTTTCATCAAGGGACTATTGACTGTTAGAAAAATATATTGCTGCAGCATCTCCATTCAAACATGTGGTAAGAGAACACCTTCCAGTGAAACCAAAAACAGCATGTAACGGAACAAGCACTAGAACCAGCCATTAAGCCTCATAGAAGGACTAAAGGCTAGCAACAAAAAGTATTTTTGAATAGGAGAAAACGGAACTCTGATTTGTATAATTTCATAAAAAAGTAAACAAATAACATCAACATCACATACAACAGTGATAGATTGAAAAAGAAAAAAACGTCACGGTAGAGAAAGTCAAATTGAACTTGTGAGTTTTGAACAGCAAATTGTTTTTGGATTGGAAAACAAACATGACTGTGCACCAACAACTCCATTTTCCTATACAGAAATCAGCTTGAGTATGGTGGAACTAAGAGATCGGGGTAGAATCTGGTTTGCAGTTAAATACTATCCTCCATAAGTTTGCTTTATAAATTCACAAACCTTTTAGAACTTGCAAAACTAAGATGCATCTTCCCATCATTTTTTTTAAACCTTTTTTCATCTGTTCATTTCTCAAGCTGTAGATGAAAGGGTTCAGTGTAGGGACAATGGTATACATCACAGCCACTGCTTTATCCGTGTTATGTGTGTTGCTGGAGCTAGGCCGGAATTCAGTAAATAAGACGGTCCCATAGTACAAGCTGATGACAATGAGGTGTGAGGAGCAAGTGCTGAAGGCTTTACTTCTCCCCTCATTTGAGTGGATACGCAACACGGTAGAGATGATAAGGATGTATGAGATCACAACAGGGACAAAGGAGACGAGGATTAAGAATGTGCCCACAGTGAGAATCATGAGTTCAATGATGGAGGTATCTGTGCAGGAGAGCTTCAGAAGTGCAGACACATCACAGAAGAAACTCTGGATCAGATTAGATGCACAAAATGACAGTCTCACAATCATCGTACTGTATAATAAAGAATTCAGGAGACCACCTATCCAGGAACCGGCCACAAGCAAGGTGCAAACCTTTTTGTCCATTGCTGTAAAATAATGCAAGGGCCTACAGATTGCAACATATCGGTTATAGGACATAGCCCCAAATAGGAGATTGTCAATGGTCTCCATACAAACAAAGACATACAACTGGCCAATGCAGCATGAGTAGGAGATGGTCTTCCTTTGTGAGATGGTGCTGACCAGAAGCTGAGGCACTATGGCTGTCAATACGCAGATGTCCATTAGTGACAGGTTCCAGATGAAGGAATACATGGGGGTATGAAGCCTTGAGTCAGCAGCAATGGCAGCCAAGATGGCACTGTTGCTTAATATTCCCACAATGTAAATTGTAAGGAACAGTGAGAAGAGCAACGTTTGATGATCTAGATTGTCTGATAGATCCTGGAGGACAAAGTACATTGTGCTGGTCTGGTTCTCAGTCCCAATTCTTTTACCTCCAAACATCTGTTGAAAACTGAAATTGTATTTTAAGCAATAGAGTAAAAACATTCAGAAATGACAAACTGTAAATATATGGATCAAAAGAAATACTCTTACTTCATACCTTCGCAAAGGTCTAACTTATTTTCAAAAAAGTCCTAAAGGTTACCCCTTTGTTATTGAAAATACAAACAATACATTGTTAGTAAGGTGGAAAGTTTCCCTTACATATGCTTTAAAGCATCAGTAGCTAGTCCACATATTTTGTTGGAGCACCCTGTAATTTACAAATGTTTAATAGAGTTGAGCATGCACTTGCAGGCAGCATCTGACATCATCCTGTCCAATATTGACCATGGAAGTGACTAGTCTTACTGTACAAATGGTTTATTGAAGGGCTACAGCATTAGACAAGAACAACACAACATATTCCTTGTAATCAGCTCTATAAATGGACTGCTACCAAACCAAAAATTCCAATATGTGACATTATAAAATAATGACACCATTACAGTTCTAATTGAAGTGCCAGGACATTACATCTGCCCCTTACTTAAGAGACTTACATTTCCACTAAAAGTAAAGAGCCAGAGACAAAAAGGGAAAAGGAAACAAAAAGTAAGCTGTACAGAGAGTGATAAAGAAAGAAAAGAAAACAGAGCAAAACAAAGAAACACCGAATTGCAGTAATTAACAGTCCTATTAACACAATCATATTTGTTTAATCAGCTGTTATGGCCTCTTTGTGAATCTACTCATAGTTTCCTCATATAGTTTGACGAAGGCCCATCATCAACAGATTACGTTACCTATTTTCTTCTGCTGATGAAATTCCAGAACTTGACCTCTTTAATTGTTTACAATTTCTTGTTATAGATTTTGACAAACCTGATGCAGACACTGTAGTACCTTTAACGTGGATAACTTGTGATGGGTTATAAAAGGAGAATCCATCTTTTTTAGCTTTGGTTCTTTCACTGACTCCTAGTCTTTTGATAGTATATCTGAGTCTCTTGTTTGTCAATGGGAATCAGTGTACTCTTTCATTCTTGTTTTTGCTTGACTGCTTCAATGACAAATACCTTCAAGTTTAGGTGTGGTGTTTTTCTTAAATTGAGGTAGTCTAATGTTAATTACTCTTATGAACATCAACTGTGATGGCAACCTTCCAGTGGTAGAATATTGTGCTGCATAATAGTCATAAACTACTTAACAAGTTGCTTGATCCAACATATATGTAGTAGTTTCTCCTCTTTAGTTAGCTCTCTTAAGTGTAGCTAAGAATCTCCCTACAATCCCTTTTCCCTGAGATCACATTGGGGTGATTGCGCTGTGACCTAGATATCACACAAAGTGTTAAAATTGTGTTATGTTTAATGTTGGCTCAGGATTGAGTGTTACTGATATTTTCTTTTCTGCAAATATTTTATGAAGAATCAGAAGTACAGCTGCTGCTGAAGTAAAAGATACACAACAGACATTCATTAATATTCCACTATGACAACACAGAAATAACAGCCTAACTCTATTGGCCGATAGATGTTGACAGGTACAGTAAAACACAAAGGGCCTCATTACGAGGCTGGTGGTCCAAAGACCGCCAGCCTTGCGGTGATGGTCAGACTGCTGCCACATTACAACCCTGGTGGGGGAACCCAACAGGGGGCCACCATCTCTGCCAGGAACGTGGTCCCCGATGGTCCCACAGCTGTCTGAGTTGTAGTCAGCCAGGGCCGGCAGAGTTCAAGACCACCTACTGATAATAATGAGAAGGCTGGTGGAAAGTCAGCACTGGGGGTCACAGGTGGGCCCCTGCACTGCCCATGCCATGGGCCCCACTGCCCAGCACCATCAGAATGCGCATTGTCTTTTTTTGCATACAGTGCGCATTCCGAGGGTGCTGTGTGCTACGGTATTGGCCTTGGCTCACTTAAGGCAGCCGAGACCAATATCGTAGCACTGTTCTTGCCGGGCAGCCCGGTTGGAACATTGTAATATTCTTGGTGGGCGACACCACCACCAGATATGATACAATTCAATAACAATACACAATTATGGTATTATGTAGAATACTAAATGAGCAGAGAGATGAATATTCATGGTGGGTGAACATTTTCAGATAACATACTAATAGTCTTAGAAGCAGAACACTGAACATTTTCAAGAAAAGTAGTTAATGGCACACACATCATATGTCTATTATTAAAAGGAGAACCAAAGCGTAACTAAATTATATCTAGTTTGTTTTGATAACATACAGAATTCCACCAATGTTTGTAAGAGAGATTAGAGAAACATTTCCAATTAAGAGCAATTTGTGGAAAGGCTATTGCTAATAACACATATAGCAACCTGGCTGCAGGAAACTCAAGAGAAAAATCTCTAGTGAGGGAACCTAAAAAAAGATTCATAATAGAAAAGGGTTGACGTAACTGAAATATTTGTGTAAGTTGGGCCCAAACCTTATGCCAAAAGGATAGTGTGTTGGGGCACCAAAATAGCATATTCATGATATCACTATTAGGAAAAGTGCAAGATTAAGAACTGGTTGACTGGTTGTCTGTATAAAACTTGGCAATACTAAGGGATAACGTAAAGTCCATGGTAAATAAAAAATAATGTTTGAGTTGTAGCAGAGGATCTCAAGATTTTAAGGATACATGACCATATATATATTGTTTTTTAAACAATCTTTATTGGATTTTACAAGTCAAAACAGAGCAAATGATGAACATAGATCCTACAAGGTTATGGATTTAGCAAAAAGAACAACACCCCCCACACCCAACAAGCTCTTGTAGAAACATTTTGAGCAACATGTGCATCCAAGTTATACAGCATTACATGTAGGCATGACTTTGGATTAAACTGAGAATTATACTGCATTCTCTTGTGAGGGATGTGTTTTGAGGTCAGTAAGCATGGCTGCCCAGGCTCGTGGGCCTCTTCCAATTTATTATCCATATGAACATAATTCATACAGACCTCTTCTGCGTTGCCCACTCCATGATGTCTTTAAACAATTCCGAATGTCCAAGGGGATGAGGACTTAACCACTGTGTGGCCATACTTAAAGAGCGAATTGTGGCTGTGTAAAACAATGGTGCGCACTTCCAAGATTTTTGCTTATATTATGAATATGAAAAGACAGTCAATCATATTGAAACTTGAACATGTAAATTTCAGGAGTGCCAAGGTAGTTCCACACCCAGCCACAGGGTGTGTAGCCTGTGAGCCAACTGGTTCACAGTGGATAAATAGAACAGAAGGAACCACGGCACATCCAAATATTCAGAATAATGTCCTTTATTCTTCCTTTTAGTTTATCCGTTGAAAACTTCAGCCACAGTGTTGATGCACAATTGCGCCAAATGTGTTGTTGTTCATAGTAACCCATGTATAAGTTAGCAAATGAGGGTGAAAACTTAGCCCCCATTGCAACTCCCTGTGTCTGTTGGTACCATGTGCCTTCATCTATGAAGACATTGTTGTTCAGGACTAAATGTATGAGATCGAGTAACATATCCGAGTGTCGGAGACATGCAGCATACCTCTTGTCTAAAAAATATCTTATGGCCGTCAGGCCAGTCTTTTTGGGTATGAATGTGTAGAGTGATGTAATGTCGAGGGTGGCTAGAATGTGTCCCTCTGTCCATTGGTAGTCAGATATTAAACAAAGAAGATGTTTCGTATCCATGATGTATGGTGGAAGATTTTGTACAATTGGTTGTAAGTACAAATCAATGTATCCCGAGAGTCTCTCGGTCGGGGAATTAATCCCCGAAATGATGGCTCTTCAAGGAGGGAAATTAGCTGTTTTGTGTATCTTTGGAAGTGTGTAAATACATGGGAAACTAGGTGTTGGGTTGAACAGATATTTGAACTCTAGGTCTGTCAGGAGACCCATATCCCTCCATATGGTAAGTTTAGTCTCTATGTCCATGATGATCCTGGCTATGGGGTTATTGGCTAGTTTGCAGTATGCCACATTGTTCTGCAGTTGTCTATTGATCTCTGTGACGTAATCCACCCGGTTCATGACGACAATGTTGCCCCCTTTACCTGCTTCCTTTATTACAATATCTTTGTCTTGTGTTAAGGTTCTAAGTGCAGTGCGCTCATTAGCAGTGATGTTCTGTGGAATAGTTCTAAATCTATTCTTGTGTCGTGATTCTAACTGGTGCAAATCCTTAGTTACCCGTTTATTAAAAAGATCTATGGTGTTATCTGTCGGTAAGGTGGGAACAAAACGTGATGTGGGTTTTAATCCACTATGACATGTATCTGTAATCCCCCAACCAAGATCTAGTAGGATCTCATCATATGTGGGTGCATCATTGGTGTCCATTGTGGCCATTCGTTGTTTCACCAATGTTGGTCCCAATAGAACAAATTTCCTACTACATTTCCACTTGGGAGGGGACAGGATGAGGTCTAGTAATATTTGTTTGGGTTCTAGTGGGAGTTCCCACCTGGACGCCCTGTTTAGATTGATTAGAACCCATTGTCTGTATGAGGATATATCCGCACAGGTCCAGGACATATGTATAAAGTCAGCTGCCAGTTGTTGGCATCAAGGGCATCTGTCTCAAAGTGCTGGACAAAACCTGCTTAGGGTGGTGGGAGAAAGGTAAGTTTGGTGGATCAAATTATAGTGTTTCAATTTAAATCGTGCATTGGAATGTCTGTACATATCCCTTCATGGATGAGTTCCAATTCACGGTTAGTTAATGGGTCTTGGAGTAGCCCCTCCCATCTAGTCTGAACTGAAAGAGGCCTTCTTGGAAGATCTTCCTGAAGCGCCTTATATTAGTGTGATATTTGGCGGCGGCCCCCTGCAATATCTATGAGAGAGGCAAGGGCGGTAGATTGTGGTGGAGCGTCCGGGAGCGTAGGCCAAATTCCACGGCTAAAAGCTTCTGATACTGTCAAAATGTAAATAACGGAACCGCCTCTGCATATGTAATGAAGTGGCCCTCCGGGTATCGATTACCCAAGGTGAGACAACCCCCCTTCTTTCATCTATGGAGTGACATCTATTTTGTAAAAAGGGTTTTAATATCCAGATTGCGAGGACTGTGTGGAATGGAGCCCTCTGTTTCATTCTTTGAACTGTGTCCTCCCAAATGTGGGTCATATGTTGGATCACATAAGGTGTATCAGGAGGGACCTTTAGCTGGACATCAGCAAGTTGGGGAGAGCTGTGCCTTCATAAGATCCTTCCAATACTGTTCCTTCCCTACAGTCCCCCTCTGCCAACCAATGGATGACATGCTGAAGTTGTGTAGCTATATAATAAAATTCAAGGTTGGGGACTTCTGTAACCCCAGAGGCCCCTGGTCTCTTAAGCGTGGTTAGACTAATTAATTTTCATTTATTTGCCCATAATAGATCATTCAATAAATCCAGTGTTGGGAAATATAAGTGGGTATACTATAAAAGGTACCCTGTAGGGCATACAAACACAGAGGAAGCACTATCATTTCCTACAATTGCCATCCTCCCCCTTAAAGAGAGAGGTAAGTTTCTCCAAAACCGCACCGATGCTTGAAGGCTTGTGACTACTCTCCCAATATTCATATTCAGAAACTCGCCGTCAGTAGAGACCAGATAGATACCTAAATAACAGATATTGCGGAGCTGCCATTAGTTATCCATTAAGGGGAGACCTTCTAGTTGGATGCCCATCAGGGAGTCTATTGGGAATAATCTAGATTTAGTGGGATTAACCTTCAAGATAGAGATTTCTCTGAGCTCCTGCAGGTCCCATAGAGGAATGGGGACAGAAACGGTGGGATTGCGGAGATATAGCACAGCATCATCTGCATAAAGCAAGATCACATGTGTGGTGTTTCCTACAGTGATCCCCTGGGGAGGCATGTTTTGCAGATATGGACTGCAAGGGGTTCAATTGCCAGTGCAAATAAAAGTGGCGAGAGGGAGCAACCCTGCCTGGTGCCCCTCCCTAAATGGAACAAGTCAGACATTAATCCCCCTGTGCATACACAAGCACGAGGGTCTACATATAACAGTTGTATGCAATGGATACATTTGTGTCCCAATCCAGTCTTTTGGAGAATGTGCCAGAGGTATGTCCAATTCAGTGAATCGAAAGCCTGTTCAATGTCAAGGAAGGCAAGTGTTAGTTCCTCAGGCTGGTGTAGTGTGGTATAATAAACATGCACTAGCCTCCTCAAGTTGTGTAGTGTATTACGTTTAGGTATAACCCCTGATTGGTCCACCTGTACCAGGTATGGGAGGTGAGGATATAATCGATTGCCAAAAACAGTACTGAGTATTTTAACATCAATGTCAAGGAGAGAAAGAGGCTTGTATGCTGTGGGTAGAGCGGGGTCCTTGTCTGCTTTATCACGACAATCAAAGCTTCTCACAATGAGAGAGGAAGGCTACCAGACTGCAAAGCTTCCTCATAGACTTCAAGGAATTTGTCCACTACCAAGTCTGCATATTTACAATAGTATTCTGTTGGGAGACCGTCATTTCCAGGGTTGATTCGGGTTTTTAATGATCGAATAACTGCACGGATCTCCTCCCGAGTAATGGGGTGGGCTAAGGCTTCGCCCTTTTCAGTGGGAAGGCTAGGTAGATCAGTGTTAAGGAGAAATTGGGTGATGCTGTATACCTGGGGGCCACCCTGACAAGTGTAAACCAAACTCAAATGGGAGTGGAACACTCCATTAATAGCCTGTTGGATTTGGACTGGTTATCCAGTATAATTGTGTAAAGTGAGGATAGGAGGTCTACAGCTCTCCTGTCTAACCAGCCGGGCCTGCATTGTACCTGTGTTGTTACCTTCGGCATGAACCCTTTGGCGGTATACTGGAAAGGTACATTTTTCTAGGCGATGCTAATCATTAATGAGCTCTGAACATGCATCACACCAATCTTGTAAGCGTTCAGGGTGGGCAGGGAGCTGTAGTTCAATGTCCCTCAAGGTCTGCTCATGATTTTTTATATCCTGGTCTAGTTGTTGCTGGACCCCATAGGACGTTTTGAGGCACACACCTCGCAATGTAACTTTCATTACCCCCCAGTCGGTAGCCCGGGTACCCAAAGAGCCCCAGTTCTCCTGAAAATAATGTGTCAACGCGTCCTGGATTGTCATGGCAAAGGGAGGGTCAATAAGAACTTTGGGGCGTAGACACCATAATGGTATCTTGGTTTGGGTAGTCAGGCGTCCCGTTGTCATTAGTACAGGAGAATGATTTGGCAAATATCTGGGGAGATAAGACAGAGTTTAAACCCGCGGCGCAAAGGAGTCTGATATCAGGGCATAATCTAATCTACTATGAGTACCTGTGGCTGGAGTATAACAAGAGAATTTTGCATGTCTGTGTTTCTAATTCACCATATATCACAGAGCTGCAGTTCTCTCATAAGATCTTTCAATGCTGTGGTCATATATGGATGAATATGTTGAGGGGTGGGAATCGGTCTTTATCCCCATTTGTGATAAAATTGTAATCCCCTGCCATAATCACATTGGTCGCTAAGTATGGAGAAGCAGTTTGTGCCACCTCTGGAAAAAAGTTGGGACAGTAGTTGTTAGGGGCATAAACAGTAATTAAGCAAATGTTCTTACCATTCAGTGTACCATATAGTATTACATAACAGCCATGAGGGTCCAGGAAATGGTGCAGATATTGAAAGGGTACCCCGGGGCCACTCATATAAGGATTCCTCAAGCAAAACCTGAAAAGGATGTAGCATAAAGGTGGCCCCTCCAGCATTTCCGGAAAGAAGATATACAATTAGCCCAAGTATGAGTCTCCTGTAGGAATGCAATGGATACCTTATATTGTTTTAATTAGATATGTACCCTCCTTTGTTTCTCTAATTGGGTGATATATAGAACCATATTTTATTCCAAAGTGTAACCTGCCAATCGCTCTTCCAAAGGCATTCAGTCCTGGGCTTGGTTAAATTAGTACTATGTGGAAATAGAGGTGCAACATCTTGTAAAGTGAATAAAATGTCCAGGATAGTGTTCATAAGTAATTAAAATTGAATGTGAAAAGATTGTGGGCAATGAAAAAGTTTGTCTGAGTTGAGGAAAGGAAATTGGATCACCATTTTGGAATAACAGTGACACCCAAATAATACCTTTGGCTCTCCAGGATTTCCAAAAAAATGGGTCTATTTATTTGAATATATTTTTTTATACCAAAAAGGCAGGATACAAAAGGTAGTTTGGGATAAAACCAGGGGGAGAGGGGCTGTAATGAACCTAATAGTGAACTAGAGTGTTTATTAAGAGATTCAGTAATAGAGGATTTAGAGGAGAAGGAATCTCACTAGTAGTAAAAGGATGACTCAACAATTTCTAAATATCTAATCAAGGAGGATGAAAAATAGAGGAAGACTCAAGAAGTCAAAGAGACACTTGACATAACCCAAATGCTTTTTGATACCTAATACAATCTGGAAAGTTAACACCATCTTCTAGTTTAGCTCTTTTGAGTATGGAGAGGGATATCCTGGCCTTCTTATTCTTCTATAAAAAACATGAGAGAATAGAATACATTTTCTTAAACACTAGCTTAGGGAAATGTCCTGGCATCATAGATATGAAAAATAGAAGAGGAGAAATCAGCATTTTAGTGGAGTCTAAAAGGCCCCACCCAGACAAAAATAAAGTAAATTTTTTTAAAGTAATAGTTACAGATTGCTAAACTGAGGGAGCAAACCATACACCGAAATATTTTATTTTAGAAGAGGACCATCGAGAACTGGTAGAAGTAAAATGCTGTTTAGTGGTATACTTATTCGAATGGAGAATTTCTGTCTTTTTCATATTAACTTATAGCCTGAGACTTCAGAAAAGGACATTATTTCATTGAGTAATATCTGTATAGATTTTTCTGGGCTGAGAAATAAAAAGACAAATATCATCAGCATACGCTGCTAACTTTGAATGTTGGTTACCATAGTGAAATCCCGATATTGATGATTTCTTTGTGATGCTACAGAGGAAAGGTTCAGTGGCCAATATGAATATTAATGGGGAAAGAGGACACCCTTGACGAGCACCACATTAAAGAGGAAAATATAAGAAGAGCCTTCCATTTACTAACACAGAAGCTTTCGGAGACTGAAAGAGTATTGTAACTAATGCTTTAAATTTAGGACTGAAACCATGCCTGGATAGGGACTTAAACATAAATTCACAACTTAGCCTATCAAAAGTCTTTTCAGCATCTATAGTGATTGCTGTCACTGGGTATTTAAGAAGAGGTACTTTACCCATAACATTAAAAAACAAACTAGTGTTATCTGACGCCAACCTTACTTTTATAATCCTGATTGTTCTTATTAATAACGTGTGAAATGATTCCAGGTGAATCACTAGAAGTTTTGCAAATAATTTATAGTCTACATTGACCAAAGAATTGGGTCTGGAATTTTTGCAATACTTAGGATCAATGACTTCTTTATATATAAGGCATACTGTGGACTCTTGAAAAGTAGGTAAGGCCATATGAGACAAACATGTTTAAACAATTATAATAATCAGGGTAGAAGAATATTAGAAAAGTGAAGAAAAAAAATTCAACAGTGAATCCATCTGGATCAGGCGATTTCCCTTTCTTCAATAAATTAAGAGCTTCTGAGGCTTCTAATATTGAGATATCTGCATCTAAAGAGCTGAAATCCAAGTCTGTACGAATAGATTTAGGTGTATAATTCAGGTAAGATTAAATGTGAGTAGATGCTAGTGGGGATTCAGGAGTGCACAAAGATTTATAGAATTGAGTGAATTCTTCCAATATTTCTTCTTCTTATATCAATGGTGTACCCTGCAAATTGTATATAAAATCTATCTTCAGATGTTGTTTTCTTCATTTTGAGATAGTTAGCTAGTAACTTACCAACTTTATTCTGGCAAACATAATAGTGAGTGCTACTTTTTAGCAAGACTGAAGAGACTTCTTTAGCGAAAAGTTCATTAAATTGGAATTTAGCTTTGATGAGATCATGAAGAACACTATATAAATTAGAAGTGTAGTATTTTAGTTCTAAAGTTTTGATTGACACCAATACGTTTTTATATTCTTCAGCACCTCTTGTATTCTTTTTTTTTAATATACATAATCAATGATAAACCACGAGCAGCCGCCTTAAACATATCCATATTGAAAAGAATTCCAAGGTAAACAATGTAAAGGATGAGGAGAATTGAACATGTTAATAAGGGATTATTAAACCTACATATATGTATATAGGTATGAAGGGGAACCAAGTCCAAATCTGTGATGACAATGGCATGATCTGAGAGCAAAATGGTGGAATAATAATACATTGGGACAAAGACTTAGAAACAAAAATAGGGTCTAGTTTAGTGAGATATCCATGTGAGTTAGAATAAAAAGAATATTCTTATAGATGGGATTGCAGAGTCTCCACGATTCGATTTAAAATTTTGAGAGATGGTGGGCTGAAATTGTTTGTGCATTTTATGAGAATTAAATCTTACTGAAGATTGTCTATGTAAGAAATGATCAATAATTTTGGACAGGGTCATGGGCGGAGAACATGGCGGCCGGCTGAGGGGCTGGGCTCAGCAGGGCTCGGAGTAAGGACATGCTAAAGCAATTTTAGCCGCTTAACAGGGGTCAGAGGAGGTGGCGCGAAGGTGACAGCGTCCGAGGGATGGTTTTTCTTCCCTTTTGAAGATGGCGGGGGCACGGAGCACTCGCGAACAGAAGCGGGCGGCACCCCTGTTGAGAGCCAGCTGGAGGTGCTTCGAGGAAGGGAGGCAGCAGCAAGGATTCTGTTCTGGGGGAGGTGTGGCAGAGCCAGCACTGGCTGCACCAGTAGAGGAAAAGGCTCAGGAGAAGGTGTGAAGGCATTTTCCACACTTGTTGCTGCAAGAGTCGAGCAAGAATACCGAAGGAGTATTGGAGGTACCTTTTGCTCTACAAACATTAGACTGCAATTAAGGAACAACGTTATCTTCCTGGCATCCCAAGGTCCGATGGTGGATAAGGCAGAGGGGGTGGCTATGAGCTGGGCAAGAAGAGGAGAAGGGAAGATAGGAGTTAGGAGTGGTAGAGGTGGGGTAGCTTATTCCCTGCGGAGTGCAAAGGCGGCTAAAAAGCAGATAGAAGTAGAAACTTGCAAGAATCCTCAGAAGCAGATTACGGGGAGGAGTAAGGAAGAGCAAATTAATAATACTTGTAAGAGGAAAGATACTTTGAGTAATTTAGGTTCTGCCACAAATAGGAAAATAAGGGTCTCCCGCTCATTAAGGACTTATTTTAGGGTCTTACCTGGAACCCCTAAAATGTCAATAGTGCAAGGGGCAGAGGCAGTATCGCCCTTGCCGGGAAGCGGGGATATAACTATTCCAACAGTCAGTGGGGACACGATGCAGCAAAGTATCCCTGGAATCTGTTTTAGGGAAGCCGGATCTGCTGGAGGAGGACAGGGGGTAAGTCAATTTGACATACAGGCTGGAGGGGGAATAGATCCTCTGAATGGGGAGAGCATGCAAATCTATCCAGTGACTCCATTACAGATATGTTGAAGGCTTTAGCCATGGAAATGAAGGGCGGCTTTAAGACATCTAAAACTAATCAGGAGGAGATCAGAAATCTTTGTGAAGATCTCGGCAAAAAAATAAACGATCTGGCAGGTCGGACAGCTGCCCTGGAGGAAGAGGTTGGTGATCTGAGGGCTACTGTGGAGGAAAATAAAGACCAGATTAGGGGTTTGAAAGCAGGAGAAACAGGGGTGCTGGCTAAGTTGGAATCATTGGAAAACAATCAAAGGAGAAATAACCTGAGGTTTCTCAGAGTCCCTGAGGGATTGGAGGGAGATGACTTGAAGGTATTTGTGGTAAAATTAATAAAACAAGAAATAAAATTTGAAGATGCTGAGGTCGACATTGCAAAAGATATTCAAAGGGTACATAGGGTCCCCGCAAAAATGCCTCCCAATAGGGACAGGCCAAGGAAAATTTTGGTTTACTTTCTTACATATGTGGTTAAGGAACGTATTTTGGAGATGGCATTGAAGAAGAAATCACTCTCGGTTGATGGAGCTCCATTTGAGGTTAGGTCGGATCTTGCTGAGAGAAATAATCAATACATTGAGAAGACTGGGGGCAACGGCCCAATTAAGGTTCCCGGCATCCTTAAGAGTAATGGCAAATAATAAGATGTATAATTTCAGTGATTGTAATGATGTTGTTGACCTGATTAAGAAATTAGAGCAAGATTCTGCTGCGGTGTAGGCCTCCTCCTCTAGCAACGGTCGGCTGGTTATGGTGATAGGAGGCTCCGAGTCATGCATGATGACCCTTCATAGGTGGTAACGCTGGCTATATGAAGATAGGGAGGGTCCTCCAGGGGTTGGTAGGAAGGGGATGGGTTGGGGGGAGGGTGGTGACGGAGAGCACTGGGTGTTGCGATGGATAGAGAGGAAGGCGGGGAAACATGAGATCTAACAGGGGCTGTGGGCCCCCTTGAGGGAGTATGTCAAAAATTGATTTGAAGCTCCTGTCCTGGAATGTTAATGGCCTCCGGGTGAGGAGTTGACAAAGGAGGATGGTGCAATATTTGAAGGACACTCAATTTGACGTGTTGATCCTGCAGGAAACCCACCTTTCCAAGGAAGAATGTGTGGAGGTTTTTCGACCATGTAGATGGGTCCAGCAGATAGCTAGTTCTAATTATGCCGGGGGTAACAAGGGGGTAGCCATTATAATAAAAAATCATGCTAATATATCTTTTGTTGAGGGTCCGGTGGATAAATCAGGGAGATGGTTGGTGGGGAGATTAACAGTGTATGATTTTACGTTTACTCTAGTGGGGTACTACGGTCCTAATCGGGATGATATAGCCCCATTGAGAGAACTCTCACTTTTTTTGTTGCAATATTGGGACCCTATTATATGGGTGGGGGACTTCAATGTAGTATTGAATTATGAGCTGGGTAGGTCTTCACGGAGTAGGTTGAGAATTAACGAGAAAATGCATGCTCAGGTTCGATTAATGATGTCACAGTTTGGCTTATATGATGTTTGGAGAGAAAAGAAGGGGCGTGAAAGAGGTTATACTTATAACAACAAAATATACAGACACCAATCTAGAATTGATTATTTTCTAATAGATGAGAATTTAAAAGAGGCTGTGGAAGAAGTTTCACATATTGGGGCTCATCTATCGGATCATTTGGGGGTGAATTTGAAGCTTAATTGGCTTGGCGACAAAAGAGAAAGAAGGTGGACTTTGGATAGAATGCTATTATTGGATGACAAGGTTGTAGCAGAGTTACGGAGGAGGACTGAAGAATTTTTCAATCTTAATAAAGGATCAGCCTCGCTTGCGGTAGTATGGGATGCTTTCAAAGCCTTTTTGAGGGGGAAGCTGATAAGCGCAGCTGCATATAGGAGGAAAAAGTACTGTGAAGAAATAAGCAGGTTAGAAAATTTGATTCAGCAGGTTGAGCAGAGATTGGCAGCTATGGACCTTGAGGAGTAAGAAGTTAATCAGTTATATAAACAAGATCAAGAGGCTCGACTCGATTTAGCAGCAGTTATAGATAATCAAATTAGAATGAGATGTGAGGCCAATAGGGTGTCTCATTTTTAATATGGTGAGAATAGCGGTAAACTGTTGGCCTGGAAGATAAAAACTGGTATAGTTAGGAATTGGGTGGTAGAAATTCGGGTCGGAACTTTAGGGGAGGTTAGGAAGAGTAAGAAAGAGGTTGAAGACATCTTTTTAAACTTTTTCAAGGAATTATACACTGAGGATTTAGAAGTTTCAGCAGAGTTGGTGAAGGGATGGTTAGAGGGATTAGAACTGCCATCTCTAATTGAGGAAGAGAACAAGGTGATTAATGAGTTAATTAATATGGTAGAACTTGAGCAAGCAATAAAATCAGGTAAATTAGGCAAGGCGGCAGGACCAGATGGGCTGCCTGCTGAAGTCTATTGAGTATTGGGTAGTAGTATTATATTTTGTTTTAGAGAACTCTTTAACAATATTCGAGAGACTGATGGGAGACCCCCCCCCCTGGGGGGAAGCTATTATCACAATAATTTTAAAACTAGGAAAGGATACCAGGAGTTGTGAATCATATCGTCCAATATCTCTCCTAAACTGCGACTATAAGATTTTTGCAAAAATTTTGGCAGTCAGATTAGGGGGTGTTTTTGGGGAAGCTTATACATATTGATCAGAAAGTGTTTTTGAAAGGAAGACATATGCAGGATTTGATAAATGAGTTGGTAGCGTCCGTTGATTTGGCCTCCACATGCTATTCCCCTCTAGTAGTTGTGATGGTTGATGCAACCAAAGCTTTTGAATATTTAAATATGGTATGTGAGGGTTATAATCTTGGGGGGCATTTTATTAGGACATTACAAAAAAATTACCAGGATCGCTGTGCAAGAATTTTGGTTAATAGCGCTCTCACTTCCTCGTTCAAGATAGAAAGGGGAATGTGGCAGGGGTGTCCGTTATCCCCGTTACCATTTGATTTGTATATTGAGCCACTTGCTTCTAGAATTAGGAATGATCAGCGAATTCCCCCCTTTGTGTGTGTGAATTTTTCTATGAAGGTGTCTTTGTACGCAGATGACCTGATGATTTATACTTCTAATCTAACCCAGACTAATTTGGTATTGGAAGAGCTAATGAGAGATTTTCGGATTATCTCGGGTTATGCAGTTAATAATCAAAAGACGGAGGTGATGGCCTGGAATATGGAGCTTTGTAGCCCTGTAATCAAGAAGGAGGAGGTTAAATATTTAGGGATAACTATAACACAGGATATAAATAAATTGGCTGAAACAAATTTTAGGAAGGTAATGAGGGATGTAGATAGCCTACTGAAGAGATGGTTAAATATCCCCCTAACTATTATTGGTCGGGTTAATTTAATTAAGATGGTGATTGTCCTCAAGTTTACATTTATCTTTAATTCGATACCACTACTTTTTTAGTAAGAACTCTTTAAGGAAACTTCAAGGAAAAATCAGCAGTTTGATTTGGGCATCTATAGGTGTACGTATTTCCTGGAAAAAAATGAGAAGGAGGAAAGAAAAAGGAGGGTTGGCTGTGCCAGATATGCAATATTATCTGTGGGCTTTCTTCCTGAAGAATGCGAGGGAGACCTTTAATCACCCACGTCGGTCAGAGCTGGGGCAGGCTCTGATTGCAATGGCAGAGGATAATGAGTCACAGACAAGCTTTATGTATAAGTTTGGCGACCCTAAATACTTTAAGAAAGTCAGATTTAAGGTGTTACAAGATCTAGCGAGACTTTGGTATGCGGTCAGGAGGGCCACGAAGTTGTCATATTATAGCAAAAAGGCCCTATTTGGGACTCCCCAGGGTCACCGGAATGGACTAAGGATGCATTGGCAATACCTCTGAAGGCAGCAGGTTTTCTGTATTGGGGTCAATTTTGCTATAATGGAGAGGTTAGATCGTTTGAAAACCTGAATGCAGAGGTAGGGGGTAACCCGTCTAAATAGAAGTACCTTCAGATTATCAGCTGGGCGATGGATTTAAAAGTGGAGCTGGGAGGCACAAATGAGTTGGAAGACCAGTGGCATTTGGAAATCCCACTGAAGAAGGAGGTGGCCAGATGGTACTGGCTAATTATGGATATCGTGGATGGCGAATCCACCCTGCCAGAGGAGTTATGGAAAGAATACTTGCCGGAGCGCCAGCATAAAGATTTATGGCAAGTATCCACTACACTTTTATATAATATTGTTAAACCTGCTGTATTAAAGAGGAATCATTTGTTTTCAATTCACAGAGTTTTCTGGACACCAGCAAAGCTTTCTAGAATGGATCAGGGTAATACGGTCAGACGCATAAAGTGTGGGACCCTGGTAGCAGACAACATTCATATGTTCCTGGAATGCCCCAAGCTCAGTAAATTCTGGGCAGAGGTTGGTGATGCTATCAGTGAAATACTCTCTATAAGACTCAAGGTAAGCACCTCGCTTGTGATTTTTGGATGTTTGACAGGACCTCAGCTGACTATCAGGGATAGCTCTAAACTGTTATTTTATATGATGCTTGTGGCAAGAAGAGAGATCTGTAAAAAATGGATTGATGTCTCATCTCCGACTCTTACGGGATTGGAAAGATGCTTTAATGTATAACTGGAAGCTGGATACGAGTAAGAATAGTAAAAAAAACTAGATTCTGGAATCAATTGAAGCAATGGTGGGGTCTGGGAGAGGATGGGGGAGGATAGGGGAGTACATTTGGCCTGGCACGATCCAATGATTAAACATACCTCTAATATACCACCACCGGCCGTTATTGGTAAGTGGAGTGGGCAGAGTGAGGCTATATCCCTGGTCAGGTAAGGTCTGGCAGAGTTGGGCAGCGGTTAATCATAGTACACTCTGCATTGAATGACCTCCCCGCCTTATATCCTCTCTTGGTGAAAAAGGATGATATGCAAATGAGGACCACAAAAAAAAAATATATAATAATAATTTGGTTACAATGCCCAACGAAAATAAAGTAGGCATCAGTATATTGTAAACATTTCGGAGAGATTGCAGGCCAAAAGTTATAATTGGTTGGTGTAGGAGCATGTACATAAATTACTTTTCTAGGAATTTTATTAATGAGAAATTTGACAATAAGCCATCTACCCTCATTACAGTTTTTTTGTGACAAAACTTTAACATCTAGGTTCTTCTTAAGGAGGATAATAACACCATTCTTTTTATTATCAGTTGGAGACACAAACACCAAACCCACCCAACCTCGTTTACGTTTCAGTGCTTCAGTATGGGTAAGATGAGTCTTCTGCAACAAAGCTAGGTCTGGGTTGAACTTAGCTAAGTGAGATAATACACTCTGTCATTTTATGGGGTTATTGAAACCTTTCAAATTCCATGAAATACCTCTGAATGTAACATGTAAAGGACAGATGGAAGCAGTTTAGGAGAAAAGTAAAATAATGACAAGATAATTGCAGGCAAATATAATGAACAAAGGAAGAAGAAAAAAGATTAGAGTAGAGATGGATTAGGATGTGGGAAGGGGAAATAGGAGGGAAAAACAAAAGGAATGGAATCAGTAAGTAGGAAAGTATAATACAAGTCATGAACTGATGACTGAAAACACATACCTTAATAATTAACAAAAGAAGATTGTGGGGTGGTGACAACACAGATGAAGATGGGACATCTGGCAAGTGTCACACACCAACAATCGAATGACTAGTACAAGAAGAAGGGAAGGTCTTATAATCAGTGCAAACCTGTAAGGAGAAAAAGTGACAAATGAGCCTGTCATAATTCCAGAACAAATATCTTAGCATTTCAGTAACTAATGGGAATCAAATCATATCAAAACACTTTATTTGGTATGAAAATTATCAACCATGCAAATAAATAACCAACAAATCACATAGCACTATCAAAAATCACTACCAAAAATACAATCGTGCACCTATCATGTCCAATAAATACTTAAAAACAAAATGTAAAAAGAAATTCATTAAGCCAATTTGTGTATCACCTCATGTCCTACTAAACATTTTTGCACATATAGCAATTACATTCCAAATTGAATTAAAAGAATAATATTTCAGTAAGATAAAAAATGTAAAATCATTTAAAAATACTCTAGATTGTTCTTCCAGGTTATAGCTTCCTTAAGAAAAGACCCCGTCCCCCACCACACCAGCGCATCAGAAGCCATACGCAGCCACAGAAAAGCTGGGCGATATTGCACAAAACCCCTAGACCTCAATAGGGGGAATAAGTAACGTTGCTTAAAGGGAACATAAATGTCACAGAACAAAGTAAAATGAATTAAAGTATGCAGAGCCACTCCATCACACGGGCATGGTTTTATGGATTTTTCATCAAACTGACCTAATGGAAAACACAGATTACTTCTGATAACCCCTAGATGGAATCGCGATATAAGAGTCCTTTCCCTCACATTTCTTGTCTCCAAGAGATAAGCCTCAGGACCCACCCCCATCTTTAACATTATAAAGTCCCTTACTGATTTTTTATTAGTTCCTCCTCCTCCCTCTTTACCCCCAAGATTTTGAAGAAATTCTCCTTTGCCCAATGTTTGTCATTGCTAGTTAGACCCTCTGGAGCCTCGAACATATTCGGCCGTCCCAGTACATAGGCTACTTTTCTTATATACATCAGCAAGGGAATATCCTTCACACGATCACATGCCATGCAATCCTGCACGATCTCTCTATTAAAAGAGGCAAACTCATTAGTCCAAATAGAGATCCATAACATGAGGGGAGCAATCTTGATGGTATCTTCTATGAAGTCAAGATCCAATTCAGCATGCAGACAGAAGCCAGAGGTATTTTGACCAACTCCTAACAGCGTTCTGCAAAAGAGATTTTCCTCTATCGCAGGGGCCCTATTTCTGTGTAACCCCAAAGTGGAGCCCCTACAGAAAGACTGGGAGAAATTTGTGACTATAAACTTCAAGCAAGGGCTTAATAGGTTTATTTCCCACCCTTGTGGCAAACTCGAATGTGGCACTAACTGTTGCATTAAAAAGCACCCCTCTCCTGGAAATACAAGATTTCCTGGAGCCCTTGTCATCAAAATTAACGCCAAAATATGGGAATTCCTGAACCTTACTAATTACTCGCTCATTTATCTTCAGACCCCCCACCCTGCTGAGTGGTTTCCCCATACACCATAAAGTGTGATTTATTTCAATTTATCTCTAGGTCTAAAGCTGCCATAAAAATTTCATAGGCTCTAACCGATACCGGGACACTCTTACCATTAAATTTAGGAGCATCTGTGCATCGTTTCACTAGAAAATCAAACAACCCATTTGTGTACAGAAGAAAAAAGGTAGGAGCAAGGACGCACCCCTGGAGCACACCCCTGTTAAGCTCAAAAGCATCAGAGCATTCCCCATTTGTCCCAAACCGCCCATTTACATTAGTTCCTAGGTGGAGGTACCGAAGAAGTTCCACAATTTGGGGATCTATACCGAACTGGATTAGACTCTACCACAGCTTAGTCCAATTGACCTTATCAAAGGCACAGCTAAGAACCATGAATGCAAGATATAGAGGGCTTTTCCTGGCTTGTGTGTATTTCCCAATCACAATCAGCAGGTTTAGACACTGTTCCTGGGTACCAAGCCCTTCCCTAAAGCCATATTGTACCCGGCTTAAAGTTGCATTTTCAGCCATCCAAGCCTCAATGCGCCTTAAGGTAATCCAGCCCAAAGTTTTGGCTGGAGAATCAAGGAGAGAAATTGAGCGATATGACTTGGGATCATTTCAGTCACCTGTTTTATACACAGGAATAATACAAGCTGATCTCCAGGTGACAGGGATTCCCACACTAACTGCTGCATTGAGGACATTAAGCAGGACGGGCACCCATAGCTGGGGACAAGATTTATAGAGATCCATTGGGATTGTGTCCGGGCCTCGAGCTTTATTGCTAGCGCTGTCATGAAACGCCTTCCTTACCTCTTGGAGTGTAAACCTGATAGCTAAATCAGGGTGATCATCATATTGTTTACCCCAGTTATCTCCTAAGGAAATCCCCTGAAAGATTCTACAAAAATGACTCCCCCAAGCCTCAGGGGCAATACTACATCCCAGGCCTTCAGATGTTTCTGATTCCCTGAGCTTTAGCTTTCTTTCCCTCAGGACAGTTTTATACTGAGCCCTCACATCTCTAACATGGGCCTTCTCTATAGGGTGCTCATTTAAGGCCTTCCTCAGCGATTTTTTAGCCTCATAACAGGGCATACTAAACCATCCACCATTATACTTAGTGGAGGACGGAGCAGCTGCAATCACGCAATCTTTAAAAGCTTCATTCACTCTAAGCATACCATCTATAACTTCCCCTGGACTGGGAGTCTCTTCCAGAAGTGTAGCTGTAATCAGGTTTAGGTTGTCACCCACCACCCTTTCTGCTACTTGCTGGATATTTACCTGTCTCCAACCAAGTCTCCTACCCTGATCTTTTGTCCTCACTGAAACTAGGTCTCCCCATCCTGGTTTGCATAAAGCCTCTGGGAAATTGAAGTGGACCGTGAGGGGGTTATGGTCACTAAAGTGCTTCTCTACCACCTTCTCATACATAACCACATTTTTTAAAGATGGGGACACAAAAATATAATCAATTGTTGTACCAGCCCCTCTACCTACAAAAGTTGGGACCTGATGTGTACCCACAACTTCAATATTGCAAATGTTCAGAAGACCCAAGCTCCATAGGCCCTTAATCAAGTCCACGCCCCTAGGGTCCCGTGAACCATCAGCTAAATATACCTTGCGATCTAACTCAAAAGGATTCACCACTGTTCTATGCTGCCCTATCTTGACATTAACATCTCCTGACACAACACACAAAATTCCATCCCAGCCTCCTCCATTTTGCATTTCAATATCTGGAGAACTGAGAAAAGGACCCTAATTTAAAACCAGGAGTCCCAATCAGTGTTGTAAAAATGTACCAACAGGACATTAAATTTGTTAGGAAAAACTACCCAAACAATCAATATACCCTGATGGTTAAAGTTAATTTGATACGCTCTCGCTGTTTTAGACAATCGGATTAAAGTAACTAAACCCTCTTTAGGGTGACCTCCTTGAGGCCGAGCGGCCAGGACTGCAAACCTATGATAACCGTCCCAGGCTGCCTGCCCATCCGACCAGGTTTCTTGAAGTAGAATAAAATCATATTGAGCCAGACACCTTGTCCATTCATGGTATAATAACTTAGTATCATACCCAGCTACATTCCATGAAATAAGACAACACTTTATAGTCTTTCCACCCTGGTCATCCATGGTCATAATAGCATTTGGGGGTTCTGTCATGCCCTCTATATATCTCCATGCATAGCATCAATCCACCTCCTCCAGATTTGGAGTGCTAATAGTATCATTCCTCAAACTGGTTAATTGTAGGGCACCCGGGCCTTGATGGAGATTCCTAAGATTCCCAAGTGGAGACTCAACAGATTGCCGAGAATGATTATAAAAGAAACCCAAGAGGGCCATACCAATCCTTCCCTTTCTCTGGGAAGCCAGGCTATGTGTTGAAAGGAGCTGCTGGGCCAGATCAGGATATCTGCAATTTAGAATAATACAATCCCGGTTTCCCACTTTTACTCGAGGCCGAACCTAGACAATTCTTCTGACAAACAAGATATCCCTAAGGTCCTTGCAAGCAAAGGTCACAGTTTTTACTCAGCCAATGGGCAGTCTTATTTTTTAGTTGGTCCGTGGATTCGTTAGTACCTGGAGCAAGAACAGGAATGCCTGTCAGCACCACCACATAGGGGGCACAGGCCGGAGGGAGCTCCAAACAAACAAGTGGGGGACTTTTCTTCAAGTGCCGATCTTGTGCTCTACCACTTTGTTGAGACTTCCTCCCAATCTCCACAGGCCTGCAGCCAGATGGCTTACCAGCTCTTCGCCTGTTATTTCCCCTTACGCCTGTTGATAGATCGGCTGGGGCAGCCGGGGCAGGGGAAGCCTCCACACAAATACCATGAGCCCCTGAATTTGCAAAGTTTGCAGATTGCTGCATGACTCTATCCAGTGCCCTGGGATATCCCTCACATAGGAGCGCCCTCTCGGACTGTTGGTTTTCACGACTAAAGTCTGAGGGGCCACCCACATCTGTGACTGGGCTAAGCCTCTCATGCCCACACAGGAGAGCAGAAAATGCTTTTTCAAGCACCTGCAATTTTGCCAAAACTGGGGCCAAACTAACCTCCACCTTAAACTTCATCAGTAAGTTATTAGCACCACAACCCGGGGACTGGCTGAGGCCAGTGCCATCCATCAAGCCCTCAGAATTCAAATTTGCTGCCTTCAGCACGGAGGAGTTGGAGAAACCCGTGGATGGGGTCCTCCCCCAGTACACGCTACTCTACGGTCCTCCAGACTAACAGGTAAGTACACTGTGAGCATGCTGTATGGGCAATGCCTGTGTGGAGTGGGGTGGATGAAAAATAGGGGGGGGAGAGAATGAGGCAGGAAACGACGGTGAGTGCATATGCCACATGGCAAGGATAGGGATGCGGGCCAATGACTGTGACGGTGCAGTTGGTAATTACTTAACTTTTTCCCCTGTACAATTCCTGTAGGTCAGCACCCACCAGAAGAAGGACATTTGGCGTGCCATCGCCAAGGACGTCCAGACCCTGGGGGTCTGCCACAGACGGAGCACCCACTGCCCTAAAAGATGGGAGGTCATTCGCCGCTGGAGCAAGAAGACGGGGGAGGCTCAACTGGGGATGGCCTCCCAACGTGGGAGGGGTGCCCGTCGCACCATGACCCCCCTGATGTTCAGGATCCTGGTGGTGGCGTATCCGGAGTTGGAAGGGCGCTTGAGGGCATCACAGCAGCAACAAGGGGGTGAGTACACTCTCATTCTGCTGATTCAGCGCGCAGTGGAGGTGTCTGGGTGGGGGAGGTGGGCTGTGTGTTTCCCTAGGCCAGGGCGAGTGTGCTAGTTAAGTCCCTTTTTTCAGGCAGACCCTGTGGCACCCCACTCCACCTGGGTACAGTGCCAACTACACCTAGTCAGGCTCCTGTGACATCCATGTGTGCAGATATCGGCCATAGCCTTGTAGGCCATGTCCCAGGGATTGAATAGTGGACCCCAAGTGCGTGGTGTAGTGCAGGGGGCTTCTGTGTCTGTCGGGTCCACCAACGGTATCGGTAATGCATGCACTCAACATGTCTTTCTTCTGTCTCCCCCCCCCTTTTCGTGGTCTCCCTGTACTTGTGTGCATTAGCATCATCAGGCAGAGGAGCAGTGGCACCGGAGCAGGAGGGACCTGCATCCCACATGGCCCTGGAGGGTGACACTACGGACTCCGATTTCACCAGTGGGACGGAGGGCGAGGGGAGCTCCACGGCGGGGACAGGAGCTGACACCAGTGATACGGACTCGTCCTCTGATGGGAGATCCCTTGCGGTGGTGGGCCCATCTGTGCCCCCGCATCTACAGGTACAGCCGCCACCACCCCCTCCAGCACCGCCCTCCCAGCAGCCCCTCAGCCTTTGCCCCGTGCCCGCTCACCCAGGAGGCTGGGCATCACCTTCGCCCCAGGCACCTCAGCCCCTGCCCCTGTTACCCCTGCTGCCCTCAGTGAGGAGGCCATTGACCTCCTCAGGTCCCTCACTGTTGGGCAGTCTACCATTTTGAATGCCATCCAGGGTGTAAAGAGGCAGTTGCAACAAGCCAATGCATTCCTGGAGGGCATTCATTCTGGTCAGGCAGCCCTTCAGCGAGCTTTTCAGACTCTGCCCTCAGCACTGATGGCAGCCATTGTCCATGTCTCTAGCCTCCCCCCTCCAACTTCCTCCACCTAGACCCACACCCCTGTACATCAGCCTATCCCAAGCACACCACCAGACCAGCATGCACACACCTCAACACACAAGGGTAGCTCTGGCAAACATAAGCATCACACATCCCACAGGCACTCACGCAAGCATCACACACATGCTGACATACCAACATCCACTGCCTCCACTGTGTCCCCCTCCTCCTCGTCTCCCTCATCCCTCCCAGTCTTGTCTCCACTCACACCTGCATGCACTACATCTTCAGCCACTACGTCAATCACCAGCACATCCACCACCACACCCCGCTCACGTGCGGTCACCACCCCCAATTCCATTCACACGTCCCCTGTGTCCTCTCCCAGTGTGTCTGTGAGCCCACCTCCCAAGGTACACAAACACAGCCACACACTCACCCAACAGCCATCCACCTCACGACAGCCTCCAGCCCATGCACCTTCACCCAAAGTCAGCAAACAGACACCTCCCACGACCACTACCTTTTCCTCCACTCCCAAACCCCCTCCATCTACCCGTCCCAGTGTTCCTAAGAAACTTTTCCTTGCCAGCCTTGACCTCCTTCCCTCACCTCCCCCACCCCGTCAGTCTCCTAGGGCCCGACTCTCCAGGTCCCAACCTAGCACCTCAGCCACAACATCGGCAGGATCAGTGGTGCCAGTAGTCACCGGATTATGGAGTGCACCAGGCAGCAGGGCGGCCAGTGTGGCAAGGAGCCACGGCACGGACAGTTCCCCACCTGTCAAGCATCAAAAGTTGGCCAGTGCCCGGCGGGAGAGGGGGAAGACACCAGCCACCAAAGCCGCTCCCAGGGGTACAGGTGGGAGTGTGGAGTCAGCTGCGACACCTTCCAAGATGGGGAAGGGGCACAAGAAAACTGGCAAGTCCGGGAAGATCAGCACGGCGGAGAAGACCGCCATCAGCCCCGCTGCCAAGGAGCCGACCGCCAACAGCCCACCTGCCCCAGACAGGACCGCCAGCAGCAGCCCCACTGCCCCAGACAGGACCGCCATCAGCCCTGCTGCCAAGGAGCCGACCGCCAGGAGCCCCACTGCCCCAGACAGGGCCGCCAGCAGCGGCCCCACTGCCAAGGAGCCGGCCAGCAGCAGCCCCACTGCCCAAGACAGGACTGCCAGCAGCAGCCCCGCTGCCCAAGACAGGACCGCCAGCAGCAGCCCCACTGCCCCAGACAGGACCGTCATCAGCCCTGCTGCCCAAGACAGGACTGCCAGCAGCAGCCCCGCTGCCCAAGACAGAACCGCCAGCAGGTGAACCGCTGCCAAAGACACCGCATACACAAGCACCGCTGCCAAATACACCACCGCCACAAGTACCGCTGCCAAGGACACAGCCGCCATAAGCACCGCTGCCAAGGACGCTGCCGCAACAAGCACTGCTGCCAAGTACACCGCTGCCACAAGCACCGCTGCCAAAGACACCGATGCCACATGCACCGCTGCCAAGGACACCGCCACAACAAGCACCGCAGGCCCATGAGCGCCAAAAGCCACAACAGTACTGAGGCCGCCACGAGCAGGATGAAGCACTCTGGGCAACATGCCCCCTCCAGAACCAGTGGAGAGATACATCCGCTACCTCTGTCCTCGGCAGGATGAAGCACTCTGGGCACAAGGCCCCCTCCAGAACCAGTGGAGAGATACATCTGCTACCTCTGTCCTCCGCAGGATGAAGCACTCTGGGCACAAGGCCCCCTCCAGAACCAGTGGAGAGATACATCCACTGCCTCTGTCCTCGGCAGGATGAAGCACTCTGGGCACAAGGCCCCCTCCAGAACCAGTGGAGATTGACATCCACTTGAGAGACTGTGGCTTTGCACTCCCCAGGATTGCACAGTGGGCAAACCACCCACTGTAGAGACTTGATAGACTGTGGCTTTGCACTCCCCAAGATATAGCAGTGGGTAAACCAGCCACTGTAGAGACTTGAGAGACTGTGGCTTTGAACTCCCCAGGATTGAACAGTGGGCAACCCACCCACTTTAGAGACTTGAGAGACTGTGGCTTTGCACTCCCCAGGATTGAACAGTGGGCATGGTGCCCCCTCGTGGATTTGGTGTTGTGCACTCAACCGGCTGAGGTTCCCACCCTTTCCCTTCCCACTGAGGTGCCTGTTTTATTTCTATCTGATGCCCCTGCAGTATTCTCTCCGTCTTGTTCGGGTATCTTGTGTGGGCCTCGTCCATGCATTTTGGGCTCAGTGGTCCACGGACTTTAATGGTGGAATACCTTGGACTAATATTCTTGGTGCATATATTTGTAAATAGTGTATGTATATTTTTGGAATACTGAATTTTAATATATTACAATCGTTTACCTCATTTCCTTTTGTCTTTGCATTCTTCCGGGGGAGTTGGGGGTGTAACTGTAATGTATCATGCTGTATTAGTGTATGTGTTGTAGTGGGTGAGGGTGGGGGTGTTGCGTGTGTGTGTCACTGTTTTTTTCCCTCCCCCCTCCCCTGTGTCGTAGGTGCAGTACTCACCGTGGTCTTCGCCGCCAGCGTTTGTGCTCCTGGTAGAGGAGCAAGAAGATAAAGGCTGGAAAAATGTGGAGCTCTGGTTCCATGGCGTCCTGGTTCCTCATGGGGTGTGCAGAGGTGAGCGTTTTTCCTTCAAAGTCCTGTATCCGCCTTGTTTTTGTTCGCGGTGAACCCGCCCCGGAAAAGGTGGCGGATTGGTAGGCTGTAATTCTGTGGGTGGTACATTGTCCTCCATCTGTCTGTTGGCGGTGACCACCGCTGTGTTTGTTTGTACCGTCGTGGCGGTCGGAGTGTTAAAGTGGCTGTCTATGTTGGTGGTTCCCGCCACGGTCGCAATTCCATTTTTTTTACCGCCGGCCTGTTGGCGGTCTTACCGCCGCTTTAACACCGACCGCCAGGGTTGTAATGACCACCTTAGTACCCAAATGGATCTAACTCAATACATTTTAGAAAGCGAAAAGGAGCCAGTATACAACCTTGTCCACCAGCCTAGAAGTTAAGATTGATTCTGTACACTCGCCCTTCTTACCATATCTGATTTTCACACTAGTATCTGTGTACATCCTCCTCATTATATCAATCAGGGCTGAGTCCACCCCTGTTGCCACCAAAAAAGACCACAACTTAACCTGATTCACATTATCGAGCACACAGGAAGCGTTAGAAACACCCAAATGCAGGGTGCCCCCCCTTGGCATCAACATAGTTCCCTGCCAAAAGGATTAGGTTCAGAATTTGTTTCACAGTGCGCACTCCAAGGCGAAAACCAAATTGAACTGGGAGTGATAATATTCTGTTCCTCCGCCCATACTCCTAAACGAGTTAAAACAACTCCTCCTAAGATTTTGGATGTGACATCTTAAAGGGAGATTGGTCTATAGCAGGCTGGATCCACCTTATTCTCCTTCTTAAAGATAGGGACTACACTGCCTCCTGCCAAGAGTGGGGCATGGAACCACGTACTGCTGCTCCCAGGCCATTGGTAGCCAGGCGGCCCCAAAGATCTAAATTGGTCTTATAACATTCCATGGAGACCCCATCGGGGCAGTCTGATTTTTTGTCCAAAGCTTTTTGGATCACAGAGATTGCTTCTCAACAATCTATGGAGTTTGCTAACTTGTCTGTCATGTCCTTGGTTGCACTTATACCCTCTATGGGGTCCATCATAGGTAGCCTCCAACTGTCCTTACCGAAAAACAACAAAAAAAAGTATATTATGAGACCCATGATGCCGCTGGAACACAACAGGGCTTTTGCACTTTAAAAAATGGATGGTTGATAATTTTCCAAAAACCCACCTGATCTCTTGTTGTCATAGCATACTTCAAACCTTCCCATGCAGATTTCTGTGTCTCTGCTCTCCTTACCGCCATGGTTTCCTTGTAAACTGTCCTGGCCATCCTAACTTGCCCCCTATACTTTGAGACCTCTTTGAAGGCCTGTCTAAGCTGCTGGTGTGCCACCGTACAAGCCTTGTCGAACCAAACAGAATGATCAATATCTGTCTTCCCTCCCTTCACCATGAGTAGTTGTGAGACTTTGGCACGAAAAGAGGAAAAACCCCTCAAAATCAAATAAGTATCCACTTCAGGATCAAGGCAGATATTCATAGCCACCCCTTGTACCAGCTCCTGAACCAGCTTCCCAACATTTATTTTCTCCCATTTCCTTTTCAACCCAGCATTCCCTACCACGGTGAGTAAATCGTCTGATCTTTTTTTTACCTCTATCCTGCAATAATTCCAGAGCATTATAATCACTCATACAATTCATTACAGGCTCAAACTTTCCCTAAAACCTAATCTAATGAATGCAGGAGCAGCAGCTGGCCATCTGTGACCCTCTCTCTGGTGACGCAGTAAGTTCCTCTGATCCTTCCTTAAAGGTAGGGGGACAATCGCTCCGCACTCACAGATCACAATGTCCACCTCTCTGCATCAGTAAAACCGGGTGATGACCCTTGCTCTTCACAGGGGCTCCCTCTAGCATACAGGGATGCTGGCTTCTACTCCACACACAGGCAACGGCTCAATTCACACAGCAGTATATCACTCTTCACACCAGACCCCTCTGACATTTGGGGAAACCGACTTTTAATCTACACATAGGTGAAAGCCCGATCCGCACAGCAGTAATCCATCTTCACAGTGGCCCCATCTGGCATGTCAAGTTGCAAATGTTTACTCTGCACATGAGTGACAGCATGATGGGTGCAGCAGCAGCTAAACTTGTAGCAGCCTACTTTGGAATAAAGGGTTACTGACTTTTACCTGCACATGGGTGATTGCTCAATTGGTGCAGCAGCTGCTTCCTCACACTATGTTATGGGGATTCACTTGCCTCCTCTTCCTCACAGGGCACACTGAACTTGGCAAGCAGGTAGGCAATTGTGCTTGAATTACTCTGAGTAATGTCTTCTCTTCCAGCTGGGAGACTGGCAGACTTTAACCCACAATTCTGGTCACAAAGTAGAATTCTTGCAGAGACTCCTCAACATACAGCTATGGCTGGCTGCTTTGCAGAGGCAATTTGGGAACCTCAAGCTTCCCTGCTTATACTCCATTCCCTGACACAAATTGTGATTTAGAGGGTCATTCTGACCCTGGCGGGCGGCGGGAGCCGTCCGCCTGGCGGGAACCGCCAAATGGCCGCTCCGCGGTCAGAAGACCGCGGAGGCCATTCTGGCTTTCCCGCTGGGCCTGCGGGCGACCGCCAAAGGAGCGCCCGCCGGCCCAGCGGGAAAGGCCCTGCAACAAGGAAGCCGGCTCCGAATGGAGCCGGCGGAGTTACAGGGGTGCGACGGGTGCAGTTGCACCCGTCGCGATATTCACTGTCTGCAATGCAGACAGTGAAAATCTTTATGGGGCCCTGTTAGGGGGCCCCACGACACCCGTTCCCGCCATCCTGTTCCTGGCGGTAAAAACCGCCAGGAACAGGATGGCGGGAAGAGGGTCGGAATCTCCATGGCTGCGCTGCTTGCAGCGCCGACATGGAGATTCAGCCCAGCAAGGGGAAAACCGGTGGGAAACCGCCGGATCCCCTTTTCTGACCGCGGCTTTACCGCCACGTACAGAATGGGCTTGGAAGCACCGCCAGCCTGTTTACTCTGCACATGAGTTACAGCATGATGGGTGCAGCAGCAGCTAAACTTGTAGCAGCCTACTTTGGAATAAAGGGTTACTGACTTTTACCTGCACATGGGTGATTGCTCAATTGGTGCAGCAGCTGCTTCCTCACACTATGTTATGGGGATTCACTTGCCTCCTCTTCCTCACAGGGCACACTGAACTTGGCAAGCAGGTAGGCAATTGTGCTTGAATTACTCTGAGTAATGTCTTCTCTTCCAGCTGGGAGACTGGCAGACTTTAACCCACAATTCTGGTCACAAAGTAGAATTCTTGCAGAGACTCCTCAACATACAGCTATGGCTGGCTGCTTTGCAGAGGCAATTTGGGAACCTCAAGCTTCCCTGCTTATACTCCATTCCCTGACACAAATTGTGATTTAGAGGGTCATTCTGACCCTGGCGGGCGGCGGGAGCCATCCGCCTGGCGGGAACCGGCAAATGGCCGCTCCGCGGTCAGAAGAACCGCGGAGGCCATTCTGGCTTTCCTGCTGGGCCGGCGGGCGACCGCCAAAGGAGCGCCCGCCGGCCCAGCGGGAAAGGCCCTGCAACAAGGAAGCCGGCTCCGAATGGAGCCGGCGGAGTTGCAGGGGTGCGACGGGTGCAGTTGCACCCGTCGCGATTTTCACTGTCTGCAATGCAGACAGTGAAAATCTTTATGGGGCCCTGTTAGGGGGCCCCACGACACCCGTTCCCGCCATCCTGTTCCTGGCGGTAAAAACCGCCAGGAACAGGATGGCGGGAAGGGGGTCGGAATCTCCATGGCGGCGCTGCTTGCAGCGCCGACATGGAGATTCAGCCCAGCAAGGGGAAAACCGGTGGGAAACCGCCGGATCCCCTTTTCTGACCGCGGCTTTACCGCCGCGTACAGAATGGGCTTGGAAGCACCGCCAGCCTGTTGGCGGTGCTTCCGTGGTCCCCGGCCCTGGCGGTCTTGGACCGCCACGGTCAGAATGACCCCCTTAGTGTCTGAGTCTTTGAAATTTAGGTTGGAGTTCTGCTTACTTTTAAATTCCTCACTCCTCTGCCCTTCTTCAAGAAAGCAGTGATTCCAAACCTGCTAGCCTCAAAACACAGCTATGGGAGTGACTAGAGGTTCACACCTGGAGTGACGTGCATCAAAAAATTTCCAAAGGGCTCAAGTCCAACTCTTTATGATTCTCTTCTCATCGCCATCTCCTTCCTAATATGTGTCCAGGCCCCTTTGTCCCGTGATCTCTCTCAGAATCGAATAGCCCCTTTTAAAGTGTACTGAAGAGCCTGATCTTCCTTCCTGCAGGGTGTGCCTCACCCAGCTCTCAGAAATGAAGCAATACATAATTGTGACTGGGGGAATCCTCTAAATTCCCATACTCCTTCAGTCAGGCCTGGGAATTGGAGCCCAGAGTATTTTTCATACCACTCACAAGCGCAAAACCCAGCATACACATGTAAGCACAGCTTACACAGGTAAGCACATTATTACATACTAGCTTGATCTAAGCCAAAGGTGAGTGAAGCACACAGCAGCCGAACAGGAGTGGGCCTGTAGACCTCATGTAAAATGGCAAATTCACTCCCACTGATCACTACACAATATGCTGCCACCACCGCGCTTATGCTACCTAACTTCTTGTAAAAGAAATAGCCTTTTACCACTATCAGGGTAGCACTTTTCAGTCCCCCTTCTCGGTTTAACACAACAGCAATCCATGAGACAAATCTATGTCATGGGAACAGGGCACATTGATTTTGAAGTTATGTGAACAACCATGGGAAAAACAACATTAAAAGTGGTTCTAACTATAATGATGGATGTTAAAGGCCTTGACAAAACCCTACCTGTGCCACATGTGGCTGACATACTCATCTCCCTCAAAGCCACTACGTTAGACCTTTCTGCCTTAGGATGGTGTTTTCCCAAACATTTTGCCTGTTTCCCTCTCCATTTTTTTGCTGAAATTCATTTTGTTGGCCTTAGCACTTTACCACTGCTAACCAGTGCAAATGTGCTTGTGCTCACTCCCCTAAACATGAGAACCTACAGCACTAAGGGCCAGATGCAGGAAAATGCCAATTTGCGACTTGCAAATTGCGAGTCCCTGCGACTCGCAATTTGCAAGTCGCAAATTGGTGTGCAGAACGGTGTCTCAGACACCGTCTGCGACTCGCTATGGGGTCGCAATGACCCACCTCATTAATATTAATGAGGTGGGTCGCAAATTGCGGCCCCATAGCGAGTCTAGGCACTCGCAAACATGGAGGCCTGCTGTCGTCAGCAGACCTCCATGTTCGTGACTGCTTTCTCAATAAAGCAGTTTTTTTTTTAAGTGTAGCCCGTTTTCCTTAAAGGAAAACGAGCTGCACTTAAAAAAAAAAAACGAAACCTTTAGTTTCGGTATTTTTTCAGGGCAGGCAGTGGTCCCTTGGACCACTACCTGCCCTGAAAAAAATGTTTTGGGTCCATTCACAAACTGGAAGGGGTCCCATGGGGACCCCTTCCAATTTGCGAGTGGGTTACCATCCACTTGAAGTGGATGGTAACTGCGATACCCTTTGCGACGGCATATGCGGTCGCAAATGGTATTGCATTCCACTCCGAATCGCAAATAGGAAGGGAACACCCCTTCCTATTTGCGATTCTGAAATGCATATTGCGAGTAGGTCCCGACTCGCAATATACATTTCTGCATAGCAAAGAGGCATTTGCGCTTCGCAAACGGCGATTTTCGCCGTTTGCGAAGCGCAAATCCTTTGCTACATCTGGCCCTTAGTGGGTCACCCACTAAATAGCTGCTTAAAACATTTTTTTACTTTTCTTTTACCTGTTTCCTGCTGTGTGGTGAGGACTATGTTCTTTGCCTTTGGGAATGCATTGAGGAGCCAATTATGGGGACCACCAGTTTGGAATGCAGGGACTGGGTGCAGTTCGAATTGTACTGAATATCACATCACTAGCTATGGATTAATGATAAAGGAACTGCTATTGGCCGACATTAAGCATTTTGATGCCGTGAAGAAGTTTACAGTAGCAAACAGAATGGGTTGGCCGGCTGTGTTTTTAACCTTATAATCTTGGAAGAAATATAAAAGGACTACTCTTTGTCACTTGAAGAGTTTTGTGTGAGGTTGATGTATCAATATGAAGTGAACTTGACAAATTGGACATTTCTAGTCTATATTATGTTAATGGTGCATTACCATATTTCTTTTTCAGCTGCTGAAAACATGTCCCAGGCCTTCCATTTCAGCCTGAATGCAGTTTTAAACTACCAATTCGGCTTGGCAATATAACCCACATGCCAGACCTTTAACTCCCCATTTATTATCTACTTCATCCCTCAATTTAGCCCAGTGGGCGGAGTGCCTTGTGATTAAAATGTTGGACATGTACATTTAAGTTTTGCATTTCCTGGTAGTGAAAAACTCCTAAATTCTTTTTTCACTACTGCAAGACCTACTTGTCCCATAGAAAAACATTGAGTTACCTTATTATATTTAATAAGTGCTAACTTTTGGTTGGGGACAGACACGCCTTTCATGTTTGGCATCTCCAAAATTTTAATTAAAAATCCTTTTTGATGCTAAAGTTGGATTTTAAATTACAATTTTCAAAATGCCACTGTTAGATTGTTGGCATTTTCTTGCCTCTAGCCTTTTGTGCCTGCAACCTCTCTTAGGTCTCGTGACTGGGTGTAACTAGCAGTTAGACTTTTGGAATTCCTCCCAGACAGTTACACAATAGAGCGATTAGGTGTGTCTGAATGGGTCATCTGCTGAAAGGATGGGAGGCAAAGTTGGAAGCAGCCCTACTTGCAACTGAATAAGCTGTGCTCTGCCTTCACTCAAACAGCTTATCATCACTACATTGACCGTGCAGCCAGCTTGGAACCAGGGCAGGGAAGTCAGGAAATTCCAAGCACTTCTGAAAAAACCTCTAGAAACCTCTCCCAACTTCAAAGAAGGCACCATGCATGAAAATAGGGCCCTCAGACCCACTCTTCAGTTTACTTTATGGACCTGTGAAAGGACTCTCAGAGGACTGCCTGCTGCAGTGGCCTGCTGTGTACTCCACAAGACTGCTTTGCTGCACCTGGAAAGACTGCGTTGCTGCTTTGATCCTGCCTTGAACTCTCAGAGGCCTCCACTACTGTTTGAGCCCTACTTCTTCACCTGAGCCCAGGGCTACCAGTGTGACTCCAAGGGCTACCCCTCCTTTTCAGAGCCACAAGGACATAACAGACTCCCTCCATCTTGACCCGGCATCTAGACCCAGCTAGAGTAAATTCCTGACCCCAAGTGGTGCCCCTCAGGTTCTGGACCCTTGGTGTGGCATCAGAAGTTTATGGGCTGTTTGTGAATGGGCCAGTTCGGGCCAAAGCCTTGACGCCTGCAACAGATGCCAAAATGAAGGTCCTGGGAAAAGTGCATATTCTCAAGAATTCAGAAAGATGTACTTAAGATACAGTTGCAGATATCCAGTGGAACTCCAAAAAAAGGTGAGCTTCACATGAGATTATAAATTCCTCTCCCTCAATCTAGGGTCATTAAAACATGTGCTCAAGAATGCAACATCAGGCCCCCAAAGTCCACTGCTGACTAATGAAATCTCCTGGCAAACCAAGACAAACACATCCTAAATGCAGCACACCATGCATACACTCACAATAGATTGAGTCATATGTCATTCAGGAAGAATCTAAAAACTCTCCTATTTATCAGGCAAGCCTCTCAAAGGCACGCTTCTCATGCCTCTACAGCATTATGGCACCCTCCTATAATTTGTAGCAATTTGTATGAAAAGATGATGATGAAAAGTGAAAATGCTATCTTCTGACATTTACTCCCTTCCAACTTCCATGTTTGTACACTCACTCAGTTGGAGTGAATAAATACAATTGTTCCTGATGCTTTGGGGAGGTGGGGCATGGGCACAGGGGTTCAAATGTACCTGTCTGTCCAGCAAAGGTCCTGAATACTCTTTAACACACTGATCCAAGAAGCCCTGGGGTGCTACCTGTAGGGATTCGTGGGCCTGTGAGTTAAAGACTTGGCAGTAAAATCCTGACTCCTAACTCAAAGTTTGCCAGCCTGACAAAGACCGTTTAAGCCAGTTTATCAGTTACTGTCAGTCAGCGACCGACACAACATTCATTAAAAGATTCTTGGACACAATTTATTTCTTCTTCGAACCACATCATAGGTGCAAAATTGTGACACAGGTCAATTACAATTTGTTGTAAGAGCTTTGGAATGTAATAAAAGGCCCTTACTTGGCATGGTTTGACAATATATAATGAGAGCAGTGCATTTACAGTTTTGTAGCCCTTCATTTCTGTGCTTTTCAAAAGGTTTTTGCCAAGGCCAAACTGGTAGATGCTATTAGTAGTCGAGTGTAGGAAAACTAATGCCTCACCAATCTTTCATACTGCAATTAGGGGGATAATTGGTTTCTTCCTCTGCCATAATGTAGACGAAAGCAAGCCCTGACAAAACCAGGTGGCCTCATCCGTGAAACCAATTGGCTTTGTCAAAGCTAGTATTTTCCCAAATGTCCACCCTGTATGCAAACGCATGATTGTTGGGCTTTTCAGGATTAGTTTAGCAGTGATCATGCCATAGGGTTTTTTAGCTGTAAAAGATTAATCATTCTAAGATGCCTGCTGTGCATACACACGAATACATCGTGTGTTTTGAGCAAGGTTTTCATTAAGCTTTAACCCGTTTGCAGCCAAGGATGTAATGGTTACGTCCTTGGCTACGGTGCTGAGGCGCCAAGGATGTAATCGTTAAGTCCTTGGACCGGCTCATGAGGAGGCGCTAGCGCCCCTTCCATGAGCCTCGCCCACATGCCCCCAGGGAAGGGATAGAAGGGAAATTGCTTCCCCTTCCACCCCCACCGCCCAAGCCCCTCAAGTGGCATCTGTTGATGACGCCCCCACCGCCCTGGAAGCTCAGCTTCTAGCACGGATCGGAAGAGAAATGCAAACGCATTTCTCTTCCTATCACGTGGCGGGGCGAGAGAAGCATCAAAGGAAAGGAAAGGCCTTTCAAGGGGGCAGATTGGCCTATAAACCACTAGACACCATGGATTTTTTTTAAGGTCAGTTTCACGTAAGAGGAGCGACCCCTTAGACAAGGGTCGCTCCCCTGGGGGTGGGGGCAAATTTATTTTAGGCCATTTCTGTCCACCTGGGGGGCAGATCAGCCTATTTTAATTAGGCCGATCTGCCCTCAAGGGGGGGCAGAAACCACTAGGCTTCAGGGATTTTTTTTGAATTTTTTTTTACAGATGGGGAGCGACTCCTTAGGCAAGGGTCACTCCCCTGGGGGCAATTTTATTTCAGGGCATTTCTGCCCCCCTTGGCGGCAGATCGGACTATTTTTATTAGGCCAATCTGCTCCCAAGAGGGGCAGAAACCACTAAGACCCCAGGGATTTTTTTTTAGGTCAGTTTCACATAAGGGGAGCGACCTCATAGGCAAGGATTACTTGCCGGGGGAAGTGGAATTTACTTTAGGCCACTTCTACCGTCCTTGGGGGCAGATTGACCTATTTTAATTAGTCCGATCTGCCCCCAGAAACCACCAGGCACCAGGGATTTTTTTTTTTTTACAGATGGGGAGTGACCCCTTAGTCAAGGGTCGCTCCCCTGGGGGGCAATTTTATTTTAAGCCGATCTGCCCTCCTTGGGGGCAGAAACCACTAGGCACCAGGGATTTTTTGTGCCAATTTCAAGCAAGGGAAGCGACCCCTTAGGCAAGGGTCACTACCTGGGGGGGGAATTTATTTTAGGCCATGTCTGCCCCCCTTGGGGGCAGATCAGCCTATTTCTATTAGGCCGATCTGCCCCCATTGGTGGCAGAAACCACTTAGGCACCAGAGATAGGTGTGTGTTTTGTTTGGGGGGCAGCCCCTTGGGCAAGGGCCACTCCCCATGGGGGCACATTACTGTTGGCCATATTGGGGGCAGATCGGCCTATTTTCTGAAGGCCATACCCCCACCCCAAATAAATGGGGCCAAAGTTGTTCTGCCCACGGGTGGGCAGATTGGGCAATTACCCCGATCCACTTCCTGGGGGGGCAGAAAGCCTACTAGTTGCCAGGGAATTAAAAAAAAAAAATAGTGGGGTGGTGGCTACCAACCAGTATGGGCATGGTTATGCCCTCACCCCAACTGAAGGGGGTAACAGTCTTTCAGCTCTCCCCCGCGCACTAAAACATCTTATCCCACAGCAAGCAAGAGGACATTTGATTATTTTGGGTTTGGTTTTACATTTGGGCCATGACACTTTGTCTAACTCTCAAAATCATCCAACTTGGATGGTTCGGGTGCACTTTTTGGACTTTGGGACGCTGCCATCTAGAAAAATCTACAAGACCTACCAATGTTCCGTCTAATTTTTTTCCACTGTGTGCAGCAGTGTACGGTCTCTGTGCGCTGCAGCCAAGGATACGTGCGCCAAGAAATTGACCATTCATGCGCGCAGCGCATAACTAGCCAAGATCTTTGGCATTAGCCTCTCCATACCACTAAAGCAAAAAAGGGATATCATTGCTCCATGCAATAGGGCATCAAGGCAGTTTTGTGACCTGGTTGCACACCCCAAGGACATGACCTGTTAGGGGAGCACGTATATTGCTCTAAAAGGCTTAGAAAGTGATAACGCATATAAACTACCACAAAGTATAGGAATGGTGGAACATTTGATAACAGCACATTTTCTACTGTTCTGAAGCATTTCCTAGCTCATGAACCATTGATTTTCAAGACAAATATCACTTGCCCGCTTGTATGCTAAAGCATGCCAAATGATGTTTAAAACACTCCCCGTGGTATTTAAAAGCTGTTTTCATTGACTTTGATCCAGATTCAAATATAAGCATTATCTGCCTTAGGGGAGCACGTATATCGCTCGAAAAAGGCTTATTTAAGCTTAGAAAGTGATAACGCATATAAACTACCACAAAGTATAGGAATGGTGGAACATTTGATTACAGCACATTTTCTACTGTTCTGAAGCATTTCCTAGCTCATTAACCATTAATTTCCAAGACAAATATCACTTGCTCGCTTGTATGCTAAAGTACGCCAAATGATGTTTAAAACACTCCCCGCGGCATTTAAACGCTGTTTTCATTGACTTCAATCCAGATTCAAATATGAGCATTATCTGCCTTAGGGGAGCACGTATATCGCTCTAAAAGGCTTATTTAGGCTTAGAAAGTGATAACGCATATAAACTACCACAAAGTATAGGAATGGTGGAACATTTGATAACAGCACAACGTGCGCGCTTGCCAAAGGGGCCTGCGCGATGGGGGAAAGAAAGGTGCGCGTGCTCGCACGCGCGCCTTACAGGGAACATTGAGACCTACACACATCAAAAAACTAAACATCTGGCTGAGTCCAGGGTGGTGTGCTTCACATACACCCCGCACCATTTTTTTACCCACAATGCCCTGCAAACCTCCACCTTTGCTGGAAATCACACATTTTTCCCAGATTTTTCCCACAAACTTCCTACCACCCAGCATTGTCACAACTATACCGATAAAAATTCTGCCCCATTTGTCAGCCTAATTTTTTTTTTCCAAACTGCCCTTTTTTACCCGCTTTGGTTCCCCTTCAATTTCGACATGTTTTTGGCTCTTCCCTGTCACAGACACTTGGACCACCTACACAAGTGAGGTATCATTTTTACCGGTAGACTGATGGGAACGTTGGGTGGTAGGAAATTTGTCCTATTGTTTGCTGAGGATTCTGGGTAAGAAAACACTGGGGGATCCACACAAGTCACACCTCCCTGCCTTGGGTGTCTAGTTTTCAGAAATGTTTGGGTTTGGTAGGGTTCCCTATACGGCTGCTGGGTCTAGGAGCAAAAACGCAGGTGCCCAACCCCCCCTGCAAAAACAGGTAGTTTTGTATTTGATAATTTTGGTGTGTCCACATAGGGGGTCATTCAGACCTTGGCGGACGGCGACAAATGACCGCACCGCGGTCAAAAGACCGCGGCGGCCATTCAAACATTTCCGCTGGGCCGGCGGGCGCTCTCCAAAAGAGCGCCCGCCGGCCCAGCGGAAATGCCCCTGCAACGTGGACGCCGGCAAAGAATTGAGCCGGCGTAGTTGCAGGGGTGCGACTGGTGCAGTTGCACCCGTCGCGTATTTCAGTGTCTGCAAAGCAGACACTGAAATACTTTGTGGGGCCCTCTTACGGGGGCCCCTGCAGTGCCCATGCCATTGGCATGGGCACTTCAGGGGCCCCCAGGGGCCCCGCGGCACCCCCTACCGCCATCCTGTTCATGGCAGGTTTCCCGCCATGAACAGGATGGCAGTAGGGGGTGTCTGAATCCCCATGGCGGCGGAGCGTGCTCCGCCGCCATGGAGGATTCAATGGGGCAGCGGTAAACCGGCGGGAGACCGCCGGTTTACCATTTCTGACCGCGGCTGAACCGCCGCGGTCAGAATGCCCTTGGGAGCACCGCCAGCCTGTTGGCGGTGCTCCCGTGGTCGGTGACCCTGGCGGTCACCGGCCGCCAGGGTCAGAATGACCCCCATAGTGTTTTGAGGCATTTCCTTTCGTGGGCACTATGCCTACCCACACAAGTGAAGTACCATTTTTATCGGGAGACTTCGGAGAATGCTGGGTGGTAGGAAATGTTTGATTCCAGAACTTTCCCTCACCAAAATGTGAGGAAAAAGTGTTTTTTTGCCACATTTTGAAGTTTGCAAAGGATTCTGGGTACCATATCCTGGTGAGAGCCCCACAAGTCACCCCATTCTAAAGTCTCCTAGGTGTCTAGTTTTTAGATATGTCCAGGTTTTTCTAGGTGCCGGCGGAGCTAGAAGCAAAAATCCACAGCTAGGCACTGTGCAAAACACAGGTCCATTTTCTTTGGGAAAATGTGATGTGTCCATGTTGCATTTTATGTCCCGGGCATTAGGCTTACCCACACAAGTGAGGTACCATTTTTCATCGGGGGACCTGGAGGAACACAGAATAGAAGAACAAGTGTTATTGCCCCTGTCTTTCTCTGCCTTTTTTCCTTCCAAATGTAAGACAGTGTGTAAAAAAGACATCTGTTTGAGAAATGCCCTGTAATTCACATTCTAGTATGGGGACCCTGGAATTCAGAGATGTGAAAATACCCACTGTTTCTCAACACCTTATCTAGTGCCCATTTTGGAAATACAAAGGTTTCCTTGATACCTATTTTTCTCTCTTTATATTTCACCAAATGAATTGCTGCATACCCGGAATACAATGAAAACCTATTGCAAGGTGCAGTTCATTTATTGGTTCTGGGTACCTAGGGTTCTTGATGAACCTACAAGCCCTATCTATCCCCGTAACCAGATAAGTCCAGCAGACAACAGTATATTGCTTTTGGGAATATGACATGGCAGGAAAAAGTTACAGAGTAGAACGTGAAGACAAATGGCTGTTCTTTACCTCAAGTTCAATATTTTTTTATTTCAGCTGTTATTTGCTGTAGGAAAACGTTGTACGATCTACACAAATGACCTCTTGCTGAATTCAAAATGTTGTCTACTTTTCAGAAATGTTTAGCTTTCCGAGATCCAGCATTGGTTTCACACCAATTTCTGTCACTAACTGGAAGGAGGCTAAAAGTTCAAAATATAATAAAAATGGGGTATGTCCCAATAAAATGCCAAAATTGTGTTGAAAATTGTGGTTTCCTGGTTCAAGTCTGCGTGTTCCTGAAAGCTGGGAAGATGTTGATTTTAGCACTGCAAACCCTTTGTTGACACAAGCCTTCTTCTGCAGCCCTTTTTTCCCATTTAAAAAAAAAAACGAAATTGTTGCTGTATATTGGCTAATTTCTTGGTCTCCTCCAGGGAAACCCACAACTCTGGGTACCTCTAGAATCCCTAGGATGTTGGAAAAAAAGGACGCAAAATTCGCGTGGGTAGCTTATGTGAAGAAAACGTTATGAGGGCCTAAGCGTGAACTGCTCCAAATAGCCAAAAAAAGGCCTGGCACCAGAGGGGGGAAAAGGCCTGGCAGCGAAGGGGTTAAGAAAATTAATTCAAAGATGGCTGCCATATACCTACGAAGTTATCATATTTGAATGAATTGTCTATGAAAAAACATCCAAAGATGACTCTTGTGCATGTGTGCATAGTTGCATACATAACTTTTTTGGAATAGACATAAAAAAACACTTCATGGTGGTTGCTATGAAGCAGTAGTGGCCCTCAGAGTGCAGAGGTCTGCCTGGACAAGTGGGTGCTGGAGGGGCCTCATTTTTTTTAAAATAAAGAGAGTGAGTAGAACCAGTTGGGAAGGAACAAAAATGGTAAGAAGAGAAAATAGTCCCTCATGCACTCAAGGGCCAGGCCTGAGGTCACACAGAAACAATACAAATCGTTTGCATTCTAGACAATCATGGTTAGGACAAAATTATACTTTGATAAAACAAATACAAGAATAGGTGTGATAGCCATGAAACCAGAAGAAGGTTTTTTTGTTTTCTGAACACAGCTCCTGTTTTCTGAGTTTGTTTTCGGAAAAATAAAAACATTATCAAGTGGGTGCATCAAACATGGCTACTCCCTACCGTGCATGGTGCTGCCACAACAGCAGCTCCACTTAAGTGGGGTTCTAAATCTGGTAGGTGGCCATTGGCCAAGGGATCGTAGGCAATACCCTTTGCTGACCTGGTTACCTGCTGGGTATCTACTTTGCTCTAAATGAGCCCATAATGTGTTAATAATTTTGTTCCCAAGTCCAGATAATAGTCTTAATTAAATAGTTAATAAAAAAAAACAAGTCAACATGAAGACAATTAGGTATTGAATTAAATTGAGTAATACACTGTGAGAAAACAGAACGGATTGAAGAGACACTCCGACTCTTTGCCCCCATTTTTCATTTTTTGCTGGTGTTTCCCTGACTCTGATGGTGCCCTGGGTACTGCTAACCAGTCCCAGGGCCTGTGTTCTTTATAAAATAGGTATGCAAATTAGGCTAATTATAATTGGCTAAGTCAACCTACCTATAAGTCCCTAGTATATGGTAAAGCATGTAGGTTTAGTGACCCCAGCATAGGTGGCACCACTGAGGTGCCCAGTGTCATTTTGGTGGCTGCCTTTAAATTGAAGTTACATGCAAATTCGACTTTGGAATTAAAAGTAGTTCCAAAGTCTTATACTACCTTATTTTTACATATACAACACCCCAAAGTTGTGCCCTATGTGTCCCTAGGGCTGGGTGCCATTTAACCATAAGCAGGGACTTTATAAAAATAGTTTTATAAGCCTTGGTGAGGTAAAACTGCCAAATTTGTTTTTCCGTCATTGTAGTGAAGGGCCTCCATAGGCTAGAATGGGAAGACTTTATTTTAATTTATAAAGTGCCCTTGAATGTCAGGTACTTTATGTTTGGTTTCAAATTAATTGTTATAATAAATCCCACAATTTACAATTGTTGGATTTAATATAACGTGTTCAGGGAAGGAGTTTTAAAACTCTAACTAAAAGGTTGCCAACGTCAACTCTGTAGTGCTCTGCTCTGGTTGGCCAGCCTCTGGCAGCCTGGCCAGGCTGCCTTGATGAGGTGTGAGTAGCCTGGGCTCAGCACAGAGGAATGTGCCTGGTGGAGGAGAACCTCACTCAGCAGATGGAGAGGCAGGAAGGGGGGAGGGCTGCCAAACTTGCCTTCAAAGGCAGGGAAGGTTATTTGGAGCAACCCAGCACCTCCCTCACATCCTGCAAACCCAGACAATTAGGCACCCCCCTGATTAGATTAGAAGAGGGCAGGAGAAGGGTGTGTTTAAGATTTTTAGCCACACCAGTGGATGGGCTCAGTCAGATGTAACCTCCAAAAATCACTTTCAGCCATGATGGATTTTTGAGGAATGTTGCTCTCTGGAATAGATTTTTGCCCCACTTCCCAGGAAGTGGTCATCACAGGGGGAAGGACCCTGCACCTGTTTGGAGAACCAGGGCCCCCGTTTTTCATCCAGGAGCTAGGATAAAAGTGGCAGACCTGCACCCACATGTCAGATCCCTACCAGATTCTAACAAGGAAGAACTACAGGAGAAGAACTACCCTGTTGGACCCTTGACCTGCACCTGGACACTGCACTCTGGAGGACTGCACCAGCTGCACACTTGGACTTCACCACGAGAAGGACTTTGCCTGGCTTCAACTGGTTCAAGGAGGACCTCCTTGTTTGCTTGAGGTGAAAATTGCTAACCAGAGGCCCCTGCACCAACTTGTGAAGAAACTGACCAGCTGACCACTGTCCAGAGTCGTTTAGGAGTTTGTGACAGGTGCATTCTGGGAGTTGAAGTCCGCACCCTCAGGGAGCATCTCAGAGCTTCTGGACCTTGGGGTGAGCTGTGGCCCTCAAAAGAACCTTAAAATAACATCTGGAAGAAGATCCAGATGTTTGGAAAATGTTTGGAAAAAAGCTCCTTAAAGGGACCAACCAGCAGCGGCAACTCTAGCTGGCTTGCCTCAACTGCGACCTGGCCTGACTTGCAGGTTCGTCCCAGTGAAGAAAATCTCAGAAAAAGTGACTATGTCCGAATGTAGAAAGTTGACCAGGACCTCCCAGGCAGTGTATCCAAAGAGGGCTCCAGGGACGTCAGATCAAGATTCAGGTTTTGCCCAGTCGAAGGATTTTCATCTTGAAAAAACGACTAAGTCCAAAGGTAAAAATCTCCACCGAGGTCTCCCGCGATGCATATCTGAGGAAGAGTTCCAGGAGGTCAGATTGGACTGGCAACTTGGTACGCTGAAGAAAATCTTCAAGAAGTCCGAAGGTAAACTTTTGACCGAGGCTTGCCGCGGGCTGTAGCCGAGCAGGGCTCCATCGTGGTCAGCCCTAAACTTTGACTTTGCCCCGGTTGAGGTGCGACCAGATTGTCGCTTTTTGTTTCTATGCACTAGAAAGCATTAATTATTAAAAAAATTGTATCTTCAGTTCCCCTTATCCGATTTTAATAGTTTTGGTGTCATTTTAAAGATAAAAATATAATCTATTTTGATATATTGGTGTCATATTTTTATGGTGTTTTGTGTTTTACTTATTTACTGTTTTGTGGTTTTTAAATGCTTTACGCTTTGTCTCCTAAGTTAAACCTTGTCGCTTGTTGCCAAACTACCAAGTGTTGAGCTGGGTTTAATTTATTGAGACTTAACTGGACCTAAGTGGAGCATAGTGGCCTATTGCAAAGTGTAGGTACTTACCTGCCCTTACCAATAACCCATTTTCCAACACACACTAAAATAGGAGATTAAAACTGCAGCAATTAAAAATAGAATTAATTTCTAAACATTACCTTCGAAAACTTTACTAAACAGTTTAGTCTGCTTTCAGCAGAGACTTGTAAGTGTTTATATGCTCAAGCTGCACAAAAATAGTTTATAAAACATCACTATAATTATTGATTGGAGTTTTAAGAGCAGCTTTTTTTATTTATTTTAAGCAATATTTAAACACTTAAAAAATATATATATCTTTAATCGGTTACTTTTCATAAAATAAAAAGAGATACAGAGATAAAAACCACATAACAATAAAATACTAAATAAAAGATCAAACCCCAATCAATCCCCCCGCGTGTTCCTGAGATTCTCTATAGATCTTAAAAACACAAGGCACACACTTATCAAAGCAGCTTTCTGGTTGCACGTCTGTCAGATTAAAACATTCTTCCATCGACAGGGCACAGAGCTCACTGCCTGATATCAGTCAGACCAGGGGCGTAGTTTGGTCAGTAAGATTGTGTGTGGCGGGGGGCTTCAGAGTTTCCAACAATTAGGCTGGCGTGTAATGTTAAAATGCATTATAAGACAAGGCACATAAGAGGGCCTTAAAAGGCAGTGGAAAGGAAAAGGAATGTGCATTGGTAGGATGTACTTAGATAGAAAATACAATATTTTGGAAAATATTCAACGTGTTTAGAGCATTCAAGCCAGAGATGGGGGGGGGGGGGTCTGTGTGTTTTTTGTCTGTGTGTGCAAATAAAATCCCAAATCCGACAGATACCTTACAATACTCGACTGAAAGCACCTGTACTCAACTATTCATCAGAAAATAAATTTCTTAGGTGGGGAGTGGGGGGGGGGGGGTGCAATACTTCAATACAAGCACCCTGAAGCTAGGCCCCTTCATAGGACTGATGGAACTTAAAAAATGGCTGAGTGGATTTTCTTCAGTAACATAAGGGTGAAGTTTACCCCGGCTGCATAATCTAATTCAGTGTCACAGTGATTTAATGTGGCCACAATTTGTTATTCAGAGGCCAGAGGCTTTCTTTGGTGCAAGGAGACACATGCGCATCTGCTTACTCTCAGCCGTCATGATGCTTTACAGACAAGTTACTATTGGGACGCCACCCTCTATCCTCACACCTTGCACAATACACTGCCCGTTCGAGTGTGGGACTTCAAGGCACTTTACAGAATAGTTGCACCTTATAAGCTTTATGAAGAAGTATAACTTTATTTAATATACCACACTTCTGCTGTTTCTATTCGATTTGAGTAAGAGCTGTTACTATTAACCAATTTTAATTTTAAATCACCGCTAATTACCACATTACCCTGAATATTCTGGACTCTTTCTCACAACGCTTTATTTAGAAATTCCATAATTTGCGTAAGCCTTTCAGCACTAAAGTAATTTACATGCTAGTTCCACATTGCAGAACTCTATTCACAGACCTACTGGCACTGTAATAGTAATATGCTACTTTATAACAAAACCATATTTTTCCATTTTTGTAAGATAAATGTAAAAAGTGTTCCGATAACAATAGTCAAATGACCAGCACAAAAGTTGTCAATTCACCAAAATACCAGGAGTGTCGGAAATCACACGCCATTTGTCCTTTACTTTGACTCACACACATGCTTACACATACACACACATACACGCACTCTCTGTCACATAATACATACTCTGACCCGCAAACACACATCAACATACATTTAAAAACATTCTTACTTACCTTAGCTGCCACATAGGCCCGTATTTATACTCCGTTTGTGCCGAATTAGCGTCGTTTTTTTCGACGCAAATTCGGCGCAAAACTAACGCCATATTTATACTTTGGCGTTAGACGCGTCTAGCGCCAAAGTATGGGCAAATAGCGTCATTTTTTTGCGTGAACGCCTTCCTTGCGTTAATGAGATGCAAGGAAGGCGTCCCCGTCTAAAAAAATGACGGCGACGCAAATGCGTCGTATTTATACTCCCGGGCAAAAATCACGCCCGGGAGTTGGCGGGTCAAAAAACCCCGCATTTGCGCCACTATTTAACGCCTGGGTCAGGGTAGGCGTTAAGGGGCCTGTGGGCTCAAAATGAGCCCACAGGTGCCCTCCCCTGCCCCCAGGGACCCCCCCTGCCACCCCTGCCCACCCCAGGAGGACACCCAAGGATGGAGGGACCCACCCCAGGGACATTCAGGTAAGGTCAGGTAAGTATAATTTTTTATATTTTTTATTTTTTTTGGTGGCATAGGGGGGCCTTATTTGTGCCCCCCTACATGCCACTATGCCCAATGACCATGCCCAGGGGACATAAGTCCCCTGGGCATGGCCATTGGGCAAGGGGGCATGACTCCTGTCTTTACTAAGACAGGAGTCATTTAAATGGCGTCTGGGCGTCGAAAAAAATGGCGCAAATCGGGTTGAGGCGATTTTTTTGCCTCAACCTGACTTGCCCCATTTTAAGACGCCCTAACGCCATTTTCCCCCTACGCCGGCGCTGCCTGGTCTATGTGGTTTTTTTCCACGCACACCAGGCAGCGCCGGTCTGCTAGCGCCGGCTAACGCCATTCCATAAATACGGCGCCCGCATGGCGCTTCAGAATGGCGTTAGACGGCGCTAAATTTTTTTACGCTAAACTGCGTTAGCGCAGTTTAGCGTCAAAAAGTATAAATATGGGCCTGAGTTTGCCACCTCCGAGGCCAGGAGTCGCAGAGGCAGTGCCAGAGGGCGCAATGGGCAAGCCAGGGGTCGTAGCTGCGACCCCTGGTGACCACTAAATGGTGTCCATTTGTTTCTACCATGACTCAAACTCTTGATTAGGAGGAGGACAAAAAAATAAGAATGAGTAATTGGCTCATTGAACCACATTGCAAGCTACAGATATGTAGATGGAGACATCTGTCTTTAACTGGTTGCACACACTTCTAAACAGCATGTTCTACTGCATTTCAACCAGAAAAACTCACAATGCTGTTATAATACCTTAAAAGGCAAACATTGCAATATCCAATATCAGTGTGTACTTTCATGGGTATTACTGCAAATTATGGGTAACTCATAATGTGGGTATCAAATTTGAGAGATTGAAACAAAATATATTTGTTGGTACAAAGAAAACACAAATTGCCATACTGTATGGACTACCAAGGTAGATGTCAAACAATAGTTTAAGTTATTGAATGCACATAGCCACTCTAAAGCCCATACTTTCACACTCAATCTAACACTGCTTTATGTTTAACCAGATGTTACACCATTGTATTAAAAACCAATTTATTACTGGCTCCTTTTCATCCCTCTCTTCTTGCATAGGCTCTTCTCTGTCTCTGTTCTTCTTCTCCCATAATTTCTGGCCTTCCCTCCTCCCATTCATGGCATTCCACAGAGTGGGAAATGATGTGATGGTGTAGATTCATCAAGCAGTTTTTGCTTGCTCGCTTCTACAGAAGAATTAAAACTGAACCGTGGCCTCTGCCTCTTAACTTCACAATGCAAGGATTAAAATATTGAAATAACAGCTGACCTTTGGATCTAAACTCACAAAATAAGAACAGAGTTATCGGAAGAGACTCTGGTGGCAGAAATATCTCTACCAGAGGAATAGCTGGATGAAATTCCACTGGTGGATGGTCCTGCAGACCTACACCTCCTCTTGATTCTGTATTAGTTTCTCTTAACTGTAAATCTCGTCACTTATCTTCATGTGCCTGTGTGCCTGGTTCCATTAGCTCACACAATATGCATAATTAGAAACATTCTTTCAAGCCTCTGTCCTTGGGAGTACATAGCCCACAATCCCTTGCCCTAGAGGGACAGGTGGCTGCTCTCTCTGTGCTACAAAGATGCCAAAGCAACCCCACAGCTCGGGATACTTTGAAGCAGCTGGTCCTTGGGAATACATAGTCCATGATCCCTTGCTCCAGGATGGGCAGTAGGCTTCTTTCTCTGCCCTACAAAGCTGTGCCAAGAGCAGTCCTGTCAGCACCCATCAGCTCCTGGAAGAGGCTGAACTTGGCCACCTCTCTTGCACTTTCACCTGTCTTCTGGTGGTTACAATTACTTGCCACAGGCAAAAGGAAAGCAGTATCTAACCCCACTGAGAACAGTAATGGTAAAACATGCTTCTTTGAACGTCATCGATAATTATCTCACTCAAGCAGTTGGAGTACTTGAGGCTCAAATTGAAGATACTGAAAAAAGTTTAAATGATCATAAGAGTAGGGGTATCTCCAACTGGCAGTCGTGGGAAGATATCTGAGCTGTCCTGTTTGAACAGTAGGAAGAGTATAATGGCTGCCAATCCCTATGTTTCTAATGATCAATTTATGATAGACTATGAGGCGCCAGTTAGAAGTATGATACACTGGGGCAGCTTGATAAGTGGGGTACATACTGGGATCACTATCAAACATAATCTAAATGCAAATACTTCTAGGAACCTCGCTTATCTTCCACCCCCTAATGTGGGGATTTTTGACCTCTTAGTATTAAAGATTGTTACAGTTCTAGGACCAATATTTGACCAGTGATTAAAATGGGACAAGCTCAATCCTAATGAAATAATAAATAGTGTAATTGTATCTGATAATAATCATTTTCATAACTATTTGGATTTTAATTCTCAGATAATTTAGTCCTTGTATATTATGACAGGATTATAAGTAAATTAACTCTATATTAATCAGTGATCATTGGTAATCCACTGAGTTAAAGATTTATAGGGGGTTTGATGGTGCATGCTTATAGGTAAACAGAAATCTAAGAGAAGCTCTTCTTAATATTCCAAGAGCTAGAGTTAATGTGGCAGCCTGTAGGAAGCTATACAAAGAAACCATTTAGGCCAGGAAAAATTAGATAAGATGTAAAAACATGGGAAAAGATACACTAGGCTGGTATATTAAAGAACACAAGCACTTTCTAAAAACGTATTAATTCATCTTTTTTTAACCCAAATAAGAGTGAGTAAAAAGATCTGACTATAATGCAGGGGGACTGGATAAAGCATTTTTAGAAGGTTTATTAGGATGAGGATCTAGTGCCACTGGATAATCTAAGCATGCATTGCTCTCTTCACTCATGTACTGAAATGAGATTAGGGGCCTGATTTAAGTCTTGGCGGAGGGGAATACTCCGTCACAAAAGTGATGGATATACTGTCTGCCCTATTATGATCCCATTATCCTCAATGGAGACTGTAATAAGGCGGGCAGGATATCTTTCATATTTGTGACAGAATATTCCGTCTCCCAAGACCTAAATCAGGCCAAAACTATTCAGAAGTTAGAGATGCCATTAATAACAGTTTCTCCATGAAGGTTTCCTGGGGACCAAGGTGACATCCCATGGATTTATTTAAACATAAGGTTGAGATTTGGGCACCACCGGTAACTATGGTGCTAAATGCTACCTGTGCTTCTGGGATTCTGGATTTTTGGATTTCCTGGATGCAATCAATCCTCATTCCAGAATTTAAAAAGGGAAACAGAAGAGATCCTCATAGCTATCATCCAATCCCGCTCATTGATGCTATTTCAAAGATATCTGGCAGGGTTATAATGGAATGTGTCATCAGTCAGGCAGAGGAGGAGGGAGTACTATGTAAAGCTGACTTTAAATCCATTGTGGGCACTGTTGAATAGTGACTTAACCTTCATCTTTTACTCCAGAAGTATGCTATGGCTCACAACACCTCCTTGCATTTGGCATTTATGGAACTCAATTTGGATCTTTGATTGTGTCAACAGGCCAAAGTTGTGGTCCATACTTGCCAATATAGAGGATGACTTGGACATTATATCCTTTTTGCAATACTTACTCTGTGACCTGGAAGCAAAAGTTAGATACAACACCTAAGAAAACTGTACTGATTCATTTAAATTATCTTGGGGAGTCAGACAACGTGTTATTTTAGCTCCAATTATTTATTCTATCTATAAGTGACTTAGAATGTTATCTAGCAAAAGGCTTTATTTAAGATGCACCCAAATCAGAGGCCTTCTCTTGCCAAATATATTATCTGCAGATTAAGCCATTTTATTAGGAAGGATGGCCAAAACTCTGAACAAGCTTCTTGATGGATTTGTCTCTTGCAGAGACAAATGGATCTTAGCTCAAACCATAATAATACATTCATCATGGTGTGTGGAAAAAACTGGCAAAGTTTAAAGATTATATGACAGTTACCAACTTGAACACATTAAGGCCTTCACTTAGTTATGCCTTACATTCAACAGTCATTCATCATAGAAGAAGCTGTTAAGAAGCGAAAAGAGACCTGCCGTTTCCAGTTGGCTTTAATTTTGGAGAAAAACCGAGAAAAAGCATGTTCTACCTCAGCATTCTTTCCATCAGTTGAAATGTGTTTTTTTTGTTTGCGATGGAAGAGGGTTCTTGAGTTATGCAGATTCCTGTCTCCTACAAGTGAAAGAAAACAATTTTTGCAGATGTCTTTGTTCTGTTCCCCTGTCTTGTTCACATCTTTCTTGCGATGAGGAGCTAGGGATGCCCTATCTGAAAGCTAGAATCGAAATTGCACCCTTCATATTGTGTATTGCTATCTGGTGTAATACAAGATTATTTTTAGACTGATTGTTAAAGATTTGTAACTAGGGAGGAGAATTAAGGCTCAAATTTAAGAGGGCCTAGCGCCTCCTTGTGCCACATTAGTGTAAATGTTCATGACACTAATGTGGCTTAACAAGGTCAAATTGGTCATGACATATTTAGAAAGTGGTGTAACTCCACGGGCCACATTATGCCTGCGTCAGCCATAATGTATGCAAGGGAGGGCGTTCCCCCATTAGGAGGACTGCAAAAATGGTGCAGCTGAATCTATGAGATTCCACTGTGCCATTTTTTGTGGCATTTTTAATGCCTGCACAGAGCAGGCGTTAAAAGGAGGTACACCATTATTTATAATGGCAATCCATGTACGTTGCAGGATTAGCGCCAACATTTTTGGCACTAATCCTGCAAAGTACAACATTAACATTAAAAATGTTGACACGATTGTCCCTAACTTGGGCCATGATGCACCATATATTTATTATGGTGCACAAGTGTTGGCATTAGGGGGCGCTAAGGGGCGCAAGAAAAGTGGCGCTGTATATAATGCAGCTCCACTTTTCATTAGTGTGGGCCTAAATCTGTAGGTATCTATTTAGGCAGGTCTGAGCTGTTGAAATGACGCTATCATACAATTAAGGAGACAGGACAGGGAAATCATGAGCTGACCAAACCCATGGTCAAATCACATCTAATGGTACTTTTACCATAGCATTGTATCTGTTCAAAGGGTTTGGCAATGGGTATTTGTTAATACCATTCATGTTCTGCATAGAACACTATTTTTTGTCCTTCCCTCTGGGCCGATGTTCTAAGAATATTTCAAGTCCTGTGACAACGTATCAATACAATGTACTACAAGCTTTATGTTCTTCTGTGCATTTCATATGACGCGGTAAAGAAAGCATCTCATTCCTATTTTATTAAGAGCCAACTTTCTGCAATGTAGCTCAGCATTACTATATTTAAAGATGTTTAAATGCACTTAATGTTCTTAGTGAGACAATGTTTATCTCTTGCCATTGGTATTAGGAAATAATGTCCATTCCCTAATGTATAATCTCTGATGCACACTCAGACGTCTCAACTGGATGCTCTGCCAAGGATGTTGAAGGGTCAAATGAACAAAGATACACTTATTTATTGGTTTTAATGTTCAGTGTGGGAGCACAAATTACATAGGTAGTTTGTAATGAATTGTTTATGTGCCATCTTACCTATAGGCTTTTATGGTGCTACAACCAACAAATATAACCAAATAAAGGTGATGGTGTTAGCCGCAGTATACAATATAAAAAGTGCAAATGTATGCCACACGTTTCACAAGTTACCTATGTTTCTTGAAATGCTAAACAAAAAAGGTAATTGGATATCCAGGAAAACAAGGATACACATAGTGCATCAAATGCTATTTTTATATAATTTACATATGAGGAACACCACAGACTATTATTTGTCTCATATGAAGCCAGTACTGTGCTAATTTGCACCTCTTCATACAGAAAGACTCAATTCATTTAAGTGTCATATCTCCTTTAGCCACTTCTTTGAGTCTGGTATGAAGGATGGCATGGTCAGCGGTGATAAAGGCAGCTGAAGACCCAATTGGACAAAGACCCTGACATCTATGTCAAGCAACACTCCTCATAGGTTGTTAAAGATTGAAGATACCATTATCTCAGTGCTTTGTTTAAGCTAGAACCATTATCTGAAACGATTGGTCAAATAGTAGGAAACAATATATACATGTCTAATTCACATTCAATGAGACAATTAATCTATCACCGGTAATGCAATTTAATTTCTATTAATCCAATCTTATTTGTCACACTCAACAGTTCAGACAATATTATAGTTAACAACAATGTAATACACACACATATCAACATTAAACAACACATACATATAGGCCCTCATTACATCCCTGGTGGACGGTGTTAAAGCGGCATTACTACCGCCAACAGGCCGGCGGTAAAAAACATGGGATCATGACCACGGCGGAAACCGCCATCACAGACAGCCACTTTAACACTCCAACCGCCACAGCGGTAGCAACAAACACTGCGGCGGTCACCGCCAACAGACAGGCGGAAGACAATGTACCGTCCACCCCATTACAACCCGCCCATCCGCCAGCTTCTCAGGGGCAGTACCAGCGCCATCAAAAGCATGGCGGAAACAGACTTTGGAAGTGAAACCACTCACTGCTCGACACTCAAAAAAGAGCCAAGATGCCATGGAGCCGGAGCTGCAGGTCCACCCCATGCTGGTGTACCTGCTCATATACCAGGAACATCAAAGACGGCGGCGGCGACGACCATGGTGAGTACTGCACCTAGTACACAAGGGAGGGGGGAGGAAAAAGAGAGTGACACACACACGCAACACGCAACACACCACCCTCACCCACAACACCATACACACGAACAGATACAACCACATTACAGATACACCACGTAACCCCCTGGAAGAACGCAAGGACTAAAGGAAGTGAGTCAAACCAGTGATATTTCAGAAATAGGCAGATATACAATAGAATTAGAAAAACAGGATTTACAGAAATATACAAAATGTACAAAAGTCAATACACTGTTCTTCACAAATGTTCGTGTGTCACTGGGCCCAAAATCATGGGCCAAGCCCACACGTGACTCCTGCCTCAATATGGAGAGAACACTGCAGGGGCATCAGGTCAAAAACACACAGGCACCTCAGGAGGACGGGGAAGGAGGGGGCACCTCAACCGGAAGATGGAATAATGCCACTGCCCCTCGAGGGGGCTCCATGCCCACTGCTTGGTCCTGGGAAGTGCAAGCCACAGTCTCTCAAGTGGGTGGTTGCCCACTGCTTGGTCCTGGAGAGTGCAAAGCCACAGTCTCTCTAGTGGGTGGTTTGCCCACTGCTTGCTCCTGGGGAATGCAAAGCCACAGTCTCTCAAGTCTCTCAAGTGGGTGGTTTGCCCACTGCTTGGTCCTGGGGAGTGCAAAGCCACAGTCTCTCAAGTCTCTCTAGTGGGTGGTTTGCCCACTGCTTGGTCCTGGGGAGTGCAAGGCCACAATCTGTCAAGTGGATGCATATCTCCACTGGTTCTGGAGGGGGCTTTGTGCCCAGAGTGCTTCATCCTGCCAAGGATGGGGGAGTGGATGTCTTTCTCGACTGGTTCTGGAGGGGGCTTGGTGCCCAGTGATGCAGCACTTGGGGAGTGCCAGGTCACAGTCTCTCACCTTGGTGTCAGAGTCATGAGATGTGCAGTGGGCAGGATGCATGACACTCCATGGAGTCAGGACTATAGTCCATCCACTGGCGGCTACGGCTGCACAGTGGTGGTAGTGCCGGAGCTGGTGGGGGTGCTGCCAGTGGTGGTGGTAGGCTCCAGCTTGTCTTCTGCAGCCTCGGACGGCCGCCCACTGGGGCTGCTGCTGCTGGTAGTGGTCCTACTGTCAGCGGTGCAGGTGGTGGTGGTTGCGGCGGAGCCTGCGCCGGGGATGCTGGCGGAGCTGGCCGTGGTGCAGGTGCCGGTGCTGCCAGTGGTGGAGGGAGGCTCAAGCCCTTCTCATGCAGCCTTAGACGGCTGCCCACTGGGGATGCTGCTGCTGACAGAAGTGGTGGCAGCGGCGGTGCAGGTAGCGGTGCCTGCAGCGGGGCTGCTGGCGGTGCTGCACGCGGTGCAGGTAGCGGGCTGGCACTTCTGCTGGTGGGCACCAGGGCTTCACATGCATCCTGCGTCGGCTGAAGTTACTTGCCATCGGTTTTCTTCCACTTCCTCACTTTGGCAGATGCTGTTGTACCCTTGGCTCTGTCAGCTGGAGGTCTGGAGGAGGCCTTTGCTGGGTGGGTTGTGCTCCTTGCTCTTGCTGCATGCAGGCCCCTTCTTCACCTTGGCAGGTGGCGGAATGGTATGATTCCTTGCAGGGGTTGGTGGTACACTGGCTTTCCTGACGGGTATCCCCTTTGAGCCTCTGGGAGTTGCAGGTTCCACGTTGGACGGCGACTTGGTGGCCGATGTGCTGGGCTGGGTACTGGACACCCTGGCCCAAGGAGAAGGACAGGGGGAGGGGTGGGGAACAGGTCAATGTTTGCCAGGAAAGTTTTTTAGACACACTGGGGTGGGAAGATGGAGAAGGTTTGGGAGTGGATGAAGAGGGAGTGGTTGTAGGAGGTGTCTTTCTGCTGAGTTTGGGTGAGGGTGCATGTGCTGGAAGCTCTTGTGAGGTAGATGGCTTTTGGGTGAGTGGGTGCTTGCGTTTGTGTACTTTGGGAGCAGGGGACACAGACACAGTGGGAGAGGACACAGGGGACATGTGCATGGTTGTGGGGGTGGTGACTGCCAGTGAGGGGTGTGTTGTGATGGGCGCGCTGGTGATGGAGGTAGTGAATGAGGCTGTAATGCATGCAGGTGTGAGTGGAGACGAAACTGGGAGGGAGATGGACGAACAGGAGGAGGGGGACACAGTGGAGGCAGTGGATGTTGGTGTGTCGGCATCGGGATGGTGTTTGTGTGAGTGCCTGTGACATGAAGTGTGGTGCTTATGTTTGCCTGAGCCACCTTTGTGTGATGATTTGGGTGAATGCTGGTCGGAAGGTGTGCCTGGGATAGGCTGGGGCTGAGGGGATTGGGTCTGGGTAGAGGAAGTTGGAGTGGGGAGGCTAGACACAGGGACAAGAGCTGCCATCAGTGCTGAGGCCAGACCTGAAATGCTCTCTGTTGGGCCGCCACGCCAGAGTGAATGCCCTCCAGGTATGCATTTGTTTGTTGCAAAGGCCCTGCTACACCCTGGATGGCATTCAGAATGGTTGACTGCCCAACAATGAGGGATCTCAGGAGGTCAATAGCCTCCTCACTGAGGGCAGCAGGGTTGACTGGGGCAGGGCCTGAGGTGCCTGTGGCGAAGGAAATGCCCACCCTTCTGGGTGAGCAGGCACGGGAAACAAGCTGAGGGGCTGCTGGGAGGGCGGTGCTAGTAGGGGGGGTGGCAGCTGTACCTGTTGTTGGGGTGGGCACAGAGGTCTCCGCCACCGCCAGGGAGCTTCCATCGGAAGAGGAGTCACTGTCTGTGGTGTACCCTCCTGTCCCCGTCGTGGAGCTCCCCTCACCCTCCATCCCACTAGTACCCTCACCCTTGGTGGATTCGGCCTCCAGGCCCATGTGGGATGCAGCTCCTTCCGTCGCCGGTGCCTCTGCTCCTCCACCAGATGATGCTAATGCACACAAGGACAGGGTGACAAAACAAAATGGGGGGGAGACAGAGGATACACTTGGTCAATGCCAGCAACAACACTACCGTTGGCGTACACAACACACAGGGAAGAGCCCTATGCAGTAGGTCATGAACTAACAATTACAATGCCAGTCACCAGCCCATGGGGTACAATGCCTAACGCCATCAGCTGCACATCTGAAATCCACAGGACCCTGCCCAGGAGTAGATGGCTGCCAACACTATTGGGGTAGGAGTGAATCAGAGCCTTCCCAACAAGGGACCTACCCTGTCATGTTCGCCCTGGCCTAGGGGCACCCACAGCCCACATCCACCACCCAGGTCCCTCCTAACGTGCGCAAGGTCAGGGTTCTGAATCTGTACTCACCCCCTCGTGGCTGCTGTGAGGCCTTCAAGCGCCCATCCAACTCCGGATAGGCCACTGCTAGGATGCAGAACATCCGGGGGCTCATGGTGCCACGGGCACCCCTTCCTCATTGGGAGGCCAACCCCAGCTCCAACGTCTTCTTTGCCCAGCAGCGCAGCTCCTCCCACCTCTTGCGGCAGTGGATGCTCCGCCTGTCAAAGACCCCCAGGGTCCGCACCTCCTTAGCGATGGCACGCCAAATACCCTTTTTCTGATGGGCACTGACCTGTAGGAAAAATACAGCAGAAAAGGGATTATTCATACCGTCCAGACTGTCATATTCATGGCCCACCATATCCCTCCCATCCCCCTAACGCACATACATTGACCACCATACACGCAGCACTCTGGCCAGGACACCTCAGCCCCCCCTACAGGAGGCTTACACACACAGCACTCCATACATTCATGGCCCACGCATCATGCTCACAGTGTACTCACCTGTTTGTCTGGAGGACCGTAGAGTAATGTGTACTGGGGTAGGACCCCATTCACCAGTTTCTCCAACTCCTCCGCAGTGAAGGCAGGACACATTTCCCCAGACACATGAGCCATTGTCGCTACCAGACACAGGTCACAGCAGCACTTGCAGTGTAGGTCCTCTCCTGTTGAAGGTCAGGTAGCAAGTGAGTGAACAGATAGAAAATGGCGGTGACCTCCACGGCGGTGCGTACCATCACAGCCGGCGTACTTCGCCATTGGCTCCAGGAACCCATAGGGCCCAATGATAACCAATGAGAGTTAGCGTGGCGGTCATCGACCGCCTACTGCGATGGTGCACAACGCCAGCGCAAATACCTCATTTCCACTTGTCCCTCATCACTGGTCAGGCATCCGCCATTTCAGGGGGGGCACAGGGCATGGCACCTAACTGCGTCACAGCAGACATTGGCACATCCACGGACTCTCAAATTCACATACTGTTTCTGTAAAGTAAACAAATCATCATTACTGCAACATAAGTGTGAGGATGACCCTCTGCTCACCATTCTCTTCCATAGGCTTCATCCGCTGAGGCAGAATATGAGATGGCGGCATCCTCCGGTGTACAGACCCCTGGAGGACCTAGCGAAAATGGAGGACAGATACATTATAATTACCTACAGACTTGATTGTGCCACAATCCAAGAACTGTGTGTCCAATTGGAGCCAGACCTGATGTCTGCTGTCCGCCAACCCACAGGTATCCCCCCTCTAGTGCAGGTCCTGTCAGTGCTCCATTTCCTGGCAAGTGGATCCTTCCAAACAACAGTGGCCATTGCATCAGGGATGTCTCAGCCAATGTTCTCTAACGTATTGTCCAGAGTGTTGTATGCCCTGCTGAAACACATGCACAGCTACATCGTGTTCCCCAAGGTGGAGGACTTGGCCACAGTGAAAGCTGACTTTTATGCCCTGGGACATATCCCCAACATCATTGGTGCCATTGATGGGACACATGTGGCATTGTCCGCCCCCCGGAGGACTGAACAAGTTTACAGGAATAGAAAAAGTTATCACTCAGTGAATGTGCAGATGGTGTGTTTGGCGGACCAGTACATCTCCTATGTGAATGCCAAATATCCTGGCTATGTGCATGATGCCTTTATCTTGAGGAATAGCAGCATCGCATATGTGATGGGCCAAATCCAGAGGCACCGGGTGTGGCTAATAGGTGGGCCCAAGGTCCCCACACAGTATAAGTAGGTGTCTGGTTATGGGGTTGTCCCCAAGGGTTAGTGTATGTCTAACAGTTGTGCCTCGATATTTGCAGGTGACTCTGGTCACCGCAACCTCTCATGGCTACTGACCGCAGTGAGGAATTCCAGGACAAGGGCAGAGGAACATTATAATGAGGCACATAGGCATACAAGGAGGATTATAGAAAGAATCTTCAGCCTCCTGAAGGCCAGGTTCCGGTGCCTCCATCTGACAGGTGGCTCCCTGTACTACTCACCCAAGAAGGTGTGCCAGATCATCATAGCATGTTGCATGTTGCACAACCTCGCCTTGAGATGCCAGGTGCCTTTTTTGCAGGAGGATGTGCCTGGAGATGGTCTTGTGGCAGCAGTGGAGCCTGTGGACAGTGAGGAAGAGGAGGCAGAGGAAGAAGATGTTGACAACAGAACCAATGTTATTCGGCAGTACTTCCAGTGACACATAGGTAAGACACTGTAACTTCACTTAACATTTCAGTTCTCTGTTGGACATTGTGCAAGGCAGCCTGTTTCCCTATGTCTTTGGCCACTGACTGTACCCTTTGCGATCTCTATTTTCAGATCTCTGTGCCCCACTCTGGCTCCTGCTATGTGTACTGCTGCCCACCACAGGTCATCCTAAAGTATTATTCACTGTACTTTTGAATTGAAATGCTTTGCTTATGTTGTACTAATACATATTTGAATCATTTGACAGACTCCAGATTGGTATTTGTTCCAAGGGTGTTTATTTAAGTGCTCATAAGTAGACGGGGTGGTGCAAGGGGCTGGGGTGATGGTGGAGGAAAGTCCAGGGTAGAGTCTAGTATCTTGGTATCATAGGTGCATTGTCCAATGGGGCATAGGAAGGGGAGTAATGGCAGTTCAAGGTGAACAGGGTGACAGAGTGGGACACAAGGGTCGTGAAAAAAAGATTTTTGTCTAATTTTTCATAGAAACCTTAGGACCTCTGTCTTAATCTCAACTGAATCTGGATTTTGAAGGGGTGCAAACGACAGACCTTTATTCATTACTTGGATGTCTGCGGTCAAAGGAACATACGAGGACAGATTGTAAATCGGTATGGGATCTTTACTCGTATTTACTGTTTGTATGTCCTTCGCTGTGTCCGAAAAATCCTTTGTTCCTGATATTGTCCTCTCTGTGTACCACCTCCCCTCCCTCTGCGGCCACCTCTGACGTAAAAAGGTTGTGCCCCTGAGTACTGTTAATTAGAGGGTGGTAGTGCTGCCTGATTGCCCTGTTCAGAATCTGACGACGTGTCTGAGAATGTAATGAATCTTTTCCTAGATCTGGTTTGATATTGGAGATTCAAATAACTTGTATTATTATTTTTATAAAAGTCTACCTTCAGATATGTATTTGTTAAATCAAAAGTTTTGATATCTCTTGCTAGTTTAGTAGTTTTTTGATTAACTGTATGTTTTTTTAATTCAGTAATGATTTTATTCACACCTTTCAAAAGTTGTTTAATATCCTGAATCGTATTGTCATTCGAAATCTCGTGCTCCAACTCCTCTATTTCTTTTAACTCCGCTTCACGTATCCTCAATGCTGTTTCCACCGATAGTGCTAGCCAGTCTCTAGAGCATTTAGTACTAACTCCACTGAATTGTGTTAAATATGTTTTTTCAAAAATAAATATAACCGGGATATCTCTGACCGGTAGGCCTTGTGGTATTGTGTTGCTCAATAGGTGTTCCAATAACACCTGAGCATGTAGTTGTGTTCTTATATTCTTCTTTTTCAACTGTTTTAGTCTTTCTACCTTATCTAATCTTACAGGTTCACATGTGGTATGGTCACCACTTAACAGTGACGGATTTTCCAACAATTTGGAAATTTGGGCTTCTGAGTAACTCACTATGTGTGGGTTCTGTCATGATATCATAGAGCATTAAAACCTACTATTTTACTCTTGTCTTTTACTGTGGGTTGAAACTTTCTTGTTTTAAAAAAAAAACGAATTATATATGATCTACTACCGACCCCACACCTAACTAGGTGTAACACAAATACTAGAAATAAAGAGGGGGGTCTACCCAATTCACCCTACTAGACCTGAGTAAAGTCAAACCATTATCTGACACAATGGGGCCGAAACGCGTCGACTGTCTACAGATTGAGAGGTTGCAAGGAAAATTGAATTTACCTTTTAAGGATTCTATATCACAGTTCTCTTTCTTTCCCTTAAAATAAGGGATGTAAAGAAGTACGATTTACGACTGGGACAAACTAGACAACCATCTCTGATATGTGGATTCTCGGTTTAGTTATTAGTGATTACCACATGGTTCTTTGAGCAAAGGAGGGAAATGTTGGACCATCAATTTATGTATGATGTTGAACACTTTATGTGTGTGTTGTTTAATGTTGATATAAGTGTGTGTATTACATTGTTGTTAACTATATGATTGTCTTAGCTGTCGGGAGTGACAAATAAGATTGGATTAATAGCAATTAAATTGCATTACCGATGATAGATTCATTGTCTCATTGAATGTGAATTAGACATGTATATATTTTTTCCTACTATTTGACCAATTGTTTCAGATAATGGTTTGACTTTACCCAGGTTTAGTAGGGTGAATTGTGTAGACCCCCCCTCTTTATTTCTAGTATTTTTTAAGGCAGAATGCTGCCTTGAAATAATCCATTTTGGCTCTGCTTTTTATTCATTCTTATAGATGACACACACACCCATACAAGTGAGGTGAAACCAGAGCTGCTCCGTGTAATGCAAAAGAACTATCATCCGGCACTGAGCACTTCAGTCTTTTAAAACATTTCTCTTAAATAACTCACTGATGGGTAAAGAAAATATGACCAAGTTTAACAAAGTATGCAGCTCTATTCAAGGTACTACCTTAACAAAACTTGATGACCAAAAGCAACTCTATTCATACAGTTGGTGATTTCTAAGGAGTTACCATTCTCTCTCTTGGAAAGAAATGAACATATTAAGGGGCAGATTTATGAAAAGTGGTGCTGCACCTATTGCAGCACCACTTTTCTTGTGTTCCTAGCGCCCCCCTAACGCCAACATGTGTGCGCCGTATTTAAAATATGGCGCACCATGGCGATAGTCAGGGGTACTAGCGTTGTAATTTTCAACACTAGTGTGGCACTTAGCGTCAAAAATCTTGACGCTAATCCTGCAAAGCACCCAGAGGCCCATTGAAAACAATGGGAGCATCCCTTTAATGCCTGCTCTTAGGAGGCTTTAAAAATGCCATTCAAAATTATGCAAAGAAATCGCAGACATTTTTATGACCCCCTGGTGCCGTAATGCCCCCATGCATACATTATGCCTGCCACAGGCATAATGTGGTGCAAGTGGTTACAAAGTGACGAAATGCAAGCATTGCGCCACTTTGAAACTATGCTCAGCGTTTTTAGCCTTCCAACGCCACACTAGCATAACAAAAATGATGCTAGTGTGGTGTTGGAATGACGTTAGGCCATCTTCAATCTGGGCCTAAATATATCCAGTTCGCTGGAGAACTTGGAGTTCACATAACGTAACTGCACACCAAAGTCGAATTTCTTGGAGCTAGTAACACATATTGATGGATTTAACAGAAATTGTTTCAGAAATTTGCAAAATGGACTCTGTTTGACCATGGGAATCCCAGCTACGAAAAACATGCAAACACCACACCCAACCTCAGACTACTGTAGAAGATGGCCAGAAACTCAGCTAAAAAGAACATACACACCCCAGTAAATGTGGCTGGAAGGTTGGAAAGATAAATCTATTAGTGGCTACAAAGTGTTCTCTTACAGCAAGTGATCATTATTGTTCGAAATTTGGTTTCTGGTTGGCTAGGGTATGAACCTAAGCTAGGCAGAACCCACCCACTGTAGTCAGGGCAAGGGAGTTACATGTCAAAGAAAACCCCTGCTCACCCCCTTGGTAGCTTGGCACGAGCAGTCAGGCCTAACCCGGAGGCAATGTGTAAAGCGTTTGCACAACACACGTGACACAATATGTACACCGCAAAGTAAACACAACACTGAGCTATGTAAAAATAAACTGTATTGCACAAAACATAATCAGACCAAACATTACCTGTCAGTAATACCCTGCTACCTTAGCAATTGTCAGAACTCTACACAAGTTACTAATACTCTGCAAGAATAAGCAGTTGTCACATTAGAACACGTAAGTACTCAGGATTCTGCAACATAAGCAGTAGTCAGGAATCACAATAAAGAAATATATGTACTTCTCATAAACACATCATAAATATACATAAAAGGAATATTAGAGAACATATAGCAAGTCATAAAAACATATATCTGTATGTCATGCCTGTGAAAGGATCATCAACACACAGGTATGCAACATCCTAAAAATAGGGTGGGAACTTATAACCCCCCAATGTTCACTTCAAAATGAATATGTCCCCAAAAGTACCTGTTGTATGATGAAAAGGGCACTCCTAGTGCCTGGAGGATGAAGGTGGGGCCATTGGCGCTCCTGTGCGTTAAATGGGGGCCACGCTTTGCTCCTGGGGGAGAGGGGCAGTCTACACCCTCTCTGATGTTTGTAGGTCGGGCCACTCCTGGGACCCCCAATCTTTTAGATTGTCCCCAGGCCGCTACGGGCCCTCAAACAAAAAGTGGGGAGGGGCAAAACAGCAACCCCCACCATGGGGGAAGCAGAGGGACCGGCCAATGCGGGGGCCTCCAATGAGGCTTCTACCCACCCGTGATCTCCGTGTGGCACTGAGGGGCCGGGGAGCCTCCGTTGATGCCTCCTGCTCCGCCCCAGCTTGTGGCTAGAAGGGGGGCCTCCTGTGAGGCTTCCGCCTCACTTGAGGGTCAGCCACGCCTGATGAGGCACGTGTTCAGTCTGTCAGCCCTTCTCCGGGCAGCGGCATGAGATAGCACCAAAGTTGGTGCCTACTTGTCCGCCGGGGGCGCCTACCTCAGCGCTCTTCACCCGGGGGGGACTTGATGTAACCCGGCGGCTTCTGTCTTCGCTCACTCGTGCCCCAGTATGTAGGTGCACCTCTGTGACATCTCCACCCACCCTGTGTCCAGGCTGACTGAAAATTATGCACAAAGCCCAACTGTCACTCTGCCCAGACGTGGATTGGAGTCAAGCTGCAAAACACCAGAGTCATAAGCACAGAGAAATGCTCACTTTCTAGAAGTGGCACTTCTGTAATAGTAATAAAAAAGTACACCTACACCAGTAAGCAGTATTTCTTACCACCATTACAGTCATACCAAGCATGCCTATGCTACCCCTCATAAATTAGACAATACCCCTTACACAGAGCGCAGGGCATTTGCAATGCAATCCTATGAGAAGACAGCACTCACGGCAGCGAGAAACCAAATAGGCTGTTTGTCACTACTAGGTCAGTCCACATTACTAGGCACATGTCCTGCCTTCTACACACATGGCACCCTGCCCATAGGGTTAGCTAGGGTATACCTTAGTGGTGATTTACAAGTAGTAAAAGGGGAGTTCTGGGCCTGGCAAGTAAATTTAGATGCCAGGTCCCTGTGGCAGAAAACTGCGCACACGGGCCCTGCGCTAGCAGACCTGAGACAGGTTTGAAAGGCCATGTCAGTGGGTGGCGCAAGCAGCGCCGCAGGCCCACTAGTAGCATTTAATTTACAGGCCCTGAGTATAGGGATACCACTTTACAAGGGACTTATAGGTAAATTAAATATGCCAATTAGGTATAAGCCAATCATACCAATTTTAAATGGAAGAGCACATGCACTTTAGCACTGATTAGCAGTGAAAAAGTGCTCAGAGTCATAACGTTAGCCAACAAGGGTCAGAAAAATAAGGAGGAAAAAGGCAAAAAGTTTGGGGAATGACCCTGTAAAAGGGCCAGGTCCAACAATTACCATAAATGATGACACCTGATGGTGCATCGAGTGCTCTACATGCTCCCCAGTTATCCTGGTAGTTCTATTGTTTCTTGGCCAGTAAACCCAGGTGCCACAAAACACAAGTGATTTGTTCTGAAATATAACTACCTTCCACAAGAAACAGCAACTGGAATCCTGAAGCACTAATATAAACATGGTAATGGCACAGTGGCGTAACAAACGCCCCTGCAGCCCCTATGGTGCGGGGGCAGAGCTCCAGAGGGCTCCTTCAGCACAGCACACTGTGCATGGGCAGCAGGTCCCTGACTAGGTCCAGGGGGGAGGGGCCTCCATCCAGGTACTTTGCAGGGGGCCCTCCTCAAGTTTTATTACGTCACTGTCATGGGAGTATTGCCTCTCATGATACCCACAAGTTAGAGCCTTTCAAAGCAGGCCTCTATCCATGAGCAATATTAAAAGAAGACCGATTCAGAAGCCCATTGGACCTAAATGTACCTATCTGGATTTTTTTTTTAAGTGTTTTTGAAATGTTTCATTATGTAAACCCAGTAGAATATGATGTAGATGAGAGCAGTGCTTAATTTGTGTTGATTGTTTCCGGTTCTGGGCACCAGCACTAATTTTTTAGGGCCGCCACTTATTTTCTGTCTCAAGCATTTACTGTGAGCAAAAGACACAAATGGGAAAGATGGAGGAAGAGAAAAATGAAAAAGCGTTACAAAGGGAGAAAGCAGAAAGGTGCAAGAGTGAGCTGACGGGACATGGGGTGGCAGTAAATGGATTAAAGAGACCTGCGATGGCTTCAGAATTACGCTACCTTAATATTCCATGCTCACACATTCAATTACAGCAGCCTTGTGTTTCAGAGGAGAGCGTTGGGCACCGGCACATTTCTCTTTACAAATTAAGCATTGGATGAGAGTTGAGTGTGTCTGAATTTGGTGGTATCACCACATGTTTCCGCCTTTCCTGCTGTTGTTCCAGCTGCTTTCCACAAACAAGATAGTAGTGGAAACTGTGGCAGGATGAGAAGGAGGGGTAATCCTCTAGCAGTGCCTTGAAACAAAATGAGAACAACAACAAGGTGATGCTTGAATCACTCTGGACCACATTCCAGTCCATTGTTTTTCACCATCTATGCCACTCTAGACAAAGGTATGTGTTATACAAATCAGTACCGACATTATGCCTCATAGGAACAGTCCATCCCAAACTGCCAGAAGAGTCACCCTCCAAAAGGGACAGAAACAACTGCAGACTTGTATCAACCTCCTTAGGTCTCATTAATAAGGTATAGCTTGAGTCCTATGGCACAGTGAGCACGGAACCCATCCTTGGGTATACCTGTGTCATTTAGGTGGTATATTGCAACAACAACAAGGTGAGGCATAGAATGCTTGGGTTAATTTTAGCCATTGACAATTGCTCAGTCCACATTCCAGTCTGTCTTGCCTAACACTTACATCACATTTTTTTAGTTTAATGAAAGCAGATCTTGTTGAGCCAGTAGAAAGACATATAAGAACATCTGAAAAATGATCTATTTTGTGGGTCAACACAACACAAAAGCCTGACTGCTCCTCTATCCAATGAAGCTGTGCATTGCAACTTTTTTTTATAGTTTAAGACTAAAGAGAGCTTGCACTTGTGAAATCAGCAAGTCTGTGGAACTAGGTGTCTGCAACTTACCGAGAAAAGAAAGGTTCCCTGGTGGCACCACAAGGCTCTATAACGTTAGAGCAAGAACACTCTCCCAGGTCTCTCACCACTGCTGCCAAGGCACTTACAAAGGCTGATTTAAAGAACAGAGACTATATCTCATCCACAGTTATAACCAAGATGCTTATATAGAAAACATCAGACCCTTCTTGAGGCCGAGAAATTCCAAGGGGGCCTCAGACAGGGTTCATTTGGGTTTAGAAGAATTGCTGCTGCCACTTCTGGGCTTTTGAGCTTGCACCCTAATTTGGTTGCCTTTTAACAAGATCCCATGGGTTTTGGGGGTACTCTCCCAGAAGTAAAACACATATGAGACATGGACTAAAGGTAATTCCTAAAGACTATAATACACAGTCAAAAAAGATAAAACATTTTCAATGGAACGTATTGAAAATGGACTTTCTCTGTGAGCTGGTGAGTTTCGATTAATGTGTACCGAAGACATCTACTTTGAAAGAGGCCAAAATATGTCTCCACACAATGCACAAAAGTATTTTTCCTTATTACACCCCCCCTCCATGTTCAAACAGAATGAATTTTATTCCAAACTCCAGAGTACGACTGCAAGGCGGCTTTGTCCGCAAACACCCATCAGTGCATGAACTTTGATTATAATTCAGGTGTTCATTGCCTACAACTTTTGAGTTTATCCACAGCCAAAACCTGCCACAAATTGTGGAGACAAATTTTATGCAGTTCTGGTTTGCTTATGCTTTACTTCGGACATGCTCAAATTGGGAACTGTGTGCAAACTGGGACACATTCACCTGAATCAGGTGAATGTATGCCAAGTGTTCCCATTTCAAGGTCTGAAACTGGGTGTAAATTGTGTAAAGGCTAATTTCTATGGAATGTGCAAACTGTAATTAGGGAGTGTTCCCTTTACACCCACAATTTGCAGCTCCCTTGTAATTGAGCCCTAAGTGGGGAAGTAACCTTGGATGTTTCACAAAGTTCCTTACTCTCCCCATCCTCTTAAAGCACACTCAATTTCTGTCATATTTACACATTTTCACATTTGCTGAAGCCAAATGCCCTCACTCAAAGGGCAATAGAGACAATTCCTGGTGGGATCAACCATTGCACAATGCCCTTTGCTATGATGAACCGAAGAAGAACGTGACTGACACTCAAACACATACATCTATTGTGAGATGTGTTAGACTTAGGGTGGTCTCCCCTCAAACCTTTTGCCTTTTTGCCTCTAGTTTTTGCTGGATTTTCACTCCCCTAAACACGTTTTAATTAGGCACCTATCTAATTGGCATGTTTAGTTTACTTATAAGTCCCTTGTAAAGTGGTATACCATATACCCAGGGCCTGCAAATTAAATGCCACCACTGGGGAAGCAGCACTTATTGTGCCAACAAGTTTAGTAGCCGTCCAAAACATGTCCCAGCACTGTCACTGTAGCCTGAATGCAGTGCACCACTGGCATGTCGACTTTGCACTTAAACACCCTTGCCCAGCCTTAAACTTACATAACGTTACATACGGGTCACCCCTAAGGTAGGGCCTAGGTATCCCATAGGGCAGGGTGCTGTGTAAATAAAAGGTTGGACATGTACATTTAACGCTTACATTTCCTGGTAGTGAAATCTCCCAAATTTGTTTTTCACTACTGTGAGGCCTACGTCTACCATAGGATAACATTGAGAATTCCTTATTACATTTAATACGCTGTCATTCCTAATTGAGAGGAAGTAGATATGTCATGTTTAGCACCTATATAATAGCCCTTTAATGGTAAAGGTGGATTTTTCATAACAATTTTTAAAATGCCACTTATTGAAAGTTGGCACTTCCCTCCCCTTAACCCTTTGTGCCTGCAGCCTGTCTTGGGTCATATAACTGGGTGTAGCTGACAGTTAGACTTTGTGAATTTCTCTCAGTCACACAATAGAGGGATTAGGTGTGCCTTAATGGGCCATCAACTGGCAGGATGGGGGGCAGAACTGAGCACAGCACCACTTGCACCTGAACAGGCTATGTCCCATCTCCACACAAAAAGCCTAATGACCCTGTATTGTTACTGCAGCCAGCTTGGAACCAGGTCAGGGGAGTCAGGAAGCTCCATGCACTTCAAATAACTTTTCCAGAAGTGTCTCAACCCTTCCACGAGGAGGGCAGGAGGGAATAATAATAGGACCTTCAGACTCACTCTTCAGTTTCTTACTGGAACTGCAGAAGGCCTCTCAGAGGACTACTTGCTGCTGTGATGTGATGTGCACTCTGCCAGACTGTACTGTACCTGGAAAGACTACTTTGCCAATTAGAGCCTGATTTGAACCCTCAGAGGCCAAAGCTGCTTTCAAGCCCTGCATCTATACCTCCACCCAGGACTACCAGAAATGACTCCAACGGCTAATTTGCTGGCCTCCTGCTCACAGGAATGTATCAGGCTCCCACCATCTTGAACCCGCACCCGGACCCAACCACACTGAGATTTCTCCATCCACTCCTGGACCCTTGGTTGTGGGGCTAAAGATGCTTCGATGGCCATTTTCCTAAATTGAGACAAAATTTGCCCAAAAAGTAATCTGAGACATCCTGCTTTCTTATCCGCCCAAGGTGCATCACCGGTTGGATTGACCTTGCTGCTTCTTCTGCTATGTTCTTCTCCCAAGTAGCAAATCTGTTTCAGTGGTCCTTCACCAAAGGGAAATCTGACCTTGTTGAATTGTCTTTACTACAGCCCTCTGCTTCATCCAGCTGGAGATTTTTGACTTCCATTTCAGTGACTTAGGCCCTGATTAAGAGTTTGGAGGAGGGGTTACTCGGTCACAAACTTGACAGATATCCTGTCCGCCATATTACAAGTTGCATAGGCTATAATGAAACTTTCATGTTTGTTATGGAGTAGCACCTCCGCCAAAATCTAAATCAGGCCCTAATACCTTTATCTTCACTGCAGCTTCACTCCATGGCCATCCAATGACAACTCTCCATCCTTTGACTCTCCTGCAGCCTTGCCCCACTGAGTTTCTTCCTTCTCAGACATTTTTCTTCCAAGTTTTTTCCAAGTCCAAAGGTAAGCCCTGACTGGACCTAATCCAGTCAGAGATTGCATTTGAGACTAGCTCCATTGCAGTCAGCCCTAATGTTTGTCTTTGACCCAGTATTGCAAGGCCAGATTTACACAATTGTTGCTTTTATCATCTAGGATATATTTTGAACCTCAAAATTTAAAAAACATAACTGTGGTTCTATTGACCAGATTCTTGTCATTTTGGTGTCAAATAATACGTACATTTTACGTCTATGTTTCTAAATTGCTTTGGGATTTTTCTTGTGTTGTGTTTTCACTTTGTTACTGTTTGTGTGCTGCATAAATACTTTACACATTGCCTGTAAGTTAAGCCCGGCTGCTTTTTGTGCCAAGTTAAGCACAGGCTAATTTAGTGACTTTTTGTTGTTCACCTTGCAAGGGATTGTGTCTATTGCTTGACCAGGATTCACACCCCAGTCAACCAACAATCCAATTTCACACATGGATGAAGCCTAATATTAAATACATGAGGTAAGTACTGTAAAACACATGTTGCTAAATACTATGCATGAAATCCAATTCAAATATGTACAGTGCACATAGTATTATTTTGTAGACACACACAACCTCTGACCAATCAGATTCTGCAGGAAGGAATAGTAAGGGCAGAGTCGAAGCCCCTCTGAGATGTGCTTCTTAAAGCTTACTTACTATTGTCACTCAAGGACAGGTGACAGCCACATTGAGAAACCAGACCTTAAACGCCTTAACTATGTACAACTGTTCTTCAACCTAACTAATCAGGGGCAGCTCCTCCATAAGGGCGGAGGAGTGTTGCCCCCACCAGCAGTGTCAGCTGCAATCCTTTTCCACAAAAACGATAATAAACGTTGTTTATTATCAGTTTTGTGGAAAATGTCAGGCCTCGGGGCGACGAGTGTGAGGGGGAGCGCTCAGCACTCCCCCTCAGAGCATATGTATGTTTGGCTGGCCATCTCAGGCCAGCCAAACACACATGAGCACAGGACTCTCTCTCCAACCCAGCAACACAGTTGCTGGGCACAGGCACTCCCAGCTGGGAGCCTGTGCCTGCAGGGAGATAAGAGGAGAAGATCAGCGCGGTGGTGAAGGCCGCGGCGGCACAGGTAAGTGGATTGTTTTATTTTGAATTTAACCTTCCCACCCTCCCCCATCAATGCCCCTCCCCCTGCACTGCCCCGCCCCTTCAGTGTCACGCGAGCCAAACTGTAACTAATATCAAGTCTGATAATATAAATACCCTGACATGCCTTCATTTATACTTTTATCCTGTTTGATGGTGGACTTTTATTGAAAAAGCTCGCCATTAAAACACGCAGAACACTCTAGGTGAGATTGCTCAATGATGGCTAGCCTGCCGTGATGTCATGGAGTGCCAGTCGACATTTTTTTCTTGTTTTCCAAAATCAAATCCATAAAGATGGGTTCGTTTTTTGGAAAACAAGAAAAAAACAAAGTCCCTGAAGCTCGGGGTTTTACACTCATTGCATGGGGTTCAATGCTGGCTTCAATTACCAATTTTTCTCCAACATCCAAATGAGGTGAAGACACCAAATGCTGGGGTATGGGCCATGTTCAGATTTTACCAGACTCACAGTCACCTAACTCCGAATGCGAGGGATCATTATACTAGTGATATTCACCTTCTCCTACACACAATCTTAAGCGAAAAATTAGGATTTGGGAACACGGTTGAAAACAAGCAGGACTGGTAAATTCAGAAATGCTGGTTTCCCAGATAAATACTATAATTTTCTTAGATACTGTTATAACTTTTGATTTTTAGAAGCGAAGTGTGGTGACAAGATTGCCAAATTGAGAACTATCGGGAGATTACAGCATTAACTCGGCAAGACTGCATCTGGACACTATATATATATATAAATATATATATATATGTATATATATATATATATATACATATATATATATATATATATATAGTGTAACCATCTTGATCCCTACCTTGAGAACAAACAAAGAACAAACAGCCTCCTTGCTAAAAATGAATAATGGCAGACGGTATGGCCAGTGAAAGGTCCATTTGCATTCAGCAGGAGCAGAGTGCAGACAAGAGCAATATTTAAACTCCCACATGGGTCGGGCTGCAGTAGGAAGAGGTAGATATTGGTCGCAGGCACCATTTTCTTGCATGCGTGGCATTTCGGGTGGCAAATCCTGAACAATGTTGTGGACACAGCCAGATTGGTCACTAACTCAAGCCTTGAGGCAACCACCCCCTCCAACATGCAATAGCCCTGCACCTGATTTGCGAAGAAACATTTTGACCTGACCTAGAGGCCTAAAGCAGCCAAAACGGATAATACTCCAAATTGACTCACCTGTCTGTTTTGCCCTCACGATTTTCAGTATACAGGCATACCTGCATAGTGATGAACTGCGGCTCCAGGAGGGTGGTCCAGAAGAAGGGTACTGGGCCTACACCTCATGTCAAACACCAAATCGTCATGTTAGAATTAGTTTTCAGAAACACTAGGAAGCAAAACAAAGGCAATACAAGCAAAAATGACTGAACCCTACATGGAAATATTCCTAATGGAGCTTACAGCCATAAAGGTCTTCACAGAATCAGAGAGACTGAGAATTGTGAGAGTGCCATTACCACAGCTGCTGTAGTTAAATCAAAAAGAGAAGACCTAGCTTACTTCTAGACCTGAATATATTCTACTGCAAGAAGGAAAATGGTGCTGGAAAGCCACATAGACCACACCTGATGTTGGAAGGGACGAGTGGTCCCCTGAGACAAAAGGCTTTTGTTCTAGAACACAGAAGCAGTACAAATAATTATTGTTTTTCACATGTGCCAGAATGCCTGGAAAAGAATTATATGGTGATATAACAATCTTTCTGACCACCTTCATACTACAACTTACGTATATAACATTTGACCCACCTCTGGAATTTGAAAGAGTAACAGGGTTGGCTGTAAAAAGCAGCACAATGTTAAGAACCACAAAGGCAAATGAAACCCTGCTTTTTTCCATCATCAGCAGGCATGACATATTATAGATGTAGCAAAGAAGCAAACTGGTTATATCATCTGTGACCCACATTGCATCTTTATGGGTGCGGACAACTTGCATGTCACAATGATTAAATAAAAGACGTTGATAGTCCTATAGCCTATCTTCTGCAAATGGGTCATCAGATATTGTCTACTTGGAATGCATGAATGCTTCTTGCCATAGATGGCATGAATAGAGACGTATTTCATCTCGAGGGGCTGCAGACTTTCCTGGACTCAGTGGGATCCCATATAATGAATTCATCCTTACTTTGACATGTAGGGGAGATGCCCCCTCGTGAACTACTAGGCTGAATGCCAATAATGGAACCCTGAAAAGAGCTGAGAAAATGGATGGTGGCAGACTAGCCGCAGTGAGAAAGAAATGGCTGACTAAAGACAGGCATGACCAGGACTACATACAGAGAAGTAGGAGGCATTTGTAAATAAATAAATAAATAACAAATTAAAAACGCAAACCATGGTTGAAAGACCAAAAGTGGAGGGAGAAGCATCGGAGGTTAAACAGTTGTGAAAATATGGCATGCAGGCAAGGCTGTGTTACAAAGAGGAAAGGGAAGAGTGCGAGGAAACACATGCACTCTCACAGAATACCGCAAACCAAGTTATAAAATCCCTCAAGCATGAAGATGAGGGATAAAACTCCGACCCGTCATGAACTAGGGGCTCACCCACAGCCCACTTTATTTATATGTGATGTATTGTCAACAATAGGCCTACCAAATGACAACGAAACCTCTTTGTAGCATTGACCTAAGAACAGATCAAGGTTGCAGTTTCACTCAACTATCATGCAACTGTTTTAGATACCACTTTTAAGTTTTTTATGTTTGGTGCATGTTAAAAGTAACAGAAATCATAATATGGAAGCTGCATAAAGGCACTATAGGCAACATACACAATATGCATTTGGGATTCCAATCTTGAAGAAAGTCAATAAAGTGTATCCACAGGTCCATGATCTTGGAAGGGACCAGAAATTCAGCATTTCAGGAGAATGTACAACTTTAAGTCTGGAACCTGACACAGTAATAGGCTGCCAAGTGAGCTCCAAAATGGATGAGTTTCATATGAACTCCAAAATCCCTGTTCCTCAATCTGGGGCATCCAATCCTTGGCTCAGCGCGATCAGGCCCACAAATGGGTCCACCACTGACTGATGAAATCTCATGGCAACCCAAAACAAGCACATTCTAATTGCATTAAATGCATTGCATGCACTCAATTGTGACAATTAGAGTAAAATGCCGTTTAGTAGGATTTTGAATTCTCTACTATTTTATTGAAACTCCCCGAGGCACGTTTCTCACCCTTATGCAGCATTGTAGTGATCTTTTGCAGTTTGTAGCAATATGTAAGAAAGGATGATTATGAGTAGAAATGCTGTGTACTGACATTTACAAATTTCCACTCTCCATATATTTACGCACACTCAGTCATGCTCATACACTCACTCCCCTTTCCGCCCCTGAGAAGCCCTTAAATAGGGTAGGCAAACAACAAATGAAACATTTCAAACAGAGTGGACAGACATTTGTTTAAAAATGGTTCAAATTATTTTACTTTTCCGGAGTTCTTCGCAGCCAGGGTTGCCACAAGCGCTTCTCAGACCATGATTTTGTTTTAAACAGATCCAACAGCAACAGATAAATAGATGTGTGCCTGGTGACTTGGCAAAGGTCCTGGAGTGCCACCTGCAGGGATTCGTGGGCCAGTGACTTCAAGAATTTGCAGGAAAATACTGACTGCTAACTGAGAGTTTGCCAGCCTGATGGATACTCATCTAAAGGTTACAAAAACAGTTTAAGCCGGTTCATCAGTGGTTGAAGTCAGCCAAAGACACAACAATTAGAAGATTGTTTCAAAATAATTATGATGAGAGTTGAATATAAACGAGTAAAGTGCGTTTGGTCTGCTTTTTATTTTCAAAGCTTTCCCCAAACAGTTTTTCCAGGGGGAACCCACTGACCATACCAATGTTTTTCTCCCCTCGAGGTCCACCCTGCAGGCAAAAGTGGACGTGGCTGCCATCATCAAATGATTTTTCTTCAAGCAAAAAATGAATTGAAAGATGGCTGCCACATGCTTGTGCGGTGGCCATATTTGAACGAGTTGTCTTAATTCAAATGCAAAAAAAATTTCAAGGATGGCAAGTGTGCATATGTGCACAGTTGCACGCATAGGCAGACGTTTTGGATTGGTTAAAAATCATTTTGATGGCGGACCTTCGATAAAATCTGCGGCGGAGCTCAGTTTGCAGAGGTCTGCATGGACACTTATGTGCAGGAGGAGTATCATTTATTAATAAAGAGAGGGAGTGGTATACAGAACTTTTGGGGCTCACATCAGACATCTCTCTTTGTAGATCCTTTACATATGATACAGAAACTTCTTCCCCATACGTCATGGCACTTTATACACATAGGCCCTGATTATGAGTGGGTCAACCCCTGTGCAAATTCCTATTTTTGCAGGGATTGGACACCTCCAAGCTGAGCGCCCAAAAAATACAAGGCTTCATAATATCAGCACCCTTTATTACATTTCAGAATTTGTTAAATTCCAAATTCAATTTTTTTTCCCAAAACCTAAAATAGCACCAATTTACAAAAACCCGATACATTTCAAATTCGAGAAAGTCGTCAGAATTTCTCTGATGTGAAAAATAGAGGGAGGTGTATGACCTCGCTGCACAGGTAGACACCATTTCGAATTTGCTGTTTTTACTGGATGTTCCGATGCATTTCAAGTAGATAAATCTCACAACACTTGTAATACAGTATTTTCGGAGTTCCATCCTAATGCGAGAAATTATGGACGCCTCACACAGAGGGTGTCACTGAGAAATTGATACACAATGTCTTTGTTGGCAAAAAATAACAAAGGCACACAAATTGTCATACTTTATGGCAGCTGCGAATGACTATAAAGGTAGATGTCAGACAGTTTATGTTCTTGCATGCACAAGTCACAATTTGATGTGCCACAATCCTCTATTAGTAAGGTTTGCTGTCTAAGCCACAACAGACAGGTCAGTGTCAGAATAAATGCCTAGGTTTGGTACTGGATGAATTTGGAGAGAAAACATAGAGTCTGGCTAGAAAGATTCCTCTTATCCAAACTACAATGGGGTGGAGAAAGCACCAAGCTTTGGGGTACACCGATGACCACATTTGCCTCAAATCTGAAGTTGGTAGTGTGATAATGTGCCCCCTTTTCATCAGGAAGGACTCGGTCCATTTTAGTGTGATATCTCCAATACCAACTTCTTGGAGTCTTGTGAGACACATGTCATGATTAATAGTGGCAAACACCTTTGTCACCAACACTCTACATGAAGTGTTAAAGACTGAGGTTACCATCAACTCAGTGGTATGTTCAGGGCAGAGGAAGCCTTTGAAGAATCCTTTTGGACTTTGCTTTCATTTAGCCTTACTTAGGACAGAATCATCCACCTTAATTACTGTACACCCTCCATGAACATACAAGTGAGGCCAAACCAAAGCTGCTCCGTCAACTGCAAGACAACTCTCACCTGCCTCTGAAGACATTAATCATTTGATATGGGACCTCAAAATGTAAAACATATCTCTTGAACAACTCACTAAAACCTAATTGAAAATATTACACATTTTAACATAGTACAGAGCCCTATGCAAAGGTACCATCTTAATCAAACTTGTTAAACAAAAATGACCCTAAACATAATGTCTGTGATTTCTAAGGGAGTAACAGTTTGTCCCTTGGAATAAATTGAAAACAAGAAAGTTCTTCTTGAGCCCAGTAACTCACAATGGTAGATTTCACAATACAGGGTTTCTGAAATTTGCAGCATGGGCTCTCTCTGACCAAAAAACAATCTTAAGTACCAACAATTACTATGCAGGCACCTCACCCAACCTCACACCACTGTAGAAGATAGCCAGAAAATCCGCTGCAAAGAGTATACACACCTCAGTACAAGTGTCAGGAAGGGCTTCATCAGCTCCTCCAAAGTGCTTGTGCAGGAGAAGTGATTACTACCATAAGTCCTGACATTAACAGATGATCCATCTAGCGAGTTCCTGACAGGTAACCTTCTGTGTTACTCTACATGCTCCTCACCATCCTGGTCATCCTGTTGTTTCTGGGTCAATACACTCACAGGATCACCCGAGGTGCTAAAAGCCACGGGTAGCTTCCTTTGATTTATCACTACCTTTCACAAGAAGCTGCAACAAAGTGGAGCAAACTGTATGAGAGTAAAGTCTCGTGGTTGACTATAATCATCTGAGAGGATGGACTTATGAAGAGTTAATACAAAAACGTGGTCCTGGCAGACTTTCCCTGGATGATACCCGCATGTCTACAGCCTTTTAAAGACCTGGCTGTGTCCATGAGGTACGTAAAAAGAAGAAGATGGGGTCTTTAGCTGATAGTTAGTATATGAATGTTTTTTAAAATATCACTTGAATAGTTTAATGTTTTGCTGCCTTATGTACATCTAATAGATTTTGATGTAGACAAGAGTGATTTGTGTCTTAAGACTGGTGGCATCACCACATGCTGCAGAGTTTCCTGCTGTTACACCTGGTTTCCATACACAGGAGGTGGTAGAGGACAGACTGGCAGAATAAATGAGAGGGGTGATCCTTTAAGAGTGCCTTGAAAGATAAGGAGGGCCTTTCCCTAACTGTTGCATCAAACTTTGGTGATGACAATATAAAGCAATTTGAGAACAATTGAAAATGCATACTACTACAAAGATGAATCATATGATCTATTTAGTTTGTGAAAAATGACCCAGGTAGGGCGTTTTTAGTTGTGATGAAATGAGCTTTGCAGTGTGCAATGTTTATCGTTGTTAAATATACATGTACATTAGACATACATGTTCCGATTACAATATTGGGTTTTGAACTAGGGAGCAGCAGCTCCACACCTCCCTGCAAAGCATCATATCCTAATTTCAGGGACAAGGCCTGAAAGACAGAGGCTGATTATATTCCCACTCCTACCATAGACAATGTGGCCATTGGCCCTTAACCAACGTGGCAGTTTCTGGGTGCCCAGGGGTTGTGACAGTAAACTGGATTAACATCCTCAAACTAACTTCACGTCACTAAGTAAACGAGAGTCAGACGGTGACTCAGAAAGGAAAGGCTTTTGACACAACATCCTGATTCCTTCACTGTCCAATGAAGCTGTGCATCACGACCGTACTATAGTTTAGTAATAAAAGAACTCTTACCCTCTGAAATCAAAATTACTAAAGACAACGAGCATTGTACTAGGTGTGTGCAACTTACAGAGGAGCAAAGGATCCCTAGTGGCGCATCAAGCCTCCATTTCTTTTTAGCAAGGCTTCTCCCCACTGCTTCCAAGTCACCAGAGACAGATCTGACAAACAGAGACAATATATCATCCATAGGTAACTAGCAAGTTTATATAGAAAACGCCATAAGGTGCTCATGACTGCAGTATCCCAGGACGGGCAATTAAAAATTCACGAGGGTGACAAGATTTGATGCTGCCAATCCTGGTCTTTCGCACACACTGTGATTTTGTGATTTTAACAAGATCCCATGGGTGTGACTTGAAGGAAAACACATTTGGGACATCGCAAAGGTAATCTTAAAGGTTCTAATGTACAGTTGAAAAGATCCCTCTCGAAAAGTGTTTAACATTTTCAATGGAAAGTGGTGAAAATACACTTACTCTGCAAACCGGTTTGGTTAATGTGTATCAAAGACATCTATTTTGCAAAAGGGCAATGTTTGTCTTCACACACTTCACATAAGTGATTTGCTATCCTCCCAAACACACACGTAGTAATTCCTTTCCCAAGCCTCTGTGTTCAACTATGGAACTGTTTTGTCTACAAACTATCATTTGTGCATTATGTGGAAATCACAACTCAGGTTCTAATTGCTTAAAATGTCGAGTTTATCAGCACAATTTGCCACAGCTAAAACTTGTGCAGCAAACTGTAGGCAATTCTGGTTTGTGCGTCCTGAGACAGGCGAATGCCTTCACCGTTTGCACATAGTTCCCCATTTCGAGATGTTAAACACTGAACTGGGTGTAAATTATTTACAAGATAATTTCTGCATTTGAGAAATTGAGATGTTGGTTGACTGGGGAGTGAGCCCTGGTCAAGCAACAGCCACAGTACCTTGCAGGGTGAACCACAATTTTTTTTTAATTAACCTGGGTTAGAGAAATCCTAAACAAATTTCTAAAAATCAGAGTACAGTTTAATAAACTATTTGACCCAAAATGACAAAAATCCAATCAGTAGAACCAGAGTTATGAATTGCTAAAGGTTTATGTGAAGTCTAGCACCTAAAAGATCAAAGTACTTACCACCAACATCCAGTCACACAAGACCAGTTAAAGTCGAAAGTTAAGGCCAACTGTGATGGAGCACAGTTCGGGTACAATAAGTGGATTGGGCCTTGTCAGCACTTACCTTAGGACTTGAGGTGACAGGAGTGTCCAAGTGGAGTGTCTTCATCTGATGGATTGGCTCCAAGATGTGGTGAAGTTTTCTACAGTCCGACTTAGGGTCTGATTTAGAACTAAGTGGATGGGTTACTCCATCACAAGGGTGATGGATTTCTTGTCCGCCGAAGCCTTAATCCCATTCTTGCCTGTGGGATTTAGATTTCATTGGATGTGATATCCGTCACCGTTTTGACGGAGTAACCTGTCTGCTGAGTTCTAAATCAGGCCCATAGACCCCAAAATGGAATTTGAAAAAATCCAGGGGAGTATAAGGCTTGACAAGGGGGTTTAAATGCCAGTTGGTGGCGTGATATTGCATTCAGGCTACAATAGCAAGCCTGGGATATATTTTAAGATACTACATAAGGGGTGTTACAATATGTGTTGCAGTCCCACTAGTAGTACTACATTTATAGGCTCTGGGTAAATGGTATATCACTCTACAAGGGATTTAAAAGTATATTAAATATGCCAATTTGGTACAAGCCATTTTGACCATGTTTCTGGAGAGGGATCACAAGCACTTTAGCACTGGTTGGCTGTAGTAAAATGCACAGAATGTTAGGGCCAACAAAACAAATTCAGGAAAAAGTGGAGGGTAAAATGCAAAATATTTGTGGGTAACCATGCAGTGGGGGCCAAGTCCAATACTGCAGCATGTGGAAAAGGTCATTAGTGGGTGCACAATTCACTTGAATGATTTATGGCTACCTTGTAATTGAGCTATAATGAGGGAAATATTCTTGGGTGTTCCCGAAAGGTCTGAACTTTCTCCTTCCATCTGAAGCACACACACTTTCAGTTACATTTACACACGTGATGACGTGAAATGCCATCACTCGCAGGATATTAAAGTGAATTGCTGGTGGGCTCAACCATTGCCTAATGCTAAATACCTTTCATGGTCCTCAGCAGAATGCAACTGATACTCAAACACATAAATGGCTGAAGAGGGAGGTGACACATTTCATGTATTTATGCACATGTCTGAATATGTATTCTATAATTACTTTAATTACAAGAGCTAAATCCAAAAAGGACTTTAATACATATGCAGCTAAATACTATGGATGAAATTACAAATATATACACTATTACATTTTGCAAAGTAACATAGAGACTCTCCTAAGAGGGCCTAGCAAGGATTCTGACATTGGAAACCTTCTACCACAAAGGTTTGTCAGCGTGGGTGACACAATAAAAGCGGAGCAATAGGTATGCTAATCTGTGAGATTCCATGTAAAACAAATTGCTAACTACAGACTTTAACACTGCAATAAACAGTGAAGACCTATTGATATTAGCATAAGTTTTCACAAAATGCTGACTTTGTCATAACTTTTCATAATAAAGTGGTCTGATCCATAGCATCTGACAAAACTTTCTCCATAAGCCAATCAGACCTATAGCCTTGATCTTTAGCTCTCCATATTTGCAAACACAGGCCTGATGTGCTGACAATAAATTGCACAACACAAATACTTTTTTTCAGTAGAAGCAAAGAAGATTGACACGTGGGCAGGGTCGAACCCACTTTATCTGTTGTGCTTCTTGAAGCTCTTTTTCTTCTGATCACATAAAGGCAGGAGACAGTCACTCTGTGACACCAGACCTAAACCAGATATTTATTTAAAACCTTTCTTTAAATGAAATGATTGGTTTGATCATGTAAATAACCTGCTTTACCCTCATTTATACTTTCATCCTGCTCAGTGTGGCATTTTCACTGAAAGAGGTTCCACAAAACAGATCGAGAACTTTACTTGAAACTGCTCATTGATGTCTGACCTACCATGTACTGGGGCTCCTGTCTGCATGTTTTTTATTTAGGAAAACAACCCCCTAAAATGTGGATTTTTCCTGAACAATACACACAAATGATGTCCCTTATGCGCTGGGCTTTTCACCCAATGGATGGGGACAATTATGGCTTCTTCCTACAGGTGTGGGCTTCCAATGCCATTTTGGTGGATATGTGCGATCCCAGGGTTTCTGATGCAAGGGCTGCTGGGTTTTCCTGTTTGAAACCACACTGCTATGTGGTGAGGGAATTAACCTTTGGGGGAACACTCAGTTCTCTAACTATACTGTACATGATACTAATCCCTGAATTGGTGAAATGTACCTTTTCGTACATACAGACTTAAGAAAGAAATTAGATTTGGGTAACAGTGTACTACATGTAGCATGTGTTAGTGCAGAAATGAAGATTCTAGGGTAACCGAATTTCCCACATACACCATATAATTTTTCCTAGATACTGTAATACCTTGCACAAAACCAATCGAGGCTCTAGGACTTCGTGCTCATGGGCTAAGGCTGTATGTTGCAGGTGTTCCCTGTTCTCACTCTAACATAGCAAACAAATTTCTTCACTCCTATATTGAGACAAAAAGAAAACGAGTAACTCCAGAACTTGCGGTTGCTTTGAAAACGAATATAACATATTGTAATACCTCTTACTTCTCAGTGGCAAAGGAATAACGACAAAATTGCTAGAGGGAGAACTAGTGGCAGGCTACAGCAGTAACAGTCCACACTAAACAAACACAAAACAACCAGCCTGCTTGCTAAAAATGAGTAAATGCTTGATGACAGACAGTATGGGGAGGGGAAAGGTCCATTTGCATTGCACAATATACACTGCTTTAAAGGAAGTGTTTGCTAAGGTTTCTTATATAAAGACTCCATTGCATTTCCAGCCACAGACTTCTCTCTGGTGATGAAGATGGGACCATTGATGAACTAACGTTGTGGTGGTACTGTCTGTATACTGCTGTGTGTGCATGCAGGGGTGCAAATTCACTGAAGTAATACTAAATACATAAGATTCTTAAGACAGGGCCACGCTGAGCTCAAGGTGGCTAATATGAGCCGCAGGTGCACAGGACTATGGAATAATGTGCGTGTTTTTCCCAGCACCAGGCAGCTATGGATGACAGCGGCCATCTAGGAGGGGGAATAGGAATCTATCGAGTGAGCTCTGTTGCATCTGAAGTAGGAGAGCTGGGAGCAACTTTGCTGTGTGTTCTTGTTGAGTCATTTGCTCTTGAAGTCAGAGAATCCTACTGCGAGACACTTGGGTGGAGCGTAGCGTAGGACTGCATGTGTGAGATGCTGCCTTATAATGGGATTCCGAGATCTGGAGACCAGAGCAGGGTGCTTCATCGGAGATGCTATTGGTCATCTCCAAACCGTTTACCATCACCCCTCCTGTTTTCTCGACCCATTTTTGTTGGCTTTCAAGACGCAGTGTACTTTATTTCAAATAAGAGGCTTTCTTTTACCCTCATCAGGCCACATAATGCAACTATAATACCAACCAAAAGGGATCCTTGCAATCCACATCTGAAGAGCAAAATCTGCAGCTTTGGGAATGCTTACACACACCATAATCCTTTCCTTGGGTCACGCTATATAAACACCAGAAAGCACTGGATGAATTAATAAATTATTTATGGGGGGATGCTGCACTCTGTGCAGGCCCCAAAACAATTCTGTTATATGTTGGTGGTGCCCCTACCCAGCCTGGGGTATAACAAGCCGGAGTACATATGCAAATTAGCCAAAGAAGTGCATTATGGAACACTCCTTGTCAGTAGCAGTGAATAATAAATGAGCAGCTCTGGTCACTCCTCTATTATATCTTTTAAATTCTGTAATCATTTTTCGGTGTCCCTATCCCATCCAGGACACCCAGGGCTTGTCATATTGTTGGGGGCCACAAGAGATAGCCCCAAGGCCCTTGCAGCTCTGCTGTTTCCTCTACTAATGGGAGCATCCCATTTTTTTTTCTTTTTATTATTTTGTTTGTGCCTAAGTCCCGGCAGCAGCACCCACAGGTCTCCTACCCATTAGGGACTCTGAGAGAATACCCAAGGTCATTATTTAATCAATTATTAATTATATAGATTGATTCATTGTTTTTAGTTTTTTTTATATTAAGAGTATAATATTGTTTCCACATTCATGGGGTTACTTATATATGTATTGTGTTTGAAGTGAAGAACGTTCTGCACTCTTGCCTAGAGTGCAGTAGGAATAGTAAAATGAACTTCTTTGCAGTTCAAGACTTTCCCTACTTTCGTGCTGTTTGGATTGGGAATAGTGAATCTCACTCCTCCGAAAGTCAAAGCTTTCCATTCTGTTGCACAGACTGGAGTGAGAATAGTATATTTTATAACTCCAAACTACAACATTTTCTACTGTTGTGCTGTTTGGAGTGGGAATAGTAAATTTAGCCTCTCCAAAAAAGTGTTATCCACTTCATCTTTTTCCCGGAAAGTTTTGGGATGGGCCGTCCAGTGGGGGCCTGAGAAAAAGAGGGGGGGGGGCCTAAAATGAAGATTTCCATAGGCATTTTAGACATGGACAAAAAAAAAATGGCTTAACAGAATTACACCAAATTTTGCAAACTATGGTCCATATGTATGAAAACTGTGGTCTGCGAATCGCAAATAGCGATTTTTAAGAAGTCGCAATTGGCCATGTAACAAAATTGCGATTCGGAATTAGCGATTTCTTAAAAATCGCTATTTGTGGTTTGCGAAGCCCATTTACCGAATCGCAATTAGCATTCTCGCAATTTGCGATTTTTTTGCGATTCGGTAAAAAATTGCAAATTGCGAGAAAGTTCGAGAATGCACACCTGGAGGAGCCTGATGACATCACCAGCAGGAAATGAGTCGTCCCAGGCAATTTCAGGTGCCTTACCCAAACCAGCATCCTGAGAGAGAGCAGCCCAGCCACATAGAGCAGCACTCAGCAGGAGCAGAAACAACTGAGCCAGGATGGAGACCCCAGGAACATCACAGGAGAAGCAGGAGAGGAAGCGCAAGCTCAAGTTTAGTGAACAGGAGCTGGAGGTACTGACTGAAGAGGTTGTGAGGAGCCATGACCGCCTATTTGGGAAATCTTCACTCCAGGTTCCTGAGAGCGAAAAAAGAAGGTTATGGCTGGACATCCAGGGAAAAATCTGCGCCATTGGAGTGGCACAGCGCTCCATAGAGGAGATTAAGAAAAGGTGGTACGACCTGCGCTCCCGGGCAAAGGAGAGGGTGGCAAGGAGACTTGCGGAGGCCAGGGGCACAGGTGGCGGACCACCAACCGAACCACCATCCACACCACTGGAGGACCTGGTGGAATCCACACTCCTCCCTGAAGCTGTGACAGGGGTCACAGATATCGACACCTCCGGTCAACCGAGTACCAGCCAAGGTAAGTGCAATGTTGTTTGTGAACCCAATATGTGTATGCACAAAAGCCCCTTAGGAATTAGCATGTAATGTGAAGTAGTGTGTGAAGTAGTCCAGTCCACATCTTAGAAGCAGCACAACAATGCATTATGGGAGTTGCGGTCCACTAACTAGTACAGACAGTAGCATAACAATGTAATGAAGCATAGTGACACCCAAGGTAACACAACACACACAACACCATGTAGAGCAGTACCTGTACCTTTATTGCCATTTTCAGACAGATAATGTAACATACAGAACTGACATGCTGCATATTGTTGTTGCAGGTGGTCCAGGCCCAGCAGCCACACACAGTCCATGTGTAGGGGAGACGAACACCCAGCAGCCCTCTGACACCAACACCAGTGGGTCCCTCCACATCTCCACTGTGCGCCGCAGGCCCAGGGCACTACCACTGCCAGACTTCAGCGGCGACTCGGATGTGCAGCAGGAAGGGCCAAGCACACGGTCTGCACCAGACAGGCGCAGCCAGATACTGGGGGGCAGGGGTCAGCCAGCACAACGCTTGAGTGCCACAGTGTCCCAGCAGCAACCTCATGAGGCAGGTGAGGGTCCGTCCTTGTTCGGGGGCCTTGAGGCTGCTATGTTCCAGCAACAGTGCCTGCAAAACAAGTGCATACTTAGTTTGGACCGGAACCTCAGAGTCCACAATAGACACATGATGGGCCTGCATCGGCAACTGGACGCACTGAACAGCAACATCACACAGCTGTGTGAGGGACAGGTGCAGGCTTCTGAGGACACTAGGGAACTTACTAGTGCAGTGCGTGACCTCTGCCAGGAGCTGCACCATGAAAGGGTTAGCCGGCGCAGACAGGAACACCGATTCAGGACAATGTTTGGCAGCTAGTGCAGGTCCTCCAACAGGATGGCGAACTCCACAGCACTCATCGCCCGTCGCGCTGTGGCGGCACAAGTGGAGGCTGCACACACCAGCCGGGACGTGGTCCAGGGCCTTGTGCACATCACTAATGTGATTGAACTTGTCATGGGACAGAGATCTGCCACTCCCAGTGAGGTAGCCTGGGGGGACACTGAGGACAGTTCTAGCCTCAGTAGTGTGGCCGTACCTGCAGCAGACACCAGACGGCGCAGTGCCAGGCGCAGCATTGCGACTGAAGGTGACATTCAAGGTGCCAGTGAGTTAACTGGGCTCCCGAGTGGTGTGCGTGGGAGGAGAAAGTGACTCTTGCCACAATTACACTGGTGTTGCCACTATGACGTAATAGTGCGTGACTCAGTTCTTTTGTTAATTTTAGTTTTTTCCATCACCTGTTTACTTCATTTATCACTCATTCATTACCTGACGTAAGGTAATAAATTTCTATCACTACAGGTACAGTTGTCAGTGGATTTTTGTCATACATACACACGTCTGAAATGGTTGTGTGTGATGTCGTAACGCCTTTGCCTTCCCTCTGCTACACTGGTCCTGTCTGCTGGCTGTAGAGGTGGTATGGGATCGTCATCCTCATCTGATTCAGTGTCACTGATTTCTATAGGTATGCCCCTGGTTGTAGCTATATTGTGCAAGATTGCACAAATAGCCACTATTCTACATGTGGTTTCTGGACTGTACTGTAGTGCCCCTCCACTTTTGTGGAGGCAACGGAAGCGACTCTTCAGCAGGCCAAATGTGCGCTCCACAACGTTGCGGGTTGCCCTGTGTGCTGCATTGTATCTCCGTTCTGCTGGTGTTGCGGGATTGAGGTAGGGCGTCATCATGTAGGTGCGCACTGCATAGGCACTGTCTCCTGGAAGGGACAGAAGATGTGATGAGTAACTCTTCCATCTGACATGGGTTTGTCATCTATGCGCCAGTGTACAGAGGGACATTACCTAAATCAAATCAAATCAAAAACATTTATAAAGAGCGCTACTCACCCGTGAGGGTCTCAAGGCGCTAGGGGAAGGGGTTACTGCTGCTCGAAGAGCAAGGTCTTGAGTTGCCTCTGGAATGCGAGGTGGTCCTGGGTGGTCCTGAGGTTGGTGGGGAGGGAGTTCCATGCTTTGGCTGCCAGGTAGGTGAAGGATTTTCCTCCTGCGGTGGTTCTGCGGATACGTGGGACGGTGGCGAGGGCGAGGCTGGCTGAGAGAAGCTGACGGGTGGGCGTGTAGAACGAGAGGCGGCTGTTGAGGTATTCGGGGCCCATGTTGTGGAGAGCTTTGTGTGCTTGGGTGAGGAGCCTGAAGGTGATCCTCTTGTTGACGGGGAGCCAGTGCAGGTGTTTCAGGTGGGCGGATATGTGGCTGTGGCGAGGGATGTCGAGGATGAGGCGTGCAGAGGCGTTCTGTATGCGTTGGAGACGTTTCTGTAGCTTTGCGGTGGTCCCTGCGTATAGGGTGTTTCCGTAGTCAATGTGAAGTAATGATGTCCTACCTGTGTGTCATAGGAAGTATTGTTGGATCACAGATGTTCTGTTGTCCTCATCCTCATCCTCTGCCTCCTCATCCTCACTGTCCACAGTGTCTACTGCTGCCACACGGGCATCTCCATCCGCCTCCTCCTGCAGGAATGGGACATGGTGTATGGGAGGCAGGTTATGCAACATGCAGCATGCAACCACTATCTGGCAGACTACTACCTTGGAGAGTAGCACTGGGATCCACCAGTTGGATGGAGGCACCGGAACTTGGCCTTCACGAAGCCAACGGTCCTTTCAATTTTCCTTCTTGTTCACCCACCGGCCTCATTATAATGTTCTTCTGCACTTGTCCTGGCAGTCCTCACAGGGGTCAGCAGCCATGAGAGGTTGGGGTAACCAGAGTCACCTGCAAATACTGAGGGACAACATTTAGCCACACACAATTCTATATGGCCCACACCATACCCATACACCAACATATACTGCGGGGGAACCAGGGTTCACCTATTAGCCACACCCTGTGCCTCTGTAGTTGGGCCATCACATTTGGGATGCTGCTATTCCTCAGGACAAAGGCATCATGCACCGACACTGGATACGTAGCATTGATGTGGGAGATTTAGTGGTCCGCAAGGCACACCATCTGTGCATTCATAGAGTGGAAACTCTTCAGATTCCTGAACATCTGTTCATTCTGGCAGGGGGGACAAATGCTATATGTGTTCCTTACATCGCACCAATTATGTTGGGGATATGTCACATTGCATAGAACTCGGCCTTCACTATGGCCAAATCTTCAACCTGGGGGAAAACAATGTAGCTGCACATGTGTTTTATCCTGGTAGACAACACTCCTGTCAGCACTATTGAGAACATTGGCTGTGACATTCCTGCTGCCAAGCCCACTGTCACTTGGAAATAACCAGTTGCCAGGAAATGGAGTACAGACAGCACTTGCACAAGAGGGAGGATCCCAGTGGGTTGACGGATAGCAGATATGAGGTCAGACTCTGTGATTGTGGCCCTGTCCAGTCTATAGGTGAGGATAATGTGCCTGTCCTCCAGTGCTGCCAAGTCCACCAAGGGTCTGTACACGGGGGTATGTCTCCATCTCCTATTAATCTGCAGCAATAGCAATCTAAGGGACACAGGAGTGAGGATCCATCCAGTCACAAACTGAACAATGAAGCTACAACAGAACTATGCATCCTGTAAATATGTAATGGGTCAGTGTTATTTGTCGCGTATGTCCTAATATATCATGTGACGCAGAATCATTCCAGGGCCTACTCCCCCTGAAATGGCATCCGCCTGTCCTGTGTGGAGAGACAGGTGGAAGTGAGGTAATTCCGCTGACATTGTGCACCCTTGCGGGAGGCGGTCGGGAACCGCCTTGCAACTCCTCATTGGTTAACATTGGGCGCTATGGGGTACAGTGGCCAATGGTGATCTACGCCGGCGGTGACGGTATGCACCGCCGTGGACGTGACTGCCATTTTCTATCATATTCCTCACTTGCTACCGGACATTCCATAGGAGAGGACCTAGACTGCATGTGCTGCTGTGACCTGTGTCTGGAACCTACCATGGCCCATGTGACCAGGGAAAGGGCCCCAGCCTTCACTTCGGAGGAGTTGGAGAGACTGGTGGATGGGGTCCTATCCCAGTACGGACTGCTGTATGGGCCTCCAGACCAACAGGTGAGTACACTGTGAGCACCATGCATGTTGCATGAATGCATGGAGGTGTGTGTGTGAAGGCCTCGTGTAAGGGGGGTGGGTGGATGTCCTCTGGTCGGTGTACAGGCTGTGTGCTGGGCCATGTGTGTGTAAATGGTGATGGAAACGGGTATTGTGGGCCATATGTGTATCAGGAAGGACTGTTTGTCTAAATCTATTTTCATGTGTATATTGCCTCAGCAGGTCAGCGCCCATCAAAAGAAGGGTATATGGCATGCCATCGCCAAGGAGGTGCTGACCCTGGGGGTCTATGGCAGGCAGAGCACCCACTGTCGCAAACGGTGGGAGGAGCTGAGACGCTGGGCATAGAAGACGGCGGAGGCCAAGCTGGGGATGGCCTCCCAACGAGGAAGGAGTGCCCGTCGAACCCGGACCCCACTGATGGCCCGCATACTGGTGGTGGCCTATCAAGAGCTGGATGGGCGCTTGAGCGCATCACAGCAGCCACAAGGGGGTGAATACAGTGGCTATCATTACAGTTGATGGGGTGGTATCCAGGTGGGGGATGTGTGTAAGTGGGTGTCAAGCCTGACATTGCAGCACAGGTCCCCTGGTGGCTAGGGTTTAGAAGGGAAAATCTTACAACCTAGCTCGTAGGCATCCGCTACTGGTCAGGGCTGCGTGGGTCCCAGGTGTGCTGCATTTGGCGGTGTGTGCCACTACCCATGCCTTGGCTGCTAACTAGTTCTCTCATACTGCAATGCATATTGCGTAGGGCTGTTCCCTGTGTGTGAGGGTGCTGTGTACACCAACGGTGGTATTCGTGCAGCCATTGACCCAGTGTATCCGTTGTCTATTTCCCCCCCAGTTTTTTTTTGTCATCCTGTCCTAATGTGCATTAGCATCATCTGGCGGAGGAGCAGAGGCACCAACGACAGAGGAAACTGCATCCCACAGGACCCAGGTGGCAGAGTCCACCGACGGTGAGGGCACCAGTGGGACGGAGGGCAAGGGGAGCACCACGGCGGAGACTGGAGTGGAAAGTTCAGACACAGATGCCTCCTTTGATGAAAGCTCCCTGATGGTGGCGGACCCTTCTGTGACCACCCCAGCTACAGGCACAGCCGCCACCCTCCATACCAGCACTGCCCTCCAAGCAGCCTCTCATCAAGTTGCCCGTGCCCGCTCACCCAGGAGGGTGGGCACCTCCTTTGCCCCAGGCACCTCAGGCCCTGCCCCAGTTAGCTCTGCTGCCCTAAGTGAGGAGACTATTGACCTCTTGAGATCCATCTCTGTAGGGCAGTCAACCATTGTGAATGCCATCCAGGGGCTGGCGGCCCAGATGCAGATATCTAATGCATTCCTAGAGGGCATTCACACTGTATTGGCGGCCCAACAGAGATCGATTCAGGCTCTGGCCTCCTTTCTGATGGCAGCCATTGTCCCTGTTCCTACCGTCCCCCCTCCAACTTCCACTGCCCAGTCCCAGTCCCCTCAACCTATCCCAGGCACACATATAGACGAGCATGCACACAAGACAACACCCAAAAGTGTCACAGGCAAATACAAGCACCACACTTCTTCCCACAGGCACTCACACAAACACCATCCAGTTGCAGACACAACATCCACTATTTCCACTGTCTCCCCCTCATCCTCCTCCTCCACCTCCCACCCAGTTACGTCCACACTCACACCTGCATGCACTACATTATCATCCACTACTAGCGTCACCACACCAAGCAGAACACACACCTCACTGGCAGACACCTCCACAACAGCCATGCACATGTCCCCTGTGTCCTCTCCCAATGTATCTGTCCCCGCCCCTAAAATACACAAACACAAGCACTCAGACACCCAACAGCCATCTACCTCACAACACATACAGCCCATGCAATGCATACAGCCCATGCACCTGCACCCAAAAGTAGCAGACAAACACTTATAACAACCACTCCCTCATCCTTCACTCACATTCCTTCTCCCTCTTCCCGCCCCAATGTCCCTAAAAAATTGTTCCTATCCACCATTGACCTCTTCCCTACCCCGAACCCTCCCCCATCCAGCACATTTGGCCAGGGTAGGAAGAACCCAGCCAAGCACCTCAGCCACACAGTGCATGGGTCCAGTCCTCACCGCACCAACTCGTGGTGGAAAGGGATCCAGGCCACATGTCCTGAATGGGAAGGAGCCTGCACCAGCCAGCCTAAAGGGGAATGAAACTGCTCCAGCAGGAAAGAAGGGAAAGGAGCCTGCACCTGCCACCTGAAAAGCCAAGGAGCCTGTACCAGCAGGCAGGAAGAGCAAGGAGCCTGCACCAGCAGGCATGAAGAGCAAGGGGCCTGGACCAGGAACTGTGACAGAGCCCCCACCACCAACCATAGTTGTGCATCCATCCGAGGTTGCAGGGGATGGGCAGGAGCCTCCCCCCACCAGCAGCACCACTACTGGGCAGCCATCTGAGGTTGCAGGGGATAGGCAGGAGGCTCCCCCTACCAGCATCACCACCACTGTGCAGCCGTCCGAGGTTGTAGAGGATGGACAGGAGCCTCCCCCAACCAATAGCACCACCACTGTGCAGCTGTTACCGCCGGTGGACGGTATGTCATCCTGCCTCCAAGGGCTGCTGTGCAGCCTGCCCCTTCAAAAACCAGTGGGCAAGACACTCACCTGAGAGACTGTGGCCTTGCACTCCCCAGGACCAGGCACAGGGCATGTTTCCCCCTCCAGAACCAGTGGGTATGACACCCACCTGAGAGACTGTGACCCATCACTCCCCAGGATCAAGCATAGGGCACGTTGCCCCCTCCAGAACCAGTGGGTATGACACCCACCTGAGAGACTGTGGCTCATCACTCCCCAGGATCAAGCACAGGGCATCTTGCCCCCTCCAGAACCAGTAGGTGAGACACCCACATGAGAGACTGTGACCTTGCACTCCACAGGACAATGCACAGAGCATGTTGCCCCCTCCAGAACCAGTGGTCTTGTTACATCTCCCGGCTGAGGTGCCCCCCATCCCCTGTCCCCATTTACTAACTGATGCCCCTGCAGTGTTCTCTCCGTGTTGAAGCAGGTGACACGTGTGGCCTTTGACTTTGGCCTGTGGCCATGTGGCCTACTTGAGGACTGGGCTGTGTCACTTTATATGTACATATGTATATATCTATTATCTTGCACAACTTATTTTTCCTACTGTGTTGATCTCATTACATTCACTTTTGCGAAATCTTTTTGTCCTTGCATTATTCAGCCGAGTTACGGGGTAAAATAGTTTTTTGAATGCATCTGGTTGTGTGTATGGTGTGTGTGTGTGGGGTGTGTGTTGTGCGTGTCACTTTCTTTTTCATCTCCCCTCCCTTGTGTGCTAGGCGTCTGTACTCACAGTCGTCGTCTTCGCCGGCGTTGGTGTTCGTGGTGGAGCAGAACATAGAATATCATCGGGAAGACATGCAGTTCAGGTTCAATGGCTGCGTGGTTCTTCCATGTGTCTCCAATGGTGATTCCTTTCCCTTCTGAGCTCAGTTTCCATCAGGCTTTTGACGTTGTTGGTACCGCCCCGGAAAAGGTATCAGTTTGCAGTGTCTTAATATGGTGGGCGGATCATTGACTTCCACCTGGCTGTAGGCGGCTACCACTGTGGTGGCCGTTGTTTCCGCCCTGGCGGTCGGTGTGGTACATTGACTGTCTATCGGAGATCTTTCCGCCATGGTCATAATTTGACAGTAGTTACCGCTAGCCTGTTGGCGGTGTTACCGCCACTTTATCATCGACCGCCAGGGTCGTAATGAGGGCCATAATACCATGACACCCACTGCATGTGTGTATGCATGATTTTTACGTTTGGAATAGAGCACCCTTGTTTAAAATTTCACCTGTCATTGTTGCACTTGATGCTGGGACTTCTCTCTGTCACCCTCTCCTCTAATCGCATATTAGGGACAAACAACCACACAACCTCAACAGAGGCACACTAAAGCACACATGCATACACAAGCTATTACTGAATACACTTTTAGGATCCATAAGTTATGATTCAGATGCCTTGACCATACAGAAGGTGCTGATGTACTCTCCAGAACCTGTATGCAAAATTACATGTTGCATCATCACCTTGAGGCAGGGCTTACATATACATCTTGACCTTGAGTTTCTACCATACCCAGGTACCAAGGGTGAGATATGAGAATAGCGGTCAAGATTGGCTAGTTAACTCATTTTGTCTTGAGCTGCTAGCTTGGTTGTTGCATGTATGTGGATGGACAGTGTCTTGTCAGTGATGAGTGTTGGACTACCACACTGTTCAAATAGACCATCCTGAAACAATTCTGCTTAATTTACATATTCTTATCAACAAACATTCAGTACTCTAGTTAAAAGTATTCTACTACTTGATTTTATATAACATTCATATCCTTTTCATTAACAACACATACGTACAAACTATCACAGTAAACACGTTAAAAACCTACTTTTGACACATTAATGACACAAACAATAAGAGGTACTGTTTTTGGCATCTTCTAAAGGAACTGGGTTTCACTACATGGAGGAAGATTACTCCTGCATGCAGAGGACTGTCCTCTGCTTGCAGAGTGTTCCGTCTGCAGCAGACATCTCAACCCTACATGCGGGACATAGAACTCATCAGTTGGAGTGCCTCCCACTACAAACACAAAATTACATAAGGGAACAGGAGGCCAGCAATTTTGTGGGCATTTTGACGTTGTCCTCCTGGCCACATTCTTGTTGATTCCACATGACACCATAGTACAGGATGATTCTGAAAATCCATTGGCTTAGCAGCAGAGAGGCAGTAAAGTGTATTATTTTTATTTTCATTTAAGAGGACATGTCTTTGGCCTTGCATTGCATGTTGTAATTAACCTGTGTTGTGTATGTGTAATGAAGGGTATAAAGGAATTAAAGGTTTAGAATAACAAAGTGCATGTATTGCTACCATTTTGGTTGGAAATACTAATCATCTTATCAGGGAATAATAGAAATGCTTTTCAAATTCTTTATTTTGAGCCAACACAATAGAAAAACACTACTTCCACATTTGGGAACTATATCATTTCCATTTTGTAAAGTTTAGTTTATGTGATGCAGAAATTGTGCATCATCACCTTACACTCAAAACACCGTATTTATCTTTATTTCCATTTTTCCATTTATCCATTTTAAATATTTATATTGTCCATATTTCCATGAAAAAAATAATTCATTCATTCCCATTGCATTAAAAAAAACTGATATAAAATTACAAATTACACTAAAGTAACAATATCACATAATCCAATCAATAGCAATAATAATAATTAAACATAATCATAAAATCTCCTATAATATATTAAAAACACAAAGTTGTTACAAAAATTAAAAATTACCTAATGGTGCTCTCAAAACATTACCCTTGTAAAGCACAATGAAAAGTTTTTTTTAAACATAAGCGATTTCCTGTGAAGAAAAGCAAATTTGAGAAGAGAACAAACTCTAAAACAAACCACAGGAAAAATTAGCTGTTGGCGAAATAACAAAGCTGGTTTGCATTCAGTGAGGGTGACAATCTTCAGGACAGGAATTAACAATATTTTAGCAAAAGAATGATGCATTTACAAAAAAGGTCAGAAAGTAATTTGCTATGTACAGAATGCTCATCACATGGGTAAATGAGAATAGCAGAGATATCATACTGGGCCAGGGGAAAATATAAATTCTTCTCATGATCCCCAGTCTAAATCTAGTCAGGATTATCCTCCTGTCCAAAATGTTAAATACCATATCTATATACGGCTCTGTGAGACTCTAATGAAAAAGTATTAAACATTAGTTGGTTTGATTAATTCAACAGCTTCCCTTTCCTGCAGCTTGGAGGCCAAAAAATGTTTTCCTAGCCACGATCTGCCCATATCGTTTAACTCTCCTGGGCTGTAAAAAATTGAAGGTCAATTTACCTTACTGCTTGATGTAACAGAGCCACAGGATCAGAAGGCCCAAATCATGGCATTAACAGTCATCAATAACCTCCCTGTTAAACAAAGCATGAGGATTGCACTAAAAGGAGCACCTCCTTCCTAAGCCTTAAGCTCCCCCTTCACATTTTATGTGTCACCCCTGAAGTAGGTTCTTGATAGTCCATAGGGCAGGGTACTCTTTAATTAAAAGGCTGGACATGTACCTTTAGGTTTTACATGTCCTGGTAGTGAAAAACTCCTAAATGTATTTTTCACTACTGTGAGGCCTACACCTACCATAAGGTAAGATTGGAGATTTCTTATCACATTCAATAAGCTGTAATTGATTGGGAGCAGATAGCTATCTTATGCAATCTGTTTCCATTTTTGTTCGACGGGAACGTTACCATCATTGAAGTAAAAAGTTTGAATAGGGATGGTCAGAAACTTTTACACCCAAGCCCGGAACATCACTCAGTTACTCGATTTGGTTTGGGGGAACAACGTCATTATGATTTAGGGCAGTAGGCACTTGTGATTTTTGATGTTTTTGGACATAATTAAGCATTCTTTTTATGGACTTATGGACTAATATTTGTTACTCTTTAAATAAATATGTTTTTATTTAGTCCTCTTTGTACATACAATTCTTCCCCTTGGCGTTTCCTGGTATATGTTTATTAATTGCATATCAGGCAAAATGAAAGTTTAGCTATTTAAAAAAATACTTTTAAACCCATAATAACACTTGTAAGTGCAATACATATTACAAAGAATAAAAAACAAAGGATAGGACCTAAATATAAATTACTATGTAGTAACTTCAACATGAAGCATTCAACACATATGAAAGACAAACAAAGGTATTTAAAAAAAATGGACACATTATTTTATATTTACAAATTGCTTTCAGTGAGTGTGTGAGGGATACAGTTGAGAAAGTTCACAAAACACAAGCTATTTTCGGGTTTATGCTAATACTCCACCTACCCAATACTGGTGGTGAGATTACTTGAAAGTGTGCTTGTCTTTCAGTTAAGTTAGAGGTGGTTGCATTACTGGTGCTGAAGGCAGAGGTGGTGGAGGTGGTAGAGGTGAAGGTGGATCATGTGGAAGCAGTGCAGGTGGTGTGGCAGAAGTAAGAAGTAGATGGGTGGTGTACCCCTCCTCGGTTCAGGTTCATCTGCACATTTGCCATGAAGAGTGCAATTAGCATGTTGTTCTTATTACTTCTGTCATCTTTGTCAACAAGCCATATTGCCTGGGACTCTCTTGGCTACGAATTTGGATATGTTCTCAGAACTACTTTACTATGTCTTGGTTACACTTTTCAACATTATCCAAGGCACAGGTCTGCCTCACAATCATCAGAGGGAGTCCTTTTAGGAAGGCAACTATCTCATAAACGTAGCCCCATAGCATGGCTATCCTCCTACAATTTAGAATGCTGAAACAAATGTTCCCCTTAGAGAGCAGCGTTAGATCATGCCAAACCCCCTAAATGCAGTTATGTCGGACATGGTCAGCAGGTTGTCCAGCATGGAGATGGGTACCATGTGGGGAGAGAATGAAGAATGAGGGATGTATTTTTCTCACCAGGGTTGTTCCCTCCCTCCTGATGAATGATGGAAGGAGTGTGTTGGAGATCGGACAGAGGTACATATTGAGGGATGTGTGGAGGTGACTATTGGGTTAGCAGGACAAACATTTGTGGCTGCTGAACTACTGGGAGAGAGATGATATTTCTCAGAAATGATTTTGGAGGAAGCATGCTGCCCTGTCATAAAGTAGCCTGCTTGGAGTTGTTCTATGAAATGGCAACAGTGATCTCCTCCTTGACCAGCTTTTGCTCATGAGCTCCTCTTTTTCTCAAGCAATATTAGCTGTTAAAATAGCAGCTTGTTTGAGAATTGGATTCACTCATTTGTTTGCTCTTAGTCACCTTCTTATAGATGGGTCAGCATCATTGTCCAGCGAAATTTCCCCAGTACCTAGATGAAGATGATATAAACAGTTGAAGTACATCAAATGCAGTTTTGTGTCTAATGTCCAACAGAGTGCTTTAATTGGCATTATTCTCTAACAAGAACAACTTTAGTACTATATGAAAAGAAAGAAACACATGAAATTTAGGTTGATCCATGCATGGAATTATTCTGTATCAAAAATTTCAACTTGTCAGCTGGAGCCACAGATATTTGATATCTGGATAACCGCTTGAGGTCAGCTGATGAACTTGTGTCTTGTAGTTGATGTTGCCAAGGTAGCACCAGCTCCAGCAATTATAGGAATACGAATTCTGTTCAATGTGAATTGTCAGTCTAGAAAATAAATAATGACCATAAATGCTGACTTTTTAGACATAAATACAAAAAAGGAAAATAATCAACACCAATGCAAGTGTTTTTAATATTTTATGTATCAACCACATTTAGACAAATAAGTTACTTAAAGGATTACTCTTGAGATGTAGAAGGCAACATAAGAAGTTTCCAGAGCTACCTGACTGACTGAAGGGAGACGTGTCATAGATGCTACTACGAATTCATCTGATGTCATCAGGGTTGTTGTTCACAAGGTGGACAAAAAGTACTGGTGTATGACAGAAGCTGATGGAAGGAAGTCATACATAGGGGAGGGGGGGTAAGCCACCCTAAGAAATAAAAGATAATTATATTTAGATAGTTAAAATATTCATTTTGAGATCCACAGAGGTTCCTTTCCTGCAAGTTAAGACAGATCCTTACATATATCTTACAGTGTTTCCCTTATATTGGCAAATCTAGGGGCAATATTATAAGACAATTTATAATTTAGTCAAAAATTGCATTACATATTGACCGGGGTGCCAAGAGGGATGTGTAACAAGAGACACATGGCTACCCTGTCAGCAACAAATGAAAAGAAAGGGTTAAACCCAAAGCTAGAAGAGCAGGCATTTTGCCTACTAGTCCTTACCATCTTTGTGCTATGTGGTGCCAATCCTGGTTTTGGCATAGTGGTAGGAGCAGAAGTCAATGTTGTGGTAGGCGATGGATGGGGCAACAACACAGGGCCTTAAAATGGCAGTGTAATTAGGTATTAGGTTTTAATAAATCAACTGGTAGAAATCTGCCATAGTGTGCTAATGGCAGTGCTAGCATAAGGACATTCTTTTCTGTGTGTAGTTTGGTTGCATTGCAAGACTTGCCCTCTGAGTTGTCCTGCTGCATTTGCTATGACTCCTGTCCCAGCCAAAACAATCAATCTACTACAAAAAGTGACTGTATGAAATTAGTAGCAATAAAAGAAATAGCTTTCCATTTCCTTCACTGAGCCATCTTCAATCTATTCCATCTTTTTTACTCATACAGATGCTACTCTGAAGCGCCATGAGTTCTACGAACTACATTGTCTGTACATGTAGACAATAACATTTCTCATACTCAGCACCTCTCTTCCAATCCTTCGTTCTTGTGCTTTCTTTTGTAGGATACACCCTCCTTCCAATATGTGTCCTTACTCCCCTGTGTGCCCTCTTCCCCATGGTGCTCTTCAGTCATGGCTCGTGGGTGTTACAGGGGGTGGATATTAATTAAAAAAAAATAAAAAACTTACTTGCACGCAGGCCGCGCCTCTCCACTCCTCTGTCTCCGCTGCTACAGCTGGCTGGAGGCACAGCACAAACTCCCAGCCTGCCCTGTGGCCAATCCTGACACTGCTTAGAGCAGATTGACAGGGAGTGCCCAGCCAGGGCACTGCTAGGCAGACTGGGAGCCTGTGCAGGCTCTCTCTAGCCTGGCAACTATCTTGCTGGGCTGGAGAGAGCCTATTGCACAAGTCGGTCAGCCCCAACACACATGCGTTCTGTTCCCCTCACTGCTTGTCAAGTCAAAGAAACTTTATTTCGGCTACAAGAGCCATAAAAGCGCATAGCAGCAATAAATACAAATAAATACACAAGGTAATAAATATAACAATACATAAAATGATAAAAATGGAATAAAGATAAAATACACTCACACAGTGCGATGGGACAGTCTAGTTGGAAGCATTAAACAGATAAGAATTTCCCTCTGACAAACCAGCTAGCTCTGAGGAACTTGGCAATGGCGATCACTAGCGTTGGCCTAGTGTCTGATCTGAGGATTCGCAGGGCTATTTCAGAGCTGCGGACGCCCAGCAGTCTACATGCCGGGGCCAGCCATTTCCTACGTGAGGCGGTGTATGCGGGGCAGACAAAAAGGACGTGAGGGAGATCCTCGACGGGGGCTTTGCAGGCTGGACAGGCGGTTGATTAATTGTGTGACCAGCGGCTGTGAAAAGTCTTAATGGTAATGTTCCAATGCGGAGCTGAAAGTACAGTTTCCTTTCCCTTGGGACCGTGATTATGTCCCAAAAAGCCTCATACTTGGATGTCTCTTTTAAGTTAACAAAGTCACAAGATAATGTACTGTGAAGTGCAGCCCCTATATCTTCGTGATCTGCCATTTGCCAATATAGTTTCTTTAATTCGCTTTTCAAGGGAAAGACGGAGGTGGTTGGTGAATTCCAGAGTTCACTGAGCCCGAGTGAGTAGAATGACCCCTTGATGTATCGTAGCCAGGGGATTCTGTGAAGATGATCAGCTTTTAAAATGACCTGCAGGGCTTCAGTAAAGGTTTCAAGCTCTGGAGTAGTCCAGAGACGCCGCCAGTACAGCAGAGGGCGTAGGCGGGCTTTATGACCGATGCGTTTTATGCCAAGATCCTTAAAAAGGGGGAACAGTGGAGTGCTTGGCGGAAGGTACACAGGGTTTCTCAGGAAGTTGTTCTCTGCGATGCTTATGTCTTGGATTTTAGCATAACCCCATAGTTCGGCGCCATTAAGAGCTGAGGTCGCAGCCTGGGCTTCATATATCTGTATTGCTGTGCGAATTGGTTTTGTGTGTGAGAGGTGAAAGTTTTTTGATAGTACCTCTGTTGTTTGCTTTAGTTTTAAGGCTTGATTTCCTATGTGTGATTTCCAAGACATGTTGTCAGTCAATGTTATACCCAGGTAGCTAAAAATGCCCACCTTCTCAAGTGTGGTGCCCTCTAGTGTAAACTTCCCTCTAAAAGATCTATGGGGATTAAGGGTCATTAGTTTTGTTTTAGAGGCATTGATTTCAAGTCCCCGCGTTGAGCAGAATTTCTCAAAACACGTTAGGAGTTTCCTTAGTCCACTAGGGGTCTTGGATATCAAGAGAGTATCATCTGCAAAGAGCAAGACAGGGATTTTTTGTGTGCCAAGTGATGGTGCGTCAGCCTCCACTCTAAGCAGGGAAGTGACGATTTCATTGATATACAGAGAGAAGAGGGTCGGGGGAGGACACACCCTTGCCGCACACCCCTTGATACATGGATTCTATCAGTTAGTTGACCCTTGTTGTCCCACCTAACTCGTGCGTAGTTGTCCTCATGGAGCCGTATCAATATTGCTAGGATATGCTCCGAAATTCCCATTCGGGAGAGAGTGTTTCATAGCTTGTTGCGAGGTACTAGGTCAAAAGCAGACTTTAGATCCACAAAAGCTACATAAAGGCTCCCTTTGCCAATAAGCACTGTTTTCCAGTATAGAAATAGGAACCTGAGGGCTTGATCAGTGGTAGATATTTTCTTCCGGAAACCAGCTTGGAGGGGACTAAGGATATCATGTTCGGTCATCCAGTCTTCGATCTTTCCCAAGAGGCAGTGGCAGAAGACTTTTTGCACACAGTCAATTAGACTAATAGGCTATAGTTGCAGGGAAGTGATCTGTCGCCCTTTTTAAAGATTGGAATAACAATAGCCCCTTTCCAGGACTCTGGGATAGGCGCCCCAGATGCTATAACGTTCGCTATGATGGTGAGGTATCTTGACCAGGGTGCTATGTCGGTTGAGAACAGGTCTACTGGGACACCATCCGAGCCAGGCGCCCTGCCGCGTTTTATGGTGCCTAGGGAGTAAGTTATGTCACTTTGAGAGAACAACTGGGGTACTTCAGTGGTGGGTGCCAAAGAAGTATTTAGGCAGGGGTCCATGCAGACAGGAGTGGGGCTATCATGGTCATGGGAGTACAGCCTGCTAAAATGATCTACCCAGTCCCTCAGGGCAATGTTGGTTGTAATGTCCAATCCACTGCTTTCTGGGCCTCGCGCGGCCAGGGACCAGAACAGACTACAGTTCCTCTCGCGGACAGCGTCACTAAGTGCTGTCCACCACTTGTCATCTTGGTCACGCTTGGCTTTGAGTATGGCTGACTTGTAGGACTTTCTAGCTAGGCGGATGGCAGTGGCATCCTTGGATTTAATAGCTTGGATTAAGTGCCTATTTAGGGACCGACACATTTTATTGAACCAGCGGTGCCTACTTATGGGTCTCTTGCCATCATGGGCTGGGGATACTAAGAAGTGGGCTGCGATATCCCTGAAGCATGAGGTGTGGATTAAACTTATTTCCTTATATGGGATTGCGGGACCCACCTCTAGGTTCATTAATGTAGTCTTTAGGGTGTTATTGGCAGCGTTGATGAGTGCGGGTCGAGCCACAATCTTGTCCCACTTTAGGTGTCGTTTGTCGTTAGCCAGGCTGATACCCTCTGGTGCTGCTACTGAGGAGTTAATCATGGGCGAGAGGCCGCCCAAAGCTAACGTGTGAACAATGAGAGGATTATGATCACTTTCAGTTCTTTCAACAATCGTCATATCGATGACTAGGGGCCATAATCTTATGTCGAATAGACAGTAGTCGATTCTGCTGGTGTGGTTGGTTTTGTTGAATGTGTGATGGCCTTTGGTGTCTGATTTGGTTCTGCCATTTAACGCCCTGAGCCCAAATTCCATGGTCAGTGACTTAACCTGGACAGCAACCTGCGTCCATCTCTTGATGGGTGGAATGGACAGGGCGGGGATAGACCAAGCTCGATCCTTCTCGTCTGTGGACCTGAGATCATCCCAGTCTAAAGGTTCGAATGTGACATTAAAGTCACCTGCCACAATGGTTTTATGATGGCAGGGCAGTTTTGCAAAAGGGCTGCCAGGTCACAAAGGGTTTTGGAGACTTGACCTCCCCGACCCCTCGGGTGTAGATATTGAAAATGTTCACAACAATGTCAGGCCCAAATGATAAACGAAGACCTAACAGGTCGGGGGAGTCGGTGGGTAGCTGTAATATATGACAGTTAAGTGATGTTCTGATCCAAACGGTCAAGCCCCCTGAAGGCCTGCCTCTAGTACTAGGCACGGCAAGGATATGGAAGTTTGAATAGCCTGTTCGAAAAAGTGGATCGGTTGACCATGTCTCTTGAAGAAGGCATATGTCATGTTCATCAATAAAAGAGGTGAAGGATGGAAGAGGGAGGATAGATTTCAAACCTGCCACATTCCATGAGACAAGTCGTACTCCAGTGAGCGGTTGAGCTATCCTGTCTAGATGCCTGGTATTTGCATGATTAGCTGCCAGAGGTTGATTTGGCAGGTGTGGTTGAGTCGGAAGAAGTGGATCATTACCCACATTGGTCAGTGAGACCTGGGGTGAGTGGTGATGTTATCTAGTGGAGCTGGCCAGGCCAAGGTGGGGGAAGTGCTTGCAGGCTTAGGTATCGGTTCTTGATTTGGTGGGTAGTATTCCTGCAGGATGAAAGATGCAGTATTGTCATATTTGCACAGTGAACTCTCAGAGGTCTTGAGGAATATATCGTGAATGGGAGAGAGAATACTTGCACTGGCAGTGTTAGGGATTGCAGCATACCTGGGGGTGATTGATATTAGTTGGCTGCGTGGTATTTCAGCATAGGTTTTGGATGAAGCTTTAAGTCAATCGTTCTCGCCCAGGGTGGATACATTTTTTGCTTGGCAGTAGCTCGGACAATCCCCGTAGTGCGTAGGTGGCCTAGGGTATTTGAACCGGATGCGCGAGTGTGCTGGTGGGCTTGTTCTTGCATCTAGGGCCACCAAATTGTCCACCATGGTCCCGTCCTTGAGTGTCAGTTTTAAAATATCAAAATGTGTTCCCGGGTCTGGCCATCTTGCTACATTGATTATGTCCTCGCGTATTACAGAGCGACAGCCTCTTACATGGCGAATCCAATGGATTGCCTTGTTTTTAATAGAGTCTGCCCCTTCCTTATGTGTCGATGTGTTTAATTTGGGGACGTTAACCATTAGAACTACATTGCCTGATTGAGACCAATTATTGGCAGGCTGTGCAGAGTATTTTGGGGCAGTATTGCTCATGAGTTTGGGGATTTTGTGATGGTCGTCTAGTGTGTTTTCCTGCACCTAACCTGTTGTGCAAAGGAGGCTGGAGTAAGTTCTTAGTCTTGGCACCAACTGGGACGAGGCCATCACGGCTGGGTGCTAAAAGAATGGGCAGATTCGTCATGGGGCCTGGTAGGGTTGGGCTCTGGGTAAGGTTCATGGTGGTCGTGTCATCTGCAAGAGTTAACTGTTTTACTACTGCAATTAAGGAGTTAACCATGAGCCTCAGTTCTAGTACTTCCTTTTTTAAATCTGGTATGCTTTGAATGTGCTGTGGGTTAATGTGAGTTGAGTATGTGCTTGCGGGTGCTAGCCCATCCACCCTGATACCTGGGTCGATGTCGTTATGTGATTCTGGGGTGTTAATTAGCGGGTTAAAGCGGTTGCTACACTGAATGAAATCATTAGAGTCCAGTTGTAGCTCCTTCACTAGAGATGGAGCAGTGTGGGTGATAACATTCCTGCCCTCTTCCTGTCCTGTAGTGGCTGTGTCCTGTTGCCCGCGTTTCACGAAGATTTCAGCAATTTTCTTTGGGCCAGCCCTCCTATTGGCTGGGGAGTGCTCCCCCCCAGTGCCGTTAGAATTATTTCCCTGAGGAGTAGTTAAAATGTCCTTGCATTCACCCAAAGGAGAGTAAATTCTGTCCATGACGCAGTTACTAGCTGCATGCTTGTGTCTTTTCCGCTTAGCTTTTAGCGCAGCCTCTGCCCCAGCCTCTATTGCTTTCCTTTTACCGATCTGGGACGGTTATTGGTGATAAAACATTCTATAGAGTATCAGTATAATGGTGCAACCTACGGGATGGCACAGTATTGGCAATAGCGCATAGAGCTAAAATCAATGATGCCTACTTGAATAGTCAATGTTAGGGGGGTGGCCCAGCCCAGCCTCTTCCGGGCTCCGACGGACGTGGACGATCCCCGCCCTTGGCCCGGGCTTCGTCCATGCGCGTCCCGCGCAGCGAGGTGCCCCCACGTGCTTTATAGCGCTCGTTGGTGTCAAGTGGGTGCAGGTGCAGGTGCAGGTGAAAATGGCCGCCTCCTGGGGCCTCAAAGCAGCTTGGGATATGTAGTCCCTCTCAAGTCTTTTAGCGCGTACCGCGCAGCGAGGTGCCCCCACGCGCTTTATAGCGATTGTTGGTGTCAAGTGGGTGCAGGTGCAGGTGAAAATGGCCGCCTCCTGGGGCCTCAAAGCAGCTTGGGATATGTAGTCCCTCTCACTGCTTGTCAACCCCGTGGTTTCACCCCTCTGGAAGAAAACGATAATAAACCAAGTTTATTATTGTTTTCTTTTAGAGGTTCTGCAGCTTCCGTTGCTGGTAAGGGGTGTGAAGGGGGAGCCACCCCTGGTGCCCTGTGAGGAGAAAGTGAGTCAAGTAGACCTAATAACTGGTCTCCCGATGATGTTGGGGTAGAAAAGTCCTGACATCAGCCCACCCACAGCAATCTTTCACTATTTTCAGTATAGAGCTGCTGTCACAGTTTCTTTCTGACAAAAGTGTTCCCATCAACATGGCAGGAGCAGAACTAAGGGCCAGATGTGTCATAGAAATGATTTGCGTTACTTAATTAGCTAATTTTAAGACATTGCTATTTAAGAAATGCAAATTGGTATGTATGATTTTTAGCGATTCGGTAATAGCGATTTCTTACAATTCGCAAATGCTATTATCAAATCGCAAATAGAGAATCCGACCCCATTTGCACCTATGGGCCTGTTGCAAATGTTTTTGTATTTCCCAAATTGCGAATTCCAGTTAGGAATTTGCAAATTAGGAAATGCAAATCCCAGGGTGCTAGGGTCCTAAGGCCCCCTCTGCTGCACCCCAAAAATATTTTTACGGACATGTGAAGCACACACATGCCTTAGGGGTATGTGTGCGCTACATGTCAATTTTAAAAATGCTCAATTCGCATTTAGGAATGCTTGATACATGTGCTTTGGAAATCGCAAATAGGAATTCCCTATTTGCGATTTCCAATTTAAAGAATCGCAATTTGCTTTTCTCTAAATGGGGTCACAATTTTAAGGAATCCCTATTTTAGAGATTCCTTAAAATTGCACTGCGAATGCCTTTCATACATTGTGAAAGGCATTTTTGCATTCGCAAACGGCTGAATTGTGCAATTCACACCATTTGGGAAAGCAAAAAAATCTTGATACATCTGGGCCTAAATGCTAAGTTGGTGCCATTTTTCCTAATTAAATGTGTTTATTGATTTTCTCATACATGCGAAAAGACAAATAAAGAACATACAGACATATTCATATGAAGACACCTTGCTTATGTTTTTGACTTGCTCAGCATCCATTGTTTTGTTTTTCACAAACAAAGGCCTGGTCTTTTCCATGTTGTACATCTGCTGCATCATTTACGTCAGACTGCCTGACAGCCAAAATTAAATATAATCCTGAGTGTGTTTCAGCCTTAAGAAGCATGATCATTTATGACTGCAGAACATTTGCATTGGTGAACAATTTTTAATTATTATTAATAGACATCCAGCCTTCAATAAAATATGGTGTTGAGACAATGAATGCAGGGAAGTATCAGGTAATAAATATATTAAACCAATATGAATACCATTTCATTCTCTAGGGCACGTTTAAAGAACCACTTCAAGATCTTCAAATACAATGAAAGAAACTGTTAATAAGGCACTGAGGGCCTGATTACAACTTTGGAGGAGGTGTCCCAAATGCGACGGATATACCACCAGCTGTAATACGAGTTCCATAGGATATAATGGACTCGTAATACGACTGGTGGTATATCCGTCACATTTGGGACGGATTAACACCTTCCTCCAAAGTTGTAATCAGGCCTGTAATGACAAATGTAAATAGAATTATCAATACACCTTAATGTCATGACATAAGGGTTGACTGGTAAAAACAAGGGAAGTTCTGAACAAATGGTCTACCTTGCATCTGACCCACTGAATTAAAGTATAAACTAGCAAAATTAACATTCTTTGCGGAATATTATATATAGTTCTACACTTTCCATGTGGCATTCTTTAAACAGAAGCAGACGTTGAATACAAGGTCATAGTTCATTTCTCATGGGGCTAATGTACAAAGAATGACTTTATGGAATGTTTTTCAAAAACTCCAAAGAGAAAGAAAAATTCAGCTTCCCTGATTTACTTAAATAAAAGTAGAATGGAAAGGTATGGAGCAATGAGCAACCATCTGTTTCAGCTTAGATAGAGATGGAAGCTCAATATATTCCATCTTAAGACATAAAGGGTCTCATTATGAGCGTTGTGTTTCAAGGACCTCCACACTTTGTTGACAGTCGGACCGCTGCACTCCAGGCGGTCATACAGGCCAATTACAACCATTGCTGGTGGGCCCACCAGTGGACTGCCGGGGCTGATGGAGATCTTGGTTGTAATCATCGAGAGGGGCATTGAACTCAGCGCCACCTGGCTGATTACAACATTGCTCTACACCAGCCATTTCACAGCGGTTTCCCTACCATGAAAAGATTAGCCGAGAACAAGCGCAGGGGGCCACTGGGCATGGCATGGGCAGTGCACAGCCCCCTCTGCCCAGTACCCTTAGAATGCACACTAGCTGCACTGCAGACAGTGCACATTCCGAGGTTGGTGGTCGGCACCCTCTGTGCTACGAGATAGCACTCAGCTCCTTTAGGGAGCTGAGTGCTATCTCGTAGCACCATTGCAGCGGTCTGACTGGCGGGAATGCTCTATTTCAATGTTTCTGCTGCACTTTCTCCTCCCAGCTGTTAGCCAGCCGAACACACATGCACACTTATAGTGCACCAACCACTCTTCCCTCTAGCCCCCCCAGTCCCGCCCCAACCTGGTGCACCGAAAAATAAAATGATAATAACGCAGGGGGTGATGTTCCTTACGTCTTAGAGGAGGAGCCACCCAGTGCTTGCCTATACTTGGTCATTTGTCAGTGTTTTCGGGAAAATCTCTTCTGCTCCTTAGTGAGGATTTGCCCTCTGGTGATGCTATGCATAACTACACTCCTAAGCTACCTGAAGGTTTTCATGCAGGTAAATCAACAGCAGAAGCAGAGCAGCCCAAAGAACAGTACTCAGCTCTAGTTTCTGGAAGTGCTACAAAGTGACCATCAGTTATGTTTAAATTGTTGTATGTTCAAGTTTGCCCAGTTGGGCAGCAGCCACCTGCCAACCAGAATGGATCATTTGCAGTTTGAAACTCCATCCAACCAGATTTGGTAACAGCTTCTCTCCACAGAGAGGCTTCAGGATAGGTTAGCAAGTGCCCACTTCCCAAAATGCACTGTGGTCTCTACTCCCTAAACATGCTTTGACATGTAAAATATTGAGGGCCAGATTTCCAAAGAAGTCATGCAATACAGCAACACACCTTGCGCTGTGTGACTGGGAGATATAGGAATGTGCCATATCTAATAAGATATAATGCATGTGGCACTCCCCCGCACTGCCGCACTGAATGCTGCCTAGTGCCAAAGCAGGCACACATGGTGCAGAATGCAGCACACATGGGAAAAGGAAACATCAAGGAGAAACAGAGATATTTTATCTCTTTACATCTCGGTTGGAAAGATGTACCATTATGATGCATTACTACAAGGTGCAACAGAAAGCAGTCATTTATATGGGGTTTTCATATGATTACAATAACATTTTCAAAATTAAAACACATTCAGTGAGGTGCCCACTTTACTAGTGATGTTCAAATATCAGGCCTTTCAGTTGTGCCATGCATGTTGCTGTTATTTGTGAAGAAGAAAAATCACCACCATACCAAGCATAAAAATTACATGTAGGTACAATCCGACAATGTCACTTCTGCCCTTTATTACAGCAACTTCTAAGAGGAGACGGAAAATAAATAATCATCTAACTGGGTACCCAAAGTGCAGGCAAAATAGCTGGTATTTAATTAACATAAAAAATGAATACAATAAAGCAAATTCTGAACCAGCTTTGTCACAGAAGAGGAAGGAACTATTTATTATGTTCACAAGAGATCCAATAAGTAAAGTGGGCTAACCCATTTCCCAATACAGTATGGTGCAAGGGGCGGAAGCAAAAAATTTATGACAATTTAACAGCCCAATGGATGAAGTTCACAAACCAAATGCCCCTCTCTGAATGTAAATTATGCATGATTGTTTCAGAAAAACAATAGACTGATGAGACAGTTAAGGCTGTTTCAAAAGCAAAACTTAAAACGAAGGACAACTTTAGGACAAAGGGAAAACATGGCATGATGGTACAACTAACTACACAGCTGCCTTGGGATTTTTCTACTTTATAATATGTACTCAATAAATATGTTATCAGTTCATTTAGTGCATATGTAGAATTATATGTGTCCCTAATCCCTGTAAATCTGAGAGGATTTCTGGAATGTTAAGAGTAAATGATGTATTTGAATGTTGGTTTGTGGAGTAGAATCTCGGAGACAGGCACAGTTGGAAGGAGGTTGGAGCCGAGGCAAGACCTACCTGCTTCTGCTGAAACCAACCTAAGGACCTAACATGGAAAAGAATAACTTACTTTTTACCTCAGTAGCTGCAGACTCTTGTATGAAGACCCTGCCCTCCAACTTCAACATTTTGGTGATGAGTTGTTAAGGATCTGGGTGCAGTTGGGAGTCATTTCTGGCAGGAGAGGAGGAGAAAGCCTGTTGCAAGAAGGAAGATGGCTCTGTCACCATGGAAAAATATTTTGGGGCCATCCAACTTCAAATCCAAATGGAGTCAGCTCAAGCTGTTGGACAAGAGTAGCCAAGAGGAGATGACATGGCTCCTGCAAGAACTGTGTTTAAGGCAATGGACAAGGGTCTTGTGAAAATGCAAAGCACTGGGTCATTGGAGACTTTTTGCTCATGTACTGGTAGGAGAGATTGTGGTTTTTGGTGGCATAGCAACACAATTTGCTCATGAGTGAGTTGCACCAATGTGTTTGATTCCAAACTGTGGCCTCGGAGTAGAGGCGATGACTGTCGATTTTGACATCATGAAGTTAAGCATATGTTTTATTGAGACGGGCATGGAGATGTTGAAAATAGCCTACACAAAGTCTTCTGGTTAATTTAGAAATAGAAGTAGGACATACTATCTCCAAGGAGATTGGAGCTAGAAACAAGGCTGTGCTATTCCAAACTATACTGTCACCAGAAGTCATAGGAAGTCGACAGATTGGCTGGCATTTCTCCAAGGAAAACGTGTGTCTTAAAGCCATGGGAATAATTAAAAACATCTTTTGCCATTTATTCATTTAATGGGGAAAGAATGGACATCCAGTTATTTAATTTGAGGGGGTATCTTGTTCAAATTATGCAATGTGCTTCTCAGAAATGTTCCTTGTTTCCCACTACTGGTGAGGTTCATTAGGTTGGGTAACAGTTGGGTTGGGTAATTTTTGTATTTTGCCACCAGCCATTTACAACATTTTTGGGAATGTTTGTGTCATATTAGAAAGGTTCTGTGTAAAAAGTGTTCTGTTGTTTGGGAATAGCAATTTATGTTAAGGGTTGTGATGTGCTGAATGCTTAGTTATGCAGGACAGATTGGGAACCTATGGGTTGTTTTAGGAGTGGTGTGTGAGCAGTTATTATCAGCTACATACGGAATCTAGCTAGCAGTTCGGGCAATGGGCTGTAATGCCAATCTACATGTTGTAGTGTAGATACGTGCTGGTTGTGCGTGTCCAAGTTTTGTGTTTGTGGGGAAGAGTAGTATCTTGTCTCAAGATATACAAATGTGTCTGTGTCAACTAGGGAAAGATCAGCACTCTATTGCTTGAGATTGCATGGAATGTTAAATTGGGGAAAAAGTTGTACCCTGTACGAGATCTTGCATGGCGGAGTATCCCATGGGTGTTAATGTGAGAGAAGAAAAGTCCCATGTTGTAAGGTCCCCTGCCTGTTCTGTTACAGTCCAGCACACCCACAGCCATACCACCATATCAGACATTGACTCTGTGGTCATGTGCTCTTTCCAAGGACCAGGACTCTGTGTTACTGTTCCCACTGCTGACCAAACTTGTAAAATCTGACTAAAAGACTAAAACGTCCACAAAAACAATACAAATGAAGAGAAGTAGATTATATGCCCTTTAGCATCAATATGTATGCTCCTCCGCTTCGATTCCGGGCAATTATAGGCACTTCTACATTGTTATGTATACACTTGGATTCCGGAGCTATTTTAAAGCAGGACAATTGCAATCTTCATTATAATGCAAGTGGAATTACATTTAGTTTAATAGCCTTTTCCCCTTGTTTAAGTAGGTCATAGCAGTAACTAGCAAACTCTTGTGAGATCTTGCATCAAATGCAGAATACTGATCCACCATCTTGTTTTGGTCCCCAGTGAGCAATATAAAACAGCTTCACCCAAGCCTCCCTTCTTGTTATTGAAGCTGTTTAGGGGGAGGCAGTCTCCTGGATGAAGCGCTCCTGTATTCAGTTAGCCTGGCTGCGAAGGCTGCCCAATCATCATGGACACCGGGTGGGTACAATCGCTATCTCTGGCCCACAACCTCAGGGTTCTCTCCTGAATCACTGTAAGGAGGTTTTCAGTCCTAGTCATAAAAATGCTGAGTCATGATGACGGAATGCTAAAGGGCCCATATGTATGAAACCCTGTTCCAAGGAAGGAGCCTGATTTAGAACTCGGCAGATGGGTTACTCTGACACAACGGTGCCGGATATCCCATCTGCCAAAATCTAAATCCCATTATATTCTATGGTATTTAGATTTTGTTGGGTGGGATATCCGTCACCATTGTGGCAGAGTAACCTGTCCACAGAGTTCTAAATCAGGCCCTAAGCCTTCGGTGAGCATTATCACAGCATCGTAGAAGTAAAGGCAATAGAACCCAGGACACTACTCTTTAAAGGGTTCAGAAAGGGTTCTGGTTACCCAAGTGAGAAGTATCACACGGAGTCTATGATGTCAACTTAAGTTTGTCTATTAACCCCTTCGCTGCCAGGCCTTTTCCCCCTCCTGTGCCAAGCCTTTTTTTGCCTATTTGGGGCAGTTCGCGCTTAGGCCCTCATAACTTTTTGTCCACATAAGCTAACCAAGCCAAATTTGCGTCCTTTTTTTCCAACATCCTAGGGATTCTAGAGGTACCCAGACTTTGTGGGTTCCCTTGAAGGAGGCCAAGAAATTGGCCAAAATACAGTGAAAATTTCGTTTTTTTCAAAAAAATTGGAAAAAGTGGCTGCAGAAGAAGGCTTGTGGATTTCCCCCTGAAAATGGCATCAACAAAGGGTTTGCAGTGCTAAACTCAGCAGCTTCCTAGCGTTCAGGAACAGGCAGACTTGAATCAGAAAACCCAATTTTTCAACACAATTTTGGCATTTTACTGGGGCATACCCCATTTTTGCAATTTTTTGGTCTTTCCGCCTCCTTCCAGTCAGTGACAGGAATGGGCATGAAACCAATGCTGGATCCCAGAAACCTAACCATTTCTGAAAAGTAGACAAAATTCTGAATTCAGCAAGGGGTCATTTGTGTAGATCCTACAAGGGTTTCCTACAGAAAATAACAGCTGAAAAAGAAAAATATTGAAATTGAGGTGAAAAAAACATAAATTTTTCTCTACGTTTTACTCTGTAACTTTTCCCTGCAATGTCAGATTATGGAAAGCAATATACAGTTACGTCTGCTGGACTCCTCTGGTTGCGGGGATATATAGGGCTTGTAGGTTCATCAAGAACCCGAGGAACCCAGAGCCAATAAATGAGCTGCACCCTGCAGTGCGTTTTCATTCCATACCGGGTATACAGCAATTCATTTGCTGAAATATAAAGAGTAAAAAATTGCTATCAAGAAAACCTTTGCATTTCCAAAAAGGGCACAAGATAAGGTGCTGAGGAGCAGTGGTTATTTGCACATCTCTGAATTCCGGGGTGACCATACTAGCATGTGAATTATAGGGAATTTCTCAAATAGATGTCTTTTATACACACTCTCCTATATTTGGAAGGAAAAAATGTAGAGAAAGACAAGGGGCAATAGCACTTGTTTTGCTAATCTATGTTCCCCCAAGTCTCCCGATAAAAATGATACCTCACTTGTGTGGGTTGGCCTAGCGCCCGCGACAGGAAACGCCCCAAAACGCAACGTGGACACATCCCATTTTTTTGAAAGAAAGCAGAGGTGTTTTTTGCGAAGTGCCTACCTGTAGATTTTGGCCTCTAGCTCAGCCGGCACCTAGGGAAACCTACCAAACCTGTGCATTTCTGAAAACTAGAGACCTAGGGGAATCCAAGGAGGGGTGACTTGCGGGGCTCGGACCAGGTTCTGTTACCCAGAATCCTTTGCAAACCTCAAAATTTGGCTAAAAAAACACATGTTCCTCACATTTCTGTGGCAGAAAGTTCTGGAATCTGAGAGGAGCCACAAATTTCCTTCCACCCAGCGTTCCCCCAAGTCTCCCGATAAAAATGATACCTCACTTGTGTGGGTAGGCCTAGCGCCGGCGACAGGAAACACCCCAAAGCGCAACGTGGACACATCCAAAATTTTGGAAGAAAACAGAGGTGTTTTTTGCGAAGTGCCTACCTGTAGATTTTGGCCTCTAGCTCAGCCGGCACCTAGGGAAACCTACCAAACCTGTGCATTTCTGAAAACTAGAGACCTAGGGGAATCCAAGGAGGGGTAACTTGCGGGGCTCGGACCAGGTTCTGTTACCCAGAATCCTTTGCAAACCTCAAAATTTGGCTAAAAAAACACATGTTCCTCACATTTCTGTGGCAGAAAGTTCTGGAATCTGAGAGGAGCCACAAATTTCCTTCCACTCAGCGTTCCCCCAAGTCTCCCGATAAAAATGATACCTCACTTACGTGGGTAGGCCTAGCGCCCGCGACAGGAAACACCCCAAAGCGCAACGTGGACACATCCAAAATTTTGGAAGAAAACAGAGGTGTTTTTTGCGAAGTGCCTACCTGTAGATTTTGGCCTCTAGCTCAGCCGGCACCTAGGGAAACCTACCAAACCTGTGCATTTCTGAAAACTAGAGACCTAGGGGAATCCAAGATGGGGTGACTTGCGGGGCTCGGACCAGGTTCTGTTACCCAGAATCCTTTGCAAACCTCAAAATTTGGCTAAAAAAACACATGTTCCTCACATTTCTGTGGCAGAAAGTTCTGGAATCTGAGAGGAGCCACAAATTTCCTTCCACTCAGCGTTCCCCCAAGTCTCCCGATAAAAATGATACCTCACTTACGTGGGTAGGCCTAGCGCCCGCGACAGGAAACACCCCAAAGCGCAACGTGGACACATCCAAAATTTTGGAAGAAAACAGAGGTGTTTTTTGCGAAGTGCCTACCTGTAGATTTTGGCCTCTAGCTCAGCCGGCACCTAGGGAAACCTACCAAACCTGTGCATTTCTGAAAACTAGAGACCTAGGGGAATCCAAGATGGGGTGACTTGCGGGGCTCGGACCAGGTTCTGTTACCCAGAATCCTTTGCAAACCTCAAAATTTGGCTAAAAAAACACATGTTCCTCACATTTCTGTGGCAGAAAGTTCTGGAATCTGAGAGGAGCCACAAATTTCCTTCCACCCAGCGTTCCCCCAAGTCTCCCGATAAAAATGATACCTCACTTGCGTGGGTAGGCCTAGCGTCCGCGACAGGAAACACCCCAAAGCGCAACGTGGACACATCAAAAATTTTGGAACAAAACAGAGGTGTTTTTTGCGAAGTGGCTACCTGTAGATTTTGGCCTCTAGCTCAGCCGGCACCTAGGGAAACCTACCAAACCTGTGCATTTCTGAAAACTAGAGACCTAGGGAAATCCAAGGAGGGGTGACTTGCAAGGCTCGGACCAGGTTCTGTTACCCAGAATCCTTTGCAAACCTCAAAATTTGGCTAAAAAAACACATGTTCCTCACATTTCTGTGGCAGAAAGTTCTGGAATCTGAGAGGAGCCACAAATTTCCTTCCACCCAGCGTTCCCCCAAGTCTCCCGATAAAAATGATACCTCACTTGTGTGGGTAGGCCTAGCGCCCGCGACAGGAAACACCCCAAAGCGCAATGTGGACACATCAAAAATTTTGGAAGAAAACAGAGGTGTTTTTTGCGAAGTGCCTACCTGTAGATTTTGGCCTCTAGCTCAGCCGGCACCTAGGGAAACCTACCAAACCTGTGCATTTCTGAAAACTAGAGACCTAGGGGAATCCAAGATGGGGTGACTTGCGGGGCTCGGACCAGGTTCTGTTACCCAGAATCCTTTGCAAACCTCAAAATTTGGCTAAAAAAACACATGTTCCTCACATTTCTGTGGCAGAAAGTTCTGGAATATGAGAGGAGCCAAAAATTTCCTTCCACCCAGCGTTCCCCCAAGTCTCCCGATAAAAATGATACCTCACTTGCGTGGGTAGGCCTAGCGCCCGCGACAGGAAACACCCCAAAGCGCAACGTGGACACATCAAAAAGTTTGGAAGAAAACAGAGGTGTTTTTTGCGAAGTGCCTACCTGTAGATTTTGGCCTCTAGCTCAGCCGGCACCTAGGGAAACCTACCAAACCTGTGCATTTCTGAAAACTAGATACCTAGGGGAATCCAAGGAGGGGTGACTTGCGGGGCTCGGACCAGGTTCTGTTACCCAGAATCCTTTGCAAACCTCAAAATTTGGCTAAAAAAAACACATGTTCCTCACATTTCTGTGGCAGAAAGTTCTGGAATCTGAGAGGAGCTACGAATTTCCTGCCACCCAGCGTTCCCCCAAGTCTCCCGATAGAAATGATACCTCACTTGTGTGGGTAGGCCTAGCGCCCGCGACAGGAAACACCCCAAAGCGCAACGTGGACACATCAAAAATTTTGGAAGAAAACAGAGGTGTTTTTTGCGAAGTGCCTACCTGTAGATTTTGGCCTCTAGCTCAGCCGGCACCTAGGGAAACCTACCAAACCTGTGCATTTCTGAAAACTAGAGACCTAGGGGAATCCAAGGAGGGGTGACTTGCGGGGCTCGGACCAGGTTCTGTTACCCAGAATCCTTTGCAAACCTCAAAATTTGGCTAAAAAAACACATGTTCCTCACATTTCTGTGGCAGAAAGTTCTGGAATCTGAGAGGAGCCACAAATTTCCTTCCACCCAGCGTTCCCCCAAGTCTCCCGATAAAAATGATACCTCACTTGTGTGGGTAGGCCTAGCGCCGGCGACAGGAAACACCCCAAAGCGCAACGTGGACACATCCAAAATTTTGGAAGAAAACAGAGGTGTTTTTTGCGAAGTGCCTACCTGTAGATTTTGGCCTCTAGCTCAGCCGGCACCTAGGGAAACCTACCAAACCTGTGCATTTCTGAAAACTAGAGACCTAGGGGAATCCAAGGAGGGGTAACTTGCGGGGCTCGGACCAGGTTCTGTTACCCAGAATCCTTTGCAAACCTCAAAATTTGGCTAAAAAAACACATGTTCCTCACATTTCTGTGGCAGAAAGTTCTGGAATCTGAGAGGAGCCACAAATTTCCTTCCACTCAGCGTTCCCCCAAGTCTCCCGATAAAAATGATACCTCACTTACGTGGGTAGGCCTAGCGCCCGCGACAGGAAACACCCCAAAGCGCAACGTGGACACATCCAAAATTTTGGAAGAAAACAGAGGTGTTTTTTGCGAAGTGCCTACCTGTAGATTTTGGCCTCTAGCTCAGCCGGCACCTAGGGAAACCTACCAAACCTGTGCATTTCTGAAAACTAGAGACCTAGGGGAATCCAAGATGGGGTGACTTGCGGGGCTCGGACCAGGTTCTGTTACCCAGAATCCTTTGCAAACCTCAAAATTTGGCTAAAAAAACACATGTTCCTCACATTTCTGTGGCAGAAAGTTCTGGAATCTGAGAGGAGCCACAAATTTCCTTCCACTCAGCGTTCCCCCAAGTCTCCCGATAAAAATGATACCTCACTTACGTGGGTAGGCCTAGCGCCCGCGACAGGAAACACCCCAAAGCGCAACGTGGACACATCCAAAATTTTGGAAGAAAACAGAGGTGTTTTTTGCGAAGTGCCTACCTGTAGATTTTGGCCTCTAGCTCAGCCGGCACCTAGGGAAACCTACCAAACCTGTGCATTTCTGAAAACTAGAGACCTAGGGGAATCCAAGATGGGGTGACTTGCGGGGCTCGGACCAGGTTCTGTTACCCAGAATCCTTTGCAAACCTCAAAATTTGGCTAAAAAAACACATGTTCCTCACATTTCTGTGGCAGAAAGTTCTGGAATCTGAGAGGAGCCACAAATTTCCTTCCACCCAGCGTTCCCCCAAGTCTCCCGATAAAAATGATACCTCACTTGCGTGGGTAGGCCTAGCGTCCGCGACAGGAAACACCCCAAAGCGCAACGTGGACACATCAAAAATTTTGGAACAAAACAGAGGTGTTTTTTGCGAAGTGGCTACCTGTAGATTTTGGCCTCTAGCTCAGCCGGCACCTAGGGAAACCTACCAAACCTGTGCATTTCTGAAAACTAGAGACCTAGGGAAATCCAAGGAGGGGTGACTTGCAAGGCTCGGACCAGGTTCTGTTACCCAGAATCCTAAGTCTCTCGATAAAAATGGTACCTCACTTCTGTGGGTAGGACTAGCGCCCACAAAAGGAAATGGCCCAAAACACAACGTGGACAGAACATATTTTTTCACAGAAAACAGAGGTGTTTTTTGCAAAGTGCCTACCTGTGGAGTTTGGCCTCTAGCTCAGCCGGCCCCGGGAGGGGGGGGGGGCAGAAATGCCCTAAAATAAATTTGACCCCCCAAGCCCCCCCTATCCTCCTGCCCGGGAACAACCCCTGCCTACGGGGTCGCTCCCCCTGCATGACAAATCCCAGGTGCCTAGTGGTTTCTGCCCCCTTGGGGGCAGATTGACCTAAAATCGGCCAATCTGCCCCCAAGGGGGGCAGAAATGGCCTAAATACAATTTGCCCCCCAGGGGAGCGACCCTTGCCTGAAGGGTCGCTCCCCATCTCGAAAAAAACAAACAAACAAAAAAAAAACACAACAAAAAAATTTGCCCTGGTGCCCTGAGGGTTCTGCCCCCCCCTGGGGGCAGTTCGGCCTAATAATAGGCCGAACTGCCCCCAGGTGGGGCAGAAATGGCCTAAAATAAATTTGCCCCCCCAGCCCCCACCCCCGCCCCCGGGAGCGACCCTTGCCTACGGGGTCGCTCCCCCTGCGTGACATTGGCGTCAAAAAACAAATCCCAGGTGCCTAGTGGTTTCTGCCCCCTTGGGGGCAGATTGACCTCAAATCGGCCAATCTGCCCCAAGGGGGGCAGAAATGGCCTAAATACAATTTGCCCCCCAGGGGAGCGACCCTTGCCTGATGGGTCGCTCCCCATCTCGAAAAAAACAAACAAACAAAAAAAAAACACAACAAAAAAATTTGCCCTGGTGCCCTGAGGGTTCTGCCCCCCCCCCCCCCTTGGGGCAGTTCGGCCTAATAATAGGCCGAACTGCCCCCAGGGGGGGCAGAAATGGCCTAAAATAAATTTGCCCCCCCAGCCCCCACCCCCGCCCCCGGGAGCGACCCTTGCCTATGGGGTCGCTCCCCCTGCGTGACATTGGCGCCAAAAAACAAATCCCAGGTGCCTAGTGGTTTCTGCCCCCTTGGGGGCAGATTGACCTAAAATCGGCCAATCTGCCCCAAGGGGGGCAGAAATGGCCTAAATACAATTTGCCCCCCAGGGGAGCGACCCTTGCCTGATGGGTCGCTCCCCATCTCGAAAAAAACAAACAAACAAAAAAAAAAACACAACAAAAAAATTTGCCCTGGTGCCCTGAGGGTTCTGCCCCCCCCCTGGGGGCAGTTCGGCCTAATAATAGGCCGAACTGCCCCCAGGGGGGGCAGAAATGGCCTAAAATAAATTTCCCCCCCCAGCCCCCACCCCCACCCCCGGGAGCGACCCTTGCCTACGGGGTCGCTCCCCCTGCGTGACATTGGCGCCAAAAAACAAATCCCCGGTGCCTAGTGGTTTCTGCCCCCTTGGGGGCAGATTGACCTAAAATCGGCCAATCTGCCCCCGGGGGGGGCAGAAATGGCCTAAATACAATTTGCCCCCCAAGGGGAGCGACCCTTGCCTGATGGGTCGCTCCCCATCTCTAAAAAAACAAACAAACAAAAAAAAAAAATTGGCCCTGGCGCCTAGAGGTTTCTGCCCCCTCCCCCCCAGGGGCAGATCGGCCTAATATTAGGCCGATCTGCCCCCGGGGGGGCAGAAATGGCCTAAAATAAATTTGCCCCCCGGGAGCGACCCTTGCCTACGGGGTCGCTCCCCCTGCGTGACATTGGCACCAAAAAACAAATCCCCGGTGCCTAGTGGTTTCTGCCCCCTTGGGGGCAGATTGACCTAAAATCGGCCAATCTGCCCCCAGGGGGGCAGAAATGGCCTAAATACAATTTGCCCCCCAGGGGAGCGACCCTTGCCTGATGGGTCGCTCCCCATCTCTAAAAAAAGAAAGAACAAAAAAAAATAAAACACAAAAAAAAAAATTGCCCTGGCGCCTAGAGGTTTCTGCCCCCCCTGGGGGCAGATCGGCCTAATAATAGGCCGATCTGCCCCTAGGGGGGGCAGAAATGGCCTAAAATAAATTTGCCCCCCCTGCCCCCACCCCGCCCCCGGGAGCGACCCTTGCCTACGGGGTCGCTCCCCCTGCGTGACATTGGCGCCAAAAAACAAATCCCCGGTGCCTAGTGGTTTCTGCCCCCTTGGGGGCAGATTGACCTAAAATCGGCCAATCTGCCCCCAGGGGGGCAGAAATGGTCTAAATACAATTTGCCCCCCAGGGGAGCGACCCTTGCCTGATGGGTCGCTCCCCATCTCGAAAAAAACAAACAAACAAAAAAAAAAACACAACAAAATAATTTTCCCTGGTGCCCTGAAGGTTCTGCCCCCCCCCCCTGGGGGCAGTTCGGCCTAATAATAGGCCGAACTGCCCCCAGGGGGGGCAGAAATGGCCTAAAATAAATTTGCCCCCCCCAGCCCCCACCCCCGCCCCCGGGAGCGACCCTTGCCTACGGGGTCGCTCCCCCTGCGTGACATTGGTGCCAAAAAACAAATCCCCGGTGCCTAGTGGTTTCTGCCCCCTTGGGGGCAGATTGACCTAAAATCGGCCAATCTGCCCCCAGGGGGGCAGAAATGGTCTAAATACAATTTGTCTCCCAGGGGAGCGACCCTTGCCTGATGGGTCGCTCCCCATCTCTAAAAAAAGAAACAACAAAAAAAAAAAAACACAACAAAAAAAATTGCCCTGGCGCCTAGAGGGTTCTGCCCCCCCCCTGGGGGCAGTTCGTCCTAATAATAGGCCGAACTGCCCCCGGGGGGGCAGAAATGGCCTAAAATAAATTGCCCTCCCCCCCAGGGAGCGACCCTTGCCTAAGGGGTAACTCCCTTTGCGTGAAATTCACGCAAAGAAAAAACTCCCTGGTGTCTAGTGGTTTCTACCCCCCTTGGGGGCAGATTGGCCTCATCAAAATAGGCCAATCTGCCCCCAAGGGGGGCAGAAATGGCCAAAATATAATTTTCCCCCAAGGGAGGCGACCCTTGCCTAAGGGGTCGCTCCCCACCAAAAAAAAAAAAAATGAAACATAAAAAATAAAAAATGGTCCCTGGTGCCTAGAGGTTTCTGCCCCCCCTGGTGGCAGATCGGCCTAATAGTAGGCCGATCTGCCCCCAGGGGGGGCAGAAAAGGCCTTCCCGAAAATATGCCCCCCCTGGGAGCAACCCTTGCCCAAGGGGTCGCTCCCTTTTGTCAATAACAATAAAAAAAAAAAAAAATCCCTGGTGTCTAGTGGTTTCTACCCCCCTTGGGGGCAGATTGGCCTCATCAAAATAGGCCAATCTGCCCCCAAGGGGGGCAGAAATGGCCAAAATATAATTTTCCCCCAAGGGGAGCGACCCTTGCCTGAGGGGTCGCTCCCCACCAAAAAAAAAAGAAATGAAACAAAAAAAAAAAAATGGTCCCTGGTGCCTAGTGGTTTCTGCCCCCCCTGGGGGCAGATCGGCCTAATAAGGCCTTCTCAAAAAAATGCCCCCCCTGGGAGCGACCCTTGCCCAAGGGGTCGCTCCCTTTTATCAGTTTCAATAAAAAAATAAAATAATCCCTGGTGTCTAGTGGGGTTTCAAAAGCCGGATTGCAAACAATCCGGCTTTTGAAACCCTCGGAGGGACTTCAAAGGGAAGGAAATACTTTTCCTTCCCTTTGAAGCCCCTCCGGGCCTCCCAAGTGATTGAAAAAGAAATGCTTTTGCATTTCTTTTTCAATCGCGCTGGAAGCAGAGCTTCCAGCGCGACTAGGGAGTCCCTGTGACAAATCAGCGCGCGCTCGCGCGCTGACGTCACAGGGGGGGTGGGGGGGGTCGGGGGTGGAAGGGGAAGGTCTTCCCCTTCCATCCCGACTTGGGGGGGGGAAGGGGGGTGCACGGGGGGCGCGCTAGCGCGCCCCCAAGTTCCCCTGTGCCATGGACGAGATGATCTCGTCCAAGGCACAGGGGAACTGTAGCCTTGGACGAGATCATCTCGTCCAAGGCACAGAACCGGTTAAGTTTTATGATGAACAAACTTCCCGAAATTTGATCAAGAGGACAGTGAAGCTAGCTTTTATCTTGAAGGTAATTGTTAGTTGTATGTCAGTACCACTCTAATGTTATTACTTAATTGACTAGAATAAGCAACACCAGTGATCCGACATTAAGTAATCTCTTGTTCCAGATATCTCTCCATGCAGTACTCTCCCCAAAATACCTTTCCATCATTGTCCACACCAAAATTCTGGAATTGAGACTGGAAAGTCTGTGCTACCAGAAGGTGGACATTTTGAGGGTACTGCTCTTGATGAACGTGAGACCCTGTCACATATCAGGAGAGAGGCTCCAGAGGGAAGTATCTCTTTGTCAAAAAATGGGGTGAAGTATAGTATCCTGTGATGCTGTGGGCGATAGCCACATGTTTCTTTTGAAAGTGCTGCTACCAGTTGTCATCCTATGCAAATTGGAACAAACTGACAGGTGCATTTTACTGGAGGCAGAGTATATTTGTGATTGTCTTATGGTGCTTGTAAATCATTTTTACGTGTGATGGACTTGCTCAGTGTTGTGCTTGAATCACAAGTGTTTGGTTGTGTTACTATCATGTTCTTGTGTTTTGTTTTGTGTTGTGTTATTCATTTCTCAGCATGTGTCTGTTAGAAATGGTGTTTCTGGTTGGCTAGGGTATGCACCTAAGCCAGGCAGAACCCATCCACTGTAGTCAGGGCGAGGAAATTACACACCCAAGTTAACCCCTACTCTCACCCCCTTGGTAACTTGGCACTAGTAGTCAGGCCTATCCCATATGCAATGTGTAAAGCGATTGCACAACAAACACTACACACATGACACAATAAATACACCACAAAGGAAACACAACACCAAGTTATATAAAATAGCTGGTATTGTACACAACATCACTAGACCAAACACATGTCAGTAATAGCCTGCTACCCAAACAGTTGTGAGAACGTTACACAGTACCATTACTCTGCAGAAATTAGCAGTAATCACATATAACACACAGGTTACTCATTATTCTGCAACGTAAGCAGTAGTCAGGAAAAACATTACTATAGAAATCACTTGTTTAAAAAAGTCTAATAAATGCCCATACCAGAAACAATAAAAAAAACATATGGCAAGTCATGAAAACATATTAGCATAGAATGCCCATAAAAGGAACACTATCACAAATATGACACATCATACAAGAACAGGTTAGCATAACATTCCCAGCATGCCCATAAAAGGAACATCAGGAAAAGTATATGTCCATTCCAAAGTACTTGTTGTCATGATGAGGGCACCTCCAGTGCCATGAAGAAAATGGGGCCCTCTGTGCTTCTCTGCACCAGAACGGGGGCCACTTGGTGATTGGGGAAGGGGGCAGCACACACCCCCTCCATTTTTATACAGTGGCCCCTCCTGGGGGCCCACGCCCGAAATAGGGCACCCACAATCTCTGTAACCCCCCCGGGCCACGACCAGACCTCCCAAGGAGAGGGGGGAGATCCTATTAACAAAGTAAGGTGAGGTCTCCTCCCCACCCACGACTGCCTAACAAGATGCAGGTAAGGGCCCGGTGGGGCATTGGGAGCCTCCGATGAGGCTTCCTCCCCTCGTCCGTCCTACGACGTTCACTGGGGGCCTGGGGTGACAGGGATACTTCGATGAGACTTCCTCCCTGCCTGCAGTGCACCCACCAAAAATGGTGCAGGGTGGAGCATGAGGCCTCCACCCACTCTTACACGGGCTCCTGCACCTGACGTGGTGCACAAGCCTCTGTCAGCCCTCCTGGGCCTCAGCGGTAACCAGGCTGGAGTTGGGGCCTGCTGGTGCCCCAGGGGCTCTCCTCGGAGCGTGTGTCACCCTGAGGGCACTACTATGAGTGCGCTCGCTCCAAGTTGATTTTTTTTGTGCCCCTTTGTCAATAAGGACAGCTCGGTACGACACACTCGATATTGCAGCCCTCCCGGACCGCTGCTGTGATTTCCTCCACCCGGCAACACAATAAATTGCTCTCACTATCAGAAATGCCTCAAAGCTCTCCCAAGGCGCTACAGGCAAGGGATCCAAAGTGCTCCCCAGGCACTATTTTTGCAAGAAAGAAAGAGCTTCTCCAGGCTGCAGCAGGTGATGGCAGGGGTCGGGGGCCACAGCACCCACACCCTAGGGGGACAAGAAAGATGAAGCACAGGGTGGCAGGGCCAAGCAACAGGCTAGCACAAAGGGGATGAGCACAGTGCGAGTTTCTCCAAGTGAACCAGCAGGTCGCAGGTCAGCACAGCTGCAGCAGTCCAAGGCGGTTCCTGGTGAGTCCCACTAGCATTCTGTGTCCAGTTAAAAGTATGCTTCTTATCCAGTGTCTCCAAATTGTGGGGAAAAATCCCTTGGACTTATGCTCAGTTTTACAAATGTTTAACGAAAGAGGGAGAGAGAGGAGGTTCCAAGCAGTTATAACTGGTTCTGGGAGGGTCCCCTCGCTCCTCCAGCACAGGCTTCAAACAAGGGGGTAAACAAGCCCTTTGTGTGAGGCCAGGGCACAGCCCTTACAGATGAAAGTAAGCCCTGCCTCCCCTTCTCTTAGTCTAGGATGAGCATTCAAAATACAGATGCACCTCTGTGACCCCTCCACCCTCCCTGTGTACAGGCTGTCTGAAAAGTATGCACAAAGCCCATCTGTCACTCTGCCCAGACGTGGATTGGAGTCAAGCTGCAAAACACCAGAGCCATAAGCACAGAGAAATGCCCACCTTCTAGAAGTGGCATTTCTGTAATGATAAGAAAAATCCCACCTACACCAGTAAGCAGCATTTCTCACTACCATTACATCCATACCAAACATGCCTACGCTATCCCTCATATTTCAGACAATACCTCCTGGACATAAGGCAGGGAATTTCCAAGGCAATCCTATGAGAAGGCAACTCCCAGCAGTGAGAAACCAAATAGGCTGATTGTCACTACCAGGACAATGCCACGCAACCAGGCATGTGTCCTTTCTTCTATACAGATAGCACCCTGCCCATAGGGTTAGCTCGGTCCTACCTTACGGGTGACTTACATGTAGTAAAAGGGGAGTTCTGGCCTTGGCAAGTAAATATAGATGCCAGGTCCCTGTGGCAGAAAATCGTGCATGCAGGTTCTGCAGTAGCAGGCCTGGGACAGGTTTGAAAGGCTACTTCCGTGGGTGCCGCAAGCAGTGCTTCACAGGCCCTGGGTATAGGGATACCACTGTACAAGGGACTTACAGGTAAATTAAATATGCCAATTAAAAGGAAAGAGGCAAAAAGGCTGGGGATGAACCTGCAAAAAGGACCAGGTCCAACAGTGTATATGTGTCTACTAGAGGCTGTCATCAGGATATTTAAAAGACGTCCCAACTTTTTTCGGCGCAGTTTCCAGTGAGGATTAAGTGCTTCTTTCGGCCTGCCACTTAATCATGTTGGTCTGGCCAGTTATTGAGAGTGGATTTTAGGCATGTGGGAGAAAGTTGCCTCTTTCTAGCACGGTTACCCTCATTTTTGGCCTGTTTGTCAGTGTTTTTTCAGTGTGTTTTTACTGTGGCACTGGGATCCTGCTTCTTAGGGCCCCAGTGCTCATAGTTTGTGGCCTACATGTCAGTATGTTTTACTGTTTTGTCAGTATGCTTGACTGTGTCACTGGAGTCCTGCTAATCAGAACTCCAGTGCTTATGCTCTCCCTGGTTCCACATTTGTACTTACATACTGGTAACCCAGTATTACACTCCAAATTGGCATACTGGACCCCCTTATAAGTCCCTAGTATATGGCACCTACCTACACAGGGCATTGGGGTTCCTAGAGATCCTTATGGGCTGCAGCATTTCTTTTGTCACCCATAAGGAGCTCATACAAACACTTCTTCAGGACTGCCATTGCAGCCTGAGTGAAATAGTGTAAGCACTATTTCACAGCCATTTTCACTGCACCAGGTCACTTATAAGTCACCTATATGTCTAACCTTCATACCCTGAAGGTTAGGTGCATAGTACCTGTGTGTTAGGGCACCCCTGCACTAGCAGAGGGGCCTGATGTTGTCCAGACCCATTTTCCCAGACTTCGTGAGTGCGGGACACCATTATAAGTGTGCACTACATATAGGTCATTACATATATTTAGCTTCACAATGGTACCTCCGAATATGGCCATGTAAGGTGTCTAAGAACTGGGAATTGTACCCCAATAGTGATTCTGGTATATGTGGTCCAATTCCATGCACCCTGGGGGCTCCACCATGGTCCCCCAGTACTGCCATACCAGTCTTCTGAGGTTTTCACTGCAGCCAAAGCTGCTGCCACCTCACAGATAGGGTTCTGCCCTCCTGGGGCTTGAGCTGCTCAATCACAGGAAGGCAGAGCAATGTATTTCCTTTAGGAGAGGGGTGTTACACCCTCTCTCTTTGGAAATAGGTGTTACAGGCATGGGTGGGGTATCCTCCCAGACCCTCTGGAGATGCTTTGAAGGTCACAGCTGGTGCCCTCCTTGCATAATCCAGTCTACACCAGTTAAGGGACCCCCAGTCCGGTGCGAAACTCGACAAAGGAAAGGGTAGTGACTACTCCCCTGTCCATCACCACACCAGGGGAGTAGTCCACCACCACCTCCAGAGCTCCTCCAGATTGTCCCTGTGTTCTGCCATCTTGTTTTCAGGATGGTCAGGGAACTCTGGGAGCATCTGAGGGGCCAGTGCCAGCAGATGACATCAGAGACCCCTCCTGATTGGTGCTTACCTGGTTAGGTGACCAATCCCCCTCTCAGGGCTATTTATGGTCTCTCCTCCGGGTGTGTCCTCAGATTCGGATTGCAAGACTCCAGCAGGACTCATCTGCATCCTTTGCTTCACCTTACACTGTCAGATCTACTGCAGAACTGTTCCAAGAATTCTTCACTTTGCAACAAAGTATACAAGGTGACTACTGCAACTCTGTAACTTCAGCTCCTGCCAGCAACTGCAACAGTTTCCAGGTTGTGCATGCTCTGAGGACTGCCTGTCTTCCTCCTGCACCAGAAGAACTGAAGGAATCTCCCATGAAGTGACAAAGTCACTTTCCTGCTTCAGCAGGCACCTCTCTGCAGCGGCAACCAGTATTCTGGGTCCCCTCTCCTGATGACGAGCGTGGATCCTGGAACACAGGTGGTAGACTAAAGTGACCCTGGCTATCCAAAGGTCCAGCTGTCCAATTTTGGTGGAGGTAAGTGCTTGCCTCCCCATGCCGGATAGTACCCCTGTGCACAGCATGTTTTGCAGCTTCTAGGGCTTCTGTGTGCTTTTCCAAGAATTCCTTTGTGCAGAGCCTAGCCCAGGTCCCCAGCACTCTATCCTGCAATGCTGAGCTCCCTGAGTTGTTCTCTGGCAGAGTGGGATCCCTTTGTGAAGTGCTGTGATGACTGCCATTTGCAACTTCTTTGTCCCTGAGGTGCTTAGAGCCCCCTCTGAGTCCCCTCCTGGGTAGAGTCGACCTGGTCTTTGCTGGTCCCGGGTAGCGCCATTTTTTGTGAAATGCAAGTTTTGCATTTACCAAGGCTTGTTGATGGAATCCAGGGATGCAAACCAGACTGCATCATATGGCGTGAGACATCTTCTGCACCAACCAGGAACCCACATCTATCTTCTTTGGTGCAATACTGCCTTTGTCTTCTCACCAGTGGTTCTCCTTTTTCAGCTTCATCTGGGTTATCAGGGGATCCTGTTCTCCCTGGACTCATCAGTGCTTACTGGACTTGGTCACCTTCTTCCATAGGTCTTCAGGTCCAGGAATCCATCATTGGTGTCTTGCAGTCTCTTCTGGTCTTGCACTGTCTTGTACCACAACTTCTAGTGTGTTTTAGAAAACTTGCTGTGATTTACTCATGCTTTCCTGGGCTCTGGGGTGGGGTATTTCACTTAACTTTGGTGTTTTCTTACACTCCCAGCACCCTTCTACACACTACACTTGCCTAGGTGGGAAAACGAATTTCGCATGCCACTATTTTAGTATATGGTTTGTGTTCCCCCTAAGCCTATTGCAACCTATGGTGATTTTCACTATTTGCACTATTGTCTGACTGTTGACTTACCTGTTTTTGGTCTCTAGTGTATATATTGTGTAATTTACTTACCTCCTAAGGCAGTATAGTCTCCAAAGCATTTTTGGCCTTGTGTCACTAAAATAAAGTACCTTTATTTTTGGTCACGCCGAGTATTGTCTTTCATGTGTGTGAGTACTGTGTGACTACAGTGGTATTGCAAGAGCTTTGCTTGTATCCTAGTTCAGCCTTGGCTGCTCTGCCTACAGCTACCTCTAGACAGCCTGGCTTCTGGACACTGATTACATTTTACTAATAATGAATAGCTGGACCTGGTCTAAGGTGTAAGTACCTGTGGTACTCACTACAAGCCAGGCCAGCCTCCTACGCATATTGGAGAGGTATGCTGCACTTCTGTGTCAGTGAGTGGTGCAGTGTGATGTGCTTGTGCGAATGTGTGTGTTGCTGGTCAAAGATGGAAAAAGTGTGACAGTTTGTTGTATCTTTGTCATCTTCCTAATTTAGAAGTGTGATGGTGACATCTGGTGGCATTGTTTTGTATATGAGTGTTGCTGTGAAGTAAAGGTTTGTGTTGAGGTCTAGTCAAGGGAAGTTTGATTGTTTGTGCCTTGAATGTGTAGATGTAGAGATGACATGGAAACCCTTGTTTGAAAGAAGCTGGTGTGGTCCGTGCCCTAGTTGTCATATGACTCAGTGTCTATGACTACGTCATCTGTGTACATAAATGGTATATGGTGTCATTGTGAGTGTTCAGACGTGTTGGTCGGGCACTAGGTCTGAAGAGGTTTTACCGTTGTGCAATGCTTGTCACAACCTAGTTATTTTATTTCTTTGTTTGTAATGAGGTGTTGCAAGTCACATGTCATGACCCATTGCAATGTTTGTGTTACTGCTATTTGTAGTGTTTCTGTGTCTGTGTGTTGTAGGAAACAACAGGTTGTTGGCTGAATGTGTAAAATAGACATGGTGGAGATGAATGACTGTGAATTATTGTTTCTGTACTTTATATACAAAATAATTGCTATTCTTGGGTTTGTAAGAAAGAGATGTGTGTAGTATGCTATGTGTCCCCATTCCCAGTAATTCTGAGCTGTACTGTGGAATACTGAGAGTGAATTAGGTAATAGAATGTTGGAGTGTGGTGTGGAGTGGACAGTAGGCAATAGAACATAGTATCAATTGGAAGGAGGCTGGAGCTCTAGCTGGACCTTCCTGTTGTTGGGTGTTGCAACCTAAGGTTTAAACATGGAATAAAAAACTTATCTCCTATCTAAATTGCTACAGATTCTTGTTTGAAGAGTTTAAATTACCCACATGTGGGCTATTTTGGAAGTACTGTGTGAGGATTTACTTTTAACTTCATATTGATGTAGTTAGTAGTTTCAGGAAGTCCTTGTAGTACCTACCTATGTGTTGTGGTATAAACACAAGCTGGTTTTGCATGTCCAAGTGACAAGAAAGTGGTATCTTGTCCCAAGACATACAAGTGTAGTACACTTGTGTGTATGTGTTTTGGTGCAAACTAGAGAAAGACCACTACTCTGTTGCAGAGATAATGTGGGGGAGCACACCATGGTATACTAAGATGAGGAAGAGCAGTACCCTGTATGAGAGCTTGCATGGGGGTGTACCCCATGGATGTTATGTGGGAGAAGTCCCATGTCGAAAGAGACTGTATGGGTAAGTATCCATTGAGTGAAATGTGGGGAAATAGTAGGTAATAGCAACACATTTTGCTGAGAGTACTCTTGGACCTCTTGTCATCCTAAACAAACAGGACGGTTTTCCAGGTGCATTTTACTGGAGGCAGAGGCATCACATTTGTGATTGCCTTCTGGTGCGTGCTACTCAATTATGTGTAATGGATTTGGCTAGTGTTGTGCTTCAATGATAGTGTTTTGTTGTTTTGCTGGAATGCTCTAGTGTTTGAGTTTTGTGCTGTGTTTATAGTTTTTCAGTATATGTCAACTTGAGTCTGTCATCAGTGTGTTTGAAGACAGCCCAACATTTTCTGGTTCAGTTTCCAGTGGATATGGCACTGGGTACAGATCAAGGCCCTCATTACGACCCTGGCGGTCGGCAGTAATTTGGGGAAAGGTACTGCCAACAGGCTGGCGGTACCTTTTCCCAAATTATGACATTGGCATTTTGGCTCAAGCTAAACCGCCAATTTACCACTCCATCCACCAGGGTGGTAACGCCACTGGGCTGGAGACTTCGGTCGCGATTATGACCCCGCCTACCACCATGGTTTCTGTGGCAAGCATACCGCCACGGAAACCATGGCGGTAGGCACTATCAGTGCCAGGGAATTCCTTCCCCGACACTGATTAGGGTCTCCCCCGCCCACTTCCCTCTCCCTAGAGCCCTCCCCCTCCCTCTCCTGCACCCCTACACACTTACACACCCACACGTGCACACATATACACTCATACACACATGCATACCCGCCTCTACCCACGCAAGCATACATACTAACATACATTATCGCACACACGCATTCACAACACATAACATACACGTACACTCACATTCAGTCATTCATGCACGCAATCAACGCGGCACACAACCCACATGCACGCATACAAAAACAGACACCCCCTACACATACACAACACCATCACACACGGACACACCACCCCCCTCTCTTGTCAGAGAACCCGACTTACCTGCTTGCAGGGGGTCCTCTGGCAGGAGACTGACGCAGCGCTGCTGTCAGCAGCAGCATCCGACAGCAAAGCACTGCCAGGCCTTATCATTCCTCATGATACGGTTGGCTGTATTTTGCTGCCGTGGCACTGCTGCTGACAGCAGCGCAACCTTATTGCCGTCCGCCGATATGACCGTCTATGGTATTCCGCCAGCCTTTTGGTGGAATTCCATCAACGGTCATAATGCAGGTGGGCGGCTGGTAGCCACAGCAACGGTATGTTGGCAGCCGTCGCCGTGGCAGTAGGCGGCAGTTACTGTCAAAGTTGTAATGAGGGCCTAAGTACTTCCTTTGATCTGACACTTGGTCCTGTTGGTCTGGCAAACTATTGTGAATGGGCTCTGTTATGTTATGTGTATTTGTAAAGTGCAAAATCACCCATGATCTTATTCTGGCACTGAACAGGTGTGTGTGCCTAGCCCTGCCTCTGGTATGTTGGTTAATTGAAAAGCCAGATCTTCAGATCTTTTAAAAATTCAAGAAGAGAAGATGGGGGTCCGAAGTGGAATGGAAGGCTGTTCCACCCGTTAGGAGCAATGTAAAAGAATGTCTGTCCTTCTGATCTCATTGCTTGTATGCATTGGATGTGTGCGAGTAGGAGTCTGCCGGCCCGTAGGTGTCTCAGTGGTTGGTGGAAGGAGATGTGACTGTTGTTCAGGTAGGTGGGGTCAAAGTTGTGGAGTGCCATTAACATGTAAGTGACTACTTTGAAAAGAACTGGTTGTCTATTTGGAACCAATGAAGCTCCCCGAGGTATGGTGTGATGTGAGTTCTGAGTGGTTGTCGTCTAGTGAGTTGTCTGGTGATCCCAGCATAGCAGGAGTTCCTGTAGACCAATTTGCTGGTAATGAGGGTATGAGTACAATTTTCTAAAGTTACTTGGGAGTCAATTGATCTTCCTCATTATCTTCAGGGTGTGGAAGCATGATGCCGTGGTGGTGTTGACTTGTGCGGTCAAGTCCAGTTTGCTGTTGATGATTATTCAAAGGTTCCTGGCGTGGGTGCTGGGTTATAGATTACCTGGCCACTAGTTGGAGTCCCATGGTGAGTTGTTGTACCCAAAGATCAGTACTTCTGTTTTGCTAGTATTGAGCTTTAGACAGTTGGCTTTCATTCAGTTAGCGATTCTAGTTATGCAGGTAGTATACTTATTTCCGGTGTTGGGGCTTATCTGAAATGGATAGTATAAGTTGTGTGCATTTGTGTAGGAGAGTATGTTTATGTTGTGTGCACAGATGGTGTTAGCTAGACTGATTATGTATATGCTGACGATGATGGGACTGAGCAATGAACTTTCCGGCACTCGAAATATGAGTGTTTGGGTTTCTGAGGAGTAAGGTGCAAGGCTGACAGCTAGTGTTCTGTCTGTTAAGAAGGAGCAGATCTAGTGAAATGCCCGTCCTTGGATGTCAATCTCGTGCACAAGTCTGAAGAGGATGGGGTGGAAGACTGTGTCAAATGTTGCAAAGAGGTCCAGGAGAAGTAGAGCTCCCATGTACCCTCTGTCAATGATCATGTTGATGTTGTCTATGGCTGCGCTGAATGCTGTTTCTTTGCTCTGGTTGGACATGAATTCAGACTGCGTGGAATCAAGGAGATGGTGTTTTCTGAGGTGGTTGGTGAAGCAACAGTGGATTTGTTTTTCTAATACCTTTGCTGTATATGGTAGTAGGGATATAAGCTTGTAGTTGGAAAATGTGGCTCGATCAGTGGATGTATTTTTGAGCAGGTGTCTGGGAATGTCACTGAGTTGATCGACATTGAGGGAGAGTGATTGTTAGGTTCTCTCTGGAAGTCGCCTGGCTAGTCACACCACAGAAGAAAACCATCCAAGCTACTATTGTGAGAAAACAGGGCTGATTGCAGAGGCCCCCTAACTTTTTGCCCCCATTTTCCACTTTATGCTGGTGTTTTCCTGACTCTCATGGTGCCCTGGGTACTGCTAACCAGTCCCAGGGCCTGTGCTCTGTGTAAAATGGATATGCAAATTAGGCTAATTATAATTGGCTAAGTTAACCTACCTATATGTCCCTAGTATATGGTAGGGCATGTAGGTTTAGGGACCACAGCATAGGTGGTGCACCCATAGGTGCACTGCTGAGGTGCCCATTGTCATTTTAAAGGCAGGCCTGCCTTGCTGGCTGCTTTTAAATTAAAGTTATATGCAAATTCGAATTTCGAATTAAAAGTAGTTCCAAAGTCTTAAACGACCTTATTTTTACATATAGGTCACCCCTAAGGTGTGCCCTATGTGCCCTATGTGCCCCTAGGGCTGGGTGCCATGTAACTATAAGCAGGGACTTTATAAAAATAGTTTTATAAGCCCTGGTGAGGTCAAAACAGCCAAATTCGTTTTTCCCTCATAGAAGTAAATGGCCTTCATAGGCTAGAATGGGGAGACTTTATTTTAAATTTTAAAGTCTCCTTAAATGTTGCATACCAAGAATTTGGTATCAAATTAATTGTTGTAATAAATCCCACAACTTCCAGTTGTTGGATTTAACATAACTTCTTCAGGTAAAAAGTTATAGACTTTACCTAAAAAGTTGCCAATTTCAGCCCTGCATTGTTTTTACTGCTGTGCTCTGATTGGCCAGCCTGCAGCAGCTTAGCCAAGCTGCCTTGATGAGGTGTGAAGTGGCCTGGCTTCACACAAAGGAATGTGCCTGTGGGAGAGAATCTCCCCTCAGCAGATGGTGAGGCAGGAAGGGGGAGGGCTGCCAAACTGGTCTTCAAAGGCAGAGAAGGACATTTGGAGCACCCAACAACACCCCCACATCCTGCAACCCCAGACAACTAGGTGCCCCCTTGATTAGATTAGTAGAGGGCAGGAGAGGGGTGTGTTTATGATTTTTAGCCACACCAGTGGGTGGGCTCAGCCAGATGTAACCTCCAAAAATCAGATTCAGCCATGTTGGATTTTTAGAGAATGTTGCCTTCTGGGATGGATTTTTGCCACACTTCCCAGGAAGTGGTCATCACAGGGGGACGAGCCTGTACCTGATTGGAGAACCAGAACCCCCCTGCTTTTCACCCAGGAGCAAGGATAAAACTGGCAGACCTGCACCCACACCTCAGATCCCCACCAGATTTCAAGAAGAAAAGAACTAAAGGAGAAGAAGGACTGCCCTGCTGGACCCCTGGCCTGCACCTGGAACCTGCACTCAGAAGGACTGCACCAGCTGCACACTTGGGCTTCACCACAAGAAGGACTTTGCCTGGCTTCAACTGGTTCAAGGAGGGACTCCCTGTTTGCTACAGGTGAAAAATTGCTAACCAGAGTCCCCTGCACCAACTCCTGAAGAAAGCGACCAGCTGACCACTGCCCAGTGGCCAAAAAGGAGTTTGCGCCAGGTGCATTCTGAGAGTTGTAGTCCGCACCCCCCAAGGACCATCTCAGAACTTCTGGACCCTTGGGGTGAGCTGTGGACCCCAAAAGAACCTTAAAAGAACATCTGGGTGAAGCTCCAGAAGTTTGGAGAAAATTTGAGAATTTTTGTAAAAAAGCTCCATAGAGGGACCGACCCGCCGCGGAAATTCTAGCCGGCTTGCCTCAACCGCGACCCGGCCTGACTTGGTGGTTCGTCCCGGTAAAGAAAAATCTCCGAAAAAGAGACTAAGTCCGAAGGTAAAAAGTTGACCGGGACCTCCCAGCCATCGTATCCGAGAAGGGCTCCATGGACGTTGGATCAAGATCCAGGTTTACCCCGGTCGAAGGATTTTCACCTCGAAAAAACGACTAAGTCCGAAGGTAAAAATCTCCACCGAGGAATCCAGCATTGCGTATCCGGACAAGGGCTCCAGGAGGTCGGATTCGACTGGCAGGTTCGTCCCGCTGAAGAAAATCTTCAAAATAAAGACTAAGGGCCTGATTCTGATTCTGGCGGGCGGCGGAGGCCGCCCGCCAGAATTCCGCCCTCCAAAATACCGCGCCGCGGTCAAAAGACCGCGGCGGGTATTTCAAGTTTTCCCCTGGGCTGGCGGGCGGCCGCCAAAAGGCCGCCCGCCAGCCCAGGGGAAAACGACCTTCCCACGAGGATGCCGGCTCGTAATCGAGCCGGCGGAGTGGGAAGGTGCGACGGGTGCATTTGCACGTACCGTATTTCACTGTCTGCCAAGCAGACAGTGAAATACTTGTAGGGGCCCTCTTACGGGGGCCCCTGCAGTGCCCATGCCAGTGGTATGGGCACTGCAGGGGCCACCAGGGGCCCCGCGACCCCCCCTACCGTCATCCGGTTCCCGGCGGGCCGACCGCCGGGAACTGGATGGCGGTAGGGGGGGTCGGAATCCCCTCGGCGGCGCAGCTAGCTGCGCCGCCTTGGAGGATTCAATAGGGCAGCGGTACACTGGCGGGAGACCGCCAGTGTTGCCGGTCTGACCGGGGCTTTACCGCCGCGGTCAGAATGCCCTGCGGGGCACCGCCGGCCTGTCGGCGGTGCTCCCGCCGACCCTGGCCCCTGCGGTCTAAGACCGCCGGGGTCAGAATGACCCCCTAAGTCAGAAGGTAACTTTTTAACCGAGGCCTCCCGCGACTTGTAGCCGAGCAGGGCTCCATCGCGGTTGGCCTGAAACTTTGGCTTTGCCCCGGTCGAGGTGCAACCAGATGACCCGATTGGCGCTTTTTGTTTCTAAGCGCTAGAAAAATAATAATTCTTTAAAAATTAATATCTCCGGTTCCCCTTATCCGATTTTATTCGTTTTTGTGTCATTTTAAAGATAAAAATATAAACTATTTTCATAAATTGGTTTTGGATTTTTAAACTGTTTCCTGTGTTTTATTTAATTACTATTTTGTGATATTTGAATGCTTTACACACTGTCTCCTAAGTTAAGCCTTGACGCTCGTTGCCAAGCTACCAAGGGCTGAGCTGGGGTTAATTTACTGAGACCTAACTGGACCTAAGTGGAGGTTAGTGGCTTGTTGCTAGGTGTAGGTACCTACCTGCCCTTACCAATAACCCATTTTCCAACAACTATTATGGGAATATTTAAACAGGAGGCGTCCTACGAACTCAACCACCCAACAGCATGTTTGTTTAACAGGAAGCTGGCTAAAATGTTAGTGCTGGACCTCCTCCCTTTTTCTTTTGTGTAAGGAGTGGGATTTTTAGAATTTGTGGCGGCCATCTGCCTGAAGAGAAGGTTCCCAGATGTACTTATTTTGCCAGAGTTGCTATTCCAGTACTCTATTAATATATGATGAAATTGTTTGGACAAGCTTTGCAGCAGAGTGCTGTTCACACTATCCACCTTACGACAGACCTAAGGACCAGTTGTCCACAACTGACTACATGATTATCATTGCACACAGGATCTCTTTTGTAGGGGTTAAGCAAAAGCTATCTTCAGGTCTCAGCACTGAAGAAACATTTAAGCTCATTTGGTGACATGCAACAGTAGTGATCTTCGCCATGATGAAATCCCATACAGCTGCAAACATCTTGGAAGTTTGAATTACATATGGTGCCATGGACATGGCAGTATTATAGTCAAGGCAATGGTAGATGGTGGATATTTCAAGGTCCTGTTTCTGGTGCATTGCATCAACCTGACTGCACAGGACTTCCTCGAAAAAAAGACATAGGGCCTGATTTAGATCTTTGTGGAAACAGTCCTGCTGTTGATTTTCCATCGGATTCCCAGCCCGCTAACTTGGCGGTCCGCTCACTCTATATAGATGGTGATGGGTCCATCAATGAAAGCCCATCGTTGAACCTCTGTCACCGTCAGGAATGTACACCTGTGTCAATGGTGCAATAGGCAAATGCGACTGGCAGCAGGACTTCAGCCATTATTAACATGGGCCTATCTTGATGTGACTTCCTGCCTACTTAACTGTGGCCGCCAAACCGCCACATCTGAAATGGCAGACTTTGAAAGATAAAAGCACAAAACGTACCCTTTTTGAGTTTTCTCATTTCTTGTCACCATGAACCCGATTGTACAAGTCCTACCCTTGCTGCTGCTCCTGGAACAAGATGGAAATCATCCCTTTCATCGCCAGAACAGAATGTAAGTCACTGTTTTACCTGTCATTTTGGGAATTGCTGGTGTACATTAGCACTGGACTCGTGCATGTTTCCAAAATACTTGCAAGGAATAGTACAATGATGTGCAAAGAATATGTGTGTAATGTTGTAGTTTGAAACAAATGAAAAATACACTTCAATATATTAGTAACACCCACTAATCTGATACTAATTGCTACATGGCAGTTGACACCCACACAAAAAGTCACATAAATACAAATAGAAATTTCCATACATGTGTGTGCAATAATGTTCCCAATCCTACCCTAACCTCCACATAAACAGGGTATCTAATTTGAATGCCATTAACCCAATATAAAGTATCAATTGCACTACACAATGCTGCAAGTGAGTGAACACAGAAAATACAACCAATGTTACCTTTAAACTTCAAACGTGTCAGAGATGTATGAAGGACACATGTCCCCTTGGAATGTGTAAATTCTGCCAAACATCTGATGTGTTTATATTCTAGAATGTCATTTTCCCTTTGTAATGCATATGTGTATATTTCTAGCACATCGTGGTAAAATAAACACACATGCATTCTCCAGGCAATATAGAAACATTTATAATACTGATTTAAGTGCCCAGCAAAATGATGCATGCTTGCCCCCAAAAAAGTGTCCATCGCAATTGTACGACACAAATGTATGTCTAATGAAAATATCTCAAAAATAAAACCTGTGCTTGTCACAGTCAGAAATGAGAGTAAGTGCATGGCACATACATTAGTTCAAATAACATTATCAGCAAACAGTTAGTATTAATAAAAACTGCATAGCAAAAAATGTGACAGGAAATTGAAATGAATTATCGGAAGATAAATATATAAGCAAATAAATTTGCAAAAAACAAACATAAATGCCACATTTCCTAATCTTAGTTTGCATGGCCAGACCTTTCCTCCTATTTTCACTAGCAAATACAACTTCCTCAGGAAGGAGCATCTATTGGGCAGAGAGCAGGCACCTCAATAATCTTTTGCGGGGGTTCCTTAGGTTTGGTAGGTGGTGGGCTTGGTTTTGGGAGGGATGGGTTTTGGATTTGGGAGTGGTGGGTTTGTATTTGGGAAGGGAGGGTAAGGGTTTGGGAGGAGTGGGTTGGGTTTTGCGAGGGGTTGTTTGGGATGTGGAAGGAGACAAGGCCAAGGCAAATACAAACTCTTCTTGATAAAAATAGGTGCGTTTGTTAGGGAGAGAGTTGAATTTGAGAGCTTGAGGGAGTGCCAGTGGGTGATGTGCATTTTTATTTTGATGGTGCAGGTGCCTGTGGGTCTGGTGTATGTGGTATGTGTTTTGGTGTATGTTTCTTTCTGTGTGTTTGGGTGAGTGGGCTGTTTGTGTACAGTGTGCGTTATGTCTAATGCATGTGTGTACGGATGGATGTGCTCTGGAGGTGCTGTGTGTGGTTGTGGTGCCTGCAGATGTGCTGTTGCATGTCTGTGTGTGGTGGTAGTTGTGCAGGATTGTGTGGTAGTGGGTGTGGTGTCTGCAGCTGTGGTGGTGTTGGCTATGCATGTGGGTATGGTGGTGGGTGTGTTCTCTGCTGCTTGGTGGTGGTAACTGTGCATGTGGTGGTGGGTGTGGTGTCTGTGGATATGCTTTTGGGGTTAGGGCTGAGTGTAGTCACTGTATGTTTGTGTACATGTCTGTGTCTTTTCATGTGTCTGTGTTTATGTGTGGATGCACTGCTTGTGTATGTTTGAGTAGGCGCATGCAAAAAAGTGAGTGTGTTTTGGATAGGGCTGGGAATCGGGCTCTGGAATGGGGAAGGGGTGGGAGTTGGGGCACACGTTTGGGATGGATGAGAGACTGCTGTCAGTAAGGAGGCCAGACCTTGGAATGACCACTGTAGGCCAGACATTGAACTGTGGATGCCATTTAGGCAAGCTAGCATTTGTGCAATCTGGCCACTAAGCCCCTGGATGGCATTCAGTAGTGCAGTCTGGCCTACAGAGATGTTCCTCAGGAGGTCAACAGCTTCCTCATTGAGAGCAACCGGGTAGACAGGGACAGGGGGATGTGTCTACAGAGAAGGTGACATCACCCCTCTTAGGGGAGCAGATATGGCTAACTGGGGGGGGGTATAAGAGACAGGGTGCAGTTGGTTCTGTTAGTGGCAAACAATGATGCAGGTGGTAACGTTGTAGTAGGGTCCGTCACCACTATGGACTGGACTTCTGTGAAGGCCCCAGAAAATATGATGTATCTCTGGTGGTCTCCATGCCAGTCCCCTTACCCTCCATGCCACTGGGTCCCTTTGTGTCAGTAGTGCCTGACTGGAACCACTGTGGCCAGCTTCTTTCCCACCAACATGGCCAACATCACCTTCGCCTTATCCAGATGAAGCTGAAATGAGAGATACAACAGTTTAATATCTCTGTGTAAATAGAACTGATCATGAATGTTGCTCAAAATACATTTCCCATGTTTCCAGCTTTCAAATGCTTCAAAGGCTATCAAACTTTGGTTCCTTATTATCATTATCTCATGCATGGTGGGAACATTTTCAGAAACCATTTGGTCACAGTTTGGTCATTCCCCACGTTTTCTCCCATCTCATGTATGACCTTGATTCTCATATCCATTTGGAGTTCTCTGCAGGAACTGAATGACACCTCTCAATGGGTGGAATTTGTTCCTTATAATAGTGAACTTAAATAACCAAAAAGGATAAAGAACAAAGCATCATTTGAACAGAGTGTTTACCAGGCTAGAGATGACACCTTGATGCAATTCCACATTTAGAAAATGAGACACGTTTAGTCTTAATATTGAGTTTTCCAGTTAGGGTACTCCAAAATATATGAGATGGAACCTACCATCCACACAATTACCCTTAAGAATCAAATTTGTCACCATCTTTGATACATCATCTGTACACTAACAAGGACATTGAAAATTGTTCTAGGGTCTGAGGTACTCTGTCAGCAATGTTTGCACATTCATGTCTGCATTGTAGTAATAATTCTATGCCTATCATACTCATATCTCACTAAGCAGACCAGCTTGCATGCACATTTGTGAAGGAGTAAGACATAATGGAAATCTGTTACTTTTTAAGTGAATGATATAGTACTTCTGTTCAAAAACACATCTGGGTTTTGCTGAGATTCATAAATGTAGCCTTTTATCCTTATGTCACTAGTGATTTTGACTCACATACTCACTCTTGTTTGTCTATTGAACCATGTTACCAATGTGATGTTTAGAACATCCACTGAATCATGAAAGCAGGTAATGCTATGTCATGTCACCTGTTATAGGGCTAAGGTAACATCGTTCACAATAGTGAAGGAGCATCACACCTCACACAATCAAGACTAATGTCCTGTCTGATACCATTGTCTCTGGTACATCAAAGTAACAGATGTATATTTGTTGTTTAGGCAGGCATGTGTCTGCTTACACTAGTCCTTTGGCAGGGAACACAAATCAGATGGTATAATTTAGAAAAATGTTACCCTCAAGTTGGTCAGACGTCAATGTTAATTCTGTTTGCAAAATGAGTTATTGTAACACAACATGAGTTATTAAACATGATGATCTCATACTAGAACTTACAACCTTGGTGCTGCTGTTGGGCTCTCAACTGCCCATCAAGGTCGGATAAGCCACCACAATTATGCGTGACACTAGGGGTGGTCATAGTTGGCACACGTACTTCCCATGTTGGGAGGACTGGCCAAGCTGGACTTCAGATGACTTTTAGGTCCAGCTTTGTGGGTCCTCCCACCTCTTGCGACAATGGACACTGCACCGCCGGTAGACCCCCAGGGACCAAACCTTCATGGTGATGATCTTCCATATCACCTTTTTCTGATGGGTGTCAACCTGTAGGGCTGAGAAAAAACAAAGAGAAAATGTTTTGCGAGATTTTGTTTGTCTGTATTGCTGTGATACAATTTGGTCACATCACTCACAAGCATTTTTAACAAGTCAGTACAGATTATTTAGAAATATTTAAGTCTTACTAGGAAAAACAAACTTGTATTGACCTGTTGAGTACCCTAAATATCTGCAATGTCCTTTGTTACCAATCCAGCCAACAAACATCATCTAAGTAAGGGGTCTGAAAGCCTTTCTGTAGTGAGAGCCACTCCTGACCAGTAAAAAACATTATGAGCTACTAAAGGCGTGTACACTATTAGCACATGCACTCATTCACAGCGAATGTGGCCTAATGCAAACCATTTCTAGGGGAAAATACAATAGTTTTAGAACATTACAATGACTAAATGCAGCATACAATGGCCACCATCTGTGTGAGGGATATTTGAACAAGTGTGTGTAATCATGGGACAAACTTGTCTGGGTGATTGAAAATTTGTGTCCTTCATACTTGCAGCACAGGCTATTCCTTTCCCCCACGTGGCACCATTACATGTCTAAAACAAACAGATACTCAGAATTCTGAAAATGGCAGGGAGTTTAAATTTAAATTTAAAAATCTGAATACTCGATTACTTGAACTTTTCTTCTTGTATTATACATCAATCTAATTTTGACATTTGTCTGTATTTTCCACTCATACTACTGTTACAGTATCTATTGGCCACTGGCAGAAACGGGCATGCTGTTTGTCAAATTAAATATGGATTTGTGACTAAAATTAACTGAAAAGTCAGCTCATTTCTTCAGATGACTTACCATTTCAATTTACAGACATTTAAAACATTGACAAATATCAGTATATCCCCAGCCAAATTATTCTGTTCAATACACTCCAGTTTCAATATTTCAGTCTAGGACAGGACAAACTATCCTGTATATGAAGAAGAAAAAAGTTATATTCCCCATTCAACCATGTAGCTGTTCCTCTGGATTCCCATAGAGTTGACTGTAAAGGGACTGGACAACCATGGTGAAGACTTCTAAGTCTTCAGGGAAGAGGTTAGGGGTCCTGTCACCTGCTGTGCCCGACATCCTGATGCCCGGAGGTTCGTAACAGAAGCAAAAGTGAGAAAGTGTTGTTGGCTGCAGTGTTAGGAGGCAAGTGAGGTTTTTTGAGTCACCTCTTACAAGTACACGGGGTACACATTCCACAATGGAGATGGACCCATGCATTGGCATGCATAGCCTTTATGGATTGTTACACCTACTAAGCTGTCAACTTACGGTGTTGGCCGTCGGATAACCAATGTCCTGATGCCAAGGTCAGGCACCCGTGATTTTAGGAAGTGAAACAATTATGTTTTGTTATTTGAAGTGCATCACCACCACTCAAAGTGGCGGCTTGTTTATTTACTGAGAAGATAAGTACAACACAGTTTATTTGGGATTTTAACACATTGAAATGTAAAGAGGTACTGGGTTTCGCATCAATAGTGACATGGTGTATTTTATACCTCCATTGGATGTTTTAAAAAAAAAGAGGTGTATATAATACATTTTAAGGATATTATTTAAACATTCTTTATACAAAATAGCAGACATGTGGAAATATGTTATTCTGAGTGGTAACATGACATAGGCATGCTGTGCACACATATGACACCAAAGGACATGTATTTTTTACCTTGTATTTTTTTTTCATGTGGTTATTTGAACCAGGGAGGGTTAGAAGAAGAAGGCAGCTCCAAGTCTTCAGATCTTGTCCAGACCTTGCCAACATGGAGAAAAGATACTTAAAAAAAAACTCAGATTGAATAGGTAAACTGTTCTGGATTGATGTCATCAGCTGGAGCCTGATCTTAAGCCTCACAATAGGAATACAAGAGCAAAAGTGAAATTTGTGGCAGTACTTCATTTTGTTGGCACAGAGTCTGTTCAATACACAGTGGCAATATCTGGAGGCATGTCATAGCCAACTTTCAGTGGTGTGCTACAAGATGTCCTTTCTTCAGTGATGAGACACATCAACAGGTTCATCCAATTCCCACGTCAACAGAATTTTGTCAATGTGAAGGGAGAGTTGTATGCTTTGGATGGCATACCACATGTGGTTGGAGGAGTAGGTGGTGCGCCTATTGCCTTGGTGCCCACATGCCAGGGAACAGGTCTACCACAATCAGAAGAACTTCAATTCAGTCGATGTGCAAGCTGTTTGTTTAGCTGATTTGTACATCTCAAGTCAGTGTGGATGTTTCCTAGGGGAAAACACATAGGCCCTCATTACAACATTGGCGGTAAATCCCGCTTACCGCTGTGCAGAAGACCTCCAACACACTGCTGCGGCCGCGGAATTCCGCCACAGCTATTATGACCCACAGTTCGGAATCCACCAAAATCTGGAAACCCACACAAGTCCGCCACACCAAAGGTCAGTGATAAACTGGCGAAAACAAAACCTCCACCATCACGCCAACAGAAATACGCCCACACTATCACGACCCACGAATCCACGCAGCGGTCTTTCAACCGCGGTATTCCATTGGCGGTACACACCGCTGCGCTCAAAATACACACACATTTACAAAACACAGCCACATTGGACAATTCCAAATACACACACCTGATACACATACACACACCACTCCTACACACCCAATACAATATAAAACACACACCCACATCACCCACAAACCCTTACGACAACAATTGCGACTGAAGGCCACAGAGACACATTACCAGCAAGAACACTAGCATCCACAGGCACACAACACCATCACCCACAGAACTTCCACGCACCTCACACAACACACCACTACATATCAGCACACTTATCACCCCACACTCCACCCCACACATCACCTACACCACCCCATGGCACGGCAAAGACACCCCAGGTTCTCGGAGGAGGAGCTCAGGGTCATGGCGGAGGAAATCGTCCGGGATCACAGGTGCAGCACAACTCCAATGCAAGGAAGATGGAGCCATGGCGAAGAATAGTGGACAAGGTCAACGCAGTGGGACAGCACCCAATAAATCGGGAGGACATCTGGAAGAGGTGGAATGACCTACGGGGGAAGGTGCATTCCGTGGTCTCAAGACACCACGTGGCGGTTCAGCGGACTGGCGGCGGACCTCCACCTCCTCCCCCACAACTAACAACATGGGAGGAGCAGGTCTTGGCGATTCTGCATCCTGAGGGCCTCGCAGGAGTAGGTGGAGGAATGGACTCTGGTAAGACAAATCTTAACTATTACATCAACCACCCTACCTGCATGCCATCACATACCCTCACCCCCAGCACTCCTACTCCTCACAAATGTCCCAGCATCACAAACCACCTATCCCAACACCAAGCCCTGCATGCAACAACAAAGCATGGACACCCATCACTAAAGCATGCCCACTGCACATACCCAAACACCCCCCTAAACCATCATCAGAAAAGCCCCCACATAGGAATGCAAGCACTGGGGTACACGGTCACCCACCCATTGCACACCATGACACACACAGATGTAATAACCATCCTTTTATACCCCTGCAGGACCCCTACCCAACGTCACCGGACAGGAGGGTCCACACATGTCCACACCACCAACAGAAGAGGCCCACAGTGATGACAGCACCTCTGTCCAACTGGATCTAGATGACCAGCCCGGCCCATCGGGGACCTCGGGACAGTCGGTTCCCCTCACACAGTCACAGGCCACTACAGAGCTTCCCCCCTCTGGAAACACCAGCACAGCTCCCACCCAGCAGGCCCGTACCTCCGTCCCCAGAACACATCAATCAGCTGTGTGTCCACCACTACAGGGAACCCAGGCTAACCCACCACCCCAACAAGAAGAGGGACCTGGGGGCAGTGGTAGTGGGCACACGGTCCAGAGGATGGAGGCCCAGAAACACAGGGGAACTGGAAGGGCTGCTGTGTAACAGGGGGCAGACAGGCCCAGGGAACCCACTCTTCACGAGGCCCTCTCCTCCATCATGGGAGCCTACCATCACTCCCAGGAGATGATGGCAACAGTACTGGCCAAGTTTCAGGAGACCCAGCGCCTGCAGGAGGAACAGTATATGGGTTTCAGGGAGGAACTCAGAACCATCAGCTCCACCCTGGGCACCATCGTAGGGGTGCTGAAGGAACTCATGAACACCAGGAGGGACTCTGTGGCACTACAAGGGGCCCCTGACACTGGCCTGGACGATGAACTGCCCACCACCTCCGCCGGCGCTAGTGGACAGGACGCCCCGCCACAGGACCACCACACCAGCACCTCACCCCCTGCAGAGGGCGAACCACCCCGCAAACGCTCCCTGAGGTCCAGGAAAAAGACTGAGAACGATGCCAAGACCCCCGCCAAGAAATGAGACCACCCTGATTGTCATCCTACTGTCCCACTTTGTCACCCTGTCCATACTTAAACTGCCCCAGCTCCACTTCCTATGCCCATATGGGCAATGTACCTGTGCGACTAATACACTGGACTCTACCATGGACATTCCTCCACCATCACCCCTCACCATTTTACTACCCCCTCCAATATTGAGCACTTAAATAAACACCCTTAAAGCACAAAACAATTTGGAGTCTGTCTGTGATTTCGAAATAGTGTATTAGCAATTACAGTGGCGAAATGTTCATTCAAATGTAATGTCAACATACCTATCTCACAGAGCTCTAGTCAATGAGGAATCAAAGCAGATGTCACACAGTGGGACCCACATCTGTGAAATCGTAATGGAAAGTGACAACTCAGTGACCATACACTGGATGAAAACGACAGACAGCAGAGAGGCAGTAGTGTTTAAGTACATGTAGTAGGCAGGTCTGTACTCTTACCTGTGTCTCACTGGAAATATTGCTGGATCACTGAGTCCCTGTTGTTCATGTCTTCTTCCTCTGCTTCCTCGTCTTCACTGTCCACAGGCTCCACAGCTGCCACAATACCTCCATCTGGACCATCCTCCTGCAGAAAAGGCACCTGTCGTCGCAAAGCCAAGTTGTGAAGCATACAGCAGGCCGCGATGATCTGGCACACCTTCTTTGGTGAGTAGAATAGGGATCCACCTGTCAGTGGAGGTACCGGAACCTGGCCTTCAGGAGGCCGAAGGTCCGCTCCATCACCCTCCTAGTTCGCCCATGGGCCTCACTGTAGCGTTCCTCTGCCCTTGTCCTGGGATTACTCACTGGGGTCAGTAGCCATGACAGGTTGGGGTAACCAGAGTCACCTGAAAATGGCGAGGGACAACCGTTAGACACACACTAACCTGCAGGGATATCCCCAGACCCAGATAACCATTCCCACTGACTAGCTTAGAGGTGCTCACCTAATAGCCACACACGGTGCCTCTGGAGTTGACCATCACAGAAGGGATACTGCTATTCCGCAGGATGTAGGCGTCATGCACTGAGCCAGGGAACATGGCATTCACATGGGAGATGTACGTGTCTGCCAAACATACCATCTGTACATTCATGGAATGATAATTCTTCCTGCTTCTGTACACCTGTTCACTCCTGTGGAGGGGGGACCAAAGCCACATGGGTCCCATCAATGGCACCTATGATGTTGGGGATATGTCCCAGGGCATATAAATCACCTTTCACTGGAGGCAAATCCTCCACCTAAGGGAAAACGATGTAGCTCCGCATGTGTTTCAGAAGGGCAGACAACACTCTGGACAACACATTTGAAAACATAGGCTGGGATATCCCTGATGCTATGGCCACTGTTGTTTGAAATGACCCACTTGTAAGGAAATGGAGCACTGACAGCACCTGCACTTGAGGGGGATTCCTGTGGGATGGCGGATAGCTGACATCAGGTCTGGCTCCAGCTAGGCACACAGTTCTTGGATTGTGGCACGGTCAAGCCTGTATGTGATAATCACATGTCTTTCCTCCATTGTCAATGGGTCCACCAACGGTCGGTACACCGGAGGATGCCGCCATCTCCTCACATGTCCCAGCAGATGGTGCCTATGAAGGACAACAGCGAGCACAGAGTCAAACAACTCAGAGGTATGTACCCACAGCTTACACAGAACACCATTCATACTCAAAAAGTGGCCTGTAAGTGTGTTGAGTCTAGGCCTAGGTATGTGTGACGCTGTTGAAAATGAAGCCATGTGGGCCCCTGAAATGGCGCCTGCCTGACCTCTCAAGTGGGACAATGGGATGTGAGGTAACTGCGCTGTCACTGTACACCGTCTCAGTAGCCGGTCGAAGACCGCGGCGCAATGCTGCATTGGTTAACATTGGACCCTATGGGTCCCAGGAGCCAATGATGATGTACACCGGCGGTGACGGTACGCACCGCCGCGGACGTGACCGCCATTTTCTGTCTGTTCAATCACTCGATACCTGATCTTCGACAGGAGAGGACCTACACTGCAAGTGCTGCTGTGACCTTGGTCTGGAAGAGACAATGGCTCGAGTGTCTGGGGAAAGGACCCCTGCCTTCACATCGGAGGAGTTGGAGAAAATCGTGGATGGGGTCCTCCCCCCGTACACGCTACTCTACGGTCCTCCAGACAAACAACACTGGGAGCATGATGTATGGGCTATGCCTGTGTGGAGAGGGGTGGATGTAAGAAGGGGGGAGAGTGCGGTGTGAATGAAACAATGGTGAATGCATGTGCCACATGACAAGGGTAGGGATGGGGGCCAATCACTTTGACGGTGCAGTTGGTAATAACTTTCTCTTCCATCCGTACAATTCATGTAGGTCAGCGCCCACCAGAAAAAACATATTTGGCGTGCCATCGCCAAGGACGTCCGGACCCTGGGGATCTACCACAGACGGAGCACCCACTGCCGGAAAAGATGGGAGGACAATCGCCGCTGGAACAAGAAGATGGCGGAGGCTCAGCTGGGGATGGCCTCCCAGCGTGGGAGGGGTGCCCGTCGCACCATGACTCCCCTGATGTTCAGGATCCTGGTGGTGGCCTACCCGGAGTTGGATGGGCGCTTGAGGGCATCACAGCAGACACAAGGGGGTGAGTACACTCTCATTCTGTTGACTTTGCGCGCAGTGGAGGGGTCTGGGTGGGGAGGTGGGCTGTGGGTTTCCATGGGCCAGGGCGAGTTCCGTAGGCAGGGTACCTCCGTTAGGCAGGCCATGTGGCACCACACCCCACCTCTGTAGAGTGCCAAGTACACCTAGTCATGCCCCTGTGTCATCTATGTGTGCAGATGTCATCCATATCCTTGTAGGCCATTTCCCAGGGATTGAAGAGTGGACCCCAAGTGCGCGGCATAGTGCAGGGGGCTTCTGTGTCTGTCGTGTCCGCCAACGGTAGCGGTAATGCATGCACTCAACATGTTTTTCTTCTGTCATCCCCCCCCTTTTTGTGGTCTCCCTGTTCTTGTGTGCATTAGCATCATCAGACAGAGGAGCAGTGGCACCGGAGCACCAGGGGGCTGCATCCCACATGGCCATGGAGGGCCACACTATGGACTCGGAGTTCACCAGTGGGACGGAGGGCGAGGGGAGCTCCACGGCGCAGACAGGAGCTGAGACCAGTGACACAGACTCGTCCTCTGATGGGAGCCCTCCCAGCAGCCACTCAGCCTTCGCCAGCGGGCCACCACCAGCAGCAGCCCAGCTGCCCAGGAGGCCACCACCAGCACCAGCTCAGCTGCCCAGGAGGCCACCACAAGCAGCAGCCCAGCTGCCCAGGAGGCCACCGCCAGCACAAGGCCAGCTGCCCAGGAGGCCACAGCCAGCACCAGCCCAGCTGTCCAGGAGGCCACCGCCAGCACCAGCTCAGCTGCCCAGGAGGCCACCGCCAGCACAAGGCCAGCTACCCAGGAGGCCACCGCTAGCACCAGCCCAGCTGCCCAGGAGGCCACCGCCAGCACCAGCCCAGCTGCCCAGGAGGCCACCGCCAGCACAAGGCCAGCTGCCCAGGAGGCCACCGCCAGCACCAGCCCAGCTGCCCAGGAGGCCACCGCTAGCACCAGCCCAGCTGCCCAGGAGGCCAGCACCAGCCCAGCTGCCCAGGAGGCCACCGCCAGCACAAGGCCAGCTGCCCAGGAGGCCACCGCCAGCACAAGCCCAGCTGCCCAGGAGGCCACCGCCAGCACAAGCCCAGCTGCTCAGGAGGCCAGCACCAGCCCAGCTGGGCCATGAAGTACCGCCAGCAAAAGACCCACTGGGCCATGAAGGACCACCAGCAAAAGCCCTGCTGGGCCATGAAGGACTGCCAGCGAAAGCCCCGCTGGGCCATGAAGGACCGCCAGCAAAAGCCCCGCTGGGCCATGAAGGACCACAAGCAAAAGCCCTGCTGGGCCATGAAGGACCACCAGCAGCTGAGTCCCTGCAATGGAGACCGCCGCCACAAGCACCGATGAACAGGGCACCGCCGCCTCAAGCACCGCTGAACAGGGCACCCCCGCCTCAAGCACCGCTGAACAGGGCACCGCCACCTCAAGCACCGCTGAACAGGGCACTGTCGCCTCAAGCACCGCTGGCCCATGAGCGGCAAGGGCATTGATGCTACTGAGTCCGTCACGGGGTGAACGAAGCACTCTGGCCACCATGCCCCCTCCAGAACCAGTGGAGAGATCCATCCACTACCTCTGTCCTTAGCAGGATGAAGCACTCTGGGCACCATGCCACCTCCAGAACCAGTTGAGACTGTCATCCACTGCCTCTGTCCTTAGCAGGATGAAGCACTCTGGGTACAAGGCCCCCTCCAGAACCAGTGGAGAGATCCTTCCACTACCTCTGTCCTTAGCAGGATGAAGCACTCTGGCACAAGGCCCCCTCCAGAACCAGTGGAGACCGTCATCCACTACCTCTGTCCTTAGCAGGATGAAGCACTCTGGGCACAAGGCCCCCTCCAGAACCAGTGGAGAGATCCATCCACTACCTCTGTTCTTAGCAGGATGAAGCACTCTGGGCACAAGGCCCCCTCCAGAACCAGTGGAGACTGTCATCCACTTGAGAGACTGTGGCTTTGCACTCCCCAGGATGGAACAGTGGGCAAACCACCCACTGTAGAGACTAGAGAGACTGTGGCTTTGCACTCCCCAGGATTGAAGAGTGGGCAACCCACCCACTGTATAGACTTGAGAGACTGTGGCTTTGCACTCCCCAGGATGGAACAGTGGGCAACCCACCCACTGTAGAGACTTGAGAGACTGTGGCGTTGCACTCCCCAGGATGGAACAGTGGGCAACCCACCCACTGTAGAGACTTGAGAGACTGTGGCTTTGCACTCCCCAGGATGGAACAGTGGGCAACCCACCCACTGTAGGGACTTGAGAGACTGTGGCTTTGCACTCCCCAGGATGGAACAGTGGGCAACCAACCCACTGTAGAGACTTGAGAGACTGTGGCGTTGCACTCCCCAGGATGGAACAGTGGGCAACCCACCCACTGTAGAGTCTTGAGAGACTGGTGCTTTGCACTCCACAGGATGTAACAGTGGGCAACCCACCCACTGTAGAGACTTGAGAGACTGTGGCTTTGCACTCCCCAGGATGTAACAGTGGGCAACCCACCCACTGTAGTGACTTGAGAGACTGTGGCTTTGCACTCCCCAGGATGGAACAGTGGGCATGTGGCCCGCTTGTGGGTTTGGCGTCATGCACTCAAGCGGCTGAGGTGCCCCCCTTTTCCTCCCCCTGAGGTGCCTGTTTAGTTGCTCTCTGATGCCCCTGCAGTGTTCTCTCCGTCATGGTCGGGGATCTTGTGTGTGCCTCGCCCATACTGTGTGGTCCCAGTGTTCCATGGACTTAATTGGAGCACTTCACTATGCTTGGTATATATTTTGTAAATGGTGTATATATATATATATATATATATATATATATATATATCTGCCTACTTGATTTTAATATATTACAATGGTTACACTCATTTTCTAATGTCTTTGCATTCTTACAGTGGGTTTGTGGGGTGTAACTGTGATGTATTAATATGCATTAGTTTGTGTGTTGTGGTGGGTGGGGGTGGGGGTGTTGCGTGTTGCGTGTGTGTGTCCCTGTTTTTTGCCTCTCCCCTCCCCTGTGTCATAGGTGCAGTACTCACCGTGGTCTTCGCCGCCGGCGTTCGTCCTCATGGTAGAGGAGCAGGAAGACTATCGCAGGTAGAATTTGGAGTTCCAGGTCCATGGTGTCCTTGTTCCTCGTGGGGTGTGTAGACGTGAGAATTCCTGTTTCCGCCGTGTTTTTATCCACGGTGAATCCGCACCAGAAAAGGTGGCAGATTGGCCTGTCATAATAGTGTGGGAGGTACATTGTCCTCCGCCTGTCTGTTGGCGGTGACCGCCAAGCTGTTTGTTTGTACCGCTGTGGCGGTCGGAGTGTTAAAGTGGCTGTCTTTGTTGGTGGTTTCCGCCACCGTCGTAATTGCAATTTTTTTTCCGCCGGCCTGTTGGCGGTCTTTCCGCCGCTTTATCACCGTCCGCCAGGGTTGTAATGACCACCATAATTCCTTAGTACTATAGAACAGCACTATACCCTGCAAATGTCACAACATGGACCTGAGAAGGCCTGGCTTGTTGGTAAGTGCAATATGTCCAAGGATCATTAGCTTTATTCAGAGTTTAATAATGTACAATGGGATGAGTTTTTTTCAATATTTTTTTTTATTTTAATATAGGAGGCCTAGTATATCCTAACAGACAATGGTTGTTAGCACCGCTGAGGAATTTAACAACGTCAGGGGAAGTCCACCTCAGTGAGGCCCATGGAAGAACACAGAGGCCAGAGGAGTGGGCTTTTGGGTTCCCAAAGGTCAAATTATGTAGCCTGGACAAGACCGGTGGAACCTTCCTCTACTCACCTGATAAGGTGTGCCAAAACATGGTTGCCTGCTACATGTTGTACAAAAGAGCCCTGCAATTGAACATCCTGAAGCTCAATTCTGTAGGTCTGTGATTTAAAATTGTCTGTCATTGAACCGGTCTATGGACATTCCTTGTCTCAGATATGTTAATACTTTATTCTCCTGTCTAGGGGTTGGGGAATATTTCCATGCCCCTAAATCTTTGTCAGCCAAGGCCAATGCGAGAACTAAGGAGTTACACTGGTATTTTATTTTTTAATTTAATCTGACTAGTAAGCCATTAGGGGACCCGGAGAGTTTGTTGCTGAAGCCGCCATACCCTAAGCTGTATCTTACAACGCTTTCTTCTGAGAGGCATAGCTTTTTACTTACCAGATTCCATCTGAAGTGTATACATTTTTTGTGGCATTTCCTAGTCAAGGAATCGGGTTTAGAAAACTACTGCCATGCACATGTGACATTAAATCTCACCAAAGCGCTCTGCACTTTGTCCTTTTTTGTAATTTATATATTGTACCTAGGATAAGGTTCCTCCATCCTATGCTTCTGTCTTCAGGTATCAAGTCTAGTCATTAACATACTCATACCTGCATGATTTGGGAAGTAAAGTGACAACATATGCTGTGTTAATTTTTATTCTCAGTGCTATTCAAATTCGTAAATGTTATTAAGCTTTGTAATATGTGTTTTATTTTGATATTGCTATTTATATTTTTAGCTGATCAATGTATATTTAACTGAGTGTGACTTTTATGGCTCTCTTGAGTCAAATAAAGTGTTTTTGACTGACTGACTGAGTGCCAAATCATAGTTGCCTGCTGCATGTTGTACAAAATAGCCCTGCAACGGAACATCCCAGTCTTTACAGAGGATGGAGACAATGAAGAGCCACTGGGTGAGGATGTTAAAATGGGACGTGAGGATGATGAGAGTGGTGAAGAGGAAGGAATTGGCACACGTCAAGATGTTATTTACCACTTCTTCACCAGAGAGTAAGTTTACCTTTATATATTGTAACATCAAATCACAGAACAACTTGTAACACAGTAAGCATCTCATTCCGTGATGGTTATTTAGTAGTACTGGCTGGTTCAGGAAAGTCCAATGCAAAGATGTTTGTTGATTATAGTTTCCATACATTGACTGATGTGTTTATTGACATTGATTATCTTCGTTTGCTAAGTATATATGTCCTACTTACTTATCAATGGAGTCAAATTTCTTCTGTGAAATCATTTACTTTCCCTTGTTATTCTGTTTTAGGATCCTTCACCATGTCATCTTCATTTGGACATTTCAAAGTTGTGACATTCGCAGTGATATGTTGCTGTTGGAAATTACAAAGGGAACATGTGTTGACAGATACACTCTTTGGATGTATAGATCTTGTACAGAGACAACTTGAATAGTGATTGAATGGAAGTTCTTGTGATTGTTTCAGACCTGTTTTTGGTTGAATTTTGCCACAAAGGCAACTTGTCCTTGCTCTAACCACATGCATGAGTGAAGCCATAGCATGCTCATCTCCCTTCAGATTGGCAAAATCTTCAGTTAGTGTTAAGTGTTTGAAGCTGTTGACATGTCTCATACTAGTTGAAAGATAAATTTGTAGCACACCACTGAAATGTGGTTGTGACATTCCACCGGGTAATCCCACAGTGTACTAAAATGATCATGTGGCCTCAAATCCTGTAGCTGCCATGATGTAGACTATTATTGTCATTAATGTAGGATTCCTATTCGGAGCCAGGATGTCTGGTTCCAGCTGATGTCATGAATCAATAATAGTTCGCTTATTTAATTTGGTTTGATTAAATTTTGCCTCTCTCTCACTGTGTCATGGTCATGGAATGTCAATGGCACAGACTATTTGGGGTATGCAACATACATACTTTATGATAAATAAATGGACTAGGCAAATGCAAGGGATGATCCATGGAGAACAACACACAATTTGACAAGACACATTGAGCATTGTTAAAAAGAGAGATACTCTGTCTGCTTCACTGAGTATTTGGTTTTGTCATGGAGGCGGGACAGCGAGAATTCCGTCAAGATTTAATTCAGGCCCACCTGCAGACGAATCTGCACTAATTTCAGCCATTCTTTTTAAGCCCGGAAGCAGCTAAGGATAGTTCAGCATGCTAAAAGAGTAGCTGATAAAGTACTCATACAGGATGTGCCAACAAATCGGAACTCTATCTACTTCATGTTACACCATCTGTTTGAGAAGTACAGACTGATCACCAACTACATCCTTCAAAGAGGAGGGTTTGCAAATGGGAAGAGCACAAATGCTACTTCCTTTTGACGAGGGTGATTGGTCAGACTCAAATGAATTGGCTGACCAAACTCAGCAGGGGGAACCCGCTGAGTTTAAGATTGAACTCTACTTCCATGACTGAGTAGGCCACCATAGAACTTTCAGATTATTGTTTAACTGCTTTGCCAAAAAAAGAGATAAAGCTAGAGAAAAATATATATTTGGTGTCTGACTTATTCATTACCACCTTTTATTTACATGTAGTTGAAAAAGCATGCAGTGAAATAGCCTCCCTATTCCCTTAAAGGACATGAAGACAATATCGGCCTCTGTCCCCTGTCTCAGTAAAGAGCATTCATTTAGAAGCCTGCCATTGTGTTGCTTCCATAGAAGCAGAGGGGATACAACATGGCACATCAACCCCACTTACTCACCCAGGCATGAAAGGGATAACATAATAGCACATCATCATAGTACAGAAGAGTCAGACCAATGTCTTACTCTGTTCCAGAGTGCCATAATAGTGCACACTAGTACATGAGTTTTTTTCTCATGATGGTCTGGCCTCAGTCTTTGGTAACCCACTAACTGTGCTTCTTTCAGTCTAGTTGCTTGTGATGAATAATCTTTCTGATGAATTAGACAGTTGGGTAAAATTAGTCCACAAGGAGACAAGTTACAGGAATTTGACTAGGTAGCGCTATAGCTTTGCAATGGTTGGTTGTATATCAATAAATGATCATGTACTACGAATAGATGGTTCACATAGTTTTCCTCCCATCAAGCAATGTGACTAAGAAGAACTTCAGTCACATTGATTGATGGGAGGAAAAATATTGGAACCGTCAATCCATAAAGGAATATGGAGCAGAGCAATGCGGCACAGACATAATATGCCGAGATAGAATATACTTTTTTAGATAGGATGGGACAGTAAGACAGAATGATGAAGTGAAGTACTACTAGGCAATGGAGTGAGCACTGAGAAATACACCTTGTCTTCAGTTTGTGAATTGCAGCCTTAATTTTGTTGTACCGCTGTGACAAAGCAAAAGTACATAAATTGAATCACCACCTGCACCCACTGCAGCAGCAGCACCAGAGATTACAGTGCACTGCAGTTTTAGGTGGCAAGATGCCAAGAGCAGCGACTGGACTCTGGAGGTGATGGGTGTGATGTTTGCCTCACTTAACCAGTACAGTATATTGTCAATAAGAACACAAGGTGACTTACCACCTGACTCTGCCATCACTGGGACAACATCTCCATCTCTCCCTTGGTTGCCTTTATCTCCTCTGCTGCCCATGCTGCACAGCACTGCTGGTGGTGGTCTGGTCAAAGCAGAATGCCCCCATTTTAGATGAGGGATAGCAACCTAAGTATTTGTTTTGTACACAATGCAATACCTCTGGTGGCCATTTTGGCATTCAGCCAGTGTTCTTTTGTCATAGGCTTGTATGTGTTCTTTGTTCTCCGTGCCTCCTTGCTCGCTGTTGTTGTTTGCCCATGTGGCTGGCAGCCATTTTGTACATCCAGCCATGGTGTTTTTGCCATAGGCTTGCATATGTCCTTTGTTCTCCATTGTTCCTTGCTCTCTGTTGCTGTTTGTCCGCATGGCTGGTGGCCATTTTGTGCATCCTGCCAGTGTGTTTTTGCCAATGACTTGCATTTGTTCTTTGTTCTCCGGCCTCCTTGCTCACTGTTGTTGTTTGATCATGTGGCTGGTGGCCATTTTGTGCATTCAAACGGTGTGCCTTTGCCATAGGCTTGCAAATGCTCTTTGTTTCCTGTGCCTCCTTGCTTGCTGTTGTTGTTTGTCCATGTAGCTGTTGGCCATTTTGTACATCCTGCAACTGTGCCTTTGCTATAGGCTTGAGTGTGTTCTTCGTTCCCCATTCCTTCTTGCTCACCATTGCTTTTTGGCCTTATGGCTGGTGGCCATTTGGTGCTTCCAGCCAATATGAATTTGCCGTAGGCTTCCATGTGTTCTTTGTTTTCCATGCCTCCTTGCTCGCTGTTGTTGTTTGATCATGTGGCTGGCAGCCATTTTGTGTATCCAGCCAGTGTGCCTTTGCCATAGGATGGCATGTGTTCTTTGTTCTCCATGCCTCCTTGCTTCCTCTTGTTGTTTGACTATGTGGCTGGTGGCCATTTTGTACATCCAGCCAGTCTGCCTTTGCCATAGGCTTGCCTGGATGAATGTGTGATGCCACAATATGTTTAGGGATCCCTGTAGAATACATATACTAACAATATGATTTGATTGAACACGGCTTATATTATTACATGCTTTTTTGCATTTTTTTATTTTGCACCTCCTTTCCTCATAGTAGGTTTCCTTCTTCTTGTCCTCCCATACAAACATCGGCAATTACCAATCCTTTGTTTTACATAAGTTTTTATTTTATTTTTTTGTTTTAATTTTGTAATATATTATTTTTACTTGATTTTTTTATTTATTCTTACAGTGTATTTATTTAATTCTGCATTTTGCCATGAATGATCCATCCACCCTTTCCATCCATCAACCATAGGTGCTCAGCGGTGCTACAGTATTCACTTTCTTCGGGTCTATACTTCAATTTCCTCCGGGACACCCTGGCTGCGGTGCACTGCAGACACATCAGCAGCATCATTCATTTTTTTCATCATTATTCAATTTCTCCATGACCACCTTCCTGCCAGAGGTTTTTTAAGGATTATTCCATTTACCCATGCACCTATCTGACTACCATTGATGTCTCCTTTAAAACAGATCAGTGTGTTGTGTTGCCTGATATGAAATTCAATTTTATGATATGGTGGTATGGTTTGACTTTACAATGTTTGGATAAATTGTTATTTTTTACATAAGTAACCAACCACACTAATATTACATTTGTCTGTACTATTTCAACTTGCAGCAATGCAACAATGCCACATTTCACTAATGACATGTCTTTTTTATTTGGTTATTTTAGATGCACAATAGAAGAAGAGACATCACCCACAGTACTGACAAAGAGAAGACCTGTACAGTGAATTCAGTCCTCCAATCTCTTGCCCTTGTGCAGATTAATGGCACTGCTAATTGAGAGCTTTAAGATGGCCTCAAAGAACGTTGTTCCAAGAAAGTGGTCAGTGAGAAGAAGCAGTTTTCCACCAGTGACATGCCGACTGCAACATTTTTCAGGAGACGTGTGCCTTCCACTTTGGCCTCCGGGAAGGAACCTGGGAGAAGCACTCCTGCACCAACAGCACCATCTCAACCTAGCCCAAGGCCATTGTTTGTCAGTGAGGCACCCACTGAAATCATGGCGATGCCTATGAGCACTGATGCTGAATTGGATTTGTCCCTTTAGCAAAGTAGTACCCAATCATTTCAGGAAACAATAAAAGTGGTCAGCAGCCACAGCCTGCAATAGGAGATTTTCCTGAAGTTAGAGCAGAAGAGGAGGTCAAGCTTCCTGCTGAGCAAGAACCTCCTCTTTTAGAATCATTGGCTCCCAGATCTCCAGGAAGGCTACTACTCCACCATCTTCTCCAGACACCACTTCTGATGACGATTATAGGGACATGGAATGGATCCTAACAGCGTTCAGGAGATTCCAGGAGAGACGAGGGAAAAGAAAAGTTCCTGTAAGCCTTGGAATCATGGAAGGAAATGATGAGGAGGAGAATGACGACAGGTCAGTCATTGTGGAAGGTGGCACAGAGGAGTCTGATATTACTATTTAATCTTCTCCAAGGGATGAGGCACAAATAGTACCACCAGCTCCCATATTTGCAAAGCCCCAGTTGAATATTGCACCAACCCTTATCTCAGTAAAAGTATGCACTGCAGAAGGGCAATCGACAACACACCCACCTACCTCCAATTCTTCTTAAGGCATTGTGAGTGGCCCACTAAGAAAGTATTTCTCACCAGTTTGGATAACATTTCAATATACTCCATTTGTCACACAAGTGTTCACTGAGGTAAGTCTGATTCACAATATGGTAATGGAGGTCAGACAACCCATATGAAAAAACATCACACAATGAAGTGGGAAAAATTGCTGAACGTGGTTGTGGTGATAAAGGACAGGAGAACCTGGAAACATCAGCTACAACTAATCAAATCATAGTGGGAGGTAAGAAAGAAGAGGGTGACATCCTCATGCAAAGCAGCCCTGTCCCCTGCCGTGCACCAGAATCATCCACCTCTGGGTGCTCACAATAGCACAAAAAGACTCAAAGTCAGATACGGACACCATGGCATACACTGACTGCCCCACAACACACACTGAGTCCACAGCCACCTGCTTCTCAAAAGTCGATTACATCAGTGTCACCAGAAAAGAAGAAAATCCCGGCTACTATTATGGGCATCTTTGAGCAGGAGGGTACCTATGACTGCAACCACCCAACAGCACGTTTTTATAATAGGGTGCTGGCAAAAGTGTTAGTGCTAGACCAACTCCCTTTTTCTTTTGTGGAAGAAGTTGGATTCATAGAATTTATGCCAGTCATCTGGCCCAAATGAAAGGTTCCAAGTCAGAACTATTTTGACAGAGTTGCTGTTCTAGCACTACATTGTGATGTGCTGCAATTGGTTGGACAAGCTTTGTAGAAAAGTGTTATGTACACTGTCCACATAATGACAGACGTGGGCTAGTTGTCAGGCGACTGATAATATGTGCATCACTGCACACTGGATCTCTTTTGCGGGGATACAGCAAAGGCTATCCACAGGTTTTGGCCCTGAAAAAAGCTTAAAAGCATTTGGCGGCATGCAACCGTAGCCATGCTTGTCATGGAGAAATCACATACAGCTGCAATTATCTTGGATAGATTTATCAGCAAAGTCTCTGAATTGCTGCGACCCAGAGGTCTCTGATTTGGATTTGTTGCCACGGACAATGACAGTAACATAGTCAAGGCCATAGCTGATGGTGGCTATCTAAGGGTCCTGTGTTTGGTACACTGCATCAACCTGGTTGTGCTAGAGTTTCTCAAAACAGAAGACATAGGCCCTCATTACAACCCTGGCGATCGGTGTTAAAGCGGCGGTAATACCATCAACAGGCCGGCAGTAAAAAAAGTGGAATCACGACCACGCAAGAAACCGCCAACACAGAGAGCTTCTTTAACACTCCGACCGCCAGGGCGGTAGCAACAAACACTGCGACGGTTACCACTAGCAGACAGGAAGACAAAGTACCACCCACGCTATTACAAGACACGAATCCGCCAGCTTTTCTGGGGCGGTACCAACTACATCAAAAGCACGGCGGAAACAGTACACTGAAGTGGAACCACTGACCTTTCGACACTCAACGAAGAAACAGGACGCCATGGAGCCCGAACTGCAGGTCCTCTCTATGCTGGTGTATCTACTAATACACCAGGAATTTGTAAGACGGCGGCGGCGACGACGATGGTGAGTGATGCACCTAGCACACAAGGGAGGGGGGGAGGAAAAAGAGAGTGACACACACACGAAAACACACAACACCCCCACCCGCACCCTCACCCACAACACCATACACACAAAAACATCCAACAACATTACAGGTACACCCCGTTACCCCCTGGAAGAACGCAAGGACAAAAGCAATTGAGTTCAATCAGTGATAGTTTGGAACATGCAGATATAGCTAACGAATATTAAAAAAATAGTATATACAAATATTTACAAAATGTACAGAAGGCCGTACACTGTCCTTTGTAAATGTTCACGGACCAGTGGCCCAAACAATCATGGGCGAAGCCCACAATTGACTCCTGCCTCAAAACGGAGAGAACACTGCAGGGGCACCAGGTCGAAAAAACACAGGCACCTCAGGGGGAAGCGAAGGGAGGGCACCTCAGCCGGAAGATGGTACTACGCCACCGCTCCTCGAGGGGGCTCCATGCCCACAGTGATGTCCTGGGGAGTGCAAAGCCACAGTCTCTCAAGTCACTCAAGTGGGTGGGGTGCCCACTGCTTGGTCCTGGGGAGTGCAAGGCCACAGTCTCTCAAGTGGGTGACATGTTCCACTGGTTCTTGAGGGGGCCTTGTGCCCAGTCTGCTTCCTCCTGCCAAGGATTGGGTGAGTGGATGCATCTCTCCACTGGTTCTGGAGAGAGCATTGTGCCCAGTGATGCTGCACCTGGGGTGTGGCAGTTCCCATTCCCTCACCTGGGTGTCTGAGGCACGAGATGAGCACGGAACAGGTAGCATGATACTCCATGGAGGCAGAGCCACACTCCATCCTGCGGCGACTTAGGCTGAAAACTGCTGGCAGTGCCAGTGCTGGTGGTGGTGCCTCAAGTGGTGTGTGCAGGGTCCAGGACGTCACCTGCAGCCTCAGACGGCTGCCCACTGGGGATGCTGCTGAAGTCCGATGTAGTGGCACCAGCTGGGCATGTGGCGGTGCAGGTGGCAGTACCTGCGGCAGAGATGCTGTCGGTGCTGCCCGTGGTGCAGGTGCCTGTAGTAGTGGAGGGAGGAGGTGTACGTCTGCTGAGTTTGGGTGAAGGTGCATGGGCTGGAGGCTGTTGTGAGGTGGATGGCTTTTGAGTGGGTGTGTGCCTGCGTTTGTGTACTTTGGGAGGAGGGCTCACAGACACACTGGGAGAGGACACAGGGGACGTGTGCATGGTTGTTGGTGTGGTGATTGCCCGTGAGGGGTGTGTTGTGATGGGTGTGCTGTTGATGAAGGCAGTGGCCGATGATGTAGTGCATGCAGGGGTGAGTGGAGATGCTCCTGGGAGGAAGGTGGATGAAGTGGAGGAGGGGGACACTGTGGAGGAAGTGGATGTTGGTATGTATGCATGGCTATGGTTCTTGTGTGAGTGCCTGTGTGATGATGTGTGGTGCTTATGTTTTCCTGAGCCACGTTTGTGTGTTGATGTGTGTGCATGGTGGTCTGAAGGTGTGTTTGGGATAGGGTGAGGTAGAGGAGATTGGTTCTGGGTAGTGGAAGTTGGAAGGGGGAGGCTGGACACAAGAACATTGGCTGCCATCAGTGCTGAGGCCAGAGCCTGAAATGCTCTCTGTTGGGCCACCACACCAGAATGAATGCCCTCCAGGTATGCATTTGTTTGTTGCAAATGCCCTGCTAGACCCTGGATGGCAATCAGAATGGTTGACTGCTCAACAGTGAGGGATCTCAGGAGGTCAATAGCTTCCTCACTGAGGGCAGCAGGGCTGACTAGGGCATGAGGTGCCTGGGGCGAAGGAGATGCCCAGCCTCCTAGGTGAGCAGACACAGGAAACATGCTGAGGGGCTGCTGGGAGGGCGGTGCTGGTAGTGGGTGTGGCAGCTGTACCTGTTGTTGGGGTGGGCACAGAGGTGTCAGCCACCACCAGGGAGCTTCCATTGGAGGAGGAGTCGCTGTCACTGGTGTCCCCTCCTGTCCCTGTCGTGGAGCTCCCCTCACCCTCTGTCCCACTGGACACCTTCACCCTCAGTGGATTCGCCCTCATGGGCCATGTGGAATGCAGCTACCTCCGTCGCCGGTGCCTCTGCTCCTCCGCCAGATGATGCTAATGCACACAAGGACAGGGTGACAAAACAAGAAGGGGGGGATAGACAGAGGATACACATGGTCAATGGTAGTAACACCACTACCGTTGGCGTACGCAACACACACTGAGCTGCCCTATGCTCTACCATTCACTAAGGTAGTCATCAGCCCATGGGGTACAATGCCTAACACCAACATCTGCACACCTGACACCCACAGGACCCTGTCCAGTAGTTGTTGCCCACTTGTATTATTGGGGTAGGGGTGCTTCAGAGCCTGCAAACAAGGGACCTACCCTGCCATGATCGCCCTGGCCTAGAGGCACCCACAGCCCACATCCCCCACCCAGCTAGTTCCTAAAGCGCGCAAAGTCAGCTTTCTGAAACTGTACTCACCCCTTGTGGCTGCTGTGATGCCCTCAAGCGCCCATCCAACTCCGGATAGGCCACTGCCAGGATGGGGAACATCAGGGGGGTCATGGTGCGACGGGCACCCCTTCCACGTTGGGAGGCCAGCCCCAGCTGGCCCTCCGCCGTCTTCTTGGTCCAGCTGCACGGGTCATCCCATCTCTTGAGGCAGTGGGTGCTCCGACTGTGATAGACCTCCAGGGTCCGCACCTCCTTGATGACGGCACGCCAAATACCCTTTTTCTTGTGGGCGCTGACCTAGAGGGAAAAGATATTGGAAGATGTACCCGTCTGGACCGTCATACTCATTGCCCACAAGTTTCCACCCATGCCCTGATGCACATACAGTGACCATCTCTAATGCAGCATTCTGGCCAGGACACCTTAGCACCCCACAACATGTGGCTTACACCACAACACTCAAAACAGGCATTGCCCACGCATCATGGTCACAGTGTACTCACCTGTTTGTCTGGAGGACCGTAGAGTAATGTGTACTGGGGGAGGACCCCATCCACCAGTTTCTCAAACTCCTCCGCAGTGAAGGCAGGGGCCCTTTCCCCAGACACTCTAGTCATTGTCGCTTCCAGACTCAGGTCACAGCAGCACTTGCAGTGTAGGTCCTCTCCAGTTGATGGTCAGGTAGCAAGTAAATGCATAGGTAGAAAAAGACGGTGACGTCCACGGCGTGTATACCGTCACCGCGGGCATACATCGCCATTGGCTCCTGGAACCCATAGGGCCCAATGATAACCAGTGTGGAGTTGCGGAGCGGTCATCGATCACCTACCGCGACGCAGCACAATGTCAGCGCAGTTACATAATTTCCCCTTGTCCCTCCTCACAGGTCAGGCAGCTGCCATTTCAGGGGGGCACATGGCATGACACCTAACTGCGTCACAGCACATATTGGCACATATACTGACTCTCAAATTCACACACTGCTTCTGTGACATTAATTCAAACACAGTTGTGCTATCTATGCAGTAAATGACCTTCTGCTCACCGTTCTCCTCCATAGGCTACAACCGCTAAGGCAGATGATGAGATGGCACCATCCTCCGGTGTACAGACCCCTGGTGGCCCTGTCGACAATGGAGGACAGATACATGATCATCACATACAGACTTGATTGTGCCACCATCCAAGATCTGTGTGCCCAAGTGGAGCCAGACCTGATGTCAGCTATCCGCCAGCCCACAGGAATACCCTCTCTCGTGCAGGTCCTGTCAGTGCTCCATTTCCTGCCAAGTGGCTCCTTTCAAACAACAGTGGCCATGGCATCAGGGATGTCTCAGACAATGTTCTCATACGCGTTGACCAGAGTGTTGTCTACCATGCTGAAACACATGCGCAGCTACATCGTCTTCCCCCAGGTGGAGGATTTGGCCACAGTGAGAGCTGACTTCTATGCCCTGGGACATATCCCCAACATCATTGGTGCCATTGATGGTATACATGTGGCATTTGTCCCCCCCTGCAGAAATGTACAGGTGTACAGGAAGAGAAAAAGCTATCATTCGATTAATGTGTAAATGGTGTGTTTGGCGGACCAGTACATCTCCCATGTGAATGCCAAATATCCTGGCTCAGTGCATGATGCCTATATCTTGAGGAATGGCAGCATCCCTTATGTGATGGGCCAACTCCAGAGACAGCGGGTGTGGTTAATAGGTGAGCCCAGAGTCCCCACACAGTATAAGTAGGTGTCTGGGTATTGGGCTGTCCCTAAGGGTTAGCGTGTGTCTGACAGTTGTCCCTCGATATTTTCAGGTGACTCTGGTTACCCCAACCTCTCAAGGCTACTGACTCCTGTGAGGAATACCAGGGCAAGGGCAGAGGAATGTTACAATGAGGCACATGGGCGAACAAGGAGGATTATTGAGAGGACCTTCGGCCTCCTGAAGGCCAGGTTCCGGTGCCTCCATCTGACAGGTGGATCTCTGTACTACTCACCCAAGAAGGTGTGCCAGATCATTGTGCCATGCTGTATGTTGCACAACCTGGTCTTGAGACGCCAGGTGCCTTTTCTGCTGGAGGATGAGCCTGGTGATGGTCTTGTGGCAACAGTGGAGCCTGTGGACAGTGAGGAAGAGGAGGCAGATGAAGAAGATGTGGACAACCGAACAAACATTATACAGCAGTACTTCTAGTGGCACACAGGAAAGAGACTGTAACTCCTCTTCACATTTCAGTATACTTTTGCACACTGTATATGGCAGCCTCTTACCCTCTGTCTATGTCCACTAACTGTTCCCTTTGGATTCCCTTTTTTCATATCTGTGTACCCCATTCTGGCTCCTGCTATTTGTACTGCTGCCTACCAACTGTCATACATTGGTATAATTCAATGAAAATAGGCATTGCAATGTTTTGAGAATGTTGTAAAAATACATCTTTCCAATCATTACACTGACTCCAGTATGGTTTATATTTCAATGGTGTTTATTTTTTGTGCTAAATAGTATGAGGGTACGTGCAAGGGGCTGGGGTGATGGTGAAGGAAGGTCCAGGGTAGAGTCCAGTCTCTTGGTATCACAGGTGCATTGTCCAATGGGGCGTAGGAAGGGGGATAATGGCAATTCAAGGTGAACAGGGTGACATAGTGGGACAGAAGGGTGACAATCAGGAGAGTCTTATTTCCTGGCAGGGGTCTTGGCAATGTTCACTGTCTTCTGCCTGGATTGCAGGGACCGTTTGAGGGGTGGTTCTCTTTCTGCAAGGGGTGGGGTGCTGGTGGCCTTTTGGTCCTGTGGCGGGCCTCCTGTCCACTAGCGCCGGCAGAGGTGGAAGGCTGTTCCTCAGTTTGGCTAGTGTCAGGGGCCTGTTGTTGTGCCACTGCCTCCCTCATGGTCTTGCCCGTGTCAGCCAGCACCCCTGCTATGGTGACCAGGATGGTGTAGATTTTTGTGAGGTCCTCCCTTGTAGTGTGGTCAGTTTTACGTATATTTTGCGCATTAGCTTCAGGCCTTAGGCCTCTGTGCACTTTGCCCTAAATATATTTTATTCATTTGCTAACAGCTTAGAGCCTCTGTGCACTTTACTCTAAATGCTTTCTATTAGGCTTCGTACTGTTATTTTACAGAATAGCCAGTTCCACGGTGTTGTTTTTTATTCATATCACACTGTTTTGCCTACTTCAGCACTGGAGTTCTTCATAACATATTCACTCTGTGCTTTAGTCAAGGATACAATCTGGTACATTGCCGATAGACGTGGTAGGAGTCTAGACTTGCCATTCCTGCGCAGGAACATTTTGTGATCACGATGACATGTTAGTTATAAAATCACTTCCTTGTCCCAATACATCAAGAGGGAGATTCCGACCAGGGAACCACAACTAGACGCTGACTGCCTCGTTGCAGATGCTGAACCAGATCACAGGCCTTTGCTCAGGTATGAGTGTGTCCGTCTCCCTAGTGATACAGAAAGGCAAGCTGAAAGCTTAACATGCTGTGCTCTAAATAGAACAAGCAGAGGGAGAGTAGAAACGGTTAGGAATTATGATAGCTTTATTTCTATGTTTTACTCTCCTGGTTACTATATCAATCCTACTATGTTGTATTGTTCTGGTTATTGCGGCTCACGCCTTAATATCTAAAATACAGTAGTTTTATTAAAACATTATATAAAACTTATACTGTCTTTGTCATTTGTATATGAGACCATATTGTGAATGAGAGAGTTGGTTTGGATCTGAGTGACCACGACTTCCCTGAGAAGTTCCTAAGATGTCATTCGCTCGGCTGCCCAATCATTTCTTCCCCGTGGGAGAAATGAGGCACTGCTAGTTAGCCGGAGCAACAACCGGATTTAGGGTGACAGAGTTCCTTACACGTGGGTCAGACTCAGTCCCCCACACCGTTATCGATCCTGCTGCCTAGAAATCCAGTAGTCTCATTTAGAATAATGAGAGCCCACGCGACATGGCGCCGCCAACGTTTGGTCTGGCTCTAATGTTTGGGTCTGACTGACTCTCTCGGTCTCGTATATATTTTGACTCCTCGGTTCCGTATGCGGAGACGTCCGTGGGGCTGAGGGTTTCCGCCACCACGGGTTGGGTACATCCTCATACTTTGTGGTTGGTTGTTCAAGCTTGAACTTTGAAAGGAAATACCCCGATATTGGTGTGCCTTCTCTGTCCTAGAGCTATTATTGTTATACTAATGGCGAATCCAGTTGTAGTAGATATACCGCTTAATATGCGATTTCCGCTCACGGGTCATCTGATAGCACATGGAGTGACGGTCCAGGGGGGTCCGGTCACTTTTGTGGTGGACGCCCATGCAGCCTATAGATCAGAACTTTTTTATTCTTGGGTCGTATTTCCAGCAGCTGATGGGGGTACAAATACTTTTCACGAATATACTGTTGCGAATGTCCCTGGACAATACAGGGCTTATGCATACTTAGAAATACCTTTATCTTATCAAGAACACAACAATTGGCTTGATGGCGCCCTACCACATTCAGTAACACCAGTACGGCTAGGTCCGTTGAGTAATGATGGTCCGACCTTGCCTTTATTGGCTACATATACACCATATCCTGGAGTGGCAAATGCGGCAGTGGCTGAGGTGCGTCGTTTATATGTGGAATTAACTGCAACGTACAGATGATTAATTCAGTTTGTGATGCAGACATTAAATACTAATGCAGCGCGTGCTGCTCCAGCTCATCCACATGCGGTGGTGCCGGGAATAAATCCGGCCACTGTACACTCTGTAATGGGCAAGGTACCGGCTAAACGTGAGGAGACTCCATTTTGGCTGGCGCAAAAAATTAATACGCTGGAAGCAGTATTTCCCCATACGGGACCTCAGGATAAGCATAGAATTTTGACGATGTGTTTGCCGTATGGGATGGTTCCTACGGTGGATCTTTGTAATACTTGGGGCACGGTGTTTGCCGCTCTCTATACTACAGCACACGGTACACCGACTTTGGCTAATTTGCCGGAGGTGCTTAAACAAATTCAGGATGAATATGGGGCTGCCCCTGCCTTGGATTTAGGCATGCAATTGATGGGTAATTTTGACGCGGTTTCTTCTATTATTTTGAGTAATCTCAAGGGGGAGGCTGTAGCACTAGCAGTGCGAATGCGTCTTCGGGACGTTTCGCAGATTAATCAGGAGCGGGAACTTCCGAGAATAATAGCTGAAACATATTCTAGTATTGGTCGTGATAGCCTAGGGGCTCGACCGCAGAAACCACAATTGCAGGGTAAAAATAATAAGGATAATTCTAAGCAACAGCAACCTGAGGGTGCGAAAAAGCGCTGGGATAAGAAACAGCAAACACCTAAGAAAGATGGTGGGCAGTCTCCGCAACCGGAGACCCCACAAAATAAGTATAATCTCAGGAATAGGGATACTTTGAAGACGCCTGATAGATATCAATATACTGATACACGCCAATCTCGTTCCTTTCAGGACTCCTCAGAAAAGAGAAGTGAGAGAGGTGGGCGGTCAGAGCGGAGGACGGAGTACGTGAAACCGAGACAGGATTCACAACGCTCAGCGGAAGTTTCTATTAAACAAGAAGAGAAACCGCTGCAACAGAAACAGCAATTCAAAAAGAAGAAAGTGGCAGCTGTCTCAGTTAGACATGCCGCTCAAGAAGAGAGTTCTCTTGACGAACAAGACATGGGCGTTAGCGCTGTTAGACAGCGCGGCAGAGGTCACAATAGTTCGCCGGAGTCTTCTAGAGCATCTGGAGGCGAAAGCAACTGATGACTTCATACAAGTCGAGACGGCGGATATGCGAGTCTCTGATCCTGATCAAGTATATCTTGTGACTCTACGATTAGAAGGGGACATTGACCGCGTTGTACACGCCATTTTTTGGGACCATATGGTGAAATCATATGATGTCCTGTTGGCCGAACAAGATTGGCCACCTGACTTTGTTCGCGACTGTCCAGTTGGGGAGGAGGTTATTGCGCCTTCCTTTTCACCACTTGTTCCGAGAGAACTAGCGGAGTCATATGGTAAATCATGGGCTCTAGTACAAGCCCCCGCCCTATATAGAAATAATGTGGGGTGGGATAAACAATCACCTTATCATGTCATTCCCATTAAAGGAGAACCTCAGCCACAGCCGCAATATCCTATTAAATTTGAAGCAAGGGCATCGGTTCGGAAAATTCTTACACAATTGGAGTACCAAGGTGTGATTGAGCCTTGTGTCTCGCCGATGAATAATCCCTTATTTCCGGTTGCTAAACCGGACCATTCCTATAGGATAGTGGTGGATTACAGACATTTGAATAGTCATACACGCACATATGCTATACAGAATTCACAAAGCGCTGCGCTTATGAATAATATAGTGCGTAAAAAATACAAAACAACATTGGATATCTCGAATGGATTTTTCTGCCAGAATATAGCACCCGAAAGTCGGGACTATACCGGTTTCAGTGCGTTTGGCTCTCAGAAAAAGTTTTGTCGTTTACCTCAGGGGTATAAGAATAGCCCAGGACTGTTCTCGGCTCGTGTGACTGAACTTCTGCACGAGTTGGACCCTGAGGCGTTATCATATGTTGATGACATTTATTTGACGGACGATGAGATACTACAACATCTCAGTCGCGTATCGCGCATTGTTGTGGGTTTTGCTGATATTGGTTATAAGTTTAATTTTAAGAAATCGAAGATTGCCTTCCTCAGTGTTATTTTCCTGGGATATGAGTTATCGAGTGAGGGCAAGAGCCTGGCGCCACATTTTTTGGAGAAATGTGCTTTACTGCAGCCTCCTAATACGGTTCGGAAGCTCCAGTCTTTGTTGGGGTTTCTGAATTTTGGCAGAACTTACATTCCTGATTATGCTACACGTATAAAACCATTATATGAACTGATTCGCCCGAATTTTTCAAGTAGATTTTGGACGATTGAGCATACACACATACTGCGAGAGCTGCAGAATGATCTCTTAGCGGTTAAACATTTACACACGCGGGACAATAAAACTCATTTGGTCATCAGGGTGATTCCTGGGGCTCTTGGATTTACGTATGTCACCTTTAATGAAGGGGAGACAGTCCCGATAGCATACAAGTCCAACTTGTATTCTGCTGCAGAACAACGTTTTGCACAGACTGAGAAAATTCTCACTGCAGTACAGATGGCTGTGATCAAAGAAAGACCGCTAGCCCAGGGCCAACGCATTATTGTCGTTTCCCCAATTCCGGCCTTGGAGGCTGTTACAAAAGCGAGTGTTCCTAATTCGAAAGCTTTACACCCGTGGTGGATACAATGGGCTACGTCTTTGACGGCCACTGATGTGGATTACATATTTGACCCTAAGCTGCAGACTCAAGAATTTCTTCAATATGAAATAGAGTACCCGGTTCCTGCTGGCACATTACCTATTGACCAATATGAAGTGGTCATGTATACCGATGGCTCTGCGCAACCGGCGCTTGGGACTAAACAACAGTATTCAGCTGCATGTGCGGTGGTGAGCGGGACTATGGAGGGGGGAGTCTTCTGCCCCCGACATACTTATACCAAAACATTGGGAGATTGCACGGCGCAGCTGGCTGAGCTCAAAGCTCTTTTGTTAGCGTTGGAGCATGCAGAGCCGGCGATATTGACCTTGCTGGTCTGTGACTCCTACTACTGTGTGCAATCCTTCAATGAATATCTGCATTATTGGAAAATGAATGGGTTCAGAGATTCTAAAGGCAACACCATTAAACATAAATTGTTGTGGGGTAAGGTTGCGGGTCTGAAAGAAACGCTTCCTAAAGTCCATGTTGTACATACACTTGGACACCAGCGCGTTGGAATACACGTTGCTGGGAATACTTTGGCTGATGAGGCTGCAAAGTCGGCAGTGGCTATCGCCACTGTAGCCGCGGTAACTCGTTCGAGTTCAAAACCAGACATAGAGATTTCGGCTGCCATAAAAGCTACGGCTGATGGCACGCCATTTCCTAAAGGATTCCCTTCTAAATATAGTTACTGCTTGAGTGGTGCACTAAATGCTGTTGTTAATATTCCAGGCGTTGGTGTACGTGAGTTACCGAATAAGATTGAGAGACCTCGATTAATTTCTGCAGCGCATGAAGGGGTGGCATCTGCGCATGCTGGTGTGGCTGCCACGATTTCGCTTTTGCAGGCCCGTTATTGGTGGCCTGGTCTCTATAAGGAGACAAAGCAGTATGTCCTTTGTTGTGACGTCTGTCAGCAAATTAAAGCATCGTCGGCTAGACGCCCGCAGCAGACTCCTCTTCTGATATCAAATAAACCATTACAGTGTGTGTACTTGGACCATTGTGGTCCACTGACACCAGATAGTGCATACAAATACATATTGGTTGCTGTAGATTCGTGCTCCAGATTTGTGTGGGTCTGGCCACATCGCTCGGCTGACGCTCGGACTGTTATTAAAGATTTGCGTATCTTTGTCGATACATTTGCAGTTGCGGCTTTTCATTCGGACCAGGGCCCTGCTTTTGCCTCTAAGGCATTCAGGGACACCATGGCTTCGTTGGGGGTCCAACTCCAATTCTCGTCTCCATTTCATCCCGAGGGAAATTCTGTCGTGGAGCGTTTAAATCGTGATTTAAAGCAATCCTTAACAGCCAGGGTTATAGGTACGGGTCGTAGTTGGCTAGCCCACCTGTATGGAGTACAGAGAGCACTTATTAACTTGCCTAGAAGGTCACTGGGGGTCGTACTTCATATGAGTGCCTGTTCGGAACACGAATGTATGTTCCTGATCTAGATGGTCCTGGTGTGGAGGCGGCAGATACGCCCTTTGACATAAATGATTGTGTCACTGTTTTGCAGGATTTACAACAATTTCGTGAAGATAACTCTTCTGCGAGTGCTGCCTCCTCTGGAATTAAGGATGAGCCAGTAACACCTACTGGTTGGATACCCAGGATTGGGGATCTAGTGCGTGAAAAGGTCGCAGTAAAGAAAGAATTTGGTCCTTCTTATCGAGCACCTGTCCCGGTGTTGGGGGTGAGCGGCACGAGAACTGTGATTTTGCCGCCGCTGCAAGGGGCCAAAGGAAATCGTTTTGTTTCCATTGATAATGTCAAGTTACAACATGTGGCCGATTCTGCACAGCAGACCAAGAGGGACACCCAGTAGTTCCGGCATCCCTCTCACTACTGGGGAAGAAGTCCCGCTGCAGGTGATTAGCACCGACCATGTTTCCTCTCCGAGCTTGGGGAGGGTGGAAGATGATCTTGCGATTGTTCCACAGTCAACGATTGATATCGATTCTTTTTCTCAAGTTGCTGTACGTTCTACTGATGTTTCTGAACATGTGATTTATAGCGTGCCTAGGAGAGAACCTCCATCAGCTTCCTTGTTCACTGTTTCACCTTTTGCAAGAACTGCCTCTGGCTGCTTCAACGACGCGGATGCGGCTGTATCCAGCTCTTCGTCTTCGCTGTCTTCAATCCGAGGTCCACGTAAGCTACTAAGTTGGCTTAAACGTACATATTTTGTTGTTCCTTGGAACTATTTGTGGCTTTTTATGGCTGTACTGACTATTTTTTTATGGTTGGGATTTGTGGTTACCTTTTTTCTGGTAATACATGGTCATTTTCTTCTGGATCGATCAGACATTGAGCACGTGGAGACTGTGTTGAGACCACATTTTTCGTCTCATATGGTTCGAAGGGACTTATCCCATGTGAACATTTCTGCAATACCAATTCCGGATGGAATTGTGTGGGATAAAGTAATGTTTGAAATATATGGTCCCACTGAATTGATTCAAATACCGTATGTTCTTAAGTTATCAATGAATGATATTGTTATTCCAGGCATTGTTTCTGATGATTGGGATGTGAAGACAGTAGATGCTATGCTAAAAGATTTGCAATATTATACTGTCTATGACAATGAAGATGCTTACCAATTTAAAGATAATCATGGTGATATGTTTTGCTACACCTATTATGGACACCACTTTATTCACAAAGCGAGTAGCCCTAAGTCCATCTTTAATTATGTACAATGGGAACATTGCTCGACTCCTCCACAAGGGAGTTCGAAAATGTATAATGATAAATTTGCATATTTTTCTGGGCATGATCAGCGAAGCGCTAAGTCTTACTATTTTAAAGTGACACCGTATTCTAATAAGCAGATTTTGTTGACCAATACTAAATTACTGTATTCTACTTCGTTTGTATCTAAACTTTCGGTCGAAGGATATGAATACTGGTTGAAGACTGTTGACTTGAAAAGTGTTTGGGGTACGAAAAATTGGCAGATGCAAGGCACAGATACATTATTTCGAGCATGCATTATCCCTGTGCAAATGATTTTCCTCAATGACACAGTACAACAGACTAGTTGTTTGGGCTTGGCGTCGATTAGAGAATTGACTTCCAAGGTTGATTTCGACAAGTTGAGTCGGCTGAAAGCTTTATTGTTTCAAAAGCATGTGGCCCTTACATCTGCTAGCGAGACCTACGCACTTCAAGTGGCAAGGTCATCGGCGGAGATACTGTCCCTTTTGAATACTAAATTTCCGAGTCACTTCGGTGAACTTGTGGGACGTATATTTAATGCATCCAGCACTGCTGGTATTGCTCATTTTTTCAAAGCCGTTGGTGTTGGTTTCGTTCACACCTTCTCTTCCATATTCGGTTTGATACCTTCGGCTATACACTCTATTTTCGGAAGCATTTTTGGGGGTTTCCCAATTACTTTGGCTTTATTGGCTGGAGTTTTGCTATTGTTGCTGTTTTTTCGCAATGGCTGTCCCGCCACGACGAGATCCTGTATTGCTGCGCCCGTCAGCGCAGCTGTGTCGTGAACGCATGATGCAGTGTTTTGGAGCAACACTCCTGGCTCATTTGGAGTGTGACTGGTCTTTGTCGTTCCGACCGGTTTTGGATTGTGTGCAACCCGTGTTTCGATGCCTTTGGTGCTCGTTTGAACATGCACTGGCTTTCTGTCTCTCACTGCAGCGCTCTCCAGTGGTTGATCTTGATCTGTTGATGTTCCCGATTAGGGCTCATTCCCAGACTTGTGCACTACGGTTGCGTTTGCTTCGTGAAGCGGATTATGAGATTCCCTTCCTGGAGGAAGATGGTTTTGTCTCTTTCCTTGGCACTACACGGGGTGCCGCCCTGAATGGTTTTGGGGATTTGGAACACACCTGCTCCATGGTACTTTGTGGCGTGGATCTTCCGATATTGACATATCTCGAAGTGGAGGAGCTTCTACGTTCTATTGCTTCTGTCTGACAATTGGATTTTTTTTCTCTCTCTCCCGACTAAATTGACACAATATTGCAATTCGCTCTCTCGTCACATGTTTCCTAAATTTATGACTTTGCTGTCTTCTCATCTTGTCGAAATGTTGGGTTTAAATTTAGGTCAATTTTTTTTTCTTAATGTTGTTAGAACCACTTGCTACCGACAAGGGGAGGGTGTAGTGTGGTCAGTTTTACGTATATTTTGCGCATTAGCTTCAGGCCTTAGGCCTCTGTGCACTTTGCCCTAAATATATTTTATTCATTTGCTAACAGCTTAGAGCCTCTGTGCACTTTACTCTAAATGCTTTCTATTAGGCTTCGTACTGTTATTTTACAGAATAGCCAGTTCCACGGTGTTGTTTTTTATTCATATCACACTGTTTTGCCTACTTCAGCACTGGAGTTCTTCATAACATATTCACTCTGTGCTTTAGTCAAGGATACAGTCTGGTACATTGCCGATAGACGTGGTAGGAGTCTAGACTTGCCATTCCTGCGCAGGAACATTTTGTGATCACGATGACATGTTAGTTATAAAATCACTTCCTTGTCCCAATACATCAAGAGGGAGATTCCGACCAGGGAACCACAACTAGACGCTGACTGCCTCGTTGCAGATGCTGAACCAGATCACAGGCCTTTGCTCAGGTATGAGTGTGTCCGTCTCCCTAGTGATACAGAAAGGCAAGCTGAAAGCTTAACATGCTGTGCTCTAAATAGAACAAGCAGAGGGAGAGTAGAAACGGTTAGGAATTATGATAGCTTTATTTCTATGTTTTACTCTCCTGGTTACTATATCAATCCTACTATGTTGTATTGTTCTGGTTATTGCGGCTCACGCCTTAATATCTAAAATACAGTAGTTTTATTAAAACATTATATAAAACTTATACTGTCTTTGTCATTTGTATATGAGACCATATTGTGAATGAGAGAGTTGGTTTGGATCTGAGTGACCACGACTTCCCTGAGAAGTTCCTAAGATGTCATTCGCTCGGCTGCCCAATCATTTCTTCCCCGTGGGAGAAATGAGGCACTGCTAGTTAGCCGGAGCAACAACCGGATTTAGGGTGACAGAGTTCCTTACACGTGGGTCAGACTCAGTCCCCCACACCGTTATCGATCTTGCTGCCTAGAAATCCAGTAGTCTCATTTAGAATAATGAGAGCTCACGCGACACCCTGATCCCCAGGTACTGTCCCTCCTGCAGCCACTGGGTCTCCTGTAACTTGGCCAGTACCGTGCCCATGGTCTCCTGGGAATGGTGGTATACTCCCATGATGTTGGAGGGTTCCTCGTGGAGGGTCTGTTCCCTGGGTCTGTCCTCCCCCTGTTGCACAACAGTCCTCCCAGTTTCCCTGTTGTCCTGTGCCTCTGTCCCCTGAACCGTGTGCCCACTGCCACTGATCCAGGTCCCTGATCGTCCTGGGTTTGTAGGGTTGCCTGGGGTCCCTGTAGTGGTGGACACACTTCTGATTGACGTGTCCTGGGGACAGAGGTATAAAAAAAATGTAAACTTTGCACTTGTATAGGGCACTACTCACCTGTTAGGATCTCAAGGCACTGTAAGCACACCACTGTGGAACCCCTCCTGGATTTTCCCTGTGAGGCACCCACTCCTGGACAGCCCCAGAGTGAAGCCAAGCATCCAAGTGCTGTGCGGGCCGTTGTGGAGATTAAGCAAGCTAATGCCCAGAGTTACAGAGTGGGACCCATTATTTGGATTAGGCACTGAGGTGAGAATTATCTGGTCCAAGGGAATTGAGCCCAAGACCCGCCTAGGTGGGAATTGAACCCTGGTCCCAGACCAGATCTCTTCATCAGGGTCTGCCGCTCTAACCCTTGTGCCACACTTCTCCTTGGGCCTGCTGGTGGTTCCTGAGGGGGGATGCTCTGTGGTGGGTTAGGACTGTGGCAGGGGAACTGACTGTCCAGAGGTCCCTTATGGGCCAGGTTGGTCATCGTGATCCAGGTGTGCAGAGCTGCTGTCATCACTGTGGGCCTCTTCTGTGGGGAGACTGGATGTTGGTGGCACCTGCTTTCCTGTGACATTGGGTAGGGGGTCCTGTTGGGATACAAATGAATTGTTGTTGTATCTGTGTGTACCATCTTGTGCACTGGGTGTGTTTCCCTGTAGAATTGTGATTTCCCTGTTGCCTTGGCCTTGTGTGATTGCTGATTGTGTGGGCTGGATGAGTCTCTCTACTGGGCATGCTGTGGTGATGGGTATCCGTGCAGGGCTGTGATGGATGCCCATGCATTGTTGTTGCATGCAGGGCTTGGTATTGGGATGTGTGGGTTGTGATGGTGTGGTATATGTGGGGTGATGGAGTGATGGGAGTGAGGGTAGGGGTGGGGGTATGTGATGGCATGCAGGTAGGGTGGGGGATATAATGGTAAAATTTGACTTACCAGAGTCCAGTCCTCCTGCTACTCCTGCGAGGCCCTCAGGATGCATGGTCACCAAGACTTGCTCCTTCCATGTTGTTGGTTGTGGGGGAGGAGGCGGGGTCAACCCCCAGTCCTCTGTACAGCAATCTGGTGTCTTGATTCCATGGAACGCACCTTCCCCCGAAGGTCATTCCACCTGTTCCTGATGTCATCCCTGGTTCTTGGATGCTGTCCCACGGCATTGACCCTGTCGACGATTCTCCGCCATAGCTCCATCTTCCTTGCATTGAACGTCTGCTCTACCTGTGATCCGGAAATCTGTGGCTCCACCAGGATGATTTTCTCCACCATGACCCTTAGCTCCTCCTCTGCAAACCTGGGGTGTCTTTGGGGTGACATGGATGTGGTGTGCGTGATATGTGTGAGGTGATGTGTGGAGCGATGTGTTAGGGTGTGTACTGTGATGTGCGTGGATGGTGTATGAGTGATGGTGTTCTGTGCCTCTGATTGAGTGTGTGCTCTTTGCTTGTCTCTCTGAGCTTGGTCACTTTTTTTTAGTTGTAAGGGGTTGTGGGTAGTGTGGGTGTGTTTTATAGGGATGTAAGTGTGTGTGTGTGGTGTGTGTATGTGTGTCAGGGGTGTGTATTTTGAACTGTCCAATTTGGTGTAGTTTTGTAAGTTTGTGTGTATTTTGAGCGCGGCAGTGTGCACCGCCAATTGTTTACAGCCATTGAAAGACCGCCGCACTGATTCGTGGGTTGTGATACTGTGGGTGTATTCCTGTTGGCATGACGGTGTGGGTTTTGCTATTGCCAGTTTATCACTGACCTTTGGTGTTGGGAACTTGTGTGGGTGTCTGTATTGAGGCGGTTTTCTCTGTGTGGGTCATAATACCCGTCGTGGATTACCGCTGCGGGCACCGTAACTTGGCGGCCGCCGGCACAGCGGTAAGCAGGATTTACCGCCAGGGTTGTAATGAGGGCCATAGTCAGCAACATACTGACCACCTACATATGAACCTGCACTAATTTTAGCCATTCTTTTAAAGCCGAGAAGTAGTTTTGGATTGATCAGCTTGCTAATAGAGTAGCAGTTAAAGCCCTGATATAGGAGGTGCCAACACATTGGAACTCAACCCATTATAAGTTGCAACATCTGTTTGAGCAGTACAGACAGATTAATGACTATGTGATTCATAGAGGAGGGGATGCAATTGGAAAAGCTATCACCACGGATGCGGACAAATGGGGCCTAGTCAAATACCTGACACAGATCCTGCTCTCTTTTGAGGTTTTCACACAGTAAGTTAGCAAGGAGGGCAGTACGATGGACCAATGGATGGATGATGAATCCTGTTGTTGTATCTTCTACAGGACCAGCTAATGAAGGTGCCTGAAAGTTTCTCAATCAGAGTTGTGTACGGAAACCCAGAAGAGGATGCCTTGGTTAAGACTTTAAGCTATCGCTTGACTTGAAATGCAGGGCTGAAATATGACATTATCTCATCTAAAGAGTACATCTGTGACACCCTACTTGATACATTCTACAAAAAGCTTCTTCCCATTTGTATTCCTTTTTCTCATGGGAATGTTCAAAAATACAAGAGGTGGATTTTTGAGCAAACTGGACACCCGTACGAAGAATGGCTGGAACTTGGAGTCCTACTCCACTGTTTGGGGTGCCTCCTTAAACCTTCAGAGAGGGAGGTTTTGTCTCAAAGCCGCCAACACCAGCAACAAGAACACTGGCAACAACTGGAACAGAACAATTGCCCCAACCTCTGCATTGACTTGTTTCAAGTTGCAGGTCTGAAGTCCAGTACAGAGGTGAAAGCAAAACAGGCTGAGCAAGTGGCAGCACAGATGACCATTGAGAGGATGTTCCAGGAGGTGCATGTGGATCAAAACCCATTTGTGAATTGATATGGGAAATTGCACCAATGTCAGACTCACAGCAGGCTGGCAATGAAATATCTTGCTTGTCCTGTAGCCAGTGTGTCTGCTGAGCGTATGTTCAGTTCAGCTGGTGCATGTGTTACAGTGAGAAGGACCCGTCTTTCACCTCAAAACATGGAGGGATTGATGATGATAAAAACAAACCAACACTTCAAACCACCTGATTACACTGTTCCTGAAACACCACAGGAAGAAGCGGATGATTGGTCATAATCAAGTGTGGAAGCTGACTAATATCTGGGTGAAACACCTGAGTTTGAAGACAAACTCTGCTCTACTTCCTGGACTGAGTATGCCAGTACCACCATAGAACTTTATAAATTATTTCTTGTTGAACTTCATCCTTTGAAACAAAATAGATAATGGATCATTATGGTTGTGTCGGATTTATGCTGCCCCACTATTTTGTTAGTCACATACATGGCCGGATTGGAGCTGGACCAGTGAAGTTGCAGTGAAGAAACCTCCACATTACCCTTTAGGACATTGGAGACAAAGCCTGCCTCTCTCGCATGCTATTGCCCATTCTTTGTTTGCATCGCCTAGCAGGGCTGCCCCAGAAGATAGTTGATTAAAAGACTGCTAGTGCCAGTCCCAAATTCCAATGTGTTGCTAGCATCAAAGAAGAGAAATAATCTTGTATCCATCACTGTGCTGGGATTGGAAGAGGCAACTGCTAACTATTATACCAGTGAATGATGATATACTGATTGATTGCAAGTGATGACTGGTGATGTATGTGGTGGCAAACAGTGAGGGAGGGAGTTCAACAAATTTGTAAACTTGATTTTAATGATTTGCAATGTTTTGAGACTGATAGACGATCAATTTTTCCTTATAATGATTGGCCTTTCAAACTTTACCTGCAGGGTTCACTCCTTTTTCCTGGTTCTTCAGAGAAAAGTCACCTCAGTTAACATACACAAATCTACATGAAATACTCCAAATCCTATTTCTCTATTTGTTCTTCAACAGCAGTGCATTACACAGGTCTATCCTTCCGGTTTGGGACTGGGACAGAGTTATTCAAAATCAGGAGGGGAAAGAAGGAGAATGGTAGGACTCCAGGTGGTATTACCTCAACCGCTAGAAGAAGAACGTTATTGACTTCAAAGTGAAACCATAATGATGATGAAGACTCTGAGGTCTAGTACTCACTCAGTTCTGTGGACTGAAGAGAGGTGCCTTGCTTTGGGAAATGCTGCTGAGTGTGTGTTTGCTGCATTGCTGGCTCAAATGTGAAACTCCTCATGTTCTTGCTTTGCCTCTAAGTCTTCTTGGTAAACTCCTGACTCCTCATGAAACTTACCTTGCTTCCTTCTGTCCTTTTCCGTTACTTTATAATACAGTTACTATTTTTCAGTATGCCGATCTTCTCCTAGTCCTCTCTTGCAGGAACAAAACTTGTTAAAAGCTCTACAGTCCAGCTTACCTACTGGACAGGTTCAGCCAGGCACCAAAGAGTGACAACATTACAAGAAGGATAGAGATGCACCGTCCAAATTTGCAATACAGTATCATTTTCCTTTTAACAATTATAATTTTTAGAACTGGCTGGGTTAACTTCACTCCTCCATAATTTGTATTTTTCAAACCTAGAAGATAGAACATTTAAAGATATACTATCTTGTGTCTCTCTAGCTAAAGGACTATTTGCAATGCATTTAACTGAACTGTGTCATACTCATTCCTTCATTTCTTTCTACAGCACATTGATGGTGGTGTACTGTTTAGCGCCCCAATGAATATTGTTGTTGTTTCTTTTGTGTAGTGTTTGTCTTTGTCACACCTTTCCCCAAGTCCCCTTTCCCATCCATTCATCAAACCCCTAACCTTCTTTCCCATGGCTGTATGATTTTTATTAACGCGTGACTCAATTTTACACAATAAATGGACCACACACTTGGGGTGGATGTAGTAAAAGCGACACCAACTCATTGCATGATCTGCTATTACTAGAGCAATAGCCCATACCAGCCCCATTTACGCACACACGTATCATTTGTTAACATCATCATTCAGGCCTTATGTTGTGTGTTGCGTAAATGCTTAACCTTGTCCACACCACTCCTCACTCTGAGCCTGATTCTCCTGACTTGAGGATTTAATTTCCTAAGTTTAGTTTTCATTAAATACTATCTCCCCATTGCTCAGAAGAAGTTGATACTGCTGGTTTTTATTATCATATCAGGCCTTTGTTGTGTGTTATCAATCATGCTGTCATCGTTGTAGTCTTGTCTCAGTCTTCCTCAAGTTATGATATAAATGTAACCCACTAAAGCTCTGTTTTCTTTCAATCTAGTTGACAGTGATAGATAACCCTTTGATGAATCCTATGTTTGAGATGGCATGGGTGGGGGTGGCACCTTGTGTCTTCCCTGTTAGCAAGCTAGCCTCCTCCTACTACTACTGCCACCATAAGATAAGATGCCACCTTTGGAAAACCCAAAAAGAACAGATGATGGACGGAATGCTGAACAATGCAAACATTCATCCCCAGTCACAAAGATCTGGATTTAATACATTGTTTTTTTACTCACCACACCACCCCAGTTTGGACCCAGCCATATACAAATCAGTCTTGACCCTGTTCCTCATGGGAACAGTCCAGCCCGAACTACCAAGCCAGTTCCTCCCTGGACCGGAAACAAGCATCCTAGGACCCGTTTCAGGGTATCACCCTTCATCAGCTAGGCTAGCTTGAATCCAGTGGTACAGTGATAACAGGACCCATGTCTGGGCATACCCTTTCCACTTGGGGGTGACAAATGCTAAAAGGACAGATGATGGACGGAATGCTGAACAATGCAAAAATTCACCCTCAGTCACAAAGATCTGGGTTTAATCCTTTTTTTTTTTTTGCTCACCACGCCACCCCAGTTCGGACCCAGCCATACGCAAATCAGTCTTGACCCTGTACCTCATGGGAACAGTCCAGCCCGAACTGCCAAGCCTGCCTCCCTGTACGGGAAACAAGCATCCTAGGATCGGTTTCAGGTTATCACCCTTCATCAGCTTGGGAAGACCCTGCAGTAAGAAGATCGAGGTAGCAGCCCTTGATTCATCTATTCAAGTAAGAGAACTATGGATTGAAGTGAACTTGTTTAATTAGTCATTATCTTCTACTGAGGATGTTGTTTGTGTGTATCTAGGTTTTTTTTAGAGAAAATAGGCAATAGCAATCACCCCTTAGTGGTCAGTATAGTTACAGAAAGTAGTAGAGCAAGGCTATAACTAACTGACATACACTTAAGAAGATTTTAAAAACATACTGCACTAAAAGACAACAGTGCAAACTAAAACGCTAACATAAAGATTTAAGCATAAATAAAGTACAACAAAGTATTCCCCTTTTATTACTTACAAATAGAGAACTCATTCTTTCTACCCACAACAGGCCCACTCCTCTCCCCAAACAAATTGCCCCTCCCTAACCAAAGTACATTGAAAGTCCAATGAAAGTCTAATGAAAAAGTACAAAGTGAAAAAAAAACTGGTCCTAACTCTGTTTTTCACCCTTTCCACCCACAACAAATGGCTCTCTCACAAAAACATTTTTTTAAAGGGTTAAAAGAGGGTGTTCTCAATGTGGGTCCAGAGGTTGTCAAGGGAATGCCTCTGTGTGTGCCACCTGGCGGTCCAGGCATGCATAGTGTTGCAGGATGTGGTGCTGAAAAATGCGGTCTCAGTGTGAGGGATGACAGCAGTGGTAGGACGCAGACAGGCTGATACCGGCTGGTGGTGGCACTGATGGTGGGAGGCTGGAGGCGCTGGGAGCTGGTTGGACCAGCTCAGACCCGGAACACGGCAGCTGCCTGGACCTCATCCTTTTATTGCTGAAGAGCCACCAGCCACTGATATTCTGTGCAGATTATCTCCACCATCAAAATCTCCTGGTATGTAGGAGGATGTCCATCAGCAGTAGATATAGCAAGAAATGAAAAGGAAAATGACAAATTATAAATAGTGCACTGTGGAAACAAGTAGAGTGGCACAGTAGCAGTACATTGCTGGTCCCCTAGGGCCATTGGACTTCAATGTGGCTGATTAAGAGTCACAGGGCCATTTTTCTACACCTACATGCCTCACTGTTGTTGACAAATGTCAAAAGGGTAAAATTTGAACTGACATGAATCCATTACGGAAGACATGAGATATAAATCACTTGTACTTAAATGTGGTGCATGCCAAAAGGGATTTGTCCATTTTCTTTGGGTGGCTGGGACAGAACTTTGGAAAGAAAAAGAGGGTTGAAATACTAGGAATGAGTAGGCATTGAAAGGGAACGGAAACACATCTGGTTTTAAGTTTGCAATGCATCAACAACTTTGTAATGCTGCATTAACTGAAGCAGATGCACATTGCACAGACAACAACACTACTGTACTGCAGAATGTAACTTCTCTGCAGTTACATCATAGTAGCATGGGTGTCTAATGGGGATGGAGGTATGATGATGGGTGGGAGGATACATATCTGCCTTGCCTAAAAACTACAGTGAGTTAAGAGAGTAGACACAAAAATGAAAATACCTCCCACTTTGAACCAAAGCTTTGATAACCAAGCAAACCAAGCAAAGTAGGTGAACAGACTCTAGAAGAGATCCCTCAGTTCTTGATCCAAACAATTATCCATTCATCTTTTCATTGTTCTATTCAGTTTAATAACCAGCATTCAAGCTTTACATTCTCTCTCATCTAGTCTTTCACCATTCCAATCCATCCATCTGTATATGCACCCATCCATCCATACACTCACCTATTCAGTATCTACCCTTTCAACGATCCGTTCACCCATTCATCCATTTCCCTAATCATAGTTTGTTACCTTCCACCCATCCTTTAACCCACTGAGTATCCTTTTTATCATCCATCCTTCACCCACTGAGACATCCTTTCACCTGTATACCCTTTCATCCATCCTTTCACCCACCCATGCACCTCCTTTCACCCACCTACAAATCCTTTCACCCACCCACATGTCCTTTTACTCACGTATTGTTTCACTCATCCCTTCTTTCATCCGCACATCCTTTGTTCCCTTGTCCATCAACCCATCATTTGTAGCTTCTGTTCATTAGGAACTTTTGTCTGCTGTGTTGCAGATAGAAGAGGCTATTAAGATCTAGGGGCAGGTTATGAGTTTGGTGGATGGAAACATCCGTCTGCCAAACTCCTGACGAAGAGGTTGCCGCCATGCTGGCGACCTCCCCGCCGGCCCCATTTTGAGTTTCCAAATGAGCGGACTGGCATCAGCCCTGTGAGAAAGGTGCAGCAGCATTGTTGCTGGCTCATAATAGAGCCGACAGCAATGGTGCTGCACGCAGGGGGCACCAGCACACTTGAAGGGTGCTAGGCAGGGGGACCCCTGTAGCCATGAAAAGGCTGGTTGTAATCAGCAGGGTGGTGCTGAGTTCAGCCCTGCCCTGGCTGATTACAGCCAGGACCGCCGTTATCTCCCCTCTGGCCGCTGCTGCATCTAGTGCACTGAAGCTTCTGCTGGCCCCTGCAGTGGTGGTTGGTGCTGCTCAAGAAAACATTACACATTTTAGATGCCAGATACATCTCCCCTTGTTATGTTTTAAGAACTAATTCAACAAAATACAATACCAATACTACAGTTCTATCTTTTTTCTATCATCCCTACAGTTCTACCTTCGTCTATCATTCACTTTCAGAATTTTCTCAGTTAACTATGTTGGAAAAGCCAGGTAGTCAAATCAAACGCAAACGTTTTGTTATGGAGGGGCAGAGCTAAGTCACTGAAGTGTAATGAAGGGGTGGAGTATTTTGGTCAATCCAGGAGGAGCTATGGTAAGTTCTTGGTTGGCAAATGCACTGGGTATGAGCAAAAATATATGCAGAAAATTTGAATTGGGTCTGTAATCTTGTCAGTAGAGTACCTGTCTTAAAAATGTGTCTTCTTAGTATTACAGTACTAGTCCGCAAGATATATAAGGGGAGAAGGGAAGGCTAAGCTTAGTAACAATGCAGAAGAAAGCTTCATACTAGTACGGACAGGAGGATGTCAGGTACAGAAATATGAAAAATAGAAAAATGCAGGGATAATAAGAATTTACAAAGATTAAATAGAACAAAAATAAGTTAAAAAAAGATAGACAGGCACAGTAAAAATACATTCCCAATGACTCACTACTAGTAGTGAATTAATATTGCAACAAATGATCCTTGCTTCTGAACCTCCTTTGATGGGCCAACTCAGTCTCCCTTTTTTAATGCATAGATACATACTATGATACTACACATCACTGGGAGGGACTGCATAAGCTACATAAACAAAGTCACAAATATGGGAATGCTAAATCACTGATATTACTTACTACTACTGGCACTATCTTATTTTTGATGACAGGAGGAGTATGAGTCTGCAAGGCTTCTTAAATAATCTTCCCAACCACCTGCTGATGAACACAGTTAGGAAACGCTGACTGAGCACCTTGCTAGTTCAAAGTGGACCACATAATATTCATCATAACATAAAAATAACTTACCTCTGAGAGTCAGCACTGATATTAAAAAACAAAATAACACTGTGGAACACACACAACAAATGAATATTACTCACAGAGCCCTGACACCTCAATGCCAAGCAGGTCGAGAAGCTCCTGCTCGCGGTCAAGTATGTCCCCCCAATGGTTTGTCAACGCTGCAGGGAGTGCTGGTCCCCACACACTGGCAAACTCTCCCCCACAGCAGTCAGTGCTCCTGAAGGACAGAACCGCTCCCAGGCCTGTCGCTTGCTGCCAGCATGGGGAGGACGTGGCGCTGCACAAAGAACACAAGTGGTGGCACCTCTGCCTTGGTGAAAATGGGTAGGGGCTGCACCCCTGGGTGGTGCCAATGTCTGCAAGTTAAGCAGCTAGCAGTTGCACCGGCACCACCATTCCCTCTGCCGCCGTGCTTTGCCATGGCACTGGGTGGAAAATAGAAAGGGGAAGAAACAGAAGGAAAGAAGGAAAAAGAAAAAAGAAAGAAGTAAAGGGAAAAGAAAAAAAAACAATAAAGTATTCAAAAAAGTCATGAAAAACAAAAAATACAGAAATTTAAAATACACAAAATCAAAGACTCACACTGATGAAAGAAAGGAAAATGAGGGGTGGATCATTTAGAAAAGGGGGATTGTAAAGATTAAGGTTGGATTAAAGTTAGGCCCAGCACCATGCACAGAGACACAGAGAAAATCAAAATAGCTGTGCACATGCAAACCGTGTGTTGCGTTCGCACAATGTTTTGAACACAAGAATGCCCATCACACTCCTGAAAGTGAAAAACTTAGTGCAAATGGGTGCGTTGAGCAATTCTACGAGCTGGCGGAATTCCGCAGAGCTCACCCACTTTGCGGAATTTCAAGTAATGGAACTCTGTGAGCTCCGCTAACCGCTAGCAACTACCTCTACCTTGCTAAAGATGGGGTGGAGCCTCACCAGTGTCCTGCTGCGATGCCTGCATGGAGTGTGAGTGGTGCATATTCTGTCTGCTTCTGCCATCAATGAGGAAGCAGTGTGAATGGAGGAGAACAGTCAGAGGATAGGCCAGGAAAGGAATAAGAATTAAACAAAAACCTAAGTACAAAAAAGTCAGCAAAACATAAAATAAACACAAAAATAAACACAGGAACAATGACACAATAACAATCTAAGTATAAAAATGTGGGGATGGGTTATAGGAAAGAGCAGATGGGGTTAGATGGATTAGGGTTTGGAAAGGGTAATGCAGCTAGCAAGGTAAGACAGAAGCACGCAAAAGAAAATGGCAGCACTCTTGAGCACTACTGGCCTGAAAAAACCCAGTCCAAATGTGTGGACGAGCATGTTTCTGTTGGTTCCCAAAGTCCCACAGAGAATTTTGGTAACTTCGAAGAATTCCTTAGAGTACATTCAGTGTGTTCCACCCAGGCAAATTTTATATACCAAGAAGTGGTTGTTCTTAGTTTTATTATTTGTAAGAAAGGGAAGGGGAGGTATATACTCTCCTATGTGTCCCCATTCTCTGTAAGTCTGAGCGGATTTCGGGAATGCTGAAAATGAATGATGTAATAGAATGTTAGTGTGTTTGATTAGGATTGGAAGCTAGGAGATAGGATATAGTATCAGTTAGAAGAAGGGTAGAGCTTTTGCTGTAACTTGAGAGTCTAACATTGAATAAAGAACTTACCTCCTACCTGAGTGGCTTCAGAATCTTGTATGATGACCATGCCATCCAATATCAATAGCACCTTTCAAGAGGTCTGAAAGTTAGCATTTTTGTTTATTCTATAGATTTTTTTTTAATCTGAGCCATTTTTAAACTAGTGTTAGCAAGAGCAACACTCATACAGTTGGGGGTAGGCATACAGGTACTTTGCAACATCAGAGAACTGCAGTGAAATAACTATTGTGCCTAAAACATAAAGCCCCTAAGCACAGTCATTAGGAGCTGAGTAATACATATAAAAGCTGCCTAAAATAGAGTGATGTGATAATCTGTTGGGGGTCTTTGCTTCCCAAATGCCTGAGTTTATCAGGAACTGAAAGATGATGATCTACATAAAAGTGAGAACTTACAATGTTAGACACCTTTTTGCATCAAGGGACTAGTGACTGCTTGCAAATATATATCACTTTAGAATTGGCATTCGGGAAAATGGCAAGGGAACACCGACTAGCAAAGAGCATTCACACAACATGTGCAGGCACTAGAGACAACAATTGAGGCTCATGTAAGGACTAAAATGTAGCAACAAACAAAGCTTTTTGAGTGAGAAAATACTCTGATTGTCTAATGTCAGTAGTGCGTGAACTATTAATAACTACAAATTAATGACAAGTGATATATTTGTCACATTTGCAAACAACTGTGTCAGAAAAAGAGAAAATGTTTAAGGTACAGAAGGTCAAATTGCGCTAGTAAGTCTTGCATAGTAAATTCGATTTAGATTTTGAATTGGAAAAAACATGACCATACTGCTAATACCATTGTTTAATACAGTGAAAAATTTGTGTAGGATGCATTTAAGAGTGTGGGATAGAATTTGGTCAATATCTACCATTGGTTTTGGTTATAAAGTCAGAAACAAAACTTTTGGAATTTGCAAAAGAAGATTAATTTACCCATAATTTTTTTCAAAGACTCTTTCATTTGTTCATTTCTCAGGCTGTATATGAAAGGGTTCAGCACAGGTGTGATAATGGTGTACATCACAGTTGCTGCTTTAGCCATCCCAAGTGTGTTGCTGGAACTAGGCTGGAATTCAGTGGCTACAGTGGTCCCATAGTACAAGGTGATGACAATGAGGTGTGAAGAACAAGTGTTGAAGGCCTTATTCCTCAGCTCCCTGGAGAGGATACTTAATATGGTTGAGATGATGCGGATGTATGAGATCATAATAGGTATAGCAGAGATCAGAACTATGCATGTGCCCTCAGTGAGAACTAAGAGCTGATAGATGGAGGTGTCTGAGCAGGAGAGTTTCACTAGTTGAGGAACGTCACAGAAGAAGCCCTCGATCACGTTGGATGCACAAAATGACAGTCTCATGATCATTGCACTGTGTAGAAACGAATTCAGAAGACCACCTATCCAGGAACTGGCTGCCAACCATATGCAAACCTTCTTGTCCATTACCTTAAAGTAATGCAAGGGCTTACAGATGGCGACATATCGATCATAAGCCATTGCCCCAAGTAAGAAACTGTTAATAGTCACAGTAGCAACGAAGATATAAAATTGTGCAATGCAGCATGAGTAAGAGATGTTTTTCTTTTGTGAAATGGTGCTGACCAGAAGCTGGGGCACAATGGTTGTCATTTCACAGATGTCTACTAGTGATAGGTTCCAGATGAAGAAATACATGGGAGTATGTAGCTGTGAGTCATTAGCAATGGCAGCCATGATGGCACTATTGCTTACTATCCCAACAAAGTAAATTGTAAGGAACACTGCAAAGAGTGCAGTCTGATGTTTTGGATTGTCTGATAGACCCTGGAGAATAAAGTACACCATGCTGGTCTGATTCTTGATGTCCATCCTTTTACCTTCAAACATCTGCAGGTGGAAACTGAAATTGTGCTTTTAGCAATAAAGAACATTTATAGTTCGCTAGCTGTAAATGTATGAAACAAAAAAATAATTCTACCCCAAAATTACTCAAACCTCTAAAGTATTTCTTGCAATAGAATCCTAATAGTTACTTCTTCATTTATAACAGTTGACAAGTTTTCAAAATAATCAGGGATAGGTTCCCTTACAGATGTATAGACCAACTAGTCTACATATTATGTTTGAAAAGACTGAAATTTACAAAATATATACAGATATATAGACCAACTAATCAACATATTTTTTTGAGCAGTCTGAAATGTAAAAAGTCTGCTGATCATGCACCTGCAGGTAGCACTTTACAGCACTCTATAGATATTCTCATTGGTTTGTTCTTCTTCAAAAACAACAATCATAGATACAATTTGTCAAAGAAGTGGATGGATCTTGATTGGTTTGAATAAACAAATTAACTAACTCCCTTTGTTTTATTTGTATCCACCACCCATAGCACTGGTGTTGCCACTTACTCAAGCTAGTACAACCCTCGTGCAGCACCTGCTCTAGATGTTGTCAATTATTCCTATACACAATGTGTCAATCACTGCTATCTTGCAACACGCAACTGACTTTCATGTTGGGGTTGTGTTAAACATGACAGCCTTTGGTGTGATCTTCCCCAAACCTTGGACCTTCTCCCCTTCTGTTTGCTGAGATGTCCTTACTATTACTAACCAGTGCTAAGTGCTTGTGTTCACTCCTTTAAACATAGTGAAATTGGTTTACACCCAGTTGGCACATTTAATTTACCTTATACCCAAGGCCTGCAATGTAAATGCTACTTGGTGGCCTGCAGCACTTATTGTTCTATCCACTTTAGTAGTCCTTTAAAACATGTCTCAGGCCTGCCACTGCAGCCTGTGGCCAGTTTTAAACTGCCTTTTCGAGGTGGCAGAATGAGACTTTTGCTAGGCCTAAACCTTTGCTTTTAATTTGTATAGGTAACCCCTAAGGTAGTCTCTAAACAGCCCCTAGGACCGGGAGCAGTGTATTTAAAAACAGGAAGATGGTGCTGCAAAGAGGGTGGCAGAGGAGGCTGCCTGGTTTCTAGAGAGCCGAAGCTGGCCCTGGAGGATGAGAAAATTCTGCTGGTTCATGAGATGAGTCAGAAGGATTTGGATCTTAAATCGAAGCAAGCATCAGAGTACAGCAGTAATGGTGGCAGCAATAATCCAGTGCCCATTGTAGACAAGTACACATCCTGAGGGTTGTGTGCCTAACGTTTTCTTGCAGGCCAGCATTGATAAGTGTTTTAATGCCTGTGAGGTTGCCCTACAGATGTACAGGGCCCCTATGGAGGAACGGAGGAGCAGTTTCTGGGGGCACCCTTCCAGTGAACAGAAGGATGCACTATCTGTAAGGAAGGGGGCGGTATGAGGTATCCCCCTCATGAGGGACACACTTATCAGAAAGTGTGGTTTCACCCCTGAGAAGTACAGGTAGAAGTTTAGGGACATCAGAAATTGCACCAACAGTCCTGGGTAGATTTTGTGGACCACTTCAGCAAGGCACTGGAAAGTTGGATGAAGGGTAGTAATGTGGATGACTACCAGGGAGTGTACAATTTGGTTGTCAGAAAGCAGATGTGCAATCGCTGTTTTACAGAGCTGTGCCAACACCTAATGGATAGTAAGCACACTGACCCTAGGGAGCTTGCTAAGGAGGTGGACAACTGGCTCAACACTAGGGTTCACAGGAAGGTGGTGAGATCCACAAAAGGGTGGAAAGAGTCCCCAATAAAGTAAAGGAAGGGGAGAAAAGCATTAAAGTATTGTGAGGTTACCTTAGTTAGTACACAGGCATATTATTTAGCCTAGGCTTGCAGCTTGTGCTCTTTCACTGCTGCATTAATATGTTTCTAATATTTTAGCTGAAGCTTTCTTTTAGTGGAGATGTTTTGATTGTTTTATCAGCTTCTTCTTTTACAGTCTTCTGTTATTCTTTTCTCTGTGTACGACATTCTCATGGTGTGCTCTATCAAAGGTTGTACATGATAAGCAACAAATTAATGCCGGTATAAAGCGTTCATCATGTCCCCAACTCTTATACACAGAAATATATGTGTAGTCACATCCGGGTAGTTTTCTTAGAACACCAGGGGAATTCCAACCAGTTGCCTTCATACACTCCATGTCGCCTTTTGACGTTTCTGATGAGACCTGGCATAGTCTGTCTCTCTAAGTGAGAGAATTGGTGGTAGACCAAAAGACCTCTTCTTTACCTACAATCATGGGTATGGGGATCCCGCTAGGGGCCTAATTGGAAGATTAGGGTTTGCACTGCCACCTTCTTATAGGGAATCTCAGCTGTGCAGGTAGGGATTTTAGAACCATTGTCGTGACTGCATAGTGTGACTTTTCCTATGTCTCACTTTTCTTGCCACTGCCTTGCCTTTATTATGTTTTATCATCCTCATAATCACAATACATGCCTTTTTTAGATAGGATGCAGTTGATTCAATAATCCTATTGAACCTAGTCCTGCTTCTGTTTTGCCTTTGCATGTGTGAGACATATGTGACTGAGAGAAAGGGGTTAAGATTTCTTCCACCACGATTTCCTTAAGAAATCCAGATCACATGCTAAGGATTGCCACAAATCACCTTTTACTCTTGGGTACTGTTGAGGTGCTGCTATCTGGCTGAAAGTGTTAGGCCGACAGCTGTCACTTGATGCAGGATCAGACTCAGCCTGGTGCACCTAGTGGTGCTGTCGCCCAAATCCAGAAGTCTCGTTACTGTAATGAGAATCTTTACAACATGGCATCTCCAACGTTGCTTAGGAACTGAATCATGGATCTCCCAAGTATCTCTGTCTCACTACTTACTAAAGACACCCTAATTACCTTATACATAGATGTCTGAGGTATTAGTATATCTCCCACAGCTAGGCTAGGTAGTAACTATTTTGACTGCAAGTTGTTCAAGCTTGAACTTTTAAAAGGATTAAATCCCCAGTTGGTGTCCCTATCTCTGAATTATACAAACTTTGAAACATGGCAGAACCCCAACAATTGCAGCAAACATGAGGTTCCCCCTCTCAAATCATTTAATAAATAATGGCCTCACAGACGAGGGAGGAGTAGTCAGATTTGTAGTTTAGGCAAATGCAGCATATAGAAATGAATGTTTTATTCCTGGCTCAACTTTCCAGCAGTGGACAGGAAGACGTGTATTTCAGCACTACACTTTTGCTAACTCACCTGCATAATACAGACCTTGGGCATACTTAGAAATACCTCTAGATTGTCAAGAACACTAACATTAGCATAATGGCAGCCCTATCACATGTTGTATTCAATGTCAGACTAGGTCCTTTAAGAAGTAATAAAGGCCCTTCATGGGCACTGCTGGCCACATACACACCACACCCAAATGCTAACACCATAGAGGTAACGGAAGTGTGCCACCTATGTAATTATTTAGTAGAAGTATGTAGATGCTGTTTACATTTTGTGATGCAAACATTAAGAACTGCCCTGGCAAAGGCTACTCCAGCACAACCACATATGGTTACGGCAGGCATTAATCCTGCAACAGTAAATTCGGTCACGGGTAAGGTACCCATCAAACGTGAAAAAATTCTGGTTTGGCTAGCACAAAAATAAGCACTTTAGATGCAGCGTGTCCTCATACAGGACCTCAGGATAAACATAGGATTCTCAAAATGTGTTTGCCTTTCCAGATGGTTCCCCCAGTAGACAACTGCACCACACGGGGTACAGTATTTGCTGCACTCTACACTACCACACAAGGTACACCGACACTTGCAAATAGTCCAGAAGTGTTGAAACAAATTCAAGATGAATATGGGGCTGTCCTGGCCCTAGACTTGGGGATGCAACTAATGGAAAACTTTGCCACAGTAGCCTCAATAATATTAAGCAACAGTAAAGGGGAAAGCAGTAGCTCTGGCAGTCCGCATGCGACTTCGGGATTTTCCTGCACAAGATCAGGAGAGCGAGCTGCCAAGTATTATGACCAAGACCTATTTTAGTTTAGGTTGAGACAGTTTTACAAGCCAGACCGAGTAAACCAGAACTACAAGGTAAATTCAATAAGGATTCTACTAAACAAAGTGAGAGAGGTGGGCGTTCCGAACGAAACAAGTAAGTGAAACCAAGAAAAGTTCACAACGCTCTGCTGAAACTTCCATAAAGAAGGAAGCGAAACCTCCTCAGCAGAATCAACAGATTTAAAAAAGAAAAAGATGGCAGTAGTTTTGGCCTGAAATGCCATGCATGTTGCGAGCTTTAATGAAGAACAGGAAGTGGGCACTGACTCTGCTAGGCAGCGCAGCAGAGGTCACGATAGTTAAACAGATTCTTCAAGGGCTTCTGGATGCAACAGCAAATATCGATTATATAGAAGTTTAAACTGCAGATATGTGTGTCTCCTCTGACAGAGTTCATAAATTGAAATTGTAACTCAAAGGAAACAATTTGTGCACAATTAAAGTAATATTCTGGGAAAAATCTATACCTTGCTATGATATGGAAGAAATAGAGTGGCTACCAGAATTTGCCCGAAATCTTCCACTCATGGCCTTCTTTCTCAACTCTTGTTCCTAAGGAATTAGGGGATGGTTATGCAGTAAATTGGGCATTGGCACATGCCCCTGTACTGTATTGCAATCATATGGGGTGGGACAGATACACTCCATACCACATTATGCCTATTAGATCACAACCACTGCCTCAACCTCAATATCCAATTAAACATGAGGCCAAAGCACCTGTGAGAGAAATACTCACACAGCTTGAATACCAGGGTGTAATTAAGCTCTGCGTCTCACCAATGATCAACCCCTTGTTTTCTGTAGCTAAGCCAGACCAGTCTTATAGAATAGTCTTAGATTATAGATACTTAAATAGTCATACACACACATTTTATATTCAAAATGCACAAAACACAGCACTGATTAATATTTTAGTGCACAAAAAATACAAAGCAACCCTGTATAAATCCAACAGGTTTTTCTGCCAAAATATAGTGCCTGAAAGCGGGGATTTAAAAGAAAAATGAGCACAACTACAACCACTAAATACCATTAAAAAGCTACAATCATTATTAGGCTTTTTTAATTTTGCCAGAACTTACATTCCAGACTACGCACAACGCATGAAACCATTGTATGATTTAATACGCCCCAACTTTTCAAGTAAATATTGGACATTCAAACACACATGCATTCTAACAGCATTGAAACAGGACATGCTTGAAGCAAAACACACACATGATAACAAAACAAATGTGATCATCAGAGTAATTTCTGGTGCTGTTGGATTCACCTATGTAACAATCAATGAAGGTGATACTCATAGCATATAATTCACACCTGTATTCCACAGCTGAACAACACTTTGCTCCCACAGAAAATATTCTGACTGCTGTTCAGATGGCTGTCATAAAAGAGAGACCTTTGGCTCAGGGGAAACACATTATTGTCGTAACCCCTGTACCAGCCCTTGAGGCTGTTACAAAAGCTAGCATACCAAATGCTAAAGCACTACATCCACTTTAGATCCAATGGGAAACGTCTCTGGCTGTCACTGACGTTGATTATATTTTTTCCCCAAAACTTTCAATTCAAGAATTTCTTCCATGTGAGCTTGAGTACCCAATACCAACAAATATATAGCCTCTTGAACAATACGAAACATTACTCTATACTGATGTTTCAGCACAACGGCAGTAGTTACAAAGCAACAGTACTCCACACATGTGTGGGTGTGAATGGTGTCATGAAGGATGGTAAATTCCTTTGTCAAAACACTTACACTCAGACTCTAGGGGACTGCATTGCACAACTGCCAGAGCTTAAGGCTCTAGTATTGGTTCTGAAACATATGGATCGGAAACAGCTAGCACTGGTAGGGGCAGATTTAAGAGCCCCTAGCGTCTCCTTCTGGCACATTAGCGTCATTTGTTTTGCCGCTAATGTGGGCTAATGAGGCCAAAATCGCTGCACCAAATTTACAAATTGGTGCAATGCATGCATTGCCCCACTTTGTAACCTTTTGCACTACATTATGCCTGCACCAGGCATAATGTATGCAAAGGTGGCGTTCTAAGACATTGCCTTGTGTCATTTGTTTCGGTACTTTTAATGCCTTCTCAGAGCAGGTGTTAAAAGGATGCACACCATTGTTTACAATGGGCCTCAATGGGCTTTGCAGGATCAGAGTCCAAACTTTTTATGCTAATCCTCCAAAGCTCCAAACTAATGTCAAAATGTTGATACTAGTTCCCTAACTCCCACCATGGTGGTGTTAGGGGGGCATTAAGGGGCGCAAGAAAATAGACGCTGCACTGGGTGCAGCACCACTTTTCTTAAATCTGGCCCCTAGTATGTGATTTGTACTATTATGGCCAGTCCTTTAATGAACATCTGCATTACTGCTGCCAAAATGAGTTCAAAGACTCACAAGAGAACCCCATTAAACACAGATTACTGTGTGGGGGGGTAGCAGATCTGAAAGAGATGCTACCCAATGCCCATGTAGTCCATACAATGGGTCATCTACGTGTAGGAATACACGTTGTAGGCAATCCCTTGGCTGATGAAGCAGCCAAATCAGCAGTAGATATGACTTCTGTTGCTGCAATTACTCTTTCCAGAACAAGGCTGGATGATGAAACATTGGCTGCTGTAAAGGCTGCAGCAGATATCAAGCCCTTGCCAAAGGCGTATTCCACCAGATATGCCTGCCACATAAGTGCACAGAACATTGCCTTTGTAGCAATGCCAGCAGTCGGTGACTGTGTGATCCCCAACCAGGAACAGAGACCAGAGTTCATAAAAGTGCATGAGGGAGTTGCTTCTGCCCATGCAGGTGTGGCAGCTACTATTTCTTTAATGCAAAAACATTACTGGTGGCCAGGTTTATATAAATAGCCCTTTGGTGTGACATCGGTCAACAAATTAAAGAATCCATCATTAAGGGCCGACCGCAGACACCCCTCTTAGGTTACAATACACTGCTACAATGCTTGTATCTGGACCACTGTAGTCCTTTAACACCTGATGGTGTATACAAATTTATCCTAGTCGCTGTTGACTCTTGTTCTACATTCCTATGGGTATGGCCACAATGATCATCTGACGCTCAAACTGTTATTAAAGATTTGCACATCTTTATCAGGACATATGCAGTTATGGCAATTCATTCATACCAGGGCCTTGCTTTTGCCTCAAGGGCTTTCAGAGATACCATGGCAAAGTTGAGGGTCCAATTGCATTAATTGTCTCCCTTTCCTCCGTGGGGTAACAGTATTGTGCAACCAAAAAAAGAGACTTAAAGCAATCCTTAAGAGCGGGAGTATTAGGTATGGGTCGTAGCTGGTTTATTCACCTATATGGTGTTCAGAGAGCACTCAATAATCTACCTATGAGATCCCTGGGAGGGTGCACCTCATACAAGGTCATGTTCGGGATACCAATGTATGTCCCAGATCTTGATGACTCTTGTGCGGTGGTGGCAGACACACCTTTTGACAAAAATGAACATGTCAGTCTTGCAGGACGTTTTCCGTGGTGAAAACTAATCTAAATGTGCTGCCACCCTGGAAATAAGAGATACACCAATAACACTGACTGTCTGGATTCCAAAAGTTTGGGATCTGGTGCGAGAAAAATGTACTGTGAAAAAAAGAGTTCAGCTCTTCATATAGAGCACTGGTCCTAGTCCTGGGAATACATGGTATCAGAATTGTCATCTTACCACCGCTGCCTGGTTTGAAAGGAAACTGCTTTGTCTCCATTGACAATGTCAACTTACACCAAGTGGCAGCTCCTGCACAGCAGACCTAGAGGACTTGTGGTTAGTTCTGAACCCATTTCACTACCAACCAGGATGTACCTCTACACGTTTTAACCAACAATGCTGACCCTTCACAGAGCTTGGGGAGGGTGGAAAATGATCTTTCATTAGTACCAGTGACTTAATCTGCAACAATAAACGCCCATAATTCTGACCAATGTTATTCAAATTCAGCACAAACAGATGGAGTAATTTACTACGAACTACCAAGGAACACATATGTCAGTTCCACTTTTCTGACATTGGCTCCAGTGTTCGCACCAACTGATTCAGGATATTTTGCCGACATCAATGAGTCCTTCATTGACTCTTCTACATCTTCTGAAGTACCTGTATCAAGAGTATATAAGCTGTTCACTTACCTTAAAAGTAACTATCTGATTCGTCCATGGAACTATCTATGGGTCCTGTTAACTGCGCTTGACTTTCTTCTCTGGATTGGTTTTGTCATTGTTTTCTTCTTACTGATACATAATCACTATCTTCTTGAACGCTCTGCTGTTGAACTGGTGGATGAGGTCCTAAAACCACGTTTGTCTTCACATAAGGTCCAGAGCTACTTGTCCTAAGTAAACATTTCAGCTATACCAATTCCTGATGAGATTGTTTGGGATAAAGTTTCCTTGGAAGTCCTTGGGCCGACAGTGATCCTCCAAATACCATATGTGTGTAAAGTTTCAAAGAATGATATTATAACACTGGGAGTAGCTTCTGATGATTGGGATCTATGCATTCTGAACTACAATATCATACTCTATTTGAAAGTGAAAATGTTTATCAAGCAACTGCTATTTATGGTGATATGATTTGAAATAACCATTATGGACATTACTTCATACAGAAAGCTACCCACCAGTGATTAGCTACAAAACATACATAGACACATTTCCATATTTTACCAGGCACAATGTAACAAATGCTGAGTCTTATTATTTCAAATTACCTTCTGTGAAACTGAAAGTATTTTGTTATCGGATACCAGATTAATGCATTCTGATTCGTTTGTTTCCCAGTTTGCGATAGAATGGTATGACTATTGGTTAAAGTTGATTGACTTAAAAAGTGTTTGGGGAACTACATTTTGGCAAATAAAGGGAAGGGAAGCTTTGTTTGGAACATGCCATATTCTGTTACAAATTATTTTTCTAATTAACAATGTACAGCAAACTAGTTTTCTAGACTTGACGAAAATTAAGAAAATGAATGCGCCCAGTATTCCCTCTCCAGCAAAATTTAAAAACTGGAAGAAAATAATAAATTTCACTGAAGAACAGCTCGACGGGTGGAATCTGAAAGGAACAGTTAACACAACACTTTCAGGTCCTGACAGGTGGTTATTGTGGCCAACGGACACAAATGGTTGTTGTTAGAAATGAGGTTTCTGGTTGGCTAGGTTATGCACCTAAGCCAGCCAGAACCCACCCACTCTAGTCAGGTCGACGGAGTTACATACCCAAGATAACCCCTGCTCGCCCCCTTGGTAGCTTGGCAGGAGCAGTCAGGCTTATCCTAGAGGCAATGTGTAGAGCGATTGCACAACACACACAACACATGTGACATAATAAATACACCACAAAGGAAACACAACAGCCAGCTATATAAAAATAAACTTTATTGCACAAAACACCATTAGACCAAACACAACATGCATCTCTAATACCGTGCTACACAAACAGTTGTCAGAATATCACACAGTTACTAGTACTCTGCAGTAGTCATATAAAACACATTACTGGTTATTCTGCAACACAAGCAGAAGTCAGATGAAGCACATAGATTACTGGCATTCTGCACACAAGCAGTAGTCAGGTTGTTATAATTATTACCAAAAATACACATGGCACCATAAACACATCATCATAAATGTCAAAACAGCCTCTTGAATCCACATAAAGACATTGGAAACACATTGGGGTCGATTATGACTTTGGCGGACGGAAAAGCTCCTTTGCCGAGGTCCCGAGGAGCACTGCCGCCACCTCCCTGTGGGCCACATTATGAGTTTCCCGCTTGGTCACAGTTTTCACCAGCTGGCCCAGCAGGAAACTCCCTACAGCATTGTCTCCAGCTCATAACAGAGCTGGCGGCAATGCTGTAGTGCGTAGGGTACAACACCACACGTCATGATGTTTACTGTCTGCAAAGCAGTAAACATCGCAATGGGGCTGGCTAGGGGGGCCCTCACTGCCCATGCCAAATGCATGGGAAGTGCAGGGCCCCCCTGGGGCCCCCTGCACCACATCTCCTCCAGCTGTTTCATGGTGGTGCTTCTGCCATGAAACCACTGGCAGACAGGGGAGTCGTAATCCCTATGGCAGTGCTGATTGCAGCGCTGCCCTGGAGGATTAGGACCGTCAACACTGCCAGTTCGTCCTGTGGTGGTAAAGTGTTGGTGCTGGTGGTCCAACTGTAGTGCTACCGCCGCGGTCGTAATTTGGCGGGTGGACCGCCACGTTGGTGGCGATCCGACCGCCACCGCGACCCTGATGGTCTTAAGGCCACCAGGGTCGTAATGAGGGCCATTGTCTTGAATGCCAAAATATAATTATGAATGCGCCCATGATGAATCATTCCCATTGGCAAGTCAGCATTATCACCCACCTAAATGTGCATGTCGGAAGAAACAGAAGATCATCCAGGGGTTTTATACAGGGGAGTGTAGTCCACCCCGTTCAAACAAGGAGCTCCAATGCTCCTCTGTTGATCACTGGAGTATTCCGCTTGGTCACAGGGATGAACTCCCTTGCGTGTCCATCCTGCGGCTAATTGGGGGCCAGAAACAAAAACAAATGCCCCTCATAGGTGCGCCACCATTGGGGGAGGCACCCACACTGCCCACCTCGTCTGGAAGACCTCTCGAGGGTCCCTGTGCTGGGCACAGCTTTAGACGGCCACTCACCTCCAGGCGAGAGCGGCTGTTAGCTCAGTGTTGCGCTCCTCCTGGACTGCGTTCTGAGCCCTCCCGGGCTCCGAAGTGGCACGGCAGCCCTCCTGGCCAGACTAGGCCCACGTCGGCAGATCTCCCACTCAGGGAGAAACACGCTTTTCCAGAGGCTTGGGCTGCTGCTGTGAATGCACCCTAAACATTTGCCTGTCTGTGCCCTGAGGCACTCTTCCAAGTGCTTGTGTCCCGCAGGGGCAGCAATCAAAGCATGCTCCTCCGCACTGGTAGCTCAGCCCTCACAATATCTCCCACATCAGAGAGGAGGAGGAGGGCATGCGCCGAATAACACTGAGGTATGCTCACACCTCCAAATCAGGATGGAAGCCAGGGTGCTCCTCTTGCACTAGTTATGCATCAAATGAAAGCACTTTTCACATGTTTAAGCAAAAGAATGGAGTGCTCCTCCACGCTCCAGATCTGATGATCACAGCGCTTTCCTCACGCTGGGGAAACAGTGCCCTTCCTGCACTTTAAGGAAAAAATGCAGGGGGCACATCACCCAGCCCCCAGAGACAACAGAATGGGGCACAGGGCGGGTGGGCACAAGCAAGCACGCCAGCTCAAAGGTTTGCAGGCAGTGGCAGTTCCTCTTAGTGAGCCACAAGGTCACAGATCAGCACAACAGCAGCAGTCCAAAGGCGGTTCCTGGCAAGTCCCTCCAGCAGCTTCCTTTGTCTAGTTTAGCAGTCCCTTAATGTCTCTAAAATGTAAGGGAAGACCTTCTGTACTTATACTCATTTTGCACAGTCTCCACAAAAGGTGGAGAAGGGGTTCCAACCAGTACTTACTGGTTCCAGGAATGTCCCTTCTCTCCTCCAGCACAGGCTCCAGACAGAAGTGGGGGGTAACTGAGCTCTTTGTGTGATGCCAGGGCACAACCTTTACAAATGCTAGTGTGCCCCGCCTCTCCCTCGCTCAGTTCAGGTGAGAAAATGTTCATAAACTTAATCATACACCATAGCTGCTAGGCATCTGTTTATCTTTATTATGTTGCCATGTGCTCGGCAAACCTTCTGAACTTTAATGTTAGACCTTGTGCTCGCAGCCTTGGGCTGCAATCTGCTTATCGCTGCCACTTACTTTTTCCAATCACAGTTCCGAGAATTGTCGTGCTTAATCAGTAACTGCCAGAACAGGTTCGTACAGGTCGTTGCCACCTCCTGCCAGCTGCATCTGTACCTTCTCCCACCACACGTGTATCCCTGAAATATTCTGAAGGCCGCAGAGGACCTTGAATACGCCAGGGGTGGAGTTGTCCTCTGACTAAGCAGTTTTGTGTGTATATAAGGTTGGGTGCCCCGGAGTGAAGGGGCAGCCTCCGTAGGATAGTCACTTGACTGTCCTGGGACTCTGTATTAGCTCGAGCTATAATCCATGTAATAAACTTCTCTTTATTCCTCCAGTTGGTGACTCCGTCTGTCTTTGTGTACTCTCTGCTAAACGGACCCTGAGGACAAGGGTGTCCCTCCACCACTGGGAAGGAGACCCCGGGTGGGGGTCTAATCTTTCCTGGTTCCTCAGTTGGCACCCGAACAGGGACCCGAGTCAGGCATCCAGGGGACCGGCCCAGTGACGGAGGACTCACGATTGGACTTCCAAAGGAGGTGCCCCACACCAGATTCTGAGCTCCATTCTCTGTTGTGGACCTGCGGATCTCCACTGTGTGTCTTCCAGCCGGCTCGACTTCTCCTGGCGCTGTCTGAATTCGGGTCTCTGTTTCCTGTGAACTACTGGAGTCCCCAACTGTCGGACCATAACAGAAGTGTCAGGTAAGGACGGGAGTTGAAAGATTCCTGTCTAAAATCGGTCTCTGAGTATTGTACCGTTTCTATCGCTCTTTGCAAAGATCGACGTCAGTGGTAAGACTGACCCTAGTTGTCATTTAAATATATAGGAAGCAAAAGGCATATTTGCCATTTATTTGGTGTATTTAAACCACTGATGTAAGTATTTTTAAAATTTTAATACTAAAAAAAATGCCAGCGTTCAGTTGTTTCAGGAAATTATGTTGTTGTCTTTGCAGTACGGACTCCCGCCTGGAGGAAACATGCCCCGCTCCTCCAGCCGGGACTCCGAATCATGATATATATGTTAAATATGGCATAGGTCCGATTATCTGGTCTGATATATGGAGAAAAAGAACCAAAGGTAGTTCTGATTTGCAATGGCCTATTCACGGGACGTTTGATAAAGATAAGTTAGACTATTTACAGGAACGTTTATTTGTGACAAAAAGTAGACCAGGGATGTTTGATGCACTACGGACTTGGCAGAAAGAAGCAGACCAAAGATGTAGGAAGGCAGAGAAAGAATTACAGAGACATAAGACCAGGACGGTGACTGAAAAGGTATATGACTCTGACTCTGACTCTGACGTAGCTGAACATCAACAGAAAATTTTAGAACATGACCGAAGGCTTCACTTACAAACTGATAAGTGTTACCCTTCAAGGACAGTAGTGGATAAGCCACCTGAGGAAGACCCGCTTTTAAACGATATGTTAGATAAACCCCCGTTATATACTCCACCAATAAATCCTACACTACATCCTCAACCTGCACCAGGTGACCCTATTGTGCCACCCCCGGTTGGATCTCAGGCGAGTGCTCCGCCACCCACCCCCACCCTTCCTATCACCAGACCTGTAGAGAGGACGCCCCGCCCGACTGCACCCACCCCTCGGTTGGCCCCCGTTTGGCCCACCCCTGACTCCTGTCCGGACACCACACATACCCCCCGTCCCATGGCCCCGCGAAAGCGCACCCTGCGCAGACACTTGTTCTCTAATTCACAAGAGGAAGATGTCATTGAAGAAATGACACGGAGGTGGATGACTAATTGGAATGGCTATGGGGTCAGGGACATTGTTCACACTATGAAACAATGGAATAGTCTAGTTCAGCTACATGCAGCTATAATGTGCAACATCATAATACAAGAATATGAGGACGATGGTTCCCCAGCTACCGCAGGACTGGTGGACCTCCGAAAACGCGCCTCTACTGGACTGCCTTTTGGTTCTGGTCTACATGATTATGTTGTTACTCTCCTCGCATATAGGGACCGCCTGTGGATGTGTAGTCCTTCTGTAAAGGCATCCATGTTTCCCATGAGAGAGGTTCTGCCGGTTTGGCGAGAGCCGGTGATGGATGCCGCTGGCCAAGTTATTACAGCAGGGCATTTTCAACAAATGTGGGTACACACCCCATGGAAAAGATCTGAAACATATACCCTAAAAGCCGCCTTACCTGACCCCGTAAGAATCCTGCGGGATATTATAAAGAATTGCAACACATTCTTGAATCCTGTACCATGACGTTGTCTGATATTGACATGTTAATGGCAGCAGTAGTCCCGCAGGAAGTATGGTCAAAAGTACGGAGGCACGACCATGCTGAACTAGGGGGCACGTGGGACCAATTGCAAGCAGCAGAAAGGGACAGGGTTGGGGGAGCAAAACCAGACCCACTTATATTGGCTCTCCCACTGCGTATGTTGGATTTAATGTAGACCATACTTGCACCACACAGGATAAATTGGGATAAATTTGCCGCCTGTAAACAGAAAAAGGACGAGGGTGTTTCAGTCTTTTATACAAGGTTTGAGGGTGTCTTTTCTGATTACAGCGGCCAAGGCATGACTACTGAAGGGGGATAAGACTCTTTGTTGACAAATTTGTGGACAATTCATTGCCAGACATAAAGGGAAAATTTAAATTGTGTGAAAGCACGTGGCCGGTCTCTACTGCCACTGGAATACTGACAATGGCCCAATATTATGAGAACAGGGAGATAGAAGAACAAGAAAAGAACGAGAAAAAAACGAAGGAGTTGAAAATGAAGGTTTTATTTCAGCAGGCCTACCCTCAACCTCCTCAACAGCAGCCCAGATCAAGGTCATAAGGACCTCCCAATGACAGAAGGCAGTCCCAACGCCCTCCCCGTTCTTCCCTCTCCTTCAATCAGTGCGCCTATTGCAAGCAGGAGGGCCACTGGAAGAATGACTGCCCCAATAAGGACAACTCCACAGGCCGTCCCATGCCCCCACTGCAACAGGACAACAGAAACCCACGGTAGGTCTGGTCTTGCAGACAGACCCCGCCAGCAGGCCCCTCCGTGGTCCCACAGTACCCCCCGCCCGAATTATTTTGATGCTACATCCCAACGTCAATATTTTAATGACGACTATGATGCGTATGAAGGTCAGGGGTCCTCCTTTGACTAGGACAGCCTTCGACAGAGGGGGGTGGGACCAGTTTCTATTCCTGTTAGGCAGAATGGCCCTCACGTTGAGGTACAATTAGACGGTACTTCACATGATTTTTTGGTAGACACTGGGGCCACCAAAGGTTCTGTTAAACGGGAAGAGGTCCAAGGTGTCCCTCTGTCTGGCAATATTATTGTCTCTATGGGTTTTTCTGGTGTTCCGGTGGCTAACCCCGTCTCCCAGCCGCTGAATGTTGCCATAGGTCCTTACACCATTAGCTCCCCTCTCATTCTTACTTCGGCCTGTAGTGAGAATTTATTGGGTTTGGACCTATTAAAGAAATTGTACGCCACCATGTATTGCTCTCCGGATGGAGTGCATGTCACTTTAGGTCCCAATATTTCCCCGTCACAATTTTTGTCACAACCACTTCCACCCGAACTTCAAGATTTGCCAGACATTTTATGGGCCACACATAAAGACGATGTTGGATGTCTGGACATACCACCGTATGTCATACGTCTGAAAGCCAATGCCAAATTACCTCGTCTTCCCCAATACAAATTATCCCAACACATTGAACAACAACTCAAAAATATTGTGACCCAGTTGATTGATTTGGGTGTCATTGAAGAAACACGTGGTAATGATTGCAACAGTCCTGTCCTTCCTGTTCATAAAAAAATATCTAATAGCACCGCGTCTCCAGGACTCCGATTTGTTATTGATTTACGGGCGGTCAATAAAATTGTAATACCCCAGTTCCCTGTTGTTCCTGACATTACGACATTATTAACAATGATACCTGCCTCCGCTACTTGGTTCTCTGTTATCGATCTTAAGAATGCATTCTTTAGCATTCCTATTCATCCAGATAGCAGACACATCTTTGGGTTTTCACTGGGTGGTCGCAGTTTTCGGTTCTGTCGCGCTCCACAAAGCTATACTGAATCGCCTAGCATTTTTAGCCAGGCCCTCAAGGGTCAATTGGATACCCTTGTTTTTCCTTGCTCCTCGACGCTGGTTCAATATGTGGATGACCTTTTAATAGCATCCACTTCAGAACAAAATTGTAAAACAGATACTGTAGCCTTATTGAAACATCTTGCACACCATCACCATAAGGTCTCCCTCCCCAAATTGCAATATTGTAGACAGGAGGTTATATACCTAAGACACCTTCTGTCTAAGGAGGGACGTACTTTGACGGCTGAGAGAATACAAGCTATACGAGACATACCGGTTCCAAGGACACAGAGAGAGGTTAGGGCCTTTATAGGTATTACCTCCTTCTGTCGTCAGTGGATTCCTAATTATTCTCCTTTGATAAAACCGTTTTTGCATCTCACCCACAAAGATTGTCCTGAAAAAATTGAATGGAATGACGATTTTCAGTTTGGTTTTGATTAATTGAAAAATACACTCTGCACAGCACCTGTACTGGGTACTCCTGATTATCGTAAAGATTTTCAGTTATATGTGAGCGAGAGAAATGGATGTTCACTATCAGTGTTAACCCAAGAGCATGGTGGCAAACAACGCCCCTGTGCTTATTTTTCGGCCCTACTGGATCCAGTGGCCCGTGCACTCCCGAGCTGTCTACGGGCAGTAGCCGCTGCAGCGGTCGCAGTGCGCCATTCGGCCGGGATAGTCATGGATTCACCCCTCACCCTGTTGGTCCCACACACTGTTGACGTATTATTGAACAAAACAAAAACACAGCATCTTACTAATGCACGATTAACTACTTATGAACTGACACTTTTAGCAAGTCACATAACATTAAAAAGGTGCAACACGCTCAATCCTGCCACTTTATTGCTCATTACTGAAAAAACTGAAGATTCTTATGATGACATACATGACTGCATTCTCCGGACGGAGGATGAAACAAAAGGGAGAGTGGACTTACAGGACAATCCACTGAAAGACCCTGATGACACATTATACGTAGATGGCTCATGCATCAAGCTACCGATGGTACTACCTCTGCAGCCTATGCAGTTACAACAGCTACCACTGTAGTTGAAACAGCTAGAATACCACACAACTCTGCTCAGGCCGCAGAATTAATAGCTCTAACACGAGCCTGTAAGCTAAGTAAAGGACTTAATGTGAATGTTTACGCGGACAGTCAGTATGCATTTGGGTAGCCCACAATTTTGGTCGCTTGTGGGCAGAACGAGGATTCCTCACCTCACATGGGACACGTATTCAACATGGGACCCTTATAACTAACTTACTTTCTGCCCTGGCATTGCCCAAAACAATGGCTATCATGAAGTGTAGTGCACACAAAAAGGTGACAGATAAAACTGGACGGGGCAATGCCCTAGCCGATCAGACAGCAAAAGATACAGCGTCTGCAAAGACAGGACATATGTACGTGGTAGATAGTACAGAGAAGGTTTGTCCCCATGAAATATTTGGGAACACGGTAGAGAGTGTCAGGAAGATACAGGATGAGGCAACTGAACAGGAGAAAAAGGAATGGGAAGAAGGGAAGGCCCAGTTAGATGAAAATACGCTGTGCTGGACAGATCTGTCACCGAGGGAAAGATGGATGCTACCCGATGCATTCGTTCTGCCAGTAGTGACTATGGCCCATGGTCCTGCACACGTTAGTGCAAAAAGTATCTGTGATTTTCTTGATCCGGTTTGGTCTAATAAAAATATCAGAAGAGTAGCTGACCAACTGGTTCAATCCTGCATGATTTGTTTACAACATAACATAGGGAAGGGTGCCTCAGTCCCCGCTGGGCATTTTTCCCCACAAACGTATCCCTTTGAAGTACTACAAATGGATTATATTGAGATGGAAAGGTGTAACAACTTGAAATATGTCTTAGTTGTGGTATGTATGTTTAGTAAGTGGGTAGAAGCCTACCCTACTAAAGATAATACTGCCCTTACCACCGCAAGGGTACTTCTGAAGGAGTTCTTCCCACGGTTTGGGGTCCCAAGGTGTGTCTGGTCAGATAATGGGAGTCATTTTGTAGGACAGGTGATGAAAAGGGTGTGTGAAGGGTTGGGCCTCCGCCAGAAGTTTCATGTAGCTAACCACCCCCAGTCAGCAGGACTATTTAAAACATATAATGGCACACTTAAATTGAAGATGTCAAAGATATGCGCAGAACGCGTAATACGGTGGCCGGACGCGTTGCCCCTGGCTTTAATGTCTGTCAGGATGACGCCTCACTCTAGATCAGGGTTGTCACCCCATGAGATAGTGATGGGAAGGCCAGCAAATGTCTGGGGTCTCGCACGACCTCACAAGTATTCAGAACTAGATCATCCTGTTTTGATGGACTATTTAAATGAACTCACTAATTCTTTGCGTTCTATTCACCAACAGGTGCGTGAAGCACTCCCATCTGTATCCACTGATCCAGGTCACAAGATACTACCTGGCGACTGGGTTCTCACAAAGAATTTCCAGCAGAAAAAGAGTCTCGAACCTCGATGGAAAGGTCCGCGACAGGTCCTTCTTGCTACTCGAACAGCAGTTAAAGTTGAGGGAGCTAAGAATTGGATACATGCATCCCACTGTAAGAAAGTACCCTTTGATGAAATAAAAAGTGGTGACCACCCGACGACTAAGGACAGTTTCAGCAACACTACGCAGAGTGATAAAGAACAGAACGACAGTGTGCTGCAGGAGGTTCCCTCAGATTTTGGTCACACTGAACAATTGTTTCCTGACCATACCATACCACAGTCCACAAGATACGATTTTCGCCCACGAAAATAAGAAAGTAAACAATGAACTGATTGCTTGTCCCCTGTACTAAGTCTGACGATAGCTGCAGGGCCGTGATTTTGTCTGTCGGGTCGGACCAGAGTGTGTCAATAGGACTGCTGGAATCACCCCACAGTGAAGCAACCACCAGTCATGGGCAGCACCTAGGTTGTACTGAACTGCTAGTGGGACAAGCAATAAAGAGAAATGGGTGTTATACAAGAAGACAAGAGGAAAAAGAAGAAAATAAGTAATTTAAAAAGACTATTAGGCCCACGTATCGCCTGTCTCACCATAACAATACTATTTTTGGTACTTCTGTCCTGCATTGGGTGGGTAATACATGATTCTGATTCAGAGGTGTCACCAACTACCCCACCGCCTTCAGAACACAGCCATGTTTCCTTACCACCCCATGAGGAAGGACGACGTAAGGAATATGAAAACAATACCTTCATATCTATGTTACATCAACATCAGCTGGCTGTAAATAGAACAAATTGTTGGATATATGGCTTGCTACCGAGTTCCGTGCAAAGAAGGTTGCCATATATTTCATTCCCTTTTTCTCTTGATGGCTCCTGAAGCGCCTGGTATGAACTATCAATGGATGCTACTAATTCTGGACTATTGGTCACCCACCTATACCGGTTATGCTGGCCCACTGGAACGAGAGTTTATGGAACAAAGGAAGAAAAGTCAGAATATGCTGACCGACGAAATAGGTCTACTGACATATATTTTTTATCCTTTAATACCACACCCCGGATTGGCCGAAGATTTTTTGTAACACAGGTCAAGGCTCCACTTTGTTTTCAGAAAAGTGGTAATAGAAGTGTAGGTGCCAGTAAGTGTAATGCTACAGTAATATTGAATGGAACTAATTGGCCTACCATGATACCATCACGAAACTCGTATTTTGTTTGTGGTAATAATGCCTACACCTCCTTGGTACCCACCTGGACCGGTACGTGTTACATTGCTTGATTACTACTACCAACTTACACAGCTGTCCCTCAACACCACAGGACTCGGAGAGGGATAATATCTGCAGAAGATACCTCAGCACACGAAGCATTGGACTACTTTAAAGGAGTCCTTCCATTTTGGGGCCCTATGATGAACAGTAGGGATATCAGACATCTCACACGAGTCGTGGAAGCAACAATAAATGAAACAGCAGGAGCTCTGAGTAACATCACTGCAGAGCTCGCTGCTGACCGCCTTGTTACTCTTCAAAACAGAATGGTTCTTGACATCATCTTGGCAGACCGTGGTGGAGTTTGTACTTTGATCGGATCGAGCTGCTGCATTTATATACCGGACAGTGCCCCTTCAGTGTATAAAGCTATTCAAAGGTTGCATATGACAGCTTCCACAATACACCAAGACGAAGGAACATGGTCCTTGACCGACTGGTTTTGGGGCTTGATTTCCCAATGGGGCTGGAAGATACTAATATTCCTTTTTGTGCTCGCTGCTGTATTCCTCACCTGTTGTCTTTGTGTACAGTGCCTACCTGCTTTGTGCAGTTGCTGTATGGCATCCCTTGCCACCTGGCCTGTTTGCCCTCCTCAACACACGGCTATGCTGTCCCTTGAACAGGAGATAAAAGACTGTATGTCCATTAACATAGACACTGAATGACGTTCAAGCTTGCCTCACAATGGCAAAAGGAGGGATTGAGAAAATGTACATAAACTTAATCATACACCATAGCTGCTAGGCATCTGTTTATCTTTATTATGTTGCCATGTGCTCGGCAAACCTTCAGAACTTTGATGTTTGACCTTGTGCTCGCAACCTTGGGCTGCAATCTGCTTATCGCTGCCATTTACTTTTTCCAATCACAGTTCCGAGAATTGTCGTGCTTAATCAGTAACTGCCAGAACAGGTTCGTACAGGTCGTTGCCACCTCCTGCCAGCTGCATCTGTACCTTCCACCACACATGTATCCCTGAAATATTCTGAAGGCCGCAGAGGACCTTGAATACGCCAGGGGTGGAGTTGTCCTCTGACTAAGCAGTTTTGTGTGTATATAAGGTTGAGTGCCCCGGAGTGAAGGGGCGGCCTCCATAGGATAGTCACTTGACTGTCCTGGGACTCTGTATTAGCTCGAGCTATAATCCATGTAATAAACTTCTCTTTATTCCCCCAGTTGGTGACTCCGTCTGTCTTTGTGTACTCTCTGCTAAACGGACCCTGAGGACAAGGGTGTCCCTCCACCGCTGGGAAGAAGACCCCGGGTGGGGGTTTAATCTTTCCTGGTTCCTCACAGGAAGACTGTTCAATATGCAGATGCACCTCTGTGACACCTCCATCCTCTCTGTGTACAGTTGTACAGGTTGTCTGAAAGCTATGCACAGAACCCAGCTGTCACTCTGCCCCAGACATGGATTGGAGTCAAGCTGCAAAACACCAGTCATAAGCACAGAGAAATGCCCACTTTCTAAAAGTGACATTTCTATAATGGTAATAAAAAAATCCTCCTACACCAGTAAGCAGCATTTCTCACTACCATTAAAACCATACCAAACATGCCTACGCTACCCCTCATTGATCAGACAATACCTCCTAGGCAGAAGCTAGGGCATTTCCAATGCAATCCTATGAGCAAGGAAGTTCTCACAGAAGTGAGAAACCAAACAGGCTGTTTGTCACTTCCAGGACAGGGCACACAACCAGGCACATGGCCAGCCTTTTACATAAGCATACCTTGCCCATAGGGCTAGCTAAGGCCTACCTTAGGGGTGACTTATACGTAGTTAAAAAGGAGTTACAGGCCTGGCAAGTAAATTCAGATGCCAGGTCCCTGTGGCAGTAAAATGCTCATGCAGGCCCCTTGCTAGCAAGCCTTAGACAGGCTTGAAATGCTACCTCTGTGGGTGGCACAAGATGCGCTGCAGGTCCACTAGTAGCATTGAATTTACAGGCCCTGGGTCTAGGGATATCACTATACAAGGGACTTACAGGTAAATTTAGTATTCCAAGTAGGTGTAAGCCAATCATACCAACTTTAGAAGAGAGAGCACATGCACTTTAGTACTCATCAGCAATGATAAAGTGCTCAGAGTACTAGAGCCAACAACAAGAGATCAGAAAAAACAGGAGTAGGAAGGCAAAACGTTTGGGAATGACCCTGTAAAGAGGGCTAGGTCGAACAGTTGTCATGCATGTTTTGAAAACTCCACAAGTGGTTTTAGAGGGAGCCGACCTGACCCTTGTTACATATCATCACAACTCTGACATTGCCACCACATATAGGGGGTCATTCTGACCTCGGCGGTAAAAGGCGCTTACCGCCGGCCAGAAGACTGCCATAACACCGCCGCGGTCGCAGTCAACCGCCACGGTTATTCTGACCCGCAACTGGCAAACCGCCAAAAACCCGACATCAACAAAAGTCCGCCCCACCAACGGCCAGCGAAAAACTGGCGATGACCAAACCTCCACCGTCACGCCAACAGAAATGCGCCCATGCCATTCCGACCCACAAATCCCCCCAGCGGTCTTTCAACCGCGGTATTCTATTGGCGGTACACACTGCCGCGGTCAAAATACACACACCTTTACAAAACACAACCACATTGGACAATTCAAAATACACACACCTGATACACATACACACACCACACCCACACACCCAATACAATATAAAACAAACACCCACATCACCCACAAACCCCTACGACCACAATTGCGACTGAAGGCCAGAGAGAGACAGCACAGAATAGAGTACAACATCACACAGAGGCAAATCACAACATCACCCACACAATATCCACGCATAAAACACCACACACCACCGCACTCACCACACTCTACAACACATACACCACCCCACACCTCATCCACACCACCCCATGGCACCCCAAAGACACCCCAGGTTTTCTGACGCTGAACTCAGGGTCATGGTGGAGGAAATAGTTTGGGTCGAGCCCCAGCTCTTCGGGACACAGGTACAGCACACCTCCATTGCCAGGAAGATGGAGCTATGGCAAAGAATAGTGGACAGGGTCAAAGCTGTGGGACAGCATCCACGAAATCGGGACGATATCAGGAAGCGGTGGAACGACCTACGGGGGAAGGTCCGTTCCATGGTATCAAGGCACAACATTGCGGTGCAGAAGACTGGCGGTGGACCCCCACCCACTCCCCCAGAATTTACAGCATGGGAGGAGCAAGTCTTGCACATCCTGCATCCTGAGGGCCTCGCAGGAGTAGCTGGAGGAATGGACTCTGGTAAGTCTCATCTTCACTACTTCATCCCCCCCACTTCACCTGCATGCCAAATCATACCCCCACCCTCACCCCCACCCTCATCACACCAACTCCTTGCAAATGGCTCACCATCACAACCCACCCATCCCAACACTTAGCCCTGCATGCGTCCACAAAGCATGGACACCCATCACCAAAGCATGCCCACTGCACATACCCATCTCCCCCACAAGCCACCGTCACAACAGCCCCCACAAGGGAATGCCAGCACTGGGGTACACGGCCACCCACCCATTGCACGATATGGCACACACAGAAGCAATAACCATATTCTTATACCCCTGCAGGACCCCAACACCACCACACCGCCCAGGAGGGTCCAGAAATGTCCATCCCACCCCCAGAAGAGGCCCCCAGTGATGACAGCAGCTCTGTCTCCCTGGACCCAGATGACCAGCCCGGCCCATCGGGGACCTCGGGACAGTCGGTTCCCCTCACACAGCCACAGGCCACAGCAGACCTAACCCCCTCTGGGAACACCAGCACAGCACCCACCCAGTGGGCCCATGCCTCTGTCTCTAGGACACGTCAATCAGCGGTGTGTCCACCACTACAGGGCACCCAGGTAGACCCACCACCCCAACAACAGCAGGAACCTGGGGGCAGTGGTAGTGGGCACACGGTCCAGGGGACAGAGGCCCAGGGAAACAGGGGAACTGGGAGGGCTGATGTGCGACAGGGGGGGGACAGGCCCAGGGAACCCACTCTCCACGAGGCCCTCTCCTCCATCATGGGAGCATACCACCACTCCCAGGAGACTATGGCTACGGTACTTGCCAGGTTCCAGGAGATCCAGGTACTGCAGGAGGAACAGTACATGGGGTTCAGGGAAGAACTCCGAAGCATTAGTTCCGCAATGGGGACCATCGTTGTGGCTCTTAACCAGATTGTCACCACATTGCGGGACCATGTGGCACCACAAAGGGCCCCTGTCACTAGCATGGACGATGAACAGCCTACCACCTCCGCTGGCGCTAGTGGACAGGAGGCCCCCACCCAACAACAGGCCACCAGAAACCCACCTCCTGCAGAAGAAGAACCACCCCGCAAGCGGGGCCTGAGATCTTGGAAGAAGACAGAGTAGGATGTCAAGACCCCCGCCAGCAAAGGATACCCCCTGATGTCATCCCACTGTCCCACATTGTCACCCTGTCCAACCTTAAACTGCCCCTGCTCCATCCTTCCACAGGCATATGGACAATGCACCTGTGAGACTGAAAATCTGGACTCTGCCATGGACATTACTCCACCATCACCCATCACCGATTCCCAAGCATGTCCCTAAAATTAGCACTTAAATAAAATCACTTATTGCACTAAAATCATCTGGAGTCTGCTTGTATTTTGAACAAATGTATTATACATAACGGTGCCAAAATGTTCAGTTACTTTGTGATGACAACATACCACTGTCACACAGCTGTAGTCCATGGGCAAACAAAGCAGAGGTCACGCAGTGGGGCCCACATCTCTGAAAACGGAAGGGAAAGTCACAACTCAGTTAACATAAACTGGGGGGAAACTCAGACAGTAGAGAGGCAGGAGACTGTAAGTACATGTAAAATGGCTTTGTTGAATCGTACCTGTGTGTTATTGAAAATACTGTTGTATCACTGTGTCCCTGTTGTCTGTGTCGTCCCCGTCGTCTTCCTCCTCTTCACTCTCCACAGGCTCCACAGCTGCCACAACACCACCCTCTGGACCATCCTCCTGCAGGAAAGGCACCTGGCGTCGCAAAGCCAGGTTTTGAAGCATACAGCAGGCCACGATGATCTGGCACACATTCTTCGGTGAGTACATTAGGGATTCACCTGTCATATGCATGCACCTAAACCTGGCCTTCAGGAGGCCGAAGGTCCGCTCTATAATCCTCCTAGTTCGCCCATGGGCCTCATTGTAGCGTTCCTCTGCCCTGGTCCGGGGATTCCTCACTGGGGTCAGTAGCCACGACAGGTTGGGGTAACCAGAGTCACCAATTAGCCACACACGGTGTCTCTGTAGCTGTTCCATTACATAAGGGATGCTGCTATTTCGCATGATGTACGCGTCATGCACTGACCCAGGGAACTTGGCATTTACATGGGAGATGTACTGGTCAGCCAAACAGACCACCTGGACATTCATCGAATGATAACTTTTTATGTTCCTGTACACCTGTTCACTTTCACTGGGGGGAACCAAAGCCACATGAGCCCCATCAATGGCACCAATGATGTTGGGAATATGTCCAAGGGCATAGAAATCACCCTTCACTGTAGCCAAATCGCCCACCTCAGGGAAAACAATGTAGCTCCGCATGTATTTCATCAGGGCAGACAACACTCTGGACAAAACCTTAGAAAACATAGGCTGAGACATCCCTGATGAAATGGCCACTGTTGTTTGGAATGATCCACTTGCCAAAAAATGGAGTACTGACAGAACCTGCACCAGAGGGGGAATCCCTGTGGGTTGGCGAATGGGTGACATCAGGTCTGGCTCCAGCTGGGCACACAGTTCCTGTATAGTGGCTCAGTCAAGTCTGTATGTCAGTATGACATGTCTTTCTTCCATTGTCGACAGGTCCACCAGCGGTCTGTACACGGGAACATTCCTCCATCTCCTCGCATGTCCCAGTGGACGGTGCCTAGGAAGGACAACATGGAGCACAGAGTCAAGCAAACCACAGGTACTTTCCCACAGCTTGCACAGTACACGATTCGCTATGCATTGAATGGCTTGTATGAGTGGCAATGCAAGGCCTAGGCCTGTGTGACGCAGTAGAAATTAAGGCATGTGGGCCCTTGAAATGGCGGCTGCCTGACCTGAGAAGTGTGACAATGGGATGTGAGGTCAATGCGCTGGCGTGGCACACCGTGGCGGTAGGCGGTCGAAGACCGCGGTGCAAAGCCGCATTGGTTAACATAGAACCCTATGGGTTTCAGGAGCCAATGACGAAGTGCGCCGGCGGTCGCGGTATGCACCGCCGCGGTACGCACCGCCGCGGGCGTGACCGCCATTTTCTATATGCTTAATCACTCGAGACCTGATCATCCACAGAAGAGGACCTATACTGCAAGTGCTGCTGTGACCTCGGTCTGGAAGAGACAATGGCTGCTGCGACTGGGGAAAGGGCCCCTGCCTTCACTTCAGATGAATTGGAGAAACTCGTTGATGGGGTCCTCCCCCAGTATGTGCTACTCTACGGTCCTCCAGACCAACAGGTTAGTACACTGGGACCATGCTTTGTGGGCAATGCCTGGGTTGAGTGGGGTGAATGAACGATGGTGCGGATGGGGAGCGTATGAGACATGCATCAAACGACAGATGAGAGCATGTGCCACATGGCAAGGGCGGGGATGGGGGGCCACTGACATCGAGCATGCAGAAAATGCTGATATTTTATTTTCTCTCCCTGTACGTGTCACATAGGTCAGCGCCCATCAGAAAGTCGACATTTGGCGTGCCATCACCAAGGACGTCTGGACCCTGGGGGTTCACAACAGACGGGGCACCCACTGCCGCAAGAGGTGGGAGGACATCCGCCGCGGGAGCAGAAAGACCGCGGAGGCTCTGCTGGGGATGGCCTCCCAACGTAGGAGGGGTGCCACTCGTCAATTGACCCCCCTGATGTCTCGGATCCGGGCGGTGGCCTACCCAGATTTGGATGGGCGCGTGAGGACATCACAGCAGACACAAGGGGGTGAGTACAAGCAAAATCTGCTATCTTAGCGCGCAGTGGAGGTGTCTGGGTGGGGGAGGAGGGATGTGGGTATCCCTAGGCCAGGGCGATTTCTGTAGGCTAGTCCCCTCCGTAAGGCATGGCCCTGTGCCCCCGCCCTCCACCTCTGTAGGGTGCCAAGTAAAGCTATCCATGGCCTGTGTCACCTATGTGTGCAGATGTCGTCCATTGGCTTGTAGGCCAAGTCTCACTGATTGAGTAGTGTACCCCAAGTGCGCGGCGTAGTGCAGGGGGCTTCTGTGTCTGTCCTCTCCGCCAACTGTGTTGCCAATGCATGCACTCAACATGTCTTTATTTCTCCCCCCCCCTTTTTTTGTCTGATCTTCCTGTTCATGTGTGCATTAGCATCATCTGGCAGAGGAGAAGTGGCATTGGAGCACGCGGGAGCTGCATCTCACATGGACCCGGAGAGCCATGCAACGGACTCTGATTTCACCAGTGAGACGGAGGGCGAGGGGGGCTCCACAACGGGGACACGTGGAGACATCAGCGACACCAACACGTCCTCGGAAGGGAGCTCCCTTGTGGTGGCGGCAACATCCGTGCCCACCGCAACAACAGGTACAGCCGCCACCCAGCGCACCAGCTCCGCCCTCCAAGCAGCCCCTCACATCCTTTGTGTTCTACCCAGGCCACTTCACACCTCATCAAGGCAGTCTGGCCAGGCTGCCAGAGGCTGGCCAATCAGAGAAGGGAACTACACAGCTGAAACTGGTAACTTTTAGGAAGAGTTCTAAAACTCTTTCCCTGAACTAGTTATATTAAATCCAACAATGGCAGGTTGCTGCATTTATTATACCAATCAGTTTGATACCAAACTTGCCATATCCAGCTCATTTGGAGACCTTATTACTTTAAAAAAGTATTTTATTTTATAGAGCCTATTCACTATAATGAGGGAAAACAAATGTGGCTATTTTTCCTCACCAGGGCTTCTAAAACATATTTTATAAGGTCCCTTCTCGTGGTAACACTGCAGCCAACCCTGAGGGCACCTAGGGCACACCTTAGGGGTGCCATATATAAAAATAAGATAGATTAAGACTTTGGAAGCACTTTTAATTCCAAAGTCGAATTTGCATGTAACTTTAATTTAAAAGCAGCCTGTATGGCAGGCCTGCCTTTAACATGACCCTGGACACCTCATCAGTGAACCTATGGGGGTACTATCTATGCTGGGGTCTCTAAATCTACAGGCCCTACCATATACTAGGGACGTATAGGTAGGTTGGCTAGGCCAATTATAAATAGCCTAATTTGCATGATCATTTTAATCAGAGCACAGGCCCTGGGACTGGTAAGCAGTACCCAGGACACCATCAGAGTCAGAAAAACACCAGCAAAAAGTGAAAAATAGGGGCAAAAAGTCAGGGGGCTTCTGCAACGAGCCTCGTTTTCTCACAGTGACACTGTGCATAAGACACTTTGGGGGTCATTCCGACCCTGGCGGTCCATGACCGCCAGGGCCGGGGACCGCGGAAGCACCGCCAACAGGCTGGCGGTGCTTCCTGGGCCATTCTGACCGTGGCGGTAAAGCCGCGGTCAGAAAAGGGCAACCGGCGGTTTCCCGCTGGTTTACCCCTGGCCCAGGGAATCCGCCATGGCGGCGCTGCTTGGGGATTCCGACCCCCTTCCCGCCATCCTGTTCCTGGCGGTATTTACCGCCAGGAACAGGATGGCAGGAACGGGTGTCATGGGGCCCCTGGGGGCCCCTGCACTGCCCATGCCACTGGCCCCCTAACAGGGCCCCATAAAGATTTAAATCGCGACGGGTGCCACTGCACCCGTCGCACCCCTTCAACTCCGCCGGCTCCATTCGTTGAAGGGGCTTTCCCGCTGGGCCGGCGGGTGGCCTTCTGGCGGTCGCCCGCCGGCCCAGCGGTCTTTTGACTGCGGAGCGGTCATTCGGCAGTAACTGCATGGCGCCGCCCGCCGCGGTTGGAATGACCGCCTTTGTCTAGGATTGGCAAAAAATAAATAATTGAATCTGCCTAGTATCCCCACTCCCGCAAACTTTTCTGAATGGCAAAAATACCTTAATGCAATGGAAGAACAGCTCGACAGGTGAGTCCAGAATGGAACATTCAAAACAACACTTTCACTCGCTGGTGGGTGGTTATTGTGGTGGTGGACACAAATGGTTGTCATGTGCGTTTTGTAAACTCCACATGGGGTTTTAGAGCAAGCAGACCAGACCTTCGTTATGTGTCATCAGAACATTCGGATATTTTGATAACATACAGTGTAAGAATATAGGGCCCACAATGGTTAAAAGATCCTCACTAGATGCTTTAAAAGGACACTTCAGTCTCCTGTCAAATAGCACAGACTTACAAGATTTTCTGTTAGGCCCCAGAAGACAATGTAAAAAGCCCTTCTTATATGGAATTTACAATTTCACAACAAGAAGCCGCTGCCTGGTTAAGGCAAATAGATCAGGCATTTGCCATAGTAAATAATGGGATTAACACCTTGTTTGACCGCATATACACTCTTAACGACATAGGGCCAGATGTAGCAACCCATTTGCGAGTCGCAAACGGCGAAAATCGCCGTTTGCGACTCGCAAACGTGGGTTTGCAATTCAGAAATGCATATTGCGAGTCGTTACCGACTCGCAATATGCATTTCCGACTCGCAAATAGGAAGGGGTGTTCCCTTCCTATTTGCGAGTCGCATTGGGATGCAATACCATTTGCGACCGCATGTGCGGTCGCAAATGGCATCGCAGTTACCATCCACTTCAAGTGGATGGTAACCCAATCGCAAATTGGAAGGGGTCCCCATGGGACCCCTTCCTGTTTGTGACTGGATCCCAAAATATTTTTTCAGGGCAGGGAGTGGTCCAAGGGACCACTCCCTGCCCTGAAAAAAAACCGAAACTAAAGGTTTCGGTTTATTTTGAAGTGCAGCTCGTTTTCCCTTAAGGAAAACGGGCTACACTTCAAAAAATAAAAACTGCTTTATTTAAAAGCAGGTCGCTAACATGGAGGTCTGCTGACGTCAGCAGGCCTCCATGTTAGCGAGTGCCTATACTCGCAATGGGGCCGCAATTTGCAACCCACCTCATGAATATTCATGAGGTGGGTCATTGCGACCCCATTGCGAGTTGCAGTCGGTGTCTGAGACACCGTACTGCATAGCAATTTGCGACTTGCAAATTGCGAGTCGCAGGGACTCGCAATTTGCAAGTCGCAAATTGCTTTTTTGCTACATCTGGCCCATAATTTCTTCCGCAATTGACTTTATACAAAATGATACGTCATCTTTAAAACATGGGTAGAGTCAACTTAGGTTCATTATGCAGCTGGGTTGGACACCACAGACATTAAAACGTGGTCACGTTCCCTGGCAATATGCTAAAGTGAAAGAACTGTTTGTCACATTTAATTTGACATGGCAGCAACAAATAATGGCTAAGAAAGAAGCGACTTATGTATCTTGAACATCCAAAAATAAGAAAAGTTGCCTTTTACTGTAGTGTGGTTAATTAATTGGTTTATCTATCTGCCGATTTCAACACTACAACATTACCGTTCACTTCTTGCTTGAAACACATTCCAGTAGACAGATATGAAAGGCTAGGAGATAACAACATTTATGGAGTATGGGAGCTAGTTTTCTCGTAAAAATGTTTGAATAGCATGAAAGAAATCTTAGCGGCAGTGAATGCAAGTCCTCTGTGAGCCATTCAGTGACTTGTAACCAGCTTTCATTGCATGGAGCATGTAATGCTTCTGCAGCAAATTTGGCTTGTTATCTGAAGGCAGTTCCTGTCCCCTTGATTTGACCAACTTTCCAGGTGCTCTCAAATTGAAGTTATGTGCTTCTAAACAGTGAGGGCTGGAATTGCCTGTCATTTCGGTATCTGAAATTGTCACCTGTTTGCATGACAATGTACCACGCATCAGACAAAAGTAGCAGACATTTGACCTCATATTGGTACACCGCCGGTTTTCCGTTTCTGACCGCTGCTGTACCGCCGCGGTCAGAATGCCCAAGGGAGCACCGCCAGCCTGTTGGCGGTGCTCCCGCGGTCGTTGGCCCTGGCGGTAGTGTACCGCCAGGGTCAGAATGACCCCCACAGTCCCTTTTAAATACTAAGGGGGTCATTCGGACTTTGGCGGGCGGCGGAGGCCGCCCGCCAAAGTCCCGCCATCAGAATACCGCTGCGCGGTCATTTGACTGCCGCGGCTATTCTGATTTTCCCGCTGGGCTGGCGGGCGACCGCCAGAAGGCCGCCCGCCAGCCCAGCGGGAAACACCCTTCCACGAGGATGCCGGCTCCGAATGGAGCCGGCGGAGTGGAAAGGGTGCGACGGGTGCATTTGCACCCGTCGCGATTTTCAGTGTCTGCATGGCAGACACTGAAAATCTTTGTGGGGCCCTCTTACGGGGGCCCCTGCAGTGCCCATGCCATTGGCATGGGCACTGCAGGGGCCTCCAGGGGCCCCACGACACCCCATACCGCCATCCTGTTCCTAGCGGCCAAAACCGCCAGGAACAGGATGGCGGTATGGGGGTCGGAATCCCCATGGTGGCGCAGCAAGCTGCGCCGCCATGGAGTATTCCCCAGGGCAGCGGAAAACCGGCGGTACACCGCCGGTTTTCCGTTTCTGACCACGGCTGTACCGCCGCGGTCAGAATGCCCAAGGGAGCACCGCCAGCCTGTTGGCGGTGCTTCCGCGGTCGTTGGCCCTGGCGGTAGTGTACCGCCAGGGTCAGAATGACCCCCTAAGTTTCCTAAACATTGTGATGAAAATTTAAAGCCTCGAACACCGCTGGGATGGCTGTTAGTTCTGGTTTTGTCAGCACCTTTTCTTCTACATTTGGTATCATACCTTCAGTCAGACACTCTATTTTCTTGAGTGTTTTCATGGGATTCCCTATTCCTCGGCATCAATTGGTGGCATTTTGCTGTTGCTATTCTTTCTCGCAATGGCTGCCCCTTCACAACAAGGAGGACTGGTGGCACTTCCACCAGCACAACTGTGTAGTGAACACATGATGCAGTACTTTGGAGCACAACTCCTGGAAGAACTGGAGTACAACTGGTCTCTGTCATTCAGACCAGGTGTGAACTGTGCGCAGTCTGTCCCTCACTGTATGTGGTGCCCTTTCGAATATGCTCCAGAAGCGTGGCTTGCTATGCAGCGCATACCTTCTTTGAACGCTGATCTGTTAATGTTCTTGCTGAGGGTTCATTACCAGACAAGCACATTGAGATTGTGTTTGTTGCAGAAGGCTTCTTATGAGTCGACATGGCTGCTCTCTTACCCTGCTTGCCAACCAATTGGTAACATTGACATCTGCCAAAGTGTGGTCTTTCCTGGCTACTTATAAAAATTGAAGAGAGTGTTGATTTTCTAAAAGTCCAGTGTTATGGCTGACATTGATATTTGGCCCTACTTTTGATTACTTTGGTTTTAAATTCCAAATTGACCAATTTTAATTGGACCTGGTTTTGTTTGTTTGCTTATTAACATGGACATTTCATTGTGTACATGTTAGTATTGATTGTAAGGTTTTGGCCTTAGAAATGTAAATTTTTGCTGTGGGTTTTGCTAGAAACATATACACTTTGACCGTCAATGTGGTGGGTGTAGTGAGGTTACCTTAGCTAGTATACAGGAACATTATTTTGCATATGCCTGCGGCTTGTGCCCTTTCACTCCATTTTTATTTTTCTATTTTTTTAGCTGAAGCTTTCTTTTAGTGGAGATGTTTTTATTACTTTTATCATCTTGTCCTTTTACATAAGCTTTGGTTATTCTTTTTTCTGAAGGACATTCTCATGCTGTGCTGTATCCAAGGTTGTATGTGCTAAGTTACAAATTATTGCCAGTATAAAGTGTTCCTCATTCCCCAAAAACGTACACACAGAAATATATGTGTTGTCACATCAGGGCGATTCTCTCAGAACACCAGATGTTTTATTATAAACAACTCACTGCCCCCTACACGACAGAGGGGAATTCCAACCAGTTGCCATCATATATACCACGTCGCCTTTGTAAGTTTTTGCTGAGAACTGATGCAGTCTCTCTCTCCATGTGGGAGAATTAGGGGTAGACCAACAGACGTCTCCTTTACCTACAATCACAGGTATGGGGGATGGGGTTCTCCCAGGTGGCCTAATGGTCATATTAGAGTTTGCACTGACTTGCTCTTGTAGGGAATCTCAGTAATGCAGGTAGGGATTTTAGAACTATTGTTGTGACAGTATGGTGGGACTTTTCCTTTGTTTCACTTTTCTTGTCACCACCTTGCTTTTATTATGTTCTATAATCCTCAAATTCGCAACACATGCCTTTTTACATAGAATGCAGTGGATTCAATGAAACCCATTGAACCTAGTCCTGCTTCTGTTTTGCCTTTCTGCATGAAAGACATTTGTGACCGAGAGAAAGGGGTATGATCTGTTCCACCACGATTTCCATGAAAAATCCAGATGACATGCTAAGGGCTGCCACAAATCACTTTTACTCATGGGCAGTGGTGAGGTGCTGCTGGCTGGCCAGAACAGTTAGGCTAGCAGGAGTCACACAGGGCAGGATCAGACTTATTCCCTCACGCCCCATGGTACTACTGCCCAAATCTAGCAGTCTCGTTACTGTAATGAGAGAGTCTTTAGGACAAAATTAGGAAGTTCTCAAAAGGCCCCCAGAAGGGTTCTCAGGGGTAGGGTCTCAACCTAATCAGAAAAAATAATGGGTGTATTGATTTAAAAAACTCAAAAGAACCCAGAAAAGTTAATTTCCAAGAGCTATGAGTGCTATAGATATGGACCCATGAAAGGAGATCCAAATACCCCAAGAGCCCCTCTGATGGACAGACACTGGGTCTGGCCACTGCATCGCTTGGGGAAAAGCAGGCCTCTGAGCAGAGGTTACCCTATTGTCCTGGTTGACAAGGATTTGGTGCTCAAAGTCCTAATGCCTTCTAATACTTCTAGGGCCAGGCAATGGGTTACCATCAGTGGGCAGATTAGGAGCCTCTGAGGGTCACAGTAGCTAGTGTTACCATTGTATTGTATCAACTGGTGTCCTAAGAGCAGGTCATCCCCAATACCTTCTTCCAGGTTGTAGTAACAGACAACTATTAGAGCCAATGCCTTGTGTCTCTGGTTCCCTTTGAGTGGGGGTGGGAGTCCCAGGTCCCCTGAAGATAGCTGTGATCCTTCCATGCCTGTAGATTGTCTGCTAGGGAGTGACTTGGAGTACACCATCTGAAATAGGGAGAAGGTCTAGTCCCACTAGGAAACTGCCAAAAAAAAGAAAAAGCAATATACATGAGAAATCATTTCCTGAAACTCCTATGGTCCAGGAAAAAGCTGAGTCTGAGGGAAATGCACCAGAGCCTGCCAGACAGGATAGTGCAGCCCTGGGAGACCTACCTGAGCTGGCTGGATGGCAAGTTGAGGGTGAGTCTACCAGGGAGGAGTTCTAATGCTCCTGAGCCTGGGGCAACCCATGTGTTGGTGGTCCGACTGGACTACAAAACCTTCACATGGGGTCTGGTTCATGCCATACACTTAGCAGGACATCTGGGACAGAAAAAGACCTTTGCTAGTCTTGTCACCAGCTTTTATTCAACCCAGGTAAATACAGTTTCGGATACATTCTACAGGGATTGCCCTACCTGCAGGCCAGTGTAAAGTCAGGGAAAAAACTCAAGGCTCCCCTTGTTCCCTTACCTGTCCTTGGCACACCCTTTGAAATGGTGAGCATCAACATTGTTGGAGCCCTGGACCATAAGACTGTCTTAGGCAACATGTGTCTTACACTGAAAGACAACAGTTACACTAACCTGGATAGATACAAGGCCAGCAGGAGCGAAGTCCTCAAGTGTAATCCAGAAATGCCCAACTACACATATCAGGCTTAATATTTGACTGTTCAACACTGATGAGCAGTGAGTGAAAGAGAGGAATATGGGATATGGAGAGAGAGCGATAACTGCATTGTTGGTTATGCTCAGTCACTGCCCACCTCGGCTTATGTGTGAGGTTAATCTTGGGAAGATATGTCTCTTTCTTCTGGTCTTGGGTCAACTTCAGTTATCTGGGTAATAAACAAAAACTGAAGTGTTATTTGGTAAAGATAACACAACTACATGAAACTTTACTACAGACAATTTGCATTCAAGCATGTACTACTTTCAGCACACTGTTATTACCTAGTGTTGTCTCATATTTCTCTCAGAATTTTGGGTGCTGGTTGAAAGACTTGTTAATCTCGCAAGCTGCTCTGTTCCATTTAGTAGGATTAGCCCTCTAACTTTGGTTGTGTCACCATGGAAGGGCTTTTCTCTGAGCTCTGTTATTGCTGGTTTAGAATTACTTAGTAGTGTTGTAACTCTGAAGCTTACTCAATAGCTCTATACTATTCCTTCAAAGGTGCACTTCATCAATGTTCTACGAATGCTTTTGCTTGCCTGTAATGTGCGTTCTTTGTTGTAACCTGACATGTGCTTCCTTAGTCGGTGATTATAGTACACGCATCATGTCGGCTAATCAATGGCTGCTGAGATCATTATGTTTCATGTGGCTTTAGTGGAAATTTGTGGAACAGGTACGCATGGCTGAGGAGTGTACCTAGATGTCCCCCAGTAAGGCACAGGACATGTAGTTCCCTCAAATGAGTAATGTTTGACAAGTTTAGCTCAGGGACCTTGCATGCTCAGATGTTTTTATGGTTACATATGCATACTGCCATGTTCCTCACTAATCTGTGTTGCTGCTTTGTTTCTCAGTTCTGTTTACTAACCTGCGTCATCTCCACACCCAAACTGAGGAGGGCCAAATGCATCTTTGAAAAGAGAAGAGAGGTAAACCCTAAGTAACACCCTTTGAGGGGGTCATGACACCAGATTTATCGTGGTTTTGGTGGACTATGCCTTTAGATAGGCAGGGGTCTGACCTCTGAGGAATGTAACTACACCTGTAGCAGTTTTGATGGGGATTTTTTGCAGGTGGAGTTTCCCAAAGAAGTAGTGCTTGACTGGGGCACAAACGTCATGTCTGCCTACATGAAGTCAATGTGAGATGAGTGTGGGGTAGCTTACAAGTACTCCAAATCCTTTTACTCTTAGACCAACGGGTTTGTAGAAAGGTTCAGCACAGCTTTAAAGACTTGATAATGGGATTACCAGAGCCCATGAGGCAGAAATGGGAAGTCCTCTTACTATGCCTTCTTTTTGCTTACATAGAGGTACCACAGAGGTTCAGTCCCTTTGAGCTTCTGTATGGCCACTCTGTCAGTGGACCTCTCAGTCTGCTAAAAGAGGGGTGGAAGCAAGCTCCCAAGGAGCCTTCCCACAATGTGATTAGCTACATTTTGGCTCTCATAAACCAGAAGCTGAGCTTCTGGAAGAAGGCCTCTTAGAACCTGGAATCCAGCCAGGAGGTCATGAAGCTCTGTGCGACCAGAAGGCCACTCTGGTCGAGTTTCATCTTGGCCAAAAAGTGTGGGCTATTGAGCCTATGGAGCCCAAGGCCCCTCAAGACTGCTGTCTAGGGTCCTGCGAGATGAAGGAGAGAAAGGAAGAGGTCTACTACCTGATGGATCTCAAGACCTCCAAGAGCCTCTTACGGATACCTAATGTTATATTCCTCAAGCCGCACTATAAGAGGTCTCAAGCTGCTATGTTCCTGATGACAGATGATAGGGGGGAAGGCGAGAGCAAATCTGTCTGATGAGGTGAAGATTAGCATCAAGGAAGCAGTATCCAAGATGTTTGATTTGGGGGTCATTAAGCACTCCAATAGTCCTTGGTCCATCTCAGTGGTGGTGGTATCCAAAGCCACTGCACTGAATTGTTTGCCAGAACTCCGTTTCTACATGGACTATAGAGGGCTCAACTCAGTTACCAAGACTGATGATAACCATATCACTCACTCCATCTTCCTACCTGATGAGCCAGGTTAGAACCAGTTGGCAATGTCCTGATTACTTTTCATTTAACATCTGGGGAATGACAGATTGCCTTAAAGGAGAGGTCTGCATTCTCTATCCCAGAGGGCCACTTACAGTTTAGAGGTATGTACTCTGAGTTAAAAGATGCCACTGGCACCTTTCAAAGGCTGTCTAACAGGGACCTGGCTGGGATGGAGGCTTTCAGTGCAGTCTTCCTACATGACATAGCCATCTTTAGTTCCAGCAGGGAGGATCATCTGTTCCGCCTCCAGGATGTGTTTCAGGCTCTGCAAGCGGTAGGCCTGACTATCAAGACAACTATGTGGCAGTTAGAACAGGGATTTGTGCTACATTTGGGACACCTGATAGGCGGGGGAGGTGCTGCCCTTCAAAGCTAAGATTGAGACTGTCTTGCCAGGGACACCTAAAAATCAGACTGAAATGACAGCCTCCCTGGGACTCACTGGATACTATCTAGGGTTTGTTATATTGTGTTATGTAGATTTGTATAGCACATTAATCATCTGTGATGATATTTAAGTACTTGGGAGGGTGTGTAGGTGTGTGGTCCCCATTGTTTTATTCAAAGAGCCAGGTCCTTAGCTTCTTGTGAAGCTAAGATGTGAGTGGGGCTCTGAAGTGTTGAGGGAGGTTGTTCCATGTTTTGGGTATGATGTAGGACAATAACTGACCTTCGGCTTTGCTTTTGTGGAAGAGGGATATGTGCGAGAGAGAGTGAAACTTAGGTGTCTGGCAGGCATGTGAAAAGTTATGCAGCTATAGAGCCATGCTGGTGGCATGTAGGCTATGTATGTGTGCGTAAGTAGTTTGAATTATCTGCCCTTGTGAATAGGGAGCTAGTGAATCTCCTGTAGGTGAGTTGCTATGTGGGTGATGCATGAGAGGTCGGGTCTGAGTCTTGCAGTAGCATTCAGGATGAGCTAGAGTCTGTGTAGGAGCTGTTTAGAGCTTCCGCATAGAGTGTGTTGCCTTAGTCCAGCCTGCTAGTGATGAGTGCTTGCATGACGGTCTGTCTGGTGTTCTGTGGCAGCCACTTGAAGATCTTTAGCAGTATGTTTAGACTGTGGAAGAAGGAGTTACTCATTGCATGCACTTGTGCCATCAAGGAATATGACACCATAACTGCCCCTTGACTGAGCTGACTTCCAAGAAGCAGCCCAAGAAAGTGATTTGGACACAGATCTGTCAGAAATCTTTTGATACCCCATGGAAGCCATTGTATAGCACCAGTACTCAGGGCCCCTGACTTCTCCAAAGAGTCTATACTGCAGACAGATGCTTCAGAGTGTATCACAGGGGCTGTGCTCTCACAGCGAAATAAGGAGGGCTTAGACCAACCTGTAGCCTTCATAAGAAGGAGGTTACTTCCCAAGGAACAGAGGTGGAGTGCTGTTGAAAGAGAAGCTTTTGTTGTGGTCTAGGCACTGAAGAAGTTGAGACCATACCTGTTTGAGATGAGGGGGGAGAATCACAAACTGTTGAGGTGTTCCATCTACCTACAAGGAATGGACTTTATAGTGGAACACTGCCCTGGGTATGACCACTCCAGTACCTTAGAGATGAGAACTCCTATGAGGTTGGGTAGTTCTGCTGACTTTTAGCTGGGAGGGACATAATCTAGACTTTACAGCGTTTGCTGTGATCATCCCCCACAAATGTTGCCTTCTTCCCTCCTGTTTGCCTAAATTTGTTTTGTTGGCTTTAGGACTTAACCAATGCTAAAGAACCTGTGATCACTTCTTTAAACATAATAACACTGCCTTACATCTAATTAGCACATATTTTCTTTACTTATACGTCCCTAGTAAAGAGATACAAATTGTACCCAGGGTCTGTGAATTAAATGCACTAGTCGGCCTGCAGCACTTATTGCGCCACCCACTTAAGAAGCCCTTTAAAACATGCCTCAGGTGTGTCATTGCAGCCTGTGCACAGTTTTAAACTGCCATTTCAACTTGACAAAATAACCCTTTTACCAGGCATAAGCCTTCCTTTTTAGTAGATATAAGTCACAATAAGTTATGGCTTACACAGCGACTAGGGCAAGCTGCAGTGTATTTAAAAAGTTGGACATGTCCTTTTAAATTTTACATGTCCTGGTAGTGAAAAAGTCTTAAATTTGTATTCACTACTGCAGAGTGGGCCTCTCCCATAGGATAACATTGAGTTTCCTTATTACATTTAATAATAAGTGCTAACTTTTGTTTGGGAAAGGCTGGAAAAGTCATGTTTGGTCCCAAAAAATTGTAACGTAAAATCCCCTTTAATAGTAAAGTTGGATTTTAAGTCAAAACTCTGAAATTTCACTTTCAGAAAGTTGGCATTTTACTGCCCTAACCATTTGATGCCTGCAGTCTGTGTCGTGAGTCACAGGACTGTGAATAGAGGGGCAGCTGGCCTTTGTGTATTCCTCCAAGACAGTGAGACAAAGGGGAACTAGAGGTTAGCAGGATGGGCCATCCTACCAGGATGAGAGGGGCAGAGCTGTTCCTTTGTGTAGGAAAGTACCCTCTTTCTTGGTATGGTTATCACCTTTTTCTGCCTGAGGTCACTGTGTTTGACTGTGTTCACTTGGATCCTGCTTACCAGGCCCCAGTGATTATGCTCTCTCTCCCAAAAGTCTGTATTCATCCCACAATTGGCATACTGGTGCCTCCATATAAGCCCCTAGTGTATGGTACCCAGGTACCTAGGGCATTGGGGTTCCAGGGGATCCCTATGGGCTGCATCAGTTATTCTGCCACCCATAGGGAGCCCATGCAAAGGGTTCTGCAGGCCTGCCATTGCAGTCTGCTTGAACCGGTGCATTCACCCGTTTTCAGTATAGGTCACTACACCAGATCATTGTAAGTCATCCCTATGGTAGGCCCTCTCAGCCCAGAGGGCAGGTTGCAGGCACCTCTGTGCAAGAGTATCCCTGCACTAGCAGAGGTACCCCCACAAAATCTAAACCCATTATTCTGGACTTTGTGAGTGACGCGGGGTGCCATTTAATGTGTGTACTGGATATAGGTCACTACCTAAGTCCAGCTTCATAATGGTAACTTTGAACCTAGGCATGTTTGGTATTTTCATGTCGGAATCATTCCCCAATAGTTTTGCAAGTATTGGTTGTATGATTCCATGCACTCTGGGGCTCCTTATGGGACCACCAGCATTGCCTCCACAACCTTCCGAAGTTTCCAGGCAGCCCCAGCTTCTGCCACCTCACAGACAGGTTTCTGTCCTCCTGCTGCTCGACCAGATTGAGCCCAGGAAGGCAGGACAAAGGATTTCCTTTGGGAGAGGGGTGTTACACACTCTCCCTTTGGAAATAGGTGTTACAGGTGTGGGAGGGGTAGCCTCCACAAGCCACTGGCAATGTTTTGAAGGGCACATTTGGTGCCCTCCTTGCATAAACCAGTCTACACTGGTTCAGGGACCCCCAGACACTGCTCTGGCATGAAACTGGACAAAGGAAAGGGGAATGACCACTCCCCTGTCCATCACCACCCCAAGGGGGGTGCTCAGAGGTCCTCCAGAGGCTCCCTGGGTTTTTCCAACTTGTATTTAAGTTTGGCAGGAAACTCTGCGAGCATCTGAGTGGCCAGGCAGGTGACATCAGAGCTCCCTCCTGGTATGTGGTCACCTAGCTGACCAATCCCCCTTTCAATTCTCTCCTTTGGGTGGTTCCTCAGATTCAGCTTGCAAAACTCCAGCAGGATACCTCTGCAACCTCCACTTCGACTTTTGACCAAAGAAACTGCATCTGGACCATCCAGGACCTGACAATCTGCAACAAGGATGAAGACTTTGTCTGCAACATTAGTTCTCTGGCTTCTTCCAGCAACTGAAACATTTCCCCAGTCGTGCATCCTCTGAGGACACCCTGTCTTCAGCCTGCACAAGAAAGAAGAAGGAATCTCCATTGGGGTGAAGGAGTCACTCCCTTGCGTCTGCAGGCACCAACTGTAACAAATGACCAGCTGCATGGATCCCCTCTCCTGCTGAGCTGTGTGTATCCTGTAACACGGGTGGTAGTCAAAAGTGACCCAAATGGTCCTCTCTACAGCTGTCCAACTTTGGTGGAAGTAACCCCTTGCCTCCCCAAGCAGAACAGTACCCCCGTGCATCACATGTTTTGCAGCTGCCAAGGCTTGTTGGCACTTTCTCCAAGGGATCTTCAGGCATTTTGAAGCTCCAGTCCTCAGCACAGCTTCCTCAGTGGTTCTCCTGTCATGTGGGACTCCTTTTTGTAATTCTGTGTGGGCCCCTTCTTTAACTTCTGTGTCCCCATCCTGTGTGATGCCTGTGGGTGCTGCCTAGGCTTCTGTGGGCTCTCAGTGTCGCTGAGCCCCCCCTATGACTCCCCCTTCTGGGTAGAGTCTACCTGGTCCTTCCTGGTCCCCGGCAGCACCACTTTCTGCCAACCATGATTTTTGCGTGTGCCATGGCTGGAATCTGAAGACGCAAAACTGACTGCAATCCTCCTTCCGGTGTGGGACATAACTGCATCGCCAGAAACTCAACTCCATCTTCTAGGTTTCAGTGCTGACTCTCCTTCATCACCATCGACTCATCTCTTGCACCTTCAGTCTGGTGGGTAGGGGCTCCTGCCCTTCATGGACTCTGCTGTGTTTGTTGGACTTAGTACTCTTCTTCCACAGGTCCCCTTGTCCAAGAATCCATTGTTAGTGTCTTGCAGTCTCTTCTGGGTTTTCCATTATTCTTCCTTTCTTCTCAGTGGGTGTTCTGGGAAACTTACAGTGATTTACTCCTGCTTTCCTGGTCACTGGGGTAGGGGTACTGTACTTACCTTTGGGCTTTCCTAGTACTGTCAGCTAACCTCTACACACTCCACTTACCTAGGTGGGGGACAGACTATCGGATTATATTTGTTTTAGTACATGGTTTGTGCTCCCCCTAGGACCAATATTGTCTATTGTGATTTTCATCATATTGCACTGTTTTATAGCTGTTTTTATGCCTATTTCTGCATACTAGGGTATATAACATGTGCATTGCTTAGCTCCTAAGGGAGTATAGCCTCTATGGTATTTTTGGTATTTGTATCACCAAAATAAAGTACATTTATTTTTGTAACACTTAGGCCCTCATTACAACATTGGCGGTCAATGCCGTCTACCCCTGTGCTGACAGCCGCCAACATACTGTGACGCGGCGGTATACCGCTACGGGTATTATGACCCACATGGAGAAATCCGCCACTATACAGACACCCCCACAAGTCCGCCAGACCAAAGGTCAGTGATAAACTGGAGGTACCAAAACCCACACCGTTACACCAACAGAAATACGCCCACAGTATCAGGACCCACGAATCACCGCAGAGGTCTTTCAACCGCAGTAAAACATTGGCAGTACACACCGCTGCGCTCAAAATACACACACACTTACAAAATTACACCACATTGGACAATTCAAACTACACACACCTGACACACATACACACATCACACCCACACACCCACAACACTATAAAACACACACCCACATTACCCACAACCCTTTCAACGAAAAAAAAGATTGCTAACAGAGAGAGAGAGACAAGCCAGGAGCACCCACTCAATCTGAGCCACAGAACACCATCACTCATACACCAACCACGCACCTCACAGCACACAACCCAACACATCACCCCACACATCCTCACACATACCAGTCACACAACATCCACGGCACCCCAAAGACACCCCAGGTTTTGAGAGGAGGAGCTATGGGTCATGGTGGAGGAAATCATGCGGGTAGAGCCACAGCTATTCGGATCACAGGTGCAGCAGACGTCCATTGCTAGGAAGATGGATCTATGGCAGAGAGTCGCTGACAGGGTCAATGCCGTGGGACAGCACCCCAGAACAAGGGATGACATCAGGAAGAGGTGGAACGACCTATGGGGGAAGGTGTGTTCCATGGTTGCAAGACACCAGGTAGCCATACAGAGGACTGGCGGTGGACCCCCACCTCCTTCCCCACAACTAACAACATGGGAGGAGCAAGTCTTGGCGATCATGCATCCTGAGGGCCTCTCAGGAGTAGCAGGAGGACTGGACTCTGGTAAGTCAAATCTTTACTACTATATCCCCCACCCTACCTGCATGCCATCACAAACTCCTACCCCTACCCTTACCCCCATCACTCCACCACCTCATATATACCCCACTATCACAACCCACCCATCCCAATACCAAGCCCTGTATGCAACACCAATGCATGGACTCCCATCACAGACCTGCATGGACACCCATCACTAAAGCATGGCCATTAGAGAGAATCACCTAGCCCACAAAATCACCACACACACAATGCAAAGCTGACAGGGCTATCACAACCATACAGGGGAACACACCCATGCACAAGATGGCACACGCAGTTACAATAACACTGCATTTACATCCCCACAGGACCCCCACTCAAGATCACCGGAGAGGAGGTGCCACCAACATCTAGTCCCCCCACAGAAGCGGCCCACAGTGATGACAGCAGATCTGAATGCCTGGATCACGATGACCTACCTGGCCCATCAGGGACCTCTGGACAGTTGGTTACCCTGCCACAGTCCCATACAACCACAGAGCCTCCCCCTCAGGAAACACCAGCACAGCACCCACCCAGTGTGCCCATACCACTGTCCCAGGACACGTCAATCAGCAGTGTGGCCAACTACAGGGACCCCAGGCAAACCCAAGACAATCAGGGACCTCAGGTCAGTGGGCACACGGTTCAGGGGACTGCGGCACAGGACAACAGGGAACCTGGGAGGACTGCTGTGCGACAGGGGGAGGACAGGCTCAGGGAACCCACTCTCCATGAGGCACTCACTGACATCCTGGGAGCATACCGCCATTCCCAGGAGACCTTGAGCCAGATACTGGCCAAGTTGCAGGAGACCCAGTGGCTGCAGGAAGGACAGTACCTGGGGATCAGGGAGGACCTCAAACACATCCACACCATCCTGGTCACCATTGCAGGGGTGCTGGCTGACATGGCCAACACCATGAGGGAGGCAGTGGCACACCAATGGGCCCCTGACACTAGCCACACCAAAGAACAGCCCTCTACCTCTGCCAGCGCTAGTGGACAGGAGGCCCCGCCACTGGAACAACAAGCCACCAGCACCCCACCCCCTGCAGAAGGAGAACCACCCCGCAAACGGTCCCTGCGATCCAGGCAGAAACCAGAGAACATTGCCAAGACCCACACCAGGAAATAAGACTCTCCTTAATGTCACCCTCCTGTCCCACTATGTCACTCTGTCCACCTTGAACTGCCATTACTCCCCTATCTATGCCCCCTTGGACAATGCACCTGTGATACAAAGAGACTGGACTCTAACTGGACATTCCTCAGCCCATTGCACATCCCCCTCCACCTCTTAGCACTTAAATAAACTGTTAACATCAGGGCAGTGCGCGCTCTACGGGCGACTAGAATGCAAAAACCCAGCACTTTCAAGATAACGTAATTTATGCATTGTGCTGATATGCTTTTTCATTGCAGAGTTTAATCCATAAGACTTATGTTCAAGGTGCTTATAAATACTGTTCATTTGCAATGTATTGCTGCAGGCTTTCAGAGTGTGTCAGGGTGTGGTCCCTTTCCAGGGCCTTCTAGAAGCTTTCCCTGCAGCATGGCTGGGTGTGGTTTGCGGGCTGGGCCAAGACTCAATATAAGGGAGCCAGCCCAGCTCCACGTGCTCACTATTCAGAGGTCCCGGTGCAGAGCAGCAGCAACTTCCTGAGCTCCTGTTCCGGAGGCCTACTTTGATCCTCCACGCCTTGCCCTTTCACTTTGTTGGTGATTCTTGATCAGGGCATTAGGACGGAGGTCGGGCTGGGCCCCCGATCCCGTTCTCGAAGGCTTTCGAGTTCTTGGGCCTAATTTGCATGATAAAACATTTTGGCTCTTGTGCGTGTGAATGTGCGCTTGGTGTTTAATGGCATTTACATGCTGACACTCGAATCGGCAAGATGCGTGATTCTTTGCTCTTGTACAACTCTTGATGTTCATTGTGCGCTGCCATTTGATGGCATTTACAGGGTAGCATTCGAATCGGCAAGATGCGTGATTCATTTCTTGTGCTTAATTCATGTTATTCATTGTGCGCTACCATTTCATGGCATTCACATGATGGCATTCGAATCGGCAAGACGCGTGATTCATTTCTTGTGCTTAATTCATGTTATTCATTGTGCGCTACCATTTCATGGCATTCACATGGTGGCCTTCAAATCGGCAAGACGCGCGATTCGTTCCTTGTGCTTAATTCATGAATATTCCGTGTGCGCTACCATTTCATGGCATTCGCAAGGTAGCATTTGAATCGGCAAAACGCGAAATTAATTTCTTGTGCTTAATTCATGATATTCATTGTGTGTTACCATTTCCTGGCATTTACGTGGTGACATTCGAATCGGCAAGACGCGCAATTCATTTCTTATGCTGAACTCATGTTACTCATGGTGCGCTACCATTTTATGGCATTCACATGGTGGCATTCGAATCAGCAAGACGCGCCATTCATTTCTTGTGCTTAATTCATGTTATTCATTGTGCACTACCATTTCTCGGCATTCACATGGTGGCATTCGAATCGGCAAGATGCACGATTCATTTCTTGTGCTTAATTCATGTTATTCATTGTGCGCAACCATTTCATGGGATTTATAAACTCTTGTGGAAATCCGCAATGTGCGCAATTCATGTTCCTGCATTCTAAGAAACTAAAGTGCTAGAATTATTCTAGATCTTATTTTGTGTGTGCATAATAAGTCCCTTAAGTACAATTCCTATAGTGTTATAGAATTCATTCAGATTATTTTCTTGTCCTCATGCAAAAGACTATGTTTGAATTTGAAAACGTAATTCTAGAAGGTTCTGATGTTTCTAATTCATGTGTAACATTTCATTGAGAGGTTCATTGAACAGTTGTATTAATCCTTCTTGATTCCTTCACAGGTAACCAGACATCTTGAGGCCTAGCTATTTAGTCCATGCTTAAGTTACCCATGTTTCCAGTATGACAATGCTTAGAATCATAGTCTAGTAATGATTAATATGGTATAATCTTGATATTGTGTGTTTTAACCTTTTTGCTTCCTACAGGTCTCCTTCCCAGCTGTTCCCTACCTAATCCCCTTTTCCCCACTTGGACTCTCTTAGATTCTGTGACATTCTATCAGAGGATTGGAGCTGTCTTGTGGTGGACATGTTGGGAACGTGCGCAGACCCCGAGGATCTGGTGACTCTGACATACACACCCTTAGAACAAATACAAGTCTGGAGTCTGTCAATTGATTGAAATATGTATTAGTTCAACAATCTGTAAACATTGCAATTCATATACACAGGTATGACCTGTAGTGGGCAGCAGAAAACACACCAGGAACCAGAGTGGGGCATTGAGACCTGACAATAGAGATGCCAAAGAGTACAGTAAGTGGCCATAGACATAGGGAAATCATGCTGCCATGTCCAATGTCCAACACAAAACTGCAATGTAAAGTGAAGTTACAGTGTCGTACCTGTGTGTCACTGGAAGTACTGCTGAATGAGAGAGCTTCTGTTGTCCACATCTTCATCCTCTGCCTCCTCTTCGTCACTGTCCACAGGCTCCACCGCTGCCACAATACCATCTCCAGGCTCATCCTCCTGCAGAAAAGGCACCTGGCGTCTCAAGGCCACGTTGTGCAACATGCAACATGCAACGATGATCTGGCACACATTCTTGGATGAGTAGTACCGGGATCCACCAGTCAGATGGAGGCACCTGAACCTGGCCTTCAGGAGGCCAAAGGTTCTCTCAATAATCCTCCTTGTTCACCCATGTGCCTCATTGTAACGTTCCTCTGCCCTTGTCCTGGCATTCCTCACTGGGGTTAGTAGCCATGAGAGGTTGGGTTAACCAGAGTCATCTGCAAATATCGAGGAATACCTGTTAGGCACACACCTAATTTCTGATTTCCGTTTGTCAATGGCAGCCTTATAATCAACTCTGGCTATTTTAACTAATTGACGGGAGAGAGGAACTGCTTTAAGTGCATCTTTGAGTTTTTTGTGGGCAGATGAACACGCGGAGTCGAACCATCTGTGGGCCGCCGGCCCCTTCGCAGGCCTGTCCACCGCCAAGGCGCGTGAAATGTCAGTGCTTAAAAATTCAAATGCACGCACTATGCGGTCAGAATCTAACTGCTGGGAGAGACACATCTGAATCGAGTCCGACCTACTTCTTACAATTTCCTGGTTAAAAAGTTTTGGATCTATTTTGTCCCATTTTAAACGTATGCCACAGTTTGGATTATAAACAGTAGCAGCGCTCAAGCTTTTATTATTGGGTGCCTGAATAATTTTTAGGTCCAATATAATACTAAGGGGGTTATGATCACTCGCACATTGGGGCGTAATCTTGAATTCTTGAATTACGTAAAAATCAGAGGAGCTGATAAGTATGAAATCGATAATACTCCCCCTCAAATTCCCTGTAAAGGTTGGTATATTGCAGGCGTCAGGGGCCAATTTCTCGGTAACATGGACCAAGTCAAATTTACAAGTAAAAAGGTTTAAGGCATCTCCTTCAGATGTATGGTTAAAATGAAATACTGACTCTCTGCCCTCAGCAGGAAAGGCACACAGGTCCATGTGTTCTTTGCTGCACAGAGGAGTGTTGAAATCGCCCACCCATATAATAATTAGGTCACTATTCTGCAAAGCATGTGAAGAATCTATAAAATCCGTTACCTCTTCCAAATGACCCATAAGGAGGCCCCGAGGGATATTGTTATAAAAGTTTAAAATAAGGATATCCTTTTGGCCACAAATAGAGACTAGGACAACCATAAAATAAAGGGAAGACCAGATTAAAGACACTTTTAAAAGCGGGAGATGTACGGAAACGAGAACTAAGAGGCCGCCACTAGCTCTCCCCATCTGGAGGGCATTCACTCTGGCGTGGCGGCCCAACAGAGAGCATTTCAGGCTCTGGCCTCAGCACTGATGGCAGCCATTGTCCCTGTCTCCAGCCTTCCCCCTCCAACATCCTCTACCCAGTCCCAATCCCCTCAACCCCAACCTGTCCCAAGCACATCTTCAGACCAGCATTCACCCAAATCAACACACAAAAGTGGCTCAGGCAAACACAAGCACCACACATCATCCCACAGGTACTCACACAAGCACCATTTAGAAGTAGACACTCCAACATCCACTGCCTCCACTGTGTCCCCCTCCTCCACGTTGTCCACCTTCCTCCCAGTAGCATCTCCACTCACACCTGCATGCACTACATCCTCATCCACTATCTCCATCACTAGCACGCCCATCACTACACGCCCCTCACTGGCAGTCACCACCCCCACATCCATGCACACGTCCCCTGTGTCCTCTCCCACTGTGTCTGCGACCCCTCCTCCCAAAGAATACACAAACGCAAGCACACACCCACCCAACAGCCATCCACCTCACAACAGCATCCAGCTCATGTATCTGCACCCAAACACAGCAGACTGACACCTCCTACAACCACTCCCTCTTCCTCCACTCCCAAACCTTCACCCACTTCCTGCCACAGTGTCCCTAAGAAGCTTTTCCTCGCCATCCTTGACCTCTTCCCTACCCCTCCCCCCATCCTTCACCTCGGGCTAGGGTGGCCAGAACACAGCCCAGCACCTCAGCCAGCATGGCCACGTCCGCTGTGGTTTCTGCAGCTCTGAGAGGCTCTAAGGAGGCACCCGTCAGCCCAGCCACTGTGCCACCAACACCTGCTAAGGACAAGAAAGTTCCACCACCAGGAAAGGGCAAAAAGGGGAGAGCATCCAGCAAGGAGAAGGAGGCACAATGAGCCAGCAAGGCCAAGGCAAAGACTCCAGCTGGCAGAAGCAATGAGGCACCACCATCTGCCAAGGGCAGGAAGGGGTACAGAACACCAGCCAGGGCACTTCAGCCATCTGAGGCTGCAGGGGAAGGGCTGGAGCCTCCCCTTCCACTGGCAGCACTGCCACCTGCACCGGCACTGCAACCACTGTACAGCTGTCCCCGTCGGCGGATGGACTGTAGTCATGCATCCATGGTGTGTCATGCATCCTGCCCACAGAAAACCATGTGGATCAGACTCCCAGGTGAGTAACTGTGACCTTGCACACCCCATGTGCTGCATCACTGGGCACCAAGCCCCCTCCAGAACCAGTGGAAGAAGGCATCCACTCACCCTATCCTTGGCAGGATGAAGCACACTGGGCACCAAGCCCCCTCCAGAACCAGTGGAAAACTGGCACCCACTAGAGAGACTGTGGCTTTGCACTCCCCAGGACCAAGTAGTGGGCAAACCACCCACTTGAGAGACTGTGGCCCTGCACTCCCCTGGACCAAGCAGTGGGCAAACCACCCACTTGAGAGACTGTGGCCTTGCACTCCCCAAGACCAAGCAGTGGGCAAACCACCCACTGGAGAGACTTGAGAGACTGTGGCCTTGCACTCCCCAGGACATCGCTGTGGGCATGGAGCCCCCTCCAGGAGCAGTGGCATTATACCATCTTCCAGCTGAGGTGCCCCCCATTCCCCGTCCCCCTGAGGTGCCTGTGTGTTTTCGTCCTGATGCCCCTGCAGTGATCTCTCCGTTTTGAGGCAGGAGTCAAGTATGGGCTTGGCCTATGTGTTATGGCCCAGTGGGACATTGTCCCTCATTTTATATATATTGTGTATATTGTACATACTGTTTATTTATTTATGAACGTATTTTTCTAGAATTCTAATATAACACTAATTTGACTCAATTCCTTTTGTCCTTGTGTTCTTCCAGAGGGTTACAGGGTGTATATATAGGGGCATATTTATACTCCGTTTGCGCCAAATTTGCGTCGTTTTTTTCGACGCAAATTCGGCGCAAAACTAACGCCATATTTATACTTTGGCGTTAGACGCGTCTAGCGCCAAAGTATGAGTAAAGAGCGTCTTTTTTTGCGTGAACGCCTTCCTTGCGTTAATGAGATGCAAGGTAGGCGTTCCCGTCCCAAAAAATGACTGGGACGCAAATGCGTCGTATTTATACTCCCGGGCAAAAATCACGCCCGGGAGTGGGCGGGCCAAAAAAACCCGCATTTGCGCCTCTTTTTAACGCCTGGGTCAGGGCAGGCGTTAAGGGACCTGTGGGCTCAAAATGAGCCCACAGCTGCCCTCCCATGCCCCCAGGGACCCCCCCTGCCACCCTTGCCCACCCCAGGAGGACACCCAAGGATGGAGGGACCCACCCCAGGGACATTCAGGTAAGTTCAGGTAAGTAAACATTTTCTTTTCTTTTATATTTTTTTTTTGGCATAGGGGGGCCTGATTTGTGCCCCCCTACATGCCTCAATGCCCAATGACCATGCCCAGGGGACATAAGTCCCCTGGGCATGGCCATTGGGCAAGGGGGCATGGCTCCTGTCTTTACTAAGACAGGAGTCATGTAAATGGCGTCTGGGCGTCGTTAAAAATGGCGCAAATCGGGTGGAGGCGATTTTTTTGCGTCAACCTGACTTGCACCATTTTAAGACGCCCTAACGCCATTTTTCCCTACGCCGGCGCTGCCTGGTGTAGTGGGTTTTTTCCACGCACACCAGGCAGCGCCGGTCTGCTAGCGCCGGCTAACGCCATTCAATAAATACGGCGCCTGCATGGCGCTTCAGAATGGCGTTAGCCGGCGCAAAACTTTTTGACGCTAAACTGCGTTAGAGCAGTTTAGCGTCAAAAAGTATAAATACGGGCCATAATGTTGTTGCATGTGTTTGTGTGTATGGTGTTAGGGTGGGGGTGGGGATGTTGCGTGTTGCGTGTGTGCATCACTCTCTTTTTCCTCCCCCCTCCCGTGTCTACTAGGAACTGTACTCACCGTGGTCGCCAGATAGAAAATGGCAGTCATGTCCGCGGCGGTGTGTACCGTCACCACCGGCGTACATCGCCATTGGCTCGAGGAACCCGTAGGCCCCAATGATAACCAATGCGGTGTTGCACGGCGGTCATCGACCGCCGACCGCAACGGCGCACAACGCCAGCGCAATTACCTCGCTTTCACTTGTCCCTCCTCACAGGTCAGGCAGCCGCCATTTCAGGGCGGCACAGGCCATGGCACCTAAGTGCGTCACAGCAGACATTGGCACATCAACTGACGTACAAGTTCACATACTGTTTCTGTAAACTAAAATTGCATATTAATCTGAGTATATGCTTGAATATGACCTTCTGCTCACCGTTTTTCAACCTAGAGTTCAACTACTGAGGATGAATAGGAGATGGAGACATCCACCCATGTACAGACCCCTGGTGGACCTGGCAACAATGGAGGACAGGCACATTATCCTAACCTACAGACTTGAGAGGGCCACAATCCAAGAGCTGTGTGTCCAATTGGAGCCAGACCTGATTTCAGCTATCCACCACCCCACAGGTATCCCCCCCTCTAGTGCAGGTCCTGCTAGTGCTCCATTTCTTGGCAAGTGGTTCCTTCCAAGCGACAGTGGCCATGGCATCAGGGATGTCACAGCCTATGTTCTCAAACGTGCTGACCAGAGTGTTGTCTGCCCTGATGAAACACATGCGCAGCTATATCGTATTCCCCCTGGTGGAGGATTTGGCCACAGTGAAGGCTGACTTCTATGCAATGGGACATATCCCCAACATTATTGGTGCCATTGATGGTACACATATTGCCTTTGTCCCCCCCTCCCGGAGAAATGAACAGGTGTTCAGAAATCGAAAGAGCTTTCACTCTCTGAATGGGCAGATGGCGTGTTTGGTGGACCAGTACATCTCCCATGTCAATGCAAAGTATCCTGGCTCTGTGTATGATGCCTTTATCTTGAGGAATAGCAGCATCCCATATGTGATGTCTCAACTCCAGAAGCACATGGTGTGGCTAATAGGTGAGCCCATGGTCCTGACCCAGTTGATGTAGGTATATGGGTGTGGGGTTGGGCCTAAGGGTGAGTGTCTGGCTAACAGGTATCTCTCGATATTTACAGGTGACTCTGGTCACCCCAACCTCTCATGGCTACTGACCCCAGTGAGGAATGCCAGGACAAAGGCAGAGGAACGTTACAATGAGGCACATGGGGGATCATTGAGCGCACCTTTAGCCTCCTGAAGGCCAGATTCAGGTGCCTCCATCTGACATGTGGATCCCTGTACTACTCACCCAAGAAGGTGTGCCAGATCATCGTTGCATGTTGCACAACCTGACCTTGAGATGCCAGGTGCCTTTTCTGCAGGAGGATGAGCCTGGAGATGGTCGTGCGGCAGCTCTGGAGCCTGTGGACAGTGACAACTGAGGAGGCAGAGGAAGAGGATGTGGACAACAGAACTACAATAATACAACAGTACTTCCAGTGACACACAGGTCAGACACTGTAACTTCACCTTCCATTGCAGTTTTTTGTTGGACATTGTACATGGCTGCCTGATTTCCCTATTTCTATGGCCACTTACTGTACCCTTTGGCATCTCTATTTTCAGATATCTGTGCCCCACTCTGGCTCTTGGTGTGTTACTGCTGCCCACTACAGGTCATACCGATGTAAATATAACTGTACATTTGAATTGCAATGTTTACAGCTTGTTAAATGAATACATATTTCAATCAATTGACAGACTCCATACTTGTATTTGTTCCAAGGGTGTTTATTTCTTTGATAATACGTGCAGGGGATATTGCAATGGGCTGGGTTGATGGTGGAGAAATGTCCAGGATAGAGTCCAGTTTATTGGTATCACAGGTGCATTGTCCAAGGGGGCATAGGAAGTGGAGCAATGTCAGTTAAAGGTGGACAGGGTGACAGAGTGGGACACAAGGGTGACAATCAGGTGAGTCCTATTTCCTGGGGGGGGGGGGGGTCTTGGCATTGTTCTCTGGCTTCTGCCTGGATCGCAGGGACCTTTTGTGTGGTGGTTCTCCTTCTGCAGGGGGTGGGCTGCTAGTGGCCTGTTGTTCCAGTGGTGGGGCCTCCTGTCCACTAGCATCGGCAGAGGTAGAGGGCTGTTCTTCGGTGTGGCTAGTGTCAGAGGCCCGTTGGTGTGCCACTGCCTCCCTCATGGTGTTGGCCATGTCTGTCAGCACCCCTGCAATGGTGACCAGGGTGGTGTGGATGTTCCTCAGGTCCTCCCTTATCCCCAGGTACTGTCCCTCGTGCAGCCACTGGGTCTCCTGCAGCTTACCCAGTATATAGCCCATGGTCTCCTGGGATTGGTGGTATGCTCCCAGGATGTTGGTGAGTATCTCGTGGAGAGTGGGTTCCCTTGGCCTGCCTCCCCCCTGTCGCACAGCAGTCCTCCCAGCTTCCCTGTTGTCCTTTGTCAGGCCCTCAGGATGCATGATTGCCAAGACTTGCTCCTCCCATGTTGTTAGTTGTGGGGAGGAGGTGGAGGTCTACCACCAGTCCTCTGTACTTCTATTTGGTGTCTTGCAACCACAGAATGTACCTTCCCCCGTAGGTCGTTCAACCTCTTCCTGATGTCATCCCTTGTTCTTGGGTGCTGTCCCACGGCGTTGACCCTGTCCACGACTCTCCGCCATAGCTCCATACTCCTAGCAATGGATATCTGCTGCACCTGTGATCTGAATAGCTGTGGCTCTACACAGATGATTTCCTTCACCATGACCTTTAGCTCCTCCTCAGAGTATCTGGGGTGTTGTTGTGGTGCCATGGGTGTAGTGTGAGTGGTGTGTGTGAGGGTGTGTGGGGTGATGTGTTGCGGTGTGTGCTGTGAGGTGCGTGGATGGTGTATGGGTGATGGTGTTTTGTGGTGCTGATTCAGTGGGTGCTCCTGGCTTGTCTCTCTCTCTCAGTTGTCAAATTCTTTGGGTCGTAAAGGGTTGTGGGTATTGTGGGTGTGTGTTTTATAATGGTGTGGGTGTGTGTGTGTCGGTGTGGTGTGTGTGTGTGTGTCAGGTTTGTGTAGTTTGAATTGTCCAATGTGGTGTAGCTTTGTATGTGTGTGTGTATTTTGAGCGTGGCAGCCTGTACCATCAATGGTTTACTGCGGTTGAATTACCGCCGCTGTGATTCGTGGGTCATGATGCTGTGGGCATATTTCTGTTGGCGTAACGGTGTGGGTTTTGGTACCGCCAGTTTATCACTGACCTTTGGGCTGGCGGACTTGTGTGTGTGTCTGTATAGTGGCGGATTTCTATGTGTGGGTCATAATACCCGTAGCGGTATACCGCTGCGGTCGCGGTATGTTGCCAGAATGGCCGTAAGCGGCACTTACCGCCAATGTCATAATGAGGACCTTAGTTTGATATTTTTCAAATGTATTGCAATGACAATGTTGTAAAACCATTGACTATTGATTTTTTTCAGGATCAAGGGGTTAAATGGTTATTGGATAGGATGTTTAAAAAATATGGCCCTCATTATGACCCTTGCGGTCGGCGGAGAAGTGGCGGTAAAAAAAAATCGAATTATGACCATGGCGGTCATCTGCCACTTCTCCATTCTGACCGCCAGGGCGGAGATGACCGCTGGGCTGGAGACTTGGGTCTCAAGCCCGGCGGCCGTCATAAGACCGCCGGCGGTATCACGACCCGGCTGACCGCCATGGATTTCATGGGGCTGGGAACCTCCATGAAATCCATGGCGGTAAGCACTATCAGTGCCAGGGAATTCCTTCCCTGGCACTGATAGGAGTCTCCCCCACCCCCCTTTTAATATTTCTATGGCATTTTGGATTTTTTTGGTGAAGTAAGCGGAATAGTACCTTAAAAATGAATAAAATTATATGATAATTACAAATCACATTCACTTGTTCAATTATTGTAACACTTGCTAATCAATTTTCTTTTTTCATTATTATTTACTGGGATTTTGGGTTGAGTTTGAGGACAGGGAAGGTAGTACTTTGAAATGAATGTAAATGTTACTAATTATTACATTGTTTAATAAGCATTGTTTTTTTAAATATATTTATACATGTTTATTTCAAATAAATTAGAAATATTTACAACAGTTTGTGTTTATTGATTTCATAATAAATTAATATACACCTGTTCAATGTTTATAATGTGGAAAATATATTATTAAAAATATTATTTACCTTAAAACAATCTATGCTTCATTTATTTAAAATGTTAAATGAGTGATTGGTTTTAAAAAAAAAATATTAGATGCATGATAACCAATTCATTACAAATGTCACATACAAAGAGAGGAAGTAAAAACTGCTTATATTATCAACATCTGAAGAAAAAAGTGCCTAAGTGCAACAGCAGCTTAACATTCCCACATATCCAAAAAAAGATTGCTGTTTGATAAATACATAGGCGTTATTATTACCTTACGTAGAACATAAAACACTGATAAATAATAGAGACTGGTGAGCCCTCAACATTTAATAAATATAAAAAAGTCCCCAAAACATCCCACCAACATTTAATGCCCTATTTACCACTCCTCTCAATCTATTGTGGCCCAACATTCACTGAAAGTGCTTAAAGTGCCATAAGTGCATATTAAACCTGAGTAGGAAGAGATTTCGCAAAGATATCATAGAAGTACCTATATATGCTGAGCAAATGTCATTCATCCTGCTCTGCTACCACCTTAAGTCCTTGCCAGTTGGTGAGTGTTAGCCCACTTGACCAACAGATCCCAAATTTCCTGCATCTTACTCCTGGCCTTCCTTCCCTTGTATTGATACAATTCCATCTCCAGGTTAAACAAAGAGAGGAGGTGTCCCAACCATTGCTGAAGAGATGGGGGCAGTGGAACAAGTTAAGTGGCAACTGTACAAAGACAACATACAGTCATTGCAGTAAAGACATTTTTTGTGAACTCACCCTTCAGCAGATCCAGCCTTATACAAGTTTAAAACATATGTGCAAGAACCGCTTCAGGACATTGACACCTCTGATAGTGTGCCCCTTCTGTTCCCCCACATTTAGATATTTCTGCAAGGGTAATATATAAATCAAAGATTGTCTGATAATGTTGTGCCTGGAGCCCAGATGAACAGAGTATACTGTAACTAAGTTCAAGAGATTCATAGAAGATAAGATCATTAGTGTTAATTCCTATTCACCACTTGTGATTATGCTTTTATAGGTGATCAGGTTATTCAGAGCTCAGAATTGAATATAATAAACCCATTGAGCATTCTCCAACCCCTGTCAATCCCTCCATGAGAGACACCTTTGAGAACCTTACTGACCCACCAGTTTTCTTATATGAGAAATCACGCATTTGGAGGTACTTAAAAGAGCTCTGTGATCTAGACCATATTGATCCTGAAGGGCCTCAAAAGTTCTCACACCTGCTGTACATGATGAACAGCTTTTTGCCCTTCCTCCTTTCTTATCACAAGGGGCCTCTTATACTGAAGGGCAGCAGCCAAACGGTATAATCTTAAATTCGGTAGAGACCAACCATCCCTTTCCCTGGGTAAGGCCACGGTAGAGATCAATCACACCTTTCCCTGGGTAAGGCCAGATTTTTACTCCCCATTCTAGTATTGCCATATGACCAAATAGATCTTGTGATCAGAGGGTCCATAGCTGCAAACAATGACCTTTCAAATTCTAGAGGAATATCCTTAATTAGATGCAGAACTTTTGGAACAAATAGAATTATGGGCATATGCAGATTATTCCATCTAATAAAATCCTGTTTTGCTTTCCCCAAGATCCACATCGGATTTGCCTTAACTATCTGGTCCACTTTAATACACCGCAGGTTCTACCATCTGGGCATCTTGAATAGTGGTGTGACTGTTGACCACCAACAGGATTTTACCCCGTTCATTAAGTACCCAGAGAACTCTCCAAATGTACAAGCCACCACTTCTATTTCTCTCAAATTCACATCAGGTTAGCTGTTACAACTGCCACATCATCCGGATAGGCTAACATTTTTGTGTCCCATCCGTAATGCCTTACTGGTAATATGACCGGGATATCTTCTAGCTGGCGCAATAATAGAGGATCACTATATATCGCAAACAGTAATGGGGAGCACAGACAGCCCTGCCTAGTACCTCTTCTAATATGTATAGTGCTCAGTTGACCTCCCATCAATTGTAGGCGCTACAGGACTATTTTAGATAGCCTGAACCATTTGATAAAGCGCCCCCAGCCTGAATGAGCCCATGCTGTTCCACAGATATTCCCAATTGACACTGTTGAATGCCTTTTCACTATCCAACAGGGCCATTGCAAGGGACTCACATGCTACACTTGTAGCATCAAACAGTATTATGACCCTACACGTATGATCAGTGGTGTCTCTCTCTGGCACAAATCCATACTGGTTGACTGAAACCAGTTTGCCAATGAGAGAGCTCAGCTGAGAAGCAAGAACTCTGAAATAAATCGTGGCATCACTATTTATTAACGTATTGGCTGATATGATCCTGTGTCTTGAGGTGCTTTTTCCTTTAAAAAAGAAAATTATATATTGACTAATGACCAAGATTCAGGGGGGTCTGCTACCTTGTTGCTCTTGAACACAAAGTTTCAGCATAACCAAAAGGAGTATAGTCTGAAAAGTCTTATAGAACTCTAAAGGTATTGAATCCACCCCAACAGCCTTTCCAGGGGGCAGCTCTCAGATTGCAGCTTCTAACTCCTCAGTAGTACATTTTGACCCAAATCTCTCCCATTCCCCCTGGGTAATTCTGATGGCTCTTATTATACTAATGAGACTGCTGGATTCAGGTGGCAGCACCACTAGGCTGTGGGGAACTAAGTCTAATTCCACACCGCGTGACTATGGTCGGTCTTATCCTTCCGGCCAGCTAGCAGTACCTCACCAACACCTGGAAGTGGCGGTGATTTCTCAGGGAAATTGTGATGTAACAGATCTCAGCCATTTCTCTCACTTACATTTGTCTCACACATGCAAAGACAAACAAAAGCAGAAAGTGTTTCAATGTACTTTACTGAATCAACTGCATTCTCAATTAAATGGCACATACTGCAATGAATAGGATGATTAAACATAATAATAGCAATGCGGTGACAAGGAAAGTGAAACATAAGAAAAGTCCTACCATAGTGTCAGAATGCTATGGGTTGGAATTCCTACCTACACCACTAAGGTACTACTGGAGCATAGCAGTGTTAGCCCTAATCCATCCTTCAGGATCCGTAGGACGACACAATCCCCCATACCTGAATATGGTAGTAATGAAGAAGACTGTTGGTCTACTGAGAGTCCTCTCCCATGTTCGCAGAAAAGACGTCAAGTCTCAGCAGACAGCTGCAGTGAAGTGACAGCATGGAGTGGCAATTTTCTGGCTGGAACTCTCCATTTAATGTATAGGGGCAGAGGGATGTTTTATAATAAAGCAGCCAGTGTTCTGAGAAAACTGCCCTAATGTAGGGACATGAATGCTTCCCGTGAAGTGGCAAAGATTGAGATGTTCCATTTTGTACTGACAAAAATATAGGGCACAGCCTTGAGCAGAGTACGGAACGAGAATATCCTACTAAGAAGAATAAAAACATTTCCTATGCTAAAAGTGTATGAGATAAAAGAAATAAGCATCAGCGCAGAATGAAGCTTCTGCTCAGAAATCAAAATGAATAAAATAAGTTGTTATTCGGCTAAAGGGTGCAAGTGGCAGTCCTATGGCTAAAATGACGTGCCCATAAAAAGCTCACTAAAATAACCTCACAACAATTCTATCTAACCCTGCATTCCCAAAAACACATACATATGATGTTCACCCTCTAAAGGGGATCTCTATAAAGTTCTTCATAGTATTCCTGAAAACATTTGCTGATATCTCTGCGGTCCAAGACCAAGTTGCCCTGCAAATCCCTTATTTCCCTAATGAGACCTGCAGCTGCCTTTTGGCGAGTACGTACCCCTAATAGGTTCCTAACCTTCCATTAAATTCAAAGCATTCCAACCACTTAGAGAGAACCTTTTCTGATACCTTTTTGGCAAAAAATAACCTGCTGCAGAGCTGCATTAAAGTCTGACCCTTTGCTACAGCTAAGGTGAGCCAGTTTTCTGCCCGACTAAGATTCAAATATAATTCCCCGATCAAGCATTGAGTTTTCTTCTGATGCCGAAGACTGAACCTTAAAGTTTCCCCATGGACACCGGCTTTTAGAGCATCCCATACTATTTCTGCAGAGGCAGCACCCCTATTAAATTTAAAAAACTCCACTATCCATGCATTCACACGACATAAACAGGACCAGCTCCGATCACTCCTTCTAAACCTGTTAATTGTGAGTTATTTTACAAAAAGGTTGTGGTCCGATATGAAGCGTGGGTATAGTTCCAAATGAGCCTTTGTCATTAGCTCGGGGAACAAGAGAAAATAATCCAGATGGGCTAGTGAGCTGAGTGGGGCTGAATAATCTGTATCTCCAGGAAACGGTGGATTCAGTGTTGGCCAGGCAAAGTCTAGAGGGCTCTGAAAAACCTGGGGTTTATGACCAGTAGATCAACTGAACTGAAGTCCTACATTCCCCCTCAAGATATGCCAAGACCCATTGAAGTTCAAATCACCACAAACCACATGTGGAGCAGGCCATCCGACTTATTCCACTGGTAACAAATCTAATACTTCCGGGTCATCTAATACTGGGTTGCATACAAAACCCCTGATGTTATATCAACACTCTGCTAAAGCCCATCTTCCATACCTGTCTGCCATATGGCGGATAAAACCAGTCCTCCTACTACCGGTGAATATAGAAACTCCTCTCGTTCTAGTATTCGGCATAGTGCTAACCACAAAAGTCATTCCAAGAGTTTCTAATAAGTGTTTACTAGAATAATCTATATGCGTCCCTTGGAGAAAATATATATCTGCCCTTAGAGTTTTCAATTCTTCAGCTACTATTTTCTTTTTCTGGGCATTATTCAGACCGCATCTATTAATAGAGACTATATGAAACTTAGCCATCATCCTATTACCATCCAATACCTGAGCACGACTAGCCATGCATAAGATAAACTTGATTCACTTCTCGGTGTCATACATGCCCTTTAACCAGGTCATTTTTTTCCAGCTATTTACTAATTCTTCATCCCTGCTGTGATCGGTAGTCATCTCTGCTTTAACTGCTATAGCATATCTCTCCTTCCTTTCCTTACCCTCCTCAAGCATGTCATTTATCTGCTCCCACCAGCTCCCCTCCAGCCCACCCTCTCCAACCCCCCCACTCAGTCCCTTCCCAAACCTCCCTTCCTCCCACCATCTGAGGAAATCAGACCTCCGCGGCCTGAGTGATGAATCCCTGAGTGCCCCTGCCAGCTCCCCCACCAGGCATCATGTGCAAAATATCTATCTGAAACAACATTACATGCAGTGAAGAAAAATTAAAAGGGTGTGGGGACTAATTTGCTTCTGCTCCCCCAAACAGTAGATTATGAAATAAATCACACTATTCGGCAAATCCACTTCACAAGTTATATAAAATATATCTTCCATCATGTTTATGGCTTTTTGACCCCGGTGAGTGGGCCAATACACCTTTAATTCATTATCCAGCTTCTTGCTCTGCCTCATGAGAAAAACAGAGCAGTGCAGCACCTCTCCCATCCCCTGGGTCCCATTGGTCCCAACAGCATGTCTACTGTCATGTTTCTTCAGCCTGTCATTAGTCTAGCTTCTGAGGGATCAATTCATTTTAATATTCCCTCGCTTAGATCTCAGATGTAAACACTCTGATTTTCCCATTAAACAAGGTTTTCAAATGTGCAAGGGCCAGTAAAGAGGATTCTGTCCCAGCTTCTTGAAAAAGTTTAATCAGCTTTGACCTGACAGAAATCTGGGCACACAAAGAAGGTGTAGTCCTCAAAGGATCTCTGGGCGTCAGGTTGGGCCTTTTCAATGATAGCTTTCCTTAAAAGGAAATTTCCCCAAAAAAATGGGATTGCCCTTGGATGTTTCACATCTGTGCCACATTTTTTCCCCTTACTAACGGGATCCTATGTACCCTCTGAACTTCTGATTCCCAGTCCCAATTTGTGAGTTTAGGGAATGCGTTGCTCAGAAGGGTAATCACAAATACCCAAATGTCATTGCCTTCCACCCCTTCTTTGATCCTAAGGTAGCGCAAGTTATTCCTCCACTACCGAATCTCGAAGTCTTCCAACTCCCACATAATTCCAGATTTGCCCTCCCTGAGACTGAGCGCGCTCCTTCAAAACCTCCATTTCTGCTTCATTGTTGAGGTTCTCCTTTCAATTGAATTAAGCTTCTCTTCAATCTCCCTACAGGTTTCAGCCACCTTCCTCACTGCTCCCTGGAGGTAGTTGGTAGTCAGCCTTGCCTTCCGGCTCTTTGCGAGGGCTTCTGTCTGTATCTCTTTTATTGTATAATATATCAGGTGCAACATTGAGTTGTCATTACTGGCAGCAGGGTCACTCTCAGCATTTCCCTCTCCAGTGTCAGCCACCTCTGATGAACTCTCAGGACCCCAGGAGAGGAGCCTGCAGGTCGCAACACCATGCGTTCGCCATCTTGCTTCTCACAGATTTCCAAAAGGAGTGATTTCCATGTCTTAATAAAAGCGCTACAATTTAAAATGTATTAATATGCGTCTTTCTAAGTAGTTTACATTTTTCAAATAAAGGAGTTAGATTTTTAAATATGAACCCTTCTCACTTATTTTGTGTACTTTCTTCGATGTTTGCTGAACTGGAGTTAGAATGGTAAGTTTGACACACACAAGTGGATGCATTTATTCAAGTGTTTGTTAGAACTTTTAAAACATTGCCACGTTACCTTCAGCACGGAGCTCCTAAGGGAGCATGTTCCAAACTAGCGCACTGAATGATATGTGTACATCCTGTAATAATCATAGAGCGCTAAGTGCACCAAAACTTCGCGGCCCTGTCAAAATGAACATAAAAAGAATAGAAGGAAATCCCTGCGTTTCAAGAAATTGAAATGCATTGTTATTAAAAAAGGACAATTTCCAATTTTTTTCAAAAAGCCTAAATGGACAAAAGATACCAGCGCTCAAGGAGGATATTCTTCCAAGTCTTTGCTGTCTGTCCATATTTCCTCCATGTGCATGGGTCCCTCAGCTCACACAAGACGAAAAATTAAAAATACTTTGGTGAGAGCATTATCTGTAAAACAAAATATAAATGTATTCCGCACATTTCACAACTCACCTATGTATCTTGAAATGCTAAGCGACGGTGAGTGAACATCCAGGAAAACAACGATAAACCTAGCACGTCAAATGTTGTTTTACCAAGGCTTAACGGGGGGAGGGGGGTTAGATGCTTTTCTAAACTTCTGCTGTCACTACAGAAATGGCCCTGGAACCATATCCGGCAGTCTTTGTCTTATGGTTTGAAGAAGCCAGTGCCTTGTTGAACATCGGGCGCATCCATGGACATTATTTAGTGGTCGCAGCTGCGACCCCAGCTTGCCCTTTGCGACCCCTGCCACTGCCTCTGCGACCCCTGGCCTCAAAGGGGGCAAAATCAATGCCAGGAACAAAAGGGGCAGTTGCTTAGGTTTACACTTTCTAGTTTTCAAACAGGTTTTTTTATTACACTGAAAGTGAATAATATATTATTACACTAATAGTGAATAATATTTTATTCACTAATAGTTTAATTAAAATAGAGTACAGTTAGCTGGAACATGACCCTCCTTGGTAGGTGAGATAAGTAAAAACACTTTTAAATGTATGTTGTGTGCATGCTTGCGGGTGAGAATGTGCTTATGTAAAAGAGACGGTGCGTATGAGTGAATTTGTATTTATGTAAGCATGTGTGTACCAGTGAAACTAAGGATAAAATGCAGGAGTGGCTTGTTGGGGTAAATAGGGTTGGGGTGGCGTGCATGCGGGTGGGGGGGTGCTTGGGGTCTTGGGGAATTAAGGAAAAAAAAACTTACCTGTGCGTCCGCCATGTCACCACCACACAGCTCCTCTCCTAGGCTACTGGCAGGCTGCAGGCACAGACTCATAGCCTGCCCTGCAGTCAACCCTGACGCTGCGTGAGCAGCGTTAGGATTGGCTGGGCGCTCCCAGGCAGACTGGAAGCCTGTGCCTGCTCTGTCCAGCCCGTCAACAGTGTAGGGTTGGAGAGAGCCTACTGCGCATGTGTGTTTGGCACACCTCATTAGTGCTCGTCATAACCATGTTTATTATAGTTTTTTGGTAAAAGGTTTGCAGCTGTTGCTGCTGCTAGCGGGGAGGCGACCCTCCTCCGCCCAAGTAGGGAGCCGCGCCTGATAAAATGGCATGTGATGCGACTTACCCTGTCATTTTGGTGAATTGACATCCATGGGTGCATCATCATTTAGAAGCGGCAGGTTTTGCTCTCATGAATTCTGGGAAGGCCCTGAGTATTGAGCCTGGAGTATTGACCCTGAAACACTAGCACTTTAAATAGAATATGTTATTAAATTATGATCCAGTGATGAGATTTAATAATAGGGAAATATGAGCCGTTCAAAGACCTGCCTCTGTCCGTGAGGAATGTAAAAAGAAGACGATTCTTTTAAGAAGAGTGTTACTTTATGGGTATTTTTTAAATGTTAGTTAATATGTTAATTGGTTGCTGCTTTATGTACATCTAACAGGATGTGATGTAGACGAGAGTGAGTGTGTCTGGGATCCGGTGGTATCATCACATGCTGTGGAGGTTCCTGCGGTTACAACCGGTTTCCATTCACAGGAGGTGGTAGAGGACCCTGTGGCAGGATAAATGAGAGGGGTGACCCTTCAGCAGTGCGTTGAAACACAATGGGGGCCTTTGTCTAACTCTTGCATCAAACTTTAGTGATGATAGTAAAAATGCATTTAAGAACAATTGAAAACATATACTTGCACAAGGGTGAATCATACGGGCTGCATATTTTATTTAAGTAACCATGGCCGAACGTTTTATGCTGTGGTGACGCGAGGTTTGCAGTGCGTGATATTTTTGATTGTTAAATATATATGTGTATTTGACATTCATGTTCAGATTACCATATAGTGTACTGATCTAGGGAGCAGCAGCTCTACACCTCCCTGCCCAGCATCACGTACCAATTTTGGGAGCAAGCCCTGGTATGTGTCTGATTCACATCCCACATACCACCAAAGATAGGGTGGCCATTGCTGCTTAAATGACGTGGTAGTTTGTGGAAATACAGAGGTTGTGACAGCAAACTGGATTAAGGCTCCCAAAATCACTTCCCATCACTCATTAAATGGGTTGCCGATGGTGACGCAGAAAGGTAAGACTTTTACCACAACATCCTAAGTGTTTCACTGTCCTACGAAGCGGTGCATTAAAACCCTACTATAGTTTAGGAATAAACCGAACTCTCGCCCTGTGAATCAATGTAACTAAAGGGAGCGGGCAGCGTGTTAGGTTTGGACAACTTACCGAGAAGCAAAGGGCTCCCTTGTGGCAGGACAAGGGTCTATTCCGTTTGAGCAAGAACGCTCTCCCAGGCTTCTCACTACTTCTGTGAAGGTACTCGTAACAGTCACTGGAGACAGACCAGAAGAAGAGAGAAAATGTTTCATCTATGGGAAACTGGCTGGCAAGCTTATATAGAAAATATCAGGCGCCGCTCGTGGCTGAGATACCCCAAGGAGGGCCCTGACAGGGTTCACCTGGGGAGAGAAGATTTGCTGTTGCCGATTCTGGGCTTCTGCACTGACCTTTAACAAGATCCCATGGGTCTGGAAGGTACTTTCATGGCATTAAAACACAGTGGGACACAGCAAAATTAGCCCTAATAGTTCTAATAGTCCTTTCTCTTATTGTGTCCCTCCCCCCCCCGCCCATGCACAAACTGGGTTATTCCACTTCCAAACCTCTCAGTACAGCTCTGGAGCCCTTTTTTCCTGCAAATTCTAATGTAGTGGGATTACAAGTCAGGAGCTAATTACTTACAATGTTGAGGTTATTGGCACAATTTGCAGCAGCTAAAATCTGCAACAAATTGTGCAGCCAAAACGTATGCAATTCTGGTTTGTGCACCCTGAACCAGGTGAATGCCTGCACGGTCTGCATATAGTTCCCCATTCCAAGGTGTAGAAATCGCATATGGCTGTAAATTGTGCACATGCTAATTTCTACAGCATGTGGAAGGTGTATTTAGTGGGTATACAATTTACACCTATAATGTGGCTACCCTTAGCTGGTAAATATTCTTGGTTGATACTCAAAGGTCTTCACTCTCCATTTCCCCCTGAAGCACATTTAAGCCTGCATTTAATACGGTGTCACTTTTCTTGAACCCCCTACCACCGCAATGTGAGCACCGTATTTAATATACGGTGCACCATGGTACAGGGTAGGGGCAATAGCATCAACATTTTTAATGCCATTGATGAAATGTGCAGGATTAGCACCAACATTTTGGCGCTAATCCTGCAGAGTACATAGGGGCCCATTGAAAACAATGGTATGCCCCCTTGTAATGCCTGCTCTGTGCAGGCCTTAAAAATAGCCACTACAAATGGCACAGTGGAATCTCTTAGATTCCACTGCACCATTTTTGCGGTCCTCCTAAGGGGGGAACACCACCCCTTTCATTATGCCTGGCGCAGGCATAATGTGGCGCAAGGGGTTACAAAGTGGCACAATGCATGCATTGTGCCACTTTGTAAATATGACGCTGTAAATTTGGCCTGGTTGATCCACATTAGCATCATAAAAAATTACGCTAATTTGGCTCACGGAGGCGCTAGGCCCTCTTAAATCTGGGTCTTCGTTTTTTACATATACATACGCGATGAAAGGAAATGCCATCATTCATAGGGCAAGAAAGTCGATTGTAGTGAGCTCAGTCGTTGCCTCATGCTATATGTTATCATGGAGCAAAGTTGAATGTTACTGATTCAAATAGATAAATGGCTAAAGAGGGCTGATACAAATCTCCTCTATGTATTTATATGTCTCAATCTGTTTTTAGTTATTTTTTAATTACAAGAACTAAGCCTTAAGGTACTGCTATACACATGCAGTTAAATACTATGCATGGCATCACACAAATTTACAAAATTATGGTTGTGAAAGTCATTAACAGACTTAGGGCCTGATTTGGATATTGACAGATGGGTTACTCTGTCACAACGGTGACAGACATCACATCTGTCGGAATATAAATCCCATTATGTCCTATGGGATTTACATTTTGGCAGACGGGATATCCATCACAGTTGTGAAAGATTAACCTGTCCACCAATATATATATCAGGCCCCTAATAAAGATGTTTTGATATCAGGGCTAAAAACATGCAGGAATGGTTAGTTCCAAAAAGCTGATTCAAGTGTACGTGGATTTTTAAGATATGGATAGTGTAACTTTTCCTAACTAGTGTAATATCTAATGCGGCTTAGGGGTAAAGATATAATGATAAGATTGCCAGAGGGTGAACTATTGGAAGTGTCTAGCATCAATTTACTAATTTGGTAAGACTTCATCTGGTGCAACTGTAATAATCTTCATTAAAATGCCAAACAAAAAACAATAGTCTGCTTCTTAAAAATGAATAAATCCTTGATTGCAGATGGTTTGTTAAGCTTAAAGGTCCATTTCGATTGCTCAACAGATACTGTCTGAGAGTACTGTTTAAGGGTTGTTTAAATGAAGACTCCATTGCATTCCCAGGCACAGTTTTCTCTTTGGCAGAGAAGATGGGACCACTGATGGATGTCAAATTGAGGTGGACCTCGGCTGCATTCTGGTGCATGTGCAAATTCACAAAAGTAATAAAACTTGTAGTAGCTGAGGCAGACCCAAGCTGAGCTCAGGATGGTTGAGTAACTAATCAATTATATTCTATGGAGAGTAGAATGATGTTGCTGGAAAACCCCACATGCCACAATGAGGAATATTCCTATGTTGGAATTGATATGTGGTCCCTGATATAAAAGGCTATTTATCTAGAAGATAGAAACCGTGTAAAAAATGTTAGTTTATCAGGCATACCAGAAGGCCTGGAAAAGAATATTATGATGATCTCACATATAAAATATTCAACTCATTTCTAGAGTTTTAAAGAGCACACTGGGGCACTTCTAAGAAGCAGTGTGATGTTAGCAACCAATGATAGTCTCCTTTCTGTGCCATTGTACGCATGAAAGATCAGATGTAGCAATGGAGCAAAATGTTCTGATCATCTATGAATCACACTGCATCTTTGTGGATTCAAACTTCTTCCAAAGCACAACTGTTGAAATGAAAGAATTTATTAGCCCTACAACCTAATTTCTACAAACAGAACATCAGATGCTGTCTGCTCAAGTCTACGTTGATGCCTTTAGGACAGATGGCATGGCCATAGACTTTTTGGATCCTAAATATTTGTAGGCGTTCTGCGACCTAATGGGGGTCTCACATGATGAATAGAATGTAGCCTTAAAGCGACATGTGGAGAGATGCCCTCCTCTGGAACTACTGAGCCTGATATCAGCAATGGAACAATGACAAACTGCAAGGAAATAGATAGTGGCAGAGTAGCGACAAAGAAATTGATGACAAGAGACAGACATGAAGCGGGTGACCCATAGAGAGGTAGTGACAAGGGTAGATCTCCACTGAAGGCATGATAGCAATTGCAATCACTTAAGAGAGCATGCAACTGAATTCCACTGAGGAAAAATACATTGCTGCAGCTGGCCACTGGCTAATTTACTGCTGAACCCCGAAGAGTGAAGCATCACATTATATCCAATTCATGGACTCCTTTTATGAACGCACTCCCCCATTACTTCCCGAGCTCTTTCTGCGTCAGCGCCATAGGGTTGCTCTCATGGTGAAGCAGATATCCCGTCTTCATCTGTATGCCTACAGACCTGTTATGGACAGATTATGATCCCCAGAATAGACAGGCATTTGATGTGTATCATCGGCGTATGTTTCCTTTCCTTTTATACTTAGAGCTACCTTTATACGTTTCCACATGACATGAGACTGCAGAGTGAGATGTCTTGCCAGGCAGACCTACCTGTTAGTTGCTTGATTACTTCCTTTCAATAAATTTACCTCAAATATAACTCATACACAAGATTAGTAATGTATAAAAATACGTAGTATTTGGAGACCGCCATAATAACTTTCTCCACTTTCTCTGCCCCATTTTGCCCTTTATGAATGTGGGATAGGGGACTAACATCATCAATTGCAGTGTCATTTACTTGATGGACTACTACTTTTTGTTGCCTCATTACACTCTATCACATACCCACCAACTTCCCTCCTGTGCACTACTGAAGACATTAAACAGCACTACTTATACCGGGATGTTAGTTTCTTCAATAGTGTGTCATTTGTGGGCAGTCATGATCATATTACTTAATGCACATGGCATGGAGCACTGAATTAAACATTAAAAAACATATGGCCTGATTTAGAGTTTGGCTGAGGGGTTACTCTGTCACAACAGTGACGGATATCCGTCCGCCTAAATATAAACCCCATACGGTACAATGGGATTTATATTTCAGTGGATGGGATATCCATCACTGTTGTGACAGAGTAACCCTTCTGCCAAAATTTAAATCAGGCCCCTAGCATACCTAGCTAATAAAAAGAGATACTAGTCTTATATAATAAACAGAGCTACTACCCGCAGCGGCAGAGTTGCAGCAGAGGAAGAGGATTTGGGGGGGGGGGAAGGGAAATAAAACACAGTTGCTGCAAAATATGTCAAAATGAATGCTCACCAGATACCCTACAAAAGCCTCTTGAAAACAATGTGAGATGGCCATTCCCATACATAAAGCGTTACTCTATGCAATACATACACATCAAACTCTGCTTAAAAAAAAAAAATTCTCAACCCTTAGTAGGCTCTTTACAGAAATAAAGAGTATAATACAATCAAGGATAGTGACTGGGACCTGGGAGCCATTGTTAGACAGATCTGGATGCACTGGCAATCATAATGATGAGACAGAGCCATATTGAGAGACAGTACACAGGACCTCAGCTTTTTACACCACAACCATCTAAACGTTCCTGAGGACAAAAACTACACATTCACATCTTGTGCCTAAGGAATGTTCTCCAGGAAAGATTTCCATGGTGCTAATTCGAAAGAGGTCCAACTACTTTACATTTTAAGGAGGCATAACAGATCCTTCCCTGATAAAATCAGACTTTGACCAAGCAATGTATCTTTGTCCTTGAAGATGTGGGACATAAATGTCTCTAGGTATGTTTTCCATTGACAAGTGCCAGCTAAGAGATTACTTTCACTCAAACTTAGACACAAATAGAGGCTCAGGCCCTCATTATGAACATGGCAGTCCGAACCGCCATGCCGGCGGTGGGGCGGAAATGACCACCACCGGCATGGTGGCCCAGACCGCCATATAATGGACATGACGAGATCGCCACAGGTGGAATTCTGCCACCTCCAGGCTACCGCTGCCTGGCGATGGCGGAGTTCTTTATCCGACAGGGCAGCGCCGATAATGAACCTGTTTTTCCCCAGCCTTAAGGCTGGCGGAATGGGTGTCCCGGGGGCCCCAGGCACAGCCCCATTGTGCATATGCGCGCCGGGTACTGCTGCACCCGCCGCACTGCTACATTGCAGGCGGCTCCATGTGGAGCCTTCGGATATGTACAGGCCCAGCATTCCACTGGGCCGGCTGGCGGAAACAATGTTTCTGCCCACCGACCCAGCTGAATGTTATTTATTTGGCCAGCAGGGTCTTCAACGTGCTGGCGGTCGTTGTTTTGACCACCAGCACCAAACTCAGCGGGATTTCCCGCCAAGTTTGTAATGAGGACCTCAGTCTCCTCTATATAGATGCTATGGGTGGTGGGGAAAACTGCTCCACGGGTCCACATGATGACATATTTTGCCACACATAGACATAAGGCAAACCAACTTCAAGCCTCTTTAGAAGGGGAGATTGGAGGCCTCACATGCACATACTCTCTCTAACATCGGAAATGGGGGTCTACTTAGAACAAATGACATATGACCCGATTACATAATTCACTAGTAATGCAGAAAGCTTACTAGCTGGCATAATGTGATGTCTCTATGAGCAATGAGCTTGTTGGTGGCACAATATAGAGGGAAACACAACTTGTGAATCATGCCATTTATGATGACTCCCAAAAGTTAATCATGTATCCTCTGCATATAGTTACAGTCTTTTCTGGCTGTTACCAAAATATATATGACTATACACTCTGATGCACTAGAAGTTAATGTTTTTTTTTTAAATGTCAGGCTATCGATTCTATCTGATGAAGGCAGGGTGTTCCTAGATGGAGCAGTCTCAGTAGGAGAAACAGAAGCAGTAATTTCATAATTTCTATACTATAAATCTCCTGTTACTGAAGGATTACCTGGACCATTTTACAGAACCAATCAGAAATATATTTTCACAGTCCTGTATGATATTTTTAAAGAAGCAGAATAGCTAGATGGCCCTAAGTAAGAACCACCCCAAGCCTGGTAGAGATCCTCTTCATTGTTCAAATTAGAGGCCCATATCACTTACAAATTTCTGACACAAAGAAACTTGCAAAAATTCTGGCTCTTTGACTGAATAAAGTCCTCTCTAGCCTCATGCATAAGTCACTAATTGGATTTGAACTAGGCTGGTTATGTAGGAACCACTTATGAATGCTGGAAATTATCCCATGGCAAGACAAAGATGACCCTGACAATATAGTTGCACTATCTCTACATGCCGAAAAGGCATTCAACATGGGTAAGTGGGATTTTCTTTTCCATACCCTAGAGAGTGCAGCTACTAGTTTAGACTTCAAAAGAAAGGTAAAGTGCCTCTATAATAACCCTATGGTGCAGATCGAATGTGGAGGGTGAATGCCAGATACAATATGCATCCGTAGAGGGAGTAGACAAGAATGCCTCTACCCCTCCTTTTGTCCCACCCTCCTTTGAAACCAATGGCAGTTGCCATCAGGCAGCTGGACACCAAAGTTATTTTCTAGGAGGAAGACATAGGCCCTCATTACAACCCTGGCGGTCAGTGTTAAAGCGGCGGTAATATCGCCAACAGGCTGGCGGAAAAAATGGGATTACGACCACGGCGGAAACCGCCAACATAGACAGCCACTTTAACACTCCGACCGCCACGGCGGTACAGACAAACAGCATGGCGTCACCGCCAACAGTCAGGCGGAACACAATGTACCGCCCACACTATTATGACAGGCCAATCCACCACCTTTTCCGGGGTGGATTCAACGCGAACAAAAACACAGCGGAAACAGGACTCGGAAGGGGAAACACTCACCTCTACACAACCCACGAGGAACCAGGATGCCATGGAGCCTGAACTCCAAATACTCCCTGCGATTGTCTTCCTGCTCCTCTACCAGGAGCACGACCGACAACGGCGATGACCACGGTGAGTACTGCACCTACAACACAGGGGAGGGCAAAGAGAGTGACAAACACACGCAATACGCAACACCCCCACCCACTACAACACACACACCAATACATGCTGAAACATTACATTTACACCCCCCAACCCCCACTGGAAGAACGCAATGACAAAAGGAAATGAGTTGAACGATAGTAATCATGTAAAATCCCTTAATCAAAATTTTATATACACTATAAACAAATATGTACACCAAGAATTCAATTCCAGGTACTGCACCAATATAGTCCGTGGAACACTGGGCCCAAACTGCATGGGCGAGGCCCACACAAGATACCCGATCAAAACGGAGAGAACACTGCAGGGGCATCAGATCGAAAAAAAACAGGCACCTCAGGGGGAAGGGAAGGGGGGGGCACCTCAGCCGGATGAGTGCACAACGCCATCTCCACGAGGAGGCTCCATGCCCATTGATGTATCCTGGGGAGTGCAAAGCCACAGTCTCTCAAATCTCTCCAGTGGGTGGTTTGCCCACTGCTTTATCCTGGGGAGTGCAAAGCCACAGTCTCTCAAGTCTCTCCAGTGGGAGGGTTGCCCACTGCTTTATCCTGGGGAGTGTAAAGCCACAGTCTCTCAAGTCTTTCAAGTGGGTGGGTTGCCCACTGTTGCATCCTGGGGAGTGCAAGGCCACAGTCTCTCAAGTCTCTCAAGTGGGTGGTTTGCCCACTGCTTTATCATTGGGAGTGCAAAGCCACAGTCTCTCAAGTCTCTCAAGTGGGTGGTGTGCCCACTGCTGCATCCTGGGGAGTGCAAAGCCACAGTCTCTCAAGTGGATGTCTTCCTCCACTGGTTCTGGAGGGGGCTTTGTGCCCAGAGTGCTTCATCCTGCCAAGGACTGAGGTAGTAGATGCCTTTCTCCACTGGTTCTGGAGGTGGCTTTGTGCCCAGAGTGCTTCATCCTGTCAAGGACTGAGGTAGTGGATGTGATACTCCACTGACGGTGGGGCAACATGGAAGCTGCCCAGGCCCCTGGAACTGTCCTCCAGCCACGTACAAATGACCACTGGGGATGGCAGCCATGTCTGCGGTGGTGCCACTGGCTCAGGATGTGGCGTGGCCGCTAGCGGTGGGCTCAGTAGCGGCGGTGCTTGCGGCGGTCATTGTGCAGCGGCGCTGGTGGGGGGCTCACTGACCTCGGTGCTGGCAGGGGTGTCATGAGCGGCGGTGCTGGTGGGGGGCTCATTGACCTCAGCGCTGGCGGCGGTGTCATGAGTGGCGGTGCTGGTGGCGGGCTCACTGACCTTGGTGCTGGGGGCGGTGTCATGAGCTGCGGGCTCCCTGACCGCGGTGCTACTGAAGGGCACAGTGTCTGCGGTGCTGGTGAAGGGCTCAGTATCTTGGGTGCTGGCGGCCGTGCCTGTGGCGGCGGTGCATGTAGCGGCGGTGCATGTGGCGGCAGTGCCGGTCTTGTCCGCCATGCAGGTTGGCGGCGACGTTGACTTGCCTTTCTTTTTCAGGCCCTTCCCCACCTTGGATGGTGGCGCAGCTGTCTTGCCACTCCCAACTGTTGTCTTGGCTGAGCCCTTGGTGGTAGGTGTTTTGGCCTTCTCCCTCCGGGATGTGGGCAACTTCTTCTGTTTTGGAGGTGGGGGAATGTCCTTGGCCTCGCTCCTTGGGACACTGGCAGCCCTGCTGCTTGGCGCACTCCAGAATCCAGTTACTGCTGGCACCACTGTGCCCTGTGATGTGGTGGCTGAGGTGCTGGGTTGGGACCTGGAAAGGCGGGCCCTAGGAGATGGAAGGGGTGGGGAGGTGAAGGGAATAGGTCAAGGTTTGACAGGAAAAGTTTTTTAGACAAACTGGGATGGGTAGATGGAGGGGGTTTGGGAGTGGAGGAAGAGGTAGTGGTTGTAGGAGGGGTTCGTTTGCTGACTTTGGGTGAAGGTGCATGGGCTGGAGGCTGTCGTGAGGTGGATGGCTGTTGGGTGGGTGTGTGATGGCGTTTGTGTACTTTGGGAGGAGGGCTCACAGACACACTGGTAGAGGACACAGAGGATGTGTGAATGGTAGTGAGGGTGGTGATTGCACGTGAGCAGTGTGTGGTGATGGGCATGCTGGTGATGCAGGTAGTGGCTGAGGATGTAGTGCATGCAGGTGTGAGTAGAGACGTGACAGGGAGGGAGGAGGGAGTCGTGGAGGAGGGCGACACAGTGGAGGCAGTGGATGTTGGTATGTGTGCATGGGTATGATGCTTGTGTGAGTGCCTGTGGGATGTGTGGTGCTTATGTTTGCCAGAGCTACCCTTGTGTGTTGAGGTGTGTGCATGCTGGTCTGATGGTGTGCTTGGGATAGGCTGAGGTACTGGGGATTGGGTCTGGGTGGAGGAAGTTGGAGGGGGGAGGTTGGACACAGGGACAATGGCTGCCATCAGTGCTGAGGCCAGAGTCTGAAATGCTCGCTGTTGGGTTGACTGGCCAGAATTAATGCCCTCCAGGTATGCATTTTTCTGTTGCAACTGCCTCTCTACACCCTGGATGGCATTCAGAATGGTAGACTGCCCAACAGTGAGGGATCTCAGGAGGTCAATGGCCTCCTCACTGAGAGCAGCAGGGCTGACTGGGGCAGGGCCTGAGGTGCCTGGGGCGAAGGAGATGCCCACCCTCCTGGGTGAGCGGCCATGTGCACATGCTGAGGGGCTGCTGGGAGGGCGGTGCTGGTGGGGGGGGTGGCGGCTGTACCTGTAGATGCGGGGGGCACAGAGGGGCCCCATCAGAGGAGGAGTCGGTGTCGCTGGTCTCTGCTCCAGTCCCCGCCGTGGAGCTTCCCTCGCCCTCCGTCCCACTAGTGAATTCTGACTCCATAGTCTCACCCTCCAGGGCCATGTGGGATGCAGCTCCCTCCTGCTCCGGTGGCACAGCTCCTCCGCCTGATGATGCTAATGCACACAAGAACAGGGAGACCACAAAAAGGGGGTGAAAGAAAGTTGAAAGACATGTTCAATGCATGCAATACCGCTACCGTTGGCGGACACTACAGACACAGCAGCCCTCTGCACAACACCATGCACTTAGAGTTCCCTAATTCCTCACAGGGACATGGAGTACATGGCGTATGCCCGATTGCTGCACACATGGAAGTCACAGGAGCCTGACTAGGTGTAGATGGCTCTTACTACTGGTGGGTTTGTGGTGCCACTTAGCCTGCCTCACAAAGGGTCCTTACCTACAAGGCTCGCCCTAGCCTAGGGGAACCCACAGCCCACCTCCCCCACCCAGACACCTCCAATGCACGCAGAGTAAGATGGATATGACTGTACTCACCCCTTTGTGGCTGCTGTGATGCCCTCAAGCACCCATCCAACTCCAGATACGCCACCGCCAGGATCCGGAACATTAGGGGGGTCAGGTGCGACGGGCACCCCTCCCACGTTGGGAGGCCATCCCCAGCTGGGCCTCCGCCGTCTTCTTGTTCCAGCGGCGAATGTCCTCCCATCTTTTACGGCAGTGGCCGCTCCGTCTGTGGTGGACCCCCAGGGCCCGGACATCCTTGGCGATGGCACGCCAAATATCCTTCTTCTAGTGGGCGCTGACCTACAGGAATAGTACAGGGGAAAAGGTACAACATTAACCGTCCGGACCGTCACAGTCATTGGCCCACGTTCCCAACCTTGCCCTGATGCACATACACTCACTGTCGGATCATGCACGCCTCATCCCCCCCATCTCCCATCCACACCACTCCAAACAGGCATTGCCCATACATCATGCTCACAGTGTACTCACCTGTTTGTCTGGAGGACCTTAGAGTAGCGTGTACTGGGGTAGGACCCCATCCACTAGTTTATCCAACTCCTCCGATGTGAAGGCAGGGGCTCTTTCCCCAGACACATGAGCCATTGTCGCTTCCAGAATGAGGTCACAGCAGCACTTGCAGTGTAGGCCCTCTCCTGTTGAAGATCAGGTATCAAGTGAGTGAACAGAGAGAAAATGGCGGTCTCGTCCGTGGCAGTGCGTACCGTCACCGCCGGCGTACATCATCATTGGCTCCTGGGACCCATCGGGTCCAATGTTAACCAATGCAGGATTGAGCCGCAGTCTTCGACCGCCTACCGCGACGGTGTACAACGCCAGCACAGTTACCTCATATCCCCTTGTCCCACATTACAGGTCAGGCAGCCGCCATTTCAGGGGGCCACATGGCATTCATTTTAAATGCGTCACACTTATCTAGGCCTTGCATACACACTAAGACAGGCACATAGCGGATTGACAAATGTGTGCAATAAAGTTGTTGTTTTAGTACCTCAGTGTTGGCTGACCCTCTGATCGCTGTTCTGATCCATAGAGCACGTCTGCTGGGGCAGGTGATGAGATGGCGGCATCTTCCGGTGTACAGACCGCTGGTGGACCTGTCGACAATGGAAGAGCGACATTTAATTGTCACCTACAGACTTGATCGTGCCACAATCCAGGAACTGTGTGCCCAGTTGGAGCCAGACCTGATGTCAGCTATCCGCCATCCCACAGGAATCCCCTCCTCTAGTGCAGGTCCTGCCAGTACTCCATTTCCTGGCAAGTGGGTTTTTTCAAACTACACCCGCCATAGCATCAGGGATGTCCCAGTCTATGTTCTCAAACGTGTTGTCCAGAGTGTTGTCTGCCCTGCTGAAACACATGCGCAGCTACATCGTTTTCCCTCAGGTGGAGGATTTGCCTACAGTGAAAGGTGACTTCTATGCCGTGGGACATATCCCCAACATCATAGGTGCCATTGATGGGACACATGTGGCCTTGGTACCCCCCGCAGGAGTGAACAGGTGTAAAGCAACCGGAAGAGCTACCATTCCATGAATGTGCAGATGGTGTGTTTGGCAGACCAGTAACATCTACGATGTGAACGCCAAGTTTCCTGGCTTAGTGCATGCCGCTTACATTCTGAGGAATAGCAGCATCCCTTATGTGATGGGGCAACTCCAGAGGCACCGTCTGTGGCTATTAGGTGAGGACAAGGACCCTATACAGTGTGAATAGTTGTCTGGGTCTGGGGTTCTCCCTAAGGTTAGTGTGTGTCTAACAGTTGTCCCTCGACATTTGCAGGTGACTCTGGCTACCCCAACCTGTCTTGGCTGCTGACCCCAGTGAGGAATCCCAGGACAAGGGCAGAGGAATGCTACAATGATGCACATGGGCGAACTAGGAGGGTTATAGAGAGGACCTTCGGCCTCCTGAAGGCCAGGTTCCGGTGCCTCCATTTGACAGGTGGTTCCCTATACTACTCACCAAAGAAGGTGTGCCAGATCTTCATGGCCTGCTGTATGCTGCACAACTTGGCTTTGCGACGACAGGTGCCTTTTCTGCAGGAGGATGGTCCAGAAGGAGGTCTTGTGGCAGCTGTGGAGCCTGTGGACAGTGAAGAAGAGGAGGCAGAAGAAGAGGACATAGACAACAGAAACACTGTGATCCAGCAATACTTCCAGTGAGACACAGGTAAGAAGACATCACTGCCTCCTACATCTGATAAAATTGTTCGACCTTTCATCTGTCTGTCACATTCCCCCAGTGTATGGACCCTAATTTGTCACTTTCCCTTTCGATTTCACAGATGTGGGTCCCACTGTGTGACCTCTGCTATGTTACCTCATGGACTAGAGCTGAGTGACACAGGTATGTTGACAATACAATGGACATTGATATTTCCCTCAGTTATTGCAAATACACATTTGTGAAAGCACAGACTGACTCCAGATTGTTTTGTGATTCAAAGGTGTTTATTTAAGTGCTAAATAGTGGAGGGGGTTGTAAAATGGGCAGGGGTGATGGTGGAGGAATGTCCATGGCAGAGTCCAGTCTATTTGTCTCACAGGTGCATTGTCCAAAGGGGCATAGGAAGTGGAGCTAGGGCAGTTTAAGGATGGACAGGGTGACAAAGTGGGACAGAAGGATGACATTCAGGGTGGTCTCATTTCTTGGCGGGGGTCTTGGCATTGTTCTCTGTTTTTGTCATGGATCTCAGGGACCTCTTGCGGGGTGGTTCTCCATCTTCAGGGAGTGGGGTGCTGGTGTCGTGGTCCTGTGGCGCTGCCTCCTGTCCACTAGCACCGGCGGAGGTGGTGGGCAGTTCATCATCCAGGCTAGTGTCAGGGGCCCCTTGTTGTGCCACAGTGTCCCTCCTGGTGTTCACAAGGTCCTTCAGCACCCCTACAATGGTGCCCTGGGTGGTGTTGATGGACTTGAGTTCCTCCCTGAACCCCAAATACTGTTCCTCCTGCAGCCGCTGGGTCTCCTGAAGCATGGCCAGTACCATTGCCATTGTCTCCTGGGAATAATGGTACGCTCCCATGATGTTGGAGAGGACCTCATGGAGAGTGGGTTCCCTGGGCCTGTCCTCCCCCTGTCGCACAGCAGACCTCCCAGTTCCCCGGTTTTCCTGTGCCTCTGTCCCCTGAACCGTGTGCCCACTGCCACTGCCCCCAGGTCCCTGCTGTTCTTGGGGTGGTGGGTTAGCCTAGGTTCCCTGTAGTGGTGGAGACACTGCTGCTTGACGTGTCCTAGGGACAGAGGTATGGGCCCGCTGGGTGGGTGCTCTGCTGGTGTTTCCTGAGGGAGGAGGCTCTGTGGTGGCCTGTGACTGTGTGAGGGGAACCAACTATCCCGATGTCCCAGATGGGCCGGGCTGGTCATCTAGATCCAGTTGGACAGAGCTGCTCTCATCACTGTGGTTCTCTTCTGTGGGCATGTCTGGAACCTCCTGTCCGGTGACGTTGGGTAGGGGTCCTGCAGGGGTGTAAAGGCATGATTATTCCATCTGTGTGCCATGGTGTGCAATGGGTGGGTGACCCTGTACCCCAGTGCTACATTCTTGTGTAGGACCTTGTGTGATAATTGTTTAGAGGTCTGAGTGGGTATCTGTAGTGGACATGCATTGGTGATGGGTGTCCATGCTTTGTTGTTGCATGCAGGGCTTGGTGTTGGGATGTGTGGTTTGTGATAGCGGGACATATGTGAGGAGTTGGAATGATGGGGGTGAGGGTGGAGGTTTGTGATAGCATGCAGGTAGGGTGGGGGATGAAGTAGTTAAAGATTTGACTTACCTGAGTCCATTCCTCCAGCTACTCCTGTGAGGCCCTCAGGATGCAGTATAGCCAAGACCTCCTCCTATCATGTTGTTAGTTGTGGGGGAGGAGGTGGTGGTCCGCCGCCAGTCCTCTGAACCGCAATGTGGTGTCTTGAGACCATGGAACGCACCTTCCCCCGTAGGTCGTTCCACCTCTTCCTGATGTCATTCCGTGTTCTTGGGTGCTGTCCCACTGCGTTGACCCTGTCCACGATTCTGCACCATAGCTCCATCTTCCTAGCTATGGAGGTGTGCTGCACCTGTGATCCGAATAGCTGTGGCTCTACCCGGATGATTTCCTCCACCATGACCCTGAGCTCCTCCTCAGAAAACCTGGGGTGTCTTTGCGGTGCTATGGGGTGGTGTGGGTGATGTGTGAGGTGGTGTGTGTTGTGATGTGTGGGGTGATGTCTAGGGGTGTGTGGTGTTTTGTGCGTGGATGTGTATGAGTGATGGTGTTTTGTGCCTCGGTATGCTGGTGTGGTCTTTGCTGTCTCTTTTCTTCTTCCAAATTGTTTGTTGTAAGGGTTTGTGAGTAATGTGGGTGTGTGTTTTATATTGTATTGGGTGTGTGGGAGTGGTGTGTGTATGTGTATCAGGTGTGTGTATTTGGAATTGTCCATTGTGGTAGTGTTTTGTAATGTGTGTGTATTTTGAGCGCGGCGGTGTGTACCGCCAATGGAATACCACGGTTGAAAGACCGCCGCGTGGATTCGTGGATCGTGATAGTGTGGGCGTATTCCTGTTGGCGTGACGGTGGAGGTTTTGTTATCACCAGTTTATCACTGACTTTTGGTGTGGCGGACTTGTGTGGGTGTCCAGATTTTGGCGGATTCTGAGCTGTGGGTCGTAATAGCTGTGGCGGAATTCAGCGGCCGCGGCGGTGTGTTGGCGGTCTTCTGTCTCGTACCCGGAGTTGGATGGGTGCTTGAGGGCATCACAGGGGGTGAGTACCCTCTCATTCAGCTGATTCATCGCGCATTGTAGGTGTCTGGGTGGGGGAGGTGGGCTGTGGGTTCCCCTAGGCCAGGGCGAGTTCAGTAGGCAAGGTCCCTTCTGAAGGCAGGCTCTGTGGCACCCCACCCCACCTGTGTACAGAGCAAACTACACCGAGTCAGGCTCTTGTGACATACATGTGTGCAGCAATCAGGCATAGCCTTGTAACCCATGTCCCTGTGATTGATTAGGGAACTCGAAGTGCACGGCGTAGTGCAGGGGGCTTCTGTGTCTGTAGTGTCCGCCAACGGTAGCGGTATTGGATGCACTCAACATGTCTTTCTTCTGTCTTCCCCCCCGCTTTTTGTGGTCTCCCTGTTCTTGTGTGCATTACCATCATCAGGCGTAGGAGTAGTGGCACCGGAGCAGGAGGGAGCTGCATCCCACATGGCCCTGGAGGGCGACACAATGGAGTCTGAATTCACCAGTGGGTGGGAGGGCGAGGGGAGCTCCACGGCGGGGACAGGAGCTGAGACCAGCAATACAGACTCCTCCTCTGATGGGAGCTCCCTTGCGGTGGCAGGCCCATTTGTGCCCCCGCATCTACAGGTACAGCCACCACCCCCCTACCAGCACCGCCCTCCCAGCAGCCCCTCAGCGTTTTCCCCGTGGCTGCTCACCCAGGAGGGTGGGCATCTCCTTCGCCCCAGGCACCTCAGGCCCTGCCCCTGTCACCCCTTCTGCCCTCAGTGAGGAGGCCATTGACCTCCTCGGGTCCCTCACTGTTGGGCTGTCTACCATTTTGAATGCCATCCAGGGTGTAGAGAGGCAGTTGCAACAAACCAATGCATACCTGGAGGGCATTCATTCTGGTCAGGCAGCCCAACAGCGAGCTTTTCAGACTCTGGCCTCAGCACTGATGGCAGCCATTGTCCCTGTCTCTAGCCTCCCCCCCCCAACTTCCTCCACCCAGACCCAAACCCCTGTACCTCAGCCTATCCCAAGCACACCATCAGACCAGCATGCACACACGTCAACACACAAGGGAAGCTCAGGCAAACATAAGCACCACACATCCCACAGGCACTCACGCAAGCATCGTACACATGCAGACATACCAACATCCACTGCCTCCACTGTGTCCCCCTCCTCCTCTTCTCCCTCCTCCGTCCCTGTCTCATCTCCACTCACACCTGCATGCACTACATCCTCAGCCACTACCTCCATCACCAGCACACCCACCACCACACCCCGCTCACGTTCACTCACCACCCCCACTACCATTCACACATCCCCTGTGTCCTCTCCCAGTGTGTCTGTTAGCCCACCTCCCAAGGTACACAAACGCAGCCACACACCCACCCAACAGCCGTCCACCTCACGACAGCCTCCAGCCCATGCACCTTCACCCAAAGTCAGGAAACGTACCCCTCCTACAACCACTACCTCTTCCTCCACTCCCAAACCCCCTCCATCTACCCGTCCCAGTGTGCCCAAAAAACTTTTCCTGTCCAACCTTGACCTCTTTCCCTCACCTCCCCACCCCTTCAATCTCCTAGGGCCAGCCTCTCCAGGTCCCAACCCAGCGCCTCAGCCACAACATCTGCGGGAACAGTGGTGCCAGTAGTAACTGGCTTCTGGAGTGCGCCAGGCAGCAGGGCAGTCAGTGTGGCAAGGAGCCAGAGCACGGACAGTCCCCCACCTCAAAGCAGAAAAAGTTGGCCAGTGCCCAACGGGAGAGAGGAAAAAACCCATTGGGAGTGTGGAGACAACTGCGCCACCATCCAAGGTGGGGAAGGGGCACAGTAAAACCGGCAAGTCTGGGAAACCCTGCACGGTGGACAAGACCGCAACAAGCACCGCTGCCAAGGACACTGCCGCCACCAGCACCGCTGAACAGGACACCGCCGCAACAAGCACCGCAGCCAAGGACACCGCCGCCACCAGCACCGCTGAACAGGACACCGCTGCCACCAGCACCGCTGCCAAGGACACCGCGCCACCAGCACCGCTGAACAGGACACCGCCGCCACCAGCACCGCTGAACAGGACACTGCCGCAACAAGCACCGCAGGCCAGTGAGCGCCAAAGATTCCGATGCTACTGAGGCCGCCACGAGCAGGATGAAGCACTCTGGGCACAAAGCCCCCTCCAGAACCAGTGGAGAATGACATCCACTACCTCAGTCCTTGGCAGGATGAAGCACTCTGGGCCCAAAGCCCCCTCCAGAACCAGTGGAGAATGACATCCACTACCTCCGTCCTTGGTAGGAAGAAGCACTCTGGGCACAAAGCCCCCTCCAGAACCAGTGGAGAATGACATCCACTATCTCAGTCCTTGGCAGGATGAAGCACTCTGGGCACAAAGCCCCCTCTAGAACCATTGGAAAATGACATCCACTACCTCAGTCCTTGGCAGGATGAAGCACTCTGGGCACCAAGCCCACTACAGAACCAGTGGAGAGATCCATCCACTACCTCAGTCCTTTGCAGGATGAAGCACTCTGGGCACAAAGCCCCCTCCAGAACCAGTGGAGACTGTTATCCACTTGAGAGACTGTGGCTTTGCACTCCCCAGGATAAAGCAGTGGGCAACCCACCCACTGGAGAGACTTGTGAGACTGTGGCTTGGCACTCCCCTGGATAAAGCAGTGGGCAAACCACCCACTGGAGTGACTTAAGAGACTGTGGATTTGCACTCCCCGGGATACATCAATGGGCATGGAGCCCCCTCGTGGATCTGGTGTCATGCACTCATCCGGCTGAGGTGCTCCCCCTTCCCTTCCCCCTGAGGTGCCTGTTTTATTTCTATGTGATGCCCCAGCAGTGTTCTCTCCGTCTTGTTCGGGTATTGAGTGTGGGCCTCGCCTATGCATTTTGGGCCCAGTGGTCCACGGACTATGATGGTGGAATCCCTTGGACTTGTATTCTTGGTGTATATATTTGTTTATAGTGTGAATATTGTTAAATATGTATATATTTTTGATTCATGTATTTGAATATATTACAATCATTCGACTAATTTCCTTTTGTCCTTGCATTCTTCCAGGGGGGGTTGAGGGGTGTAACTGTAATGTATCATGATGTATTACTGTGTGTGTTGTAGTGGGTGAGGGTGGGGGTGGGAGTGTTGCGTGTTGCGTGTGTGTGTCACTCTTTTTTCCCTCCCCCCCTCCCCCGTGTCCTAGGTGCAGTACTTGGTCTTCGCCGCCGTCTTTGTTGTTCCTGGTAGAGAAGCAGGAAGATAAAGACTGGCAGTATCTGGAGCTCGGGTTCCATGGCGTCCTGATTCCTCGTGGGGTGTGTAGAGGTGAGCGTTTTCCCTACCAAGTCCTGTTTTTGCCGTGTTTTTGTTCGTGGTGAATCCACCCTGGAAAAGGAGGGGGATTGGACTGTTGTAATTCTGTGGGTGGTACATTGTCCTCCGCCTGTCTGTTGGCGGTTACCGCCGCGGTGTTTGTTTGTACCGCCTTGACGGTCTGAGTGTTAAAGTGGCTGTCTATGTTGGCAGTTTCCGCCATGGTCGTGATTCCAATTTTTTTCCGCCGGCCTGTTGGCAGTTTTACCGCCGCTTTGACACCGACCGCCAGGGTTGTAATGACCACCCATGTCTTTATTGTGAATCTATTTTTGATACCGAGAAAATGATTGCTGAGATAAAAAGATAAATTTTGAATAATAGTATCACTTAATGAATTTCATATAGGATTCCTTTATAGCTCTTTTGGTTGCCCACAAATGTGTAGGGATATGTGCAAATTGTCCATCAGTAGGGTTAATGGTTGGGTGGGTGGTATTCTGCACAGTGACATTTATCATCACTGTAACCCAAATAAATGTGTGGTGTTTCAATTGTGGGTCATGTTTTTGGATTAAAAAAATGCGCCTACCATCACTGAGATGTTGGTGAGTACTGTCCAATCCAAGGGCCTGATTCTAACTTTGGAGGACGGTGTTAAACCGTCCCAAAAGTGGCGGATATACCACCTACCGTATTACGAGTTCCATAGGATATAATGGACTCGTAATACGGTCGGTGGTATATCCGCCACTTTTGGGACGGTTTAACACCGTCCTCCAAAGTTAGAATCAGGCCCCAAGTGTCCTATGCCATTTTGGATCAGTAAATAAAAATAGGTAATGGAGCCTGCATCCCTTAAGCTGGTGTGCTCAAGCCTGGGAAGGCTGACGTGCACGTGAATGGTGACAGATAGGCCTTAGGCATCAAGACTTTGTGCATGCATATGTAATAGCACATGCATACGCCTGAGGTATAATGTAGCCATTGTGCCTTTCTTGCTGATACTGAACAGCATCAACAGAAAGGATTTTACTTTTTCCTGATGTTGAATATCATTATCCAAAATCATTAGCCAATACAATAGGTCAACAACACTAGACCTTTTTGCTTTTCCAATGCTTGTTCATACTTCGCTCTTTTTGCACAATGTTCAGGATTGTAAAGTTAGTGAGGGTTTGTGATTTACCATGGAGTCACTGCGAATATGGCAAAATGTGACAAAGTTGACAGATGTTAGAAGCGTAATATGTAGAATAATTGCATGGAATAGATTTATCCATAATCTAAATATGTGATAAAAACTTTGGCTTACACAACCATAATAATAAAGATGGTATAAATGAAGGAGAATGAGTGAATGGGATTATAGTACATAAAAAGCTCAAAGATTGAAAAAGGAGGCAAAATATATTGTAATATTGAAAGACTTGAAGCCTGATCAAGTAATGCCTGCTGGGCAGGATATATAATGCAGAAGTAAGCCCCCACCCCGGGTTTGGTGCTAAGAATTCTGGGAGACGGTGAGCATAAATACTCCCAATAAATGAAACATGGTGACAGATCTGACCTAGCAGACAGACAAACTCTGGAGGAGGTAAGGAGATGTGGGATCTCTGTGGGTGAAAGTAGTAGTCGACAAAAAGTTTTATTTTCAGAAAAAAAAGCGGGTTATGCAAAGAAGGCACACAGACAGGTAGACATAGTACGTGTGGGTAATTAGGACATGGAATCATAAGGAACTAATATGATGTATGAGACAGCGTCATAGGTTGTCCCTCAGTTTATAAAGTTTTTAAAAAGTAACTGGCAAATAGTAATAATGATGGGCTACCACCGGGTGAAACTGGGATTGAGTAAACAAGTGCACATACTGACGCATAATGGTGTTAAAAATGCAAATATAAGATATATAAATATGTGGACGATTGTATAGAATTGTATCTATCTACAGCCTGATAGCGTAATGGCCGAGGAGTATGACATACTAACCGGGGGTGTGAGTATTTTGCCCAAAATCGTAACCTTCTAAATTAGGTGCTGCTCACTTTGGGCCAGATGTATTATCACGGCCCTTTGCGATTCGGAAATAGCGATTTTTAAGAAATCGCTATTTCTGACTCGCAAAGTGCCATGTATCACATTTGCGATTCGGTAATAGCGATTTCTTAAAAATCGCAAATGCTATTACCGAATCGCAAATTGCGATACCGGCCCCATTCGCAGCTATGGGCCTGTTTTTCATAGAAAACAGAGGTGTTTTTTGCAAAGTGCCTACCTGTGGATTTTGGCCTCTAGCTCAGTCGGCACCTGGGGAAACCCAGCAAACCAGAGCATTTTTGAAAACTAGACACCTAGGGGAATCCAAGATGGGGTGACTTGTGGGGATCTGACCAGGTTCTGTTACCCAGAATCCTGTGCAAACCTCAGAATTTGACCAAAAAAACACTTTTTCCTCTCATTTCGGTGACAGAAAGTTCTGGAATCTGAGAGGAGCCACAAATTTCCTTCCACCCAGCATTCCCCCAAGCCTCCCAATAAAAATGGTACCTCACTTGTGTGGGTAGGCTTAGCGCCCACGAAAGGAAATGGGCCAAAACACAACGTGGACACATCACATTTTTTCACAGAAAACAGAGGTGTTTTTTACAAAGTGCCTACCTGTGGATTTTGGCCTCTAGCTCAGCCGGCACCTGGGGAAACCTAGCAAACCAGCGCATTTTTGAAAGCTAGACACCTAGAGGAATCCATGATGGGGTGACTTGTGGGGCTCTGACCAGGTTCTGTTACCCAGGATCCTTTGAAAACCTCAAAATGTGAACAAAAAACACCTTTTCCTCTCATTTCGGTGACAGAAAGTTCTGGAATCTGACAGGAGCCACAAACTTCCTTCCACCCAGCGTTCCCCCAAGTCTCCCGATAAAAATGGTACCTCACTTGTGTGGGTAGGCCTAGCACCCACAAAAGGAAATGGCCCAAAACACAACATGGACACATCAAATTGTTTCACAGAAAACAGAGGTGTTTTTTACAAAGTGCCTACCTGTGGATTTTGGCCTCTAGCTCAGCCGGCACCTGGGGAAAACTAGCAAATCAGCGCATTTTTGAAAACTAGACACCTAGGGGAATCCAAGATGGGTGACTTGTGGGGCTCTGACCAGGTTCTGTTACCCAGAATCCTTTGCAAACCTCAAAATTTGACCAAAAAAACACCTTTTCCTCTCATTTCGGTGACAGAAAGTTCGGGAATCTGAGAGGAGCCACAAATTTCCTTCCACCCAGCGTTCCCCCAAGTCTCCCGGTAAAAATGGTACCTCACTTTTATGGGTAGGCCTAGCGCTCCCCCTGGTTCCCTGGTGCAGGACGAGGGGATCTCGTCCAAGGCACCCGAGATCACCTCGTCCAAGGCACCCAACCGGTTAACAAGTTAAATTAAGTTTTCTTTTAGATAGTAGGAAATAGGTACTTGAAGGCAAGAGTAAGGTTCTGCCTTATACTAACTCAGAGAACAAAGTGGAAAATCTAATCCAGGAACAAGAACGCGGGCAAAAGTCAATAGATTAACTATAGCCCCCACAGCCCCCTTGGTGAGGGGGGCCCTGAGCTCCAGGGGGCCCCAGGGACTGTGCACGGGCCCCTGGCTGGAGGGCTCCTGACTAAGGCCCTAATTAGGACTTTGGTGGACGGAAAAGGCCATCTTCCAAAGTCCCGCGGTCAGGGTACTACGAGTTTCCCACTGAGCTGGCGGCAATGTTGAGGTGCGTGGGGTGCACCAGCACCCATCGTGCCTTTCACTGTCTGCAAAGCAGACAATGAAAGCACAACAGGGCTGGTCATGGGGCCCCTGCACTGCCCACGCCAGGTGCATGGGTACCCACTGGGCCCCCTGCATCCCATATGTGCCAGCCTTTACATGACGGTGCTACTGCCATGTAAACAGATTCAGAGAGGGTGGTCGTAATCCCCAGGGTAGCAATCCTCGCAGTGCTGCCCTCTTGGATTAGGACCACCAGCACCACCAGCACCTCCAGCACTGCCAGCCCCTCCAGTGGAGGAGAAGTGGTGGTGCTGGCGCTACCACCACAGTCATAAGTGTGGATGTCTGACTGCCACATTGGCTGTGGTCCGACCGCCACCCTGCCCCTAGCGGTCCTACCACCACCACAGTCGTAATGAGGGGCTAAGTCTGGTGTGGGCGCTGTGTTGGATTAAAATAATTTATGGCTTTAGAAGCACTGAACTTGCTTGTGCATCCAGCAGTTTTCAGGCAACAATACAAATGTCAAAAAAACTCTTGTGAGAGATCTGCATTTTGTCTAGTGGCAGTTTTTACTCATCATAAAGTAGGGCAGAGGGATAATGGGCCTGCTTCAAAGAACAAGTACCATGCAGATCACAAAACTGTGAGTAAACTATGAGTAGCTCTTCAAAAAAGAAAAAAGAAATGTATGTAAGAGAGGGGCTATGGAGAGGTGAGGGGCATTGTTCGAGGGTAGTAAAGAGGGAAATCATAAAGAAGAAGGTCATGGGGGGTTGCCAAAAAAGTCTGTTACACCAGGTGCCACTAGCGCTAAAGCCAGCCTTGCATGGGGGGCATTCTTCATGTATTTTGCAGGGTGACTCCCTCACGTTTTGTTACACCACTGGGAGAAGTACCTAGGGTACTAGGAATAATAATTAAAACAGATCAACAGATTGGAAAACCATAGGTGTGTAGAGTATTACGCTAAACATTTACCAGATTGGGGTACTCTGAAAAGATGTGAACATGTTGAATTTAGATTGTAAAGAGTTGGTGCTTCTCCCCTGTAATTTATGTACATATGATAAAAAATAAGATGGATTGTAACATAATTAGATTTTTTGGTTGTATAAAAGGCAATTGGAAATATTTTGCAGTACAGTATCAATATGTTCATATGGTTGTACAAATGACAATTGTGAGTGATTTACATGCCTTTGTTTCCTAGAATATCATGTGGTAGATACGTTTGTCCTGAAGAAGGTGGTGTAAACCTTCACGCTATCCACCAAAATGCTGCATCAACAAAATTGTTTATATTTGACATAATTGTATTTACTTCAACGATGGTGCTTTTTAAATTTAATTTAATCCGAAGTTTTTAAATCATGTTTTTTATTAAATGATGTACTGAATGAAAATTATTGACATAGTGTAAAGTTTAAATTTATGATATCCAATTTTTAACATGTTTACTAAAATATTTGTTTTTTGGTATAAAATTAAATGAATATTTTTTATTGAAATACAGTGAGACAGAGATCATTTATATAAAATTGTTACATTGACTGGTAACTTTAGATTATAGATTATTGCAGTTTTCAACTAAGATTGTAGCGCTTGACCCAAATAGGGCATTGTGGTTTAAAGTTCAAGTTATAAAAAGTGGGAGGGGGCTCAAGACATTAGCACAAAAGGGGAAATATTTTTTGTTGTTACCAGTGAAAACTACCTGTTCTTTTTTGTTTGACTCTCCTTGTGTTTGGTTACACATTGAGGTTAAACCTGCAATTCATCCGCAGATGGAAGAATGTCATTTAGTGACAATGAACTGGAGGACAGTTCTATGCCAGGACCGGCCAGCCCATCTCAACCTGCTTCCTTGTTTTAAAAAGAAATCTGAGGTCAAGAAGGTTTTTCCCTCATGGGGCAGTCATATTGGGGTGCAACAGGCAAGCCCCGGGGAGGGGGGCAAAACCATTCCCTGGACCATGGAAATTGTGGGGCAGACAATCGTAGGAAACATCAGCCCCATCTCATACCTTTTTCAATTTTTTTTCTCTGTTTGCATATGTTTTTTTTCCCCCTGGTTGGGCAGATATGGAGTAATCCCCCTTTTACCAAACAAAGGCATCAGAAACACTTGTTGTGAGGACAAACAAGTCCCCCTCCCTATATCAGTTTTTTTTTTCCTAAGTGGTCAAGTGGGTTTTTGAACCCTGAATGGGCAGAATAAGGGCAACAGTCAATCACACCTCTGGGGCATAAAGATTGTCTGAGGTCTGGGGAATAGAGGGACCACCCAATTATTTTTACATTTATAAACCATTGTGTCAGCGGACTCCTGCCCTCCTGGAGAGTGCAGATTTGAGGTACATCCCCAATCTGACTTCCAAATTGTAAGACAGACCATACGTGACCCATGCTGAGGGAAATCCACAATGGAGAGGTATGATTGGAAGGGGGGAATATTAATTTCCCAATTGTACCTCTTTCATACAAATCCATCCTCAGGGTCTGACCTTTGCTTTGGACCACTATTCAAACTGAAAATAGGCTGCTTTCAGTTTCTTATTCAATGATATCCACAAGCATAGTGCCCCAAATGCCATCCTAACAAATCCTCGGACTGCAGGAGAAGCTCTTCATTTGCAGCCTAAGGTGGGTGCCAGAGAATTAATCCCTTCGGTGCGAACTCAGAGATTCTCTGCCTTGAGTATATCAAATTCAGTTTTACTTTCTATGCATTAGAAAGGTAGCGGAGAGGAGTTAGTTATGTCTCCCACACTTAAGCGGTTAATGTTTCTGTTATTAGTATAAGTATTGTCTATCACCTTAGCATGCATTCAGTCTCCACCTCCATTTCTGGAGGCACATGAACAACCACCAGTAGAGGTACTTTTTAGAAAAAACTGGCACTTCACAAAAATTGTTCTTTGACGAACTCTTTAGTGGCAAAGGGATTTGAATGGTTTAAACTGTTACCTGAATTAACTAATAATTCGATAGGGATGAATGTTTATCAGTAGTCTATTATGCCACTTGAATATTTTTTTGAAAGAAGATGAATGAGGTCTTAGAAAGGTAGGAGTGTTACTTTTGAGGGAGAAGAAGTGGGTGAACTGTATTGGTATATGGCTGTATTCTGAGGTTCTTGTGGAAGAAAGGTGCCCAAACCAGAAATCATTGGCCCCTCTGGGGTCCACAGTTTCTATAGTGAGAAAAATTGAACAGTCAAAAATAAATTAAAACAATTTTTGTTCTAAATGTGAATGATGTTAGAAAACAAAATGCATTTACCAGTATGTCACTAATGGAAAGGAAATATTTGCCACTGAAGGAAACAAGAAGGAAGAAAGCTATAGATGTGGCAAGTGGACTTGTCTTGCTAGTTATACAGTTTGCCCTACTTTACGTAAACATTGCAGGTAATGTGGCCACAAGGGCCATTTTATGATTGTGTTTAGAGATCAAATAAATAGGAGATAGAGCAGAATTTGTTTAAAATTGTATAAGTCTTGGGGTTTTATATAATTTGGAGCTGGATGTGAACAGTCTGGGAAATTTAACTACATTTACCAGAATAAAAAAGTGGAAATGGGAGAGGTCAGCGTAGGGTAGATCAATGTGGCTACAGAGGTGTCTTAGGGGATATGGGCCCAATGCAATTACAACTACCTGATCTGTGTACCTCATCTGTGTCTATGTATTTCCTAACTGGGAGATAAGGAACTCATAGGATAGAGATGTTAGGATACTTCTGGGCCTACCTTTCAATGCAAGAAGACGCAGTAGCAAAGTGATTGTAACTTGGTAGGCTATGGCTATTTTAGGATGGGCACATTGAGGATAGTACTGAATCACACTAACTATCCTCCCATTTATTCCGTTGCGCAGGAAGGAGAAATAAATGATGTACGTGAATTGAATAATGTGCATTTGGAGAATGTCAACCAGATTGAAGGAAAATGCAATGGGATGTTTAGTGATCATCTTGAGAAGTTGAAGAGGCTCTACCAAGGCAATGTGTTGAGTGAAAGGGCAATACCGTTGCATCACATGGTAAGGAATGGGCCCCCTCACCTAATAGAAAAAATTAAAAACGTTGTGCAGGCAAGATTTACTGAACTGACTGAATTGTCCAATTAGTTCATGCATGCAGTTATTTCCAGTAAAACAAATAGTGAGTTGAGATTGTTCACAGACTCTGGCCCTCATTATGATATTGGCGATAAAAACCGCCTACCGCTGTGGTGACAGCCGCCAAAAGACCGTCGCCGCGGCTACCAGCCTTCCGCCGTATTATGACAACAGCTGGATTTCCACCAGAAGAATGGCGGAAATCTGGCTGTGGCGATGCTGGCGGATGGCGGTAGGGTGGCATTGCTGCCACCAGCAGCACCATGCCAGAAGCCACCACCTGTATTATGACCCACAATACGGCCTCACGGTGTTCTGCTGGTGGACGCTGCTGGTGGCAGCAGCGCCCCGTCTCCTGCCGGAGGACCCCCTGAACACAGGTAAGTGGGTGCTCTGACAAGGGAGGGGTGGGAGGTGTTTTGTGTGTGTGTGAATGTTGGTGCGTGCGTGAATGCAGGTGTGCGTTTTGTGTTGAATGTGCATGTATGGAGGTGTGAGTGCGTGTATGTTGTGTTCTGTGTATGTATTAATGTATGAATGTGTGTGCGGATGTGTGTGTGAATGGATGTATGCATGCGTGGATGCACGTGGGAATGGGTGTGTGTATGCGTGTGTGTGTGAAGTGGGGTGTGAATGTGGGGGGGTTTGGAGAGGGGGAGGGGTGTATATGGAGAGAGGGGTGGGGGTGGGGAAGACCTCGATCAGTGACAGAGAAGGGATTCCCTGTCACTGATAGTGCCTACCACCATGGTTTTCGTGGCAGTAAGGAAGCCACAGAAACCATGGTGTCAGGCGGGGTCATTATCCCTCAGGCAGTACAGTGACGGCCGCCGGGCTGGAGATTGCTATCTCCAGCCCGGCGGCTGTTACTGCTGTGGCGGTCGGTGTGGTACATTGGCGGTTTGGCTTCAGCCAAACCCCCAAAGTCATAATATGGTGGAAAGTACTGCCAGCCTGTTGGCAGTACATTCCACAATATTACCACCGACCGCCAGGGTCAGAACGAGGGCCTTAGTCTGCATTTGCATTGCTTGCAAGTTTTGTCAAACTGATATAAAATGATATCATACTTGGGAGCTGCCATGGTGTTCATGACCTTGAATATGGAAGCTCTTACCATCACATTGTGCTAGATGAACAGGCAAAACGCTTCTAATACACCTGGAGGAGTTAGGAAGGGTGGCAGCCTTGTTTCAGAAAATTGTCAGTAATCTTCTGGGCTAGAACCGAGGATTTCCAAGATGACATACACAACTAAATATGGTAAGAACCGTTTTAAACACAATTATTATTTGAAAGGTGTGTTGAAATGTTAGATAAATATGTCCCGATATTGACAGGTTGAACATTTAGCCCGTCCGCTTTCTTTAGAGGGAATTAGGTCCTAGATAATCTTGTGCAAGCCATGGGGCACGACACAAGTCTTTTTAATAAAGAACAGTTTATTGTGCACAGAAGAGATTTTTTTCAATTATGTCAAAACCTTTCTATACAATGTAAGCCACTTGAAGCTTCTCTCAAGAAAAAGTGCAATATTTGAGTGAAATGAAAAGCACAAGAAGCTTTGGATTTGGTTAAAAGGGGAATTGCTCTAATTTGAATAAAGCAATAGCTTCCTCGCTTTTGTTTGTTATGAGTAAAACAGTTCACTGAATCAGTCGCTTTTAAGATGGACAAAACATCCCTCAAAACTGCCTAACTCATTATGCCCTTCAACGCAAATCCCATGATTCTCACTCCCTGTAGAAAGTGCTTGCCTCAATTCCACCTGTATAGTTGAACTTCTGTACCACGTGAAAGGCAAGTGGCAAAAACACGAACAAAGAACTGAACTGAATTGCGTGAACATATTGTTGAAAACCTTTGGGGGTTAGAAAAGGATGCTTTATATCTCTGTAAGCCAATAGCTATGGTGTTGTTGCTTTATTATCACATAAACACAAGGAGCTGGTTGCATCTTTTAGTTCCAGTATAGAAAATAATTATTCTTTTATAGAATGTAAAATGTTGGCATGACTGATGATAGATCATTCACGTGCAATTGTTCCCTGGCCCGATCATAATGCTTTGGTGAATGTTGCCTCTAATGTGAGGAAGAATGTTGACTGAAGTACTGGGACATGTGAATGCAAAATTGCAGGCTTATCAACATGAGCTCTAATATGCGGAAAGGGCTGCAAGATTGTCATTGATCAGATAAGTACGTAAATTGTCTTTTGCATGACAAGTGCACTGGAGTACAGCATCTGATGTGACCAGTTATGGTATTTCTGAGAAATAATAAGGATGGAGCAATGAAACTAGTTAAAGGATTTTCAGCAATGGAGACTCGGAAACAAAAGCTTACACAGCACTTTACAAGTTTTGTTTATACAATCTAGAAACGAATGGCCAGATGGAGAGGATGAACAAAACATAAGGAAGTTGATTCAGGTGGCTTTTAGAGCAAAGTTCTTTTAGACAAAATCTTGACAAGGTGCACAGGCCCACCTATTGTTCATTTGAGTTGCTGAGGTGAAGGATGTGTGCAAAGAAGTTACACGTTGGTAGAATATGGGAACACATGTGAGTAAGAGGAGGTTACAAAGTTTGACTGGTATTTGACTAGGTGTGTATAAAGTGCGTAGTGTTAGTGGTGCAGAATCCATATAGCCTGATGCCCAGGACATATTGTTTCAGCTCATGGACAACAAATTCACATGTTTATTTTGTCTGGGGGACAGGTGGGTCTAGGCCCCTGTGGCGTGGGTCCCTTGGTTGCCAGTTTATGGGGATCACTTGAGGTGATACTTTCAACTACGTTATGGGAAACATGAAAATTTACAAGCATTGGCAAAGCCAACCAAACCAAATTTGAAGGTCAGTCTTTTGAGTTTGTCAATGCATGTCTTGTTTTGACATGGCTTTTGTTCAACTTTATTGTTGTGAGAGCTGCCAGGACCTCACCATTATCACAAACATTGGAAAAAAGCAAAACTATTTTTGGTCTCAAAAAGCAAACATGACCACAGTGGTTCCTGGCACTGAAGAAAACTACTTTGTGTGCCAATATGCTCTTTGCGAAAGATCAGAATGTTATCACCCACAGTAAAGCCAGATGTTAAAAGGATAGAGAGAGAAATAGAATGTTTATAAAAACAAAAGCTCCTGGTTAACACCAGACCTAATTAGGGGCCTAATTCTTAAAAAAAGTCACAAAATCACACCTAATGTCTTTGCATTAGTGCATAAATATGGCTTTCATGTACAAGAATTTACAAAAGTAGACCACAAAATCGTACACCTAGAAAATATATGTGAACTGTATTTTAGGACGAGAAACTATGCATGTGTAGATTTGCACATACAAAAATATTTTGAGCGTTTACAAGCTCACTTTCCCTACAATCACATTTTCCCAACCCTGGAAGAACTTCTACTTCTGCCCTTGTCAGGGGTAAATTTCCAAACTTTCTCAGTATGGAAAAAAAAGGAGAACAGCTGGTGAAAATCCTTAAAACAAGCAGGTTAGTAGGTTTGCACTGACTTAAAGGCATTCCAACCCTGGAACTGTTGCTTACTGCTTCCTCCAGGCCCAGCATGTGGACCTTCGGAAAGGTGGCAAATAATGGAAATTGCTAGTATTCAGCCCATAGCATAGTATTAGCCCTGGCTTAATCATATAGGCTGTTATCAGAGCTCTTATATAATGACATTGCTACCATAATTTGTCTGCGCACTACATGGCACCAAAGGGACAAGTAGATTTTTTTACAGGACAATTAGATTTATGAAGCAACTTCTCCCAGGGACAAGTAGATTTTTTTTTAATTCCACACCCCTGATAAGAGTATATAAAATTGTACTAAATAAAAGAATGTGGTGAATGTTTTGAGAATTGTAGTGTCGATTTATTAGTGTCTCTGCATATGGAAGTACAGGAAACAGTTAAGTTTGTGATTATTTTATGGATAGTTGGTAATGTGCTTTGAATCTGTATGTTTTGAACATTTGTTTTTGCAAATATGAAAGATGAGTAGTGTATAGTTCTTGTGTTGTGTTTTAGGTGGTGAAATGTGTGTGCACGTACATCATCATGGTGGGAGCACTTCCATCAGAAACTAATGCTAAGTGGGAACCATGTTTTGTATCATTGGCATTCATTGCTTATCTTTCGACAACTGAGACCTGGTCTTTTCCACACTGAAAATTCCCAGCATCACTTATGACAGATTACCTGTGCCTGGGAGTCATAACCGAAAATAATACAGATTGTGTTTTAAAAATTAAAAAGCATAGCCACTTATGACTTAAAACACTTGCATTGGAGGAGACTTTTACATTGTTATTGGTAAAAGACTTCAATGAAAATGCTGCAGTAAACGTTTTTGAATTAAATAAAGTATCAGGTTATTAATATAATGAATCCAATATGATCGCCATGCCATTCTTAAGAGCATGTTTTCAAGGTCTGTGAATTCAATAGAAACTGTTAATAAGGCACTTAAGGTTAGAAATAAAAAGAAATTTCAGTAAACATTTGCATCATATTATAGCTCTTGCCCTTGTAGAAACAATGGTGACGGAGTACCCTTTCCACCAAACTGAAGGTCCGCCTGCCTAATTTACAGTGAAGTGAACTGTACGTATGAGGGGACATGGCCTGGTGCCAATGGAAACAGTCACAGCCTGAAGATCTCCCTGTGGTACCTTGGCTATCGACTGCCAGCCTGCTGCAATCCTGATCCCTTGGCCCCCTAGACTCTAATGCCCTTCTTTCCCCTTGCTGGGGGCTGCTGTGGAGTGGTGACTGCCCCATCAGAGCCAGGGGAAATGGGTGAATCTCTGAAATCGGGGTGACAGCGCGGCATCACTGGCAGGATGGAGGCAGCCCACACTGCTTGAAGAATCATGGCTGCAGTGGCAACTGCGCCTGATCATTAGGAAGTGATTCAGACTCCAGGAGGCTGTGCCTTAAAAGAGATGCTGAGATGGTGAATCCCAGGCCCGCTACTGCTTGGAGGTGCTTCAGGACGCAGATCTCTGTGGCCTGAAGCTACACAATGGTGGGGCAGGAGAGGTGGATGCAGCCTGCTGTGGCAGCTGCTGACAGGGGCACCAAGATGTTGAAGTGGTGCACCAGCAGGATCTCATGAATGTAGGATGTGGGCCCACCCCCAAAAAAACTTGGGCGCCTGGCATTCGCATCAGTGAGATGGGACAGAGCTGTGGGGCTGTGCTGTGTGGGCCGGGCCTGACTGGACCGTGAGTGTGCTCTTATGCCAGGTGACCACCAGGTGAAACAGGCCAAAACACTATATTGACTGTTGGTCATGGCTGGGTCTCCGGCCTACAGGAGGGACCAATGGAAATGCCTTGGAGGATGCTGCATCTTCAGTGAGGCTTTATTGTGGAACCCCATTGGGCTTTAAAAAGTACACTTTTTCTACATTGGCACCCCTGCAGGAAATAACAAGCTGAAACTCTGCTAGCCTTGAGGGGGGCACGGTGGCCCTGTTCATCGCTGCCCTTCCTGCATCGGTCATGGGCAGGCACTCCAGACTGAAGGCTCGGGGAAACCCTAAGCGACTGGAGAATCCCTTCCACAGTGACATCCAGGACAGGGAACATCACACCCTTAGCCATGGAGGTTGGTAGTCCTCTGCCATCCTGGACACTATCTCTCTGGCAACCAAGGATACCAGGGAGGCTTTGGAGCAAAAGACAGATGCAGTGGTTGTGGATGTGTGATTATTGTGCGATGATCAATGTAAACTGGCGGACAGGGTCTCAACAAATGAAAAAGTGGTTGGGGACATCTCGCCAGAAATGGGAAGCTGGCACCATTGGTGGAGAGAACAAAGCTGTTGGAGTACCACACTGAAGAGGCTGAAAACAGGGCCCGGAAAAGTAATATACTCATGGTTAGCTTAACTGAGAGGGCTGAAGGGAGTAATATGTAGGGATGGGCAGAACTCGTGGAGTTCTATTTGGTGGAATTCTGCAGAGTTATCTAACATCTCAGTGAAAGTCTGCAGAGTTCCACGTGCAGCAGAATGCCACCGCCTGGTCCTAGCAAGCATATATTTATCAAAGAAAAACCTCAAGCACACTATTTAAGTGTCAATTACATTGGAAATGTGTACATTTGCCAGTGCCTCGTCTATGGCCACCGTGATGCAAGGCTATCTTGTCCACACATCAGACACACAGTGAACCCTGCAGATGCAGATAGTGCTCATTAAAAACCAAGATGCCCCAAGCGAGGCAGCGTTGCTGCGGATCTGCACCACATCGCGCATCCCTGATGTCATCATGTTACTGTAGCACAATTTCTTCTGTGATAGCAGAAGCAGCTAGCAATATGGGCTGAGGTTTGACCAATGTGTTAAAAGAGTCCACCAGAATTTAATATCATGGCCTCATTTTTTAGTCTACATTTGAAAGTTCTACTCTTTGACACAAATTGTCTCCTCCCTCCGTCGACTGCCCCCCCAAATCACCCCTCTTTCCTGCCCCTGCACAAATGTAAAGAATCAAATTCCTCCCTAAGTAGTTCACAGAGCAGTAATTATACAGGACACCATTCTTCAAAAGCAAGATTACTTTAATCATTCCAGATACACAGTCACTAAATTACAAGCTGAGGAGATATATCTAGTAAATATGAATACAAATAAAATAGCACTTCTTATAATTAAGCGTTTTTCTGTATATTACATTTCCACAAATGCTATTTTGCTCCTAATCCTTGGTCAGTAGTGACTTCAGCTGCAGCAAATGTTGTTGCACTTATGTTTAATCGCACACGAAATGTGTGTTACTTTAAAACACACATACCCTCAAATAACCAACTGGAATCAACTAGAACCCCCATAGTTTTTAATACATGTTCCTAATCCACATGCAGCAATCGGATCGCATCTAGTAAAAACATTTCTAACTGGCCTACTGGAATCGGTATTAAGGGGTTTGTAGCAAAGTCTCAGAACTTTGAATGTACAAAAAATAAAGCAGTGCAATGCCTTACCCCAGCAGTTTGAGGCCTGTCTGTCTGGCGATCTAATTTCCCCGTGCCCGACTGCACAGTCCCCCCAACCACCCCCCCCACAGCTGTTCTGCCACTATGACCATACTTCTCCCGGTATTGCAAGAAGTTTGTGTGAAGTCTTCGGGATATTATCTCCTGTTTCACATCAGGCCTTTAGGAGACAAGTACAATTTAAGTGTCAAATAAATTACAATTGTGAGCATTTGACAGTGCTTCATCGGTGGCCGCTGTGGTGCAAGGTTGACTTGTCCAATTGTCTGACACACAGCAAGCTCAGCAGATGCAGATCCTACTCATTAAAAAAACAGTATTCCCCGAGCGTGGCAGCGTTGCCGCAGATCTGCACCGCAACACGCGTCCCCCAGCTTCATGGCGCCGTGTTACTGTAGCACAATTCCATCAATGACAGAAGCAGCTAGCGACATGGGCTTACGTTTAACCAATGTGTTAAAAGAGTGCACCAGAATTTAAGATCGTAGCCTAATTTTTAAGTCTGTTTTCGAAAGGTCTACTCTTTGACACAAATTGTCTCCTCCCTCCATCCGCTGTTCCTCTAAATCCCCCCCTTTCCCGCCGCCCCACACAGAAAGAATTCAATTCCTTTCTGTTAGAAATGGGGTCTCTGGTTGGCAGTCAGTATGCACTCTGTCCAAGGAGAGACCCTCACTCTAGTCAGGGTAAGGGAGATACACTCCTAGTATAACCCCTGCTCACCCCCTTGGTAGCCTGGCACAAGCAGTCAGGCTTATCTTAGAGGCAATGTGTAAAGTATTTGTACCAACAGACACAGTAATACAGTGAAAACACTACAAAATGGAAACCACACCAGTTTAGACAAATAGGCAATATGTGTGTAATTCAAACAAGACCAAGACAACAAAAATCCAACATACACAAGTAAAGTTATGCATTTTTTAAATAATAAGAGTCTTACTCTATAGAAAACAGTGGAAATGTTGATTTTACACTAAGTACCAAGTTTGCATCAAAAATAAAGCCGCACGGGCGAGAGTGCATAGCAAAAGACAGCAATGCATCAATTCCTTACTCGCAAGTGAGGCCGTTGGCCATTCTTCTCCGGTCGGGTAGGCGATGCATTATTTTTTTCTCCCGTAAGAGAGTGATGTGTTAATTTCCAGATGGGGCACCTCGGATCTGCACAGGTTCACAGTGATTTTGACACCCAGTGATGATGCGTGTGAAATCAGGACATACGGTGAAGGAAAACCGTGCTACGTGGGGTTTGCGTCATTTTCAGCAGCCGCAAGCGGGTGTTGCGTTGTTTCTCCAGCTGTGATGCAGGTGATGCTTCGATTTCCCAGCTGCGATGCAGGTGGTGTGTCGATTTCAGCAGCGAGGCGGGTGGTGTGTAGTTTTTACAGCCACGTTGCAGATGGTGCATCAAAATTTTCCCTGCATGGCATCCTGTGTGTGGATTTCAGGCCTTGTTCTACCAGCTTCACCTTTCAAGGGCCCAGGGACTGGATAGGGCACCACTTGGCTGGGGTGGAGTCTCAGCAGACAGTCCACGTGCTGGTAGAGGCAGTCTTTGATGGCCCTGAGACTTCACAACAGGAGGCAAGCTCAGTCCAAGCCCCTGGAGACACTTCACAAGCAGGAATTTACCACAAAGTCCAGTCTTTGTCCTCTTTCAGGTGGAAGCAGTAACTGCAGGTCAACCCAGCAAAGCACAGTCACAGGCAAAGGGGCAGTACTCCTCCTCCAGTTCTTCAGCTCTTCTCCTTGGCAGAGGTTCTTCTTGGTTCCATTAGTATTCTGAAAATCTGGGGTTTGGGGTCCACTAATTATACCCCTTTCTTCCTTTGAAGTAGGCAAACTTCAAAGGAAAGTCTCTTTTGTTCACAAGATCATGCCTTGCCCAGGCCTCACTCCAGACTCACACCAGGGGGTTGGAGACTGCATTGTGAGAAGGCAGGCACAGCCCCTTCAGGTGTAAGTGACCACTCCTCCCTCCACTCCAGCCCAGATGGCCGACCAGGATATGCAGGCTATACCCCAGCTCCCTTTGTGTCACTGTCTAGAGAGTATTCACAAACAGCCCAACTGTCAGTCTGACCCAGACAGGCAATCCACAAACAGGCAGAGTCACAAAATGGTTTAAACAAGAAAATGCCCACTTTCTAAAAGTGGCATTTTCAAACTAACAATCTAAAAACCACCTTCACCAAAAGATGTATTTTTAAATTGTGAGTTCAAAGACCCCAAACTCCGAATGTTTATCTGCTCCCAAAGGGAAACTACACTTAAAAGTTATTTAAAGGCAGCTCCCTTTTTAACCTATGAGAGAGATAGGCCTTGCAACAGTGAAAACCTAATTTGGCAGTGTTTAACTGTTAGGACACATAAAACACATCAATGCTGTCCCAACATTAACATACACTACTCCCTGCCCATGGGGGTACCTAGGGCCTACCTTAGGGGTGCCTTACATGTAAAACAAAATGGGTAGGTTTGGGCCTTACAAGTGGGTACACTTGCCAGGTCGAATTGGGAGATTAAAACTGCACACACACACACACACACTGCAGTGGCAGGTCGTAGCCATGTTTACAGGGCTACTCAAGTAGGTGGCATAACCAGTTCTGCAGGCCTACTAGTAGCCTTTGATTTACAGGCCCTGGGCACCTCTAGTGCACTTTACTAGGGACATACTAGTAAATCAAATATGCCAATCATGGAAAAGCCAATTACACATACAATTTTTCTAAGGGAGCACTTGCACTTTAGCACTGGTCAGCAGTGGTAAAAGTGCCCAGAGTACCAAAACCAGCAAACACAAAGTCCAGCACACAGTCAAAACAGATGAAGCAGAGGCAAAATAGACAGGGGAGGCCATGCCAAGGATACACTGACACTTCCTAAGCAGTTTGCAGTAATTATGCAGAGTGCTATTCTTCAAAAGCAAGATGACTTTAATCATTCCAGACACATAGGTGGTCATTCTGACCTCGGCGGTAAAAGGCGCCTACCGCCGGTCAGAAATCCTCCATAATTCCGCCGCGGTCGCGGTAACCCGCCACGGTCATTCTGACCCGCAGTAGCCAAACCTCCGAAAATCCGACAGCCACAACAGACCGCCAGACCAGCGGTCGGCGGAAAAGTGGAGGTGACCAAACCTCCACCGTCACGCCAACAGAAATACGCCCATGCCATTACGACCCACGAATCCACGCAGCGGTCTTTCAAACGCGGTTTTCCATTGGCGGTACACACCGCCGCGGTCAGAATACACACAAACGAACAAAACTCAGCCACATTGGCCGATTTGAATTCCACACACCTGATACACATACACACACCACTCCCACACACACAATACAATATAAAACACACACCCACATCACCCACAAACCCCTACGACAAAAAATTCAGAAAGAAGCACTGAGAGACACAGCAGCGATCACAGAATACCATCACACAGAGGCACACTACACCATCACCCACACAATATCCACACACAAAACAACACACACCACCACACTCAACACACTTAACTACACATACTCCACCCCACACATCATACACACCACTCCATGGCACCCCAAAGACACCCCCGCTTCTCAGACGAAGAACTCAGGGTCATGGTGGAGGAAATCGTTCGGGTAGAGCCCCAGCTCTTCGGCACACTGGTCCAATACACCAGCATTGCCCGGAGGACGGAGCTATGGCAGAGGATTGTCGACAGGGTCAACGCTGTGGGACAGCACCCCAGAAATCGGGAAGACATCAGGAAGCGATGGAACGACCTACGGGGGAAGGTGCGTTCCATGGTATCCAGGCACAACATCGCCGTGCAGAAGACTGGCGGAGGACCCCCACCTCAACCCCCACAATTTACAACATGGGAGGAGGAAGTCTTGAACATCCTGCATCCTGACGGCCTCGCAGGAGTCGGCGGAGGAATGGATACTGGTAAGTTGAAGCTTCACTACTGCTTCCCCCCCACCTGCATGCCAAATCATACCCCAACCCTCACCCCCATCCTCGAACCCCACCCTCACCCCCACCCCCATCCTCACCCCCACCCTCACCCTCACCACCATCCTCACCCCCACCACCATCCTCACCCCCACCACCATCCTCACCCCCACCCCCAGCACACCTATTCCCTGCCAATGTCTCACCATCACAACCCACACATCCCAAAACCTAGGCCTGCATGCGTCCACTAAGCATGGACACCCATCACCAAAGCATGCCCAATGCATATACACATCCCCCCCACAAGCCACCCTCACCAAAGCCCCCACACACGAATGCCAGCACTTGGGGACACGGGAACCCACAGATACACCCATATGCCACACATTGAAACTATAACCATACCTCTATACCCCTGCAGGACCCGACCGTCAACACACCGCCACGGAGGGCCCAGAATTCTCCACACCCCCCACCCAAGAGGCCGTCAGCGATGACAGCAGCTCTGTCGACCTGGACACCGATGACCAGCCCGGACCATCGGGGACCTCTGGACAGTCGGTTCCCCTCACACAGGCACAGGCCACTACAGACCCAAACCCCTCTGGGAACACCAGCACAGCTCCCACCCAGCGGGCCCATGCCTCTGTCTCCAGGGCGCGTCAATCTGCGGTGTGTCTACCACTACAGGGCACCCAGGATAACCCACCACCCCAACAACAACAGGGACCTGGGGGCAGTGGTAGTGGGCACACCGGCCAGGGGGCAGAGGCCCAGGGAAACAGGGCAACTCGGAGGGCAGCTGTGCGACAGGGGGGGGACGGGTCCAGGGAACCCACTCTCCACGAGGCCCTCACCACCATCATGGGAGCATACAACCGCTCCCAGGAGACGATGGCGACGGTACTGGCCCGGTTCCAGGAGATCCAGGTACTGCAGGAGGAACACTATCGGGGGTACAGGGAGGACATCAGAGCCCTCACCTCCACCCTGGTTACCATGGTAGGGCTGCTGCAGGACCTCATCAACACCAGGACGGACACTCAACAACAACAAAGGGCCCCTGCCACTAGCCTGGACCAAGAACAGCCAACCACCTCCGCCGGCGCTAGTGGACAGGAGGCCCCCGCACAACAGCAGCCCACCAGACCCCCACCTCCTGCAGGAGAAGAACCACCCCGCAAGAGGGCCCTGAGATCTCGCAAGAAGACAGAGTAGGATGTCAAGACCCCCGCCAGCAAAGGATACCACCTGATGTCATCCCACTGTCCCACATTGTCACCCTGTCCATCCTTGAACTGCCCATGCTCCATCTCTCCACAGGCCTCTGGACAATGCACCTGTGTGACTGTTACTCTGGACTCTGCCATGGACATTCCTTCACCATAGCCCCCACCCACTTGAAACCACCCATCCCATTTTGAGCACTGAAATAAACACCCATTTAGCACAAAACTATCTGGAGTCTGGCTGTGATTTCAAAATATTGTAATTGACATGACAGTGCAAATATGTCCTTGTACATAGTGAAGTCAACAAACAGCTGCCACAAAGCTGTAGTCCATGGGGAAATGAAGCACAGGACTCGTAGTGGGGACCCCAGATCTGAAATAGGGAGGGAAAAGCCACAACTCAGTCATCATACACTGGGGCAAATAGACAGGCAGCAGAGATGCAGGAGAGTAGTTCACATTTACTAAATTATGTTTGAATTGTTACCTGTGTCCTATTGGAAGTACTGTTCAATGATTCTGTCCCTGTTGTCTGTTTCAGCCCCGTCGTCTTCCTCCTCGTCACTCTCCACAGGTTCCACAGCTGCCACTACACCACCGTCTCGACCATCCTCCTGCAGGAAAGGCACCTGGCGGCGCAAAGCCAGGTTGTGAAGCATGCAGCAGGCCACGATGATGTGACACACCTTCTTAGGTGAGTACATTAGGGATCCACCTGTCATATGCAGGCACCTAAACCTGGCCTTTAGGAGGCCAAAGGTGCGTTCGATCACCCTCCTAGTACGCCCATGGGCCTCATTGTACCGTTCCTCTGCCCTGGTCCGGGGATTCCTTACTGGGGTCAGTAGCCACGACAGGTTGGGGTACCCAGAGTCCCCCAATAGCCATACACGGTGTCTCTCTAGCTGTTCCATCACGTAAGGGATGCTGCTATTCCTCAGGATGTAGGCGTCATGCACTGACCCAGGGAACTTGGCATTTACATGCGAGATGTACTGGTCAGCCAAACACACCACCTGGATGTTCATGGAATGGTAACTTTTTCTGTTCCTGTACACCTGCTCCCTGTCTCTTGGGGGAACCAAAGCCACATGGGTCCCATCAATGGCACCAATGACGTTGGGAATATGTCCAAGGGCGTAGAAATCACCCTTCACTGTAGCCAATTCGCCCACCTCAGGGAAAATGATGTAGCTCCTCACGTATTTCATCAGGGCAGACAACACTCTGGATAACACCTTCGAAAACATGGGCTGAGACATCCCAGAAGCAATTCCCACTGTTGTCTGAAATGACCCACTTGCCAGGAAATGGAGTACTGACAGGACCTGCACCAGAGGGAGAATCCCTGTGGGTTGGCGGATGGGGGACATCAGGTCGGGCTCCAGCTGGGCACACAGTTCATGTATAGTGGCACGGTCAAGCCGGTAGGTCAGGATAATGTGGCGTTCTTCCATTGTCGACAGGTCCACCAGCGGTCGGTACACGCGAGGATTCATCCGTCTCCTCGCCAAACCCAGCGGACGGTGCCTAGGAAGGACAACATGGAGCACAGAGTCAAGCAACCCACAGGTACGTACTCACAGCTTGCACAGTAAACAATTCTCTATGCAGTGAATGGCGTGTCTGAGTGGCTATGCAAGGCCTAGGCCTGTGTGACGCAGTTGAAATTGAGCCATGTGGACCCTCGAAATGGCGGCTGCCTGACCTGTGAAGTGTGACAATGGGATGTGAGGTCAATGCGCTGGCGTGGCACACCGCGGCGGTCGGCGGTCGAAGACCGCGGCGCGAAGCCGCATTGGTTAACATTGAAGCCTATGGGTTTCAGGAGCCAATGGCGAAGGGCGCCGGCGGTGGCGGTACGCCCCGCCGCGGACGTGACCGCCATTTCCTATCTACTTATCCACTTGCGACTTGAACTTTCACAGGAGAGGACCTATACTGCAAGTGTTGCTGTGACCTCGGTCTGGAAGGGACAATGGCTGCTGCGACTGGGGAAAGGGCCCCTGCCTTCACTGGAGAGGAGTTGGAGAAACTTGTGGATGGGGTCCTCCCCCAGTATGCGCTACTCTACGGTCCTCCAGACCAACAAGTGAGATTAATTCAATATGGATTTGGGGCCACTTGCTGGCTTGGGGGCCTGGTGGGGGGCCTGGCGGGGATGGGGGGCATGTTGGGGCTGGCGGGGGACCTGGCGGGGGGCCTGGCGGGGATGGGGGGCATGTTGGGCCTGGCGGGGGGCCTGGCGGGGATGGGGGGCATGTTGGGCCTGGCGGGGGGCCTGGCGGGGATGGGGGGCATGTTGGGCCTGGCAGGGGGCCTGGCGGGGGGCCTGGCGGGGATGGGGGGCATGTTGGGCCTGGCGGGGGGCCTGGCGGGGATGGGGGGCATGTTGGGCCTGGCGGGGGGCCTGGCGGGGATGGGGGGCATGTTGGGCCTGGCGGGGGGCCTGGCCGGGGGCCTGGCGGGGATGGGGGGCATGTTGGGCCTGGCGGGGGGCCTGGCGGGGGGCCTGGCGGGGATGGGGGGCGTTGGGCCACTGGCAACGAAAATGCAGACAAACTTGAACGTGGTATTTCTCCCTCCCTGTACGTGTCACATAGGTCCGCGCCCATGAGAAGATCGGGATTTGGCGTGCCATCGCCAAGGAAGTCCGGACCCTGGGGGTCCACCATCGACGGGGCACCCACTGCCGCAAGAGGTGGGAGGACATCCGCCGCGGGACCAAGAAGACCGCCGAGTCTCTGCTGGGGATGGCCTCCCAACGTAGGCGGGGTGCCTGCCGTCAACTGACCCCCCTGATGTTCCAGATCCTGGCGGTGGCCTACCCTGATTTGGATGGGCGCGTGAGGGCAGCACAGCAGACACAAGGGGGTGAGTACAAGCATCATCTACTCTGTTGTCGCGCAGTGGAGGTGTCTGGGTGGGGGAGGAGGGCTGTGGGTCCCCCTAGGCCAGGGCAATATCTGTAGGCTGGGCACCCCCGTAAGCCCCTGTGTCCCCAGCCACCACCCTCAGTAGTGTGTCAGTACAGCCATCCCTGGGCCGTGTCACCCATGGGTGCAGTTGTCAACTCTAGGCGTGTAGGGCATGTTCCACGGAATGCGTAGCGGACCCCAAGTGCGCAACTTAGTGCAGGGGGCATCTGTGTCTGTCATGTCCGCTAACTGTACCGGTGATCCATGTACTCAAAATCTCTTTATTTCTCTCCCCCCCCCCCTTTTTGTTTGTCTTTCTGTGCTTGTGTGCATCAGCATCATCAGGCGGAGGAGAAGTGGCATCGGGGCAGGAGGGAGCAGCATCTCACATGGCCCAGGAGGGCCATGCCACAGAGTCTGACTGGACCAGTGAGACGGAGGGCGAGGGGAGCTCCACAACGGGGACGACTGGACCCTGCAGCGACACGGACACGTCCTCGGAAGGGAGCTCCCTTGCGGGGGTGGCACCATCCGTGCCCCCCGCCATTACAGGTACAGCCGCCACCCAGCGCACCATCTCCGCCCTCCCAGCAGCCCCTCAGCGTTCGCCCCGTGCCCGCTCTGCCAGGAAGCCGGGCATCTCCTTCGCCCCAGGCACCTCAGGCCCTGCCCCTGTTACCCCCGCTGCCCTCAGTGAGGAGGTCATTGACCTCCTCCGAACGCTCATTGTTGGGCAGACTACCCTTTTGAATGCCATCCAGGGGGTGGAGAGGGAGGTTCATCGCAGCAATGCGTACCTGGAGGGCATTCATTCGGGTCAGGCTGCCCATCAGCGATCGTTCCAGGCTCTGGCCTCAGCACTGACGGCAGCCATTGTCCCTGTCTCCTGCCTCCCTCTACTAACTCCCTCCTCCCAGTCTCCTGTTCCTCTGCCTGTCCCACCCACACCATCAGACCAGCCTGCACACACCTCAACACCCAAGAGCAGCTCATCCAAACATAAGCACCACAGATCACGCAGACATTCACACAAGCAACATTCCGATGCAGACATGCCAACAGTCACTACCACCTCTGTGACCCCCACCTCCTCGTCTCCCTCCTCCCTCCCTGTGACGTCTACACTCACACCTTCATTCACCTCACCATCAGCCAGTGTTTCCATCACCAGCATACCCTCCACTCCAGTCCGCACACGTGCAGTCACCACCCCCACTGACATTTACACGTCCCCTGTGTCCTCTCCCACTGTGTCTGTCACCCCCTCTTCCACACCACACAAACGCACCCACCCACCCACCCAACAGCCATCCACCTCACGACAGCCTCCCGCTCCTGCACCTGCACCCAAAGACAGCAAACTTGTCTCGCCTACAACCACATCCTCTCCCTCCACTCCCATACCCACTGTACCTACCACTCTCCATTGTCCCAAGAAAATCTATCTCTCTACTGCTACCTTCTTTCCTGACCCTGAGCCCCCCCCTCCTTCTCGTCGGGGTAAAAAGAGCACCTCAGCCACCACCAGCCCTGCAGCCCTCTTGACAAGGGTGCAGGGGTATTGGAGCCCACCAGCCCGCAGGTCTGGATCTTCGCCCAGCAGCAAGGGGACAGCCAGCCCACCCCCTGGGAAGAGGAGCAGAAGGCGGAAGGGCCGCCGCCGGAGCCCGGATTCGATATCCCCCCAGGACACTAGCCAGCCACCGTCAACAGCCACAACTCCAAAGGGAGGAAAGGGCCACAGACTCCCGACTAAGGAGGGCAAGGGCAGCAAGGCGGAGAAGTCAGGCAGCAGGCCTGCTGCCCATGGAGGACCCGTCACAGCTGCCCAGGAGGAGCCCGCAACCCCCATAGCCGCTGCCCCGGGAGGAACCGGCACAGCTGCCCCAGGAGAGCCCACCACCCCCATAGCCGCTGCCCAGGGAGGACCCAGCCCAGCTGGCCAGGAGGGCCCCACCACCCACAGCCCAGGTGGGCATTGAAGGAGCACCATCCCCGCTGCCCAGGAGGGCACCACCAGGCAATGAGCAGTTGGCCATAGAATGGCCGCCGTCTCCAGCACCGCTCCGCTGGGGACCGCCGTCTCAAGAACCGCTGAACTGGGCCCTTCAAGGCAAGAACCGCTGAACTGGGCCCTTCAAGGCAAGAACCGCTGAACTGGGCCCTTCAAGGCAAGAACTGCTGAACTGGGCCCTTCAAGGCAAGAACCGCTGAACTGGGCCCCGCCGTCTCCAGCACCGCTCCGCTGGGGACCGCCGTCTCAAGAACCGCTGAACTGGTCCCTTCAAGGCAAGAACCGCTGAACTGGGCCCTTCCAGGCAGGAACCGCTGGCCCTTTGGCAGACGTGGCAGGGCAGGATCTGTCTCGGGCAGGGCTGCAGGATGTCCTCTGGCCAACATGCCTCCTCCAGTGGTAGTGGAGTCTGTTATGGACTGTTTGGACTGTGGCTTTGCTCTCCCCAGGATGGCCCAGTGGGCAGGCCACCCACTGTATGGACTGTTTGGACTGTGGCTTTGCTCTCCCCTGGATGGCCCAGTGGGCAGGCCACCCACTGTATGGACTGTTTGGACTGTGGCTTTGCTCTCCCCAGGATGGCTCAGTGGGCAGGCCACCCACTGTATGGACTGTATGGACTGTGGCTTTGCTCTCCCCAGGATGGGCCAGTGGTCATGGAGTCCCCTCGTGGATCTGGCGTCGTGTACTCAAGTGGCTGAGGTGCCCCCCCTTCCCTTCCCCCTGAGGTGCCTGTCCTTTTTTCTTTCTGATGCCCCTGCAGTGTTCTCTCCGTGGAGTTCTTGTCGTGGGACTGGGCCTTGCCCCTTTGCTCAGGACCCCTGTGGTCCACGGACAGTGGTTGGACTACATTTAGTAGCTGTATATATTTTGTACATAGTTTATTTATTTATTTGGATTACTGCTGTCCATTTTTCAATATATCTGCCCGTTTGAGATCTCTTCTTTTGGTCTTTGCATTATTTCGGAAGGGGGGGGTTTGTGGGTTGTGACAGTGATCTGTGGGAATGCATTGATGTGTGTGTTGTAGTGGGTGTGGGTGGGTGGGTGTGTGCCGGTAATCTTTTCCCTCCCCTGTGTCGTAGGTGCAGTACTCACCGATGTCTTCCACGCCGCCGGGCATGCTCCTGGTACAGGAGCAGGTATAGGAGTGCGGGGATGACCTGCAACTCGGGTTCCATACTGCCGGAATCTCGCGTGGTGTATGTGGAGGTGAGCGTTTTCCCGTTCGTAGTCTGTTTCCGCCGTGTTTTTATCGGCGGTGCTCCCGCCCCGGAAAAGGTGGCGGATTGGTGGGTCGTGATAGGGTGGGCGGTACATTGTCTGCCGCCTGGCTGTTGGTGGGGACCGCCACGCTGTTTGTTTGTTCCGCCGTGGAGGGCGGAGTGTTAATGCGGCGGGCTGTGTTGGCGGTTCCCGCCAGGGTCAGAATTGCATATTTTGGACCGCCGGCCTGTTGGCGGGTTGGCCGCCGCTTTATCACCGACCGCCAGGGTCAGAATGAGGGCCATAGTTACTAAATAAACAGCCGAGGACATCTATCTAGTAAACATGAATGCACTCAAAATAGCACTTATTGTAATTCAGCATTTTTGCGTATATTATCACATTTCCACAAACACTATTGTCCTCCTAATCGTTGGTTAATAGTGACTACAGCTGCAGGAAATGTTGTTGCACTTATCTTAATCGCACACAAAATGTGCATTATTTTTAAATACGTATACAATCATACTCAATAGATGCAATAATACATAAAAAAAACATTTTCAATAAGCAACTGGAATCAACCAGAACTTCCCCCATAGTTTTAAATATATGTTCAAAATACGCATGCAGGAATCAGATGGTATCCAGGAGAAACTATATGTAACTCATCTACTGGAATTGGTATTAGGTGGCTTGTAGCAAAGTCTCCGTACCTTCACCAGATAAAGAATGAATCAGTGCAATGTCTTACCCCAGCAGTTTGAGGCCAGGTCTGATTGGTGGTCATATTTCCTTTTGCCCGACTGTACAGTTCCCCCTCACAGCTTTCCTGCCAATCTGATCATACTTCTCCCAGCATGGCAAGAAGTTTGCATGAAGTCTTGGAGACGTTATCTCCTGTTTCAATTCAAGCCTTTAGGAGAATGCTAATGTGCAGTGTGGGGTGTGTGGGTAGAAACAACTAGAGGTGGAAGTTAACATCTGAGTAGATGTTCTGACCATCAAAGTTATAAACTGCCAGCTTTGTGTGCAATACCTACCTCAGTAACTGGCAATGGCTTTAAGCATTTCACTGAGGACCACACCTCCCAGTGAAGTCTTCACCCTGAAGAGTCCATGTGCCCAGCAGCAGACCAGGCTATGCACACAGGCTGATCCCCCTCCATGCATACATGCAGGGCCCACTCCAGGCCCCCAAGCTAGTTCTCTCTTTCTCGCAGCAGGGAGGGGACAAATAAGCTGTTGGGTGCAAGACTGTGGATGCCCCGTCAAGTTCGTCCAACCATCAATGTAGCTCCAGCGTGCACACTCTCATCAGCCTGTAGATTTATGTGGAAGAAGCCCATGTCCATCTTGCCTTTCTCCGAGAGCTCTTGGGGCCCCACAATGCAGCGCAAAGGGGAGGAGGAAGCCCCTGCTCAACAGCACGCAGGGCAGAGGAGATGAATGGAACTAGAAAGGGGACTGAACGTAGGCCCCCAGAAAAGGAAAGAAAGATGAGTTATCTATGAAATAAGTAGATGGTGGAACTGGCGCCAGAGAACTCCTCCACAAGTTGTAGGCAGAGTTTTTGCTGAACTAGAACTGGAGTAGGCCAAACTCCGTGAACTCTGCCAGCAGAGTGGAGTTTACCACCCAAGCCTAGTAATAAGGTGCCATTTCTGGAGACATGGTTAAAGGACAAAGTAGTCCCTGAGGGTCTCCCCCCTATTCTTAACCTTGGAATGGGTCTGGCGAGACTCCTCCCATCTGAGGCGGTATCAAGCTTTCTAGTGGCCAAGCAACTTCATTATAGGGACCACATAATACACCAGGCCTGTGAAGAACTGTTGTTGGACAATTACAAAATAATGGTGTTTCCTGAATTTACTAGAGACATACAGAATCAATGGGCGTCATTTTTTCAGGCAAAGAAACGCCTCTTTCAATTGGGTCTCCAGAATGTTATGTTGTTCCCTGCAATGCTTCACCTTTCAATGGAAGGGGGAGTCAAATTTTTCATACCTCCTCAGGAAGTGTGGGACTGGATTGATAAGCAGCTGCAGTATGAGAGCTCCCTGGTGGAGGTCCAACTGATGGGGAGTGGTGGGCATCTCTGCTTGAGGAGTAGGCCTCATGGCATTGGATGGTGCGGGATCATTGGAATGTGATGGTAGCAGCAGCTACTCTATCATGGGGGCACGACCCTCTTCCAGTTCTACAGACCCGGATCCCCAGGATACAGATTCAGACCGTGTCTTGAGTTCCACTATAGACTCACGGATGTCATTATCTGACCGTTGTTGGCTGCAGCTGCTGTGTTTGGCAGGAGGTCGGGGTCACAATGGCCTCAAGGACTACAGTTTGTGCTTTTGTCTCTTGCTGCTTGTATTGTGGAAAGGGAAGTCGTGGCGGGGGCATATCACTTGTAAGTTTTCGGGTGGTTTGGGGTGCCACCAGGGGGGTTGGAGTTCGGTAGAGCTCACTCCTCTCTGTAGTTGCTTACAAGGGTTTCTTGCTTCATTTTAAAGTTTGGATGGGGAGTCTTTGCTGTACTGTCCCGGGGTGAGGGCGTCTGGGGTGTTTTTCACAGTCCATAGGGTTGCTTCAAGTTACACAGCTCTTGTCATAGTCTTTGGGGGTAGTGTTGGGAGTCTCCATTGATGTCTTCAGCCTGTTGTGTTGAAAATGCCTACAGGATGCGGGAAGTGGGCATTATGAGATAATAACCTGGAATGTCAGGGGCATGAATAAAATGTTGAAACGCTATAAGGTCCAGTCTTCTCTTAAATGAAGGGGAATACACATTGCTCTACTTCCAGAAACCCACTTGACTGCTTTTGAGGGTATAGCAGTGTGTAAGTGCTGGATGGGTCAGGTATCTTGTACTACTTATCGGCATTTGCAAGGTGAGTTCTTCTTTGAGTGCAGTCAGGGGTTCCCTTCCAGGTCCTGGGTGAGTAGACGTATAAGGCTGGACGATATGTGGTGATTAACAGTCAGTAGGAGGAGAGGGATATCACTTTTGTTAACATCTATGCTCCTAATTTGGATCAGGGTGTTTTTTTAATGATATTACAAATGCTCCTGCACCTTCTATGACCCACGCTGTGTTGATAGGGGGAGATTTTTAACTGAGTGGCGGACCTCATGCTCGTTAGATGTCATCCGCCATTGCACAATTCTCCAGTGCTCGGGTTGCATGGAAGTTTAAAGAGTGGCAGGAGCACTGAGACTCTTGGACACCAGGAGGGTTGCACACCCCCATGACAGAGATTATTCATTTTATTCTGGCCTCCATGGGCTACATGGCCATCTTGATGCCTTCTTGTGCACTCCAGATGTACATGTATCGGTTAAGAATTATGAATGTTTCCAGCACAGAGTCAGATCACAATCTCCTGGTGTTGTTCATGGCATGGCTCACCACACATATCGGTATACCCACCTGGAGATTGAAGATAGAGTTGCTCGATGACCAGGCCTTGCAACAGACAATTGAGGACAGGATTAGGCACTTTTCACAGAAAATTAACACACTGCATCCTCACCGCTACTGGAACTGGATGCCTTTAAAACAGTGACCAGGGGTTAGTGCTTGGTGGTGACGGCAGGTCCTTAGGGAAAATGAGAAGCAGTGATCTGAGAGCCTGCACTCCATCAATCCCTGCTTGATTCCAAAGAGTGATTAGCTGAGCACAGAGAGACTCTGATGTTTTGATTATCGGAAGTATATAACCAGGCCACATGCTGAGTGAGATATGTCAGGTACATTTTTGGTTTGCCTAGCTAATCCCATGAAGAAATGATCTCTCATACTGAAACTTGAAGTGGAGTTGGGGGACAAGTGTATAAACAAGGTGACAATAAGGAGCAGTTTCTTCTATACTATACTGAGTTATAAGCTGAGGGCTCTGGAGGTAGGCAGTAGGTTGTGATGGGCTTTCTCAATGCTTTGCAGCAGCACTCCCTGACCTTGGAGGAAGCAGAGGCCTTGGGTTCTGTGATTACTGTACAGGAAATTAGAGCAGCGATAAATGAGATGGCCAGGGAGAAGTTCCCAGGCTCTGATTGGCTGCCTGTGGAATTTTATGCTGTGTATGCTGAACAACTTGCACCTAGATTGGTGTAGATGTGTAATGCAGCTAAAGAGTGTAGCTCTTTGTCACAGTCCACAAGGGAGACATTGATGCTTCTGTTGCTTAAGCTTGGGCATTGACATGAAGGCATATTGCCCACTGTCAATGGTGACTGGCTGACTATAATATACTGAGTCAGGTGCTTGTGATCCGCTTGTTTCCACTTATGACCAAACTGATCCACTGGAACCCAGCAGGCTTTAAACCTGCCTGTAACACTGTACTCAATATCCGTAGACTGCTGCAAATACTGCAAGATGGGGCCTGTACAGAAGGTGACAGGGTAGTTATGGCAGTGGACATTGAGAAGGCATTGGATAGCCTGTATTGGGCGTAACTTTATGCAATAATGGGGACAATGAATCTAGGGAGAGACTTTGTGACTTGGACACGTGCTTTATTGGTAAAGTAAAAAGTACTGGTGCCGAAAATACTGCTTAGACACCCGTGGCTGGCATAAAAAAAATTCTGAGCACTAATTGCAAGATTGCGCAGTCTTGATTCCACCGCAGGCCTCTTTCATTGACTGCCAGGCACTCCCTGCTCATTATCTCACCTTTCAAGTTTCTGCTTTCTCCTTCGGTGATGGATTTTCTTTATTTCTTTTTCTCCATCTTTACGTTCTGTTTGGTTTTCCCTCTGTTGGCCTCAGGAAATGAATGTTATAGACAATTCAGTGCCGGCCCCCAAAAATAAGTGCTGGAGCCCCCCAACGGCAATCACCAGCTCATATTAAGCACTGGCGTGGACTAAACCGTTGCACTCTTATCCCACTGCACAGGTTAAAACAAGGGACATATTCTCTGATGCATATGCAGTGGGTCAGGGGCCCAGCAGGGGTGTTCACTATCACCATTGCTATTTGCATGGGTGGTGCAGCCCATAGCTCTTAAGGCACGAATGGGACAAAATTTCTACAGCATGTTGTGCTGTGGGATGTGGCATCATATTGCGTTATGAGTGGATGATGTGTTGCTCTTTTTAAAAGATGCTCCAGTGGACTTGGCAAAGCCAATGCACTTACTGGATACCTTTAGGGAGATACTGGGGCTTCATATTGATTGGCAGAAGACCAGCCTGTTTCCAGTCCAGGCACTAGTGGCTCAGCCACTGCTTCTTAAAGGATTGCAGTGGAGATATTTAGTGTGGCTAAAGAGTGTAGTTCTTTGCGGCAGTCCATGAGGGAGGCGTTGGTGGTTCTGATGCTCTAGCATGGGAGCCCCCTCTATGACATGGCGGCTTATTTCCTGCTGTCAATGCTGAATGTCGACCATAAAATGCTGAGTCAGGTGCTTGTGACCCACTTGTTGCCACATATGGCCACATTTATCCACCAAGACCAGGCAGATTTTAAACCTGCCTGTAACATGGCACTGAATATCCATAGACTGCTGCACATACTTCATGATGGGGCCTGTACAGAGGACAGCAGGGTAGTTAATGCCGCGGACATTGAGAAGGCATTTGATTGGCGCATCTTTCTGCAGTGGCCCACGTCCAGCAAAGCATAAAGTTACCTTAAGGTTTGGCTTTGATTTTAGCGAAATGCCTTCTCTCTCATAAGTGTAAAGAATCTGTGGGACGGTGGATTGATCAATGGAAGCTTGATCTCTTTAAATGGGCTGGATATGAAAGCAGTACTGTTAGACCTCACAGCCTTAGGGTCATCACCCCCAACTTTTTGCCTGCCTTCCTCCACTTTTTGACACTGTTTTTGCTGGTTTTAGGACTCTGCACACTTTACCACTGCTAACGAGTGCTAAAGTGCATATGCTCTCTCCCTTAAAACATGGTAACATTGGCTCATACCCAATTGGCATATTTAATTTACTTGTAAGACCCTAGTAAAGTGCACTGCATGTGCCCAGGGCCTGTAAATTAAATGGTACTAGTGAGCCTGCAGCACTGATTGTGCCACCACCATAAGTAGCCCCTTAACCATGTCTCAGGCCTGCCATTGCAAGGTCTGGGTGTGCAGTGTGCCTGCCACTTCGACTTGGCATTTAAAAGTACTTGCCAAGCCTTAAACTCCCCTTTTTCCTACATATGTCACCCCTAAGGTAGGCCCTAGGTAACCCATAGGGCAGAATGCTGTGTAGGTAAAAGGAAGGACATATACCTGTGTGTTTTATATGCCCTGGTAGTGGAAAACTCCTAAATTCGTTTTCCACTGCTGTGAGGCCTGCTCCTTTCATAGGCTAACATTAAGGCTACCCTCATATACTGTTTGAGTGATAGATTCTGATCAGAAAGGGATAGACAGCTCATATTTAGTATGACCAGAATGGTGATACAAAATCCTGCTTCCTGGTGAGATTGGATTTTATATTACTATTTTAGAAGTGCCACTTTTAGAAAGTGAGCATTTCTCTGCACTTAAATATTTCTGTGCCTTACAGCTTGTCTCCACTCCAAGTATGGGCTGGGGTGGTTGACAGCTTTCTTGTGCATTTCACCCAGACAACCACAAACACACAATGCTCAGTCACACCTGCACACATCTGCATACAGAATGGGTCTTCCTGGGCTAGAAGGGCAGAGGCCCTGACACTTACATTTCAAAGGACAGTGGCCTGCTCTCACACAATGGACTGGCAAAGCCCCTACTGGGACCCTGGCGGACAGGGTTGTACTGAAAAGGGAGCTTGTGCACTTCAAAAACCACTCTTTGAAGTCTCCCCCACTTCTAAGGCACTTTTGGGTGTATAAACTGGGTCCATGACCCTACCAATTTAGACACTTCTGGACACTTCAAGACTCCTCTTGGGACAGACACTCTGCCCAAAACCTGCAACCTGCCAAGAGGAACTTCCTGGCTGCCCAAAGGACTCACCTGGACTGCTTTTCTGTGAAGGACAGCTGCCTTTCTGTGGCCCTGCTGCCTTGCTGGCCTCAGGCTCTGTTGAGTAGTGCTCTCCAAGGGCTTGGATTGAGCTTGCCTCCTGTTCCTTGAAGTCTCAGGGCCTAAAAGACTTCACCAGCTAGCTTTTTGCTAGTTTCCGACTTCAGCGATGCTGGAACAACTTCAGCGACGCCAGCGACGCCACAGCCTGCTCCTGCTCCGTGGACATCGATTCCTGCAATGACTCTGGCCTGCAACACAAGTCCAACATTGTCCCAACTCCGCTGACATCACTGAGGGTCATCGCAACACTGCAAAGTCGACACTGCACGTCCTGACGGACCGGACCAGCAACCCCACCGGGTCACAAAGGATCAACGCCGTGCTGACGACAACGCATCAACTCCCCCGGCCTCCGGACGGAAGCAGCACCTCATCTCCTCCTCGCAGTGCAGGATCGACGCAGCAACTCTTCGGACTCCGTGAGAGACTGACGCCGCACCGACTCCAGTGATGCCTCTCTCCAACTCCAGTGCGACGTCCTTCATTTTCCAAAGGTATTGTACCTAGGGGTCCGTGTGACTCCGTGATCGGCACCAGTGGTGTTGGACTATTGGGAACGACTCTGTCAATGACGCTGAGATAGCCCCAGTTGGAGCTATAGTGTTTTCTAGGCGCTTTAGTTGAATTTAATCTTTAAAAATTCATAACTTTACTAATATACATTGGATTTTCATCATTTTGACCTTATTTTATTCAGATAAATATTCTCTATGTCTTTCTGTGGTGTTTCACTGTGTTGTTGCATGATTTATTACACAAATACATTTCACATTGTCTTCTAAGTTAAGCCTGACTGCTCAGTGCCAAGCTACCAGAGGGTGGGCACAGGATAATTTGGAATGTGTGTGACTTACCCTGACTAGGATTGTGGTCCCTACTTGGACAAGGGTGTACACCTTTGCCAACTAGAGACCCATTTCTAACAAGTACCCTGTTGAGTGAAGCCAAGAGAGGTAGGGATTTCATAGAGGTGGCGAGAGCATCGGAGTGTTTACTGGACGAGGTTAAAGGGGTGGACATGACATCACAGGTTAGCTATGCGGTATCCCGACTGGGACTGGGACATGCAGGTTCCTTTCTGTTTTGATTTATAGCCATGGGACTGCTAGTTTGAAGCAGTGGGTACTGGGTGGTGAGTTTCGTTCCCCTGTCCTGACGCTATCCACAAGGTGTTACGTGGCAGACTTGCCCGCCATCCGGAGCATGAGCTTTTGTACACATTGGTGCAGTAGATGTTAGACTATTGATGGACTCAGTTGGGGGAAGGAATGTTTTATTACAGGTTGAATGGTTTCCTGTGCAGTTATAGGTTAAGTGGTACTACTGATCAAGGTTGAGAGTGGCTTGTGGATGTGCATAAATGCTGGTTCCATTCTTGATGTCAGATGTGCCCACACTAGTATGATGGATGTCCATTCATGGTGACATGCTTTCTTTTTGTTTTTATTGTTGAAACATCAATAAACTTTGTTTAAATAAAGTGAACCATAAGCATGTCAGAGACAGAGACAACTCTATCTCTGTTGCTGATATACTCTTCTGACGGCCTGATGGATTAAGGGCTATCGGAGGTTTGTCTATTTGACAGCCCGCACAATTTCGAGTGGGTAGTAGAATGTGCAGTTTTTACTCTCCCTTCACTGCCATGAAAAATGTGGCATTAAGGGACAATATAAACACCTACTACATTGACTAGCGCTGGCCACTAGGCTGGCGGACACTCTAAATTTGGAGGGCGATACTCCGTCAGGGTGATGGAGTATTTTACTTCCTCAAGTGATGAAGTACAAACCATACTACTAAGTCTAAATCAGGTCTAAAGGTATATATTCTAACTTCAGTTCTAGGGTTACAACCATATCCTGATAGTTGAAGGGAGGATGGTTCTCGAACTGGAGCAAGCCGATTGTTGCTGAAACCTAAGAGCATAACATTAAATGAAGGATATTAGGCCAGATGTACAAAGCACTGGTCATAAAATACCGGTCGTTATTTGTGACATGTGCTGTATTTTGCAAGCCAACCTATGTACTAATAGTACTAATGGACCACGGCTTCCTCTTAAGCATTGTTTGTACATTCACAAGGAGGAAGAGGACCCAAGGGGACCCCTTCCCTTTTCCCTTTTGCAAATGGATTACCACCCCAACCTGGTGGTCCGTAAACTATCAATGATTTGCAACCCGATTTGGATTGCAAAACAATGTATAAATGATACAGATTTGGTATTTGGAAAGGATGACCACAACACGCCCTTCCAAATACCAAATTGATATCCATTTATGAACATCTTTAACGATTCAGAAAATGCTTCCATTCCACGAAATGCATTTAGTACATAAGCAAGCAAGTTTAAACATTGGCAAAGCCTTTGATCTTCTGATTTGGAGGGTTTGTGAATGCTAAAGCTCTTTGTGCCTCTGGCCCAGACCTTCTACAAGTGGCTCCAGACTCTTCCGTAAACTCCGGCCCATCATCCATAACGGAAACAAAGGAAGAAGTAGGGGGTTCTGTGTGTGCTGATGTATATTGGCAGCAGTTATCATCTTGCAACTGCAATTTATGAGATAAAACAACATTTATGGTAAAATGACATGAATTTGTTCCTGGAATATGGATTGGGGAAGAGCTAGGTGTGGCCTTTCGGTGCAGCTGCTGCACTGCAAAACACGATAATGCTGCGATGAACTAGGGTTTGTGCAAATACGATTGCATGGCGCTAGCCCCCTAAGACTAAGAAGTGTGGAAACCGACAAAGGGGAAACATCATAATCGTATAGTTACGCTGACGGTTGGGGAATCTTGACTTTACAATGTATACACATTAATTGTACTAGCAATTCATTTGGCAATTCCACGTTCTCAGTTGTGATGAAATGACTAGGGTGGGAGGAATTCCGTAGATACATACATAAAACCTCTATGAGATTCCGTGAAATTCCGTGAATGGGCAGAAATCGGTATGTCATGCTGATTTTTAGTGCCAGGAGCTTGTTCCAAAATCAGCATTAACAGCACCACGTGGTTCACCAGAGGGCGCTGCTGCTTGAGTTGATTTACTGCCACTAGTTTTCCCAACACTAATGGTTGTGTCTGCCCACGTTGAGAAAGTCTCACCAGGTGTCCTCCTGGTGGTGAATAATCAGGCTAGAGGATACATTCTTGCCAATTTACTGTTGGTAAGCCCAGCTTGAAAAAAAATTCCACGGTCAGCGGAGTTTGGCAGAAACTCTGCTAACTTCACCTGTGGAGTGGAGTTTATCACCCACGCTTAGAAATGATTGAGCCAGGGCTCCTCTTATTCTCAGTCTAGACCCAGTGCCATCTCCCGATACAGCTTCAATTCATTATCAGCAAGGCATCACCAGCTTAGTTCATCCACTCTGGTACTCAGAAAAACCACCAGGTGGTGTGTCACCAGAACAATTTCTTGGCAGTCCACCCGTGTCTAGAAATGTAAAGCCTCCTGGCACAAGCTTTATGTCCCCACCCCATCCTGCTTGTTTCAGTACAACATGGCAGTGGTGTTGTACTTAAGCACCTGGACCACCTTCGTTTGATGGAGGGCAGGAAGGCTTCCAACGCAAAATGCATGGCCCTCAGCTGCAGAAATTTGATATAGAGTTGGGCCTCTACCAGACACCAGAAGTCTCTCTCCTCCACCCTTCTGGGAAACAAGGGATTGGTCACCACTGTGAGCGCTGCGTGGGGTTAGAAGAGGGTACTGCTGCAGCCCCAGTCAGGGTCCCGCAGTCACCACTGAAGATCGTTTGTACTGGTGCTGTTCCCACTGGGACTCCAAGTCACACAGCAAAGACCCCATATATTATCTGCTGTGTTTTTCCAACAGGATGGCAGAGGCCATCAGTTTCAGCAGCGAAATATCTGGATAATATCTCAAATATTCTGGACTCTCCTCGCCTGGGGATAGGTGTGAACTGCACTGTGAATAATCGCTAAGATGATGGGGAGTGTCTGCAAAGGAATCAAGAATGACCTAAGTACATTGATAGCTAACCGCAAGGATCTCAGGAGATGTAACCATGCTGAACAATTTGCAGGACCCACCTGTCTGAATTTATTGCCTGACATCCTGGCAGTAAGTGTTAGATCCCACCTCTGACGAGGTGGCTGTGCACCACCAAAAGAAACAAGAAACCCCAACTTGCCATGATTTCGACATAAATTGCAGCTTACACAAAGAAATTAAGAAAAGAAGGATTTCTTTTAAATTGATGATTTTTTAAGCGCTCCATTCTAATTCAAAATAAAAAAGGAAATTGCATGTTCACAACAAAATCAAACGAACTTAATGGAATATTAATCATAACAGAAATTAAAATACTTAACATCAAATTGCAGACATAAACTTAGAAGTGCCAAAGATAATAATATAGAAACTGTATACCATGGTTTGGGTCCGTCCTTTTCTTTTTTTTAGTTCAATGAATGAAATCCCGGACTTCAGCATTCATGTACATGTTCTGGAATCATAATAAAAATGTCCAGACAGTTCTGTTCATATTCTATGTGACTTTCCTTAAGCTGGAATAGAGCTCCAGCTAATATGTCATGTTTGGACGATTGGCCAGCAACCACCTGCCGGTCGGGGCAGGTGCATCAATTGAAGTCTGAACCTCCAACCAATCAGGTTTGGGCACAGCGTCCCTCCAGAGAGGGGCTTCAGGTTAGGTTACCACTTGTCCTCTCCCCAGTTTTCACTGGTGTGGCTACTCCAGTAATGTGCCTTGCCACATACCTCAGTTAGAGCCAGCTCAAACAACTAACCTTGCCCTTTTCCTTCAAATCAGTCTTATACACTTCTGTAGCTGCATGACAGGTTTGTCACACCAGTCAGCAGTCACTAAAGAAGGTTGGAGGAAGGATGGCTCCCTAGCAGGAAGGAGCAGGCTATGGCTGTTACCCAAGCGCATAACATGGAATAAAGATCATACCTCCTATGGGAGAAACGGTGCCACCACTTCTGTGAAGTCCTGCGCTCCATCTACAAAAGAGACAAAGAAAAGGTGGGGTGATTTGTGCATGCTGCTCTACCTTGGCAGCAGTACCATCTTGCGACTGCAATTTGTGTAGACAGAGATATTCATGATCACTTGGCAAAGCTTTACCCAGGGAAATGGACTGGTAGATACGTAGGGGTCTCCTCTACGGTGGCTACAGCACCGCAAAATACTACAATGAGCCATGGAGTAACACCTGTACAAAACAGATCTACTAAACTACCCCTTAAGACTAAGGATTGTGGAGACTGATAATCGAAATCCCACATCTTAGGGGACACTAACTGTGACCTTCAGGATCATCACTCTTACAGAATGAGTACTTTCTCAAATTGTTTCCAAAATGCAGGAAATGAAGGGCAACTTCAGGACTAAGGGGAACATGTCAAGAAGGTACAGATGTGCAGCTGGTTGGGGACATTTGAGTTTGCGACATATAGTTAATAATTGTGTTATCAATTCATTTAGTAGTCCCTAAAACAGATATGTAATTAAACACCTTTCTTTATTACAAATAAAACCTTTAAAGTGAAGCATGTTTTAACTGTATCCTGTGCCATTATCCTGCAGGTCGTGGTAGGAATACAGTAAGTGGCAATGTTAGAGAACTGAAGTCAAATGTAAACTATACTGTCTAAAAAATAAAATTTGGGAGCTGAAAAAATAAACAAAAGAAGCTGCCTAAGATAGGTGGATGGTGAGCCTCTGTGAGGAGTGTTTGCTTTCCAATGGTCTGAGCTTACTAAGAGCTATAAGATTCCACACTACATAATAGGTCAGTTTTTCGATCCACGAGTAGTTGACTGCAGGCAAAAAAACATCATTGCAGCATCTGTATTTAGGCAAATGGAGAGGAGCACTTACTAGTGAAATAAAAAAGAGCATTTCGTGCAACAGGTGTAGGCACTATCAACAATAATTGAGGCTCAAATCTTTTACTGTTAAACGATAATAAACTAAGAGCCAGATGAATCATTTTCCTAACAGCGATTACGTAATTGTGATTTTCTGCGAATCGCAATTAGGTAATCGCTATTTGAATGTCTGACACTCCAGGAGTCTCATTTAGCGATTCTCAATGGTTCGCAAATCGACCTACCTCATTAATATTCATGAGGTAGATTGCAATTTGCGACCCATTGTGAATTGATACAATCACAGGGATGATGGCCTGCTGGGCTCAGCAGACCACCATGCCTGTAATTGCTTTTAAATAAAGCAATCTTTTTTTTAAAATGAAGCACGTTTTCCTTAAAGGAAAATGGGATGCGTTTAAAAAAGAAAAATATAAAGTTTTCTTTTAATTTTTTAAGAGTAGGCAGTGGTCTGTGGGACCACTGCCTACTCATACAAAATGTTTCTGCATGCATTCACAAAGGGAAAGGGGTCCTTTGGGGACCCCTTCCTTTTTGCGAATGGGTTAACACCTACTTGAAGTAGGTGGTAAAATGTAAATGTTTTGTGACTGCATTTCGATCACAAAACATCCCTGCATACCGCTGCGATTCGGTATTAGGAAGGGAGATGCTTGACATGCCCCTTCCTAATACCGAATTGGTATGTAGTTGCAATTCCAATTTGCGATTTGGTAACAAGCTACTGAATCACAAATTGGGATTCATACTTACAAAAATGCATTTTTCCGATAGTAAACGACCCATTGGGCAGTTTGGAATTGCAAAAATGCAAGATACATCTGGCCCTAAGTTTATTACTGTTTTAAAGTAAAAGGAAGGGAGCATGAGGCTGTGACAAGGACAGCACTCCCCCTCAGTGCACATGTATGTTTGGCCGGCCGTTTTGGGCCGGCCAAACACACATGCGCACTGGGCTCTCTCCAACCCAGCAAGGCAGGCACTGCATTGCTGGGTTGAAGGCAGCAGACAGAGACCTCCACTCTTGCCCTAGCTGGGCACTCCGTTCAGTCCTAATGCTGCTTTTATGCTGCCAGCTGCATGAACGCAGCATTAGGATTGGATGAAGGGCATGCTGGGAGCCTGTGCTTTCAGTCCAGTCGAGGAACGGATCGGAGCAGTGTGGTTTGGCACAGCACAAAAGGTAAGTTTTATTTGTTATTATTATTATTTTTTTGTTGTGCCTCTCCTGCCCCCTCGCCACCTGCTGCGCCGCCCCACCGCTTTTCCCTCCTGTGAGCCGCCACTGCTATTAAAACGCATTTTAGTTGATAAAACACACTACAACAGCTACAAACTAATAGCAAGTGAAGCTGTTGTTAAATTGATATACAACAGTGACACGCTCAGAAAGAGCAATCATATCAGGGTACAGAGTGTGAAATTGAGTCTTGCATGTCAAATTCAATTCAAAGTTTGGATTCGAAATAAAATATGATTGTGTACCAGGAACACAGTGTTTATGTACATCACCCAGTTTAAGTTGGTTAGGATTAAGAGACTGATATATAATTTGGTTTGCAGTTAAATAATAAGTGTACATGCTTGATTTACAAATTCAGGCACAAAGAAACAATTTTTGACAAGTTTTAAAAGATGATGCATCTACCCATCATGTTTTTTAAAGCCTTTTTCATCTGTTCATTTCTGAGGCTGTAGATAAAAGGGCTCAGCATGGGGGTGACAATGGTGTAGATCACAGTCACTGCTTTATCCCTCTTAAGTGTGTAGCTGGAGCTAGGCCGGACGTCAGTGAATAGGATCGTCCCATAGTACAAGGTGATGACAACAAGGTGGGAAGAGCAGTTACTAAAGGCCTTACTCCTCCCCTCACTTGAACGGATACTCAATACAGTTGAGACAATGCAGATATATGAGAACACAATAGTAACAATGGAGACAAGGGCTACACAGGTGCCCTCAGTGAGAATCAGGAGCTCATTTATGGAGGTGTCTGAGCAGGAGAGCTTCAGAAGTGGAGGCATGTCACAGAAGAAGCTCTGGATCAGGTTGGATGCACAAAATGACAGTCTGATGATCATTGTACTGTACAGAAGAGAATTTAGGAGACCACCTACCCAGGAACAGGCCGCCAACAGGACGCAAACCTTCCTGTCCATTGCTTTAAGGTAATGCAAGGGCCTACAGATGGCAACATATCGGTCATATGCCATTACCCCAAATAGGAGACTGTCAATTGTCTCAATACCAACAAAGATATACAACTGTGCAATGCAGCATGTGTAAGAGATGGTCTTAGTCTTTGAGATGGTGATGATGAAAAGTTGGGGCACTATGGTTGTAAGTACACAGATGTCCATGAGTGACAGGTTCCAGATGAAAGAATAAATGGGGGAGTGAAGCTTTAAGTCAGTAACAATGGCAGCCATTACGTCACTATTGCTTACTATCCCAACAAAGTAAATTGTAAGGAATAGTGCAAAGAGTGCAGTCTGATGCTTTGGATTGTCTGACAGACCCTGGAGAATAAAGTACTTCATGTTGGTCTTGTTCCTGATATCCATTCTTTTACCTCCAAATATCTGCGGGTGAACAGGAATTGTATTTCAAAGCAAAGACGCAAAGCAAATTCTGGGTTGACAAGCTGTGAACGTAGGAAATATAAGAATATTCCAACCCCTTAACTACACAAAGGTCTAAGGTTTTTTCACAATAAAATCCTTCCTAAAAACCAGAAACGGTACAGGATCAAGGGTGATGAGGTTCTCTATGGATGCATTAAAACGACAGCAACTATTCCACGTATTTTGTCGTAGCAAAATGAAATTTACATAATATTTAGAAGCACTGAACATGCAGGTGGCACCACTTCATACCACCATGGAGATATTATCCTCAGTTTCTACGTTTTCATAAAACACTGGAAGACAGAGAGACAATGAACATGTTAACTAACCTCATTTATCTCATTTTTACCCGCCTCCTGGAGTGCTGTGTTGCCATCTATTCAGGCTGGTTCAACACACATTCTAGATGTTGTAAATTATTCTTATAGACAATGTGTTATCCCCCATCTTGTCAAATGCAACTCATTTGCTCCTTAAAAAAATGAAAGGATTGATCCTGATATTATTTATTCATATTTACCATCAACAAGATTAAAAACATAATTTGGAGAGAGAATGTATTATATTGAGCTCATTTGGCAGGTGTCAGATGTTCTACATTCAGAAATTTAAGGGGCAGATATAAGCCTCTAACGCCTCCTTGCGCCACATTAGTGTAATTTTTTATGCTTTATTTTGGCACTTTTAACACCTGCTCAGAGCAGGCATTAAAAGGAGGCACACCATTGTTTACAATGGGCCTCAATGGGCTTTGCAGGATTAAAATCAACATCTTTGACACTAATCCTGCAAAGCTCTGAACTAGCATCAAAATGTTTGAAGCTAGTTCTCCTAACTACCGTCATGGTGCACCGTATCCTAGATAGGGCGCACACATGGTGGCATTAAGGGGGCACTAAGGGGAGCAACAAAAGTGCCGCTGCAGTGGGTGCAGCACCATGTTTCTTAAATCAGGCCCTAAGTGTTTTTAAGTTGGTATTGGGATTGTAAGACAGCTGCCAGTTTGGAGAGTGAGGCAGTGATAAGTGTTCTGTATCACTCCTCGTGACTTGGCCTATATGAAGATAATACTTCACACTTTATGGAGTCTTTATTTAAATTACACAACAATGTGGCAATGGATTGACTTGGACACCAAACAAGCCCACACTTCTTTTAACCACTTCGCTGCCAGGCCTTTTCCCCCTCCTGTGCCAGGCCTTTTTTTGCCTATTTGGGGCAGTTCGCGCTTAGGCCCGCATAACTTTTTGTCCACATAAGCTAACCAAGCCAAATTTGCGTCCTTTTTTTCCAACATCCTAGGGATTCTGGAGGTACCCAGACTTTGTGGGTTCCCCTGAAAGAGGCCAAGAAATTGGCCAAAATACAGGGAAAATTTTGTTTTTTTCAAAAAAATTGGAAAAAGTGGCTGCAGAAGAAGGCTTGTGGTTTTTCCCCTGAAAATGGCATCAACAAAGAGTTTGCGGTGCTAAACTCAGCAGCTTCCCAGCTTTCAGGAACAGGCAGACTTGAATCCGAAAACCCAATTTTTCAACACAATTTTGGCATTTTACTGGGGCATACCCCATTTGTGCAATTTTTTGTGCTTTCAGCCTCCTTCCAGTCAGTAACAGGAATGGTCATGAAACCAATGCTGGATCCCAGAAACCTAAACATTTCTGAAAAGTAGACAAAATTCTGAATTCAGCAAGGGGTCATTTGTGTAGATCCTACAAGGGGTTCCTACAGAAAATAACAGCTGAAAAAGAAAAATATTGAAATTGAGGTGAAAAAAACATCAATTTTTCTCTACTTTTTACTCTGTAACTTTTCCCTGCAATGTCAGATTATCGAAAGCAATATACCGTTACATCTGCTGGACTCCTCTGGTTGCGGGGATATATAGGGTTTGTAGGTTCATCAAGAACCCGAGGAACCCAGAGCCAATAAATGAGCTGCACCCTGCAGTGCATTTTCATTCTATACCGGGTATACAGTAATTCATTTGCTGAAATATAAGGAGTAAAAAATAGCTATCAAGAAAACCTTTGCATTTCCAAAAAGGGCACAAGATAAGGTGTTGAGGAGCAGTGGTTATTTGCACATCTCTGAATTCCGGGGTGACCATAGTAGCACGTGAATTACATGGAATTTCTCAAATAGATGTCTTTTTTACACACACCCCTATATTTGGAAGGAATAAATGTAGAGAAAGACAAGGGGCAATAACACTTGTTTTGCTATTCTATGTTCCCCCAAGTCTCCCGATAAAAATGATACCTCACTTGTTTGGGTAGGCCTAGCGCCCGCGACAGGATATGCCCCAAAACACAACGTGGACACATCACAGAAAACAGAGCTGTTTTTAGCAAAGTGACTACCTGTAGATTTTGGCCTCTAGCTCAGCCGCCACCTAGGGAAACCTACCAAACTTGTGCATTTCTGAAAACTAGAGACCTAGGGGAATCCAAGGAGGGGTGACTTGTGTGGCTCGGACCAGGTTCTGTTACCCAGAATCCTTTGCAAACCTCAAAATTTGGCTAAAAAAACACATGTTCCTCACATTTCTGTGGCAGAAAGTTCTGGAATCTGAGAGGAGCGACAAATTTCCTTCCACCCAGCATTCCCCCACGTCTCCCGATAAAAATGATACCTCACTTGTGTGGGTAGGCCTAGCGCCCGCGACAGGATATGCCCCAAAACACAACCTGGACACATCACAGAAAACAGAGCTGTTTTTAGCAAAGTGACTACCTGTAGATTTTGGCCTGTAGCTCAGCCGCCACCTAGGGAAACCTACCAAACCTGTGCATTTCTGAAAACTAGAGACCTAGGGGAATCCAAGGAGGGGTGACTTGTGTGGCTCGGACCAGGTTTGGTTACCCAGAATCCTTTGCAAACCTCAAAATTTGGCTAAAAAAACACATGTTCCTCACATTTCTGTGGCAGAAAGTTCTGGAATCTGAGAGGAGCCACAAATTTCCTTCCACCTAGCGTTCCCCCACGTCTCCCGATAAAAATGATACCTCACTTGTGTGGGTAGGCCTAGCGCCCGCGACAGGATATGCCCCAAAACACAACCTGGACACATCACAGAAAACAGAGCTGTTTTTAGCAAAGTGACTACCTGTAGATTTCGGCCTGTAGCTCAGCCGCCACCTAGGGAAACCTACCAAACCTGTGCATTTCTGAAAACTAGAGACCTAGGGGAATCCAAGGAGGGGTGACTTGTGTGGCTCGGACCAGGTTCGGTTACCCAGAATCCTTTGCAAACCTCAAAATTTGGCTAAAAAAACACATGTTCCTCACATTTCTGTGGCAGAAAGTTCTGGAATCTGAGAGGAGCCACAAATTTCCTTCCACCCAGCGTTCCCCCACGTCTCCCGATAAAAATGATACCTCACTTGTGTGGGTAGGCCTAGCGCCCGCGACAGGATATGCCCCAAAACACAACGTGGACATATCACAGAAAACAGAGCTGTTTTTAGCAAAGTGACTACCTGTAGATTTTGGCCTCTAGCTCAGCCGCCACCTAGGGAAACCTACCAAACCTATGCATTTCTGAAAACTAGAGACCTAGGGGAATCCAAGGAGGGGTGACTTGTGTGGCTCGGACCAGGTTCTGTTACCCAGAATCCTTTGCAAACCTCAAAATTTGGCTAAAAAAACACATGTTCCTCACATTTCTGTGGCAGAAAGTTCTGGAATCTGAGAGGAGCCACAAATTTCCTTCCACCCAGCGTTCCCCCACGTCTCCCGATAAAAATGATACCTCACTTGTGTGGGTAGGCCTAGCGCCCGCGACAGGATATGCCCCAAAACACAACGTGGACATATCACAGAAAACAGAGCTGTTTTTAGCAAAGTGACTACCTGTAGATTTTGGCCTCTAGCTCAGCCACCACCTAGGGAAACCTACCAAACCTGTGCATTTCTGAAAACTAGAGACCTAGGGGAATCCAAGGAGGGGTGACTTGCGGGGCTCGGACCAGGTTCTGTTACCCAGAATCCTTTGCAAACCTCAAAATTTGGCTAAAAAAACACATGTCCCTCACATTTCTGTGGCAGAAAGTTCTGGAATCTGAGAGGAGCTACAAATTTCCTTCCACCCAGCGTTCCCCCAAGTCTCCCGATAAAAATGATACCTCACTTGCGTGGGTAGGCCTAGCGCCGGCGACAGGAAACACCCCAAAGCGCAACGTGGACACATCCTAAATTTTGGAAAAAAACAGAGGTGTTTTTTGCGAAGTGCCTACCTGTAGATTTTGGCCTCTAGCTCAGCCGGCACCTAGGGAAACCTACCAAACCTGTGCATTTCTGAAAACTAGAGACCTAGGGGAATCCAAGGAGGGGTGACTTGCGGGGCTCGGACCAGGTTCTGTTACCCAGAATCTTTTGCAAACCTCAAAATGTGGCTAAAAAAACACATGTCCCTCACATTTCTGTGGCAGAAAGTTCTGGAATCTGAGAGGAGCTACAAATTTCCTTCCACCCAGCGTTCCCCCAAGTCTCCCGATAAAAATGATACCTCACTTGCGTGGGTAGACCTAGCGCCGGCGACAGGAAACACCCCAAAGCGCAACGTGGACACATCCTAAATTTTGTAAAAAAACAGAGGTGTTTTTTGCGAAGTGCCTACCTACATTTCTGTGGCAGAAAGTTCTGGAATCTGAGAGGAGCCACAAATTTCCTTCTACCCAGCGTTCCCCCAAGTCTCCCGATAAAAATGATACATCACTTGTGTGGGTAGGACTAGCGCCCACGAAAGGAAAGGGCCCAAAACACAACCTGGACACATCACATTTTTTTATAAAAAGCAGTGCCTACCTGTGGATTTTGGCCTGTAGCTCAGCCGACACCTGAGGAAACCTAGCAAACCAGTGCATTTTTGAAAACTAGAAACCCAGGGGAATCCAAGATGGGGTGACTTGCGGGGCTCTGACCAGGTTATGTTACCCAGAATCCTTTGCAAACATCAAAATTTGGCCCAAAAAACACTTTTTCCTCTCATTTCGGTGACAGAAAGTTTTGGAATCTGAGAGGAGCCACAAATTTCCTTCCACCCAGCGTTCCCCTAAGTCTCTCGATAAAAATGGTACATCACTTCTGTGGGTAGGCCTAGCGCCCACAAAAGGAAATGGCCCAAAACACAACGTGGACACAACATATTTTTTCACAGAAAACAGAGGTGTTTTTTGCAAGGTGCCTACCTGTGGTGTTTGGCCTGTAGCTCAGCCGGCCCCGGGGGGGGGGGGGCAGAAATGCCCTAAAATAAATTTGCCCCCCCAACCCCCACCCTCCCCCGCCGGGAGCGACCCTTGCCTACGGGGTCGCTCCCCCTGCGTGACATTGGCACCAAAAAACAAATCCCCGGTGCCTAGTGGTTTCTGCCCCCTTGGGGGCAGGTTGACCTAAACTCAGCCAATCTGCCCCCAAGGGGGGCAGAAATGGCCTTAATACAATTTGTCCCCCAGGGGAGCGACTTTTGCCTGATGGGTCGCTCCCCATCTCTAAAAAAAAAAAACAAAGAAAAAAAAAAGAAAAAAAAGAAAAATTCCCCTGGCGCCTAGAGGTTTCTGCCCCCCCCCCCTGGGGGCAGATCGGCCTAATAATAGGCCGATCTGCCCCCCGGGGGGGCAGAAATGGCCTAAAATAAATTTGCCCCCCCAACACCCACCCCCCCCCGGGAGCGACCCTTGCCTACGGGGTCCCTCCCCCTGCGTGACATTGGTGCCAAAAAACAAATCCCCGGTGCCTAGTGGTTTCTGCCCCCTTGGGGGCAGATTGACCTAAAATTGGCCAATCTGCCCCCAGGGGGGCAGAAATGGTCTAAATACAATTTGCCCCCCCAGGGGAGCGACCCTTGCCTGATGGGTCGCTCCCCATCTCTAAAAAAAGAAACAAAAAAAAAAAAAAACACAAAAAAAAAATTGCCCTGGCGCCTAGAGTGTTCTGCCCCCCCCCCCCGGGGGGGCAGAAATGGCCTAAAATAAATTTGCCCCCCCAACACCCACCCCCCCCCGGGAGCGACCCTTGCCTACGGGGTCCCTCCCCCTGCGTGACATTGGTGCCAAAAAACAAATCCCCTGTGCCTAGTGGTTTCTGCCCCCTTGGGGGCAGATTGACCTAAAATTGGCCAATCTGCCCCCAGGGGGGCAGAAATGGTCTAAATACAATTTGCCCCCCCAGGGGAGCGACCCTTGCCTGATGGGTCGCTCCCCATCTCTAAAAAAAGAAACAAAACAAAAAAAAAACACAAAAAAAAAATTGCCCTGGCGCCTAGAGTGTTCTGCCCCCCCCCCCGGGGGGCAGAAATGGCCTAAAATAAATTTGCCACCCCAACCCCCACCCCCCCCCCGGAGCGACCCTTGCCTACGGGGTCGCTCCCCCTGCGTGACATTGGCGCCAAAAAACAAATCCCCGGTGCCTAGTGGTTTCTGCCCCCTTGGGGGCAGATTGACCTAAAATTGGCCAATCTGCCCCCAGGGGGGCAGAAATGGTCTAAATACAATTTGCCCCCCCAGGGGAGCGACCCTTGCCTGATGGGTCGCTCCCCATCTCTAAAAAAAAGAAAGAACAAAAAAAAAAAACACAAAAAAAAAATTTGCCCTGGCGCCTAGAGGTTTCTTCCCCCCCTGGGAGCAGATCGGCCTAATAATAGGCCGATCTGCCCCCAGGGGGGGCAGAAATGGCCTAAAATAAATTGCCCTCCCCCCCAGGGAGCGACCCTTGCCTAAGGGGTCGCTCCCTTTGCGTGAAATTCACGCAAAGAAAAAACTCCCTGGTGTCTAGTGGTTTCTACCCCCCTTGGGGGCAGATTGGCCTCATCAAAATAGGCCAATCTGCCCCCAAGGGAGGCAGAAATGGCCAAAATATAATTTTCCCCCAAGGGGAGCGACCCTTGCCTAAGGGGTCGCTCCCCACCCAAAAAAAAAAAAAAAAAATGAAACAAAAAAAAAAAAATGGTCCCTGGTGCCTAGAGGTTTCTGCCCCCCCTGGGGGCAGATCGGCCTAATAGTAGGCCGATCTGCCCCCAGGGGGGGCAGAAAAGGCCTTCCCAAAAATATGCCCCCCCTGGGAGCGACCCTTGCCCAAGGGGTCGCTCCCTTTTGTCAATAACAATAATAAAAAATAAAAAAACCCTGGTGTCTAGTGGTTTCTACCCCCCTTGGGGGCAGATTGGCCTCATCAAAATAGGCCAATCTGCCCCCAAGGGGGGCAGAAATGGCCAAAATATAATTTTCCCCCAAGGGGAGCGACCCTTGCCTAAGGGGTCGCTCCCCACCTCAATAAAAAAAAATGAAACAAAAAAAAAAAAGAAAAAAAAAAAATGGTCCCTGGTGCCTAGAGGTTTCTGCCCCCCCTGGGGGCAGATCGGCCTAGTAAGGCCGATCTGCCCCCAGGGGGGGGCAGAAAAGGCCTTTTAAAAAAAATGCCCCCCTGGTGTCTAGTGGGGTTTCAAAAGCCGGATTGCAAGCAATCCGGCTTTTGAAACCCTCGGAGGGACTTCAAAGGGAAGGAAATACTTTTCCTTCCCTATGAAGCCCCTCCGGGCCTCCCAAGTGATTGAAAAAGAAATGCTTTTGCATTTCTTTTTCAATCGCGCTGGAAGCAGAGCTTCCAGCGCGACTAGGGAGGCCCCTGTGACAAATCAGCGCGCGCTCGCGCGCTGACGTCACAGGGGGGGGTGGGGGGGGTCGGGGTTGGAAGGGGAAGGGATTCCCCGGTCAGCCCTGACCTAGGGGGTTGGGGGGGCCGCCCTCGGGAGGAGCGCTAGCGCTTCTCCCGAGGGAAGCATTCAGGACGTAATGGTTACGTCCATGGCGCCACACGGGCGCTGCCATGGACGTAACCATTACGTCCGTGGCGGGGAAGGGGTTAAACATTCTAGCAGAATTATTTTTGGGGTTTATTCATGTGCCCAATGCCCTTGTTGATGTTTGGATTTTGGTAAGGAGCATCATAAGAACGATGTCGCAAGTGCAGTGCTCATGCTTCGACTGTTAAGCCTTGGGAGTGGGGTGCATCACTGCAGTTACAGATCGGTTGAGGCAAGTAGTCGCATTGCATTTGTGATATGCATTCACACTGCATGACCTCATGAATGGTCATCTTTGTTGGTTGTGTTGGGTTGTACATTAACCTCATTGGAACAATCATTAATCATCATGGCATGCAGATCCCTTTTCAAGCACATTGTGAGTCGTGGTGTACATTTGTTTGATGCTCAGTGCCCCTTCTGGCATTCTTAATTCGGTATGTTCAATTTCATGCCAACTTACATTTTGAATTTTAAGCTTTGACTCCATCTGTGTTCTGACTATGAGGCTATCAAGGAGGATCCATTGAATTACTGGATACCAGTTCAAGTTGGAAAAACTATTTCCTGGTTGCCTTAGTTATTTCAATGATTTCTGTGGCATCATTTTTCTCCTATGTCCTTACTGGATATGTTCTGCTTATTTGGTACTGCAAGTGGTGAAGAGAGGGACGTGTAATTGTCAAGTTAGTGGCAGAGCAGAAACATTGAACTATTCCACTTGCCATCCTTTACCAATTCATTATGACTTCCTAAAATCTCTCCATTAGCCCTTCTCAGGCATTCTGGCTGGCATGTAGAGATGCTTGCATAAAACTACCTGAATGTAAATAGTACTTTTCAAAATATTTATCTGTTGTTGAACATACTGGTGTTGTGTCAACTGAACAGAAAAAATACAATAGTTCAACATTCCTTGGGCACGGAAAGGTTGAACATTGTTAAAATAATGATAGAAAAAGGAGGCTCTGGTAATGATGATGTTTTTGATCAGGCTATTGAAGACTTTGAAAACTATTTTGCATGAATATATGCATTGGTGCCTATGAGATTTAGGTTCTTTCAGAGGAAAAAAAGAGGTAAATAATAATATGGATGAATATGTCTAAGCACACAGTAACTTTTCTCTTGATTGTAAGATTGGTGTGCAGGAAGAGCTTATCATGGGCTAGTAGTCATGCATGTAAGTGACCCTGCTATTCAGTAGAGATTATGGGTCAATGGGTATTAGAAATTAAAGTAAATTTTACCAACAATAGGAAAGGTATGGATTTATGAAAGGTGCGCCTGCTAAGATTGAGTCAAAAAGGGATGGTTGTGAATTTGTTGGTAAAGTTAAGGGCAAGGACAGTATTAAATGTTCTGAAACTTCAAAAAAGTATACAGCATTAAACAACAGGAACATAGAGGGTATTAGATGTTATTTCTGTGAGAACAAGAGTCATCTTGCACTTAGGAGGTCTTGTCCTGCACTGAAACAAAAATGTAGTTCATTGGTTGGTAAGACATTTCTCTAAAGTCTGTAAGAAAAGGAGGAATAGAGATAAATGTATTGATAAGAGGAAATTTAGTAAGGAAGAAAGAGTGCCATTTAACAGTGAATCTTTCATTGAGGACAAATACGTGTTGAATGTGGGTTCTGGTGCAGTAAGAATAAATCCTACATTCATGTTGATTATTGGTGGGGTTAGGATTCAGGTTTGCCATTTACCATCATCAATAAGAATGTGTAGAGAAATGATTTTGTGCACCCAATTGGTAATCCATTGTGTCCTTCCTATATACAACCCAGGGGGGACACTGGGGAGAAGATACCAATATAGAGTTAAGAACATTGGTTTTCAAGTATAAAAGCTGATGCACAGTTGAAAATCTTGATATTGCAAAAAAAGGCCCAACAGTTTCAGGATGGTTTGATCAAGGAAAACTTCATATTGTTATTGAGCCAAATAGTTTGGAACCAGTTTTAGCTGTTGATAAAGGTGAGGCTACTAGTAAAAGGATGTTTGTGAAATTGTTGAAAATGCATTCTTCAGTACCACTGGAAAGAATATCTAGGTTTGAACATAAACTAACTTTAAAGTATGATGTATGTCTAAACATGCACACTCCAGAAAAGTGAACTCTTTAAATCAAATGACTGCATTTACCATGATGCATTGGGGCTATTTTATGCTGGAGTGTGAGGCAGTGTGCTCCCTTTTTTGTGTGTCTAATTGAAAGCTCCCATGAGCCTATGAGCTGACGAGCTCTGGTGATGCACCTGTTCGCCTACTGAGTGGTACAAAAACCTGTGAAGACGTTCAGCGGCATTTCAAGCATTCCCTTCAGATATAATTTCTCTCTGCTGATGACAGCCGAAAGACAGAAACACGTATCCAGAGATATGGCACTTGCTGCACCTACTTAAGGTGAAAGACTTTTTGAAAAAGTTCTCTATCTTTAAATCAAGTGACACTCCAGAAAAGTGCTGTGCTTCTTTAAACTTGAGAAGTTGGTTGATTCTGGTAATATTGAACCTATTGAGTTCTCCAGATGGAATTTTCCTTTTATTGAAGCATGGAGCATCAATTCTACGGTTAGGTTGTCCATTGGCCTGCGACATTCGAATAACAGTATGAAAGTAGATACATTTCTGCTCACAACATTTTGTGAGATGTTGGCTTTGGCGAGGGGAGCAGATTTTCTCCACATCTTAGATTTCTTTACCACAACAATATATGAATTACACAGCATTTATTACTCTGGTGGGATACTTCCGGTTTAAACATATCCCTTTTAACTTAGCACCTGTGGCAACCATATATCAAAAGATATTGCTTCAGTTCTTTGTGAAGATGAAGGAGGTTAATTGCTTCCACAATTATATATTAGTATTTGGGAGGGATAAGGGGGGAAATGATAAAAGCTAACAAAAAGAAGAAAGGCCTGATAGTAGAATTCTCCAAATTTAAATTTGCAGAATCTTCTGTGTCACCTAATATATGTGGATGGGAGTTAAGACTACACCTGAATGCGTTAAAGCTATTGTGAATGCTCTAGCATGTACAAACAAGGATGAGATAGGATTCTTCCTTGGACTTTAGGGGTTTGCCGAGAGAACATTCCACATTTGACAATTGTTAAAGAGCAAAGTTGAATTTGAATGGCAAGAAAATAAAAAAAAAATATTTTGATGTCATTAAACAAGTGATTTTTTTTTTTGTACAACAAGCTGGTGGTGCTTCCAAGCCCATTCTGACCGCGGCGGTAAAGCCGCGGTCAGAAAAGGGAATCCGGCGATTTCCCGCCGGATTTCCCCTGCATGGGCTGAATCTCCATGGAGATTCCGACCCCCTTCCCGCCATCCTGTTTCTGGCGGTTTTTACCGCCAGGAACAGGATGGCGGGAACAGATGTCGTGGGACCCCTGGGGGCCCCTGCACTGCCCATGCCATATTCATGGGCAGTGCAGGGGCCCCCTAACAGGGCCCCATAAAGATTTTCACTGTTTGCATTGCAGACAGTGAAAATCGCGACGGGTGCAACTGCACCCGTCGCACCCCTGCAACTCCGCCGGCTCCATTCGGAGCAGGCTTCCTTGTTGCAGGGCCTTTCCCGCTGGGCGCCAGGGTCAGAATGACCCTCAAAGTGTCTGAAGTCTTTTAAAAGCAAACAAAGTCTCTTTCAAGCACAAAGTACCTGGTTTGAGTGAAAAATCTCCGCAAAGGGCCACAGAGGAGGAAAAGCGTGTAAAACGGGGAGTGTGCGTCAGTTTCACCCCATTGCACATGGACTTGCGTCGTTATTTTCTACGCGGGGAAGACGTTGCGTCGATTTCCGCTGTGCAGACGGGTCTCCTCTTCGGGTTGCGGGGTTTTCAGACGCCCTGGGGTCTGTGCGTGGAATCCTGGGCTTGTTGACCAGCTCTGCATCGTTCCGGTGGGCAATGCGGGGAAATTTCTCCCTCACGGCAGGCGCTGCGTCGATTTCCCCTCTGGAAGTCAGGCCGTGTCGTCCCAGGTCGGCTGTGCATCGATCTGGTGGGCCATGCATCAAAGTTCCGGTTGCACTGCAGGTGTCGCGTCGATCTTTTCCTTGCGAAGTCGAGCGGCGTCGTCCCGGTTTGGCGTGCAGTGAATTTTTTACTGCAGAACAGGCTGTGTGTCGTTTTTAGCAAGCTGTGCGTCAAATTTTCACCACACAAGGAGTCCAGCTGCAAGATAGAAGTCTTTTTGGTCCTAAGACTTCAGGGAACAGGAGGCAAGCTCTATCCAAGCCCTTGGAGAGCACTTCTGCAGCAAAGCAAGAGAGCAGCAAGACAGCAAGGCAACAGCAAGGCAGCAGTCCTCTGTAGAAAGCAGTCAGGTGAGTCCTTTAGGCAGCCAGGCAGTTCTTCTTGTCAGGGTGCAGGTTCTGGTCCTTTGTGGGAGAGCAGGCCCTCCACCCTCCCAGCCCAGGAAGACCCATTCAAAATGCAGATGTATGCAAGTGAGGCTGAGTACCCAGTGTTTGGGGTGTGTCTGAGTGAATGCACAAGGAGCTGTCAACTAAACCCAGCCAGACGTGGATTGTAAGGCACAGAAAGATTTAAGTGCAAAGAAATGCTCACTTTCTAAAAGTGGCATTTCTAAAATAGTAATATTAAATCCAACTTCACCAGTCAGCAGGATTTTGTATTACCATTCTGGCCATACTAAATATGACCTTCCTACTCCTTTCAGATCAGCAGCTACCACTTCAACAATGTATGAGGGAAGCCCCGATGCTAACCTATGAAGGGAGCAGGCCTCACAGTAGTGTAAAAAAAAGGAATTTAGGAGTTTTACACTACCAGGACATGTAAACTACCTAGGTACATGTACTACCTTTTACCCACACAGCACCGTGCTCTAGGGGTTACCTAGGGCACACCTTAGGGGTGACTTATATGTAGAAAAAGGGGAGTTTTAGGCTTGGCAAGTACTTTTAAATGCCAAGTCGAAGTGACAGTGAAACAGCACACACAGGCCTTGCAATGGCAGGCCTGAGACAAGGTTGAGGGGCTACTTAAGTGGGTGGCACAAACAGTGCTGCAGGCCCACTAGTAGCATTTAATTTACAGGCTCTGGACACATATAGTGCACTCTACTAGGGACTTATAAGTACATTAAATAGTCCAATTTGGTGTGATCCAAGGTAACCATGCTTAAAGGGAGAGAGCATATGCACTTTATCACTGGTTAGCAGTAGTAAAGTGCGCAGAGTCTAAAAACCAGAAAAAACAGTGTCCAAAAAGTGGAGGGAGGCAGGCAAAAAGTTAGGAGTGACCACCCTAAGGCTGTCAGGTCTAACATGTGTCCCCCCCAGCTGAAAGTGGGGAGAGCTTCCCGACCTCCTGGGAGCTCTCATCGTTAAGGCGGAAGTATCTGGAGAGACCATCACTATTGGCGTGGTCAACCCCGGGGCGATGTTCCACCGCAAAGTCCATCCCCTGTAGGGAAATGGACCACCTCAAGAGTTTGGGATTCTCACCCCTCATCTGCATGAGCCATCTGAGGGGCCTGTGGTCTGTCTGAACCAGGAAGTGAGTCCCAAACAGGTATGGTCTCAGCTTCGTCAGTGCCCAGACCACCGCAAAGGCTTCTCTTTCAATAGCACTCCACCTCTGTTCCCGTGGTAATAGTCTTCTGCTAATAAAGACTACTGGCTGATCTAGGCCCTCCTCATTTAGCTGTGCTAGGACCGCCCCTATGCCATGCTCTGAAACGTCTGTCTGCACGATAAATTCCTTGGAGTAGTCAAGGGCCTTGAGCACGGGGGCTGTGCACATGGCTTCCTTCAGGGAGTCAAAGGCTCTCTGACAAGCCTCTGTCCAAATCACCAACCTAGGTTGCTTTTTGGATGTGAGTTCTATCAAGGGTGTCACCATGGTTCCATAGCCCTTGACAAATCTTCGGTAGTACCCAGTGAGGCCTAAGAAGGCTCTCACCTCTGTTTGGGTTCTAGGGGGTTGCCAGGCCTTGATAGTTTCAATCTTGGCCTGGAGTGGTTGCACCTTGTCACCACCTACTAGGTGTCCCAAGTACACCATGGAACCCTGCCCAATCTGGCACTTACTGGCCTTGATGATCAGGCCTGCCTGTTGCAGGCGCTGAAGCACCTCCTTGAGGTGGAGCAGATGTTCCTCCCAGCTGTCACTGTAGACGGCAATGTCATCCAGGTAGGCTGCGCAGAAGGCATCCTTGCCAGCTAGGATCCCGTTAACCAACCGTTGGAAGGTAGCGTGGGCATTTTTCAACCCAAAGGGCATCACCCGGAATTGGTAATTGCCCTCAAGTGTGGAAAATGCTGATCTCTCTTTAGCCCCCTCAGTCAAGGAGATCTGCCAGTACCCTGATGTGAGATCAAAAGTACTGAGGAATTTGGCAGCGCCTAGCCTGTCTATGAGCTCATCAGCTCGGGGGATGGGGTGAGCGTCAGTCCGTGTGACTGAATTGAGACCCCGGTAGTCCACACAGAACCTAGGTTCTGGCTTGGCACTGGGGGCAGCAGCCTTGGGTACCAGCACCACAGGGCTGGCCCAGGGACTGCTAGACTTCTCCATAACCCCTAGAGCCAACATCTTGGAGACTTCCTCTTTGATGCTGGCCTTCACCTTGTCTGACAGCCTGTAAATTTTGTTCTTTACAGGGGGAATGTCTCCTGTGTCAAGATCATGGACACACAAGTGTGTGCGTCCAGGCGTGAGATAAAACAGGGAGGAGTACTGTTCCAGTAACTGGTAGCAGCCCCCTCTCTGGTCTAGGGTCAGGGAGTCAGAGAGACTGACACCCTCCACTGACCCATCACCTTCCTTGGCAGCGAGGAGGTCGGGGAGAGGTTCACTCTCCTCCTCCGCCCCCTCATCTGTCACCAGAAGCATGTTGACTTCAGACCTCTCAAAATGAGGCTTCAGTTGGTTGACATGGAGCACCCTTAGGCGGTTCCTAAGGGATTGGAGGTCCACTAAGTAAGTGGCCTCCCCTTTCTGCTCCTTCACTTCAAATGGGCCAGACCAGCGGTCCTGGAGAGCTCTAGGCTCTACTGGCTCCATTACCCACACTTTGTCTCCGGGTTGAAACTCTGCCAGGGTGGCCTTCTGGTCATACCAGCGTTTCATTACCTCTTGACTGGCCTCAAGGTTACTTTTGGCCACTTTCCAGAAACGGTGCATCTGGTTGCAGAGGGCCAGCATGTAGCTGACGACATCCTGAGGGGGTGCCTTTGGAGCTTTCTCCAACACCTCCTTGACAATGCTTAAGGGTCCCCTGACAGGGTACCCATAGAGGAGCTCAAAGGGACTGAACCCTACCCCCTTCTGGGGTACCTCTCTGTAAGCAAAGAGAAGGCATGGTGAGAGGATGTCCCACTTACGCCTCAGGGCCTCAGGGAGGCCTGTGATCATGCCTTTCAAGGTCTTGTTGAATCTCTCCACAAGACCATTAGATTGGGGGTGATAGGGTGTGGTGAACTTGTAGCTTACACCACATGCATCCCACATAGACTTCATGTATGCAGACATGAAGTTAGTGCTTCTGTCAGACACTATCTCCTTTGGCAATCCCACACGGGTAAATATCCCCATCAGAGTTCTGGACACCACCGGTGCAGTTACGGTCCTCAGAGGGATTGCCTCTGGGTAATGGGTGGCATGGTCCACCAAAACCAGGATGAACCTGTTGCCTAGGGCAGTTTTGGGGTTCAATGGATCAACAATGTCGATGCCCACCCTTTCAAAGGGGGTGCCAACGACAGGAAATGGAATCAGGGGGCCTTAACCCTTTTTCCTGTTTTACCACTGGACTGGCAGGTAGGACAGGACCTACAGAACGTATCTGAGTTTGTCCTCATTCTGGGCCAATAGAAGTGGGTGACAAGCCTGGCAAAGGTCTTGTCTTGCCTCAAATGTCCTGCCAGGGGAATGTCGTGAGTCAGCCCCAGTAGGAAGGTCCGTTAACACTGGGGGACCACCAGCGCACGCGCTGCCCCAATAGTCGGAACCTTAGGCTCACTGTAGAGGAGATCATTCTCCCAATATGTGTGGTGATCGCCAGAGGCTTCACCTGCTGCCTGGGCTGAGGCTTGCTTCCTCATGCCCTCTAGAGTGGGACATTCTTTCTGCGCCTTGCAGAATTCCTCCCTGGTGGGCCCACCCTCAACTTGCCAGCCAGCAAGCTCAGGTAGGTCACCTAGGGCGGCAATGTCTTCCCCAGTTGGCTCGGGGGCCTCCTCCTCAGAAACCCCCTCAACCACTGCGGGAACGTCTGGGACCGGTTTCCCGCACCCCTTGCCCCTCCTCTAGGCAGTTGTCTGGGCCATTGTTCCAGGCTCCAGACGCCCTTGACTTCCCTCTCGGGCAGCCATGGACCGTGTGGTCATGCAGACCCACTCAGGCAATACTAACATCTCCAAGTGAGACCTTAGCTCTACCTCCTTCCAGGTAGTGAGCTCAAGGTCGTTGCCTAACAGACAATCTACAGGCATGGCAGGACTCACAGCTACTTTTAGAGTACCAGAGACCCCCCCACTCAAAGGGAACCAGAGCTACCGGTAGGTGGCTCTCACGATTGTGGGTGACTATGACTTTGTGGAATGTATTTGGGATGACCTGCTCTGCTGACACCAGTTGACCCTTGGCAGTAGTCATGCTGGCTCCTGTGTCACGCAGAGCCTCCACCCTTTGCCCATTGATGGTGACCCACTGCCTATACTTGGAAGTATTGGCAGGCATGTAGGTTTTTGGCACCATCTCTGCATCCCCCAGGGACACTAGGGTTACCTCTGTCTGCTCCCCAAAACTGACTGGGACCATCTCCTCCCGAGCTCTACGCTAGCCAACCCAGGTGTCTGCTCTCCTTTGGGGGGCTGTGCCCTCTTGGGAAACTTGGAGTCGCCCTCAGAGTGCCCATACTTATTGCACTCTGCACATTGGGGTACAAACCTCCCTGTTTTATAGTCAGTAAAACCTCTCCTTTTGGAATCAGACCGGGACTGGTTACCACTACTCCCTTGGGAACTATTTTGGGGGCCTTTTGAGAACTCCTTGTTTTTAAGTTTTTCTCACCCCTCTTTCTTCCAATGGGAACCCTAACCACCTTTGTTGGTGTCCCCCTCAGATACCTTTCTGGACACTCTGGTACTAGCCTAGAGGTCCGCCTCCTCAGCAAGCTTTCTGGGATGAGTCAGCTTACTGTCTACTAGGTGCTGGCGCAACTCTGTGAAACAAATACTGAGCATATGCTCTCTCAGAATCAAATTATACAATCCTGTGTAATCATCTACTTTGCAGCCCCGCACCCATCCATTCAGTGCCTTACTGGAAAAGTCAAAGAAATCTACCGATGTTTGTGTGGACAGTTTGGTACTGTCCCTGAACCTCTGACGGTATTTCTCAGGGGTCAGCCCAAACTTGGCATGTAAAATGGCTTTCTGAAGTTTGTATTTTTTTTTATCCTTTGTGTCCAATGTGAGAAGTGTGTCCCTCCCCAATGATGGCACATAAGTCCACATAGCTGTACCCCATTGCCCTTCAGGAACCTAATGAGCCCTTAGTGCAATTTCATAAGCAGCTAGCCATTTATCTATGTCATCTCCCACCACAAAACTGGGCACCACATTTTTGGGTATACAAACCTTCTTTTCTCCAGCAGGTCCTGTCTGTATGCTGTCACCATTACTGCTGGATTCAGGCTGTTTTGCCTTAAGATCCAGCTCCTTGAGACTGAGTTCATGAGCCAACAAAAGTTTATTTTCAGCCAAGGCTCTTTCAGCTGCTTGTGCTTCTCTCTCTGCCCTTCTTTCCTCCTGTTGAGCCTCAATTTTCAGTAGTGCCATTTGCAATTGGAACTCCCTCCCCTCTCTCCTTTCCTCTGCGGTCAGGCCTTGATCAGAGATACTGCTCCCTGGTCTGGAAGGGGGCACAATTGCAGTGGTAACATCACCCACTGATGGCAAAAAATCCTCTGGGGGGCCATCTTCTGCCTCCTCCTTAGCGTCCTCCTCTAAATGGGCTTCTGCCCAGGCCCTCAGCGCCACTTGAAAGTCTTCCTTTCTGGAGGCCCATTGGGTGGGTACACTCATCTCCTTGCAGAACCCTTTTAGCTGTTTGACAGTATATGTCTCCAACAGGGCTAGGTCAAAATCCCCTGCTTGAGACCCAACCTGAGACATGTTGAGTGAGGATTTAGGTTAAGAAAATTGTCAGGAAAAACGAATTTGCAAAAAGAGATAAAAATCAAGTTGACCTTCAACTGTGGGTAGGTAGTGAAATACTTAGCTACTGTATGTCACTGCACAAATACAAGTCCTATCCCACCACTGCCACCAATGTTAGAAATGGGGTCTTTGGTTGGCAGTCAGGTTACCCCCTGTCCAAGCAAGGACCCTCACTCTAGTCAGGGTAAGTCACACACAATCCAAATTATGCTGTGCCCACCCTCTGGTAGCTTGGCACTGAGCAGTCAGGCTTAACTTAGAAGGCAATGTCTAAAGTATTTGTGCAATAAATCATACAATAACACAATATAGCACCACAAAAATACACAACACAGTGTTTAGTAAAATATATAATATTTATCTGGATATTTGCAGGTCAAAACAATAAAAGATGCAATAAGCAAATATAAAGATATCACTGGAAAGTGATATAAAGTGTCTTAAGTCTTTTAAAAGCAAACAAAGTCTCTTTCAAGCACAAAGTACCTGGTTTGAGTGAAAAATCTCTGCAAAGGGCCGCAGAGAAGAAGCGTGGAAAACGGGGAGTGTGCGTTGGTTTCGCCCCTTTCCACACAGACTTGCGTCGTTATTTTCCTTGCGGGGAAGACGTTGCGTCGATTTCCGGCGTGCAGACGGGTCTCCTCTTCGGTTCGCAGGGTTTTCAGATGCCCCGGGGTCTGTGCGTGGAATCCTGGGCTTGCTGACCAGCTCTGCGTCGTTCCGGTTGGCGATGTAGGGAAATTTCTCCCCCACGGCAGGCACTGCATCGATTTCCCCTCTGGAAGTTGGGAGTCGTTGTCCCAGGTCGGCTGTGCGTCGATCCGGTGGGCCGTGCGTCGAAGTTGCGGTCGCACTGTAGGCGCTGCGTCGATCTTTTTCTTGCAAAGTCGAGCAGCGTCGTCCCGGTTCGGCATGCAGTGAATTTTTCACCGCGGAACAGGCTATGCGTCGTTTTTAGCAAGCTGTGCGTCGAATTGTCACCACACAAGGAGTCCAGCTGCAAGAGAGAAGTCTTTTTGGTCCTGAGACTTCAGGGAACAGGAGGCAAGCTCTATCCAAGCCCTTGGAGAGCACTTCTGCAGCAAAGCAAGAGAGCAGCAAGACAGCAAGGCAACAGCAAGGCAGCAGTCCTCTGTAGAAAGCAGGTAGGTGAGTCCTTAAGGCAGCCCGGCAGTTCTTCTTGGCAGGATGCAGGTTCTGGTTCAGGTTTCTTCTCCAGCAAGTGTCTCATGTGGTAGGGCAGAGGCCCTGTTTTATACTAAATTGTGCCTTTGAAGTGGGGGTGACTTCAAAGAGTGGCTAAGAAGTGCACCAGGTCCCCTTTCAGTTCAATCCTGTCTGCCAGGGTCCCAGTAGGGGGTGTGGCAGTCCTTTGTGTGAGGGCATGCCCTCCACCCTCCCAGCCCAGGAAGACCCATTCAAAATGCAGATGTATGCAAGTGAGGCTGAGTACCCTGTGTTTGGGGTGTGTCTGAGTGAATGCACAAGGAGCTGTCAACTAAACCCAGCCAGACGTGGATTGTAAGGCACAGAAAGATTTAAGTGCAGGGAAATGCTCACTTTCTAAAAGTGGCATTTCTAAAATAGTAATATTAAATCCAACTTCACCAGTCAGCAGGATTTTGTATTACCATTCTGGCCATACTAAATATGACCTTCCTACTCCTTTCAGATCAGCAGCTCCCACTTCAACAATGTATGAGGGCAGCCCCAATGTTAGCCTATGAAGGGAGCAGGCCTCACAGTAGTGTAAAAACAAATTTAGGAGTTTTACACTACCAGGACATGTAAACTACCCAGGTACATGTCCTGCCTTTTACCCACGCAGCACCCTGATCTAGGGGTTACCTAGGGCACACCTTAGGGGTGACCTATATGTAGAAAAAGGGGAGTTTTAGGCTTGGCAAGTACTTTTAAATGCCAAGTCGAAGTGACAGTGAAACTGCACACACTAGTAGCATTTAATCTACAGACCCTGGGCACATATAGTGCACTCTACTAGGGACTTATAAGTAAATTAAATAGTCCAATTTGGTGTGATCCAAGGTTACCATGTTTAAAGGGAGAGAGCATATGCACTTTAGCACTGGTTAGCAGTGGTAAAGTGTGCAGAGTCTAAAAACCAGCAAAAACAGTGTCCAAAAAGTGGAGGGAGGCAGGCAAAAAGTTAGGGGTGACCACCCTAAGGCTGTCAGGTCTAACAATAGGGATTAGGGCAGTGGTTCCATCCTTATAATAAAGGTCGGTCCTTTGGATCCACCTAGCCAATTTTAACAGTTCTTTTGTTACCAATCCCACACTCTTGCACACATTACCGGCAATAATTTAGAAAAGATCTCCGGCGAAGAGCCCCCCTTGAGGGGCCTGCCAGGCATTGCAGTGCCAGCCTGACGAGGAGAATGGCCCGATGATGAAGCATGTCACTGGATGGTGATTGAGGGCTCTTGTTCCTAGTATATAATGCTTGCAGGGACTGGCTGACTCCTCCCCTATTTGGTAGTGAGGGGCCACATTTCCTTTGGAACTGTGCATTCATTTAGTTTTTTTGTATGCATTTAAAAAGCACAGATGTCCTGCTTTCTCAGCCCTGGCTCCAGACTAACTACAGGGTATATGCAGCCCTTTCTGTGGAGTCAGGACACAGCCTATTCAGGTGTAGGTGAGGCTGGGCCTATCTTTCCTTCCCATCCTACCAGTAAAGGCCCATCAAGTCATACCTAAGCTCCCATTGTGTGTGGCTGTCTAGGAGGAATACACAAAGCCCAACTGCCAACTACACCCAGTCATGTGACCGGAGACAGGTTGCAGGCACCAAATGGCTAAGGCAAGAAAATGCCAACTTTCTAAAAGTGGTATTTTCAGAATTGCTATTTAAACTCCAACTTCACCACAAGCTAGGATTTTACTTTGTGAATACAGAGACACCAAACTTGAACCAAATATCTCTTCCTATTTGAAAATTACACTTATAAAATGTAAAAAGGCAACTAAAATGATACCCTTAGGGAGAGATAGGGCTTGCAGCAATGAAAAAAAAGTAAGGGTGTTTCACTAGCAGGACATGTAAAACGTACATATCCAACTTTTTAAATACACTGGACCTTGCCCTTGCGCTGTCTAGTACCTACCCTAGGGGTCACATATGAATTAAAAAGGAAGGTTTGGGCTTGGCAAAAGGTTTATTTTTCTAGGTCAACATGGCAGTTAAAACTGCACATATAGGCTCTGCATTGGCAGCCTGAGACATGTTGAAACGGCTATTTAAGGGGGTGGCACAATCAGTACTACAGATCCATTAATAGAATTTACAGGCCATGGGCACAGGTAGTGCCACTTTCATAGGGACTTAAAAGTAAATTAAATATGCCAATTGGGTATAAGACTATCTAATCATGTTTTAAGGAAGAGAACACAAGCTGTTTAGCACTGGTTATCAGTGGTAAAGTGTGTAGCGTCCTAAGGTCAACAAAATCAAATTTAGCAAAAATGGGAGGAGGAAGGCAAAATGTTGGGGGTGACCTGCAAAAAGGGCCATTTCCAACAATATCATGAACCTTCAGCCTGCTTCCTGAGGCCCCCACAAACTCTCTAGTGGCTCACTCACAGATTTTTAGCGCTGGCTCCAAAATATGAGTAGTGCTTTCAGGAGTGCATACTCTGTCTGCCCTCACAATAGGTCTTCATTCAGTCTCTCTGACTCTCCTCGGCCCAAGGGCAACTTCTCTCCCCTCTCATCCATTTTTGCTCATCTTCATCTCTACCATACGGGGACACTCTGGTAAGGGGGATAGGTGGCAGAGACCCCCAGGATGCTTCCCACAGTTCCACTAACTGTAAGTCAAGACAAGCTTTTCAAGTGAGAAAATACTTTGATTTTTCTTAGAATCTGTGGCATATTCTTTACAATCAACAGGTATAGTATTTTTATGAACAGATTTGCAGACAGAAAATATATATCATAGGTTCTGCTTCAAAAATGAGGAATAAAAATATAGGCCTGTATTTATACTTTTTTTAGCGCCTGATTTGCGCCGCTTTTTGACGCAAAACGGCGCAAACCTACAAAATACAATGGTATTTTGCAAGTTTGCGCCGTTTTTGCGTCAAAAAACGACGCAAATGCGACGCAAAAAAAGTAGAAATACGGGCCATAGTTTTTTGAACCTGTGAACACAGAGGCATCAACACATCACTTTTTTTATAGCCACTTTCATCTTGTCATTTCTCAGGCTGTAGATAAAAGGGTTCAGCATGGGGGTGACAATGGTGTACATCACAGTCACTGCTTTTTCCTTCCTTAATGAGTAGCTGGAGGTAGGCCGGAAGTAGATGAATAGAACAGTACCATAATACAAGCTGACGACAATGAGGTGTGAAGAGCAAGTGCTGAAGGCCTTAATCCTCCTCTCGCTTGAGCGTATACCCAATAAGGTCGAAATGATGAGAGCATATGAGATCACAATAGGGGCAATAGACAGCAGGGCTAGGCAAATACCTTCAGTGAGAATTAGGAGCTCATTATTGGAGGTTTTAGAGCATGAAAGCTTCAGCAGCGCTGGGACATCACAGAAAAAGCTCTGGATTAGGTTGGATGCACAAAATGACAATCTGACTATCATCAGGCTGTGCAACAAAGAATTCAGAAGACCAACTGCCCAGGAACCAGCTATCAACATGCTACAGACCTTCTTGTCCATTGCCGTACAGTAATGCAGGGGCCTGCAGATGGCTACATAGCGGTCATAGGCCATTGCCCCAAGTAGGAGACTGTCAATGGTCTCCATACCAACAAAGAAGTACAACTGTGCAATGCAGCATGAGTAGGAGATGGTCTTCCAGTGGGAGATGCAGCTGACGAGGAGCTGAGGCACTATGGTTGTTGTTATACAGATGTCCACAAGTGACAGATTCCAGATGAAGAAATACATGGGTGTGTGAAGATGGGAGTCAGCAGCAATAGCAGCCATCACAGCAATGTTACTTACTAACCCAACCAAGTACAAGGTAAGGAAAAGAGCAAAGAGGGACGTCTGCTGCTCCGGATTGTCTGATAGACCTTCGAGAATAAAATACTTTACTGTGGTCTGGTTCTTGGTTTCCATTCTTTTACGTCCAAAAATCTGCAAATGAAAAACAGAAAATGTATTTTAAAGCAACAGGTTAAAGAACATGGGCACACTTTAAATACATGGGGAGGGTACTGAGTTTGGCGGACGGGGTACCTCATCACAAACATGACTGACCCACCATCAGACCTCCAAGTGTCATTTGATATAATGCACTTGTAACAAGGCCGTCACGTTTGTGACAGAATAATCTGTTTGCCGAACTTTAAATCCGGCCCTTAGTGTTAACTAATTGCAGTATTTGGGGACACACTGCCTTATGTATTCAATTGGTGGGGGATCAACATTTTTATCTCATACAGTTTTACAGAAGCATTATCTTTTAAAAGTGCAATACTAATCATTTATATACATGCATAGATAAATGAGTGGCGTGAGGCACATTTCCAACAACATACTATACAGTGTGCACCCTACCCTTCCACCCACTAGCGTTCTATTGCAGCTTCATTGTCCATTGTACCCACCCCCTCCCAGTGCTCCAATGCTTGCTTGCCTGTCATTCATACATCCATCTTCTTCAGGTGTAACGCTCTGTTGATTGTTTCTCCCATCCTCCTTACCTTCTATTTCTTGCTCTGCCTCATGCCATTGCTTTCTAGCTAGTTCCACAGTCCACATACCAATGGCAACTTTTCATGTACAACATCTGGGCAGCATGAGATGATTTTCATTTTGGATCTAGAGCTTTTAACTATCTAGGAATAATTCCCAGATCATTATGTGAAGCAGACAATGCTGATATTGTGGGGATCTGGGCAGCCAGGTGAAACATGAGGATTACTGATGATAAATGTATAGTGATACTTGTTGGACTCATTCAATGTGCGAGATGGGGGTAAGAAAAGTACTTGACAGAACTCAAAAAAGCAGGCTTGCAAGAATGCACAATATCAGACTGTGGCTCTAATGTAAAAATGCATACTATCTATCATCAACTGGTGTATAAGAACAGGGCAAGATTTAAGGAGTTATTGAAAGGTAGGCTGTCACCTAGTTCTACCAAATATCAATATATGCTCCATTCGTTATTCTGGCAGGCTGTCTGAAACACTTACAGCATTCTTTCATGGGGGATCTCACACCTTGGAGTCTCTGCTATTTCTGACAATACTTAACTTTTCCATTGGCTGTAAGTGGTTGTTGAGTGGAAATTGTGGCTGACCTCCCACCCTTTTTAGAGTGGAAGGTGTGCCATGGATACACAGTAGAATTTAAGCCAAACTAAGGATATAGCAAAAATCATAATTGTGAAATCTCAGCCCACAAACATTATTTCAGTAAAATGAGAGGCCACTCCTTCTCCCCCCGCTGCAATGACTGTAAAAGCAGCCCTTGCTGCTCTTGGGGGTGCTGGAAGGTAAAGACACACAGCACAAAGGCAAAGTACACACAGATAAAGAAACTACATGTGCATTACACAAAGGCCCTCATTATAACTTTGGTGGTTTCTGCCGCCTACCGCCACGGCGAAGGCCACCAACATGCCACCGCCGTGGCTACCAGCTGTCTATGCGTATTATGACCGTCGAAGGTGTTCCGCCAGAAGGCTGGCAGAATACCGCAGATGGTCATGGCAGCGGACAGCGGTAAGGCAGCGCTGCTGACAGCAGCACGGCCATGCCAGCAAAACACAGCCGACTGTATCATGACCAATGATTTGGCCTGGCAGTGTTTTGCTGGTGGACGCTACTACTGACAGTGGCGCCCCGGCCCGTCTCGAGCCGGAGGACTCCCTGCAAATAGGTAAGTCGGGTTCTCCGACAGGAGAGGGGGGTGGGGGGTTTTGTGTGTATGTGGGTGTGTGTGTGTGTGGGGTTAAGGGGTGTATGTTTTGGTATGCGTGCATGCGGGTGTGAGTCACGTTGAATGAGTGGGTGAATGACTGAATGTGAGTGTATGTTGTGTGTTGTGAATGCGTGTGTGTGACAAAGTATGTTGTGTGTTACGGTGTGTGGGTATGTATGTGGGCATGCGTGGGTGGATGTGGGTATGCATGTGTGCATATGGGTGCACGTGTGGGTTTGTACATGTGCAGAGGTGGGAGAGGGAGGGGGAGGGTGGGAAAGAGCTCATGGGAAGGGGAGGGGGGGTGGGGGAGACCCCCATCAGTGCCAGGGAAGGGATTCCCTGGCACTGATAGTGCCTACTGTCATGGTTTTCGTGGTGTTAAGATTGGAATGAAAACCATGGTGGTAGGCTGGGTCGTAATCCCGAGGGTGGAATTGTGACGGCCGCCGGGCTGCAGACTGAAGTCTCCAGCCCAGCAGCAGTTACCACCCTGGCGGTCGGTGTGTTAAAGTGGATGTCTGTGATGGCGGTTACCGCCAGGGTCAAAATCCCATTTTTTTTTACCCACCAGACTGCTGGCGGTATTAACGCCGCTTTAACACCGACTGCCAGGGTCGTAATGAGGGCCAAAATCACTAATGATTAGGATGTCAAAGTAGTTAATGTGCACAAGAAAATATTATCCTATCCACTAACATGTACCCAGAGCACTTAAATAATGTAAATGAGAAGTAGATTTTGCATAGAATTAGGAGTTGCATGGCTCATGCTGAATTGACAATGACATATGCAGTGCAGATGTAAAGAGCAAATAAGATTATATGATACAAGCATCAAGGGAATCAAACTGTACTACATTGAATGGCATGTGAAAAGATGTCCTGATCTGTTGACAGATAAAGCCCTCTGCCTCTCAACACGACTCAAACCACAATTAGGAGGATCTAGGTCAACAAAAGTGTCCACAAGTAGTGAGTGGGATGAAGGTCAGGTACAGGAGATTTGCATTTGACAGATTATATGAATATTAAACAGGTCAGCCCAAGGCCTGAAAACAGTGACAAAGACTGTATTGCATTGAGGCACAATTGTGTTTTGCGTCCACTGTAAACAAGCCAACAACGATGCTTGTCTACTCAGGGGATTTAAAAACAGCAACAACATGGGTCAGTGAGCTGTGTCCTGGGTGGTCTCTAGTTGTACTGTGAAAAATTACGCAGCTGTCAGGTATGTATCTGACAGCTAAAAACACAGGGCAGGAGCATTTCAGATGAGGCTCAAAATGAGCGAAATTTGATCCCACAACACCCCGTAGTGAGTATGGTCTAATGTGCACCCTGTAGTCCTAAATTAGAGAAAAAATGACAACCTCAATCAAACACCAACAAGTAGACCTGATTTGAATATATCCCCTAACCCTACGGGGGCTTGTCTCCTAGGTGGATTTCAGTGAGTGACTCCTCTGGAAGGGGCCAACTGGGGTCCATGACTCAGCTCTATTTGCCCTGGCCCATCTTGTGTCCTATGACTACAGCTGCTTAATGTGCCAGCAGGTGATATAGAAAAAAACAGACACTGTAGCTTGTCACTCACCTTTATTTGTCAAAGTACCTTATATTGAAATACAGTGTTGATTGTTTAAAAGTTACAATATAACTTGGTATGTATGTGTGTATTAAAACCTTTGATAGAAAGATAGATAGATAGTCGGTGAACCCACCACTTCTATCTGTGGCCCAGTGTGTGCCCCCCCTAGAATTCAGTTACACGAATGTTTTGATGAGAATATAACTTCTTAGTTGTAACTAACATATTCAGAAATTTTCCCAGCATACTTTTTATAGTCTTTGTATCTATTTTTACACAAACATCATATTTATATTTCAAAAACACTGATCAGTTTTTCCTATACTGTAAGCTAGGTGTTTTCACTATGTACATCCTATTAAGGTGTGTGATCATTCTCATGGGAGGCTAATGGGTGGCTTGCTGGAATTGTGCAAGACCGTAGAGTTAAAAATGTCATTCTAATCTATTGTAGAGTGCTTTTTCATCTTGTCAATTATCATAAAATGCTCATCTTAAATAATGAAGCCAGTACAGTATGTATATTGTATTAATTTTTAAATTATTGTATTTGCAAACTGACAGCTCTCGGTTGATCAAGGGAGCTGAGCACACAATCCCCTGCATGGACTATGAGGGGGCTGTACTTCCTGTCCGGATCTTGTGATCTGCTCGCTAGATTGTACATTTGGAATTAAGTTCAGAACAGTGTAATTTTGCAGTTCGGAAGAAAGTACGTAATGAGAAGTGTTGTGTAAATGTACAAAAACAATTGATATATTTTTGCATTCAAGATATTAAGAAAGCTCTCTGTTTTTTACAATTCCACGGGCCTCTCATGAGACACCAATGAGACTCCTGGTAGAGGAAAGACATCCCAAGAAAGGATTGTGACTGGTTCATATGGATGTTTTTATTTAGCAAATAAAGAGTCCTTCCTTCCTGCACCGTTTGCCTATTGGGTTTTTCTGTGATTAACCCTTTTTGGCTACCTCTCAGATTTATCTGATTTTCTGTGATCAGATTGTCGTCATCTAATTCAGGTGAGAATTCTACTCCTGTTCCTGTACGTCAGCCACCCAAAAAGTCCTGGTCTGGCAATTTGGTGGGAAGAAAGTATCTGTCAAAGGTGCTAAGGTATTTGGCAGCTCCCAACCGATCAATGAGTTCATCAGCTCGGGGATGGAGTGCGCGTCAGTCTTAGTGACTGCGTTGAGACCCCGGTAACCGGAGTCCTGGTGTGACACCAGGAGCAGCAAGCAGCCTTTGGGACCAAGAGCATTGGGCTGGAAAACTCAATTATCCCTAGGGTTAACATCTTTGATACCTCAACTTAGATGCTAGCCCTGACCTTATCAGTCACTCTGTAAATCTTCTGCTTAACAGGTGGACTGTCCCCAGTGTCCACATCATGTGTACACCAGTGTGTGACCCCTGGGATCAAGGAGAACAGGGAGGCAAACTGACCCAACACTTGGCGACAATCCCTCTGTTGTTCTGGGGTCAGGAAGTGGGAGAGGTTCACACACTCCACAGACCCATCGTTCTCCCCAGCAGACAGGAGGTCAGGAAGAGGCTCACTCTCTTCCTCCACCCCATCATCTGTTGCTAGGAGCATAACAATTCAGTTCGCTCAAAGTGTGGCTTGGGGCGGTTCACATGCAGTACCCTCAAGAGGTTCCTATGAGTCCGCAAGTTCACCAGGTAGGTGACTTCGCTCTTGCGCTCCACCACCTCTAATGGCCCAGTCCACTTGTCCTGGAGCACCCTAGGCTCCATTGGTGCCATCATCCACACTTTCTGGCCAGGATGAAACCTGACAATAGTGGCATTCTGGTCATACCAGCGTTTCATGTCTTCCTGATTTGCTTCTAGGATCTCTTGTGCAAGAGCTCTGAAGTGGGCAGTCTGTCTTCTAAAAGCCTGCATGTAACTGAATACATCCTGGGGGGGTTTACTGGGGGCTTTCTCCAAGCCCTCCTTTACCAGACTCAAAGGTCCCCTGACAGAGTGGCCATACATTAACTCAAAAGGACTAAATCCAAGCCCTTTTTGAGGCACTTCCCTGTAGGCAAACAGAAGGCATGGCAAGACGACATCCCACTTATGCCCATGATCATGCCTTTTAAAGTGCAGTTGAACCTTTCAACCAGCCCATTGATTTGGGGGTGGTAAGGAGTGGTGAACGTATACGTTACCCCACACTCCTGCCACAAAGACTTCATATAAGTAGATATGAAGTTGGTACCCCTGTCAGATAGCACTTCTTTGGGGAACCCCATGCGGGTAAAACTCCCCATCAAAGCACATCCCACCACAGGGGAGGTGATTGACCTCAAAGGAATGGCTTCTGGGTACCGGTTGTCATGGTCCACCAAGACCATGATAAACCTGTTACACATGGCTGTCTTGGGATCCAGAGGCCCCATAATGCCAATACTAACCCTTTCAAAGGGGGTACTAACCACTGGAAAAGGGTGGAGGGGAGCCTTGCACTTCCCCCCACTCTTGCCACTTGCCTGACAAGTTTGGCAAGACCTACAGTGTGCATCTGAGCGCCTGTGCATTAAGGGTGGGTAAAAGTGGGTGACAAGCCTGTCAAAGGTCTTGTCTTGCCCCAAATGTCCAGCTGAAGGCACATCATGAGCCAGACCCAGTAGGAAGGCTCTGGAGCACTGGGGCACCACCAACACATGGGCTGACCCAGGCTCAGCAACCTTAGGCTCACTATATAGGGGACCGTCGTCCCAATAGATCAGGTGTGATCCTGGCTCCTTCCCAGCTGCCTGGTCTTCAGCCTGCTGCCGCAAACCCTCCAGAGTAGGGCATACTCTCTGTGCCTCACAGAATGCCTTCTTGGTGGGCCCCCTTCCTGCTGCCACTGTGACAGCTCAGGGACTTCCCCCAGCTCAGCCACCTGTTCCCCTGTAGGCTCGGGGCATCACCCTCAGGTTCAGCCTCCTCCCGGACTGTGGGAACTTCTGGGTCTGGTTTCCCACACCTCTTGCCCTTACTCCTTTTGGCAGAACCCTGGGCAACTATTTCAGGCTACAGGGGCTTCTGACCACCCCGATGGGCTGCCATTGACCAGGTAGACACACACACCCACTGAGGCAGACCTAACATCTCCAAGTGGGACCTGTGTTCCACTTCCTTCCAAGGGGAATCCTCCAGGTCATTGCCAAGCAAACAATCTACAAGCATGGTTGGACTCACAGCTACTTTCAAGGAACCTGAGACCCCCCCATTCAAAGGGAACCTGCGACACTCTGCAGAAGCATTCTGAGTTGTCCACTGCAACTACTTGGTGAAGTACACAAGATCTAACTGCTCTTCAGAGACCAGGTGACTCCCCTACTGTAGTCACACTGGCTCCTGTGTCTCTCAGAGCCTCCACCCTCTGTCCATTGATGGTCACCGACTACCTCTACTTCTTAGAGTTTTCAGGCACCAGGGTTCTCTGGACCATCTCACTGTCACCCAGTGAGACAATGGTCATCTCAGCTGGTTCCCACCCACCTGGAACCATCTTCTCCCCAAGGGCTACACTGGACAAACCCTGTGACTGAGCACCTGTGGGTGCTGGTGTCCTCTTGGGACATTTAAAATCCCCTCTCACATGACCCACCTGGTCACATACATACACTTGCGGGGACCCCCCCATGCAGGTTTCCCTTTGGAGAACTATGGCTTCTTCTCACTGGGAGGCTGGGAATCCTTACCCTGGGAACTAGGTTGGGGCCCTTTAGAGAACTCCCCCTGTTTACCCTTACCCCCCCCATTTCTTCTGAGACGGACCCTGCCCACCTGTGGCGTGGTCTTCCCCATACCTCTTGTGGACCCTGGTGCTCTCCCAACTGTCCGGTTCCTATGCAAGCTTCCTGGGGTCAGTCAGCTTGCAGTCAATCAGGTGCAGGCGCACTTTTGGAAAACAAAGACTGTACAAGTGCTCACAAGCAATTAAATTGTAAAACCCATCATCCGTTGTTACCTTACTGCCCTTCATCCAACCATCCAGTGACCTCCAAAAGGAATCTACACACTTCAACCAAGTTTGGTACTCTTTCTTTTTGTAGGTCTTAAACTTGTCCTTATATTGCTTAGGGGTCAGACCATCTCTTGAGAGTAGGGCGTCCTTCATTATGGTGTAGGTGAGTCCCTGAGGATCCCCTAAGGATGTCAGAGTGTCCCTCCCCTCTACCTTAAAGTGCTTCCACAGAACCGCCCCCACTGTGCCTCAGGGACCAGGTTCATATGGAGAACAGACTCATCCCCCTTGCACAGCAAGTATATGTCATCCTTCACTAAGTCTTTAGTAATGTGTACCCTTCTCTCAGGCTGCAATGAGGTATTGCTGCCACCATCCCTACTGGACTGACTCCTCTGATCCAGCTCCCTCAAGCTGAGCTCGTGAGCCAGCAGTAACTTTTTCTCTTCAATGGCCAGCTTCCTTCCCTCCATCTACATTTTGAACCTCTCCAATTCCATCTGGTGACTCCTCTCTGCCTTTCTGTCCTGTAACTCCTCAGGAGTCAGACCCTTGGATGACACACTGCTACCAGACCTGGAGACCCTCCCCCCAGGCATAACAGGTCCATCCACTACACCATTGTGCATATTCTGCACCTCCTCATCCTCCTCCTCTGTGTGCCCCCCAGCCTCCTTGACTGTCACCCAGGCCCTCAGTGCCTTTTCCAGCTCCTTCTTCCTGGTGGAGCTATTAATCGGACAGGCAAGATCCTTGCAGAACTGTTTCAAATAAGCAACTGTGTAACTTTCCAGTTTCCCTAACTCAAAAACAGCTCCAGCTGGTGCATCTCCAGATTGGGACATGATGGCAAATTAAAAGTGCAAAGTTCTAAGGCAGAAAAAGTATTCCCAATGAGAAGTTCAAGAATCAACTAAAAGTCTGCACTGAAAACAGTAGTGTACCCTTAATCACTGTCAAGTACAAATACAAGTCCAATCCTCACCGCTGATCACCAATGTTAGAAATGGGGTCTTTGGTTGGCAATCAGGTTATCCTCTGTCCAAGCAAGGACACTCCCTCTAGTCAGGGCAAAGGAGAAACACACCTGGTTAACCCAACACCACCCACTTGGTAGCTTGGCAGGAGCAGGCAGGCTTAACTCAGAAGCAATGTGTAAAGTATTTGTACCAACACACACAGTAATACAGTAAAAACACTACAAAATGGACACCACACCAGTTTAGAAAAATAGGCAATATTTATCTAAATCAAACAAGACCCAAACGACAAAAATCTAACATACACAAGTTAAAATATGAATTTTCAAAAGAATAAGAGTCTTACTCCATAGAAAACAATAGAAACGATAATTTTGCACAAACTACCTGGTTAGCGACAAAAATAAAGCCGCACGGGCGAGCATGCACTGGAAAAGGCAACAATGCATCTATTCCTTACTCGCAAGGGAGGCCTTACGTTGTTTCTTCTCCGGTCAGGTCGGTGATGCATCGGTTAGAGAGCGCCTCAGATCCACGCAGAGTTGGGCTGACTTTGACGACCAGGGATGATGCGTGGAAAATCCAGTTCCACAGTTTTAAAAAACCGCACTGCGTGGGGTTTGCGCCATTATCACCAGCCACAAGCGGGTGTTTGTTTTTCCACCCGCGATGCTTCAATCTCCCAACCACGATGCGCGTGGAGCGTCGATTTTAGCAGCGAAGCTGGAGGCGCATCATTTATCAGCCGTGTTGCAGATGGTGTGTCGAAAATTTCCCAGCATGGCGTTCTGTGCTTGGATTTTTAGCTCTTGTTCTGCCAACTTCACCCTTCAAGGGCCCAGGGACTGGATAGGGCACGACTTGGCAGGGCAGGAGTCTCAGCAGAGAGTCCAGGTGCTGGCAGATCAAGTCTTTGATGGCCCTGAGACTTCAAAACAGGAGGCAAACTCAGTTCAAGCCCTTGGAGATTCTTCATAAGCAGGAATATACCACACAGTCCTTTCTTTGTCCCCTTTCACATGCAGAAGCATCAACCGCAGGATAGCCCAACAAAGCACAGTCACTGGCAGGGGCAGCACTTCTTCTCAGCTCTTATCCTTGGCAGAGGTTCCTCTTGGTTCCAGAAATGATCTAACTTTCAGGGGTCTTGGGTTCAACACTTATACCCCTTTCTGCCTTTGAAGTAGGCATACTTCAAAGGAAAGTCTCTGTTGTTCACAAGATCCTGCCTTGCCCAGGCCAGGCCCCAGACACACACCAGGGGGTTGGAGACTGCATTGTGAGAGGGCAGGCACAGCCCATTCAGGTGTAAGTAAACACTCCTCCCTCCACTCTAGCACAGATGGCTCATAAGGATATGCAGGCTACACCCCAGTTTCCTTTGTCTCACTGTCTAGAGGGGATTCACAAACAGCCCATCTGTCAAACTGACCCATACAGGGAATCCACAAACAGGTACAGAATGGTAAGAGCAAGAAAATGCCTACTTTCTAAAAGTGGCATTTTCAAACTAACTATCTACAAACCAACTTTACTACAAGATGCATTTTTAAATTGTGAGTTCAGAGACCCCAAACTCCAGGTTTCTATCTCCTCTCAAAGGGAATCTTCACTTTAATGATATTTAAAGGCAGCCCCCATGTTAACCTATGAGAGAGATAGGCCTTGCAACAGTGAAAACTGAATTTAGCAGTATGTCATTTGTTAGTACATATCCCACCTTTAACATACATTGCACCCTGCCCAGGGGGCTACCTAGGGCCTACCTTAGGGGTACCTCACATGTATAAAAAGGGAACGTTTAAGCCTGGCAATTAGGTACACTTGCCAAGTCGAATCAGCAGTTTAAAACTGCATACACAGATACTGCAGTGGCAGTTCTGAGCCATGTTTACAGGGCTACTCATGTGGGTAGCACAACCAGTACTGAAGGCCCACTAGTAGCATTTGATTTATAGGCCCTGAGCACCTCTAGTGCACTTTATTAGGGACTTATTAGTAAATCAAATATGCCAATCATGGATAAGCCAATTACACATACATTTTATATAGTAGCACTTGCACTTTAGCACTGGTTAGCAGTGGTAAAGTGCCCAGAGTAACAAAAACAGCAGAAACAGAGTCTAGCACACATCAACAACCTGGGAAGCAGAGGCAAAAAGTTAGGGGAGACCACACCAAGGATGCTAAGACTAGCAATATGCAAAAAGAGTTCATTAGATGCAGCTCGAACAAGCAATATTCCATGAGTACCACTGGGATGTGGCAACACTTGAGAGCTATACACCCTGAATGCCTTGTTCAGGCTGAGTTAGCTATGCTGCAGAGCTTGATCAATCATGAGGGGCATCAAAAAATGTTCAACCTGGTGACACTGTGCCTGTGTACTTACTCACTGCTCAAGTTGATAACAACCTTGCATATCTGAACTCAGCCCTTTTTACTATTTATGCAAGGAGATTTATTCCTCTGAGACAAGCAAGGCTGCAGAAGACAGGCTTGTCCAGGATCATAAATGCTCACCAGCAGCAGTCTTTTAAAATTATTTTTTATCTAAATTTTTCTCCTCTTTGTTTTGAAGGAGATTTTATTTTTATTTAATCCCAGTTTCTTGTTTTTGTTCTAGCTCCTTTAAAAAAATAGAAAAAGTTAAAAATGTTAACCAGGAAATGCAGTTGTTCAAAATGATACATAGCATGATTGATTCTTGCAAGCCTCTTGCGAGAGTCAGATGCACAGTATTCAGCGTCCACTGCGAGTTGGCAGTGTTTGCATTCACGAGTGTCTTGTGAGACCGTACATTTATAATCGCATTTGCATTTTCACTGAACATATCCTGTTGAAATAAGTATAATTTATATGCACCAGATTTTCGCCACCCCTCCACTTTTTTTTCTGCGATCCCACAGGACTCTTCTGAGATTGTAAAAATACTTTAGATGAAAATTTAATATTTTCCTTTATTACAATAGTTAAACCTTATAATCCCCCAAACTAAACTGTGGGAAGAGACTAGCATCTCTACTAAAACCTTGCATTAACATAATCAGTGTGTAGAGTAGGGTGTAAAGATACACTGCCTCTCGATTCACAACTTTCTCGGGCTCAGTAGTATGCATAGTAGGGTGAAGATGGTACTCACCTCACATGTAATACTCACTATGCCATACTAAGTATAACCAGTACTAGCCTTCCCACTGACACCACTCCACAGGGAAATAACCATATTCATTAGTGTGTGAGAATGGATTTCCCTGTCGACTCACAGCTCTCCCCATCATGACAGATATATGCTGTAGTATGTAGGGAAACATTGTCTTCTGCACTAACACCTATCTCCAGGACAACTTGGGTATACAGTACAGTAGTTGTTGGACCTGGCTTTTTGACAGGGTCATCCCTAAACTTTTTTCCTCCTTCCTCCTATTTTTTCTGACCTGTTGTTGTTGGCTTTTGAACTCTGGGCCCTTTACCACTGCTAACCAGTGCTAAAGTGCATATGCTCTCTGTGTAAATTGTACTGTTGATTGGTTTATCCATGATTCGCTATTTGATTTACTTGTAAGACCCTAGTAGAGTGCACTATATGTGCCTAGGGCCTGCAGATTAAATGCTACTAGTGGGCCTGCAGCACTGGTTGTGCCACCCACTTAAGTAGCCCCTTTACCTTGTCTCAGGCCTGCCATTGCAAGGCCTGTGTGTGCAGTTTCACTGTCACCTCAACTTGGCATTTAAAAGTACTTGCCAAGCCCTTAAACTCCCCTCTTTCTACTTATAAGTCACCCCTAATGTGTGCCCTAGGTAACCCCTAGAGCAGGGTGCTGTGTGGGTAAAAGGCGGGACATTCACCTGTGTAGTTTACATGTCCTGGTAGTGTAAAACTCCTAAATTCGTTTTTACACTACTGTGAGGCCTGCTCCCTTCATAGGCTAACATTGGGGCGGCCCTCATACATTGTTGAAGTGGCAGCTGCTGATCTGAAAGGAGCAGGAAGGTCACATTTAGTATGGCCAGAATGGTAATACAAAATCCTGCTGACTGGTGAAGCCGGATTTTATATTACTATTCTAGAAATGCCACTTTTAGAAAGTGAGCATTTCTTTGCACTTAAATCTTTCTGTATGTACCTTACAATCCACGTCTGGCTAGGTTTAGTTGACACCTCCTTGTGCATTCACTCAGACACACCCCAAACACAGGGGACTCAGCCTCACTTGCATACATCTGCATTTTGAATGGGTCTTCCTAGGCTGGGAGGGTGGAGGGCCAGCCCTCACACAAAGGACTGCCACACCCCCTACTGGGACCCTGGCAGACAGGATTGAACTGAAAGGGGACCTGGTGCACTTCTTAGCCACTCTTTGAAGTCACCCCCACTTCAAAGGCACAATTTAGTATAAAACAGGGCCTCTGCCCTACCACATGAGACACTTGCTGGAGAAGAAACCTGAACCAGGACCTGCATCCTGCCAAGAAGAACTGCCTGGCTGCTCAAAGGACTCACCTGTCTGCTTTCTACAAAGGACTGCTGCCTTGCTGTTGGCCTGCTGCCTTGCTGAACTCTTGTCTGGCTGCAAAAGTGCTCTCCAAGGGCTCGGATAGAGCTTGCCTCCTGTTCCCTGAAGTCTCAGGACCAAAAAGACTTCTCTTTTTCATATGGACTCCTCGTGTGCCGAAAAATTCGACGCACAGCTTGCTCCGCGGTGAGAAAATCACCGCACGCCGATCCAGAAAGACGCCGCTTGACGCGACGCCTGCGGTGCGACCGGAACTTCGACGCATGGCCTCGCATGGACAACGCCGCCCGACTTCCAGAGAGGAAATCGACGCGACGCCTGCTGTGAGAAAGAAAATTCCACACACAGCCTCCCGGAACGACGCGCAGCCGGATAACAAGCCGAGGAATCCACGCACAGACCCTGGGACATCTGGTAATCCCGCGATCCATAGAAGGAGACGGTCCGCGTGTCGGAAAACGACGCACGTCTTCCCCGAGTGAAAAATAACGACGCAAGTCTGTGTGTGAAGGGGCGAAACCGACGCACACACCCTTTTTCCTCCCGTAGAACGACGCACGTCTCCCCGCGTGAAAAATAACGACGCAAGTCCGTGTGTGAAGGGGCGTAACCGACGTACACACCATTTTTCCACGCATCTCCTCTTCTGCGGCCCTCTGCGGAGATTTTCCACTCCAAACCAGGTACTTTGTGCTTGAAAGAGACTTTGGGCCTGATTCTAACTTTGGAGGACGGTGTTAAACCGTCCCAAAAGTGGCGGATATACCACCTACCGTATTACGAGTCCATTATATCCTATGGAACTCGTAACACGGTAGGTGGTATATCCGCCACTTTTGGGACGGTTTAACACCGTCCTCCAAAGTTAGAATCAGGCCCTTTGTTTGCTTTTTAAAGACTTAAGATACTTTGGGGGTCATTCCGACCCTGGCGGTCAGAGACCGCCAGGGCCGGGGACCGCGTATGCACTGCCAACAGGCTGGCGGTGCATCCAGGCCAATTCTGACCGCGGCGGTAAAGCCGCGGTCAGAAAAGGGAAACCGGCGGTTTCCCGCCGGTTTTCCCCTGGCCTGAAGAATCCTCCATGGCGGCGCTGCAAGCAGCGCCGCCATGGGGATTCCGACCCCCTTCCGCAGGCCTGGTTCTGGCGGTTTTGACCGCCAGAACCTGGCTGGCGGGAACGGGTGTCGTGGGGCCCCCTAACAGGGCCCCACAAAGATTTTCAGTGTCTGCATAGCAGACACTGAAAATCGCGACGGGTGCAACTGCACCCGTCGCACCCTTTCCACTCCGCCGGCTCCATTCGGAGCCGGCATCCTTGTGGAAGGGGGTTTCCCACTGGGCGGGCGGCCTTCTGGCGGTCGCCCGCCCGCCCAGCGGGAATCTCAGAATTACCGCGGCGGTCTTTTGACCACGCAGCGGTGTTCTGGCGGGGGGACTTTGGCGGGCGGCCTCTGCCGCCCGCCAAAGTCAGAATCACCCCCTTTATATCACTTTTTAGTTATATCTTTATAAATTCATATTGCATCTTTGATCATTTTGAACTGCAAATACCCAGATAAATATTATATATTTTTCTAAACACTGTGTGGTGTATTTTTGTGGTGCTATATTGTGTTATTGTATGATTTATTGTACAAACGCTTTACACATTGCCTTCTAAGTTAAGCCTGACTGCTCAGTGCCAAGCTACCAGAGGGTGGGCACAGGATAATTTGGATTGTGTGTGACTTACCCTGACTAGAGTGAGGGTTCTTGCTTGGACAGGGGGTAACCTGACTGCCAACCAAAAACCCCATTTCTAACAGTAGTGAACCACTTGCATCTGTCCTCATACCTCTCCTTAGAACAACAGTGATATGTAGTGCTGTCTGGGAAGGAAATCCTCTCTCTGCTAACATATCTTAACAGGGAAAGAGGTGTCTCTAGTAGGGTGTGAGAGAAATGTATCGTTCTACTCATAATTCTTCTCATGCTGACAGGTATGCTTTATAGGCTGAGGGGAGAAACTTCCCTGTTTCCAGAGACATGATAGTAAATTGTGGTGTGAAAAATGGCTTACCTTTGTGATCACACCTCTCCCCATTATGAAAGAAGTACATGTAAATTATGGAGCTGAAATTACCTTTATGCTCATAGGTATATCCTGGTATAGCAACTACAGAGAATAAGATATGAAAACACGCTGCACTCTCAGATGAAAGATCTTCCCCAGAGTAACAGATATGCCAAATATACTGTGGGAGAGTCTGCTGTCTCTGCTCATAACTTACTTCATGATAATGAATGAATGCCATTAGTAGAAAGTAACATGGACTATCCTCTCTGTTGACAACTGTTTATTGGACAACCAGCGTGCACATTTGAATGTAAGGTTGCACTTACCTCTCTCTCAGACATCTCCTTATGGGAGACAGGAATGTGTAGTATGGTGTACACAAAAACAGAACTCTGTGCTGAAACTTCTCTCCAGAGTGAAAAGCATATAAACCTTCTAGGTAGGAGCTGAGGTGGATACATTTTTTTTGGGAAAGTTTCTTGAAGATTCGTCATACGAGGCCAAAGTGATTAGCAAACCAAAAAACCCTCCATCTATGGAAAAGCAGACCTAACTATGGGCCTGATTTAGATATTGGTTGACACGTTACTCCGTCAGAATAGTGATGGATATACCTTCCAACAAAATCTAAATTGCATTATTTTCTATAGGATATAGATTTCGGTGGACGGGATATCAGTCACCATTGTGACGGAGTGACCCATCTGTCAATATCTAAATCAAGCCCTATAACCACCTACGTCTATGGAAAAGCAGACCTAACTTTAACCACTTTAAATATTTATGTACCTATGTATCTATTGGAGTACAGTGGTAATCGGCAGTGGCAAACTCTATGATGCCTTTGTTGATTTCCAAGCTGGTTTTGACTTGGTCCCTAGAGGCAAGCTTTGAAAGGTCTTCGATGAAATGGGTATCCATGCAAACCTATTGAATATACTAGTACGGCTCCACACAGAAAAGTATGCACAAGTGAGGTGGGGTGAACACGGGCAAGTGGCAGAGCCCTTTAGAATAAAATGTGGAGTCAGACAGGACTGTGTTCTGGCCCCTGCACTTTTTTTATTGTCCATTACCTCTGTGGTGAAGTATCTGAATAAGGAAGGCTGTGATTCCCCAAAAGGTGGCAGCCAGAGGATGCCAGCCTTACTCTTTGTGGATGACGTCCTGCTGTTCTCAAAATTTCCTCAGAGTTTGGAATTAAATAGTTCAAAAACAAAACTTATGGTTGTCAGTTTGGCAGACAAAAGTGTTTCAAGAGGCAAATGATGGTGGGTAGCAATACAATTTATCAGATGCCCTAATTTGATTATCTTGGTGTAAGGCTCATGCCAAACCTAAACTGAGGCTTGCAACTTCAGAAATCGTATTCAGTTCTAATTCAGCACACAGTTTGTATAGCCAAAAACCATAGACGTACAATTTCCAGCAGTGTAGCACCAGCCCTAGAAAGCTATAAAACAAAGGCCTTAGATGCAGCTCTGCATGGCTGTGAAATATGGGTATTTCCAGGTACTCAAATGTTAACCAAAGTAGAAGATAAGTTTATTAGATCCCTTTTAGGACTACCTGCAAGTACTCAGATGATTTCACTATATCTAGATTTGGTTGAAACACATATTGCCCACAAAGCTGATTGTAAATGCTTTTGTTATTGCAATTGATTGTGGTCTAGAGTTAAACTCATATTTTGTGGGCCTTAGAGATCTTATTTCCCATGTATGTGTACGCAAAATCCTATGGCTGAACTCTGTACGTTTGCTACAGGGGAAATTGGGGCTGGTGAATCTTTGAGTTTCTTTTGAAGAGATGTATCTAATTGCGAAATCTAGGTTAAAAGAAATATATTGGGAATTTGTTATAACCCAAATAAGTGCAAACAGTAGAGGTTCTTTGACAAGGTTTTTTCATGGTGTAAAACCATTTCAATGTTATGAGGCTACCATAGAAGAAATCACTCCCCCTTGGCACTAACTATAACTGCTGAATTTTTATGGTTTTGTACGTTTAAAATGTGAGCCTAACTATAATGTCCTGGTAACTTTTGTTTATTTTAAGTGAATTTCTGTTTTTGTTTTTAATTCTGTGTCCTAACTATAATGTCCCTGTAACCTTTGTTTTTTCAGTGAATTTCATTTTTTTTAACATAAGGGAAATTTAATTACTATGGGGGTCATTCTGACCCTGGCGCTCTATGACCGCCAGGGTCGCGGATGACTGAATCACCGCCAACAGGCTGGCGGTGCTTCAAAGCCCATTCCGACTGCGGCGGTAAAGCCGTGGTCGGAAAACCGGGTCCGGCGGTTTCCCGCCGGATTTCCCCCGGCTGGGCTAATCCTCCATGGCGGCGCTGCAGCCTGTTTCTGGCGGTTTTCACCGCCAGGAAGAGGATGGCGGGAACGGATGTCCTGGGGCCCCCGGGGGGCCCTGCACTGCCCATGCCACTGGCATGGGCAGTGCAGGGGCCCCCTAACAGGGCCCCAGCATGCTTTTCACTGTCTGCTTAGCAGACAGTGAAAAGCGCGACGGGTGCAACTGCACCCGTCGCACACCTGCAACACCGCCGGCTCCATTCGGAGCCGGCTTCAGTGTTGCAGGCCGCCTTCCCGCTGGGCCGGCGGGCGCTAACAATGTTAGCGCCCGCCGGCCCAGCGGGAAGGTCGGAATGGCCCCAGCGGTCTTTCGAACGCGGAGCGGCCATATGGCGGTTCCCGCCTGGCGGACGGCGACCACCGCCCGCCAGAGTAGGAATGAGGGCCTGTATGTTAATCCAATCACTGCCTTTGACCTGCTGCCAACCCCTTATAACTACCTAACCCCAGGTTGCGTACGTGTGACGTGGCTTAGCTCTCAGCAGCTACTCAAGATATTTCACTCAAAAAAAGCAAGTATGCAAACATCTCCATCAAAGTTTACAGGTAACTTTTCAAGGTGAAAATGCAAAGAAAAGACACTTGCTTTGCCTTTACCATGTGGAAGTAATTAAGCTGATTAGTACTTTACAGAAGTGGACCTTGAACTTGCGCACCTGCTTTGCTTTTATCTGTAAGTGCTTCCCGTTGAGGTTAGATTTTTATCAAATTAGCATCATGCCAGAATGAATCCTGCCCTGCATATTTATCCAAGAAGATGCCACAATTTTGTGCATAAGGTCTAGCCAACTGGTTTACTTTCTACTGGGTAATTAGTAAGTGCTACCTCGTTGGGTATATGTATAGTGCATCTCGTATGCTACAGCTGCTTAAAGAATGCTGTGGTAATCTCTCCAGTGACTTTGTGTGTCTGTAACTTTGCCAATGTTATCATTCCTTGAGCGTCTTCATTATATAACTTTTTAGGGTGGAACTGCAGATCTGCAATTGCTTTGTATTTTTTTATCTCGGGACCGCAGGGGAAGCCTCAAGGCTCCTGCGGTCCAAACCTACTCCTGTCTCCTGAGGGAGACAACATTGCTTTAAATAGCAGCTCCCTGCAAATGGGAGCAATGTTATTATCTCTTCACCTGCACATTTGTTTGAATGCAGGGAAAGAGATGAAACCTCCAATTTCAGCAAATTCGAGCTGTTTGGTGAAAGCAGAGTTATGTTTGGTTTTGCTTGGTGGGAGCTGTCAGCTTTCTTTCTTGTTGAAAGCAAACAGCTATATCCTTAAGGTGGGCACCTCAGGAGGTTCTGGGAGCTGGCCTGGGGGTGGCCGCCCTCAGGGTCATCTACGATTCCAAGAGAAGGTCCACGATATGCTCCCCCAGGACCTGTCCCACGCAGGGGAAATATTAAAAGCAAGCGAGGGAGACCACGCTTGTTTATTTGTTTAATTTCATGGCGAAATTCACAAATATGCATTTAAGCCCTGGGGGGTCCCTTGGGGACCCCTGGACCAAGGTTAGGGGCTTAGGGTAAATGTTCCCTGCCCCTCTTTCTTTATTTGTTTTTGTTTGTTTTCGAGAATCGCCTGAAGCTGAGTCTCAAAATGGCTGCCAACACTTCCTGGTTGAACTATTGGCAGCCGGTCAGATCTCTGCATGAGATCCGGAGAATTCGTGAAGCTTTTGTGCCTCTAGCTAAACAAATTTGATTTTCCATTAATATCTCAAAAACTACTGAATGGATTTACATCAGATAAGAAAAAGGGAGCTTTCTGGGCCAAGAGTTAAGTTTCTGCCAAATTTAGTATAATTCAGTCCAGCAGTTTGGGCTCTAGTCATGTCTAAAATCACTAAGAAAATTAACATAGGAAAGGCACTTTTTTTACCCCCATTTTTCCCAAAGCCCCTGCTTGACGGATCACCACAAAACTTTACATGCACAACAAGAGGAGGCAGGAACAGGCAGAAGCAATTGGACCATGCTGGGCAGGTCGAAGGGGAAGTGGCATTTCAAAAGAACACTCAGAGTAGATAGAAAGGGCAGTGGCAGGTCCATGGAACATGAAGGACCAAAAGGAGGGAGCATGGACAGGCAGACAGACATTGGAGGTCAGATAGAAGGATGGTAGGGGCAGAAAACTGAGCACAGAGGCTAAGCAGGAGGGCATTGATAAAGCATAGAAATGGGGAACAGAGGGCAGGAGTACTGGGCAGGGACATCAAGCTAAATGGAGGGCAGTGGCAGCAAATTGAACCATGCATGGTAGAAGGGGGGCTTGTACATGGACTCAGACAACAGAGGGTAGGAAGGAGGTGAGTATGGCAGCAAGCTAACTGTTCAGGGTAGGCAGGAGTGGCAGTGGCACAACAACAGCCACACAGGGCTGCAATGAGGGAGCAGGGATATGGACTTGGACAATGGAGGGCAAGGAGGAAGGAGGCTGGAGCAGCAAGCTTGGGTGAGGGCAGCACAGTGCCAGACCAGTCCCTGGGTCCAACCCCACCACTGTGCATTGTGATGGGCATCTTACTTAACATTACAAAAACCTAGAAATTTACACACACAAAACCATGGAAATTCAGCTGTTATAGTTATTTCAAGTTACTATAACTCATGGTCTAAGGTAACTAAAACTCATACCATCCCTTGCACAGTTTTCTCATCAATAATTTTACTGCAAATCTTACAGTGATATTATCAATTATGTCACAGAAGATGTCATGAGTGATGTATTATATGGGGAAATTAGCAGGGCACAGCTTTGCTAATACCTTTGGCACAGTTTGAAGAATCTTCACAAACTTTTCCAAAAAACAATGGTGGTCACTTCAGCTGCTGTCTGGAAAGTTTTGTGGTGATCTGTCAAGCAGCGGTCAAGAAAAACAGGGGATCCCAAAATGTGTTTTCCCCATTTATTTTTCCACAGGGATTTTGAACAGCGATAGCACCAAAACCACTGGATGGAATTACACTAAATTCGGCAGAACGGTAGCTCTTGGTCCTGAAATACACCTTTTTGTTATTTGGTGCAAATCCATTCTGTAGTTTAGAAAAATTCATGAAAATCCAAATTGGTATAAAAGCAACCCCCTGCTTGTGGGAGCAGTGCCAGCTCCCACAGGGTGTGTGTATGGGTGCATCAGTGTCTTAGTGGGTGTGTCTATGATTAGATGCATGAGTTTCTGAGTGGGTCTGTGAGTGGGTGCGTGAGGGTCTGAGTGGATTTGTGAGTGGGTGCATCAGTGGTTGAGTGGGTCTGTGACTGGCTGTGTCAGTGTCTGAGTGGGTCTGTGAGTGGGTGCATAAGAGTCTCAGTGGGTCTGTGAGTGGGTGCATCACTGTCTGAATGGATGACTGTATTTTTTTTCTGTTACTAATATTTATGAAGGCATCGCGATGTTACACAGTGGCCATGCTGAGCGTAACAATAGATTCACAATTATCACAAAACCTGACAAAACAATTATTTGAAGGTCATAATTAGACCACCATAGTATCTTATATAACAGCCCTGAGTTCAGGGTCACTCCCCCCTAAGCCCTTATACCACTTTTCATCTCAAATTTCAGCCCCGGGGACCGTAACTCATTGTCTAAGATGGCAGCTGCAACTTTCTAGAGAGCTCAAGCCAGCTAATCACAGGACCTCTGTTGTCGCTTGCATTTGCAAATACGCCGTGATCATCGCGAAATCGTCACAAACACAGATATACAAATTTGTTTTCCTTTTAATATCTCCTAAAGTACTGGATGGATTTTCACCAAATAAGCAAAAGCCTAATTTACATACCGAAGGCTAGCTTTCTGCCAAATTCAGTCCAGTAGTTTAGGCTGCAGTCAAGTCTAACAGTCCTATTGGAATTAACTTTAGAAACACAACTTTTTTGACTATCCCTTTTTCTCAGGCCCCACATGACGGATCATACTTTCAGTGTGCAACAAGAATGACTGGGATTTGTGTGGATCCGTCAAATGGTGCCAAAGACATAGGCAAATCAAAAAATGCTTTATCTATGGATACAAGGTCCAAACTATAACTACCTACTGGCAAGCGCCAGTAGGTTATATATATATATCTATATATATATATATATATTGCTTTCAAGGTAGACAAACATCACAGCCTCACTCCAACCTTCATTATCCATGGAGTGCTGCTGTGACGTTTCGTTTGTCTACCTTGAAAGCAATATATTGGGGATATCGATCTTTCCCCTCTACGTGCATCAATAGTTGAGTGCGCTGCTAAAATACCGTGAAGACTACTTTGCATTCAAGAATTTGATACACGGTTGCACTACGATTGACAACAAATGCTGGAAGCCCACAAGGAATCTCCTTATTTTGGTGAAAGATGGCAATGGATCATTGAATGGGCTTGTATTCTTGTTTTCTCGAGGAAACTTACAAGCAAACCTACGGATGAATTATAGCAGAATGGTGGGATGAAGAATGCACTCTGCATACCCGGAACATTTGAAGTTGCTTGTTTGGTTTGACAAGATGAAACAAGGACAGAAATTAAATCTTGAAACTTATCAGTGATGTCTACTTGAGCACGCAATCAAAATCTGCTTATAGAACACCATTATTTGCAAATAATAAATGATTGCATGACACTTTGATTCATTTGCAATGACCAAGAAGAACGCAAGACAAATTCTGCAGTACTGTGATATTTCCGCAATGTAGTTTGTTTCAGCGGGATAAAGAAATGCTTTACTGAGGAAGGTGGCAAGAAATGGCGGCCATAGGCTCTGGAACTTCGGCACTGCCTAAAATGAACAAGCGCAAAATTATAACCTCGATAATGTCATATTGACAAGATTGGAGCTAACTCATCTTGTCTATACCTGCGGTTCATATTAACCTTGCATACACAAATGAGCCCAAGACATAGGTGGTCATTCTGACCTCGGCGGTAAAAGGCGCCTACCGCCGGTCAGAAATCCTCCATAATCCCGCCGCGGTCGCGGAAACCCGCCACGGTCATTCTGACCCGCAGAAGGCAAACCTCCGAAAATCCGACCGCCACAACAGACCGCCAGACCAGCGGTCGGCGGAAAGGTGGAGGTGACCAAACCTCCACCGCCACGCCAACAGAAATACGCCCATCCCATTACGACCCACGAATCCACGCGGCGGTCATTCAAACGCGGTATTCCATTGGCGGGACACACCGGCGCGGTCAGAATACCCACCAACGAACAAAACTCACCCACATTGGACGATTTGAATCCCACACACCTGATACACATACACACACCACTCCCACACACACAATACAATATAAAACACCCACCCACATCACCCACAAACCCCTACGCTTACAAAATCGTAAAGAAGGCAAGAGAGAGACACCAGGATCCAAAACATAACAGCCACAGCCACTCAACACCATCACCCACACACTATCCACACACAAAACAACACACACCACCACACTCAACTCACTTAAATACACATACTCCACCCCACACATCATACACACCACCCCATGGCACCCCAAAGACAACCCCGCTTCACAGACGAAGAACTCAGGGTTATGGTGGAGGAAATCGTTCGTGTAGAGCCCCAGCTGTTCGGCACACAGGTCCAATACACCAGCATTGCCCGGAGGACGGAGCTATGGCAGAGGATTGTCGACAGGGTGAACGCAGTGGGACAGCACCCCAGAAATCGGGAAGACATCAGGAAGCGATGGAACGACCTACGGGGGAAGGTGCGTTCCATGGTATCCAGGCACAACATCGCCGTGCAGAAGACTGGCGGAGGACCCCCACCTCAACCCCCACAATTCACATCATGGGAGGAGGAAGTCTTGAACATCCTGCATCCTGACGGCCTCGCAGGAGTCGGCGGAGGAATGGATACTGGTAAGTTGAAGGTTCAATACTGCTTCCCCCCCACCTGCATGCCAAATCAGACCCCAACCCTCACCCCCATCCTCGAACCCCACCCTCACCCCCACCCCCATCCTCACCCCCACCCTCACCCCCACCACCATCCTCACCCCCACCACCATCCTCACCCCCACCCCCAGCACACCTATTCCCCGCCAATGTCTCACCATCACAACCCACACATCCCAAAACCTAGGCCTGCATGCGTCCACTAAGCATGGACACCCATCACCAAAGCATGCCCAATGCATATACACATCCCCCCCACAAGCCACCCTCACCAAAGCCCCCACACACGAATGCCAGCACTTGGGGACACAGGAACCCACAGATACACCCATATGCCACACATTGAAACTATAACCATACCTCTATACCCCTGCAGGACCCGACCTTCAACACACCGCGGCGGAGGGGCCAGAATTATCCACACCCCCCACCCAAGAGGCCGTCAGCGATGACAGCAGCTCTGTCGATCTGGACACCGATGACCAGCCCGGACCATCGGGGACCTCTGGACAGTCGGTTCCCCTCACACAGGCACAGGCCACTATAGACCCTAACCCCTCTGGGAACACCAGCACAGCTCCCACCCAGCGGGCCCATGCCTCTGTCTCCAGGGCGCGTCAATCTGCGGTGTGTCTACCACTACAGGGCACCCAGGATAACCCACCACCCCAACAACAACAGGGACCTGGGGGCAGTGGTAGTGGGCACACCGGCCAGGGGGCAGAGGCCCAGGGAAACAGGCCAACTCGGCGGGCAGCTGTGCGACAGGGGGGGGAGGAGAGGCCCAGGGAACCCACTCTCCACGAGGTCCTCACCACCATCATGGGAGCATACAACCGCTCCCAGGAGACGATGGCGACGGTACTGGCCCGGTTCCAGGAGATCCAGGTGCTGCAGGAGGAACACTATCGGGGGTACAGGGAGGACATCCGAGCCATCAACACCACCCTGGTTACCATGGTAGGGCTGCTGCAGGACCTCGTAAACAGCAGGGCGGACACTGAACAACACCCAAGGGCCCCTGCCACTAGCCGGGACCAAGAACAGCCATCCACCTCCGCCGGCGCTAGTGGACAGGAGGCCCCCGCACAGCAGCAGCCCACCAGACCCCCACCTCCTGCAGGAGAAGAACCACCCCGCAAGAGGGCCCTGAGATCTCGCAAGACAGAGTAGGATGTCAAGACCCCCGCCAGCAATGGATACCACCTGATGTCATCCCACTGTCCCACATTGTCACCCTGTCCATCCTCGAACTGCCCATGCTCCATCTCTCCACAGGCCTCTGGACAATGCACCTGTGTGACTGTTACTCTGGACTCTGCCATGGACATTCCTTCACCATAGCCCCCACCCACTTGAAACCACCCATCCCATTTTGAGCACTTCAATAAACACCTATTTTGCACCAAAATATCAGGAGTCTGGCTGTGATTTCAATAGATTGTAATTGACATGACAGTGCAAATATGTCCTTGTACATGGTGAAGTCAACAAACAGCTGCCACAAAGCTGTAGTCCATGGGGAAACGAAGCACAGGACTCGTAGTGGGGACCCCAGATCTGAAATAGGGAGGGAAAAGCCAAAACTCAGTCATCATACACTGGGGCAAATAGACAGGCAGCAGAGATGCTGCAGAGTAGTTAACTTTTACTAAATTATCTTTGAAATGTTACCTGTGTCCTATTGGAAGTACTGTTCAATGATTCTGTCCCTGTTGTCTGTTTCAGCCCCGTCGTCTTCCTCCTCGTCACTCTCCTCAGGTTCCACCGCTGCCACAACACCACCGTCTCGACCATCCTCCTGCAGGAAAGGCACCTGGCGGCGCAAAGCCAGGTTGTGAAGCATGCAGCAGGCCACGATGATGTGACACACCTTCTTAGGTGAGTACATTAGGGATCCCCCGGTCATATGCAGGCAGCGAAACCTGGCCTTTAGGAGGCCAAAGGTGCGTTCGATCACCCTCCTAGTACGCCCATGGGCCTCATTGTACCGTTCCTCTGCCCTGGTCCGGGGATTCCTTACTGGGGTCAGTAGCCACGACAGGTTGGGGTACCCAGAGTCCCCCACTAGCCATACACGGTGTCTCTGTAGCTGTTCCATCACGTAAGGGATGCTGCTATTCCGCATGATGTAGGCGTCATGCACTGACCCTGGGAATTTGGCATTTACATGCGAGATGTACTGGTCAGCCAAACACACCACCTGGATGTTCATTGAATGGTAACTTTTTCTGTTCCTGTACACCTGCTCCCTGTCTCTTGGGGGAACCAAAGCCACATGGGTCCCATCAATGGCACCAATTACGTTGGGAATATGTCCAAGGGCGTAGAAATCACCCTTCACTGTAGCCAGTTCGCCCACCTCAGGGAAAATGATGTAGTTCCTCACGGATTTCATCAGGGCAGACAACACTCTGGATAACACCTTTGAAAACATGGGCTGAGACATCCCAGAAGCAATTCCCACTGTTGTCTGAAATGACCCACTTGCCAAGAAATGGAGTACTGACATGACCTGCACCAGAGGGGGAATCCCTGTGGGTTGGCGGATGGGGGACATCAGGTCGGGCTCCAGCCGGGCACACAGTTCATGGATAGTGGCACGGTTAAGACGGTAGGTCAGGATAATGTGGCGTTCTTCCATTGTCGACAGGTCCACCAGCGGTCGGTACACGGGAGGATTCATCCGTCTCCTCGCCCAACCCAGCGGACGGTGCCTAGGAAGGACAACATGGAGCACACAGTCAGGCAACCCACAGGTACGTACTCACAGCTAGCACAGTATACGATTCTCTATGCAGTGAATGGCGTGTATGAGTGGCTATGCAAGGCCTAGGCCTGTGTGACGCAGTTGAAATTGAGCCATGTGGGCCCTGGAAATGGCGGCTGCCTGACCTGTGAAGTGTGACAATGGGATGTGAGGTCAATGCGCTGGCGTGGCACACCGCGGCGGGCGGCGGGCCAAGACCGCGGCGCGAAGCCGCATTGGTTAACATTGAAGCCTATGGGTTTCAGGAGCCAATGGCGAAGGGCGCCGGCGGTGGCGGGACGCACCGCCGCGGTACGCACCGCCGCGGACGTGACCGCCATTTTCTATCTACTTATCCACTTGCGACTTGAACTTTCACAGGAGAGGACCTATACTGCAAGTGTTGCTGTGACCTCGGTCTGGAAGGGACAATGGCTGCTGCGACTGGGGAAAGGGCCCCTGCCTTCACTGGCGAGGAGTTGGAGAAACTTGTGGATGGGGTCCTCCCCCAGTATGCGCTACTCTACGGTCCTCCAGACCAACAAGTGAGTGTAATTCTATCTGGATTTGGGGCCACTGGCTGGCTTGGGGGCCTGGCGGGGATGGGGTGCATGTTGGGCCTGGCGGGGGCCTGGCGGGGATGGGGTGCAAGTTGGGCATGGCGGGGGGCCTGGCGGGGATGGGGGGCATGTTGGGGCTGGCGGGGGGCCTGGCGGGGATGGGGGGCATGTTGGGCATGGCGGGGGGCCTGGCGGGGGGCCTGGCGGGGATGGGGGGCATGTTGGGCATGGCGGGGGGCCTGGCGGGGGCCTGGCGGGGATGGGGGGCATGTTGGGCATGGCGGGGGGCCTGGCGGGGGGCCTGGCGGGGATGGGGGGCATGTTGGGCATGGCGGGGGGCCTGGCGGGGATGGGGGGCATGTTGGGCATGGCGGGGGGCCTGGCGGGGATGGGGTGCATGTTGGGCATGGCGGGGGGCCTGGCGGGGGGCCTGGCGGGGATGGGGGGCATGTTGGGCATGGCGGGGGGCCTGGCGGGGGGCCTGGCGGGGATGGGGTGCAAGTTGGGCATGGCGGGGGGCCTGGCGGGGATGGGGGGCATGTTGGGGCTGGCGGGGGGCCTGGCGGGGATGGGGGGCATGTTGGGCATGGCGGGGGGCCTGGCGGGGGGCCTGGCGGGGATGGGGGGCATGTTGGGCATGGCGGGGGGCCTGGCGGGGGCCTGGCGGGGATGGGGGGCATGTTGGGCATGGCGGGGGGCCTGGCGGGGGGCCTGGCGGGGATGGGGGGCATGTTGGGCATGGCGGGGGGCCTGGCGGGGATGGGGTGCATGTTGGGCCTGGCGGGGGGCCTGGCGGGGATGGGGGGCGTTGGGCCACTGGAAAGGAAAATGCTGAGTAACTTGAACGTGGTATTTCTCCCTCCCTGTACGTGTCACATAGGTCCGCGCCCATGAGAAGATTGGGATTTGGCGTGCCATCGCCAATGAAGTCCGGGGCCTGGGGGTCCACCATCGACGGGGCACCCACTGCCGCAAGAGGTGGGAGGACATCCGCCGCGGGACAAAGAAGACCGCCGAGTCTCTGCTGGGGATGGCCTCCCAACGTAGGCGGGGTGCCTGCCGTCAACTGAGCCCCCTGATGTTCCGGATCCTGGCGGTGGCCTACCCTGATTTGGATGGGCGCGTGAGGGCAGCACAGCAGACACAAGGGGGTGAGTACAAGCATCATCTACTCTGTTGTCGTGCAGTGGAGGTGTCTGGGTGGGGGAGGAGGGCTGTGGGTCCCCCTAGGCCAGGGCGATATCTGTAGGCTGGGCACCCCCGTAAGCCCCTGTGTCCCCAGCCACCACCCTCAGTAGTGTGTCAGTACAGCCATCCCTGGGCCGTGTCATCCATGGGTGCAGTTGACAACTCTAGGCGTGTAGGGCATGTTCCACGGAATGCGTAGCGGACCACAAGTGCGCAACTTAGTGCAGGGGGCATCTGTGTCTGTCATGTCCGCTAACTGTACCGGAGATCCATGTACTCAATATCCCTTTATTTCTCTCTCCCCCCCCCTTTTTGTTTGTCTTTCTGTGCTTGTGTGCATCAGCATCATCAGGCGGAGGAGAAGTGGCATCGGGGCAGGAGGGAGCTGCATCTCACATGGCCCAGGAGGGCCATGCCACAGAGTCAGACTGGACCAGTGAGACGGAGGGCGAGGGGAGCTCCACGACGGGGACGACTGGAGCCTGCAGCGACACGGACACGTCCTCGGAAGGGGGCTCCCTTGCGGGGGTGGCACCATCCGTGCCCCCCGCCATTACAGGTACAGCCGCCACCCAGCGCACCATCTCCGCCCTCCCAGCAGCCCCTCCGCGTTCGCCCCGTGCCCGCTCTGCCAGGAAGCCGGGCATCTCCTTCGCCCCAGGCACCTCAGGCCCTGCCCCTGTTACCCCCGCTGCCCTCAGTGAGGAGGTCATTGACCTCCTCCGAACGCTCATTGTTGGGCAGACTACCCTTTTGAATGCCATCCAGGGGGTGGAGAGGGAGGTTCATCGCAGCAATGCGTACCTGGAGGGCATTCATTCGGGTCAGGCTGCCCATCAGCGATCGTTCCAGGCTCTGGCCTCAGCACTGACGGCAGCCATTGTCCCTGTCTCCTGCCTGCCTCTACTAACTCCCTCCTCCCAGTCTCCTGTTCCTCTGCCTGTCCCACCCACACCATCAGACCAGCCTGCACACACCTCAACACCCAAGAGAAGCTCATCCAAACATAAGCACCACAGATCACCCAGACATTCACACACGCAACATTCCGATGCAGACATGCCAACAGTCACTACCACCTCTGTGACCCCCACCTCCTCGTCTCCCTCCTCCCTCCCTGTGACGTCTACACTCACACCTCCATACACCTCACCATCAGCCAGTGTTTCCATCACCAGCACACCCTCCACTCCAGTCCGCACACGTGCAGTCACCACCCCCACTGCCATTTACACGTCCCCTGTGTCCTCTCCCACTGTGTCTGTCACCCCCTCTTCCACACCACACAAACGCAGCCACCCACCCACCCAACAGCCATCCACCTCACGACAGCCTATCCCTCCTGCACCTGCACCCAAAGACAGCAAACGTGACTCACCTACAACCACATCCTCTCCCTCCACTCCCATTCCCACTGTACCTACCACTCTCCATTGTCCCAAGAAGCTCTTCCTCGCCACTACTAACTTCTTTCCTGACCCTGAGCCCCCCCCTCCTTCTCGTCGGGGTAAGAAGAGCACCTCAGCCACCACCAGCCCTGCAGCCCCCTTGACAAGGGTGCAGGGGTATTGGAGCCCGCCAGCCCGCATGTCTGGATCTTCACCCAGCAGCAAGGGGACAGCCAGCCCACCCCCTGGGAAGAGGAGCAGAAGGCGGAAGGGGCGCCGCAGGAGCCCGCCTTCTACATCCCCCCCGGACACCACCCAGAGACAGTCACCAGCCACAGCTCCAAAGGGAGGCAAGGGCCACAGGCCGACGACTAAGGAGGGCAAGGGCAGCAAGTTGGAGAGGTCAGGCAGCAGGCCTGCTGCCCAGGAGGAGCCCACAACCCCCATAGCCGCTGCCCCGGGAGAGCCCACCACCCCCATAGCCGCTGCCCAGGGAGGACCCAGCCCAGCTGGCCAGGAGGGCCCCACCACCCACAGCCCAGGTGGGCAGTGAAGGAGCACCATCCCCGCTGCCCAGGAGGGCACCACCATGCAATTAGCAGTTGGCCATAGACCGTCCGCCGTCTCAAGAACCGCTGAACTGGGCCCCGCTGTCTCAAGAACCGCTGACCTGGGCCCTTCAAGGCAAGAACCGCTGAACTGGGCCCTTCAAGGCAAGAACCGCTGAACTGGGCCCCGCCGTCTCAAGAACCGCTGACCTGGGCCCTTCAAGGCAAGAACCGCTGAACTGGGCCCCGCCGTCTCAAGAACCGCTGACCTGGGCCCTTCAAGGCAAGAACCGCTGACCTGGGCCCTTCAAGGCAAGAACCGCTGAACTGGGCCCTTCAAGGCAAGAACCGCTGAACTGGGCCCCGCCGTCTCAAGAACCGCTGAACTGGGCCCTTCAAGGCAAGAACCGCTGAACTGGGCCCCGCCGTCTCAAGAACCGCTGACCTGGGCCCTTCAAGGCAAGAACCGCTGAACTGGGCCCTTGAAGGCAAGAACCGCTGAACTGGGCCCCGCCGTCTCAAGAACCGCTGAACTGGGCCCTTCAAGGCAAGAACCGCTGAACTGGGCCCCGCCGTCTCAAGAACCGCTGGACTGGGCCCTTCAAGGCAAGAACCGCTGAACTGGGCCCCGCCGTCTCAAGAACCGCTGACCTGGGCCCTTCAAGGCAAGAACCGCTGACCTGGGCCCTTCAAGGCAAGAACCGCTGAACTGGGCCCTTCAAGGCAAGAACCGCTGAACTGGGCCCCGCCGTCTCAAGAACCGCTGAACTGGGCCCTTCAAGGCAAGAACCGCTGAACTGGGCCCCGCCGTCTCAAGAACCGCTGAACTGGGCCCTTCAAGGCAAGAACCGCTGAACTGGGCCCCGCCGTCTCAAGAACCGCTGACCTGGGCCCTTCAAGGCAAGAACCGCTGAACTGGGCCCTTCAAGGCAAGAACCGCTGAACTGGGCCCCGCCGTCTCAAGAACCGCTGAACTGGGCCCTTCAAGGCAAGAACCGCTGAACTGGGCCCCGCCGTCTCAAGAACCGCTGACCTGGGCCCTTCAAGGCAAGAACCGCTGACCTGGGCCCTTCAAGGCAAGAACCGCTGAACTGGGCCCTTCAAGGCAAGAACCGCTGAACTGGGCCCCGCCGTCTCAAGAACCGCTGAACTGGGCCCTTCAAGGCAAGAACCGCTGAACTGGGCCCCGCCGTCTCAAGAACCGCTGACCTGGGCCCTTCAAGGCAAGAACCGCTGAACTGGGCCCTTCAAGGCAAGAACCGCTGAACTGGGCCCCGCCGTCTCAAGAACCGCTGAACTGGGCCCTTCAAGGCAAGAACCGCTGAACTGGGCCCCGCCGTCTCAAGAACCGCTGGACTGGGCCCTTCAAGGCAAGAACCGCTGGCCCTTTGGCAGACGTGGCAGGGCAGGATCTATCTTGCGCAGGGCTGCAGGATGTCCTCTGGCCAACTTGCCTCCTCCAGTGGCAGTGGGGTCTGTTATGGACTGTTTGGACTGTGGCTTTGCTCTCCCCAGGATGGCCCAGTGGGCAGGCCACCCACTGTATGGACTGTATGGACTGTGGCTTTGCTCTCCCCAGGATGGCCCAGTGGGCAGGCCACCCACTGTATGGACTGTTTGGACTGTGGCTTTGCTCTCCCCAGGATGGCCCAGTGGGCAGGCCACCCACTGTATGGACTGTATGGACTGTGGCTTTGCTCTCCCCAGGATGGCCCAGTGGGCAGGCCACCCACTGTATGGACTGTTTGGACTGTGGCTTTGCTCTCCCCAGGATGGCCCAGTGGGCAGGCCACCCACTGTATGGACTGTTTGGACTGTGGCTTTGCTCTCCCCAGGATGGCCCAGTGGGCAGGCCACCCACTGTATGGACTGTATGGACTGTGGCTTTGCTCTCCCCAGGATGGCCCAGTGGGCAGGCCACCCACTGTATGGACTGTTTGGACTGTGGCTTTGCTCTCCCCAGGATGGCCCAGTGGGCAGGCCACCCACTGTATGGACTGTATGGACTGTGGCTTTGCTCTCCCCAGGATGGCCCAGTGGGCAGGCCACCCACTGTATGGACTGTTTGGACTGTGGCTTTGCTCTCCCCAGGATGGCCCAGTGGGCAGGCCACCCACTGTATGGACTGTTTGGACTGTGGCTTTGCTCTCCCCAGGATGGCCCAGTGGGCAGGCCACCCACTGTATGGACTGTATGGACTGTGGCTTTGCTCTCCCCAGGATGGCCCAGTGGGCAGGCCACCCACTGTATGGACTGTTTGGACTGTGGCTTTGCTCTCCACAGGATGGCCCAGTGGGCAGGCCACCCACTGTATGGACTGTATGGACTGTGGCTTTGCTCTCCCCAGGATGGCCCAGTGGTCATGGAGTCCCCTCGTGGATCTGGCGTCGTGTACTCAAGTGGCTGAGGTGCCCCCCCTTCCCTTCCCCCTGAGGTGCCTGTCCTATTTTCTTTCTGATGCCCCTGCAGTGTTCTCTCCGTGGAGTTCTTGTCGTGGGACTGGGCCTTGCCCCTTTGCACAGGACCCCTGTGATCCACGGACAGTGGTTGGACTACATTTAGTAGCTGTATATATTTTGTACATAGTTTATTTCAATATATCTGCCCGTTTCTGATCTCTTCTTTTGGTCTTTGCATTATTTCGGAGGGGGGTGGTTTGTGGGTTGTGACAGTGATCTGTGGGAATGCATTGATGTGTGTGTTGTAGTGGGTGTGGGTGGGTGGGTGTGTGCCGGTAATCTTTTCCCTCCCCTGTGTCGTAGGTGCAGTACTCACCGATGTCTTCCGCGCCGCCGGGCGTGCTCCTGGTATATGAGGAGGAATAGGAGTGCGGGGATGACCTGCAACTCTGGCTCCATACTGCCGGAATCTCCCGTGGAGTGCGTAGAGGTGAGCGTTTTCCCGTTCGTAGTCTGTTTCCGCCGTGTTCTTATCGGCGGTGCTCCCGCCCCGGAAAAGGTGGCAGATTGGTGGGTCGTAATAGGGTGGGCGGTACTTTGTCTGCCGCCGGGCTGTTGGCGGGAACCGCCGCGCTGTTTGTTTGTACCGCTGTGGCGGTCGGAGTGTTAAGTTGGCGGGCTGTGTTGGCGGTTCCCGCCAGGGTCAGAATGCCATTTTTAATACCGCCGGTCTGTTCGCGGTCCGACCGCCGCCTCTCCGCCGACCGCCAGGGTCAGAATGAGGGCCATAGTCTGATTTACCGGTATGAGAAAGTACACCGGATCCTGAAACAATCCTGAGACTGAAGTCTGAATTCACTAAATGTAGAAGCATATGGGAGACATAAGGGGTTGGAGGGCGCCGTAGAGCCTCGAGTCTCCCCCGGGGAGAGCCTGTATTTAGAGTATTTTTATATGTATCAATATAACTCAAGAGAACTAATTAGTGGGTCAATCTTCAGCAGCAAAGTAATTAATACTTTGAAATTTGAGCAAATGTATGGTGGATCTTTTCTGTGAAAGTGTTCAACAGACCTTTATAATGGGGAAAAGAGCAATCAAATGTCCCCTAAGGGCAGAAACATTATTTTCGGCTAAACAGTCAGGGGAGACATTGGAGAGGGCAAATACTATAACTAGGATGGATAGAAAAACTCAGAGTTTACATGCTTTGTTTTCACAGTTAGAAAAATTGTATTGCAAAGAAATCACCAAGAGTTGGGAAATAATTGCATTAGAGAAACATACCACAATGGACAGAGTGCTAAGGGGGATCCACATACTTACTATGCCTAACCATCCGGAAATTAAGCCCCACATTTTGATGGACTGGAGTGAAAATAACATGGCCTATTCTAAAAATATGATTTTGATTATTATCAAATATGCCAAAATGAATGCAGAGGAACTAACTAAATCAATTAAACAATTGAGGAACAGATTTCAAAATGTACTGAAAAAGAAAAAGGTGAAAAGCTTGGGAAAAAGATGGAATTGAGGTTGGAAAAACATGAATCTGACATAGAACTGAGAAAACAGAGGAAATATATAAGGAACGAACAAGATTATCAAAACGGCATTATACACGTTTACAAGAAGATTTGATGCATTAAAAAACAATACTCTGCAGACTCTAAGTTCAAAATACTTCTGCCTTCAGGAGAGGGTAGTGAATCAGACACGGATCAGAGTAAAGGTGAAGACTTTTTCAGACAGTAGAACCAGAACCACCCTCCTGTAAGAGATGCAGTTGTTAGATTTGGATCCCGAGACATCAAAAGGTAAAGGCTGAGGACGCAACAGGGGTGAAGGCCAACAAAGAAAAATGTGGGAGGCTACAGAAAAACTTAAAGAGGGCATGGGAAGAAGAATGTACCCGCTACGCAGCAGACAGAAGATCGAAAATACAGAGCAAGATCTGAACCTAGTAGTGAATCTCTCAAATTACCAGCCCACACCACAAGAAGTGACACTCCTTAATAGGGGACTATCCTTCTGCCCTGAACACCATTTGGACCTAGTAGAAACCAAAATTGATGTCTGCAAATGTATTTGAAAAGTTAAACTAGGGAAGTCCTCTGCTAACAAGAAAACCAATGACACACAAGAAATGTGGTAGAGGTACATTATGGATGCTTCAAACCAACCCTCAGAAGAATTTGAGACACTATTGGACTTGATGCATGAATGTAGTGAAGCAGAAATATTGGGAACCCAAAACTTGGAAGCTGTAGGCACTCACATTAATGATCACAAAGCCAGTCTTTTTAAACTGAAGTCTAGATTCTGTCCCTCCTTACCCCCAAGCAATAAAGCTGATGTTTTTATGACACAGTGATCACAGAATTGGAGAAAATCGAGAATAAGAGAAATGGGCAAAGAAAGGAAAACTTGACACTCGCTGAAAGAAGAGCTTTGGAGGGTCTAAAATCGAATGACTTGATACTAATAAAACCAGCAGACAAAGGAGGTAACATAGTACTACTCAAAAAGGAGGGCTACATCAAAGAAGCAGAGAGACAACTAACAGATGTGAGGAGCTATATAAAGCTAGAATATAATCCAATGAATATTATGATCATAAATTACAATAAAAAACTTGAAGGATGGCATGAGGAACAATTATTGAATGATGATGAATATGAGTTCTTGAAGGCATCAAACTCAACAATACCAACAATATATTTTTTACCAAAAATCCACAAAACTTTGATCAATCCACCAGGAAGACCGATAGTATCGGGTTGTGGGTCTATTTCTGAACAGATGTCACAATACATTATTATTATTTAGCACCCATGGTCAAAACACTTCCCTCAAATATTCAGAATCCTGGTGACTTCCTGCGTAGAATACTAGACATGGATTGGCAACAAAACTTTATATTAATAACCATACATGTGGTTTCACTATACACATCCATCAAGCAAAATGTTGGCTTACATCCAGTGGATTATTTTCTGAAACACAGAAGTAACAAACAAAAGAAGCACTCTGCCATGGTCCTGGAGATGATTGAAATGTGTCTATGTAGCAATATTTTTATTTTCATTCGTAACCATTCCAACAAATGTGTGGGACAGCCATGGGAATTTCCTTCTCCCCCAGCTATTCCAATCTTACAATGGGTTGGTGGGAGAGGGAGGTTGCTTGGGATGAAAAACATGAACATCATCTAGCTAAAGTGAACATATGGTTAAGGTATATCGATGAACTCTTTCTGATCTGGAATGCAGCAGAACAACCATTTAGACAATATTTTCAAGAATTAAACAATTATCAGCATGGCCTGGAATTCACTTACATTGTGACTCATAAAAAAATTGACATCAGGGAACATGTTCAGGAGAATAAACTAGAAACTACCTTGTATAGGAAACCCAAAGCTACTAATAGCATATTACATGGTACAAGTTTTCACCCGAAAGCACTCATCAGCAGTATTCCATATGGTGAGTTTGTTTGAATGAAACGTAACTGTTCAAAAGAGGAAGACCCAGAAGTCCATCTCAAAGAAGTAAAAAAGAGGTTCTATCAGAGAGGATATTCTCGATTCCGTATTGAACAGGGATCAGCAAAGGTGGGGAAGAAGGCTCGGACACAAATTCTGATGAACACAGAATCAAAGGCAAATACAACATAAAAAGAACAGAATGACATGAGGATGATAACCACCTATAGCAAAGAAAGTGCTGAAGTCAAAAAAGCTTTCCAGAAACATTGGAAGATCTTGCTTAGTGATAAAGACATTGCATGACTGGTTGGGAAACATCCATGTTTCACTTATAGAAAAACAAAATCCCTCAAGGATATATTGGTGCGCAACCATTTTGTAGACCGAGGACCAAACAATTGGCTCATTGACTGCAGTAGAGGATTAGTGAAATTCACCACATGTAAGGCATGTACTATAGGTTTGACAAGGAAGCCTGTCTTGGATTTCAAGGATGCATAATTTCCAATAGAATCAAAAATAACATGCAGCACCACCTTGGTGATTTCTGTTATAGAATGCCTTTGTGGATTAAAATATGTGGGCAGCACCACATGTCCCCTCCAAAAACGCATATTGGAGCATATATGCGCTCAACAGCATAAAGATATGAGCTATGGAATGGCCAAACATTACGCTACCTCCTATGTTGTGGATTGGAGAACAATGCAGTATTACGGAGTAGCACATGTACAGAAAAATGAAAGGGGTGGAGACAGAACTCCACAGGCTTGATAGTAGGTACATAATGAGACTGCGCACCAAGGTACCTTTTGGTCTTATCGCAGATGAGGAACTTGATGTACACTTGTAATAAACATAATTCACCTGTTAAAACTAAGGTTTCCCAACCAGTCTCACAATGCCCAAATGATCACCTGAAGACTATATAAACATTGATGTTCTTTTGACTGCCTTATACTTGGAACAGACTGAAATATGGATGTTCTAATGATTACGCTGTTCATGAAAATGAGGTCGCTCATGTATTATTGAAATAAAAATGGGTCCTCCTATGATAAGCACAATACATAGTGGGCACTGTAAAGGTCGGACCAAGAGGAAGTTATGGGATAATCACACACAAAAATAGAATACCCGAGGATGGATGGCATTGGCCTAATTACAGTAGGCTTTGGATATATACATTGTTTTGCAGTGGCACTTAGCCCATAAATAACATTAGACTGGCCCTATTATATGCGGAACAGCAATGTACATGACATACATATGCATGATATCTGCATGAACATTAAGGGCACTTTGTGAATAGTGTTTCACTTGTTTCCAAACACATAAGAATGTTTAAATATGACCATGTGCATACTGCCCTGAACATTGGGATAAATGGGGGCCCAATTTGAAGGTATACGCATAACAATAAATAATAACATAATTAATGGTATAGTGATTCTGCCAAGGGCAAATCCTCCTTGAATACGTAATGATGCAAGTGGGTATTTAGTGTAGTTATTTGGAAAAGTGGAAACAAGATGGTAAATGGATAACAAACATAGGTATATCACTATGTTTTCTCAAACAAATTGGTCTGTTAACACTTTTAAGTGTGGTTAATTATGCTTTATGTGGTTTTATTTAATTTACTACATGTCCCAGAATGCTTCATTGTTGGCAGGCTGGACAACTAGTATAAATAATGTAATAGACAAAGGACTTGCTGACCGTGATCAAGACTCACATGAGTTGTAACGTGTTGGTGTTTGCTCTCGAATAAAAATTGTTGGATACTAAAAAAAGGTGTTTGCTCTTGAATACAAATGCTTGGATAATGAAGGTTGGAGTGCGGCTGTGACAATTGTCTACCTTGAAAGCAATATATTGGGGATATTGGTCTTTCCCCTCTGCCTGCACCGCTTTGCATAAAAAAAAAAAATACTATATATATATATATATATGTATATGTATATATATATATATATATACACATACTCTGCTCCCTTAAAAGAGCCACATGCATTCTCGTAGCACTGAGGGGACTGGCCAGCACCCTTGAAATGGGGCTGGGCAGTGGGGGCCCTGCACTGGCTATGTAATAAACATGTGCCCCCCAGTACACCCTCACCACCAGCCTTTACACATTGGTGAAACCACCATGGAAAGGCTGGTGGTGAGGGCAGTTGTAATCAGCCAGGTGGCACTGAGGGCAGTGCCGCCCTGGCTGAGTACAACTCAGACCGCTGTCACTACGTCAGGAAGCATGTTCCCAGCAGGGACGGCGGACCCCTGGTGGGTTTCCCTAGCCAGGGTTGTAATTAGGCAGTCGTCCTACCAGGAGTGTGACAGGCTGACCGTCAACATGAGTGTTGAGGTCCTCGGACTGCCACACTCGTAATGAGGCCCTTAGTATTTGTTTAAAATATTAAACTACAAAGTAATTATTTAATGAAAAATATGAAATTCATAACTAATTAAGCAATTTTTAAAAGACAATAACTTAGAAATGTTAATAATGACCAATGCATATATGTAATCCAATTAAAGTATTAACATTCGTACAAAAGCAACATATATACAATAAAAAAGCTGACTTTTTTAACAATAACTTAAAGACTAAAATTAACAGACACATTTTTACAAGAACAAACGTCACACTTAAAGAAAAAAATAAAATGAATATAAAAAGTAACATTTAAATTGAAAATAGTTATTTTAATAAATTAAGATAAACATAGAAAAATACAAAATATTAACCCTATAAGTGCGTGTGTCGGCCAATGGCCAACACATGCACACCCACCCTGGTACAGGCCAAAATCACTGGCCGATGCCAGGGAGGGGTTTTAAAAATCCATTTTTTTAACCCCTTGGGAGACGCAGAAGAGGTTCTTCGTCTCCCCCGAGTCCCCTCCTACCCATCTGAGACATCAGCGCACCCCGAGGCATGCTGACGTCACACAATTTTTCCCACCGTAGCAGCGGAGCAGACCAGGTAAGAGTCCTCTCCCCTCTCCGGTGAAGAAAAAAAGACCAAAATGGCCTTACCAGATGCCAGGGAGGCATCAATGGAAAGCAGCTGCAATCCATGGCCAGGAAACAGCCGTAGGCTGTAGGGATTTTGTCTGGGGGGTCGGCCCCCATGTAAGTAGGTTGGACCACGACCCATGGGGGCGTTCTTTTTTGTTAAAGCAATGTTTTTTTTTTTTTTAAATGGTCATGGGCATCAGACCCAGGCACACCAGTGGGGTAGCGTTTTTATTGGCGAATGCTAGGTGGTAAGATGTTTGTGGATCCATACATATTCCTGTAGTTTATTTCACATAAATGTAAGGAAAATTCACTTTTTGTTCAATGTTTCACATTTGCAGGGAATTCTGGGTAAAAAACTTTGAGGAATTCACACATGCCACATCTCTGTGCACTCCCCTGGGTGCCTATTTTTTAGAAATGTCTGCGTTTGGTAGGTTTCCCTAAATCCTTCTAGATCCCTGGACTAATTAGTACACTCACCTCAGTTATCATTATCGCCACAGAACGTTTTGGGCATTTCCTGTCACACAAGTGAGGTACCATTTTTATCAGGAGGCTTGGGGGAAAGTTGGGTGGAAGGAAGTTTGTGGCTCCCCTCAGATTCCAGAACTTTGAAGCACCAAAATGTGAGAAAAGAGTGTTTTTTAGCTAAGTTTAAGGTCTGCAAAGGATTCTGGGTAATGGAACCCAGTGAGAGCCCCACAAGTCACCTCATCCTGGATTCCTCTAGGTGTCTACTTTCCAAAAATGTGCAGGTTTGGTAGGTTTCCCTTCGTGCCGGCAGAGCTACAGGCCAAAATCCACAGCTAGACACTTAGCAAAAAACAGATCAGTTTTCAATGGAAAAGTGTGACGTGTCCATGTTGCATTTGGGGCGTTTCCTGTCATGGGCACTAGGCCTATCCACACAAGTGAGGTACCATTTTTATCAGGAGACTTGGGGGAACACAGAATAGAAGAAGTGTTATTGCCAATTGTCTTTCTCTACATTTGCGCCTTCTAAATGTAATACAGTGTGTAAGAAAGAAGTCATTTTGAGAAATGCCCTGTAATTCACATGCTAATATGGGGACCCCCGAATTCAAAGATGTACAAATAACCACTGCTTCTAAACTCCTTGTCTTGTGCCCATTTTAGAAATACATAGGTTTTCTTGATACCTATTTTTCACTCTTTATACTTTACCAAATGAATTGCTGTATATCTGGTATACAATGGAAACCCATTGCAAGGTGCAGCTAATTTGTTGGCTCTGGATACCTTGGGTTCTTGATGAACCTACAAGCCATGCATATTCTCACAGCCAGAAGCTATGTATATTCCTTTCAAAAATCTGCAATTGCTGGAAAATGTTACAGAAGAAAACGTAGATGGAAATGGCAGTTTTTTTAAAACTCAATTTCAATATTTTTTTAATTTCATCTGTTACTTTCTGTAGAAAAACCTTGAAGAATCTACACAAATGACCCCAGGCTAAATTCTGAATGTTGTCTAGTTTTCAGAAATGTTTACCTGTCCGGGATCCACCATTGGTTTGACACCCATTTCTGTCACTAACTGGAAGCAGGGAGAAAGCACAAAAAAATAGTAAAAATGGGGTATGTCCCAATAAAATGCCAAAACTGTGCTTAAAAATTCTGATTCAAGTCTGCCTGGTCCTGAAAGATGTTGTCTAGTTTTCAGAAATGTTTACCTGTCCGGGATCCACCATTGGTTTGACACCCATTTCTGTCACTAACTGGAAGGAGGGAGAAAGCACAAAAAAATAGTACAAATGGGGTATGTCCCAATAAAATGCCAAAACTGTGCTTAAAAATTCTGATTCAAGTCTGCCTGGTCCTGAAAAATGGGGAAATTGTGATTTTAGCACCGTAAACCTTTTGTTAATGCCATTAGCAGGGAAAAAACAGATGCATTCTTCTGCAGCACTTTTTTCTCATTTTCCTAAAACCCCCAAATTTTAACTGTATTTTGGCTGATTTCTTGGTATCCTCCAGGGACACCCCAAACTCTGGCTACCTTCAGCATCCCTAGAATGTTGGAAAAAAAGGATGCCCATTTGGTGTGGATAGTATGTTTGGACAAAACGTTATGGAGGCCTAAGCCCGAACTACCCCAAACACAAACAGCCAAAAAAGGGCTTCGCACTGGTGGTGGGGGGGTTGGGAGGTGGGGGTAAAGCCCAGCAGCTTATGGGTTAAAAGACAACAATAAAAAATAAACAAAACTAGCAAAATTGTTGGACTTCAAAAGAATCTCATTGACTCATTTATCTCCAAGTTATGTAAAAGTAGAAAAATGAAAAAGTGATGGATTTTGGGGGGGGGCGTTTACCATTTTTCCACCAAAGTGTTGGACATCAGAGGGGGTAGATTTACTATTTCCGCCACAATGTAAGCAAAGGCAGGGAAAGTGTTGAACTCTAGAGGCGTTACATTTCCTAATCCCATTTCAACGTTAGTGAAAACATGGAACTGTTGGATTTAGGAAGGGTTAGATACACCGTTCCTACTTATAATTGTTTTTTAAAACAGCATTTAGATACCTAGGTACATAAAATTATTAAAACAAATTTAAATAAAAAATATTTACACATACTGCAGTGAGGCTGGAACAGTTTTCAGAGTGGGGGTGCTGCCATTATGTTACATCACAAATATGATGGAGAATGTGAAAAAATCCAAGCATCACATAACAAATAAATGAAGCAAATGAGCCACATATATTCAAAATGAGTGATAATGTTGTGGTATATCCTTGGTTGTGCATTTTAGACCACTCCATTGCAAATAAATGAATAAAGCATGGTGTGGTAGTGAACTGTCATTTACAGAAACTGCATTTTTCATTAAACTAACCATTAAATTTGCACAAACATGCAGTTTAATTGATAAAACTATACAGCATATACAGCACACTAAAGATAATGTATGGAAATCAGGTTTCAGTGAATATGTATTACCAAGTAAAGTATCTTGCTTTGTTTCAATCCTATTAAAATCTTTGTTTGCATCACACTTTTTATTATGAAGTGCTTTATTCCTGATTTCTTAACAGCTCATTTTTTAAAATATTTGTACAGTTAATTTACTAATATTTAAGTGTTTTGGTGTGTTAGAAAAAAATGACATCCTACATCCTTTCCTTAGACATTCCTGTACCCCAGTACAATTGTCATATCATTCACTTTCCGAAAACCTCTCACTCTGAAGTCAGAGAAAGAAAGGTAAACTGTAAACATCACTCTCCATGTTAAAAGAATAAGCAGCAAATTTTCATGAAATATCACCTGCTATTTGACCTCTGTGACAAAATTAAACAAGAAATTAAAACAACAAAAGCATTTAAAATGCATTCCTATTTCTCTCTCACCTTCTGAACTCCAGCATGGTTGTTTTTGTGTTACAGCACTCCCCTGCACCTCTACTTCTCATGCCTATGGTTAAAATAACCTAGGCGAAAGCAAAATTCTGGTGAAAGATAAATGGGGGCTGTTCAATGCCAGATCCAAAGTCAAGAGAATACTTGACAGTCAGACTCATCTGAAGAAGAGTCCTAACAAGTGATGCTTTGCCTTGACTCTGGGTGTGGCTTTTTATGCACTTCCATTGGTTAGTCCTTAATGTTGTGTCTAAATACAGATCTAGGTTGAGTTCTAGCATTACAAGGTGATTTCTCCCTAAGTGTGGTTAAATTGAAGCGTTGCTCCAACAGTCTGGAAGGCAATCGGCTTGCCTTTAGAACTCTGAAGTCCAGGGCTGGACTCACCAACAGGGCAATCAGGCAGTCCCTGAAGGGCAGATCTGAGAGGTCACTGTGTGGCCCTGTTTTATGGTCTGGTGGGCAGGGTTGTATTGTTGATTTTCGTGATATTAAAGCAAACATTGCCAGCCCCAAGCAAATCCATGCAGTCTTCCATAGTTTGCGAGACACCTATACAGTGTGTTGTTTCAAGCTCAACACTGCCTACATTTGCAAACATGGACCACTTTTTTACCTAACTGATTTATTAACAGGGGGCCACATTCATTGTGGTGCCTGGGCCTATTTTCGCTCCCAGTCTGACTCTGAGAGGGGCCCACGATCTTTAGGCTGACAATGTAAAGCTGATGTAGTAAAAAAAGGGACCACCTGTTGCCTACCATGCTATGAGTTAAAAGCTACTTTTCTGACGTATTTGTGCCACATAAACCATAATCTTAGGGTAGGAAGTTTTTATTCCTTGCAATATTTTGTTGCACGTACTAGGAAAAGCATTTAGAATGGAGCTGAGGGCATTCTAAGAACGAGCCAACACAATTCCATCATCAGTAAACAACAAATGGGGAGAAGGTTATGTCCTATCCTGAACACATCCAAGGTTACTCTGCCCATCACATGAAGGAGATCATTCATTCATACACAGTCCTGTCATACTCCTGACTCAGTTGGATTTAGCTGGGTGACCACAGTGTCTTGTCTAGTCCAGTTGTATGACATTACAATGAATGCCTTTACCAAGAAGGCCTTTACCGAGCATCCTTGACAAAGCAATGCATTTACCACGCATTACCTTTTTTTGGTTATTTTTTGTTTTGCCTGTTGCACCCTCTATTCTCTGCCTCCTGCTTCTTACTCACAGACTGCACAGTATAAAGTGCTTTTTATTCAGCACTTTAAAGTACAAATATGTTACTCGTTATAAAGCTGTTTCTTTCCCAAGCTTCACACTGCTCAGGGGAAAAGTAAAAAGTTGTATAATATTAACCTATTTTTAATATATTATTTTTGCATATGATTTGATACCTCACTTTTGCTGTTTCTGAGTGCTCTAAATAAAAGATGTCGATACAGCCAATTTTATGGCACTCACTGCAGTTCACTGCATAGCTCTGTGGCAAGCATTTATTTTAATGAGCCATCATTCTGGCTTTGGCACCTTTTATCTTCCATCCCCACAGAGCTTTATAGAGTGGTTACCTAACATAAAGTGCTTTGTATCAGACCTCGCTGATTTTTAAAGGCTGGAATTACATAGTAGACCACCTTCTGTCCTTAAACCTCTCAGCACGTTTTTAACAGGCTGTTACTATACAGCGCATAATACCAGAATTTTGCCATTTTTGTGAGATCTAAGTAACTGGTTTTATTAGGATACAGATTTAATGGCACTCAATTGATCCACCCAAGAGGTATGAAGGTGTAAACTGTTTCTGACAAGGACACTTGGCTTGCAGGTTAATTAAATATAAAAAACTGATCCACCATCCTGGATATATTACACTTTATACTGTATTTTTGCCTTCATACTTTATTTTTAAAATAAAGCGTATTGAGATTAATATGACCGTTAAATGTCATACAAACATACATTTTTAGATTCTATACATTAGTTAATACTTGATCTTTGTGAAAGAGGCTTTGATAAATTTGCCCATTACACTGCATTCTTCACAATGCATACATTTTTAATATTTTTCTGGTTGAAAATGTTTTTAAATACAAGGCATCCTGTGTGAGGTACATGGGCACTCCCACGCTGCCACCCAATAAATGTTGGGGTGCCCTATGTTCTAAAATTGTAAGACAGGGTTATGCGCTCTAAAATAACTCTTTATGGAAGCAAGCTGTAAGTAAAAGAAATCTTTGAATTTCTCCTAACCTTTCACACATTAGAATTGTGCTCCAGTGAACAGCTCACAGGCAATGTGTAAAAAGTTTAAAAGTTTGTCTTGCATAGTCTAGTCTAGTACTTTGTACTAAAAGGGAACCCGCCCTATACAAACCCTATGGTAGACATTACACAGTGCTTAATTTGTAAATAAAAACGTGCCGGTCCCGAAAGCCCTCCTCTTAACCACGTGGCTAAATGTGGGAACACGGAAGAATGAGGCGGCGTAATCCTGAAGCCCATATAAAGCCACTCCCTGCCCCTTCAGCTCACTCTAGCAGCTTTCTCCCTTTGTAATGCTTTTTCGTTTTTTCCTTCCTCTGTCTTTCCCATATGTGTCTTTTTCTTGCAGGAAATGTTTGAGGCAGAAGAATAAGCCCTGCCCTCGAAAATAAGTGCTGGTGCGCCGCACCGAAAACAACAAGCACAAATTAAGCACTGACATTACACACGTCCCTTTGCACTATGGTGCAAAGGAGTGGGCCTTGTGCTAGGCTGCCTGCTTATGCCCCTGCACTGGTAAGGAGAGCAACTGTGGCACCCACCACAACGCAGTGCAACAGTATTGCTTGCTGTGCTGAGCTATTTCTTTCTATGTCTTTCTCATCGCAACTACATATCAACCTTTCTACCTTGTGAGCCCAGTCACGTCTGAAGTCATACTAATGGCTTTGTGGAATACTTCTATGCTTTGTTGGATAAATTGCTAACAGCAAATAATCGGAAACACAAATCGTGTTTTGCCATATACTGATGGGATTTGTTACCTCTTGCATATGTTTTATTCTGGTATAAGAACAACATGCTTGTGCTTTCTGTTAGAAAAAATGTATTTAAGCTACAGAGCTTATAGACTTCTCCGACAGAATCACTTTCCCCATATTTAAGCTACGATAAATACTCCTCTTTTCAGATCCCCATGAATGATTCCAAAATAGCAAAGCAGCCAATGGCGCTTCTGAACTGGGTAATTTGTGAATTATTTAAATTATGATGCTATTCCCAAGGGACGGACTGGCCACCAAAATCAGCTGTGGCACATTTTCTTCGACTTGCCCTCATACTGTATATCACAAGTGAGAGTGGGGGGGGGAGGCTGGTCACTGCAAGTAGAGCTTAGAGAATTTCTTACCCCAACAATATTTTTGAAAAATGCATTTACTACACAGTTGTTATTGAAGAACCTTGTCCAATCATTGTATGGACAGATGAAGACTGGAACCATGGCTGCATAGCTCACTGAATGAATAAATAGGTGGATGGGGTGATAAATCGATCTAGAATGAACGACAATGAATAAAGAGTTTAGCTACGTGGAACAAATGTTCTCAATGCAATGACCATGAGTTGGTTGTCTGGTTTTCATTTTAGCTACTGCTTTAAAACATCACCCCCCCACAAACACTATCACCCCCAATCCTTGTGAAACATTCATAGCCCTGATGTAATTAACACAGTACACTGATTTAGCACCTCAAAGAATTAAATACAAGCATTAAGCTTTGATCTAAATGGGAGAGTGAAAGGGCTAACAATGTAATTGTGGAATTGCACTCTGTGAAGCCAGGAACCCTTGCATCAATCCCGTCTTCCACTTGGGCACATTGTGTGATCCTAGGCAGCTATTTTTTTCCACAGAACTTCCTTTTCCTTCATCGTCACATGAGAGCACCTTTAAATACACCTGTTCAGGTGCTTCACATAGACAAAAAATGTTACTCCATGTATAGTAACACATAGACTACATATAGGGGGCAAAAGACAATTGACTTACCTCATGGTTCAGTAATAGCATCGTTATCAGGCAGAGGTACATGAACACTTCTAAGTTCATGATAAGAATCACTTGTAACACTAAACTAAAATGTGTTGCAACAATCACATTATAAATAAACACTGTTTTCATTCTTTATGAGTCTTTATCATACGTACTCGACATTTTGAGCCAAACTACAACAGCAGACCCCCATCACCTTCACCCTGATGTCTAGATGGTCAGCGCTGCTCATGACGACCCCGCAGGCGACAAAACCAAGCTAGATGAAAAGCACACGTTATTTTGAAGCGAGCCTGGTCTGTCCATTTGTTTAGCCATGTTTGTTTGCAGATCACCTAAGCACTGTGTGCAGGAAACACAGCAGGCCTGGCTCCCAGCAAGAAAGCCAACCTCCACCAGCAGTAAAAACCTCCCCACCCCCGGCAGCCCACCGGGCCTGCTTCTTCGATTTCAAGGCCTTATCAAACATTACCCCTAAGTACTTATAGCTTTTGGAGTTCTCTTCGATATTTCGTTCCACAAAATACACCAAAAAGGCATATTTGTTTTTTACAAAGTTGAATTATTTATGTCTTACATTGGTGCTCAATTTATGTCTCATATAGCAAAGTTTGTACTAGACAGGTAAACGTTTTATGTCTCGCAGGGACTTTGTCTTAGAGAGATAAAGAATGTATGTCTCATGCAGTAAGCAATAACCTGACACCAATCCAATAGGTGTGAGATCAATAAACGTCGTCATCAGCGCATTATAAAACACTGACCGCTGGGTGGTCAGAACCAGGGGAATAACATTTAGAGCTACTGAAACTGGAAAGAGGATCGGGTAAAACTGTGTAAGCAACAAAGGAGTTCAACACAGCTGTGCCTCAGGCCTTTTCTAATAGTTATACTTCTTGCAACTTCACCCTTTGGGTCAGTCTGCACTGGCGCCCACGTGTCCTCGTCTAGACATCACATAACAGGCAATAATCAAGATGTTCCCCACCGACTATCCCCCTTTCCCACAGGCTATGGTCGATACAGAGAAAATCGCAAACGTTCTTCAGACTGCACCGTGGTTTCTAGAGACGTTAGGCATTATCCCACACATTTGCACTGATGTCTAAAAAGGCTCTACAGATAGGTTACACCAGGGACGAAACAAAGGTCCCTGCAGGGCGGGGGGTGGGTCCGAGCTCCAGGGGGCCCCTCAGCACAGTGACATGGCCTGAGAGCTCGGGATGAGTCGGAAAGGCGGTCCCTCCATGTACTTTGCAAGGGGACCACCTCAAATTTCGGTATATTCCTTAACCTTAAGTAAGTGACACATCACCGTGGTAGCTTCTATCCTCTGTCTTCACAGCCCCGAGAGGCAGGTTACACCCTACAACACATTCTCTTTTCACACCACACCGATCCTTTTGATTGAAAGGTTACTATAATACAGTATTTTTGAGCGTGAGATTTCACTGTGCTTTACAGATGCTCTAGCATGGAAACAGAAGAAGTAGGAAATAGGGAAATATCGCTTTACCATTCTTAACCCTGTATCTATATTCCTTTAAGAACTATATATATATCTATTACCAGGATACATATCTGTGCACTTACGTGTATAAACGCTATGCACATTTACCTATTGATTTTTTTGTCCTCTGTATTTTGGCTACTATATTAAGGTGAAACAATATTATGTGCACCTTGAATATGAAATCGAAAATATTGGCGGGAGAGGATATCAAGAACAACATATCGAAGAAAAAAAAATCAACAGATATGTGAAGTTAGATTTTCTATACCTAACACCACATAAGTGCTCCTATGCTGTACATATATCTTCAAGGCAAATAGATGTGAAGGTAGGAATAGCAAATATATACTTCCCTAAAGGCACTTACCTTTCAATACTTTGTCCCTCAATATTCAGTCCTCAGTATGCTTGTATCTCAATATTGTTGGTGTTGATATTCAGTAGTGGAAGCCCCATACTCAATAATTATGATCCACACCCCTTACGGAGAGTTACATGTGATAAAGAACCTTTATCCTCAGACCCCATGCCCACTTTCCACACTAAGGGGCATATTTACAATAAAGTGGCCCAGCGCTGCTACAAAATTGGCATCTCCACGCTGCATCTCTTTAGAAACACAGCGATGCCCCTGGGGTGGCGTTAGATTTTGGTTCTACCTCAGGTTTACAAAATCTCATTAATCTAGGGCAGCGTCAAAATACAATGAGTGTTGCTTGCATGCCACTTCCACGCAAAGTGCTGCTTGTGAAGGGGCCGTATTTACAAGGTGGCGTTAAGCCACAAAAAGTGGATTAACACTGCCTTGCAAATACGGCACAGTGCACAGCGCCACCGGAGCGTCACAAAAAGTGATGCTCCCGTGGCACTTGGGGCTTGTAACTATGCCCCAAAGAGCTTTGTTTGCTAACCAGCAAATTCGATTCTAATGGAATAGGAATTTGAGTCCTTAATTAGCATTCCAAATTTTACAGAATTGAGTGAATATCCGACAGTTTTCCACCTCCTATTCCACCAGGAACGACTGGTAGCCTTGTGAATGTAAACTGTTCAATAAAACGTCAAATATGTGGTAATTGGTACAAAAATTCAAAAGTCTAAAACATGTTGAGCCCAAGCACAAGCAGGAAAACTTGGAATGCCATGGTAATGCGTTTGATGTTAAAGACCACACCACAGCTGTAGTATTACTATTTTCTGCAGGCCACATTACCACAAGAAATACTGGCAATTCATCGCTGCCATTAAAAAGAGTTTGAAGCAAAATGTTATTGTTAGCAGAAAATGACAAAGTACTATACCTACCCACCTGAAAAGGTACATACCAAACTGTAGCTAAAGTTCTTGAATGCAAAAGTACGGTGCAATGACCACCCCGGCACACTCACTCTGCCAGTGCTTTATTTTATAGATATTTTTTAATTTATATCCCAATGTTACTCCATTGCTTAAAGTTCCTGGCTTATTTATGGCTGCCTGTACTACATCTCACTTTATATTCTGTTCTCTATCACTATCATTCTTCTCTCGTCATCCTCTATTGAGGTCCTGTGTCTTCCCTCTCCCTCCCTTCATTCTCTGTATTTCTTAGAGTGGAAAATGATGGATTATGTAGATTTACAAGTCAGATGGAAGAAAAAGAAGTTATCAGTTCTAGATGGTAGCAAAGACCTTCTAACTGCAAGGCATAAATTAGAATCAGATAGGCTCTGAATCTAAACTAATCAAAATGAAAATCTGCAGGAGGAAATATCTCTATCTCAGGGACAGCTGGAGGCAAGTTGATTGGCGGGTTCTCCTCTGGATTAACACTCCCTCGTGAATCCAGAGGAGTTTCTGATACCTTTCACTTCTAAACCTGGTGCTTTACCTCTTTGTGTCTGATCCCCTGGATTCACACATTTTGCTAAAGTAGACACACAGTGTTTGGGCAACATATTAGAAACACAAATATTGTGGGACAGAATATCGTCATAAATATCAAGGACAAGAATATTGTGAAGGTCATTTTCTAAGGGCAAGTAAAGTTTTACTATATATACCTCAACATACACGTATCTTGACAATATATATATATTGTCAAGATACTTAGATATTGAGTTAATTATTACAGTTTCAGGTCAACACGTGTTTCGCAACAAAGGTTGCTTCATCGGGGCCAAGAAATAATCATGAAATTTGATTTGTGGTGAAAACGTAACAAATTGAACACAATATTTGATATTTTTAACAAATACACTCCTGATGCGCTATTTAAAAAGAAGAAGAAAATAAATAAGAGTCAACGACATAAGATGTGATACTGAGTAACTCCAAGTCAATGTGGCAGGATAACCCGGGCGTCCTGCGTGTAGCAGAAAGGTATCGGATGCAAATCACGTGTAAGCCTGAAACTATAAACATTGCTTGAGAGACAAATTACCTAAAATTTTAACATTGTTTGAGAAATCAATAAAACTGAATATCATTACAATTTCTTTTTTGTGGACATTAATTATAATACTGAAGACCTCAAAAACACGTCTTGTTCATGTCTCATTGTATTCAAATTTGCACAGACAAACACATAAACAATGTCACTTTGAGGGGCAAATACTTCTTGCAGAAAATCGTCACTGTAATGGCTCATTGGTATGCCAATTTCCTTATACTTAATCTGAAGGAAGACTTCCAAATCCAACATTATTCTATAGATAAGTAATAGGCACTCAAAAATGGTATCACTTTAGTCAGAACATCTGCCCTCAGGGCCAGCTTTATAGCGGTGCAACCTGTGCAGCTTAAAGTGGACCTGGGCTGGAGTTTGCTGTGTTTAGAAATACATTATGGTTCTAAAAGCACCTGCTGCAGAGTTTCTTGTGTGTCTAGCAGTTTTCAGGCAACAATAAAAATGTCAAGATAATGTTAAATGATTAATGTTTCTGCTGGAGAGAGTTCAGAGATTTGTCTAGAAGCAGTTTTCACTCATTAAAGAATAACATAGAAGTTTAATGTGCCTGCTGCAAAGAATATGTACCCTGCAGATGGCGGAACTGTATTTTATGTGAATATTTCTGTGGGTTGATGCTTTTGTCACATCGATCCTTTTGTTACCTGTAGTTCATAAGTTACAGTCCTTATATAGCAAAGTGACCTATGAACCATCATCAAAAGCTGCATGCAAACTGCACGGTATAGGTAAGAAAGTTATGTTTTTCCCCTAGTCTTTCATTATTATGTTTCTTTGGGGAAAAATACACTCATATTAATAAAGCCAACCCCAGCCACTGCAGTACGTTTAAATCTAGATCAAACACTTCCTATACAGTAGATTGATTTACACACATATGATTCCAGGTCTCTGTATAATGCATGTGCAATGTAAAGTGCCCTGGTTCTCCACACTGGTATGAGCAGCACTATAAAACAAATGTTGTATTACGATGCATGTCTTTACAAAGTAGTCTTTAACATGCATCAACCACTACCAGGCACGTTTTTACTGTGCATGTCATTACCACAAACTTACACAGAGGTACATTATAAGTACCAGTACAACGCATACACTTACCACCCATACCATTACTGTACTAATGATTACCATGCATTTTATTCTCTATAGTTAAATGTTGCTAAATACGTTTAAAATAAATGTGCAAATCACAAAAAAGACCCACAACAACACAAACCAAGACAAAACCATAAAATTGTTCTCCACATTTTCAAAATTTAAAAATAAAACATTAAGAACACCTAGTACAAACAGTGTATGTGTACTGTCCCCAGTCAAGATGGCCATCACAAACTTTGAAAAAGGTCAAAAACTCACATTTTTTTAACATACAAAATAATTTAACATTTAGGGCCTCATTATGGGTTTGGTGGTAGAACCGTCAGACCGCCATGTTGGCGATCCTAAAAAGAATGCCATGTTGGCAGTCTTTCAGACCATCCTATTACGAGCTATACAGGCAGGACCACAGACCGCCAACCAAAAAAGCCAGACCGCCAGCGGCACGGTGGACTGGGAAAAGGCAGTCTGACCTCCTTTGCCATCAGCCCCGCGACCAACCACCGAGCATATTACAAGCACACAACCACTATGGAGGACCCCCATGGCAGTCATCCAATATCGGTCCGAACCACGGTGGTTCGTGGTCAGCAAACCAATATTCAACTGCACAGTGGAGGAATTTGAAAACAACACAGCTGACAAACATTGCCACACTGGACACACCTGCAGGGGACACTACAAAACACACCCCTTCACTGACCACAATCATTTGCATTTTCCACAGAATGCACACAAGCCAGAGTGCTTTTGTACCACAGAGACCCATATTAGGCACCCCTTTTTTCATCATAATACTGTGTAAACACTTTTGTCCATTCACACCCCTTTTGCACGTCCCCTGTTTTGTAAGTCACTGTCACCAATTTGTTTCCTCGATATGTTCAGTGCAAAAAATCACCATTGCTCCAAAGATGAGGTAAGAGTCATGGTGGATGAAATTATAAGAGTAGAGCCACAATTGTTTTACAGATTGTGGGACAGTATTGTTGACAGAGTGAACGCTGTAGGCACAAGGACATCAGGAAGAGATGGAACGACCTTGGGGACAAGGTCCTTTCCCTGGTCTTCAGGCACCAGCTGCAGGCCAAGAAGACTGGCGGTAGCGCTCCCAGTGCCCATTAATACTCTGTCCCTGGGAGGAGAAGATTCCTACCATCCTGCATCCTGAGCGCTTGACAGGAATACCTGGGAGAGAGGAGTGTGGTAAGTCACAACACAAAAATAGGTCACTAAAAAGCTATGTCATGCGTATTCATAGTTCACCTTTTGACACATTTACTGTTGCTCCACTCACCAGCCCAGTGTCTACCTGTTCAAATACCTCCATTTGGCAACTCCCAATTGAAGTGTACTCACCTGGGGAGATGACATCTGTATAGTGTGTGTAGTACAGGGACTGACATGACTACAACTCCCAGGAAACACTGTTTCTATAAATACAAATACCATCACAGTGGCCACATGATACAAAACATCTGTTTTTCAAATATCAAGTGAAGTGGACTCACCTGGCGGGACAACATATGTATAGTGTGTGTGGTACAGAGAGTGACATGTCTGCAACTATCAGCAGGCCTTGGGTCTGTGACTCCAAACAACAATAACAGACTTCACAAGCCCAAATACACAGGTCTGTATTCTCTCCAATGCTCTTCACTCACCTGGGAGGATAGCATTTGTCAAATGTTGGGAAGTAGAGGGACTGGCCTGATTGCAGCTCCCAGCATGTCCTGTATCTGTTACTCCAAACACCAGACCAGTGGCCACTTGCCCATATATGCCAGTATGGCAACTCCCAAATGAAGTATACTCATCTGGGGGAGAAAATTTGTATAGTGTCTAGTACAGGGAGTGACAAAACTGCAACTCCCAGGAGGCTCTGTTACTGTCACTCCAACCACCATTCCAGGCTTCTTGTCTCCAAATACCCTTGTTTGGTAACAATCCAAATGAAGTGTACCCACCTCGGTGGCAACATTTGTCACATGTGGGAACTAGAGGGAGTGAAATGACTGCAAAGCTCAGGAGGCACTGTTTCTGTAACTACAAACACAAGACCAGTGGTCAGTAGCTAAAATACCCCTGTTTGTTAAATCTCAACTGAAGCTCAGTCACCTGGGAGGATAACATATGTCAAGTGTTTGGGAGTAAAGGGAGTGACCTGACTGCAACTCTCATTCGGGCCCTATAACTGTTACTCCAAACATCAGACCAGTGGTCACTTGCCCACATACACCTGTTTGGCAACTCCCAAACAAAGTATACTCACCTGGGGGGAGAATATTCGTATAATGTGTGTAATACAGGGAGTGAACAGACTGTAGCTCGCAGGAGACTCTGGCCCTCATTCTGACCTTGGCGGGCGGCGGAGGCCGCCCGCCAAAGTCCCGCCGTCAGTTTCCGTTCCGCGGTCGAAAGACCGCAGCGGTAATTCTGACTTTCCCGCTGGGCTGGCGGGCGGTCGCCTTCAGACCGCCCGCCAGCCCAGCGGGAAAGAGGCTTCCACGATGAAGCCGGCTCGGAATCGAGCCGGCGGAGTGGAAGCTGTGCGACGGGTGCAGTTGCACCCGTCGCGTATTTCACTGTCTGCGCAGCAGACAGTGAAATACATGTAGGGGCCCTCTTACGGGGGCCCCTGCAATGCCCATGCCAGTGGCATGGGCACTGCCGGGGCCCCCAGGGGCCCCGCGACCCCCCCTACCGCCATCCGGATCCCGGCGGTCCGACCGCCGGGATCTGGATGGCGGTAGGGGGGGTCAGAATCCCCGCGGCGGTGCAGCAAGCTGCGCCGCCGCGGAGGATTCAATGGGGCGGCGGTACACTGGCGGGACCCCGCCAGTGGTGCCGGTCCGACCGCGGCTTTACCGCCGCGGTCGGAATCCCCATTGGAGCACCGCCGGCCTGTCGGCGGTGCTCCCGCGGTCCTCCGCCCTGGCGGTCAAAGACCGCCAGGGTCAGAATGACCACCTCTGTCTCAAACTCCTAACATCAGACCAGTGGTCACTTTTCAAAATACACTTGCTTGCTAACTTTCAATTGAAGTTTACTTACCTGGGAGTGACCAAGTTATAGATCATGTTCAACTTAGAGATGTTTCTGGCTACCTAGCTCCATCCTGACATGCTAACCCAAGATGAAACTATTGAGGGCAGGAAGGACAGTTTACCCAGTGTGCAAAAAATGGTCCCCAAGGCCTCAAGATACATCACCAGAATAGTATTGTCAGCAGACACATTCATACTGCACTGACCACATGATCACTCCAGTCAAATATACAACAAACTCCTGCCTCTGCCTGCAAAACAATCAACTAGGTCATAAAAAGGACAAAGCCATATCCTGCATAGCCCCTGTTTTGCCTGCACTGGTGGCAAAATGGAATTCTCAGCCCATACTCTGTCAATACAACCAATACCATGGGTACTTGCCACATTTTGATTAACTGCAATGTCACTTTGTACAAGGTTTCTGCTTACTGTAACACTACACTATTGGAGGTAGATGTCACAATACAACCAGTAACATTGTATGTTTCACATCTACAGGTCGACCTTCTACTGCGCACACAGAGACCACAGAGGAGACTGCCACCACCCTCCTGGATGAAGCCCTGAGTGGGGACAGCTCTCCTGGACCGCTGGACGTGAAGGACAGTTCTGGCCCATCTGGGCAACCTGGTCAGATGGCAACAGTGAGTCTCACTGTGCCCACATCAACCCTTACCACCCCGGTTGCCTCCACATCACAGGCAGCTATTCATCCCCCAACCTGTGTACAGAGCACAGTGTTTATCATCTTGTGCACCGCAGTCCTGGATTTTGAGTTGCGGTGCAACACTTCTGACAATGAGGGTCTAGGAACAAGTTGGAGAGGGCACCTTGCTGCAAGAGCACAGGCCCGTGGGGGTGGTGTGGATGGGAGGGATGCAGTGGGCCAGCGGGGTGAGGCCACTGGGATACCATCAGATACGTCTTGGGGGACTATCAGGAGTCCCAAGGCATGATGAGCCAGGAATTGACTGAACTCTAGGAAATCAAAAAGTCACAGAGGGACATCCATAGGGACATGTAGAAGCATTGGGAGGCCAACAATACCAACATGGCCTCCTTAACAAAGGTGTTGAGGGGCATCAACACCACACTGTGCAGGGGTATTCAACAACACTCCACCCCTTCCTTTGGCACAGCACCACCAAGCACATTGGCATTGGTGCCAGCCACTGGATGGGAGGCCCTGCCAGAGGAGCAACCAGGCCCAAACACCCCTGCTTCTGTAGCAGCTGATCCTCCCTCCATACAAGCTGGAATGCCCAGCAAAGAATCCAAGAGGTGCCGATGGTAAGACACCCACCACTGCCGGCAAGTGACCACTTCCTAAGGGACCTCCTTTGTGTGCCACATATTCACTCTGTTGGTTTATCCTGAACCACCTACCTGTTCCAATGGGAGGAGTACTCTGGACTTTGGACTCCATTGGTGCCTACCTGTTCCAATGGGAGGAGTACTCTGGACTTTGGAGTCCAATGGTGTGGCATCTACTCAGTTGATTTCATCCACCGTGACTGACCCCTTTACTTTACCTTTATGCTGCTGTCTGTCTAGAATTGATGTTCTGCAACGGCATTGCAATAAATTCACCCATCACATAATGTGTTGTCTGCTTGCTTCATTTCCACTAATTGCTATGTAGAGATGTAAAACCATGTGAACCATATGATGAGGACATAAGCTACTGGTGCAAGGAGGGATATGTCACAGGTACACAGTGTCCTGCTCAGGATAATAATCATTACACACCAACACATTAGCACAAGTTTCTGGTTACACAAAAATGCTTATTCCAGTGTACAGCATATAGGCAGTCCAAATGTCTAGACTTTTAGAAACAAGAATTTGTAACTCATACTGAGTCATAGTACGTAGCCAAAGTTACAGCCCTCCAGACCACAGACATTGACCCATAGAATAGGCAATAATGGAAGTGGATGATGTCACCAGCTGGAGTCTTATAATATACCACACAAAAGTATCCAACAAAAAGTGCTTAGCCAATGCAAAGGTAAAATGACTTCTTTGCAATCTATGACTTTTTATTTCATGCCCACATGATGGCACACATGGTGCAATTGGCCCACCACAGCACACTAAACAAGTCCAATGGGCACTTCTTAGGTTCCAGCAAGGCACTGTGCTAGCTGTCTTGGCACACAACTCATACACCCACACTCTTTGACCTACATTATCTGGATCAATGCATGTCCACTTCGCATGTCAGACCAGCATCACATACCTGCCAATGTCAGAACTCTGAAATGCTCACATGAGGATGTCGTGGTGAAGGTACCTGTACAAAGACAAAACCAGGAGTAAAGTCTTGGAATCATACCCATTGCACACAACACATTGCAAGGAACTGGAAAATCACTTAAATTGGAGGGACACTAACACAAACAAAAGCAACATCATCAAGGTGGGGATGTCAAAAGCAAGCACCCTTTGACTGGTTATTGCAGAGTGTCAGCTCCCTAGCTGTTTCTAACACAGTGAACTCCACACATTCTCACAACTTCAGTTCATTGTACAGGTTCAGTCATTACATCACATGGCTTATTTACACTCATGAAAAATAGCTGTTGATGAGATCTTCCCGCAACTCAATTCCTTGTCATCCTCACTAGGAATTTCAGGAGCCTCACCCCGTGGAGCTTCAGGCTCCCCCTCCTCTGGGATGTATGGGATGTTCCTATGCAGGGCAAGGTTGTGGAGCATGCAGCATGCCACAGTGATCTGACAAACTTTCCCGGTTGAGTAGAGGAGGGCTACATCCAGTCCAATCGAGACACCAAAATCTGGCCTTCAGGAGCCCAAAAGCCCACTCCACTGCCCCCCTTGTTCTTACATGGGCCTCATTGAAGCGGACTTCTCTGGCGTAGTTGGATTCCTTGGTGGTGTTAACAACCAAGTATGGTTTGGCTATGCGGAGTCTCCTGTCAAGAAAAGGAACATATTTGCAACAATGAGCCCCACAGTTCATGATTGTAGCTCCTGATGTTGCACACACACAATTAGTACAGACATGACTTACCAACCAGCCATGCTCTCTTTGGTCACAGCTGTGACATCAGCTGGGGTATGGTGCTGTTCTGCATTATGAAGGAATCATGGACTGAGCCCAGATAATGGGCACAGACATGTGAAATGTAGAGATCCACCAGACAGACGACATGCATGTTGATGGAATAGAAGTTCTTTCTGTTCCAAAAGACTTGCTCATTGGCATGCAGTGGCACCAAGTCAACATGTGTGCCATAAATGGCCCCCACCACATGTGGTAGGTGGACAAAACCATAAAAGTCAGCCTTCATATTTGCTAAATCCTCACATAGGGGAAACTGAATATAGGAGTCAAGGTGTTTCAACATTGCTGAGAGGACATCTCTCAACACCAGACTGAACATAGGCTGGGACATCCCAGCAGACAGGGCCACAGTATGTTGGAAGGTCCCTGTGGTTAGGAAGTGCAAAACTGACATGACTTGTACAATGGGAGTTATGCTGGTTGGATACCTAATAGCTGGCATCAGATCTGGCTCCAACTGATGACATAAGTCCACAACTGTTTTCCTATCCAGGCTGTAGTACATAATTATGTGGCATTGATTCATTGCCTGTGGGTCTGGCAGTGGATGGTAGACTGGAGATTGTCGCCTCCTCCCTCTCCCTACCTATGTACGACAAGACATGATTTGTAACATTAGTCAGTGTGTCCACAACAGCATACATGATGCCTACCAAGATTATCATGTGACATAGTATTTCTGACTGTATAGACATGGCACCCAGCTGGCAACTACACAAGGTTCACATGTGTCCCACATGGTTTCCCACACGTGTCCACAACATGGTATTGCACCAAACTCGATTTTGTGCTTCACAATTGCCCCTCAAAATGTGACTGCCTTCTGCAAGTGCAAAAATGACTGCCAGCGGTAGAGGACTATGCACCCCAGTTAAATGTCATCTGTGCCCTGTAACATGCTACAATGTTGGTTGAGTAGAAGGACCTACTTGACAATACAAAATCAGGTTTTTAATGAGGTAACATGACAAGTATTTAGGGCATGACACAGTTCATAACGTCCAGTACAGCATTTCAGGGTGCCAAAGTGGCGGATGCCTGACTTACTTCACTGGACATTAGGAACCGCCTGAGACGGCCAGCGGAAGTCATCATGGCAGTAGACAGTTGCAACTGCCGCGGACATAGCCATAGGCTAACGCTGTTGCCAGTGGCGGTTGTGGGCCAATGGCTGTGTCCGCTGGCGATGACAACCACGTACATGGTGGACGTGACCACCATGTTCTGCAGATTCACCCACTTGACTCCTGACACTGCTGCCAGCAACACCTCCATGACCTGAGCTGCTGTGTGCCGCCCCTGGGAGCAATCATGGAAAGTCCAGCAGGTGATAGGGCCCCTGCCTTCTCTCCCGAGGAACAGGAGAGACTAGTTAATGAGGTCCTACCCCTGTATGAATAGCTCTATGGCTCACTAGAGGAGCAGGTGAGGATTCCATAGGCACAACTGATACTATTTCACACCATCCTTTCCCTCCTCACAGGCTACAATGTGCCCTTGTGTGCCTGTTGTTTCGGTCTATGTGGTGTCAATGGGATGCACATGGTGCAGGTATTGGTAGGCAGTACCATACGGTAAATTCAGTCACATTGAGTAGAGTGAGCTAATCTGGGGTCATGGATCCTCCTCGTGTTGAATGAACATGACTGTCTAAGGAGATTTTACTGCCATGCACTACACACACATGCCACATTGCTAATGGGCACATGAAGTATAGTCATGCATGGCAGTGGTAAAAATCGAATGTCATGTAGGTTCTGTCAGCTCAGCCTGTAAAGATTAGGGCCTGTCATTGATAGGAGCTTCAGACAACCTAGACAATATTGCATGCATCTCACACTTCTAACATAAACTAACAACCTGTAGAGTTACTTGCCTGTTTTATCAACATTAACAAATTCAATTGGAATTTTTGATTTTTTTTTTAACAAATTAAAATAATAGTTTGTGTTCCTACCTGTAGTTGTCTTTTTTAACTGCTAGTGATATTTCATACCACCTCTCACCATGAGTCTTGAGTAATCCAGTTATCCAAAGAGTGAAACCAAAATTCACAGAAAATACCAACACCCGATTCCATTAAAAAAATATATATATATCATATGTTCCAAGAACTGACAATCCACAAAAATTGTAAAAAAAGGAAATCCCCAAAAAATAAAACCCACAAAAAAATCCAGTTATTTCAAAATCACGAAATAGCATCTAACGTCCAAAACTAAATTTCCAGTAAACTTCCAGGAGTAATCCATCCACAAATTCTGAGTTTCTCCATCAACAACGTGGTCTTTGCCTTCAAAGTCACTAAGCAGTAAAAAACCACGACTCACAAAAAGTAAATGTTGCTTTTATTTCAAATAGTTTTTAAAAGGTTATGACCATTATTTTCAACTTTTTTAAACCTAATTTGAAAAAAAAACCAACTGTCCCGATGTGTACATATGCACAACCTTCACAAGGAAGTAAAAGTGGTTAAAGCAACATTAAAAACATAACTTCTTTACTTTCCAGCATCTATCTACCTCCCCCATCTCTCCTTACAATAAATTGAGCCACCACTTTATTTTAGAAAGTAAATCAAATTTTGCTTACCTGACCACAGCTCTTCCTGGCATCTGATTATGACCTGACACTCCGCCAACTGTACAAAGAGATGCAAAACTGCCAACGCCAAGCCTGAAAGCAAAAAGAAAAAAAGGACAACTGTCCCCATTAAAGTTAATGGGAAACTGTTATATTCTATGTGTGAGAAACTAGGGCTGATTGCAGAGGCCCCATAACTTTTTGCCCCTATTTTCCACTTTATGCTGGTGTTTTCCTGACTCTGATGGTGCCCTGGGTACTGCTAACCAGTCCCAGGGCCTATGCTCTGTGTAAAATGGATATGCAAATTAGGCTAATTATAATTGGCTAAGTTAACCTACCTATAAGTCCCTAGTATATGGTAGGGCATGTAGGTTTAGGGACCACAGCATAGGTGGTGCACACCTAGGTGCATTGCTGAGGTGCCCAGTGTCATTTTAAAAGCAAGCCTGCCTTGCTGGCTGCTTTTAAATTAAAGTTATATGCAAATTCGACTTTGGAATTAACGGTACTTCCAAAGTCTTAAACTACCTTATTTTTAGATATAAGTCACCCCTAAGGTGTGCCCTATGTGCCCCTAGGGCTGGGTGCCATGTAACTATAAGCAGGGACTTTATAAAAATAGATTTATAAGCCCTGGTGAGGTAAAAACAGCCAAATTCGTTCTTCCCTCATTGAAGTAAATGGCCTTCATAGGCTAGAATGGGCAGACTTTATTTGAAATTTTAAAGTCTCCTTAAATGTTACATACCAAGAATTTGGTATCAAATTGATTGTTGTAATAAATCCCACAACTTCCAGTTGTTGGATTTAATATAACTTGTCCAGGTAAAAAGTTTAGACTTTACCTAAAAAGTTGCCAAATTCAGCTCTGCATTGTTTTTGCTGCTGTGCTCTGATTGGCCAGCCTGCAGCAGCTTCTGCCAGGCTACCTTGATGAGGTGTGAAGTGGCCTGACTTCACACAAAAGAATGTGCTTGGGGGAGAGAATCTCCCCTCAGCAGATGGTGAGGCAGGAAGGGGGAGGGCTGCCAAACTGGTCTTCAAAGGCAGAGAAGGACATTTGCAGCACCCAGCAACACCCCCACATCCTGCAACCCCAGACAATTAGGTGCCCCCTTGATTAGATTAGGAGAGGGCAGGAGAGGGGTGTGTTTATGATTTTTAGCCACACCAGTGGGTGGGCTCAGCCAGATGTAACCTCCAAAAATCAGATTCATCCATGTTGGATTTTTAGAGACTGTTGCCTTCTGGGATGGATTTTTGCCACACTTCCCAGGAAGTGGTCATCACAGGGGGACGACCCTGTCCCTGATTGGAGAACCAGGGCCCCCCTGCTTTTCACCCAGGAGCAAGGATAAAACTGGCAGACCTGCACCCACACCTCAGATCCCCTCCAGAATTCAACAAGAAAGGAACTAAAGAAGAAGAAGGACTGCCCTGCTGGACTCCTGGCCTGCACCTGGACCCTGCACTCAGAAGGACTGCACCAGCTGCACACTTGGGCTTCACCACAAGAAGGACTTTGCCTGGCTTCAACTGGTTCAAGGAGGGACTCCCTGTTTGCTACAGGTGAAAAATTGCTAAACCAGAGTCCCCTGCACCAACTCCTGAAGAAAGCGACCAGCTGACCACTGTCCAGTGGCCAAAAAGGAGTTTGCGCCAGGTGCATTCTGGGAGTTGAAGTCTGCACCCCCCAAGGACCATCACAGAACTTCTGGACCCTTGGGGTGAGCTGTGGACCCCAAAAGAACCTTAAAAGAACATCTGGGTGAAGCCCCAGAAGTTTGGAAAAGATTTGAGAATTTTTGGAAAAAAGCTCCAGAGAGGGACCGACCCGCCGCAGAAATTCTAGCCGGCTTGCCTCAACCGCGACCCGGCCTGACTTCGTGGTTCGTCCCGGTAAAGAAAAACATCCAAAAAAAGAGACTAAGTCCGAACGTAAAAAGTTGACCGGGACCTCCCAGCCATCGTATCCGAGAAGGGCTCCATGGACGTCGGATCAAGATCCAGGTTTACCCCGGTCGAAGGATTTTCATCTCGAAAAAACGACTAAGTCCGAAGGTAAAAGTCTCCACCGAGGAAACCCACATCGCGTATCCGGACAAGGGCTCCAGGAGGTCGGATTCAACTGGCAGGTTCGTCCCGGTGAAGAAAAACTTCAAAATAAAGACTAAGTCAGAAGGTAACTTTTTAACCGAGGCCTCCCGCGACCTGTAGCCGAGCAGGGCTCCATCGCGGTCGGCCTGAAAGTTTGACTTTGCCCCGGTCGAGGTGCAACCAGATGACCCGATTGGCGCTTTTTGTTTCTAAGCGCTAGAAAAGTAATAATTCTTTAAAAATTCATATCTCCGGTTCCCCTGAACCGATTTTAATCGTTTTTGTGTCATTTTAAAGATAAAAATATAAACTATTTTTATAAATTGGTTTTGGATTTTTAAACTGTTTCTTGTGTTTTATTTAATTACTGTTTTGTGATATTTGAATGCTTTACACTTTGTCTCCTAAGTTAAGCCTTGACGCTCGTTGCCAAGCTACCAAGGGTTGAGCTGGGATTAATTTACTGAGACCTAACTGTACCTATGTGGAGGTTAGTGGCTTGTTGCTAGGTGTAGGTACCTACCTGCCCTACCAATAACCCATTTTCCAACACTATGCTATATGTAAAAAATCTGTAATATTTTTGAAAAATAGGTTATGTTTTTTATTATTTACTAAAAAAAAATCAGGCTTAAATTATTTTTTAATTATTAAACTGGGTGTGATTATTTATCTTCAAGAAGAAGTTATTAAAACTGTTTTAGTATTTGTAAAAGTTATCTGTAATGTTGTTTTATTTTTCTAAAATATTTTGTATACTTTACAAGCCAATCCTAACCATACTATAAATACATTTGATAACAAATGTGTAGTATATTAATATTTAAGTAATAAAAATCAGGAATTTAAATTAATACCTGAGCATTAATACACTTCCACCCCTAATACACCTATATCCCCTGCATCCTGTCCCTAAAGGTGTGTGTTGCAGTTTTAGAAATATTTAAAAAAATATATATTATTAAATACTGTATATATTTATTCTTCAACATTAATACTCATGTATTGAAATTAATAGCTGTGCATCAATTCACTTTTGCCACCCAATACCCCTATATTCCTTGCATCCCACCCCAAAAGGTTTGTGTTGCAGTTATAAAAATATTTTAAATAAATAATAATATTATTAAAAATCCTATATTTGTCTGTTCAAGCATTAATACTCAGGTTTTAAAATTAATAACTGAGTATTAATACACTTCCCCACCCAATACCCCAATATCCCTTAAATCCTGACTCTAAAGGTTTGTATTGTAGGCTTAATAAATATTTTTTATTAAATAATTTAAAAAAATGTAAGAAATGTTAAGTTTTAAACATGAATACTCGGCTATTAAAATTAACACCTGAGTATTAATAGACTTCCTCACCCAATACCCCTATATTCCTCACATCCCTTAAAGGTTTGCGTTGCAGTCTTAAAAATATTTAATCACATAATATTGTTATTAAACATCCCATATTTTTATGTTTAAGCATTAATACTCAGGTGTTAAAATGAATATGAGTATTAATACACTTCTCCATTCAATACACTTATATCCCTTACATCTCCTTCCTAAAGGATAGTGTTGCCGGCCGTGTGAATATTTTTTAAATAACGATATAATTAAATATAACATATCCAAGAAAGAAGTGACTCAAACAGATGGTCTTACCTAAGAACAAAAATATATTTCCACTACAACGTTTCAGCTTCCGCCTTCCTCAGGTAGTACAAGATTGTTTGCTCAGTGGCTGCACAGCTGACACTGCTGGATTTTCAAAAAGCATCATGAGTGAAGATTCCATTTGGAATGTGGAATCAATGCAGTCCTGAGAACTCTTCAGATATGCAGAAATCACGTGGTATTGTCAGTGATGTTCAGTTCATCTGGATGCAGTGATTTTAAACGGTACCATGTCTGGACAAACAAGACAATTATAAAGACTAGTATAGAACGACGCCAAAGAAAGGTGCTCTTAGCATGCGATTCATGCAAACACACGACACACGAATGAAATGGTCTTTAAAAATGGACTGTGTATTACAATGACAAACAATACTAACTGAAAGGTGCTCCAACAGACCCTAGTTTGTGGAGCGGTGCAGTGCTCCTGAGGAGTAAGTGAACAGCTAATTGTGCCTTTTTTGGACTCCTTCAAACTTACATATCTCATGTTAAGGTTAAATCCGACAGAATCAGTTTGTGTTTATAATTATCTTACTCCCACACCAGTGTTTACATCAGAAGGAGAGCATACGAACTAAGGGCCAGATGTAGCAAAGGGTTTTACCCATTCTGTGTCTATGGGAAAATGTGTTCGTACATATGGCCCTAAGCCATCTAAAACAACTGAAAAGTGCACTTCTGTCAGCCTTGTATAGTGTGTCCCATACCCCTCTTTCCGGTTGGCACATTACATGGAAAGGATCAGAGATCAAGTGTACGTCAAAGTAAGAATGGAGTCTAATTACTATTTATGGCTTCTGTTTGTGGTGGAAGCTGCTTTGCAATGAGCCTTATTTACCATTGTTACATATTTGCACACACTGGAAATGCCTATATCCCCACACCAGGGAGAGAGCTATGGAGTGGCAGCAGTCACACAACAAGTATTTTCCTGCCAGCAATCACTGCATGCCACGATGATGGAGGCAAACATGTGAAAAGAGGGGCTAAGATTCCATATGCGTGCGTTCATTGGCCCCTCATTTTAAGGTATTCAAATTTTGTTTTGTGTTAGAAAAAATAACATCTTGAAACATTTTCTTTCACACCAGGAAGATTGTCACATAGTTCAATATACAAAATCCTCTCACTTTGCAAGCAGCGAAAGTACAATACACACCAATGTCTGTGTTAAAATATTAAGCAGCAATATTTTAGAAGAGAGCGACTGACGTGATCTCTATCTTTGAAAGCACAGTAAGTGTCACAATGAAAACACATTTTAAAGGAATCTTTATTGCTCATCCTTCTTGGAACTCTAGCAGGTTCGTTTTAGGGGGTGCTGCAGCATCACCCACGCACCTACTTCCAGAGCCTATGACTTCCTGCACCTGGTATGCATAGCAGCAATGTAGTTTAAGATCAAAATAGACTCCCACCTCGTGAAATCAAAGATACTAATGGGGAAGCAGGTATTTTATTATGCACTATGGGGCATGCTTAAAAGCCCCTTGCGCCACTGGTGCATCATTTCTTTTTACGCTCCTGCAGCGCAGAGTGCAGACCCATATCTACGAGGCCACGCAAAGCTTCACAGATATGGTGTAAGGCAATGCAGCACAGGACTCTGTGTTGCCTTACACTGCATCAGAGGGGTGCTCCATGGGTGTTGCTGTGGGTTTTTTCACCCAAGACCCATGGTTTTTGACTCATTCCCAGATTTACAAGACTCTGTAAACCTAGGAAAGCGTCAAAACTGCACGCCTCCCCAGGGGAGGAGTAACCAGGAGAAATATCTTTATTTCTCCTTGTTTTTTTCCTCTTTCTATGCATGTTGCATTCTGCAGCACGCATAGACAGAGGACACATCTCCATGGATTGTTTATTGCAGGAAGATGTCCCTTCCTGCACAAAAACAATTCCGCATGCAATCCATGCACCATTGCATGATGGTGGTAGGGTGCTTGAGTTGGCGTAGACAGCCAAGGGAACCAGCGCAGGGGAAGAGGACAGAAATGCACCGTATTTCGTACATACAGTGCATTTCTGCACTTTAACTGTGGTGCAGGGCAGCACAGCAAACTGACTTGCTGCGCTGCACCACTTTGTAGTAAATATGCCCTTATGTACCTACTATGCACCTATGTGCACTTTTCCAAGAATCACTGGGTTTCCCCAGATTACTCACCGCTGGTGCAAAGACAGCTGCAAATAGTCACCAGGCACATACCTGGTGAACAGAGAAATATCTTTCCCACAGATCACTGGGAAGCTTATATAGAAAACATCAGATTCTGCTTGTGGGTGAGAAATCCCAAGGTGGTTACTGGCAAGGTTTACCTCTGGTGACATTTGCATCTTCTAATTGTGGGCTTTTTCACAAACCATAATTTCACTAACTTTTAAGGAGATCCCATGGGTTTTGGACAGTTTTTGCCAGCAGTAATATACGTGTTGAAACAGTTTTTTAAATGTTTTAATATATGATGTAAAAGGGCCTCCTCAAAAAACCATAGAAAATGGCCAATTGGTCTGGCGTATAACTCAAAGAGCCTCTTCAATCACCAGCTAGATTAGCCACTCAACCAGTGGTGATACGAAATGCTGTAGATCATTGTTTTCAACCGAGATTGCACAATAACTTAATTGACTGGCATTAACCTGTCAATTAGATCCTGAACTCTTCTTTGATCTAATTTACTGCATTGTCATCAAAAGCGTTTTTGTGCACTCTTTGCCATATATAGCAATTTATGCATGATGGATTTGTTGGGAAAAATTGTAATGATTCTATCTCTATGTGTTACAGTAAATGTCTAGGTGATGATCACTCAACAACATTCCAACTTGTAGACTAAATCAAAATGGGGCAGGTAATCCCATTTTGGGGAACACTTCCTAAAAGGAGATTAGACTATGGGCACAAATCACAGGTGTAACCTCCTACATTTTGCTACAGGTAAAACATGCTGCAATTTGCAGCTCAAATAGCAATCATGCAGGTTCAGCACCACAGGAGGGTGTAATATTTCCCACGTCCATGTGTCAAGGTTGAATTTGATGACATATTGCACTGTTGCTAATTTCAGCGAACTTCACAAAAGCAAATTAGCGGATGTAGCATTTACACCCACATTTTAGGCCCAATCACAATCAAATTTTAATTTACTAAAAAGTTTCCCTTCACACTGTTGCACCTATGCTGGTGGACAACCTGGCAGGTTAAGGATTCTGGGAACAAGCCTGCCCTGTATACAGTAAGAAAAATCATTTATTTGCCCAGAATAAAGGAAAGCAAGCTGACTTTATACTTCATGATCTTTCTTCAGCCTCTGATACCATGCCCTGGAATCTTCTTGAAAAGACTCAACAAGTTCATCGGGCTTTCTGCCAGAGGTTTTAAAATGAATCTGTTTCATGCTTCAGAAGCAAAGCCACCAACTGCTTTTTGGACTGAAGGAATAATTATTGTGAAGGGTGACACACTGTCCCTCAAGTGTCCTTCTGTCTCCTCTACTGTTCATCATTTATATTTTTCTGGCGTGCACATGCTTGAACGTCATAAAGAAAATTCCAACATATAAACAAACAATAATCAAATCCACCTCAGATTGAACAATGAGTCGGGAGGTCCGCCAAAGACCCAAGAATCCTTAGGTCACATATGCGACTAGATGCAAGAAGATGTTTTGTGCTTGATGCAGCATAAACATAGATTGTGGTGTTCAAACTATTGTTAGAAATTGGGTCTCTAGTTGGCAGAGATATACACCCTGCCCAAGTAGAAAACACAATCCTAGTCAGGGTAAGCTAGATACTCACTTAGTGATAACCTGTGCTCGCCCTTTGGTAGCTTGGCACAGAGCAGTCAGGCTTATCTAAAGAGGCAATGTGTAAAGTATCTGTGCAACATGCACACACAGTAACACAATAAAACACTGCAAAAAGACTTAAAACAATAGACAATAATTTTATAAATAATTTTTAAAGAATAAAAATAGTTTTTGTGCTGAGAAGCAAATAGAGCTTTAGGGGTTACTTAAGGTCAGGTTGGACTGCTGCAAATTCAAAGTTCAGGCTGATGTCAATGGAGCGCAGGCTGGCTACAAGACCCACACAGGCCCCAGTGAGCAAAGTCCTTGCAGGGATGACAATGTGTTGATATGTCCCACGCAGTGATGGCGATGCATCTGCAGCATCTGGAGCTTTTGTTTGTAAATAGTATACTTCTTTTCTGTGTCTGATAAGGTGAGTAGAATCCTGCTGTATGAAGTTCATCTGTTTATAGATCCCTTTGTGATAGTACAGCTCTGATGACAAAGGAGAAAGCACCTGCAGTAAGCCATTGCAATACAGGAGCAGATGTTAAAGTTATCTATTCTCCTTATTTGAGCTTCACTCCTTTTCTGGTTAACTGAACAAAAGGATGGATCATTGTTGAGAAAAGTGTTTAATAAACATTTGTACAACCAATAAACCCCTGACCTTCCTTTATGTTTCTCAGAGAGGGCTGCTCTTGTATTGCTTTCACCTCAGCAAATCCCATTCCTATTTCCTGTTCAGAGAAAGGAGATAGTAGAAACTTCACGGAGATACTTCTCAGCTTTGGTTAGGGAGAATGATTTCTTAATCACGATAGCACTTCTCAATGTTCAATCAATCAATGAATCAATCAGTTGATTTGTAGAGCCCAACTTGGCACCATGAGGGTACCCAGGTGCTGAATGTACCTCTAGGGAAGATGAGTAAATTAGAATTTCACTTAGATATACCACCAGGTTCTCATCCAAAGATGCCTCTGAATATGTCTTTTATGAAATGCTGGAAAGTGCCTGGGGAATTACAGAGGCAGAAAAAGCATCACCAGATATTCAAAAAGCCGATATCTGGTATTGAATATCTTCCACTCATCCCCCTTATATATTCATACCTAGTTATACTTTCCTCTGAGAGCATATTTAGAGACTATGGTGGTCGTTATGTCCCAAGCGGCCTTCTGAACGCCAGGGATAAAGTGGTGGTATGACCGCCAACAGGCTGGCGGTACATACCGCTACATTATGAGATTGGCTGCAACCCGCCACTTCTCCCCTCATACCACTATGGCAGTATGAGCCACTGGGCCGGAGATATCTATCTCCAGCCCGGCGGCTTATATTGTACCGCCAATGGCATTATGAGCCAGCCTACCACCATGGTTTTCGTGGCGTTAGCACCACCACGAAAACCATGGCGGTAGGCCCTACTGGTGACAGGGAATTCCTTCCCTGTCACCTGTAGGCAGCTCCCCCCCAACACTCACCTGATGTCCCCTCCGACCCACAAACTAATCCCCCCTCCGATCCACTCACTCACCCCCATACACTCACACACCACACAACTGACCCAACCTCCACAGCCACACACGCACACATTACCCCCTCCTCCCACCCCCACTACAGTCACAGCACCCCTCACCCTCACACACCCCCTCCCCGCATACACGCACACAGATACCCACATGTACCAGGCATACACCCATTCACTTACACTGACACATTCATTCATGCATACTTCCAGATATACTCACACACAATCACACTGATATGCAGACACGCACTCAATTCACCATTCTTACACGCATACAACACAACACTCACAGATGCATTCACACACACACTCATTCATGCACACACTCAAACACACACACACAACACCCCCCCACCCCTCTCCCCTGTCGGAAGCCCGACTTACTTTGGGTGAGGAGGTCTTCCGGCAGGGAACAGGAAGGGGCACTGCTACCGTCAGCAGGGCCCCGCCAGCAGAACACCGCCAGGCCATATTACTGGTCATTAAACGGCTGGCGGCGTACTAATGGCATGGCGGTGCTGGTGGTAGCAGCGCCGGCTTACCACCCTTCACCACCATGAGAACTGCCGGATTTACGCCCTTATTGTGGCGGAAGTCAGGCAGTGCTCCTAATATGGCGGACGGATGGAAGCCGCGGTGGCAGTATGCTGGAGGCCGTCACCGTGGCAGTAGGCGGTATGTACCGCCAATGTAATAATTAGGGGCGATATTGTCAGATTTTACTTGACCAAAAGGTACAGATTTGAGGGTAAGAGGATACCTGTTTCTTAAGGTAATGGCCTTCAGCTCTGGATAGTCAGTGCAAGGCCAATATTCTCTACTCATCTTTGTTTTGAAGAAGATTGAGTACTATTTGGGGAGGTGGCGTGTTGAAAGAAGCCTTTGTCCAAGTTTTCATTAAAGTATTGTCACAAAATGTCATGCTCTTTTACAGACAGTGGATAAAACTTTCCATGTGAAAATGGTTCTCCAGACAATAGCTCAATTTGACAGTTATGGTGGAAGAGAGTCTGCTCCTTTATTGCTAAACACGTCTATAAATTCTTCGTAATGGGGAGGAATGACAGCTTCATCTTTGTTCATGTGTAGTTATCTGTGAGGAATTAGGCTGCAGCCAAACCCTGTCACAGATTATAGGCCTGATTTAGATTTTTTGAGGATAAGTTACTCCATCACAACAGTGATGGATAGACCATCCGCCGAAATATTAATCCCAGAGGACTGTGGATTGTGATGGAGTAACCCGTCCACCAAAATCTAAATCAGGCTTTGAGTGTTGTCAATAGCTGTTTCCAGAATGCCAAAGATATATTAAGGCAAATTAAAGGTTATCTCTTGCATGTTCCAATCTTTTAAGGAGCTATGTTTCCTTAGTTAGATAGTGCTAACGATGATGGAAAAGAATGGGGCATTGATTAATTGCGGTGAATTTTTTCAGCATGTCCTATCTACGTAGCCCTGATTAATGCAATTCTGCTTTAGTGATATGAGCAGTTCAGTACATTACTTGAATTACTTCCTTTAAGGGGTTCTCTTTGATAGTGTTGGAAATGACTATATTTTGTGTGGTGTACCCCCCAGGTGTTTACCTTGAGTATTTTTGCTGGCTGTAGAACTCTGTGCACTTTACCACTGATAACCAATGGTAAATGGCCTGAACTCCTCTTTTGAACATGATGAAATTGGCATACCCCTATTTGGTATATTTAGCTTACCTATTCATCCCTCACATATGGTAACAAGTGTAACCAGGGCCTGTTAGTTAAATGTTATCAGTGGACTACAGCACCATCCACCACAATAACAGTACAAACATGACTGCAGGCCTAATATTTGTTACCAGGCAGGAAAGTAACCTCTTTTGACTGATTAAAAGCCTTTCATTAAATATTTATAAGTCCTTACTACCCAGAAAGCAGGGTGCATGGTATATGAGAGTTGGACATGTACAGTGAAAAAGCCCCCAAAGCTAATTTTACTTTAGCAAGGCTAGCTGTTCTGTAGGAATTCATTGGGATGCAATATATTTAATATTGTTTTCTCTCGTTAGAACCAACTACAACTTTCATTCTTGGACTTTTTTAAATATTTATTTAAAGTCCAACCCACTAGTGAAATGGGATTTTTAATAAATATTTTAGGAAAAAACACTTTTAGAAAGTCACTTTTTCCTCCCCAAAGCCTCCACCTGTCACCTTGCAGCTTCATAGCCCCCTTGATGAGGTATGGAAATGGCTCCCAGAGCCAAGCCAAGGTCCTAGGTGTGAAGAGTTGTGTTTCTTTCTTTGTCAGGATGACTATCTGGGCTAGCTTGATTAGCTTGAAAGAAGCATACCGTGTCACAGACAAATGTTTGCTGACACCTTTGCTTTGTTCTCCCGTCAAGAAGGTACCATTCCCAGTAGGAGAGGAGATGCCCCCATAACTTATTTGGAGCGACCATAGAAGAGGAGGTTGCTCATTTTCCGAGTCTTATCTCTAATGTGGCAACAGAATTTCTGCACAGAGGAAGAGGGGTTCTGCCAACTTAGTTTTAGGTAGAGAAGGGCAGTGTGAACTTGTTCGGACACACATGAAATGCTGAGGGTAGGGTTAGCCCTGGGAACCTTTATCCCATTGGTTAGAGAGTGGCCAGGAACATCCCCTACCCACATTATGGTGCCAGGCGTTAACCTGGCATGCTCAGTACCCATCTCAGAACTTTTTCTGGACCTGTGGAAGAACAGAAGTGGACTGAACCTCTTCTTTGTGACCTGAGCAGAGCCTGGAAGACTGGACCTGCTTTCCCTCTTGTACCCAGGACAAAGAAATAGACTCCAAGGATCATAAGGCACAAAACCCAGTTGAAGCTACAGGGACGCAATAAGCCAGAAGAGGCCTTTTTCCTTAACTGCCACCCAGCTGACTAGTTCCAACTAGACCTTCCCAGGACCCTGTTTCTGGCCTCTGCTAAAGTGAGTCTTGAGGTGTACTCAAGGTGCTGGACCCCTGGCTTCTGGAAAAGTGTACTCCTAAAGTTTCCTGAAACCTTGGACTTTTTTGGTTCAAGAATCTCTGAAGAACCATGACCAATCTGCCAGGTTGATCCGACAAAGGTGCATTCGTGGCTGGGCTAAAAGTCAATGGTTTCACTGGACCTTATCCAGTGGCTATCCAACATCATGGAGCCCTCTTTTTCTACAACATGCTTGCCTCACTGGGGTTTTTTGACTTCCATTTCAGAGGCAAAGAGCCTGATTTATGTGGCCCTTTTCTCCATCAGGGAGACAGAGTAAATTACGACATCGCCATGATGGAGGTGCCAGCTGCCAAATTTAGAAATGAGCACCAAGCTGGGGTAATTTCTAAATCATTGGCAGGAGCCATCATCATGGCGATTCCTGTCAATGTTATTTACAGTATGGTGCACGGTTCTATCATCATGAAGGAGCTGTGCGCCAACCTGTTTTCTTCATTGTTTTCAGAGACAGTCTTACAGCAGGATTTTCTTTTTGAAAATAAAAAAGAAAATGTTCCCCTTGCCATGGAAGCATGAGAGTCCTTCCCTATGACAAGGGATTATTTAGCTGTTGTCACTGTCCCTTACCATCAGGGCACAGTGAAAACTGACCTCCAATTACACCCATCTAAATTAGGTGGGCTAAAAAAGAGGTCTGTCTACAATGCTCTTACTCTGTATTGCTGTCGGACGGGTTTAATCATGGTGGAGACGTAGTAGTCTCTACTGTGATTAAACATGAGGTCCACCCGCATGGAAAAAATGGCGGGCGGATAATTATCTTGGCGGTATTGAGAGGGATTATCTATACCGCCAAGATATAAAACAGACACTTTGTCCAAAGGTAACATTTCTGACTGGGTGGAAACTGGTTTCTGTTTCGGACCCACACTCCATCATAGTCACCCATAACTTTTGCTTTTCTTGGGTTGCACTGGTTCTTCTGCACTATAATTGGTCTGTATATTAGGGTTCATTTTTGGTGGATGACACCACAACTCATCAGCTGTTTTCTAATTTTGGCATGTATTATAAACACCTTTAGCCCTGTTTTGATTTTTTCACCCTTTTGGGGACCTGACACTTGGATAAATAGAATACAGTGACTTTTGTAAGTGGTAAGATGTGACTATGCAATTGTCCTGTAGGTGGTTTAGATATATCTAGGTTGGTTATCTCATGTAATTGAAATACATCTTGTTTTATTGTAACTCTGAGGAAGTTGTTGATAAACACACCACAGCAACAAAACTCATGTTGGCTACAAGCTTTTAGTTACAAGCTTCAGGTCAAGAAATGTTTGAAGATCAAGAAGATTGGAAATAACCGAATTTTGAAAATATGGACTTATTACAGTGACAGGTACCATTTTAGAGTCCATGAAGTATTTCTCTCTCTGCTCCCAATCTGAAGTTAGTAATGTTCACTTTATCAAAGGTAAGAAGTTAACCCAGTTTTAGCCAATGGGAGAGATAGTCTTAAAAAAAGGTAAAAGGACTTTAGGAGGTTTCCACTGTCAAGACATGTATAACTTAAACCCACATGTCCCACTTTTAAATACTATGCACCCTCACCCGAGGAGCCTTTAGAGCCTGCCTTGTGGGTGATATATAAGTATTTAAAAGGAAGGTTTAGGCCTCACTATGGTTTATTTTACCAGGTCGAAAAGGCAGTTTTAAAACAGCACACAGGCTGCAGTGGCAGGCCTGAGACATGATTAAGAGTTGAGTGTGAGTTCATTTATATGTAAAGTGCGAAGAAATGCCCAAAGGCATCTTGGCGCTGCCTCAAGTGACTAAGTATAAGAAACCAGAACTTAGAAATGGGCCAAATAGAAATCATTAGGAAATGCGTGTAAAGAAATAAAAAAGTTCCTAAAGAATCATAAATAGCTAAAATTTAAGAAATTTCCTAAGTAGTAGCAGATTAGGATGACTTCTCAGGTAGAATGGAAGAGAATTGCGTAGATGGAAGGTGTAGGTGGAAAAACTTTTACCCTCCCAGGAAGATTTAAGAATTCTCTGTGTGGTTATCGTTTTACTGGTGGAAGATCTAAGGTTACGCCCAGGAACATACCCTGGAATCCCTATTTTTCAAAGAGGCTGGGCCAGATCGATGGAGAGTTTTATGCGCAATGCAGAGAGCTTTAAACACAATTCTACTGTCAATGGGTAGCCAGTGGAGTTCCTCTCTGGCCTTTGAGACTGATTTGGCTTAGCATGGACCAGTGAAGTGACCACCATTTTCTGAAGTTCCACAGGGAGAAAGGGGAGAATCTTTTTTACTAACTTCAGAGTGAAAACACATGAGGAAGTTAACTGGCTAGTATGATCATCAAGGACAAGCCTGGAATCCATCACAAGACCAAGAATCTTGACTTTCCTTAATGGGCAGGCAGAGGGCCAAGACCATGAAGCCACTAGTTGGAGTTCCAGTGGGATTTCTCCAAGCCAAAAAAGAGAACCTTGGTTTTGTCCGATTTCAGCTTCAAATAATGAGCACTCATCCATTGCTGACATACAGCTCTTAAAGCGGCCGGCGGTCTCAATAATGTTATTCATAATGGGGACCACAATTTGAGTGTCATCCGCATAAGAAACTGTTTTGAACCCAAAATTCCTGATTTAATTGAGAAGAGGGGCAATGTAAATGTTATATAAGGTGGGACTCACACGGGAGAGTAAAAGGATGAGAAATAAAATCCCCCATTGTAACTGATTGTACCCCCTTCATCCAGAAATGAGCATAACCGTTTTAAAGCGAGCCCTGGAGTCCAATAGTGGCCAGACGTTGTTTTAAAATTGAATGATTGACAGTTTCGAAGGCAGCAGATAGGCCCAAGAGGACCACTACTGCCTTCCCGCCTTTGTCCAAAATGTCTCTGACTTCTTCAGTCATGGTGATAAGAGCAGTTTCAGTGCTGTGGGCTTTCATGAAGCATAGTGCATAGTCCATAAATGTTGTTCTCCAGGGGATCAAAAGTGTTCAGAAGTGGAAGGATAGACCCTTTATTCCAATCATAGGGAAAATACCTGCTGTCAAAATGCTGTTAAGGAGACCAGTCAGCAGGTGGATAATAACACTCTCCAGTTCATGAAAGAACTTGGTCGTGCATGGGTCTACAGGAGATCCAGATTTTATAAGATGCAAGAGTTCTGTAGTCCGAGCAGGGGAAATGGCTGGAAACTCAGTAAAGGGAGGATGGACCAGTATCTATTCCCCCTATCTTTCATACAGGAAACAGAGTCAGTTACATTCATTACTAAGATCAATATAGACCGCTTCAACGCTGTTCTTAAAGAAAGAGGCTAGGCTGTTACAGAGATCTTGGGAGGGGGAGACAAATGGGCTGTAGGAAAGTGGACAAATGCTGTATTGTTTGAAAGAGCACTTTGGCTAAGTTTTTGGCTGTTCAGATTTTGCCAGTAAAGTATATTGTTTTTTCCTCTGAAGAGTAAAAAGCTCTCCATAGCTATTCCTCTCTCCTGCACTTTTTTTTCATATCTCTGAGTTTATTGGAGAACCAAGGAGTCGTAAGCCGTGTTCTCTTTGATTTGTGCTTATTCAAAAGAAAAACCTGTAGAAGCCCTTTTCCAAAAATTCCCCCCAGGGGTAAGTGGCATTCCTTCAAACCATTATCAGAAACTGATTTTTATTAGATTCTTGTCAAAACAAGCAGGCCAGCCAACTCCCCCTCTGACTCTTGACCATCTCAAATCTTCAGGAACATCCTTTAGACTACCTCTGCAGCCACCCCAGTCAGAACATCAATCATTCATTGACAACAGGACCTTTTCCCAAAAACTTTAAAAAGACATACATGCACCCATTATTAAAGAAAACAAACCTAGTACCTTAAGACCCAAACAAATACAGACCTCTTGCAAATGGACCATTCCTCAGCAAACTAATAGAAAGAGCATCATTCACCCAACTTTCTGAATTTATTGAAGATAACTCCATACTTTTCAATTTCCAAACAGGATTTTGTCAAGGAAGAGGCACAGAATCTACCCTAATTGCCATCTAGGATGATCTTAGAAACACATTAGACCACAACAGGGTTGCTGCATTACTTCTCTGGGACCTTTCAGCTGCCATCAACACAGTTGCTCATGACTCTGCAATCTAAAGACTCCACAAAGCCAGCATAGAGGGGACTGCTCTCGACGTATTCACATCCTACCTGCAAAACAGAACAAATGTCATCCATACTCCTCCTTTCTCATCCAAACCCTTCATCTTGAAATTAGGGGTCACTCAAAGCTTTATCATCTCACCCATGCTTTTCAACATCTACATGTAATCATTACTGGCAATGATCCCTGAATTTCAATTAACTTGTTATAACTACGCAGAAGACAAACAAATGTTACTTAAACTGGAAAGCCCCCAAAACATTGGAAACTCAGTAATCTTCAGTTGCCTCCAAGCTGTTCATCAGTGGATGACATGGAGCCATCTCAAATTGAATGTGTCCATAACAGAAATACTCACCTGTGGAGATTGGAAAAATTATGGTCCACTCTCTGACGATGTGGGTCCACCTCCTAAAGTATCCAAGTAAGTAACAAACCTTGAGATTACCATGGACTTTAAGCTATCAATGAATACTCAAGTGGACAGGTTAGCAATGTCAAGGCTATGAAAACTCTGCAACACATCTTCCTCCACCTAGAATTTCCACACAAGGTCTAAGCTACTATCTCTCCTGTACTGTCTAATCTTGATAATGCAATTGGCCTTCACCATGGATCACCTGTATCAACTATGAAAAGACTACAACAAATTCAAAACTTTGCTGCCAGACAACTCCTACATATAAAGCCACAAGCCCACATCTTCCTGCCTCAACGGCCCTATACTGGTTACCAGTTACCAGAAGATCCACTTACAAGCTGTTTTGTATCACCCACAAAGCAATACATGAAACAGGACCACTTTTCAATAGAAAAAAAAATCACAAAATACACACAACAAAGAAACCTCCACTCCAGATTGATGTCTCTTCTTGAAATCCCATTATGCAAGAAAAACACATGGGTTGAACATCTTTATTTGTTCAAGCAGCCAAACTATTTAATTCATTACCCCCCGAAACACAAGATCCACAGTTAACCACCTTACTTTCAGAAGATTACTGATGAGCTGGTTCTTCCCTATGTGACCACCAATTCCAGAATACAAATGTACAGTAATAGTAAGTACAAGACACCAATAGTGCATATACATGTGTCTGTAAACACATACACTTTGCTTATATGTATTTCTTTGTACCAATGCACATATTAAGTATGAATAAAAATATGTATACGATCTTATGTTTATGCTTAGCAAATGTACAAATGTATATATTACTTATGGTTAAAATATATACACTCCTTATATTTATGCTTAAAATCTATATAGGTCATTACATAAAAAGCATATAAGTATTTGATTTCATGCTCATGGCTCTCTATTATGATCACTCATATCACAAAATAGGGACATGATTATACAGAAAATACATGAAATGTTAACTATTCAATACACTTATTGAATAAAAAAAATGTGGGTATGTATCTCTCTCTATATATATTTATTCGTACTAGAAGAATGAAAAAGAAATACATAAATACATTTTAAAAATAAAAAGCAAAATTAAATAAAAAGTAAAAATATTTTATACATACATACATAAATGTATTGCTTTATCATTATATCCATATGTAAGTAGATCAATACATCGATAACCTGAGGTGATGAGTGTATTCTTATGGGTTTATTTACTTACAATAACATGTATCTGTTCACAATTTGTTCATATGATTAGAGCAATTGTATCTAAAAATGCTCACTACTGAAATACTGGAGGCCAAATACAAATTTTAAAAAATAAACATTAAAAGAAAATTATAAAAAATAACATAATAATAAATACAATTTAAAAAAACCTTAAGTTACAGCAAAAATGGAAAGCATGAGTTTGAAAATATTTATCCATGCTTGTACATACAGGTTTTATTGAGTGCAATTTTTTATTCTCCTGATTATTTTCCATATGAGTATCATGTAAAAATATCTGTGTATGTATAAAACAAACGTAACAAATCTCTCCAAACCACCACTTTATGATATATCCAATTCCTCTTCCAAGATATCCCCTACCGTCACTCTCTGACTCTTCTCAAATCTCTTTTACTACTAAGAACTCCTAAAAAAACCTTTCTAAACACTTCCGTCCTCTGTCCATCCTTTATCCTATTCATCCAACTAGCAGACTCACATGTCTGTCACTTCCACCACTCCAAATGACAATTTTTATTTCCCTTTACTAAGTCACCACTAATCCATCTTTGGTTCCGGAGATGCATGCTACTACCCGAAAAGTGCTTTAGAAACTTGTCAGTGGCAGTAAGCAATATTTAAATACAATTACAATTAAGGTGTAAGAGTTACTCTTGAAATCTGCATAGTCTGCTTTCTCTCCAATAGACTTTTGAGAGAAGAGAGGTCTTTAAAAAAACAAGGATTAAAGATGAGGTCACTGCTTGGCATTAATTAATGTGAATAAGCTGAATAATCTTAAAGAGTTTTGGCATATAGTTAGCTTTAAAGGAATTGGAAAGTGCACTCTATTTCACAATCCCACATCCATGCCAACCAATGGGATGCACATATCTCGGTTATTTACCATCCTAATCCTAATGACTCCACCCAATATAAGTAACCTCTGTACTCTGGGTGCTTATTCTACATAAGCAATAGAAGTTCACAAAGTAGTGGCAGCCTTAAAGGACTGTCCTTCTAGCAAAGCCCTGAGACCAGATGTTGTAAATATTGATCTGTTTAAATGTAACTTTGAGTTATGGACCCCCTTGCGCACAAACATTTTAACAAATAAAAGCAAAAAGGAGCAGTAAGCCTATGCCCTGCACCACCACCCTGTCCCAATTAATGATTTTAACAGATTGCGATGAGCATTCACAACATGCACCTAGGGCTCCAAAATGTTATAACATGATTTAAAAAACAAAAACGGTGATGCACCATCTTTGCAATAGAAACTAGAAATGTCCAGACCTTGAAGTCCATTTTGATACATCATCTTCATACGAAGATCTTCAAGTGACAAAAAGCAAATCTTTTTACTTCTTCCACAATTTAAGAGTTAAAAATACAGCTAGCTGGCTTGTGAATCTAAAAGTTTGAATATGGGCAACCTCTCTGTTAATACTAATAAATTGACAAAGGTGTCCAAGTTTCTATATCTTGGTGTGAGTTTTGATTCCTCATATTTTTGGTACTCTAATCTTGCTGTAAGACTCTAAAACAATGTTCAATCAACTGGAGCACTTTTAATTTGATACCCCTAATGGACAGCAATGCTGTTCCTCCATTATTATTATTAGATATATATAAAACCCAGTAAAATTAAATTCCCACATATGGAGCTGAAGTTTAGGGTTAGGCTAATGTTTTGCGCTTACAGATTTTGTCAACGCCTCGTCCCCCTACCAGCGACAGGAACAGAACCAACCAAGATCAATAGGAGTCTCCACGCAGGAGCTCCCATTGTCCTTGGTTTGATCCATTCCTGTTGCGGCACTAGGCCCAGCCACATAACTGGGGCACCATTTTTATTGGAACAGGTGGGGCAATGCTGGGTTATAAAAAATATTGAGTATTCCTGTGAATTTCGGAAGTTTCCATCACAGAAATATAAATAAAATGTGTGATATCAGGCAAAGATTGAGGTTTGTAGGGCATTGTCGGTAAAAAAGCCTAATGGGATCCACACAAGTTACGCCATCCTGGATTACCCCAGGTGTCTAGTGTTAAAAAATTTACATGTTGGCTAGGTTTCCCTCTGTGCCGGCTGAGCTAAGATCCAAAATCTAGAGCTACTCACATCGAAAAAAGAGAGTACGTTTTCAGTGAAAAAATGTGATACGTCCATGTTGTGTTTTAGGCCATTATCCTGTCTCAGGCACTATGGCCCTCATTACAACATTGCCGGTAAAAGCCGCTTACCGCTGTGCAAAAGACCGCCAACACACCGCCGCGGAAATCCGCCACAGCTATTATGACCCACATCTCGGAATCCGACAAAATTCAGACACCCACACAAGTTCGCCACACCAAAGGTCAGTGATAAACTGGCGAAAACAAAACCTCCACCGTCACGCCAACAGAAATACGCCCACACTATCACGACACACTAATCCACGTGGCGGTCTTTCAACTGCGGTATTCCATTGGCGGTACACACCGCCGCGCTCAAAATACACACACACTTACAAAACACAGCCACATTGGACAATTCGAAATACACACACCTGATACACATACACACACCACTCCCACACACCCAATACAATATAAAACACACACCCACATCACCCACAAACCCCTACGACCACTATTACAGAGAGAAGGCCATAGAGAGACACCACCATCCACAAACTAGCATCCACAGGCACACAACACCATCACCCACACAACTTCCACGCACAAAACACCACACACCACTACATATCACCACACTTATCACCACACACACCACCCCACACATCACCTACACCACCCCATGGCACGGCAAAGACACCCCAGGTTCTCGGAGGAGGACCTCAGGGTCATAGTGGAGGAAATCGTCCGGGTAGAGCCACAGCTATTTGGAGCACAGGTGCAGCACACCTCAATTGCAAGGAATATGGAGCTATGGCGAAGAATAGTTGACAGGGTCAACGCAGTGGGACAACACCCAAGAAATCGGGAGGACATCAGGAAGAGGTGGAACGACCTACGGGGGAAGGTGCGTTCCGTGGTCTCAAGACACCACCAGGCGGTTCAGCGTACTGGCGGCGGACCCCCACCTCCTCCCCCACAACATGGGAGGAGCAGGGCTTGGCCATTCTGCATCCTGAGTGCCTCGCAGGAGTCGGTGGAGGAATGGACTCTGGTAAGTCAAAGCTTTAACTACCATATCCCCCACCCTACCTGCATGCTATCACATACCCCCACCCTCGCCCCCACCCCTAACACTCCAACTCCTCACAAATGTACCAGTCTCACAAACCACACATCCCAACACCAAGCCCTGCATGCAACACCAACGCATGGACACCCATCACTAAAGCATGCCCACTGCACATACCCATACACCCCCCTAAACCATCATCACACAAGCCCCCACACAGGAATGCCAGCACTGGGGTACACGCTCACCCACCCATTGCACACCATGACACACAAAGATGCAATAATCATGCCTTTACACCCCTGCAGGACCACTACCCAACGTCACCAGACAGGAGGGTCCAGACATGTCCACTCCACCAACAGAAGAGGCCCACAGTGATGACAGCACCTCTGTCCACCTGGATCTAGATGACCAGCCCGGACCATCGGGGGCCTCGGGACAGTTGTTTCCCCTCACACAGGCACAGGCCACCACAGACCTTCCCCCCTCTGGAAACACCAGCACAGCACCCACCCAGCGGGCCCATACCTCCGTCCCCAGGACACGTCAATCAGCTGTGTGTCCACCACTACAGGGAACCCAGGATAACCCACCACCCCAACAACAACAGGGACCTGGGGGCAGTGGCAGTGGGCACATGGTCCAGGGGACGGAGGCCCAGGAACACAGGGGAACTGGGAGGGCTGCTGTGCGACAGGGGGAGGACAGGCCAAGGGAACGCACTCTCCACGAGGCCCTCTCCTCCATCATGGGAGCATACCACCACTCCCAGGAGACGATGGCAACGATACTGGCCAAGTTTCAGGAGACCCAGCGCATGCAGGAGGAACAGTATTTGGGGTTCAGGGAGGAATTCAGAACCATCAGCTCCGCCCTGGGCACCATCGTAGGGGTGCTGAAGGAAGTACTCAACACCAGGAGGGACACTGTGGCACTACAAGGGGCCCCTGACACTAGCATGGATGATGAACTGCCCACCACCTCCGCCGGCGCTAGTGGACCGGAGGCACCACCACAGGACCACCACACCAGCACCCCACCCCCTGCAGACGGAGAACCACCCCGCAAACGGTCCCTGAGATCCAGGAACAAGACAGAGCACGATGCAAAGACCCCCGCCAAGAAATGAGACCACCCTGATTGTCATCCCACTGTCCCACTTTGTCATCCTGTCCATATTGAAACTGCCCCAGCTCCACTTCCTATGCCCATATGGGCAATGCACCTGTGAGACTAATAGACTGGACTCTGCCATGGACACTCCTCCACCATCACCCCTCACCATTTCACTACCCCCTCCAATACTGAGCACTAAAATAAACACCCTTAAAGCACAAAACAATCTGGAGTCTGTCTGTGATTTTGAAATAGTGTATTAGCAATCACAGTGACAAAACGCTCTTTCAATTGTAATGTCAACATACCTATTTCACACAGCTCTAGTCCATGAAGAATCTAAGCAGATGAGACACGTTGGGACCCACACCTGTGAAACAGTAAGGGAAAGTGACCATACACTGAGTGAAAACAACAGACAGAAGAGAGGTAGTATTGTGAAAGTACATGTAGTAGGCAGGAATGTATTCTCACCTGTGTGTCACTGGAAATATTGCTGGATGACTGAGTCCCTGTTCTGCATGTCTTCTTCCTCTGCTTCCTCCTCATCACTGTCCACAGGCTCCACAGCTGCCACAACACCGCCATCTGGACCATCCTCCTGCAGAAAAGGCACCTGTCGTCGCAAAGCCAAGTTATGAAGCATACAGCAGGCCACGATGATCTGGCACACCTTCTTTGGTGAGTAGAATAGGGATCCACCTGTCATATGGAGGCACCGGAACCTGGCCTTCAGGAGGCCGAAGGTCCGCTTGATCACCCTCCTAGTTCGCCCATGGGCCTCATTGTAGCGTTTCTCTGCCCTTGTCCTGGGATTCCTCACTGGTGTCAGTAGCCATGACAGGTTGGGGTAACCAGAGTCACCTAATAGCCACACACGGTGCCTCTGGAGTTGACCCATCACATAAGGGATGCTGCTATTCCACAGGATGTAGGCGTCATGCACTGAGCCAGGGAACATGGCATTCACATGGGAGATGTACTGGTCTGCCAAACATACCATCTGTACATTCATGGAATTATAACTCTTCCAGTTTCTGTACACCTGTTCACTCCTGTGGGGGGGGGACCAAAGCCACATGGGTCCCATCAATTGCACCTATGATGTTGGGGATATGTCCCGGGTCATAGAAGTCACCTTTCACTGTAGGCAAATCCTCCACCTGAGGGAAAATGATGTAGCTCTGCATGTGTTTCAGCAGGGCAGACAACACTCTGGACAACACGTTGGAAAACATAGGCTGGGACATCTCTGATGCCATGGCCACAGTTGTTTGAAATGACCCACTTGCAAGGAAATGGAGCACTGATAGCACCTGCACTTGAGGGGGGATTCCTGTGGGATGGCGGATTGCTGACATCAGGTCTGGCTCCAACTGTGTACACAGTTCCTGGATTGTGGCACGGTCAAACCTGTAGGAAATAAATCAAATTTCTTTCCTCCATTGTCGACAGGTCCACCAGCGGTCGGTACACCAGAGGATTCCGACATCTCCTCACATGTCCCAGCGGACGGTGCCTATGAAGGACAACAGCGAGCACAGAGTCTAACAACTCAGAGGTATGTACCCACAGTCTACACAGAACACCATTCGTACACAAAATGTGGCCTGTATGTGTGTTGAGAGTAGGCCTAGGTATGTGTGACGCAGTTGGTAATTAGGCCATGTGGGCCCCTGAAATGGGGGCTGCCTGACCTGTAAAGTGGGACAATGGGATGTGAGGTAACTGCGCTGGCGTTGTACACCGTCGCGGTAGGCGGTCGAAGACCGTGGCGCATTGCTGCATTTGTTAACATTAGACCCTAAGGGTCCCAGGAGCCAATGACGATGTACGCCGGCGGTGATGGTACGCACCGCCGCGGACGTGACCGCCATTTTCTATCTGTTGAATCACTCGATACCTGATCTTCGACATGAGAGGACCTACACTGCAAGTGCTGCTGTGACTTTTTTCTGGAAGAGACAATGGCTCGTGCTTCTGGGGAAAGGGCCCCTGCCTTCACATCGGAGGAGTTGGAGAAGCTCGTGGATGGGGTCCTCCCCCAGTACACGCTACTCTACGGACCTCCAGACCAACAGGTAAGTACACAGGGAGCATGTTGTATGGGCTATGCCTGTGTGGAGAGGGCTAGTTGTCAGAAGGAAGGGTACAGAGTTCTAAGTGCATGAAAGACGCTGGGTGCATGTGCCACATGGCAAGGGTAGGGATGGGGGCCACTCACTTTGACCGCGCAGCTGGTAATGACTTCTCTTCTTCCCCTGTACATTTCATGTAGGTCAGCGCCCACCAGAAGAAGGATATTTGTCCTGCCATCGCCAAGGACGTCCGGACCCTGGGGGTCCACCACAGACGGAGCACCCACTGCCGGAAAAGATGGGAGGACATTCGCCGCTGGAGCAAGAAGACGGCGGAGGCTCAGCTGGGGATGGCCTCCCAACGTGGGAGGGGTGCCCGTCGAACCATGAGCCCCCTGATGTTCCGGATCATGGTGGTAGCCTACCCGGAGTTGGATGGGCGCTTGAGGGCATCACAGCAGACACAATGGGGTGAGTACACTCTCATTCAGCTGACTTTGCACGCAGTGGAGGTGCCTGGGTGGGGGAGGAGGGCTGTAGTTTTCCCTAGGCCAGGGCGAGTTCCGTATGGTAGGCCCCTTCGTAAGGCATGGCCTTGTGGCCCCCCACCGCACCTCTGTAGAGTGCCAAGTACAGCTATTCATGCACCTGTGTCATCTATGTGTGCAGATGTCGTCCATAGCCTTGTAGGCCATTTCCCAGGAATTGCACTGTAGAGCCCAACAGCGCGACGTAGTGCAGGGGGCTTCTGTGTCTGTCTTGTCCGCCAACTGTAGCGGTAAGCCATGCACTCAACATGTCTTCCTTCTGTTCCCCCCCCTTTTTGTGGTCTCCCTGTTCTTGTGTGCATTAGCATCATCAGGCAGAGGAGCAGTGGCACCAGAGCACGAGGGAGCTGCATCCCACATGGCCATGGAGGGCCACACTACGGACTCTGAATACACCAGTGGGACGGAGGGCGAGGGGAGCACCCCGGCGGTGACAGGAGCTGAAACCAGCGACACGGACTCGTCCTCCGATGGGAGCTCCCTTGTGGTGGCAGCAACATCTGTGCCCCCCACTTCTACAGGTACAGTCGCCACCCCCCCTACCAGCACCACCCTCCCAGCAGCCCCTCGGCCTTCACCCGGGCCTGCTCACCCAGGAGGGTGGGCATCACCTTCGCCCCAGGCACCTCAGCCCCTGCCCCTGTCACCTCTGCTGCCCTCAGTGAGGAGGCCATTGACCTCCTCAGGTCCCTCACTGTTGGGCAGTCTACCATTTTGAATGCCATCCAGGGTGTAGAAAGGGAGTTGCAACAAACCAAAGCATTCCTGGAGGGCATTCATTCTGGTCAGGCTGCCCTTCACCGAACCTTTCAAACTCTGGCCTCAGCACTGATGGCAGCCATTGTCCGTGTGTCTAGCCTCCCCACTCCAACTTCCTCCACCCAGACCCAGTCCCCTGTACCTCAGCCTATCCCAAGCACACCATCAGACCAGCCTGCACACACCTCACCACACAAGGGAAACTCAGGCAAACATAAGCATCACACATCCCACAGGCACTCACACAAGCATCACATACATACAGACACACCAACATCCACTGCCTCCACTGTGTCCCCCTCCTCCTCGTCTCCCTCCTCCCTCCCTGTCTCGTCTACACTCACACCTGCATGCACTACCTCTACAGCCACTATGTCCCGCACCCGCACACCCACCAGCACACCCCGCTCACGTGCAGTCACCACCCCCACTACCATTCACACGTCCCCTGTGTCCTCTCCCAGTGTGTCTGTGACGTCCCCTCCGAAGATACACAAACGCAGGCACACACCCACCCAACATACATCCACCTCACAACAGCCTCCAGCGCATGCACCTGCACCCAAAGCCACAAAACTTACACCTCCTACAACCACCACGACTTCCTCCACTCCCAAACCCCCTCCATCTACCCGTCCCAGTGTCTCCAAACAGCTTTTCCTGTCCACCCTTAACCTATTTCATACCACCCCCAACTCATAGGTCCCGAATTAGCACCTCAGCCACAAAATCTCCGGGACAAGTGGTGCCTGTTGTCACAGGTATGTGGAGTGCACCGGCCACCAGGACAGCCAGTGTGGCACAGAGCGACAGCACAGCGAGGCCCCCCCCCCTATGAAGCACCAGAAGTTGTCCAGTGCTCGGCGGGAGAGGGGGAATACTCCAGCCACCCAACCCGCTCCCATGGGTCCCAGTGGGAGTGTGGAATCAGCTGTGACTCCTCCCGAGGTGGGGAAGGGCCAGAAGAAAGCAGGCAAGTCTGGGAGGAGCAGCACGGCGGAGAAGACCGCCATCATCCCTGCTGGCCAGGAGGGCCCCGCCAGCCCCATCGTTGCTGCCCAGGAGGCCACCGCCAGCCCCATCGTTGCTGCCCAGGAGGCCACCGCCAGCCCCATCATCGCTGCCCAGGAGGGCCCCACCAGCCACAGCCCAGCTGACCAGGAGGGCCCCGCCAGCCACAGCCCAGCTGCCCAGGAGGGCCCCGCCAGTCACAGCCCAGTTGACCAATGAAGGACCTCCAGCCCCAGCCCAGCTGGGCAGTGAAGGACCGCCAAGTCAAGCACTGCTGAACAGGGCAAGGACCGCTGAACAGGGCAAGCACCGCTGAACAGGGCAAGCACCGCCAAGTCAAGCACCGCTGAACAGGGCAAGCACCGCCAAGTCAAGCACCGCTGAACAGGGCAAGGACCGCCAAGTCAAGCACCGCTGAACAGGGCAAGCACCGCCAAGTCAAGCACCGCTGAACAGGGCAAGGACCGCCAAGTCAAGCACCGCTGAACAGGGCAAGCACCGATGAACAGGGCAAGCACCGCTGAACAGGGCAAGGACCGCCGACTCAAGCACCGCTAGCCCATGAGCGGCAGGGGCAATGACGCAACAGGGACCATCACAGGGTGAGTGATGCACTCTGGGCACCAGTCCCCCTCCAGAACCAGTGGAGACATGCATCCACTACCTCAGTCCTTGGCTGGATGAAGCACTCTGGGCACAAAGCCCCCTCCAGAACCAGTGGAGTAAGACATCCACTACCTCAGTCCTTGGCAGGATGATGCACTCTGGGCACAAAGCCCCCTCCAGAACCAGTGGAGACTGTCATCCACTTGTGAGACTGTGGCTTTGCACTCCCCAGGATTGAACAGTGGGCAACCCTCCCACTGTAGAGACTTGTGAGACTGTGGCTTTGCACTCCCCAGGATTGAACAGTGGGCAACCCACCCACTGTAGAGACTTATGAGACTGTGGCTTTGCACTCCCCAGGATTGAACAGTGGGCAACCCACCCACTGTAGAGACTTGTGAGACTGTGGCTTTGCCCCCCCCCCAGGATACATCAATGGGCATGGAGGCCCCTCATGGATCTGGCGTTGTGCACTCATCCGGCTGAGGTGCCCCCCCTTCCCTTCCCCCTGAGGTGCCTGTTGTGTTTCTATCTGATGCCCCTGCAGTGTTCTCTCCGTTTTGATCTGGTAACGTGTGTGGGCCTCGCCCATGCTTTTTGGGCCCAGTGGTCCACGGACTATAATGGTGCAATACCTGGACTACTAATCTTGGTGTATATTTTGTTAATAGTGTATATGTATATTTTTGCTTACTGAATTGTGATATATTACAATGGTTACATTCATTTCCTTTTGTCTTTGCATTCTTCTGGGGGGGCTTGGGGATGTAACTGTAATGTATAGATATGCATTGGTGTGTGTGTTGCAGTGGGTGGGGGTGGGGGTGAGGGTGGGGGTGTTGCGTGTGTGTGTCCCTCTTTTTTGCTTCCCCCCTCCCCTGTGTCGTAGGTGCAGTACTCACCGTGGTCTTCGCTGCCGGCGTTGGTGCTCCTGGTACAGGAGCAGGAAGACTATCGCAGGGAGAATATGGAGTTCCGGCTCCATGGTGTCCTCCTTCCTCGTGGAGTGTGTAGAGGTGAGCGTTTTTCCTTCGAAATTCCTGTTTCCGCCGTGTTTTTATCCGGAGTGAATCCGCCCCGGAACAGGTGGCGGATTGGCCTGTCATAATACTGTGTGCGGTACTTTGTCCTCCGCCTGTCTGTTGGCGGTGACTGCCGAGCTGTTTGTTTGTACCACTGTGGCGGTCTGAGTGTTAAAGTGGCTGTCTTTGTTGGCGGTTTCCGCCACGGTCGTAATTCCAACATTTTTACCACCGGCCTGTTGGCGGTCTTACCGTCGCTTTAACACCGTCCGCCATGGTTGTAATGACCACCTATGTCTACCCACACAAGTGAGGTACCATTTTTATCGGGAGACTTCGGGGAATGCCAGGTGGATGGAAGTTTGTGGCTTCTCACAGATTACAGAACTTTCCACCACAGAAATGTGACGAAAATGTGTTTTTTAGTCAAAGGTTAAGGTTTGCAAGGCATTCTGAGTAAAAACGTGATGAGAGCCACACAAGTCAGCCCACCCTGGGTCCCCCTAGGTGTCAAGTTTAAAAAAATTGACTAGGTTCCCTAGGTACAAGCTGAGCTAGCGTCCAAAATCTAGAGCTACCCACATTGGAAAAAGAGGGTCAGTTTTTGGTAGAAAATGTGCTGCCTCCCTGTTGTGTTTGGGCCGTTTCCTTGTCACGGGCACTGGGTCTACCCACAAAAATGAGATACCATTTTAATTGAAAGTCTTGAGGGAATGACAGGTTGAAGGAAGTTTGTGTCTCCCTGCAGATTCCAGAACCTTGCATCACAGAAATGTGAGGAAAATGTGTGTTTTTAGTCAAAGTTTGAGGTTTGCAAGGGATTCTGGGTAAAAAAATGATGTGGTGAGAGCCACGCAAGTCAGTCCATCGTGGATACTCCTTACTTGTCTAGTTTAAAAAAATGTACAGGTTGGCTAGGTTTTCCTAGGCACTGGCTGAGCGAAGGTCCAAAAACTGGGGTTACCCACATTGGAAAAAGAGGGTGAGTTTTCAGTGGAAAAATGTGATGCGTTTGGGCCATTTCCTGTCACAAGCACTTGGCCTACCCACAAAAGTGAAGTACTATTTTTATTGGGAGACTTGTGGGAACATAGAATAGTAGAGCATTTGTTATTACCGATTAGATTTCACTGCATTTGTGCCTTTCAAATGTAAGCCAGTGTCTTATAAAGATGACATTTTGAAAAATACCCTCTAAATCATACGCTAGTACTTCTACCCACAAATTCAGAGATGTAGCAATAACCACTGCTCCTAAACGCTATATCTTGTGCCCAATTAAGAAGTACATGTTTCCTTGATACCCATTTTCACTCTGACTATTTCACTTTAAGAATTGGTCTATACTCGGTACTCAATAAAAAAACATTGTATGGTGCAGCTCAGTTGTTTGCTCTGGGTACCCTGGATTCTTTGAGAACCTACAAACTCTATATATCCCCGCTACCAAAACTGTCTAGCAGATGTAATGGAATATTGCTTTTGTCAATCAGCCATTGTGACAAAAAGTTACAGATGAAAATGTTGTCACAAATTCCCATTGTTTCCTACTCATTTGTAATATTTCCTTATTTCAACAGATACATTTCTTGGGGAAAACCTTAAGGGATCTGCACATATGCAGATCATATAACCCCTTGCTGAATTTGGGATTGTGTCTACTTTTCAGACATCTGTAACGTTTCTGGATCACCCATGGGTTTTACACTGGTTTCCACCACAAACTGGAAGGAGGTTGAGAGCACAAAAAAAAGGAAAATAGGCTACCTCTTAGAAAAATGCCAAACTTTGGAACAAAATTAGTTTTTTTGATTCAGCTCTGCATGTTCCTGAAAGCTGGCAAGATGGTGACTTTAGTACAAGAAACTGTTCGTGGATACAATTTTTAGGGAAAAAATAGACACTTTGATATGGAGCACTTTTTCCCTATTTTTCTCAAAAAACTCAAAATGTTGCTATATTTTGCTTATTTTCTCAGTCATTCCCATAGGGAATCCAAAAACCCTGGGCACCTTTAGAATACCCAGCATATTGGAAAAATGGCACAAATTTGGCATGGATAGCTTCTGTGGACAAAAAGTTATGGAGGCCTAAGTGCAAACTACCCCAAATAGCCAAGAAACCAGGCTTAGCACAGGGGGGGGGTGCCTAGCAGTGAAAGGGTTAAAATACTCACAGCCACTTTGAATGCAAAGATGTATTTCAGGGCAAAAAAGCTGCAAATAAAACCAAAAGAACTGCAAACATCAGCTTTTACTCTCTTGTATTCATTGTTCCTGTGCATTCATAGTGAATATTTATTGGGAATTCCACATTTTCAATAAACGTTTACTGTTAACAGTGCTTAATTACACTGTGTGGTGTAATAGCATAGTTTCAGGAATTTCACATAGGAAAAGTAACACAAAATTACAGATATCATGCAAATCACATAGCTTGCACCCAGGCCTAATTTAAAGTAGGGGTACATAAAAAAATAGGAGCCCACGGGTGGCCCATAATCATGAGGCAACTATGAAAAGACTCCAGAGGAAAAAGGTTAGGGTTGAGTAACAACCTTCTGAGGATATTTAACAGTGATCACTTGCCAATTGTAATTGTTTGCTTAGTGCTGTATTGTTAAATGTATATATGCTGTACTGGACCCTAGAAGTCCTGGGGATTTTTTAATTTTGTGCACCTAGGACAACTCAAAGGTTTTCCTGCACATTCCACAAGAATTCCATCTCCAAAAAACTGATTTGAACACTACTAATTGTGGACTTTAAGAGAGTTCCAAATAAGTAATTGTGGATAGTGACATATGTAATTTAGAACCCTTCTAGAACAATATGTAGGTAAAAAAGACAATAGTTCAGTTATGTTTTTGGCAGTTCTCTCTTGCTAATTGACTTGACTCTCTTTTTCTCTCATTTGTATGGCCAGCTTTTATCCTACTTGCATTCTGAACACAGGTCTTTCACAGATTTCGATTGCAGATCTAGTATTCCAACAGTAGTTTCCATTCATCTTCTCAGTGGAGATGTTTTACAGGTGGTGTTACACCTGTGCCTCACATTCTCTCTGAAGTAATACTTGGGTTCTTATTGTAGATGTCTCACACATTCTGCCTGAACAGACTCTCTCTCATGTTCAAATTCTATATGCAAATCAGGTATAAATGTGTATAGAGTGTTTGAGCTTCTGGTACATCTGGAGATATTTTCCCTTAAATTCTAATGAAGGTAACAGGTGCAAACCCTTTGTGCAAAGGGTCTAGAGCCCAATATTTTTTAAAGCGTGACAAATTTGCCTTAAACTTATTTTATCTCACCTTTCTAAGGAAAAGTTACAAATTTCAAATGCACAGCTGGTGTGACAAAATCAAGGTAAATGCTTGGCTTTCAAGGCAATCAATTCACTGGGCTACTGGAAGGAGCTTCCAAATATCCAGGTTCATCGAGGGATGTGTCAGTCGCCCAAGGTGGGAGCAGGAATCTGGTTGGGTGGGATCTTCTTCGATGCTTTGGGTTTGCAAAGCTGGAAAGAAACACAGAGACACAAGCTGTTGCCCTCTTGGTTCTCTCAGCTCATGTGAAACTTCTTCCCTATATCTGGGTGGGGAAGGCCCTTTAGAGAAGGCAGGTGGAGCTGTTACTGAGGCAACCTTCGATATAATAAATGCAGTTGGTCATTTTCCTGAAGTGGTGTTTTGGGAAGTATTCTTGTAAGATAAACGAATGGCCGAAGAGAATTTACTGAAAGCTTCCACACTTTTAAAACACTAAAAAATAACTCTATCTTAAAGTTTGGTCATAAAGATTTAGGCCTAGATTTACTAAGCCTTTGTGTCTCCCTTGCATTGCACAAGGCGACAAAAGGCAACACAAAGGCTTATTTGGAATTTACAAAGCCACACAAGACCTGACTCAAGTGCCTTTTTATGGTTTTGTAAAGAAATGTAATGCAACGCAGCTGCTAGCACTGTGTTATGCATCCATCCATGGATTTTGGCACATTCCCAGACTTACAAAGACTTGCAAAATCATGGGCATGCGTTGAAATGCTACTCCTTCTCCAGTGAGGCCTAACGAGGAGAAACATCTTTACTTCTTCTCATTATTGCCTCTTTCCACATGTGCTGCATTTTTCATCTCACATAGAAAGAGAAGAACACTGTTAAGTATTTTATTCATGTAGGAAGATGTCTCATCTTGCACAAAGACAAACCTGCCTGCAACACAGCCACCCTTACACCATGGTGCAAGGTTGTCTGTGTTGGGGCTAGGCAGCACACAGTACACTAGTGCTAGGAGGCAACAGAAATAAGACATATCTTAATTAATTTGGTGCATTTCTGCTGTCTCACTTTCACACAATACAGCGCAGCAATTTGCTTACTGCCCTGAGTGAAAAATTAGTATATTTTAAAGTAACATTTTAAGACTGAGACAAAGTACTGCCTGAAAAATAAACCTCATTGATTACCCTTTGGGATGGCAAAAAAAGATGGTGATCTACCACAATATTTAATTTATTTACATTGACCTGCACAATGATATCAAACTAAATTCATATAGGTAAGTGTACGTTTACTATTCTTAACTCCATTTCTGCTTATCTTGACCACATATGTATTGTCAAGGTAAGTATATGTGGTGTTTTTTTTTTATGCAAACCCCAATAATTTGCAGGTACCCATGTAGACTTCCTCAATAGATAAGTATACAGGTGGGGTAGTGCCAGACAGAGGAAATTGGGAAGATGGTTGCGAAAAATTCATAATTTTGACAAAATTCGCCTAATTTGTTTGGACTGTGGTTAACAATGATGTTGAGGTTTGATCAGATGGCGCCTATTCTATATCTCCCAGCTGCATTTACCCTTTCCTGAAAATAGATAAAATTAATTTGCAATTAAAATGACACATTTGAGCCTTTATGTCAAATTAGCTGTTATCAGACAGCACAGTCTGTGAAAAAGATGTCATATTTCAGAGGTAAGCCTGTCAAAGGGTTTCCTAAACACATCCTCGGTCTGTTTTAAAAAAAGGAAAAGCAGAACCATTTTGCAATTAAATATCAGATTTAACACTGTTTTAGTCTACCGTTAAGTGCTATAGAATGTTGTGTAAGCTGCTTCATATGCAAATCTGAAAAGTTAAAAGCGATTTTATGGCATGACACTGAGGCTAATAATATGCAATACTTCTTTTATTGCCTGCTCACAGCAGCAACAACGGAAAGAACTTTAGAACATTATGAACTTTCCAGTTATGTATAAAGTTCGGCAACAAGCAGCCATTGTCCTTCTTCTGTTGCTGCTGCTCACAAGATAAGTACACTCAGTAGTGTGTCATTGTCATTGCTTGTCAATATTTACTATTTTAAGCGTGTTTGAGTGATGACTGCTGTAAAAGTGTGTTTGCACTAGTGGATGTGCTTTGGGGGTGGCACCAGATTTACTGGGTTCTATCAAGGTTTCTAAACTCAAAGACAATGATTTTGCGGAAGGTCCTTTAGCGGAGATCGGAGACAAAGAGGCATGTCTGCAGGTAAGAATTTCGAAAGACCATTCAGATATCCTCCAAACAAGTGGGAGGCAGGTTGGCCCACATTTTTGGGAATTGGGGACGTGTTACACAGGATCCCTGGATCCTAGAAACTGTGAAGGGATACAGACTAGAGTTAATTGATACACCAGTTTAATTAAGGACACCTCATGAAATAAAATTCTCAGAGGCAGATTCAATCTTAGTAATTCAGGAAGTAAAAGACTTATTTGCAAAGGGGGGCATTCAGGAAGTCACATCTGGTGCCCTAGGTTTTATCAGCAATGTATTCTTGGCCAAGAAACAGGACAAAGGTCTTTGACCAGTGATAAATCTAAAGGAACTGAACTAATGAGTGGTGTATCACCACTTCAAAATGGAAGGAATTATTCTCTTAAGGGATGTTTTACAGAAGGGAAATTGGTTAACAAGGTTGGATCTCAAAGGCGGATACCCGACTGTCCCGATTTGGTCCCCTCCCAGAAATATCTCCAATTCAGGCGGATGGGAAAACTGTGGCAATTCTGCAGTCTCCTGTTCGGCCTTTCTTCGGCACCTTGATGCTTCCCCAAGGTGCTTTGCCCAGTAGGTGCCTGGCTCCGGAAAAGGGAGTGAGACTCATAATTTATTTAGACGACATTCTTACTATGGGTCAGCACAAGGACGTAGTGTTAGGACATGCAAATTTGATTATAGGGTTACTAGAGTATCTGGGCTTCATGATAAACAAAGAGAAGTCTTCTTTGATCCCAAATCAGGATCCAGACTTTCAGGGTTTTATTGTAGACACTGTTAAAGCAGGATTTAGACCACCAAAAGACAAACTAAAGAGATTGTAAAAAGGAGTTGAAGAAGGTTTTGAGGATGAAAACAATGCAGTTAAGGGTTTTGGCAAGGAATTTAGGCTTCCTATCCTCGACAATTCAGGCAATATTCCTGGGACCTCTGTACTATCTTCAGAGACTGAAAATGAAATATTTAAGAATTAATTGTTCTTATTACCAGATCATATAGTTTGATCAGGATTCCATGGAGGAGTTAAAGTGGTGACTCAGGAATGCAGAGGCTTGAAATGGCATGGTGATTTTCTCGGAAGAGCCAGATTTGGTGATAGAGTCAGATGCAAGCTTACAAGGTTGGGGTGCAAGATGTGGCAGTTCATCCACAAGGGGACTAAGAAAGTCCAAGAGAGGAAGTTACACATCAGCTGCTTAGAATTGTTAGCAGATTCCTTTGCAAACCTTGCTTTACCCAAAGAATGATGAAATGTTGTGTGATGCTCCTTTTGGGCAATGTGTCAGCTGTGAGGTACATCAACAATATGAGTGAACCCCATTCGAAATGCTTAGCAGATTTGCCGAAAGAACTTTGGGGATACTGTCTGAGCAAGGCTATTTCGGTAGTGGTGGAACATATTCCTGGTCTAAGCAATGGGGTGGAAGACTAGTGTTTGAGGAATTTCAGAGATTCGAGCAATTGGTGTTTGAACAGAGAGATATTTTTGAGCATACAAGAGAGATATGGTCCTTTTGGTTTAGATCTCTTTGCAGACAGCTTGAACACCCGACTACCAAAATCTTTCTGCTGGAAACCATATCCAGATGCCTGGGGAATAGATGCTTTTCTGTAGGACTGGAGGGGTCAAGCTCTTTACGCGTTCCATCCGTTTGCTATGATTCCAAGAGCACTTCTCCAAATACGCAAATGCATGGAGACGGCTGTAATAGTAACCCGAATTTGGAGATCACAAGTGTGGTTTCTAATCCCTATGGAAATGGTAATAGACCTTCCCTCCTGATACCTACCTTCAGAGAGGTAATAGTAGGTCCAGGAGGATAGTATCACCCTCTAATAGAACAGGGACTTCTAGGCTTGATGGCCTGGAATATTTCATGAGACAGTGTCAAATCCAAGGTCTTTCAGAGGAAGCTTGTGAGCTTATATCAGAATCCTGGGCATCAGGGACAAGGAAGGTGTGGAGACTGGCCTGGAAAAAAATGGGTTTGTTGGTGTGTTAGATGGAATTATGCTCCCATTTCAACAGATATAGCTCATGTGATTAGTTACTTAATAGATTTGCTTGGATAGGGATTGTCATTTAGGACTGTGAACGTCATTCAATCAGCTATAGCGACTGGTCATTGCTTAGTGGACAGCGTGTCTGTAGGACGGAATACTCTAACCAGAAAAATCATGCATAGTATGCAATTCCTTAATCCTCCTGTTCCCAAGTATTCTTATTTGTGGAATGTTGGTGAACTATTACGGGTATTACCAAGTTGGGGCAACAACTCTACCTTATCTCTAAAACATATTTCTTACAAACTGACAGTGTCTAGTGTCCTTCAGAAGAACTTCAGATGTAAAGCCCTTGGATGTTACAAGTAAAGCTTACCAACCAGAGGGTGTTTGCTTCTTGTGAACACCAGAGCAGTACGCGCTCTATTGGCAACAAAAATGCAAAAACCCAGCGCTCTCAAAACAATGTAAGTTATGCATTGCGCTGATATGTTGTGGTTTAACCTTTTGCATTGCAGAGTTCAATCCTGAAAACTTATTTTTAATATGTTTACACATACTGTTCCTTTGCAATGTATTGCTGCAGGTTTTCAGAGTGTGTTAGGGTGTGGCCCCTTTCCAGGGCCTTTCAGAGACTTTCCCTGCAACATGCCTGGGTGTGGTTCTGGGCTGGGCCAAGACTCCATAAAAGAGAGTCAGCCCAACTCCCAGTGCTCACTATTCAGAGGTCCCAGTGCAGAGCAGCAGCTTCTTCCTGAGCTCCTGTCCTGGCGGCCTATTTGGATCTTCCAGTCTTCTGCCCTCATCCTTCATTGGTGATCATTGTTCCAGGCGGTAAGACGGTGATTGGACATTTCCCAACACCGTTATTGAGAATTTTCATATTCTTGGTTTTCATTCTTAAATGAATAACAGATTACTTGCGCACTGCCATTTTTTGACATTTATATGGTGGTTTGTAAATAGACAGGACGTGCGATTTATTCCATAAAGGTTTGACTTCGTTATTCACTATGCACTGCCATTTCTTGACATTTACGTGGTGGCTTAAGAATCGGCAAGACGCGCGATTTGTTTTATGGTGTTTGGACATTGTTGTCCATTGCGCGCTGATATTTCTTGACATTTACATGATGTTTTTTTACGAGTTGGCAAGCCGCGCAACTCGTTTCATGAGCATTTAACTTTGTTGTTAATTGCGTGCTACCATTTCTTGACATTTACATGGTGGCTTAAGAATCGGCAAAAGAAGCGCAATTTGTTTCATTGTACTTTGATCTTGTTATTTACTGTGAGCTGTTAATCCTTGACATTTATATTGTGTTTTACGAATCAGCAAGACGCACGATTCGATTAATGAGGATTTGACTTTGATATTCATTGCATGTTACCATTTCTTGGTATTTTGCATGGTAACACTCGAATTGGCAAGACGCACGATTCTCTCCTTGAGTTTAATTCATGTTGTTTATTGTATGCCACTATTCTAAGATATTTATTATGTAATATTTGAGTTGACAAGTTATGTGATTTGTTTCCTGAATCCATATTGTCTTATTCATGGTGCACAATCTTTTTATGGTGTTTACTATGTATATATATATATCTGCAATATTCGCAATTAGTGTTGAAACATTTTAAGAGTACACAGAAGGCCATAGTTTCTAGATGCAATATTGTATGGTCCTAGTATACATTCTCAAAACAGGGTTTATATGACTGGTTTAAAATTTTATTGGAATGTTTTTTCTGATTCTCATGTAAAGGAAAGTACTTAAATAAGAAAGTTTTCAAGTAATTCATCTTGATTCCCCTACAGGTATCCGGCCATCTTGAAACTTAGTCATTTTAAACTTAACTCTTAGATTGTTCATGTTTTCAGATTGACTAGGCTTAGAATCATAGTTTAGTATTGATTTCAGGAGATATAATTTTCATATTGTGTGTTCTAACCTTTTTCTCACTACAGGTCTCCTTCCCAGGCGTTCCCTTCATGGTCCCCTCTTCCCCTCTTGGACTCTCTCAGTCTCTGTGATTTATCTATCAGAGTCTTGGAGCTGTTCACTGGTGGACGTGTTGGGAACGTGCACAGACCCCGAGGATCTGGTGACTCTGACACTTCTATACTAGGAGGAGAGCAAAAATTTTATCTATATCCATTTTCTAACCTTATTTTGTCATGAATGAGAGACTTTGTGTGGTGAAGTGTCTGAAAGAGTATGAGAAAAGAACTGAAAATTTGAGAAACAATGTTACTCAATTACTCAGTTCTTACAGATGGCCTCATAAAGCGGTTTTGCCTCTGACTTTGGCAAGATGGGTAAAAGAGGTCATGAGAGCGGGGGTGTGGATGTTAGTAATTTTAGAGTGCATTCAGTTAGGGGCGCATCGGCTTCGAAAGCTTTTGTCCTGGGTGGCAGCCTACAAGATATCTTAAGTGCTGCTGATTGGTTGAATGAGAACATGTTCAAAGCTTGTTATTTTAAACATCTTGTATACGCTAATGAAAATGTTTTAACAGCACTTTGAACTTGAATAATATTAGCCTCTGTGTCATGCCATAAAATGTAGATTTTCCACAGCCTGCAAACTGTGGGCCTGATTCACAGAGGTAAACTTAAACCTGAAGTGTAAGTTTAATTCTAGAGTCTAAGTTTATACCTGAAGTCTAACTTTAGACCTGAAGTATACGTTTAGACTTCAGGCCTAAAGATAGACGCCTGGTCTAAAATTACACCCTAAGGGGCAGATTTATGGAAAGTGGCACTGCACTGAGTGCAGCGCCACTTTCCCTGCACCCCTTAGCACCCCCCTACCGCCACCATGTGTGCGCCGTAATCAAAATCATTATACATGACGCTATTGATGTACTCTGCAGGAGTAGCACCAAAATATTGGCGCTACTCCTGCAGAGTACATAGGGCCCCATTCTAAAGAATGTAAACCCCTTTTAAAGCCTGCTCTTGAGCAGGCGTTAAAAGTGCCATAAAAATGGCGTAAGGAAATCTCATAGATTTCCTTACGCCATTTTTCCGGTTCCCCTAAAGGGAGAACGCCCCCTTTGCATACATTATGCATGGCGCAGGCATAATCTAGCGCAAAGGTTTACAGAGTGGCGCAAACCCTTTAAATAAGGCACAGTGATGTCGGTCTTGTTGGGCCACCTTAACGTAAAAAACAATGATGTTAATGTGGCGCAAGGTGGCGGTAAGGCACTATAAATATGCCCCCAAGTGTAACTTTGAATGAAAAAGTCTAAGTTTACACCTGAAGTCTAACGTTGGACCTGAAGTCTAAGTTTAGACTTCAGGTCTAAAGTTAGACTTCAGGTCTCAAGTTAGACTTTAGGTCCAAACTTAGACGTCAGGTCTAAGTTTACCTTTGTGAATCAGGGCCTCAATGTTTACCAAACTTACATAAGCAAATATACAAAAACTGAATGGTCAAATTGATTTTTTTTACCAGCGTTTATAGGGAGTATTCACAGAAACCTCTTTACTTATAGGATGTAGACTGTTGTGTGCCTTTATTAACCTTGGACCTTCACCTATATTTACATTTATTTTTATGCCATTGCATGAAGTTAATAAACTAGCATAGGTTTGGTAACCATGGTTTTATAAGGACATGCAGTCATTTGTAATTTTAGAGTAACATTTGGCATGAAAGGTATTTTTGCTAATGCCTGCTATGACAATGATACAAGCACCTTTTCACAGCATGTAGATGAATCAGTATTAAAACATTGCTAGTCATTTCTCACACAAATCAATTACTTAATACAAAGTAGGCCCACTTTGTGTTTTTATTTGTATGTTTATTATGTGCCAATTGTATTCATTTTAGTGTCATTACATTTATAACATTTTATGTGTAATTGAAATGGTTCAAACATTTCAAATAATATATTTCTTAAGTAATGTTGTTTTGCTATTGCTGCACATGTCAATATGAAACTTTCTCTGATTAATGCCTTGCTGCTTGTCCCAAAGGACCAAGGGTGAGCTAGGAATTCCTCACAGAAATCCGTGTGTCTAAAAATCATTTGTAGGAGCTCATTTCAGGCTCACATCAAGACTGCTTCCTCTTTACACCACAATTTAACAATCCTACTTACAACTCTCACAGTCAGTGTTCCCTCTTCCTCTGTTCCCACCGAACAGTGTGCAGACTGTGTGAATGTTCCTTGTTTTTGCCAACTCCTTTGCTATCCTCTTTGAAGACATGGCCTCCAATGTCAGGTTTACATCTTAAGAGAACACCGCTATTCAGAATAAAAAGATTTATTATTAGAAGTCTATTCTTCAGCTCTATAATTTACTTCCAGCTGTGATGGTCTATAATTACTGGGCATAGTCAGGGACTTGCAGTCCAAAATAACATATTTGTCTTTAGTAAGCCCCATAAAATGTGCATTAGGTTTTAAGGATTATACCAATAAACTACCCCAAATGGTCCCATGCAGGTGCCAAAAATTGAACTTTTAAGTGAAAGAATACTGTAACTTGCTATAATCCCAATCAAAAGCACAACTAAATTGAATTAGTGACAGGACAGGAATTATATGGGCAAATGAGGCACAGACATCAAAAGAGACAATGGGCCTCATTACGACTTTGGCAGAGGGGATTACTCCGTCCCAAACGTGATGGATATCCCGGCCGCCATATTACAAGTTCCATTATAGCCTCTGAAACTTGTAAAACGGCGTACGGGATATCCGTCACGTTTGGGACAGAGTAATCCCCTCCGCCAAGGTGGTAATCAGGCCCAATATGTCAAAACAGAGTAATCCGAATTTGGTGATTTTGTACAGCACATTAGCCTGATTTTGGATTGCAAAAAAGAATAACATTTTTGAGTGACAGGCCTTTTTCAAAGGGAAAAAAAACAATTATATTAATGAAGAATGTGATTCATAGACAATCTATATCTGCCAAGAGACTGGCTAGCAATTAAGAAAGAAATTAGCAGAAGTACTATTCTTTGGGTTACATCATGGAGCTGAATGGGCTCAACATCTACTATGTTATTTGACAATTGACGAATGTACTAATCTGGCCAAGTCTTCTTCAGGATTCATTAAAATCGTACCCCTTTAAATCTCATGAGCAACATTTATTTGGTGAATATTTGTACTGTATATGGCCCTGCTTGACAAGATGGACGCCTCTAAGGAACAGAAAACCCTCTCTGCATCACAGCCTTTATCTTTTACAGACAGAACGTCACAATGGCAAGAAAATATGACACCTTGTCAAAGGAACATAGGGGCAGCATGTAGCAATTCAGGGGGCTATTATATACTAGACTGCAACTATCACACACACCGTAGAAGCTCTAGTTGCTCACACACCACTTCCACTGTATGAATGGTTAGCCACCAGCAGGGCAGTAACCTTCAAATGCGTTGCTACCTGAAGCTCATCCTAAATCATCGATACATTTCCTTGCTATTTACAATGAAGGGTAAACATCTAATTCATCTAACATTTCCTTGCAATTTGCAAATTGCAAATTGCGCATTGTGCGTTGCATGATAGTTGTGACTTACAATTCACTTTCATACATCAACATTTTAGGACACACTAACTAATTATTAGTATTTAACAAAAAAGCATCTGGCTATGACCTTCTTCAGCGCCTATTTCATCTGATCATTTCTCAGGCTGTAGATGAAAGGGTTCAGCATCGGGGCAGTAATAGTGTACAAGACAGACACCACTTTGTCCTTTTTGAGTGAATACCTGGAGGATGGTCGAAAATAGGTAAATAAAATGGTCCCATAATACAAGGTTACAACCATGAGATGGGAAGAGCAGGTGCTGAAAGCCTTGCGCCTACCCTCAATTGAATGCATTCTCAAAATGGTTGAGATGATCAGGCCATATGAGATCACAATGCATAAAATGCAGACAACGGTTATGCAAAGACCCTCTGTAAGAAGTAGCAGTTCATTGATGGATGTATCTGAGCATGAGAGTTTCAGAAGTGGTAGAATGTCACAGAAGAAATTCTGGATCAAGTTGAATTTGCAGAAGGAGAGCCTGGTAATCATCATGCTATGCAACAAATAATTCAGCAGACTAGCTACCCAGGAACCAGCAACCAACTGGCTACAGAACTTCTTATCCATTACCATGAAGTAATGTAAGGGCTTGCAGATGGCAACATACCTGTCATAGGCCATTGTTGAAAGCAGAAGGCTGTCTATGCAAACCATAGCAATAAAGAAGTATAACTGCACCATGCAATGTGAGAATGGGATGGTTCTGCTCTGTGAAATGATATTGACCAGCATCTGGGAAACTGTGACTGTCATTAAGCACATGTCCACCAATGAAAGGTTACCAACCATTAAATACATGGGTGTGTGAAGCTGAGGGTCACCCACAATAGCCGCCATGATGGTGATATTGCTTAATAGTCCAACCAAGTACAGTGTAAGGAACAGTGCAAAGAGGGCAGTTTGCACCTCATGGCTATCAGACAGACCCAGGAGGATAAAATACTTCACATAGGTCTGGTTCTCAGTGTCCATTTTCCCCATCATCAGCGATCTACCTGAAAAAAAAAGTATTTTTGAGCAATTGGATAAAGAGCAATCATCACGGACAAGAAGTAAATATATACTGATAAGTACAGTGATGTTCCTGCAAATAAGTAAATGAGAGTGCTATTTGGTGAATGCACCATTTAAAAAAAACAGGCATCTATTTTCAAAACAGTAACACACATTGTAGTAGAGCTCAAATAGAACAGCACATATATGTTCATGGATGTTTGCCTTCAGTAAGGCTCCCTTCAGTAAGGTCCCGTATTATTATAATAGATGAAACTCTAGCATGCTTAGTGTCTTTTTCAGTCTTTAATTAATATAATGTTGACCAATTTTCAGAGAACCAATCTTCTTTGACTTAAACAGTTTAATCAGCAAGACACTTCTCCGACACAATGTTCCACTTCCATCATCATTAGGCCATTGTACACCAGTTTTCCTGCAAAAAGCATGTGTTGGCCTCTATTATTAAATTTACTTACACCAGTATTGGAGTGAAGCTGTTGTTTTTTTTGTCATCTTGAGTTACTTAAGACTCATTCTCTGTTTTTTCAAGGTATTCTAAATGGATTGATAAGTATATTCTGTCTTCTTGGTCTTTAAATTTTTAGGCAAAGATGAAAAGGGTCTCCGGTCTATAGAATCACAAGATGGAGAGCAGAGAACAAAAAGACATAGTTCAAGAGACAGAGGGAGTCATTATGAGTCTGGCGGTCACTAGACCACCAGACTCGTGGATGGCGGTCAGACCGCCGCCAATGCGGTAGTCCGAGCACCACATTACAACCCTGGTGGACGAGCTGCCAAGAAACCACGAACTCTGCCGGGATCAGAGATCCCGGTGGTCAGGAGGTGGTGGCGGTCCTAATTCGCCAGGTCAGCACTACAAGCAGCGCTGCCCTGGGGATTACGACCCCCTTCTCCACCAGCGGTTTCATGGCGGTACCACTGCCATAAAAATGCTTGTGGAGAATGGGTGCAAGGGGCCCCACGGGGGCCCCTGCACTGCCCATGCACTTGGCAGACAGTGAACATCGCGATGGTGTTAGTGCCCAGTGCAGGGTACAGCATTTCCGCTGGCTCGATTACAAGTCAGAGACAATGCTATAGCCTGTTTCCTACTAGGCAAGAAGGCAGAAACTTAGGTTTCTGCCCGCTGACCTAGCGGGAAACTTTTATCAACTCCCACGGGGAGGCCACTGCGTAGGCGGTGGTCACCTTGTCAGGAGTTTGGCAGACTGTGTTTTCCATCAACCAAACTAAAACTTGGGCCCAGAGTGTGGTATTGTTACTCGTTGAATCGTCATGTAGCAACCAAGACCTGTGAATGACTAATGACAGGGGATATAGTAAGTGCAGCGATCCAAGCACAGGATTAATAAATGATGAATGCAAAATTACTCTCCAGATAATTGATGTGAATTGCCCATGGATAGAGGGACTCTAATATACAATAAGGATTGGTGGAAAAGAGGTTTTGGTGGATTCTCAGACCAGGCACATCATTGATAGAGGAGGAGTTGTCACTGATGTTTGTGAAACAATTATAAACATCCATGTTAGACCTGCCAGCCTTAAGGTGGTCTTCCCCCTCAAACATGTTGCCTTCACCCCTCCTATTTTTGCTTATCTTGTTTTTGCTGGCCTCAGGACTCTGCACACTTTACCAATGCTAAGTGATGCTAAAGGGATTGTGCTCCCTCCCTAAAACATAGTAGGATTGGCTTACATCCAATTTGCATATTTAATTTACTTGTAAGCCCCTAGTAATGTGGTGCTACCTGTGCCCAGGGTCTGTAAATTAAATGCTACTAGTGGGCCTACATCAATTATTCTGCGACCCACTTAAGTAGCCCTTTATTGTTCAAATATTTTTATTGTTTGAATTGTAAATAAAGACAATACAGCAGCACTCACCTACATCCATCGGCTGGTGAGGAAATAACAAAATATAGAGAACTGGGGGGGGGGGCTGAGGAAGGGGTCCCTTGTGTATGTCTATAATGAACAGCAGTGAGACCCAGTGGTCTGACCTGTGTATCCCTGGGGCGGGGAGGGCGCGAGTAGTGCTGTACAGGGATAGATGTAGATAGATGTTGTCTGTCATGTAGTTCCAGCATCCTGTGGCGCTGGCAAGGGGAGATGCAAACCACGTGGGGAAGTGGGGCAAGTAAGTTCCAGAAATTCTTGGGATAGGCATGGTTCCCACAATTTAGCAAAGTGCAGAAGGCTTGTTCAATAGTTGCAGTTAGTTTTTCCATGCCTATGAGGCCCCAAAGTTGGTTGAACCAATCTAAATGTTTGGGGATTTTCATTGTGTCCCATTTGGCCAAGAAGACTTGTTTTGCTGCATAGAAAGCTAGTGCAATGGCACACCCTTTTGCTGATTTTAGGGGGTAAGTAAGCATGTTTGGAAGCCCTAGTAATATGTAACTTGGGAATCGGGGGGTTCGGTTTCAGAAATGTGGACGTCAGCCATGAGAATGTCTGCCCAATATTGATGAAGCTTGGGACAGTGCCGCAGGAGATGAGTTAGTGTTCCTGGTTGCCCACATCCCCTCCAACAAGAGGCATCCCCATTCTTCTTACATAGGGCGGTGCATGCATGTGTATAATACCAGCAATGAACAAACTTAGGGAACGTTTCTTTACTGCCTGTGCTATGTGCTGATATGTTCGCCCTCTTCTGGACATCTGCCCATTCTTTGGCGGTGAAAGAATGCTTGAGCGAAACTGTGCCTTGGACTGGTGGGAATGAGTGTTTTGTGGAGGAAGGCATATATATCAGATAGTATGTATTTTACTGTGTGCCGGGTGATCAGCCATTTTTCAACGGGCAAGATGGGGCAGCTGGCATGTGGCATGTGGACGTACGTGTGCTTGCAACACCCAGGGGTGGACTGCAACGTATTGCCAGTGTACCAAGGAAGGTAGGCCCTATGTCTGTTGCAATTGTGGAAATGTTATGATTCCTATGTTGTTGAAGAAATCCCCAATGCGCTTACAGTTAGCCTGTTGCCATTGTATGTAGGAGTTACCCTGCAAAGCCAGAGGAAAATCTGGGTTCCCAAGTATAGGGGTTTGCAGAGAAATAGGGGTGGACAACCTCTTCCTCATCTGAACCTTGTCCCATGCTCCCATGAGGGCTCTTAGTTTTGGGGACATATATACCCCAGGTAGCCTACAGAGTTTAGGCAGCCAGGGCATTTCCCTATATGTACACCGGCTATGGACTAGTCAATGAAGCACCAGTGCTTCTCTGATTAGGGCCTGGCCCACTCCACCATATATCGAAGCTGTGTTGCTTGGTAATAGTATGTAAGGTATGGAATTCCTAGTCCACCCTCTGCTGAAGGAAGGTAGGCTTGTTTTTTGTTACCTATCCTGGCCTTTTTTCCTGCCCAGATATAGTCATCCAGGGTGCACTGTAGGCAACTCAGGGCTTGCGGTGGAAGCAGCAGTGGGAGGGTTTACATGACATACAAAATGTGCGATAGCAGCGTAATTGTTACTGCCGCTAAGCGTCCCAACCATGAAAAGGCATATCTCTTTCATGTATGTATTGTGGAATGAATAGCTGAAAGGAGGGCCTTATAGACTTCCTCCACGGTGTGAGCAATCGTGGTGTTAATCTGGAGGCCCAAGTAGAGCACCCCATGGTCACCCGATACAAAGGGAAAGTGGCGCTTGAGAGAGATGGTCGGGTTTGGGGACAGTTAGGTTAAAAATATGTGATTTTTGTAGATTAATCTTAAAAACTGAAGATCTGCTGAAAGCTGAGAGTTCACCAACTAATGGTGGTAGTGATTGAGTGGATGTGACAATGCCACCTTAACGTTGTCTTAAGTAGCCCTTTAAACATGTCTCAGCTTTGCCATTGCAGCCTGTGTGTGCAGTTTTAAACTGCCATTTTGACCTGGCAATATAAATCTTTTGCAAGGCCCCCAAACCTTCCTTTTTAACACTTATAAGGCCACCCTAAGGTAGACCCTGCACAACCCAGAGAACAGGGTGCAGTGTATTTTAAAAGTTGGACATGTACTCTTACGGTTTACATGTCCCAATAGTGAAAAACTCTTACATTCATACCTGTACTGATAGGATAACATTGCTGTTCCCTTATTACATTTAATAAGCTGTAAATTCCAAATGGGAACAGGTAACTAGTTCATGTTTGGTGTATTTGAAACTATAATGAAAAATCCTCTCTTATTGTGAAGTGGGATTTTAGACTACGGTTTTACAAATGCCACTTTTAGAAAGCTGACATTTTCCTGCCTTAGCCATTTAGTGCCTGCAGTCTGTTACTAGGTCACATGACTGGGTGTAGGTAACAATTAGGCTTTGTGTATTCTTCCTAGACAGCCACACACAAAAGAGACCTTATGTGTGCATGGATGGACCTTTACTGACAGGATAGGGGAGCTGAGCTGGGCACAACCCTACTTACACTTGAATAGGTTGTGTCCTGCCTCCACACAAAGGACTGCATACTCCCTGTAGATATTCTGGAGCCAGGGTGAGGGAAGGCACTTAAAAGGGAAACCTCTAAAAACTTCTCCTACTTCAGAGCAGGCACCTGTTATATACATTGGACCTCTGACACCAACTCTTCAGTACACTTCTGGACTTGTGGACTCTGTCAGGAAGAAGGACTGCTGTGCTGCTGAAAGGACTGCCACTCCACTAGACAAGCCCTCGTCTATGTGATCCTTGATGGCAATGGAGAATCTCACACCTGAGCCTTTCAGCTCCTCGGAAACGATGCATCATTTCAGCTGCGTGACGCATCCTTGACAAGGAACTCTGCAACTCTTCACAGCTAGGATTGAAGGCACACTGTTCAGTGGGCCTAACTAAGTCCATATAGCCAGCCTGATGGCCTGGACCTGTGGCACTGTTCCAGTGTAGCATCACCAGATTTCACAGTTGGTGCTTGGTGCTTCTTGGCACTATTTTCACTGAAATCTTTAAAATTGCAAATCTCTGGTTTGACTGATGTGTTTTTTTGGCCTTGCATTATTTAGGATAATTTACTTCATTTTTCTAAATTGGTATACGATTTGTCTTGTGTTGTTTTTTCACCTTATTACAGTTTGAAGTGCTGCATGTATGCCTTACACAATGCCGCTACGTTAAGACTGACTGCTCTGTGCCAAGCTACCAGAGGAGAGAGATTTTAAAATCCAAATGCAGAGTTATAAATGTCAAGTAATATGTGGCCATGGAAGAGTTAGAGCAAAGATATCTCAAAATAATGACTTGACCTAAATCACCCTCACCAGGTCTTGTGTGTGAAGGAAGAAGAGAAGGGTGAAGTAGGACAGAGGTGATAAAATACAATGCTGGAACATTTAGTGCTGTCAATGGATTTACCCACAAAATGTTAATGAAGGCGGGAGCCTTTCAGAAGTTGCTCCAGGCACATATTGTACCCATGCTTATGGAAGAAAATATATAAAAATTAATCAATATGTTGTGTAACGTGGAGACAGTCATAGAGATTATGGACTCTGATAGCTCTCATCATTGATTCATCTCAGAAAACTGAAGGAAAGCACCAGGCTAAGGGCCTGATTTATAACTTGGTGGGCTTACCGACAATCTGCCAAGGCGGCAAGCCAGAGAAGACCGCAAACAGTCTTACGTTCTCTATATTTAGATTTATTGCAGCTGAGCCACACACACCGCCATGATGGAGTGCTCTTCCTAGCCCTCCGGCCGGAGGTTTCCCGCTGCCCGTATTTAGATGTTACAGTCCTGCAGATGGTGTACTGGTAGAGCTTTGCTGCTGGAGAGAGAGCATTGCTGGAACCAATGGACATCGGACCATGCCAGTGGCTATGGAATAGAGGTAAGTAACACACACACACACTCTAACCTTGACATATGCATTCCCCTGATTCACACATGACACAACACACCATATAAACACCAATATCCATTGACATTCCAATATAACACAACACCTACATGCCACAAACACACACACACGTACTGACTCACACACACAACTCGGTGCACAACATGACAGGTACAGGTCCCCTTGCAATGCGCAAACATCAACACAATTGACAAGTGTGGCTGTATCGTCATTGTGGTTCCAGCATTAATTTTCCAATGAATACTGCCATCATAATGGCAGTTGTATATGTGTGCGGTATGTGTTGTGTCCTAGTGTGTCCCCCCACATATGCATGTTACAGTAATTTTAAAAAACTACTGTGACGTGTATATGTCTGCAGCGGTCCCGTGCTCATGTGCAGTAACACCCCCCCCCCCAATGTACACAATGCGGGTTCCCTACCTTCATGTCCAGCGGCGGGGTTGTGTTTTCCCCGAGTTCCTGTGGCAGCAGCGAGGGAGGGTCCTGTCCAGTTGTATCCAACTGGAAACAAAAGTTGAATCAGGAGAAAAGGTGAGTTTTCACCCTCCTCCCCCAAAATCGTCAAATCAGAAGAAGAGGTCGGACCACCACTATTTGCTTTGCGGTAAGGCACATCCAAACCTGCACAGTGGGAAGTGTAGCTGGAGTCCTGCCGCCAGCCACTATTACCAATGTCGCTGTGACGGAGGATAAGAATTCCTGGTGGAGTCGGCGGGAGGCAGGCGGTTTAAAGTCAATGGAACTGCCAATATCTAAATAAGGCATGCAGGTTTTCCGTTGGACCGTTACCACCAAGACCTACATCAGGCCCTTTGTCTTAACAATTGGGATGCAACTACTTTCAACTGCATTGCTTATATTATAGACGACTACTCCTTCACATTCCAAAACTTTACACCCTTTCTATGGATTTTTTATCATTTTGCCATCCCAGTGTAACATTATACTGCTATATATTTAATTAAAGTAGATAAATACTGCTTTTTGAAACCAGCCCTTTACCTTTCTAACCAATCTTTCATGTTTGTTTACTACTCCTCTTCCTTTTGCACTTCCTCCAGTGCGAACTGGGTTAATGGGAAAGACAGTTTGCTAGAGAATGGCATGTAGATATTCTATATGATGAAGATAGCTCTGTAACCTTGCCAGCATACTGAACATGTTAACACTTTACCGGCTCCACCAGGTTTCAAGGCTCACTTTACTAGTTTAATCTAAATTATTGTACCCAGAAAAATGTTTTAAAATAGTTGCAGCTCATATACTGTCTACGTTTCCTTATTGCTCACCGAACATTTTCTCTCTGTTTCATTCATGAATCTTGAAGCAGTTGCCACAGTATCTTTTTATCCAACCCTTCGGGAAGGTTCTGCCCCTAGGCCATACCCAGTTGAGTGGGTTTTTTAAAACAGATCTTTCTTCTTTCCCCCTGCACTCACTTCCACACAGCATTTCTTAAACCTCATCCTCAACATGGGAGGAAGCACTGTTACCTCTGTGCTTGTCTGTAAACCGTCGCAAAAGGACTGCATGTACCACATTTTCCACATCTTCTATTTAACATTGGTCATGTTTTAAAATACACCAAGTGTGCTGTGCTTCCACATGTGTAACATTGTCTTAACCCCTTCTTAGAATTCTTGTTTTTATCTTTCTTTTCAGGAACTTTCTTCTCTTTGCTTATTTTAACCTGATTATTTTATTTGCAGTACTTTCACTAGGCCCACAATTTCTCTTCCTTTTTCTGTGCCTCTTTCATTCATTGCAATAATTATTCTTGCCATTTTTTATTGTAATCATTGATTGTAAAACCCTGTTGTAATGTTGGATTTATGTACAACCAGTCATTCTCCAATTTTTTATCATTACATTTTAATAGAGGCCCGAAAAAATGGCGTAGTGAAATTTTACAGATTTCAATGTGCCATTTTTTACTTTCATTTTTAATGCCTGCTCAGAGCGGGCGTTAAAATTATGCACCCATTTAAATCAATGGGCCTACTTGCACATTGCTACACTAGCATCAACATTTTTGTGTAGCGAAGCGCCGCAATAGTGTCAACATTTTTGATGGTATTGTTCTAACTACTGCCACAATGCGCCATATGTTAAGTACAACGCAACCATGGTGTCGTTAGGTGCCGGTAAGGGGCTGCAGAAAAAGTGGCGCATCAGAGGTGATGTGTCACTTTTTCATAAATCTTGGCATAAATGTCCAAATCGCTATTACTAAAGGGGCAGAGGGCACTTTTCTTTCTATTTCAGCTAAATGTATATGAGTATTCCCTGAAAATTTCAATGTTATTTGGGGGCAATTCACACAGGATTTTAAAGCACCATAAGTAGTAATACATGAGTATTATTTTCTGTGTTTATTGTTGCTTTTTGTGAATTGGTCCTGATTTTTTTCATATCCTGTTTCATGAAGAATTAGTTATCCAGGCAGATATTTCACACTGTGGGAGTTTGTTAAGTCAAAACCTGTTAATAGGGAACAATTTGCAACTTTTTAAGTTTGGCAAAAGCCAAAATCTGTTTATTTTACTAAAATATATATGCTTAAATATTATACTTACTCATATGGTCTTTCTGTCATCCCTCTTCATCCATTGGTCTGTTATTGTGCCATTTACATTTTTTTCCACAGCAAACAGCATAGGACAATTGTTCAGACCACTTCAGCTATTGGCTCACTTCACTATGAGTGCTAGAATTCTGCCCTTTCACAAGTAGCCTCTCCACACACAAAGCAGTTCTCCTAAGAACCCTAGGCTACTATAGTAATGTGATCTTTTTGAGACAAATTTTTTGTTTTGTTTTTAGAGAATGTTTTTCAAGATTGAATAGGACTGGGCGGCTTCCCCAATGTAAAGTTTTGCAAAGCCTATGGCGAAAAAGACATTCACTAAGCCAAAAAGCCACTGCTGGCCTATGTCAAATCGATTGGCTTTGCCAATGCTTGTTTAATTATGTCACTTAAAATCTTAATGACGTTTCAACCAGTTGTGTGCTATGCAAGCTAACTCTTTAGGAGTCATTATGAGTTTGCCGGACGGAAAAGATCGTCCGCCAAACTTTCACGGTCAGGTTGCCGCCAGTATGTCCGCCTTCCCGCGGGCCCCATAACGAGTTCCGCGCTAGCCCAGCAGGGAACAGCCTACAACATTGATGCCAGTTCATGACTGAACCAGCGGCAAAGCTGCAATGCGTAGGGTGCTGCAGCACCCGTCGCTCTGTTCACTGTCTGCAATGCAGACAGTGAACAGCGCAATAGGGATGGCCATGGGGGCCCCTGCAGTGCCCTTGCCAAGAGCGTGGGCAGTGCAGGGACCCCCCTGGGGCCCCCTGCACAGCGTCTCCACTAGCCTTTACATGGCGGTGCTAGCTCCATGTAAAAGCTGGTGGCAAAGAGGGTCGTAATCCTCAGGGTGGCACTGCTTGCAGCGCTGCCCTGGCAGATTAGGACCACTAGCACTGCCAGTCCCTCCTGGGGAGTTAAACTGGCAGTGCTGGCGGTCCGACTGTGGTGCCAGTGCGACCTGGCGGTCTCAAGACTTAATGTCAATACATTTATGTAGTCAAAGCTTAGTCTCATGAGTCCCTGACTTTGCCCTGCGTAATTAACTTTAGTTTCTGTTTTTCAGTACTGGCAGGATCACTGGTTTAGAGTTAGTGGAATTTCTTGATCTTGTCGTCATAATTTTTAATTTGACATTGATATGTTTCCCTTGTTTTCTTATTATCGCTGTAACATTTAATTACCTTATCACCAGTGTTTATGTTAACCTGTTTACTATTGTAATCTATGATTTATATTTTATAGATTTAATTTTTTATGTACAATTTTATGATTTTAATTAAAGCAATAGATTTGTATTTGATTTTTATCTTAAAAGTTATACAATGCAATTATACTCAGGACTGTCTATTCTCATTCTCTCAGCACTTTGATGCTAAGTTAAGCACAATGGACTATAAAAACATGAAAACAGAAGTGCTTCTAATAAAAAAACGTTTCACTTGGCAAAAACTGTGTGGCAGCCTCTCAAACTATTCCGGATTCCATTACCTGGAAAGATGTCTAAGTTTAGCAGGAGGCTGAGCCACAATATTACTGCTCTGCAAAGCCTGGGAAGGTACATCATACTTTTTCTAACAATCTGGTAACTATCACCAAATCTCTATAGTGTTTTGATGCTTTGCCAGATGATCAGGGAACAACCACAGCATAAATTAGATATACTCCCCTCAAATAACTTTAGAATGAGATATTAATTTATAAGCATAGATCAGTCATGTATCATTACCAACTAAAACTATAAATCACAAAATCACTAAACCATTAAAGCCATGTCATTGTCACCCTTAATGATATCTATAAGTACAAACCCATACAAAGATTCATGTTTCCCTACCTCTTAGGCAAGAACTTAAAAACCATTATCTGGGGTTGCTAATGGCATGTATTTGATGGAAATATTTCAAAAGTATGATAATAAATGAGTACATCACAAGGCTGAAGTGATATAAATAAAAGAGGACAGCAACATGCAATGGAATCCTGTGCAGGTGGGATGGAGTCTCTTGTAAATGTAGCAATATTTTGTACAATGTAAATGTATAACTACTATTTGTTTCTTTCTGTGCTTCTAAATGAAATGAAATGTGATGTAACTGACATGGTAGGGCAGTGGTTTTTTAGATTTTGACTTCCACTCATCACTGGAATCCGGGGACCCTGATTGAGACATTGTTGGAAACCGAGGACCCGACCTAAGCAATTTTGATGATTTGAACCACAAGTCAATGTACAAAAGTTTAGAAACAATCATTCATTAAACAAATACACAAATGATGGAATATTTTTAAATTAGGCCAATAGAAAAAGTCAAAATGTTAATATCATTCAGCAAATATTAAATTTAACTGAGACAACCCATAGTCTAGACTATGTTCTGTTTGATGCAGTTACACTGCTCCCATGAATCAGTATAAAGATATCAACTTAATTTTTAGTCTCCAATATCAAATTTCTTCACATTTGCAGAACATTTTTACATTTTCAATTTAACAGTTTGCTTATTTATTTATATGCACCCTACAAATCTGTTATTAATATTTAACTTTCTGAGCAGTAGCAGATCCTCTGAGTAGGCTTCGCTGACCCATAGTGGTCACAGGACCGCAGGTTAAGGAGCATCATATTGCAATGGTGACAGGCTTCCAGCACCTCAGAACAAAATTAACATCTTTACCTGTCTCACTTTCTGAGTCTTATGAAAGCATCTGATCCTGGTGGAGTAGAATGGAATTTTATAAACAATTGAATTGAGTGTGAATAGTTTGAAAGCAGTGACCCTTCTTTCAAATTTGCATATTTTGTGAGAAAGAGGTCACCCCAGGCCTTGCATTCTATTGCCTATTTTCAAAATATTACTTTATGACTTCTGATGTCTATGAGAGGAGCTTCAGGGTAAGAAATATGTTTCTATGTTGAATGTGTGCATATACTTAACATGCATGTTCTAATTCCCACAAGGAGAACAAACCATGCCCTGATTTTGGGAGCAACATTAGGATCCCATATATAATAGGGGCCTGTTCCTCCAGGTATTGCCAAGAAAGAAAAGGTGGAAACTAGGCTATAGCAGTGGTGGTAGTTTGTGTGTGCAAAGTTGCTGTTATCCACTCGCAGGGAAGGTGACTTCACCTTCCAAATTCACTACACATCTCCCAATAAACACATGCCACATGGTGAAAAAGAGAGAATAGTTCTCTATCACAATACCCCACCTGCTCTGCTATCCAGTACCCAGTATGTATTTCAGTTTAGTATTAAAACTGATTCTTTTTCTGTGAAAACATATTTACTATTAAGGCAGAAGATAGTTTATCAGCATTTGGAAACTTACCAAGATGCCATGGCTCTGAGTGTTGTTGAAAAGGCAATTAGAAACCATTTAAAGAGATGCAACTGGTGAACAGAAACGCTGTTTTCAAGACCAAATGACAAGCTTATATAGAAAACACCAGAGACTGCCTGTGGCTGAGATATCCCAAGGTGGGCAGATTCCATCCACAGTGGGGAGATTTGGCACTGCCACCTAAGGGCTTTTACACATGCTCTAATTTAGATAAGAAGATCTCATGGGTGTGGGAGTGTACAATAATTACTTAGTAATAAAACACAATATAGACCCACCTAAAGAAAGCATGTCAGCTTGAATACACAATAGTAAACACATCGGAACCAAGGTGCAAGAAAATACAAATAGAGATATTTTTTCATTAAAACCAATAATAGCACATATTTCATAATAGATACTTTTAACAAAGGGCTGATATTTTGATTGCATCTTTAGGAAAGCCTTTGGGCATGCATGTCTTTACTTTTGAAACCAAAAGCTATAAATACAACATCTTATTGTGACAGTAAAATAGTATGAATTGCACTGTGACTTGACTAATGCATCCATAAATGAGGCAACTCCTAAACAAAAAAACCCAAATAATTATTTAAAATGTAGCTGCTATCTTGTGACTCTGCAGTCTACCCTGTTCGATTATGGGCCTGTGGGTGGGTGTGGACCCAATGGAAATAGAGTTGCTCTAAAGCCTTCAGCATGGTTAGATCTGGACTGCAGAGTGCCACAAGTTGTAGTCTTGTAGAAATCGCCCCCCACCATGGGCACAGAGTATCCATAGCTGCTGTGCAGGCAGGGGAATAGGGGGCCACGCCTTTGTTCCCTCATGCTCAGGCCCTATCTGTATGTGCCAAGCCTATTGAAAAACTACCAGACAGAAAAAGGAGTTTAACACCACACAACCAAGAACTACACTTCTACATCACCGAAGACACCCGGTCTAGTGCGGGGAGATGACGCCTACAATGATCCATCACGGCATTGTGGAGCTGCCTGGGGGAATCAACATCTTCCCTGGATTGGGAAGGCTGTTGTTGTTGCAGCGGGATACGTTGTACCTAAAAGCAAAAGCTCCATTGGCAGCCTCGCCGGACCTGTGACTTTGCAGGCCTAGAGAATAGCAAAACCCCATGCATGCCGATCTTCAGACCCCCTGGCCCTGTGAAAGAGATGGCTGTCGGACTGGACCCTGCTTTGTGGTGAAGGTGACTTGCGTCTTGGGGCCTCATATCTCCTACCACAGCCTCTCATCAGATGCCCTGGTCACACCAACTTAGAACCATTCCAAAAGCCCTCATGGGGTCCAGGGACCTGGCTCATTCTCTCTATGTGGCATATATTTGGCTGCATAGCAATTTTCTGTGCATGCCCCCAATCCCTCGAGTGGTGGGAATAGACCTGGTCTAAAGGCCACAAGCTGAACACTCTGCTACAACCCAAAAATCACTCAGGACCTCTGTTGGGGGGGGGGAATGGTGCAAGCTGCCTTCCACCCCCCATACAATCCCCCAGACCAGTCTACACTTAGCTGCTTCCTACATCCACATATTGCTACTTTGCCCCCATATACCATGTGCCTTTTCCTGGGAGACTGCACAGCTTCATCTACGCCTGAGTGCACATTTGGGTGATCCAGTTGTGGGAAGCCAGTCTCCAAATGCAAGACTCACCTCTTTGACCCTCAACTACCCGTGACCTCGGCTATGGTCCACCACCCACCATCGGATACATTAAGCAAGTGACCAGGCCTGGCCTATCCTGGACTTACCTGTGACTAGTCCTCACTCTCTTGTTTCTCTCCTGTTCTCTCTGGCATCTCTAGTGCTTTCACTGCCTGTTTCCTCTTGTGCCGTCTGTGTTAGCTTCTGTGCCATCTCTTTCTGCCTTTTTCCCATGTGCTCTTGTGTGGGCCTGTTTGCCCTGTGCATTTCTGCTTCTTGCCACCTTTGTGCTATCTTTTTGTCTGTACCTTTTTGCCTCTTTTACCTCTATGTTATCTCATTGTGCCTTCTAGTTTGTGCTCCTTTGCCTCTGTTGTCAATTGTCTCTGCTGTGCCATCTGGTTCACTCTGTAACCCTTTTGTTACCTTCATGTGCCTTCTCTTTGTGCCTTTTGCATTGTTTTGTTAAGTTGTCCTGCAACTGTTGTTCAGGTTTTGTTCCATCTCTTTGTGACCCCTTTCTTATTTGTGCCCTTTCTGTGCCCCATTTGCCACCTTCCGTACCCCTCCCTCTTCCTCCTACACCTTGCCTGCTCCTTCCTGAGTTCCCGCTAAGCCCTGCCCACTGTCTCCCATACTCCTCCCCCCTTCCCAGGACCTACTTAACAGAACTGCAGCACGGACATGTGCAGTAGACCCTCTGCTGGTGTGCCAAAGGCAAGCAAGTGTGCGCCTGTCTGCACTAGAATGACGTCCAGCTCCACAATCCCTGGTCCAGCCGCTCCCCAACAGTACTCAGTGGTGTTCTTCCTGTCTCTCAAACCTAGATGCTGATCCCGACCCTGCTGCCATGCCATGCCACACTGCACAGAAGGAGCATGCAATAACTTACTTACCTCATTAGCAACACCAAACACACCCAGCCTACACTAACGCAAGCAAGCATAAAACTCAAAATACTCTGTCATTCATCCTCCTCAAAACCCACTTGCTCAGCAAGTACGTCCTGTAAATTTTGGACCTACTGGACAACAACCCCCTGGACATCCTTTACCTCATAGAAACATGGCTGACCTCTATGTCAGCACCCTACAACGCTATGCCCGTTCTGATAGGATACAACATCGCACACCAAGACCATCAACACAAGCCTGGCGGAGGACTCATAATTATTTTTAAGGATACTGTTAGATATAGGATTCCTGGTTGGCTGAGGGATGCACCCAGGCCAGGCAGGAACCACCACTCTAGTTAGGGTACACACTAAACATTTTCCTGTGCTCACCTTCAGGGAGCTTGGCACAAGCAGTCAGGCTAAACTAAAGAGGCAATGTGTAAAGTATTTGTGCACCATACATGCACAGTAACACAGTTAATACATCACACAAAGACCCACACAGGTTTAGAAAAATAGGAAATATTTATCTGTGTAAACCAAGACAAAAACAACAAAAAGTAAGGAGATGTCAAGGTATGAATTTTCAAAGATTAAACAAAACTATAGTGCTTAGAAATAGAAAGTGAGAACTGGGGTAATCTGCACTTGACCGGTGTAAATCCAAAGTTCAGGACGACTGCGGTTGAGTGTGTCCTAGATACAGGGAACAGCCTTTTCCCACTGAAAAAGTACCTTGGATGGAAGATACATCAACGGCACACAGGCGCCAATGCATGGATTTTCACCAAAGCAACCCAAAAAGCCCTCTTCTGAGATCCAAGACTGGGAAGGCACCTCAGGCAAAGGCAAGACTTACAGTTTCCAGAGTCCAGGGGCTGCAGGGGGGGCAGTCTTTGGTGTCCCTGACACTATAGAAACAGTGGGCAAGTCAACAAGCCCTTGGAGATCACTTGGAGAAAAATAAGGCAGAGTCCAGCCCTTCCTTAAGCAGGATCAGGGAGCAGCAGGCAACAGCAGCAATGCAAATCTTTTGAGAAAATCAGTCAAGTTGAGTCCTTTGGGCAGCACAGCAGTCCTTTTGGCAGAGTTCCAGATCCAGAGTGTCTGTTTTTAGGGGGTCAGCAAAACTGCCTTTGATGTGGGATTGACTTTAAATCAGCTCTTTGAAGTGTACACAGATCCCTTTCAGCCCAGTCCTGTCTGGCAGGCTATCTGTGGGGGGTAATCAGTCCTTTACATAGGATAGGACACTACCTATTGAAGTGAAAGTGTTAGCTCCTCCCTGCCATCCTGCCCAGACAAGTCCATCAGAATGCAGATGTATGTAGATGGGTGCTAAGGCACACCTGTCCTTCCTGTGTTGTGGCTGTCTAGAGGAAAAAAGCACAAAGTACAGCTGTGGCCCACCCTAGATATGTATTGAAGACAGGCTGGCAGGCACACTGAGCAGTAAGTGCAGAGAAATGTCCACTTTCTAAAAGTGCCATTTCTAAACTAGTAATGTCAAATCCAATTTTACCAGTAAAGAGAATTTGTCATTACCAATCTAAAGATATGACACATGTAATTTCTGCTCCACTCTGATAAGGAATTACAGCTTAAAAGTATATTAAGGAAGTCCCAATGCTAGCCTATGAGAGGAGTATGCCTCTCATTAGTGAAAAATGAATTTGGTTGTTTGTCACTACCAGGACATGCAAAACAAAAGAGTACATGTCCTACCTTTTCCTTACATAGATACCTTCCATAAGAGTTACTTAGGGCCTAGCTTAGAGGTAACTTATAGGCAATAAAAGAGGAGTTTAAGGGTTTACAAGTAGTTTTAAATGCCAAGTCAAAGCAACAGTATACTACACACACAGGTCCTGACATGACAGATTTGAAAGGCTACTTATGTGGATAGCACAATCAGTGCTGCAAGCCCACTAGTAGCATTTGAAGTACAGGCCCTAGGTATATGGTATACCACTTTACAAGGGACTTACTAGTGAATCAAATATGCCAATTAGGTATACACCAATGTCATCATGTTTAGGGGAGAACACATGCACTTTAGCACTGGTTAGCAGTGATAAAGTGCTCAGAGGCCTAAGGCCAACAAAAAGATACAGCAAAAACAGGAGGTAACAGGCAATAAGTCTGGGGGATGACCACCCTAGGGATGCCAGTTCTAACAAAGACCATCAATTGCACCACAGCTACAGAAAATGTTGTCCCCTTTCATGGAGTACCTGAGTGGAACCCTGATCTACTGACCACCCAGACCACAAGCAAATTTTACCAACACCATCACAGAGGTTGTCGCCCCCCACACCATTGGCCCCAAAGCCTACATCCTTCTAGGTGAACTCAATTTCCACCTAGTAGACAGAAACAACCCCAACTCAGCCGCATTGTTTGAAAGCCTAGGGAACCTCAAATTGATACAACACGTCATTGAACCCATCCTCACCCAGGACAAACCTTCACCCCCATTTTCTCCTCCTTCAATGGCATCAAGGTCACCACAGCCACACCTCACACCTGGACCGACCACACTACCATCAACTGCCAGATAAACATCCCCTGCCACAAAATGTTTACCACCACAAACTTTGTCCAGTTGGAGTCACAGCTGGAATAGCATCAAGGAATCTGATTGGTCCCATAACCTAAGACTGAACCAGCCCAACCTCAATGGCAGCCTAACCAGCGACATTAACCAATTGGACAAATGGATCACAGACAGCACCAGCTCCCTTGAATTCCCCAAACTTAACCACCAGCAGAAAATTTAGAAGCATGCCAACTGGTAAACAAAAGAACTTTGACCACCCAAGAGATACTGCAAACAGTTGGAATGGAAATGGAGAACGAGTCAGAAAGCAAACAACAAGACAACCTTCAAAGTCAACCAAATCCATCACCACCGACAAATTAAAGAAACCATGAATAAGGCCCTACTCAAGTGCATTGAATGCAGCTTCAACAGCGGCAAAGGGATCTTCACTATTCTCAAGGACTTTACCGCACCAGCATCTACCACCAAGAGCATCACCCCCTCCCAAGACCTAGATAACCTATCGGAATTCTTAAGTAACAAAAATCAAAACTATCTACATCAACATTGACCCCTCTACCAAACCCCAGCAGCCTAGCCTCCAACCTACCCACATAAAGCTCAGGAAATGTCCTATCTACTTATTAAGATTGAAGGGGGCACAAGGCACTGGTGCCCCCTTTTTCCCATCTCTTCACTCTGGATGAAGCCCTTGGCTATTCAGATTAGAAACTCGTCAAAGATCACTGGGATCTCCTTTGGGCACTGCATCCATAAGGTTAACCTATTTGAGGAGAACCTCCTCCTTACCCTGACCAACTCCCTCTTTCTCTGCCAGAAGTGACTATATCTTTGGATACATTTGAACAAGTTTCTGGCTTTTAAGACAATAGATAAGTCACAGGTCCTTAATCTCACCTTTCCAGACTGTCTTGTTCTTCACCTGTGCTCATTGGCTCCCTTCTGGTGGGCCTCAATATAACTCACCACTTAAATCAATCAATCAATCAGGCACTACTCACCCCTGAGGGTCTCAAGGCGCTGAGAGAGGGGGAGGAAATGAGGGGGGAGGTGCTGATACAGCTCGAACAGGCAGGTTTTGAGAAGTTTCCTGAAGGCAAGGAGGTCTATGGTCTGGCGCAGGGGGGTGGGAAGAGTGTTCCAAGTTGTGTCGGTGAGGTGCGAGAATGATCTACTGCCGGTTGTAATTTTGCGGACGCGTGGGACGGTTGCGAGGGCAAGGTCGGTGGAGCGGAGATGTTGGGGTGTAGAAGGGGAGACGTCTGTTGAGGTATTCTGGTCTGGTGTTGTGCAGTGCTGGGAGCCAGTGCAGGTTTCTCAGGTGGTCTGTGATGTAGCAGTGGTGGGGGATGTCCAGGATGAGGCGTGCAGACGCGTTCTGGATGCGTTGCAGCCTCTTCTGGAGTTTGTCCGTTGTTCCTGGATAGAGGGCGTTGCCATAGTCCAGTTTGCTGCTTACGAGGGCTTGGGTGACTGTTCTTCTGGTTTCAGTGGAAATCCACTTCAATGGATGAACTAGGGCTAACTGGTCAGTTCTTCACCATAGCATTTTGAAGGAACTCCGGAGATGGCCACCCCTCTATATCAACTGTTTGAGCATATCAATGTGGTCAAAATGAATGAAGTCCCTCGGTACTCTATCTGTTTCAGTTCTTGCCCACCGCAACCCTCATACCAGACATCTGGAACCGCCAAAGCAAGCTTAATACAATTATCTGGGGAAGGGCAAAATCCCCCATTTCCAATAAAACTCTGGTCCTACACCAAGGGCACCAGGAAGTCTAGCCTGTCCCCAACTTTGTGGAGTATTATGGGCCGGACGCCTAAGATATGTCTCGTAGGGAGGGTGAAACGTTATGGCTACACATCGACTGTGCTGTGCCATGCAGGTCATTATGGGACCTAGTCTGGCTTCCTAAAAGCAGTTGCCCAAAGAGTGCATATCTACCAACACCCACAAAAACTGAGCTAAACATCTGGGATTAAATGGCCATTAAGAAGATATTTACTACTTTCCCCCTTCTAACAACTCCCTGACATGCAACCAGGACTTCTCTCCTAATGTGTTTAGCAAATAGACCCAGGGAGAGTGTAGGTATTTGAGTGACCTCTTTCAAGGCTTCATCATCATATCCTTTGAGCAATGCACACTAAAATTTCGAATCTCTGAGTCGTCTCATCTCCAATACTGCCATCTGCCCCACCGGCCATTGCACCCTCCAAACATTATTGCAGCAACCTGCCCCCTCAGCCTATTTGAAACACTGGTCAGATCATTTGAGGGCACAAAATGACTGATTTCTAGAACCTATACTACTATTCAAGAATTTAAGCCTCACTCTAAGAGTCCATATCAAGTTAGGTGAGAGAGCTATGTAGTACAGTATTGTAGGCAAGTCCTCCTTTTTTGCCCTGATCACCCCCACACTTTTTGGACAGGTACTGGTGGTTACTGACTCTTGGCTGTGCCCTGGGTACTGCTTACCAGTCCCAGGGCCAGTGCTCTGTGTAAAATGGATATGCAAATTAGGCTAATTATAATTGGCTAAGTTAACCTACCTATAAGTCCCTAGTATATGGTAGGGCATGTAGGTTTATGGACCACAGCATAGGTGGTGCACACCTAGGTGCACTGCTGAGGTGCCCAGTGTCATTTTAAAGGCAGGCCTGCCTTGCTGGTTGCTTTTAAATTAAAGTTATATGCAAATTCGACTTTGGAATTAAAAGTAGTTCCAAAGTCTTAAACTACCTTATTTTTACATATAAGTCACCCCTAAGGTGTGCCCCATGTGCCCCTAGGGCTGGGTGCCATGTAACTATAAGCAGGGACTTTATAAAAATAGATTTATAAACCCTGGTGAGGTAAAAACAGCCAAATTATTTTTTTCCTCATTGAAGTAAATGGCCTTCATAGGCTAGAATGGGGAGACTTTATTTTAAATTTTAAAGTCTCCTTAACTGTTGCATACCAAGAATTTGGTATCAAATTAATTGTTGTAATAAATCCCACAACTTCCAGTTGTTGGATTTAATATAACTTGTTCAGGTAAAGAGTTTTAGACTTTGCCTAAAAAGTTGCCAATTTCAGCCCTGCATTGTTTTTGCTGCTGTGCTCTGATTGGCCAGCCTGCAGCAGATTAGTCAAGCTACCTTGATGAGGTGTGAAGTGGCCTGGCTTCACACAAAGGAATGTGCTTGTGGGAGAGAATCTCCCCTCAGCAGATGGTGAGGCAGGAAGGGGGAGGGCTGCCAAACTGGTTTTCAAAGGCAGAGAAGGACATTTGGAGCAACCAGCAACACCCCCACATCCTGCAACCCCAGACAACTAGGTGCCCCCTTGATTAGATTAGGAGAGGGCAGGAGAGGGGTGTGTTTATGATTTTTAGCCACACCAGTGGGTGGGCTCAGCCAGATGTAACCTCCAAAAATCAGATTCAGCCATGTTGGATTTTTAGAGAATGTTGCCTTTTGGGATGGATTTTTGCCACACTTCCCAGGAAGTGGTCATCACAGGGGGACGACCCTGTACCTGATTGGAGAACCAGGACCCCCCTGCTTTTCACCCAGGAGCAAGGATAAAACTGGCAGACCTGCACCCACACCTCAGATCCCCGTCAGATTCCAACAAGGAAGAACTAAAGGAGAAGAAGGACTGCCCTGCTGGACCCCTGGCCTGCACCTGGAACCTGCTCTCAGAAGGACTGCACCAGCTGCACACTTGGGCTTCACCACAAGAAGGACTTTGCCTGGCTTCAACTGGTTCAAGGAGGGACTCCCTGTTTGCTACAGGTGAAAAATTGCTATCCAGAGTCCCCTGCACCAACTCCTGAAGAAAGTGACCAGCTGACCACTGTCCAGTGGCCAAAAAGGAGTTTGCGCCAGGTGCATTCTGGGAGTTGTAGTCTGCACCCCCCAAGGACCATCACAGAACTTCTGGACCCTTGGGGTGAGCTGTGGACCCCAAAAGAACCTTAAAAGGACATCTGGGTGAAGCCCCAGAAGTTTGGAGAAGATTTGAGAATTTTTGTAAAAAAGCTCCAGAGAGGGACCGACCCGCAGCGGAAATTCTAGCTGGCTTGCCTCAACCGTGACCCGGCCTGACTTGGTGGTTCGTCCCGGTAAAGAAAAATCTCAGAAAAAGAGACTAAGTCCGAAGGTAAAAAGTTGACCGGGACCTCCCAGCCATCGTATCCGAGAAGGGCTCCACGGACATCGGATCAAGATCCAGGTTTACCCCGGTCGAAGGATTTTCACCTCGAAAAAACGACTAAGTCCGAAGGTAAAAATCTCCACTGAGGAATCCAGCATCACGTATCCGGACAAGGGCTCCAGGAGGTCGGATTCGACTAGCAGGTTCGTCCCGCTGAAGAAAATCTTCAAAATAAAGACTAAGTCAGAAGGTAACTTTTTAACCGAGGCCTCCCGCGACTTGTAGCCGAGCAGGGCTCCATCGCGGTCGGCCTGAAACTTTGACTTTGCCCCGGTCGAGGTGCAACCAGATGACCCGATTGGCGCTTTTTGTTTCTAAGCGCTAGAAAAATAATAATTCTTTAAAAATTCATATCTCCGGTTCCCTTTATCCGATTTTATTCATTTTTGTGTCATTTTAAAGATAAACATATAAACTATTTTTATAAATTGGTTTTGGATTTTTAAACTGTTTCCTGTGTTTTATTTAATTACTGTTTTGTGATATTTGAATGCTTTACACACTGTCTCCTAAGTTAAGCCTTGACGCTCGTTGCCAAGCTACCAAGGGTTGAGCTGGGATTAATTTACTGAGACCTAACTGTACCTAAGTGGAGGTTGGTGGCTTGTTGCTAGGTGTAGGTACCTACCTGCCCTTACCAATAACCCATTTTCCAACAAGTATATTCAGAACAAACAATGGGAATGACTTTGGAGGGATAGCCCCAAAACATATAGAAGCAACTCACACACAGAACAGACCTACAAGGCTATACTTCAGTCGTATCTGACCCCTGCTACACTCTCCCACATGTTCCCCACCACATCCAAGACATGCTGGCACTGTAACCAGGCAATAGGCACATTTTTTTACATTTGGTGGTCAACTTGCAGCAACAGCCTATTTTTCCATGGATGAATTTCATTTCTTACTAGATGATTTTAATAAATTCTTAAATTCTGTGTTCTGGTTTTGCTTGCTGGCCTCCAGCATGTTATCTCTTTGGAGTGAGTTGATTTCCCTTGGTCGAATATGAGCTTTGTTGCTTGTTATCTAGCTGGCTCATTTTGAAGTATGGGTTTTACTCAAACTGTGAGTTTATCGTTGGGTGCAGATGGTTGCAGTAACAACAGGGAGGGGCTTTACTCTTTGAGTTTGGCAATCGTACTTGTTTTCTGATTTGGTTGCTGATTGGTATCCCCCAATTGGACTTGCACATTCTCTCTGGGAACTCTTTCCAGGTACTCTAATGTATTGGTTGATGTGTATATTACTACTGTCCTGGTACTTCAGTTGTTTCCTTATTCTCCCATCTTGAAGTGCATGATTCGTAGATGGGATCATCTTTGGCCTGTTCGGTTCCCACCTGGTGCAAGCATTGATGTGTTGTACTGTACGGGCAGAGACTCAGTCAACCAGGATACCTACTTGACTCGCTTGGTGGGGCTGCCACATACAGCACCACGTGCCTCCGCTCCTGCCCACGGAGCCTTCACTTTTAACTTATGCCACTGTGACAGGGGGTGCATGCGACGGGGCAGGGCATATACCTTGCTGTTTCTCTTCTCAACAGCTGTCCAAAGCTGGCTCAGTATAGCGTGGGCTAGGTCTCAAATGCTGCTCCAACACAGATCTACTCACACGCGGTTGCGTTCTCTAGCAAAGATTGATGCTCAGCTAAGGAGGAAATTGTTCTCCAATTGCTGAGAAGTTAATCAACCACCACAAATCTTGATTGACGTTGTGGAAGACATATCAGGTTTAAAACATAAAACCCCTAGGACAAAGTGGCATGAACATTTACATTTACATGGTGTTAACTCTGTCACGCAGCATCCAGGTGATAACATTTGCCCTACCATGGTGTACCTCAATGTGATATTCGATGCAGAAGGCATCTCTGAGGATGATAAACTAAATTAAACATTTCTCAGGCGAACTAGCAAAGAACATTTATATTTTAAATTGTAAAAGATTAAAAAAGTTATTGAATGCTGGAAAAATGCTATGTTTTCTAGATCCTTGCCATCGTGTTTGACTGTTTAGGAAAAATGTATAATAGTGCTCTCCTTGATGATGTTGGTTCCGATGTATTAATTCTTGCCAACTAAATTCAAAACAAAATAGTGAGGGGGAGCAGATAAGTCCAGATAGACTCTATTGATTCACTAGTTTTGAATCCCCAAGCAGCCCCATTACTTCCTTCAGGTATGACCAAAGGCATGACTAAACTAGTGATTAAACTAGAGAAACACAGATAAAAATCTATATCGCCCTCTTTCAATACTATGACCCCTTTTACCATTTACTCAGGGGTCAGGTGACTTGCACACAATCCTTGTGGTTGGTTTACCTCAGTGGAGGTGGGATTAAAGGAAAATGCTCAGTCTCCCAGTAAACATACCAATCTGCAACCAGCAAACATAGGGCCAGATTTACAAGGCTCTAGCACCACCGGAGCGTCACTTTAGTGACTCTCCGGTGGCATTATTCACTGCACCATATTTGCAAGGAGGCATTAAGGATCTTTATGGGGCCCTCCGATGCAGTTTTCTGCCCCATATTTATGAGAAATCCCCAGGAGTGGCGTTCACATGGTGCAAGGAGGAATAATACTTTTATTCCTCCTCGTTTTTGCTTTTTCTATGCATTCTGCAGCACACATAGAAAGAGCAAAAGTCCATGAATCATTGTTTATGTGCAGGAAGGTGTCCTTTCCTAGACATAAACAATCATTCAAAAATTAAGATTTGGTACTTTTATATGTGACTCATCCCGCGCAGGGGAAAACACAGGGGTGTGCCGTATTTTTGTAAGTACGGTGCATCCCTGCATTTCAAAAGTGGTGCAGCATGGTACTGCAAGTTTTGTCGCCAGGCTGCGACCCTTTTTTGTAAATCTGGGCCATCATTTCCACACAATATGCACCAAATTTTAAACCAGGGACCAGGACAAGGATCATCTCATATTAATCGGTGTTGGTCCTTCATCTGATACAAAATGACCCATCAGTCTAAATCACTGTATGGAGTTAACATTAAATAGAATGGGGTTAGTATTAGGAATGGCACCTTGATCAATGTGTATAAAATCACAAGCAACAAAGAGATGTTCAGCAGCTCCTTGGTTGAGTTCTCAATTCTACTGCAACCTGAAAATGACTGTGTATGTGAGGGGATCATGACATATTTAAAAAGTGCAATATTTTGAGATTGTTTAAAAGCAACCATAACCTAAATCACTTTATTGGGCAGATATTGACTGGATAGTTAACTAGTTTGAAAACCCATATCAAGGTTGAGGACACCAAGGTAACTCTCTTTAAATCAATATTACATCGCCAGTATCAATATTATACCATCAGTATCAATATTACACCACCAGTATTACCCTATGTCGGCGACTCCTTCAAAGGCATAAAATCCTTGCTAGGCAGGGTAAGACCTCTAAATATGGCACATGGTAGTCTGCCTCACAGAAGAGTACAGCCTGGCAAACACCAAATCACCCCTGTTTTCTAATGCATGTGTAATGTGCAATGCAAATGTTCATTAAAATCGAGGCTAGCGGTACATTCACTCATATTTCATAGTGGAGCACTGGATGCAATGTATTTTATTTTGTGTGCTGCAGAGTAGCATTGAATATGACCAAAGTCTCTTTGGCAAAGGTACAATATACGGTACTAAAATGTGAGTATTTATATGAGCAAATAAAATTCTTATTTACAAAACTGGATATTATGCCTAGCACCCTAAGGTATTTCCCTCAATGTCTTTATAAACTGACTATCTAGACAGACTATGAAAGACACACATATTTGATTAGATGACAAACATAGGTTTCTCTGCATTATTGCATTTTTGACACTTCGGTCCTCATTTAGGAGTGGGTAGACAAGGACACCCACCATTAACCTGTGATCCACCTGCGAAACCTGAGTACTCCCTATCTATTTAGAGTGTAGTGGGTTACCCTCAAGAGTAACTCTTTAGCCAGTGGTCTGTCCGCCACAAGGCTGATTGGTCATAGTGCCTGTCCCTCCCTTTTGAGAACCAGACTGCTGTCACTTATTTTTCATACCTGTACCCACCATGTGATGCATGAGGGGGGGCACAGTCAAGGAAAGTGCAGAATGGCCTCACACGTAGGGAGAAAACTCAGAAACTCAGATCCATTTGTTTTTTGTTCATAAAAACACAAACTCCAACTTTAAACAAACAATGGTTGGTGAGCGGGTGCTTTAACCCCTCAGGTGCCCTGGACGAGATGGTTACGTTCACTGCCGAAGCTCTCAGGCGCCAGGGACGTAACCATCACGTCCAGGGATGGGCTCCCGGGGAAAGAGCTAACGCTCCATCGAGGGCCTCGCACCACCATTCCATGGGCAGGGACTGAAGCGGAATCACTTCCCCTTCCACCGCAGGCCCCATGTCCCCCCCCCCCAGTGACATCTGATAACTTCAGCGCACGATCACACACTGACCTCATCAGAGGTCGCCTCCCATCGCGCTGGAAGCATGGTTCCAGCGTGATCCAAGGAGAAACTGATTAGTTTCTACTCGTTACGGGGCAGGGGAGGTCAGGAAGGCATGAACCTTTTCATGTCTCTCTGAGCATTCCTGCAGTACGATCGCAAAGCTATCATGCTGCAGGAATGCCCACTAGACAATAGGGAGTATGTTTTTTTTTGTTTATGTTTATAAGGGGTGCAACCCCTTAAATGAGGGTCGCTCCTTAGGGGGCAATTTTTTAATTAGGTCTATTCTGCCCACCTTGGGGGCAGATCAACCTAAATTAATTAGGCCAACCTGCACCCGGGGGCAGAAGCCACTAGACGCCAGGGATTTATTTATTTTTTGTTTATACTCATAAGGGGAGCGACCCCTTAGGCAAGGGTCGCTTCCCGGAAGGGAAATTATTTTATTATGCCTTTTCTGCCCCCCGGGGGGCGGATCGACCTATATTAATCAGGTCGATCTGCCCCCAGGGGGGGGCAGAGGCCCCTGAACACCCAGGGATTTTTTTTTGTTTGTTTACACTTCGTTTCTACTCAGTACGGGGGCAGGGGAGGTCACTCCCCGGGGGGGCAATTGTTTTATTAGGCCTTTTCTGCTCCCCCTGGGGGCAGATCAGCCTATCTTAATTAGGCCCCTTTGCCCCGGGGGAACAAGCCACTAGACACCAGGTATTTTTTTTTTTTTTACATTGATAAGGGGAGCGACCCCTTAGGCAAGGGTCGCTCCCCAGGGAGCAATTATTTTATCAGGCCTTTTCTGACCCCCCGCCCCCTTCCCCCGGGAGCAGATCGGCCTATTTTTATTAGGCCACTCTGCCCCCAAGGGGGGCAGCAACCACTAGACACCAGTGATTTTGTTTTTTGCGACAATTTCAAAAAAGGGGAGCGACCCCTTAGGCAAGGGTTGTTCCCTTAGGGGCAAATTTATTTAAGGCCATTTCTGCCCTCCTTGGGGGCAGAAACCACTACGCACCAGGGATATTTGTTTTTTTTTTACTACAGATGGGGAGCGACTCCTTAGGCATGGGTCTCTCCCTTGAGGGGTACATTTATTTTAGGCCATTTATGCCCACAATGGGGGCAAATCGGCCTATTTTTCTTAGGACAATCTGCCCCCAAAGGGGGCAGAAACCACTAGACACCAGGTACTTTTTTTTGCACCAATTTCACGCTAGGGGTGCGAAACCTTAGGCAAGGTTCGCTCCCCTGTGGGGCAAATTTATTTTAGGCTATTTCTGCCCCCATTGGGGGCTCATCAGCCTATTTTTGTAAGGCTCATCTGCCCCCCCAGAGGGGCAAAAAGCCCACCAGACATCAAGGAAGAATTCAAAAAAAGAGGGTGGGGTTAAGGCCATACCCCCACCCTAAATAAATGGGGACAAAGTTGTTCTGCCCACCGGTGGGCAGATGGGGCAATTACACCTGATCCACTGCCCTGGGGGGCAGAAAGCCTAAGAGATGCCAGGGAATTAAAAAGAAAAAAAACTGTGGGGTGGTGGCTACCAACCAGTATGGGCATGGTTATGCCCTCACCCCAACTGAAAGGGGATACAGTCTTTCAGCTCTCTCCCTGCACACTAAAGCATCTTATCCCATGGTAAGCAAGAGGACATTTGATTAATTTGGGTTTTGGTTTCACATTTGGGCCATGGGAGATTGTCTAACTCTCAAAATCGTCCCACTTGGAATGGTGAGGGCTGCACTTTTTCGACTTTGGGACGCTGCCATGTAGAAAAATCTAAGAGACCTAGACACATCGGAAAACTAAACATCTGGGTGAGTCCGGGGTGGTGTGCTTCACATGCACCCGCACCATTTTCTTACCAACAATGCCCTACAAACCCCCAACTTTGCTGGAAATCACATATTTTTCCCACATTTTTGTGATGGAACCTTCCGGAATCTGCAAGAATCCACAAAATTCCTACCACCCAGCATTGTCGCATCTACACCGATAAAAATTCTGCCCCACTTGTAAGCCTAAAAACGTTTTTTTTCCAAACTGCCCTTTTGGACCTGCTTTGGTTCGCCCTCATTTTTTACATGTTTTTGGCTCTTCCCTGTCACAGGCACTTGGCCCACCCACACAAGTGAGGTATCATTTTTACCGGATATTGAGGGAAATGTAGTGTGGTAGGAAATTTGTGCCGGTGCAGTGATCCGACACAAAAATCTGGGAAAATTTGATTTTTGAGCTTAATTTGAGGTTTGCTGAGGATTCTCGCTAAAAAAACACTGGGGGATCCACGCAAGTCACACGTCCCGGGACTCCCTCGGGTGTCTAGTTTTCAGAAATGTTTGGGTTTGGTAAGTTTCCCTAGATGGCTGCTGAGCCCAGGACCAAAAATGCAGGTGCCCCCCGCAAAAACAGGTAGTTTTGTATTTGATAATTTTGATGTGTCCACATATTTTTTGGGGGCATTTCCTGTTGGTGGCAATAGGCCTACCCACACAAGCGAGGTACCATTTGTATCGGGAGATCTGGGAGAATGCTGGGTAGAAGGAAGATTGTGGCTCCCCTCAGATTCCAGAACTTTGCAGCACCAAAATGTGAGGAAAAAGTGTTTTTTTGCCAAATTTTAAGGTGTGCTAAGGATTCTGGGTAACAGAACCTGGTGAGAGCCCCACAAGTCACCCCATTCTGAATTCCCCTAGGTGTCTAGTTTTCAGAAATGTCCAGGATTGCTAGGTCAGTTTTCTTTAGGAAAATGTGATGTGTCCACCTTGTGTTTTTGGGCATTCCCTGTCGCGGGCACCAGGCCCACCCACACATTTGTACCGGGAGACTTGGGGGAATGCTGGGTGGAAGGAAATTTGTGGCTCCTCTTAGATTCCAGAACTTTCTATCACAGAAATGTGAAGAAAAAGTGTTTTTTTGCCAAATTTTAAGGTGCGCTAAGGATTCTGGGTAACAGAACCTGGTGAGAGCCCCACAAGTCACCCCATTCTGAATTCCCCTAGGTGCCTAGTTGTCAAAGATATATAGGTTTGCTAGGTTTTCCTAGGTCCCGGATGAGCTAGAGGCCGAAATTCACAGCTAGGCACTTTCCAAAGAACAGATTAGTTTTCTTTAGGAAAATGTGATGTGTCCGGGTTGTATTTTGGGGTATTCCCTGTCGCGGGCACTAGGCCAACCCACACACCACACAAGTGATGTACCATTTTTATCAGGAGACTTAGGGGAATGCTGGGTGGTAGGAAATTTGTGACTCCTCTCAGATTCCAGAACTTTCTGTCACCGAAATGTGAGGAAAAAGTGTTTTTTTTGCCAAATTTTGAAGTTTGCAAAGGATTCTGGGTAACAGAACCTGGTGACAGCCCCACAAGTCACCCCATTCCGAATTCCCCTAGGTGTCTAGTTTTCAAAAATGTATACGTTTGCTAGGTTTCCCTTGGTGCCAGCTGAGCTAGAGGCCAAAATCCACAGCTAAGCACTTTGCAAAAAACAGGTCAGTTTTTTTTGGGAAAATGTGATCTGTCCACATTGTGTTTTGGGGCATTTCCTGTGGCGGGCACTAGACCTACCCACACAAGTGAGGTACCATTTTTATAGGGAGACTTGGGGGAATGCTGGGTGGACAGAAATGTGTGGTTCCTCTCAGATTCCAGTACTTTCTATCACCGTAATGTGAGGAAAACATGTTTTTTTGCCAAATTTTGAGGTTTGCAAAGGATTCTGGGTAACAGAACCTGGTGAGAGCCCACAAGTCACCCTACCCCGGATTCCCCTCGGTGTTGAGTTTTCAAAAATGCACAGGCAGGTTTGGTAGGTTTCCCTAGGTGCCTGCGAAGCTAGAGGCCAAAATCCACAATCCAATTATTTTTTAATAAACACACTTTTTGCTGTATTTTGGCAAATTTCTTGGTCTCCTCCAGGGGAACCCACACACTCTGGGTAACTCTAGAATCCCTAGGATGGTGGAAAAGAAGGATGCAAATTTGGCATGGGTAGCTTCTGTGGACTAAAAGTTATGAGGGCCTAAGTGCGAACTGCCCCAAATAGCCAAAAAAAGGCCTGGCGCCTGAGGCGGAAAGGGCCTGGCAGCCAAGGGGTTAAACATGGCTACAGCTGGGCAAACCTTCAGTGCGATGCAGGGAGCCATCATGGCAATATCTTCCATTGCATCATAAAGATCCCCATCAGGCGGGTAGTCAGGGATCACTAAATATTGTGGGTGGTCCTTGTTACAGTGGCTAAGGTCATGACCTCTTCCCTGTGGTGGACAATGGCCGTCATCCACGCAGGAAGGAAGGCCTTAAGGCGTGAAGAGAAGGCACTATTAGGAAAAGTGAGCCAGCATTCCTGTCAGTAAATGTATGTGTCACTAGCCACAAGTTCTGCACAGCTAAGTGCACTGTACATTCAATGTGATGAAAGACTGCACTGTAAAAAGGCCTGTGTGAAATTTGCGTAATTTGCTTTTTCAGGTGTGTTCCCGGAATATTAAGGTAGGAATCTCAATGGCACCAAATATCGTGCACACAATGGTGAAGAACAAGATATTGAAAGATAAATGCATATTTCGTAGACATAACAGTACATACACGTTCCTTTACAATATGTATAGCTTCAAGGTGCATAGATTTGGAGATAAGAATAGTAAATCTATACTTCCTCTATATGCACTAACCTTTCACTACGCTGACCCTCATTACTGTGTCCACGAAATTTGTGTATCTTGAAATTAGCAAAATTATGCAAAAATCATTGTTTTTATGTGAAATTCAAAACTGTCACTTGGTACCGTATTTTAATGTGAAAGACTTTCACTCTGGACACCTTGGACAGGTTTCACTCTAGAAATAGTGCAAAAAATGCAAAGTTAGTGCACACAAGAGGTGCTTGTGCTATGTGGTTTCCATTTGTCCCGTGCAATCAATGTAACTTATTGACGCATTTGCAGTAACTATGTACCGCGAATAGTGCATAATTACGCCAGGTGAGGCAATGTTGCACAATAGAGTAACGTCGGGAATTTTGCACTACAAGAGTTATGGGCTTAATTGTAAATGGGCTTACCAGGTTCTACTGAGAAGCCCATACCCTTCAGGTAAATATGAAAAGACAGACTCAAGTGGAAAAAGGTTGGGGATGAGTAATTACTTTATGTGGGTGTTCAACAGTGATTTCTTGTTAGTACTACACTGCCAAATGTATAAATGTTGTGCTAAATCCTAGAAGTCCTAGGGATTTGTGGTTATTGTGCAACTTCAACACTTCAAAATTATGCATGCGCATGCCACAACAACTCCATCCCAAAACATGGATTTACACACTCCGTTAATTGTGGATTTTAGGAGAGTTCCAAAAACAGTAATTGTGGGTAATGACATGTAATTTAGAACTCTGCTGATACAATAGGTTGGAAAAAGGCGACATTTCAGTCACTTTGGCAGTGCTCTGTTGTTAATGGTTTTTTCACTATTTTTCTCTCATTTGTATGGCCATCACATTGGTATCCTACTTGCCTTCTGAACACAGGCCTTTCATATATTTCGAAAGCTCTACCATTCCAGCCGCAGTTGTCATTCACTTTCTCAGTGCAGATGTTACACATATGGTGCTGCACCTGGGTCTCACATTCTCTCTGAAGCTATACTTGTGTTCTTATTGTAGATGGCTCTCAAATTCTGGCTGCTCCAGACTTTCTCTCTCATGTTCAAATTCTATGTCCTGTCGGGTATAAATGTGCAGAAAGTATTTGGACATCTGCTGCATCTGAACAAAGTTCAAATCTGGAATATACGTTTGAAGGAGATATTTCCGCCCTCATATCTTCAAATTTTCCTTAACTCTATTTTCCTTAACCATATTTCATCTTTCCTTTTTGAGGAAAAGTTACAAACTTCAAATGCACACCTGATATGGCAGACTCAATGGAAAGGCTTGTCATGGAAAACAATCAATTCAGTAGTCTGCTGGAAGGAGCTTCCAGGCATCCAGGTCCATTGAGGGTTGTGTCAGTCCTATGAGGTGACAGCTGGAATAATCTGGATAGGAAGGGACTTTTTTTTAGATGTTTTGAAGGCAACAGTGGGCTGGCCTTGGGGGTGTCCAACGCTGGAAAGAAACAGGAAGGAGCAAGATGTTGCCATCTTGCTTCTCTCAGGTCATGTGAAACCGTTTCACAATGTCTAAGGGGATGGCCCTCTGGACTAAGGGAGGTGGGGCTGTTGCAGAAGAAACATTGGAACTCACCACAAATGGTCATTTTGCTGACGTGGAGTTTTGGAAAGACAAACCTGAAAGTGTCTAGACTTTTAAAGCACGAATAAATCATTATTCTTAAAGTTGGCTCAAAATAATTTAGTATCACTGTAAGACTGAGACACAGTGCTGCCTAAAAAGGCACAATCTCGTGGCTAAAATTTGGAAGATTGTATTGCAGGGAAGTTTTTGACACAAAGCTTAAGAATAATTTGGGGTCGCGAAAAAGATTGTGGTCTACCACAATAATGATTTTTTTATATTGACTCCAACAATAAAGTCAAGGTAAATATATATAGGCAAGTATAGTTTTACTATTCTACACTCCATTTCTCCTTATCTTGAACATATATGCATGTCACGGTAAGAATATGTGGTGTTACTTTAGGTGAAAACCCCAATAATTTGTAGGTACCCTTGTAGATTTTCCTAATGGACAAGTGTAGTGGTATTTTAGAGCCAGTCAGAGGAACGTAACAAAGTCCTGGGAGACATAGACATGTCCACTTTGATGAGTTTGAATGGACAGTCTTTACTCTGTCGCCTTATCATCAAATCACTAAAGAGGAAGTTGTCTTCTATTCAGATTTTGGTTGGAAAGGTGGTTATAAAAAAATCAGGATTTTGACAAAATTCTCCTATTTTTTTGGACTGTGGTTAGCAGTGATTTTGAGATGTGATCAGATGGGTCCTACGTAACATCACCCAGCTGTAAATGCCCTTTACTTTAAAATATATGAAATTGTTTTCCAATAAAATGTACATATTATATCCTATTTGGCAACTTAGCTGTCATCATTTAATACAAGCTGTGCAAAAGTCCCTTTTCATATGTAAGCCTGCTATAGGGTTCCCAAACTACATCATGAATGTCCAAAGGCTCTGTTCATGTTAGGTCTGGTTTTTTTTAAAGAAGAGCAGGCCCATTGTGCAAATAAACTCAAGATGCCAAACTGTATAGTCCATTGTTAAGTGTAATAATGCAATAAAATGTTGTGTAAGCTGCTTTGTGTGCAAATCTGAAAAGTAAAACATGCTTTTCTATTTGCAACTCCTAAAATAACATGGGCTTGCAAGCCATGTTTTGTGCAATAGTTGTACATCTAAAGGAAGAGTTGATAAAAAGTTTATTTTTTGCTATCTCTTGCTAGGGAAATTAATCAAACTACATTTTTACGAAACGTAGGTAATAATTATACCTAAAGTCAATGGTCTAATTGGACTTTTTAATCACATTGATAGGGATTATGCACACAATAGCTGTTTACTTAATAGTAAGTAGATACCTTTATTAATCTGAGACATCCACCTGTCACTGTATTCATTGTCATCGTCACTTCATGCAGTTGCTAACCTAACCTAGTTTTGGAAGCCATGTTTTGTATAAGAACATGGAATCAACTGCAGCATTAAAGTAACATTGCAATGAACCAATTTTTGATAACTCCAGCTAGGAATATCAAACAGTTGCCAGGTATTTCTCATAGAAATCAAGGAAGTTGGCTGTTTTATTAGCCCCTGATTTCTACAGCCAATTGTATTTATGTTGGTGTCATTACATCTATAACATGTTATTTATTTAATTGAATTGGGTAGGAATTGTTAAATAATATGTTTCAAAACTAGCTTTGCTTTGGTGTTGTTGCACATGACCATGTGGTAAGTACTGATGCCAATATACGTATTAATAGTAGCTGCTTTAATGGAGCATCCGCACACAGGTAACAGCAAAGACAACTGGCATAGAACTCATTTAAAAAATTGGAATGCTAAGAAAGAATATACAATAATGGACAAGTGATAACAGAGGTAAGTACCTAGTAGGTTAGTAGAGCTGAATAATACACAGTAAGTGAAAGCAACCTTAACAGTAGCTAAATAACTATCAGCTTACCACACACCTCCGTTCTTTATATAAAAACACAAATGAAATAATTAAAAAAAACACTCACAATATGTGTACTATGTAAACTACTATCAAAACGTTTCACATGTGTGGGGTAGTTTGGTGTTTCTCTTTCTGTATCCAACATTCCCTGAAGAAAAAGTGACATCTGAATTAAGTACATCAGTGTTGTTATTCCTGATATTAGATTTGTATGAATTACTTGTAAAATCAGGTTCATGAATCTCACCTAAATCATCCTTCACTGCCTTACTTATTGCTTGATTTTGACCCAATCTCCAACACATAGCGGACTTTGTTTTAAATGCAAGGATTTTTGACATAGCGCTTCCTTATCTTTAACATTTTCCCTGACTGTACCATACATTTTCCCTAAATTACAAACTTTACTGCTAGAAAACAACCAACTGGCATTTAGTTCTTGTCTGGGTTTTCACCCTTTTAGTAACACAAATGAACAAAATTAGCAGTACAATGTGGTGTACAATGATATGACCACAGTTAGTCTGCTACCTGTTTTCAAACATCAATGTGCGATTTAAGAGCTAAATGTGTACCTTCCACCAAAGTTGTGGTAAACCTTACTGTTAGATATGGGATCTCTAGTTGGCAGTCAGTTTACAACCTTTCCAAGTACAGACCCTCTCTCTAGTCAGGGTAAAGGAGATACCTACATAGGATAACCCCTGCTCACCCCCTTGGTAGCTTGGCTCAAGCAGTCAGGCTTATCTCAGAAGCAATGTGTAAAGCATTTGCACATAACACACAGTAATACAGTGAAAACACTACAAAGGGACACAAGTTTAGAATAATAACCAATATTTATCTGTGTAAAACAAGACCAAAATGAGAAAAAAACAACCTATAATTAGAAAAATATGAATTTTGCAAGAATTAACTAAAAATACAGTTCCTTGAAGTCGATAGCTCTGTCTGGGGCTATCGAGGTGTCGTGAACAACAAATCCAACAGCTCAGGCCGACCGTAGGGTCCCAGGCTGGCTACGGTGTCGGGAAGACCTACAAACAGTACATTAGAAATGTAGGGCGTCGTGACCTTCATAATGAGATCCAAAGTGTGGCATTACTGGTGTTGGTAGGCATCAGCGGGTGTTGGTTCCGGAGGTCGGTGCAGGGGTCGTCTGGCCCTTGAAGTCACACGCATTGCAGATCAAACTCCGGGCTGATGACGAAGTCAGGAGCGCTGGTGTCGATGGCGTCAGGGCTGCAGTGAAAAGCGGGTCAATGCTAGGTGCGGTGCCCACAGGCCATGGTGCAGGCAGCGGCTTGGTGACGGTGAGACCAGGGCTGTGGTGTGAAGTTGGGCGATGCAACATCCGGTGTCTCTGGGTCGCGGTGCAGGCAGCGGTGGTGGTGTTGCTGAAGCGCTGTTGTCGGTAGGCCCAAGGTGGCGGTGCGACATGGGGAGGCTCTGTGCGGCGCCCATAGGTTACTGTGCAGACAGGGGCATTTGTTGACAGTGCTGGAGTCGATGGCGCTGGAGTCGGGGGTCCGGGACTGCAGTGTAGGGCGGGACGGTGCTTCGTGTACCTCCCAAGTGGTGTCCTCAGGCTAGGGTGCAGGCAGCGGCGTAGGTGTCAGCATAGAGCAGCGGCATCGTGGATACCAAGGCTGAGGTGTGAGCAGCAAGGTGATGCAGACTGCGGGCCCCCCGGTTCACGGTGCAAGCAGCAGCTCAGTGATGGAGTCAGGTGGCTGCGGCAGTGAGACCAGGGTTGCGGTGCGTAGCTGGGCATGGCTCCATGCGGCGGCGTCAGGTCACGGTGCAGGCAGCGGTGTCGATGAGGGCATGGTGGTGGTTTTTCTTCTGTAGCAGCACAAAGCACACAGTTCCCAGTGCTTTAAGGCAGATGAACCTGAAGTCTAGGATATCCCTGAGACTTCCAACCTTTGGAGAAACTTCACAAGCAGGATACACAGCAAAGTTCAGTCTTTGTCCTCTACACAGCTGAAGCAGCAACTGCAGGTCAACCAAGCAAAGCACACACAGCAAAGGGGCAGTACTCCTCCTCACAGCTCTTCTCCTTGGCAGAGGTTCCTCTTGATCCAGAAGGGTTCTCCAAGTCTGGAATTATGGGTCCAATATTTATTCTAGTTGTGGCCTTTGAAGTAGGCAAACTTCAAAGGCAAATCCTTGCTCCTCACAAGATCCAGCTCTGTCCTGCTCTGTCCAAGACATTCTCCAGGAGGGGGAGACTTCTTTGTGTAGGCAGGTCCAGCCATACAGGTGCAGGTGACAGCTCCTCCCACCACTCTTAGCCCAGAAAGACCCATCAGGATATACAAGGCACAGCTAAGCTCCCTTTGTGCGACTAGCTAGAGTGTATGCAAGAGGCCCCAGCTGTCAGTTACACAGATGTGGATTCCACAGGCAGGGACAGAATGGTTAAGCAAAAAAATGCCCACTTTCTAAAAGTGGCAATTTCAAACCTACAATTTGAAAAGCAACTTTACTAAAGGATGTATTTTTAAATTGTGAGTTCAGAGACCCAAAATGCCACATCTCTGTCTGCTCCCAATGGGAAATTACACTTAACAATAAACCAGCAAAAACAAAGTCCAATATACCATAAGACAGGAGTTAAGCAGGCAGAAAGACAGGGGAAATATGCCAAACCTAAAGATGCCAGGTCTAACACTTTCCACCAAACCATTCATGTTCAGTGAATATAGTGCAGTTATGATATGTTGTATACCAGCATTATTGAAGTAATTTAGTAATTTACTGGGGGTGAATTGTGTACCTTTGTCTGAAACAATGAAATCAGTGAAACCCTCTCTTCTAAACCATTATTGAAGAATTTCAATGACTTCTTATGTGTTGAGTTGAGAAGTCCACTTAAGTTCCACCCATTAAGAAAAATAATCAATCATTACAAGTATATATGGTTTACCAAACCCAGTACCTTCATAGGGTTCCAATAGGTTAATGACTAACTTTTTCCATTGTTTCTTTAGTAAGATTGTTCTTACATGAACTGTTTGCTGAGTCTGCAACACCTCATCTGAGTTGAGACAGAAAGGACAATGCTCAACAAAACTAACAATATCCACATCCAATATTACCACCAAAACATCCCTCCAACCTTCTCGATGGTACTTGTTAGTGATGGGGTCTCTGGCTGGCAGTCAGTTTGCACTCTGTCCAAGCAGGGACCCTCACTCTTGTCAGGGTAAGGTGTTACACTCCTCAGACAACCCCTGCTCACCCCCTTTGTAGCTTGCACAAGCAGTCATGCTTATCTCAAAGGCAATGTGTAAAGTATTTGTATCAACACACACACAATAACACAATGAAAACACCACAAAAGTGACACAACACCAGTTTAGAAAAATAGGCAATATTTCTCTAAATCAAACAAGACCAAAACAAAAATCCAATATACACAAGCAAAGTTATGATTTTTTTAAAGTAAAAAGAGTCTTAATCCATAGAAAACAATGGACGTGTTGTTTTTACACACAGTACCTGGTTTGAGTCAAAAATAAAACCACTCGGGCAAGTGTGTATTGGAAAAGTTAGCGATGCGTCGATTCCTGACTCGCACATGAGGCCATGCGTCATTTCTTCTCAGAACGGGTAGGCGATGTGTCATTTTTCTCTCCCGCAGAAGATCAATGTGTCGATTTCCGGACGGGCAGCCTCGGGTCCCCGCAGGTTCACTGTGGTTTTGACGCCCAGCAACAACGTGTGCGAAATCCTGGTGCACTGTGGTGAAGAGCTGCGCTGTGTGAGTGATGCGTCGATTTTGTCAGCCTTCAACAGGTGTTATATTAATTTTCCAGCCGCAATGCAGGTGATGCGTCGATTTTGGAGCTGCGTAGCAAGTGCTGCATTGATTTTTCTCCTGCACGGCTCCTGTGCATGGATTTCAGCCTTGGTTCCACCAGCTTCTCCTCTCAAGGGCCCAGGGACTGGATTGGGCACCACTTGGCAGGGTAGGAGTCTCAGCACAAGAGTTCAGTTGCTGGCAGAGGAAGTCTTTGATGCCCCTGAGACTTCAGAACAGGGGGCTAGCTCAGTCCAAGGTGACACTTCACAAGCAGGATACACAGCAAACTTCGGTCTTTGTCCTCTCTCAGATAGAAGCAACAGCGTCAGGCCAACCCTGCAAAGCACACTCACAGGTAAAAGGGCAATACTCCTCCTTCATCTCTTCAGCTCTTCTCTTTGGCATAGGTTTCTCTTGATCCAGAAGTAACATAAAAGTCTGGGGTTTTGGGTCCACTACTCACACTCAGTTCTGCCTTTGAAGTAGGCAAACTTGGAAGGAAAGTCTCTGTTGTTCACAAGATCCTGTCTGGCCCAGGCCTGCCCCCAGACACACTCTAGGGGGTTGGAGCCTGCATTGTGGGAGGTCAGGCACAGCCCTTTCAGGGACAGGTGTCAGATCCTTCCTCCCCACTCTAGCCTAGGAGACTCATAAGGACATGCAGGGCACTCCTCAGCTTCCTTTGTGTCACTGTCTAGAGAGAATTCACAAACAGCCCAACGTGGATTCTACAGGCAGGCAGAGGCACAGAATGGTTAAGCAAGAAAATGCCCACTTTCTAAAAGTGTCATTTTAAAATGAACAATCTAAAAACCAACTTTACCAAAAGATGTATTTTTAAATTGTGAGTTCAGAGACCTCCATTACATGTCCTACCTTTTAAATACACTGTACCCTGCCCAGGGGGCTACCTAGGGCCTACCTTAGGGGTGCCTTACATGTACAAAAAGGGAAGGTTTGGGCCTGGCAAGTGGGTACACTCGCCAGGTCTAATTGTCCGTGCAAGACTGCACATACAGACACTGCAGTGGGAGGTCTGAGACATGTTTACAGGGCTACTCATGTGGGTGGCACAATCAGTGCTGCAGGCCCACTAGTAGCAATTGATTTACAGGCCTTGGGCACTTCTAGTGCACTTCGGTAGGGACTTACTAGTAAATCCAATATGCCAATCAGGGATAAACTAATCACCAATACAATTCAGACAGAGAGCATATGGACTTTAGCACTGGTTATCAGTGGTAAAGTGCCCAGAGTCCTAAAGCCAACAAAAACTGGTCAGAAAAAATAGAAGGAAGGAGGCAACAAGTTTGGGGATGACCCTGCAAAAAGGGCAAAGTCCACCAGTACTTAATTGTCCCATGTGACCAATTTGAGCAATAGAAATAAGTTTCTTCCTGACACCAAGTGGCTGGACATATCATTCACCCTCTACATTTTAATCATTTTCCATGAACAGATAGCCCCTAACTTTCCAATAGACCTGGAGTTCCTTAGATAAATGTTTTTCCAATGACTGTCCATTCTTAATATACTCTTTGAGAGCTTTCAAAGTCCCATCTACTGAAGTAGCATTTAATCAATCTTCCTTAGAAAACACTTGTTCAACTGGAAGCACCGCATCCTGCTAACTGTTTTTGTTGACTGACCTTAGGTCCACACACATCCTGAGTTCTCTCTTTTTTGTTTTTTATCAAGAATACTGGAGAAACCCATTCTGATGCATTCGCCAGTTGAATTACACCTTCTTCACACACACCTTTAAGCATTTTAGATAACTCACACCGAACTGATAGTGGAACATGTCTTAGGTTATGTTTAGTGGGCATCACATCCTTCTTTCACTGAATATGGTGAAAAAAGCCCTTCACTTTTCTAAGCTCTTTTCAAAATAGGATTTTATGTTTCTTTAATAAAACTTCCAAGGTATCTTTTTCACACCACACTCCCTGAACCACGTGTACCTCTTCCACCATATACATTTGCACTTTGTCATTGGGATTCAGAGTGATGTCAAACTTTCCTTGATGTCTTCATCCCAACACTTGCAATCCATCAACACTACATACACTTTTCTAATAATAGCTTTATATTTGAAACATATCTCAGTTATAAAATATGCCATAATATTAATCTCTTTACCCCAAAGCCAAAAACCTGAACATCATTAGGTTCTAAACTTTTATCTTGCCAATTCCTGTGGAAAAATGAATCAGATATACTGGGATATGGGGATTCTGAATCGGCCATAACCTCTAGCATCTTGCCAATAATACAAAGTTCACACAATGGAGGCACTTATGGTTCAGTATCCACCTCATCATTCAGACCCTTGTCCTTGTAAACAACTTGAACATTCAAAGCTGCCTCACTAATCTGATCTTCTTGAACATTCGTGACTTCCTCACCACTTTCATTTAGACCATAATCCTTTACACATAGCACCACACTTTCCATTAAAGCATCATCTTCCATAGTATTCTTCTAAACCATGTACACTCTATTGGGTATAATTTATCACATTATCCAAAATGAACAACTTTCCCACATTTGAAACAGTGTTAGCCCTTTGCAGGGCATGTTCTAAATTGAGATGCATGCGTTCTTGACTCACAACAGTAGCATTGAAACGTATTATTCATGGCATCACTAGGTGTGTTTGTCTTCACAAATTTTCCTTTGACACCTACTATTTTGTTGGAACTTTTTTTTACTTATGAAGACCTTTTTGTGAAGAAGAAAATGGGGCATGTTTAAAAAACAAAATGAAAAGTTAAACAAACATTTTTTTACCAGCAGAACATGGTACTAGGTTCTCTGAGGCCTAAAATGTAACCCATTTAATGACAATAACTATGAAAAACAATTATATAGTATTTGGGATTCAAAAGTAAAATGGTGTTGAAGCCAATTGTCTCCATGGATGTCTGCTGTTATTCCTCAAAGAAGCATGTTAGACCTGTCAGCCATACGGTGGTCTTCCCCCAAACCTTTTGCCTACTTACCTCCATTTTTGGTTCTGAACTTTGTTTTTGTTGGTCTTCCAATTCTGTCCACTTTACCACTGCTAACCAGTGCTTAAGTGCTTGTGCTCACTCACCTAAACATGGTTTGATTGGATTACACCAGATTTCCATATTTAATTCACTTATAAGAAATTGAACACCATATACTCAGGGCCTGTAATTGAAATGCTACCAGTGGGCCTGCAGTGCTTATTCTGCCTCCCACTTAAGTAGCACATTTAAACTACCATGTCGACTTGGCATTTAAACCCTGTTGGTAAGCCTTAAACTCCCCTTTTATTACATATTGCACCCCTAAAGTGTGCCTTAGGTAGCCCATAGGGCAGGGCGCTGTGTAATTGTTGGACATGTACTTTTAGGAGCTACATGCCCTGAGTGTGAAAAACTTCTAAATTTGTTTTTCTCTACTGTGACGCCTACCACTCCCATAAGATAACACTAGGGAAGTCATTATTGTACTTAATAAGCTGTAATTCCTAATTGAAAGCAGATAGCTATATTTTTTGGTGGGTGGGTGGGGCTGAGCTTAGCCCCACTTGCAACTGAATAGCCTGTGCTCTGCCTTTACACAAAGGGCCTAATGGCCTCATTGTCACTGCAGCCAGCAGGGAGCCAGGGCAGGGGAGTCTGGAAATTCCATTCACTTCAATGAGCCTTTCCAGAAGCTTCTTCCGCCTTCCAGAAGAAGGACACCAGGGTATAAAAATTGGACCTTTAGACATACTCTTCATTTCACTACTGGCCTGCGGAAGTACTCTCAGAGGACTGCCTGCTGCCCTGACATGTTGCGCACTCTGCAAGACTGCTTCTGTAGCTGGAAGGATTGCTTGGCTGGCTGGAACCTGCCTTGAACACTCAGAGGCCAGCCCATTTGTTGAGCTTTGCATCTTCACCTGAACCCAGAACTACCAGAGTGACTCCAGGGGCTAGTTAGCTCATCTCCTGTTCAGAGCCACAGGGTCACAAGTCTCCCGCCATCTTGGACCTGCATCTGGGTCCAGCCTGGGTGACTTACTGAACTCCCAAGAGATGTCCCACAAATCCTGGACCCCTGGTTGTGGTGCTAAAGGTGCCCAGAGGGCCAAATCCCAAAACAGTACTTCAAACATTTTTGGCCAATAACTGCTCTGAGAACCAGGAGGACACTGGGACCAATGTGCTCACCTATCCACCCGAGGTGCATGGCTGGTCGGATTTACTTTGCTACTTCACCCACTATGCTCTTCCCTGCAGCAGCAAATCTTTTTCAGTGGCCCTTCGCCAAAGGGGTTTCTGACCTTTTGGAACTGTCGTTGTCTACAAGCCTCTGCCTCTCCCCACTGCAGATGTTCAACTTTCATTCTGGAAAACAAGTCCAAACGTAGAAACCTTTATGGTGGCTTTGATCCAAGGCCATCTGATGACAACACTCCCTCTTCGGACACCTCCTGCTGCCTTGCCCCACTGTACTTTAGCTTCTCAGACACTTTCTACTTTGACCCAGTTTCACGCGACTAGATATTCACAGTTGGCGCTTTGATCTTTTAGGCACCAATTTTTACTAAAAACTTAAAATATTCATAATTATGGTCCAACTGATTAGATTTTTGTTGTTTTGCTGTCAAATATTCTATTTTTCTAAGTTGGTTTGGGATTTTTCTTATGTTGTGTTTTCACCTTATTACTGTTGTGTGCTGCATAAATACTTTACACATTGCCTCTAAGTTAAGCCTGACTGATGGTTGTTCACAGGTTAATTTAGTGACTTTTAGTGGTTCACCCTGCAAGGTATTGTAGCTATTGATTCACCAGGGCTCACAGCTCAGTCAACCAACAACCCAATTACTCACAAGCATGAAGTATTTGTTTGCCAGAGTATGACAGTGAGTATTTGTTTCATGATGCAGGAAACTAAGGGCCTGATTTATACTTTTTTAGCGTCTCATTTGCGTCATTTTTTTACGCAAACGTGGCGCAAACTTACAAAATTCAATTTCAACAGTATTTTTATTTATTTGTAAAAAAAATTTAAAAGCTCTTTTTTTATTTCAAATAAGATCAATGTTCAATGCATACATTGGACTCTGCAGGATTTACTTAGTACAGTCATAATACTTATTTTCCAGCACATAGCACCATATGAACTACAGAATTGCAGACAGCTCAGGCATCTTCCCAACAGTTTGCTGTCCCCCTTTCCCTCTCTCCCACTCCCTTTGGGCTCTTCCACCTCTTTCTCACTCCTCAGATTCTCTAAATGATGACCATTGTGACCATACTTTCTCATACTTCCTGGGACAGCTCCGACTCTGATAGACCACGTTCTCGGCCCTTTGGCACCGGACCAGATCTCTCTTCCACTCAAGAACCCTAGGTGCCCCGACCGCCCCCCACAATCATGCTATGTTCCATTTTGCCACTCCCGTCACCACATTCAACCAAATTTTCATGTGTTTAGGCCATGTTTCTTCCCCCGAGATATGCAGCAGGACCCATCTGGGTTCTAGCGGGACTTGTATGTCCGCCACCTTTGACATAATTTGTATAATCCCCTTCTAGAACTCCTGCAACCGTGGCCACTCCCATATAATATGTAAAAAGGACCCAGTAATACCACAGCCCCTAACACAGAGGTCATTTGCGCACCACCCCAGCTTATGGAAGAGTGTCCTTGACTACTTACAGCCTGTGAAGGACTCTTAACTGAATCAACCTGAATCAAGCTCTAATAGCAATCTCCCTGGGGCTTGGAATGGACTCCGCCCAGTCATAGTCCTCTATCAAGCCTATGTTACCTTCCCATACAGATCAGAGGTGCTGTAGAATATCAGGTGAGTTATTAAGGGGTATATTTATATTCTGTTTGCGCCGAATTTGCATCAAAATTTTTGACGCAAATTCAGTGCAAACCTTACACCATTTTATACCATGATGCCGACCCCGCGAATGTCAAAATTCCTCCGTGTGCATTATTTTCTGGATGCGGGAAACCGCCTTGCGTTAATGAAATGCAAGGTAGGGGTTCCCGTCCCAAAAATGACTATAAGGCCTGTGCGCCTTATTTATACTCTGCGTCATTTTGACGCACAGGAGGGGCGGGCCTTAAAAAACGGCACCCAGCCTGATGTGCACTGTTTTTTAACGCCTGGGTGAAGGCAGGCGTTAAGGGACCTGTGGGCTCATTTCCATGGTCTCTGACCATGGAAGCAGTCCACAGGTGCCCTTCCCTGCCCCAGGCACAACCCCTGCCAACCCCACCCACCCCTGGAGGACACCCATGGATGGGGGGACCCATCCCAGGTAAGTACAGGTAAGTTGAGGTAAGTATTTCTTTTTTTTTTTTTGTTGTGGCACACTGGGGCCTCACTTGGGCCCCCCTACATGCCACTGTGCCCAATGGCCATGGCTAGGGGACAGAAGTCCCCTGGGCATGGCCATTGGGCAGGGGGGCATGACTCCTGTCTTTGCTAAGAAAGGAGTCATTTCAATGGGGGTTGTGAGTCAAAAAATGGCACAAGTCCCCATGCCATTGGAATCAAGCTAGCCTGGCTGATGAAGGGTGATACCCTGAAACCGGTCCTAGGATGCTTGTTTCCAGTCCAGTGAGGACCTGGCTTGGCTGTTCGGGCTGGACTGTTCCCATGGGGAACAGGGTCAAGACTGATTTGCATATGGCTGGGTCCAAACCGGAACGGCATGGGTAGGAAAAAAAACGATGGATTTAGGCCCAGATCTCTGTACAGGGGGTGAATGTTTGACATTGTTCAGCATTCCATCCATCACTTGTTCTTTTTGCATTTGCTGCCCCAAGTGGGAAGGGTATGCCCAGACGTGGGCCCTGTGCTCCCCATGCCACTGGAATCAAGCTAGCTTGGCTGATGAAGGGTGATACCCTGAAACCGGTCCTAGGATGCTTGTTTCCAGTCCAGTGAGGACCTGGCTTGGCAGTTCGGGCTGGACTGTTCCCATGGGGAACAGGGTCAAGACTGAATTGCATATGGCTGTGTCCAAACTGGAACGGCATGGGTAGCAAAAAAACTATGGATTTAGGCCCAGATCTCTGTACTGGAGGTGAATGTTTGACATTGTTCAACATTCCATCCATCACTTGCTCTTTTTGCATTTGCAAGTCAGGTTAGAGCCATGATTTTTGACTCTGACCTGACTAGCACCATTTTTTGACGCACAACCCCCATTTTTCCCTACGCCGGTGGTGCCTGGTTAGAGTCATTATTTTTTACTCCGACCAGCCCGCAGCGCCGGCTAACGTCAATCCATAAATAAGGTGCCCACCTGGCGCGTTGGAATGGCGGTAGCTGGTGGTAAAAATGTTTACGCAAACCAGCGCCGGCGCTGTTTTGCATCAAAAAGTATAAATATGGGCCCAAGTAATTTCGCATAAAGTAGTGAGATGGCTTTACTTTGCATTGGGTCCAGTAGAAGTCTATCCTTCAAGGGCGTTGACTCTGGGAGCTGCTCCCCTTCCGGGACATGACTCCTCAGGGCATGTTTCAGTTGCATATATTGGAACCATTCTGAGTTAGCCAGTTCATTCTCCCTCGCCAGATCCGTAAAAGACACCATCATCCCCCCTCTCCGTACGTCTTCCAGATACTCGAGTCCAATTAGTCTCCATTGCTTATATCCCGATAACTTCCCCACCTCGCACAGTTCAGTGCTATTCTAAAGGGGAGTATGGTTGGTCAGCATGTTTTCCCAGCCAAGAAGCTTGCTAGCCTCTCTCCAAACTCGGACCACTGTCTGAGTGTGTTGCGGTCTCCGCCCCCTCCCCCATCCCATAAAGGAGAGACAGGTACTCTTCACCCCCATAGCCTCTCTATTCCCCCGATATGCCGGGTCATCTCGCTCTGCGAAGACCCATTCATTTATTATACTTAAGTGAGCTGTCCAATAATATAAGCACAAGTCTGGTATAGCTAATCCCCCTTCATACACTCCACGTTAGAGCTTAGGAAAGGAGATACGGGTACATCCAAAATCCCACAGGAGCCGATGGAGCTCCCCATTTACTTGTCTGAACAATTCCGATGGAACCAGGTAGGGAGTGGTTTGCAGGACATACAGTAGGCACGGGAGAGCCATCATCTTAAAGAGGACCGCTTGGCCCATTAGGGACTCTGGAAGTCTCCGCCAATGCTCCACATCTGTTCGTAGGAGCTCCAGCTGGTGGTGTAGGTTTTTCTGCAAGAAAACATCAACTGCTCTAGTAATGTATACTTGAATCCCTCGCATATGATCTGGGATTTACTACTAGCTGGAAGGGGAGGGGCTGTCCCTGCCAGATAAAAGATCAGAGATTTTTCCCAATTAATTTCATACCCTGAATAGGAAATCAAAAATCTACCGTGGTGCGTGGTCTGGTAGCATACACCACAATGTCGTCCGCATGGAGTGATATGCGCTCTTCCCATCCTCCCGCACTCTCTATGCCTGTCACTAAGGGATCATGCCTAACCCAAGTCTCCAGCGGCTCCAGCGCTAAAGTGAAATACATTGGGGAGAGGGGGCATCCCTGCCTCGTACCCCTCTGCAATGTAAAGGGGCGAGAGAGTATTCCATTAACCCCCACCCTCGCCAGTGGGGCCTGATAGAGGAGTCTTATTCATGCACAGAAGGAGGCTCCAAACCCCATGCTGGCCAGGACAGCAAAGAGGTATGGCCACTCTATACAAATGAACGCCCTACGAGCATCTAGAGACATCAGGACCACGTCTTCATGGTCCCACACCTCCATCATATGTAAAAATCCATACAGCCTCCTCAGATTAAGCCTAGTGCCCCTATGTGGCATGAAACTTGTTTGGTCCGGGTGGACCAGGGACGCAATGACCTTACGTAGCCTGTTAGCTAGGACCTTTGCAAGCACTTTAGCCTCTACATTCAAGACGAAGATGGGTTGGTATGAGCTACAGGATTCTGGGTTCTTGCCCAGTTTCAATAGCACCACTATTGTGGCCATGCGTTGGTCTTCCAGGAGAGTCCCCTCCCTCCTACTCTCCCGAAACATTTCTCCCATATGTTCTAAAACTTCCTTTGCCATACATTTATACAGTTCTACAGGTAAGCTGTTTGGACATGTCACCTTCCCACTTTGAAGGCCCCTGATTGCATCTCCGACATCCTCCACCGTCAGATCAAGTTCTAATTCCTCCCTGGTGCTCCTGGGAAGCATCCCAAGAGGGACATCTTTTAACAAGTCCACACAATCCTCCTCCATGTATGCGGACTGGGACATAAATAGGCATTCGAAATAGGCGGTGAAAACCTCAGTCATGGCCTCCCCGGTTACATGTTTCCTCCCCTCATGATCTCTTAATGTCTTCACCCAGCTTCTCTCTCTATCCCTCTGCTCAAGCCAGGCTATGAGTTTATTTGCCTTGTCCCCAGTGTCATAAAGGCGGTGTTGCACCGCCAGTGCATGGGCCCTGGCTTTATTTTCAGTCAAATCTCGCAACTCTTGTTGCTTCACTTGGATTCGGTGACTCTGTTCTAAACTAGGTCTTCCCCCCCTCCAAAACATCTGCCTCCAACTCCGCTATTTCTTTTTCCAGTGTGGAGCATTGCAAATGTCCTTCCTTTTTATACCCCCAATCAATGTCTGTGCATGACCCCGGAGGACTGCCTTCCCATAGAATGCTTTGTGCATCCACCGCTCCACATTCTCCTGAAAGTATTGCGCTGCCCGTTGCCTCACCTTGTCTTGGAAGGACCTGTCTTTAAAGTGGCAAGCATCTATCCTCTATAGTAGGGCTGAACCCGCTCCAGTGCCAGTCAATCTAACCACCACTGGAGAGTGGTCTGATATTCCTCGTGGGAGATGGTCCACCCCACTAAACTGCATCACCAGTGTAAATTGGATGAAAATGTAGTCAAGTCAGGAATAACTGTTATGCGCGTGTGAGAAATACGTGTACTGTTTGTCCATTGGATGTTATTCCAGCCACAGGTCCACTACACCCATGGCATCTGCAAATGCTCTTAGTGGTACCCAGTCAGGCCCCCCACTTTTGCCAGTCAGCCTGTCCCATTGTGGGTCCATTGTGTCATTCATGTCCCCACCCATCACCAGTATTCCCATAGGGAGTGCCAGCAACACCTCAGCCAGTTCCCTAAAGGTTTCCGCATGTAGTTTTGGCGGTACGTACATAAAGCATAGGTTGATCATTTGTCCTCCAAATGTTCCTGTCTGTGCTACAAACCTCCCCAATGGATCTGTCCAGGTCTCCCCGGGAATGTAGGGGGCCGTCGATCTTACCATGATCCCTACCCCTCTCGAATTGGCAGCGAAGCCAGAGTGTGCCCACAAGGAGTATCCCATCCTGTTGAAAGTCCTGTACCTGTTACCCTTTAGGTAGGTCTATTGAAGAAGGACAAAATCATGTGAGTGCCTGCGAATGTATTGAAGGACTACTGTGCACTTAATCTTATTCCCAATGCCGTTTACATTTCAGGTCATTATCTTTAACCCTGTGCTGTGTCTGGACATATTCGCTTAATTACCCTCAGTGCGATATGCGGTTGACACCCCGTCTTACCCGACTGCATCCCTCCCTTGTATTGATTCGATACCTCCAGTTCCCTCAAGTACATGCATCATGAGCTTGTAAACAACTTCCCAACTGGCAGAACCAACTTTCCCTCTCCCACCACCCCCCTCCCTGCTACCCTGCATTGTAGGAATAAGATAGCCCACCCGCCAACTCGCAGTGTGCCTGTCCCCCCTTCTGTAACATCTAACTAGAGTAGGGTTGACTGGCTTCACCAATCAAGTTAATACACTTCCAAAAACACTTCATCCCCTTCTTTTAACACATAGCAGTGTGCATCCAGTAGTGCGCATCTGCCATGATTATACATCAATCAAAATTTAGGTAATGCAGAGGAGTCTTCCCTTTGTCACCAAACCTCCCTGTCGGCGCCCCCTTTACCACCCTATGAACTCAGTACAATTGCGGTGTTAGGCCCTCCACCTTTCGGTCAAGACTCGTTGCCCATCCGTAGGCTCATTAGTTTATTAGGCTGTCTCTATGTGAGCGTCTCCAAGCTGACCTGTGCCCCTTCCTGAGCCAGCCCCTCCTCAAACTGCTGCCCGGTGGTCTGATGTCCCCAACTGCTCCTGTGCCGCTCTTTTGGAATCCCTTTGGAGCTTTTCACCCGGTGGTGCGACATCCACTTCCAGGCCTCAGCCGGCATGTTGAAGAACCAGGACCTATCCTCCATCATGACCCACAATTGGGAAGGGAACATCATCATTTACTTAATGTCTTTGGCGCGCAAGCTTTTTATGACTTCATCAAAGCGCCGACATTTTCGTTGCACCTGGAGCGTAACATCTGGGAAAAAATGGATTGTTGCACTCTCACATTTAATGTCGCAATAGGAGTGGGCTGCTTGAAGGATTGCATCTCTGTCTCTATAGTAGAACACTCTTACAATTATAGTTCTCAGTGGGGCCCCCGGTTCTGCCGGCGGCCCTGGCGCACTGTGTACCTGCTCGATGGAAAAGAACTTTGATAAGCGCTTTGGGCGGAGGGTGTTAGTTATAAGTTCTTCCAAAAATAAATCAACACTTAGCCCCTCCGCTCCCTCCGGGAACCCTACCACTCGGAGATTATTCTTCTGCGCTCGACCTTCTTGATCTTCAAGTCGTGCCGCCATTATCTCCTGTTGACGTGTAAGGCATTGTACCTGTTCCTCTAACTTTTGGGACGTTGACTATAGGTTAATGTGGGTTTCCGCCGTGGTGACCCTCTCCGACATCTTTTGGAAATCAGCGTGCAACAGCAACACATCCACCGTGACAGCGTCCAGTTTGGGCTCCAAAGAGGTTTGTAGATCTTGGATCGCCATCATTATCACCCCCAGCGATTGCTCCGTCCCCCCCGAGTCATCCATCGTCCCCCCCCATCTGCCCTCCAGGCATCTTGGGTGTAGCATACTTGTCCATTTTATTTGACTGAACCTCCCTCCCTCCTTTTAGTTTCATCACTACTCCTGCGTTTGCTGCTGCCCCAGCTACTCATGCGGTCTCACCCTTGTCTCTATTCACATCTCAGGGATTCTCCCGGGACCATCCATGCAATTTTATCTCTCTCAGTTGGTGCTCCTTCCGATCTCCAACATCAGAGGAGTCCACCCACCCGCAGTGCTTTTATACAGGGGGGGTGGGTATGAGGACGGCGGGGCACGTGTCCCCAATCGCTTCTGTCGCGTTATTTCAGTCGGTGTCCTCCAGCACCCCAGCAGATACAATCAAAAGTCTGACCCCTCACTCCCTTGCTCCTCGATGGTCCACTTCTTGCCCTGGGTTTGGGGGGGGGTGAGGGCAGCACTCTTTACTTACAGTTATGGGCCAAGGCCCGATCACTTTCTGGGATCAGCCCTTCCTTCTTCACTGCAGCCACTCCCCCACCACCTCGACGAGCGCCCAGGCCTCTCGGCCACCTACTCACCTCCGCTCAGGCTTCCGTCCCCATCCCTCTCTTAGGCTGTCTCTGTCACCGCAGGTAAGGCCAAACACCGCTTCCTCCTCTCCATGTGAGTGCGGACATAACCCTCGCCCGCCCGCTCCTCAGTCATCTGATCACCAGTCTCAAGCGCTCAACAAGAGTCTCATTCTTTGATTGTGTTCCCAGGACCGGAGCAGTTCTCAGATCAAGCCACTGCTCACTGTCTCTCCATCAGGCCCGCCCGTTCCTTTCAGCAGCTGCTGCCCACCACCTCTCCAGTCACACACACTACTCGGCCGCTGCTTCCCCTCCGCTTAGGCTGCAATCTGTCCTGCCTCTCTCTCCGGCATTTTCTGTCACCAATAGGCTGATTACCAGAGGAGGCCGGCCACAGCTGAGCTCCACATGAGCGCAGAGGACCACACGCTCACTTGCTCTTTTGCCAGTGTGTCACTGGCCCACACTCCCGAGCCTGCTCCTCCTGGCCTTCTTGTTCCCCGCTGCAGACGATCTCCCTGGCATTGCCGATCAGACAGTCTCACCTCCACTCGGGCCACAATCCTTTGCGCCTCCTACTGGCCGTCTCCGCCTGGAGGCCCCCCAGATGAGACCGGTCACCGCCGCACCATCTCGGGAACTCGCCTGCTCGTCTGCCGGCCGACCGCCGGTTTCACGCTCTCGATACCGGCCTCCTGATTCCACCTCAGGTGGTCCAATCAATGCCCCACTTTCCCGGCCTGGTCCACTGTCAGTAAGGGCCTGTCTCCCCTCTCCAAGGCCCGACCTCCTTTCTGCTAAGCTGTCTCATGAGGACCGCGTCGGTACGTCTCCACTCCGCCTCCCACCTTCGGAGTGTCACAGGGGGGGCGTTGCACGCTTTCTTTTGTTTCGCATTCTCCCCCACCTTGCAGGGGGAGTTTCGTGTCCAGATGCGCCCGGATTAATGTCAGATCGTGGGGTACTTGTTATTGGGCTATGGGAGCTTCTTAAGTGTGCCGCCATCTTGGCGGGTGCCAAGCCACCCCCCCAAAGTTTCAACAGTATTGTTTACTTGAGTGCTCAACAGTTTGCTAGATTCTTTGTACTCTTATGATCTTCACAGACTTACTACTTTCAGGGCTCCATGACTTGTTTTATTCTCACTTTTCACGGTTGATGTCATATACACTTCTTCAAATTTTCCAGTCACCTGTAACCATTGTTTCTGCTGACTGCGTAAGATCAGCTCAATGTGTAATTTATGCTGTTGCTTGTTGGTGCTCAACACCAGCACAGATTTTTAAACACCCGCAATTATTTATGAGCATACACAACATGGTGGCGATCTCAGCTTATGTTTTTCCTAGCACAGCACAAGTGTTTAGCAGTTCAATCTATTAAAAAATGATAAAACTCGCAGTCCCAGGCTTTCCCTACAGCTAGGTGTGACCTGAATTAGTCAAAATGTCAGACTTATTTAAGTGTAATGGTTAGTAGATAATTCTGGCACTGTCATTCAGCAGAAGTCTCATGAGCTGTGGGTGGTGCCATCTCCATTGGAGTGCCTTTGGCTCTGGCCCTTATATTTTTTACAAATTAAACACTGGATCAGTTAAGTCACTTCCCTTCTCTGCACCAGTGCAACTGTGCGAAATCACATAACTTGCTTGTTTTAATTTTACATGGGGTAACCCACAATTTATCCTCTGACGTGGACTAATAGCCATTTAAATCTCTTTTAAATGATGGAATATACAATTTAAGCCACAATACTCTTATTCACTTAATCTCTCCATAAAACATAGTGTATCATCAACAGCAAACTGATCGTGACTGCACAAGTCAATGCCGTCACTGCATCCTGCTTCCACACCCTCAAGCTGATGAGGAAGATCTTCAAATGGCTCCCAAGGAACACTAGAACACTGTAACTCAAACCCTGGTCACCAGCAAGTTGGGCTATGGGGACACGCTCTACACCGGGATCACCAAGGATCTCACTAGAAGACCAGAAGCCAGCCAGAACTCAGCAGTACATTCATCCTCAACCTCTCACATAGAACCCACATCACTGTCCCATCCTCCCCATATACACAAGAACAGGCCACACTCAGAGCTTGTAGCTAAAATGTTTATTCATCAGTGTACAAAATTCAAACAGAAAATTAGCACTCCTTCTTAACCGCTAAGTAGCCTCACCTTAATACCTCCCAAATGATTATGTAATTCCTTCATTGAGTCCTCCCAGGACTGTGGGGTCCTGGTGCCCACAGCCTCAAGCCACTATTTCTCCTCAGTCTTTGAGGTGCTCGCACTGTTTGACCAGACCGCGTGGAATGAGGTCGTTGAATGGCATCCTGAGTTGACATCAAGGATACAGGAGCCAATGTCTGATCTGCGCCTTCAAGTGGAGCAGCCTCATCTGTTGTTACAATGACCAATGACCATCGAGATAAATGTCCGAAGTGTGACGACTCTCCTATGAAGGACTTGCCGGGATGTCACGCTATCATGTGTCCCTTGCACATCATAACTTTTAACGGTTCAACATCAAATGGAGGATCGGTTTTCTGTCTGTTATTGCTTGACAAGAACCCAATCACCTTTGTGAAAGATGACCCCCTGAGCTCACTGATGTTGATCAGCAAACACTTTCATTTGATGTTTTCAAGCGGTGTCAGTAGCACAAATGAATTTGTTCATTCTGGGGTCCAGTGCAGTAGTTTGGACCTTAGGGCCCTCCCGAACATCAAGGTGGCAGAACTCTCACCAGTGGTCGAGTGAGGAGTCGTACAATAAGCACAGATGGTCTGACATAAGGCCTGACTCTATTCAATTGCATCCATCGATGCACGTTGAATGGCTTTTCTGATGCCTGACATTAATTCCGGTCAGAAATTCCTTAAACTCCTTACTGTTGAACGGTGGACCATTGTCAGACTTGAGAGTGTCTGGGATGCCCCATACTGCAAATATGCTGCCCAACCACTCAATGACTTTGCTGTCAGTAATTGCGGACATTTTCTCCACCAGAGGAAACCGTGAATACTCATCAATGACTGCCATTAGATGGTGTCCATTTGCTAGTGGCACAAAGAAGTCCACACCCACTCTTTCCTATGTGCTGGCAGGAAGAGCAGACATGGCTAACGGATGTTGGGTCACTTTGGGAGAAAGGCAATTGCATAAATGACACTTCTTCAATTCCCGCTTAACTCTCTCATCTAAGCAAGGGAACCACATTTGATTTCTCAAGGCTATTTTAGTGGCGACAATGCCACAATGTCCTTTCTTAGCCAGTTCTATTATTTGCTGTCTTAGACTCTTGGGTAATACAATTCTGGAGCCTCTTAGCACAACGCCTTCCTTGGTGAAAGACAGTTCATCATGGACATCTGTATACTTTTGAAATTCAATATCATCATTCAGAGGTCGAATACTCTATCTTCGTGATTGTGCTGAAATAATGTTCTTGAGGGCAAGCATGTCTTTATCAGAATCTGTAGCTGCAATAATCTGTTCAATAGATAAACCCACTGGAGTGCTGAACTTGACAATGACATTGATGTATTTGTCAGTAGTTTGCGATGTTGAGCTGTGTCATTGTAAGGGCACTCATGATTAATAATCTGCAGGGTTATGGTCCTTGCCGGGCTTATCCGCAATTATTTAGTCATGCTCTTCTAAATGCAGTCCACACCTCTTGATGTGTGAGGGCAGCTTGGCCTTTGAATTTCCAAATATGGCTAGCAGTGCTTTGCGATCCGTGACAATTGTAGAATGCTTTTCACATGAAAATGTTCACAGGCCCACACCACAGCCAAATTCTCTTTTTCCATTTGGGAGTATGCACCTTCAGTGTCAGACAGACTTTAGCAAGGATTGCTCCCAACCCCACCGGGCTTGCATCAACTGTGATCTCAGTATGCACTTTAGTATCAAAGTAGGCCAACTTCAGTTGCATTCTCAATTGCATGCTTCATTTTTTTTAAGCTCTGGTCATATTCAGGAAACCATCGGAACTGAACATTTCTTTTTGTTAGGTCTCGCAATGGGGCACTCACTGCAGAAAAGTTGTGAATGTACCTTGAACAATAGCTGACCATGCCCAAGAAGGACCATTCCATGGAGACATCTTGTGGGGGACTGGTGGTTGACAGTGCTTCTACTTTATCAGAATCAGGAGTCATTCCCCCCTCAGAAAATATGTGCCTAAAGAACTTGAGTTTGGTTTTGTCAAATTCACATTTTTCTGCATTTATTGTCAGACCTGCATCTGTCAGTAACTGGCACACTTGTTTAAGAGCTTGAAATAATCTACGTATGATCATCTGTGAATAGTTCTGCAGCAGATGACACTCTAAAATTCACTCTTTTATATCTGAACAAACCAACATGAGTCAAAAAGTAGTAATGTGCCTACATGTTTTTTTCCATTTCAAGTTGATGGTATTAGGTCAAGACAGGAAAAGACTGTGGCTCCATTCAGCTGCATGATCAAGTCTACAGTGTGCGGAACAGGGTGTCTTTGTCTCTCAATTGCTTTGTTGGCCAGGCACATATCCACGCAAATGAGTACTGCACCTCCACTGTCCTTTTTTGGCACCATCACTATGGATGACACCCATGGTGTGGAACCCGTAGAGCACTTGATAATGTTGTGTTTCAACAGAGATTCTAGTTCTTTTTCGAGAAATTCTTTTAGATGAGATGCTATTCTGTGGTGTCACTGCACAACAGGCTCAATGTCTTCATATATGTGAAGTTGCAACATCATTGTCTTGAGCAGTCCTAGGCCATGAAATAGTGACAGGAACTGACGCACAATTTAGGATTGTGAATTCAAGTTGTACTTAATAGCTATCAGTCCCATGTTCAGCAGCAGTTGCAAAGCTAAGTAGGCATGCACTGGATGGAAGGTCGATGTGAATGATCCTTGACTCCACAGCAGTTTTTATACTCAGTCCATGTGTATACCTTCTTATTGGATGCTTTGAGTAACAGTACTGGTGACAAATTTGCACCGCTGTCGATTTCAAAGGTTATGAGACAACAGTTGGCTTTTAGTTTGATCTTGGGGTGATGTCAATATGATTTCTTTCATTCTGCTGACTCACTTGTTTTTGTTTTTTGTTTGTCTTCTTTGCAAGCCGCAAGGCCCACGTGTGCATGTCGGTCTTTTTTAGACATGGTCATTGAACATTCACCCTCCTCACTGTCGCCTGATGGTGATGTTGAGGAAGTCTTGCAAGAAGTACCTGATGATAATCGACTTTGTTAAGCTTTCATTTGTTACAATTGAAGTTGCTTTTTGTCTTTGTGGGTGTGGCAAGAATGCTTCTGCAATTTTCTGGTGCCCATTTTCTCATCTCTCCATGGCACAATCAGTTTCTCTTTTGCTTTGCAAACCATTATGAAGTGGTTTTCATCTCCACAACCTGTGTTTGCACATCTGTCTGATGGCTGAACATTCTCTTTCATGTAGAAATTAAAATCTACATCAGAAACACAATCTTTCCTTCTTCAAAGGTGTCAATTTATGGGCATCTCTTTGGTGCTTGTGTTCAATCTTCATGATTACCACAGATTCACCTTTTGCTGTTCCCACTTCAAAGTCAAAAAGAACAGTAGATGGACGCAATGCGGAATACATCAAACACTCATCCCAGTCAGAGATCCGGGTGTAATCCATCAGTTTTTTTGCTCGCCATGCCATTCCAGTTTGGCCCCAGCCATATGCAAATCAGCCTACTCCCCATTGGAACAGTCAAGCCTGAACTGTCAGGCCAGGTCCTCCCTGGACCAGAAACAAGCATCAGGGTATCACCCCTCATCAGCCAGACTAGCTTGTATCCACTGGCACAGTGAGCATGGGACCACGCCTGGGCATACCCTTCCCCCTTTGGGCAACAAAATCAAAAAGAGCAGATGATGGACAGATTGCAGAACAAATCCAACATTCACCCCTAATCACAGATCTGGGTTTAAGCCATTATTCTTTCTGCTCATCATGTCACCCCCGTTTGGACCCAGCCATACGCAAATCACTCTTGACCCTGCTCCCTGTGGGAACGGTCAAGCTCGAGCTGCCAAGCCAGGTCCTCCCTGGACCGGAAACAAGCATCCTGGGACCGGTTTTGGGTATCACCCCTCTTGCCCTAAATGAATACTGATGTTGCTTCTAAACTACCATTGCGGTCCCAATGCATCAAATTTATCATACACATTTCCTCACTTTCTGCCACCCCACATATCTAAATTTTACTATGTAAAAGGGCTAGCTGAAAAGATTTGACCAAGAAAGTGCTGAAAGCAGACTGTCTCAATAACAGGGTTCTTCAGGAAATATTTCTATTGGCTTAGAGCTCCCAATCGCAATGTAAAGTGTAAATCTCCCATAAATGGTTGCATTTTCTTACACAGTACATGCATACCTTTTCAATTATGGTAATTCTTAAAAGATACCCTGCGGAAAATCTTAATGAATGAGTTGGCATACAAAAATTGAAACAGATTGACAGTTTTTGATCCACTTTTGGAATATTTGAGAAAGTCTTCAATGGATGAAGGAACTTTCAATATACTGATGTGTCACATCCCACTCCTGATTGTCACCATTGCCTGAACTTCATGAACGATTTACCTCTGGCTTTAAGTAGTTGGTTAATAAATGCAGGTTTGGAGCAGTTTTTCTCCCCACAACGAGGGTAAGGCATGGATTTTATCCCAGCATTCCCATGCCCATGTGTTATTCCCACTCAGGGAGCATGGGGTGCAGGATGCAATAATTCACATACCAGTGATGTAGATCCTTGGATACTAACCACAACAAGATATTTCAGGAACATGATAATGAGGACCTGTATGTAACATCATAATCTCAATGTATGTGCATCAATAAGGACATTGTATTCACTTGTAAAGATTTTGTGTAAGAGAAACCATTACCTATAACATTAACTATAACATATGCTTTACAGTAGTGTAGTCCTGTGTTTTCTGTTATTAGGGAAGGGGTTGATCTGTAGAGCTTTACCTGTGTGTTCGTTCCGTAGGATATCATTTATTGTAAATTGGTTTACAATGTTTTCTTCTTTGGTTTTGGCAGAGGCCAAGGGGACAAGAGTTGCGGTTGACCTACCAATGGGACTGATATTAAGGCAGTGGTCTGTGGGATTGACCTGTTGAATTGACCTAGAAACCTAGGACTTTGGGTTCTCATTTGCACTGGTGGAGTAACATTGAGCGACTGGTCTATACTGATTGTTCCACAGATTGTTCTCTGTTGGAGTTGATATTAGAGAAATGGCCTGTGCAGTTTTATGGGTGAGCTGTATTTTTTGTACTCATCTGTGGAGTTGATCCAGAGCGATTCGCCTGTGCAAGTTTTCCTACGTCAAGTGTCAGATGTTCAACTCACCTTCAGAGTGCAAAGCGATGCTAACAAAAAAACAAAAAAAGAATGACTTTCTATCTCAAATTTAAAATGTAACATTTGAGATCGCTGCTGGTGGTAGGTCTCTATGTCAGTACACATTGGGTGAGATTTGCAAATCTTTTGCACTCGGTTTGCATAAAGAAAGACAGAAACCTGTACAAAATGTTTTAGTTGGATTTACTTTCCAGCACAAATCTTGTTTTGTGCTGTAATAGTGCCTTAAAGTAACATAAAGCAGCGCAAAGTGATGTTTTGTGTTACTCTATGACAAGGGGGCATTCCATGGGTAGTATATGGCCGTTCCCATTAAACCACCCATGGTCTTTCATGCAAGACCCTATTTACTAACAATAGCGAGAGAGCAGGATAGTGCCATATCTCCGTAGTTGTGGTACTTTCCTACTTGTTCACTGTAAAACAACACAGCACAGCAACTTGGTTGCTGCACTGCGTTGTGTGACAGTCTTGTAAGTTCGGGCTAACTTCTAAAGTATCACAAACCTCATTGTGCTCTGTTTACTTACAATAAACCTTTTTTTCCCACCTTATTGGCCAGAGGTACGGATTATAGCAACCTATCCATTAGGCTGGATCATTCCTCAGTCTCTACAGTATGTCCACTGGTTCAGAGGTGTCAGGTCATAATAGTCTTTGGCATATGAGTATCCTCTTAGATGGTGTAAAACTGAATTATGGAATGTTTGGGTCACATCGACCTAAACCACGGCCTAAGCCCTGAGACACACAAGAAAGATTCATGATCCCTTTAGCGCTAGATCAGCCACAATGTATTCCATTGTAATTTCTCAAAGAAGCAGGATGTGTAGATGAGAAGCCTTCACAAGAATGAGAGTTTTATGTCCCTCAGTTGTAAACCATGAATGCAATATTAAAATGACACCAATAGCACCAAAACCAGGGCCAATGAGCAACCAAGCTCTGAGTCAGTGCCTAATTTAAGAAAGAATGTTGGTGCCTTAGGCCCTGCACAGAAGCCCACAGCCAGTCCTATCAAACATCAATGCACCAAAAATCAATGCTAAGTAGTCTTCAATCTACCTCATGCCACTTTAATCCACTCTCAGACACTCTGTGGCCCTTTATCTCACTCTTGCGTTCTCCCTTTGTGGTGGTTTTCCATATTTCTCTTCCTCCTTTTTTCCCCTTGTGTGTTTTCCCTCTTTTGTTCTCTGTCAATGTCAGGTGAAGAAAAGTGCCAGTGCCCAAACTGAAGTGCCAGTGGGTGCCACCGGCAACCACCAGCTCAAATTAAGCACTGTTTTGAGCACCACCCAACAGCATTTAGGAAATGCCTGCTACCTGCAGCACATTATTAATGTCCTTAAGAACTAATGCATTCTTGGAGAGTGGTGAAATGATACCACTGTAAGTTGACCACATGAACTGAAAACCACCACACGAGTAATACTATGATGATCTTTGACCAGACACCAGTCAACTTTGGTAATATAATTCAATCATCTGTGCATTTCATTTACACAGTATATGTATTTGTAGCTGTTAATGTCTGTTTTTTTCTACTAAAACAATTTTTGGACAGCACATTAATGACCAAGGAAAGTATTTTGATGCTAGATGTTCTTTGTTTTCATGATGGCTGCAGAATAGCACACATTTGTCCACATTTAGTAAGTAGATAAACCATGGGAAGGTAGAAATGTAATATGTAACTTCTCCATGTAATATGTGATAACTTTAATATGTATGCTTTACAGCGGAAATAACATGACAATTTTTAGACCTGTCAAACTTAGGGTGGTCTTCCCCCAAACATTTTGACTACTCCCCTCCTTTTTTGCTGAATTCATTTGTGTTGGCCTTAGGACTCTCTGTACTTAACCACTTCTAACCAGTGCCAAAGTGCCTGTGCTCCTTTCCTCAAACATGGTAAAATTGTCTCACACTTCTAAAAACTCTTGAAGTTTCTTCCATGTCAAAGCTGGCATGAGGTAGAAAAAAATGGCCCTCAGACCCACTCTTCAGCTCATTCCTGGACCTGCAGAAGGGCTCTCAGAGGACTACCCTGCTGTATGTGGCCTGCTGCTTGGCTCCTGCCCTATGCCCTCAGAGAACTGCTCTGCTGCTTGAGACCTGCACTTCTGCTTGAACCCAGGACTTCCAGAATAATTCCAAGTGCTAATTGGCTGATCAGAGCCTCGGGGAAAGAAAAAGCTCAAACCATCTTGATCCCCCACCGGGACCCAGCCTGAGTGAGTCCTGTCCCTCCCTCCAAGTGGTGCCTCTCCAGTCCTGGACCCTTGAAAGTAATGTGACCAGATATCCCAAATCTAAACTTTGAGACTTAGAAACATTTCCGCCGAACAGTTCTGCTCTGAGAACTAAGAGGAGACCGGGACCAACCTGCTTGTAGATCCGCCGGTCGGCCTGACTTCATGTTAGCCCCCGCAACATTTTTCTCCGCAGCTGAAAATCCTGTTCAGTGGCACTTCTCTGGAGCCTACCTGGCCTTCTGGAGCCCTCATCAGATACAGCCTGCAGCTTTATCCCACTGGAGGTCCTCGACTTCCAGACTAAGGGTCTGATTTAGATCTTGGCGGTAATGGTCCCACCATCACTTTCATGACGGATTCTCTGTCTGCTTACTAGGCGGCCTGCCCGCTGTATTTAGGAGCTGGCAGTTCGACAGACGAAAAATTGCCCAAGTCCCTGCGACTCTGTTAGAAGGCTTTGCACACATTGACGGCACAATATGATATAGTGGCTAGTGGGGGGACTACAGCCACTGTTCCCATCGAGCCAATTACGATGTGACTTCATCCCAAGGCAACTGTGGTGGAGTTACATCGATACCCCAGCTAGCATACTGGAAGGGAAATGAGATAAAAACCTGCCTTATTTACCTTTTCCACTTAGGTTTTCAACCGGACCCAACTGGACAAGTCCAATCCTTGCTGCTGCCACTGGTCCACGAAGGAAACATGACCCCATCATTCCCTGATTCAAAGGTAAGCACCCCATATGATTAGTAATCGTTGGTGGCCACCTAACATTAGCTCGGAACCAGTGCATTGAAGTACATGGTGTATCAATATTTCCAGAAATCAACTTGTGACAGGCATATTTCTGTAAAACATCGGGTCAGACACTGATGGAGACACACCTGTATCACACATAAATCGATGACATACACAATCTTTATTTTGCTGCAGGTATTCATTACCAAATAAATGCTTGTACTAAAATAAAATAAACATCACAATTTTAAACTATGTCCATGTGTGCACTTTGCAAAGGGTCCTGTAAGTGACAAGTTGTGCTTCCAGTTGTGAATGAGAGCCAGTACATATATCTCACTGTCACAACAATTCCATTCTAATGACACAATGAATTGTACTACAATACACAATGTGGACACACTGTGTGAAAGTTAGACTCCAGGCATCAGACGTACTACTATTCTCATGTACATTATATTGACAATGTAACTCGTATGTGACAGTGAACAATGTTTGGATGGTACCATTTCTCCAGGCTCTGTTGCCTTTCACTTGTCTCCTGCCTATAGTCCAGGCATGTCATTGTGTGTTTTCTGCATGTAAATGTTGCTTTGCGGTGGAATGGCAAAGGATAATGGTGTGTGTATATTGTGTGTTGTGTAGTGTGTTATGCAGGTGGACACATATGGCAAAAGTACATGGATTGTGTGTTTCCTGCATCCTTTTCACAGCCACTGCCATTGCTTCCTGCGTTGGGCTCCCTCCGTCACGAATCCGCTGCCACAGCAATGCCTGCTGAAATATAACATCTAAGTATCGTCAGCGGGAGCCTGCCAGCCTGACGGCGACAGAGTGCACTCTGTCAAGGTGGTTCAGCCACAATACATCTAAATAGGGCGGGCGGAACTCTGTTGGCTTGATGGAGTGCTTGGGTCTGCCACCGCGGCGGGATGGTGGTATTCCCATCAAGATCTAAATGAGGCCCTAAGTCCAAAAGTAGAAATCTTCACTGCAACTTTGTCCAGTAGCTCCCCGACGATGATGCCTCCTCCTCGGATACTGCCAGCTGCCTGCCCTACTGAACTTAATATATCCAGACATTTGTCTCCAAACGTTCTGCTAATCCGAAGGTAGGAGTAGACCAGGCTAAATCCACGCTGTGTATCCGAACCACGCTCCACCCTGGGCAGCCATAACTTTCGACTTTGCCCCTGTCCTGCATGACTAGATGTCTGCAGTTGGCGCTTTGATCTTTTGGGCACTAGATTTTACTAAAACCTCTTTAAAAAATGGATAACTCTGGTTCTACTGATTAGATTTTTTGTGTTTGGTGTCAAATAATTTATAAAATTTTACTCTATTTTTCGAAATTGCTGTACGATGTTTCTTGTGATGTGTTTTCACTTTATTACTGTTTGAGTCCTACATAAATACTTTACACACTGCCTCTAAGTTAAGCCTGATTGCTTTTGTGTGAAGCTACCAAACCAACAACCTAACCAGCAACCCAATTTCTCATAACCATATGTTCTTGCAACCATCGTAACCAAATTGCATTCATGGCTAAAGTAAACAAACATCGGTAAAGCCATTAGTTCAGGCCTTGATTGAGGGCAAGATTTAGAAGTCGGAGGCCGGGTTACTCTGTCACAACGGTGATTGATATCCCATCCAGCGAAATATAAATCCCATTATGTCCAATGGGATTTAGATTTCAGTGGAAGGGATATCCGTCACCATTGTGATGGAGTAACCCATTCCCCGTGATAACGGTGATGGATTTTCCGTCTGCCGAAATCTAAATCTCATAATGTCCAATAGGATTTAGATTTCGGCAGGTGGGTTATCCGTCACTGTCGTGATGGAGTAAATCTGTCCACTGAGTTCTAAATCCAGCCCTGTGTCTTTTATACAACAATAGTGAATGTATTGCAAATAAGGCTCCCAGTTTTCCGTTTTTACTGATTTGTACAGATAAATGCAGACAGAAAACAATAAGTTTCCTGTCTGTACTTATTTTTAAAAGAAGAAAAATACGAAAGTTGCAGTGTTACTATAAAGGAGAATACAATTGCTTCAAATCTGAAATTGCACTATATAGCCAAAAAACAACTTCATAGAATAATGCAAAGGAGGTGGAAAGCTGAAGTTGCACTATACTACTATCAGATGTCCACTCAAAGGACAGGTGCCAGTAGTTGTACTAAAGGACAGGTATGCTCTCAAAAATTATAGTTTTGGGGGAGAGTGAACCGAAGCTGTGCTAAAGAGTCTCATAAAGATAAATATTGAAGGAGGGCATGAGGGGTCATAGAATTCCGAGGATTGCAGCACTTTCTAAGTATCACAGCTCTTCCTGAGTGAACACTTAATGGTTCTTCTAGTTCAACTTTTTTCTTGCCTTCTGTTACTTTCAATCTTTCATTAATAATTCACAAGAATAGTGGTACACAACCGAACAGAATAGTGCTACTTGACTTAAAAATAAATTAATCTGGCCTTCTTGTACTTTTCAAACATAGATTTCGAAAGAGTGAGTTGTGCAACCTAGATATTTATCCTGTGTAAATGTTAAACCATACATGCACCATTCAAAAAATAGGCATGAGTGCACACAAAGTTGACATCTTGAGAAAATACATACAGCACTGCCCTGCATCTACCTCCAAGTGTCCTTCAGCCTCCGACAAGAGCTGGAAAGCTGAAGTGAGACTATGCAGCCTAAGAGAACAATGGAGATGGAATGATTGTTACACTGTGCTGCAAGCAGTTGTCCATAGAGGAGAACAAATGGGAACTTGAAAGCTGAAGTTGTTCTATACTACCAACAAAGGTTTTCACAAAAGTGTCAATGTAGATTGAAAACTTGCTGCACTCTACTTCCAACAAAGATTCTCACAGAAGAGTACTTTGGCGATGGAGAAGAAAAGCTGCAGCTGTGCTGTACTGGCAACAGAGGTCCTCAAAGAAGAGTGCAATGGTGATGGAAAGGTGCAGTGAGCTATACTAACAACAAAGATCCTCACAGAAGAGTACAATGTCGATGGAAAACTTGTTACACTCCACTCCCAATAGAAGTAGTAAAAGAAGAGTACAGTGGAGGTGGGGATGAAGATGGAAAGTTGCAGTTGCGCCATGCTATCGACAGAGGTCCTCACAGAAGAGTGCAATGGAAAAGGAAAGCTTTTTGTACTAAACAAGCAACTAATGTTCTCACAGAAGAATATAGTGGTAGCATAGCCCTTCCTGGGCGTATGCTTATACTTTGGAAGAGCGAGTACATTTTGAGAAAACACATACTGCACTGGTTTGAACCCAGGCCCACATTTTCCTCAAACAAGTACAATAATCCAGCATATTAACTTCTGTAAGGCCACATTTGAAATGGTCTGACTTCCGCCATCACACTTGTTCTTACTTTAAAGAATTAGGATGCGCACCCCAATGGAGAATGGCAACTCCACCACTATTCAAGGATGACACGAACGTCCTGGAATGTTTGCATTCGATTAGTACCCATAACTGCAACACTATTGTATCATAAAGATGTGCACGGGATGAAAACTGCTGCAGTTCCTACTATAGGCCCCTCTCAAGACTGATACAAAATCTTGAAACATCAGTCACAAAGCTGGGAGTGTGGACTCAACCCAGAAATGTGCATATTTGCTTTTACACTCTTGCTGCTCTAATGTCTTGTGCTTATTTTTCTAAAGGATAAATACATAAAACAAGCTGGTTGATAATGATGAGTCGACACTGCAATTTACATTAAATCCCATGCATATTATAGAAAAAGTTGTTGATACTCTACTATTTGCAGGGACTAAAGGCACTGTGAAGTACTAGTGGCTAAAAAGTTCTAATCTTGGGGAGCTATTTGTTTTAGGTTAGGTTGTGCAATAGCAAAATGTCATCACTCAAATTGAAGGCATCCAATAACTGAAGTGTTTTGCTCCATCGACCTATATATTCTGCTGTGGTGGGATGGACCAACATTTGAGTGACATTTGAACAGACCATTGGCAAAAGAGTATTGATTGGGACCATCTATATATGTATGCTTTTTTATGATATTTGTTGGGAAATATGAGTCTGGAAACACTGATAAAACTGTCTTTATGCCAGGCCTAAGAACAAAATGCACTGCCTTAATGCTACACAATTAAATAACTAAGGGGCATATTTATGAGCCCCCTAGCACCACCTTGAGCCACATTTTCTTCATTTTTTTACGTAAAGGTGGCGTTAAGGTGGCATTTCCCGGGGCCATATTTACAAAGTGGAGCAATGCAAGCACTGAGCCAGTTTATAACCCCTTCCGCCACAATATGCCTGCACCAGGCATAATGTATGCAAGGGGGCGTTCCCACATAGGGAGGTGCAGAAAAATGGTGCAGTGATACTTACTAGTTTTTACTGCACCATTTTTAGCGTCAATATTAACGCATGCCTAAGAAAGGTGTGAAGATAACGCTCCCTTTGAAAACAATGGGCTCACCTGTGCTTTGCTGCATTAGCGCCATAATTGATGGTGCTAATCCAGGAAAGCGCCACATTAGAGCCATAAATTATGATACTAATGTGGACAAGACCGCCATGGTGCACCGTATTGTAAATATGTTGTGAAGTTGTTAGCGGCATGTAATGGGGCGTTAGAAAAGAGGAGCATCATGAATGATGCGCCACTTTTGCCTAATATATGCCCCTAAATTGCAAAGAACATAGCTTCACCAGCGGTATCCTAGTACATATATACATACATATATGTTTATATATGGTGACTCTGAGTGCACCATCGGTTGCATCATCGGAAACTATTGCTCCATGTAGTCATGGAGTGACAGATGTCAACTATTTGACCCAGGCATATGATGCCAGGTTATTAACACCAGAGAAAACCACTATAAATAAATAGACTCAAGAATTCCGCTAGACACTATCTCCTGACAAAAACTCGGAAGATCACTTTAAACATGTTTCTGCATTGTCTAAAAAACCTGGGATTGGTATTTGCATAGCCTGATTGTGGCCTGCTGTTTGTTGTATGTTGTGGTGAGGGTTAAAAGATCATGGTAGTTTATGCATTATGGCACATATTTGTCAAATGTTTTGCATTGCCCTTGCTCCACACACGGGGACACAGGGTGATGCAAAACCTTGAATGAGATTTACCAAGACGAACAAGGCCACTTGCACGACCCTTCTTCCTTGTGTTACTTCCCAAGGCTCCACCCTATCTCAATATTACAAAACCCTTGCATGAAAATTCACCTGGCCCATAGTAGGGCTTATTATGTCTGCTACCTGTCTACTGCCACTGAATGTACCTTACTCTATCATGCCTGCTATGTTAGTCTCACTATACTTCAGTAAGCCAAACATACCTCTCCTCACAAATCACAACCCCCTTCTATGTAACCATTCCTGCATTCCTATTCTTTTTTCCTAACATATCTCCTGATCCCACTCCCATAAATCACAAATTCCCTTTCTGTGTAACCTCTTCCTGCAGTATCCAATTGCCTGAACGCACAATAATACTCTCACCTAAGCCACCTTGAAACAGGAAAATATGTTTCTGTTTCCTCCGAGCACAAGACTAACCCAAAAGTCAAAACATGTAAAACAATAATTAATAAGCACTGGATTAACCTCTAACTTTGGGCGAGGACATAGCATGCTGCCTGCCATGAAGCGATTACCTCGTAAACGGTGTTATGCGAAATGTAGTGACAATACAATACAAATACGACGAATTTTAAATGTAGCATGTCTTATTTTTAAAGAACAGTAGGTGGTGCTGCAGACAAAGTTTTCTAGGAACCTGACATGCTTTATTTTTAGTATACACGATGAGGGGAATTTAAAAAGGACAGGCAGAGGAGATTGTATTTGCCACCTGTACACGTTGTCCCAGTGCATGTTTTTCTGTATTATCCCTTTAATTTGAACGTAAAAGTTTGAAAAAGTTCCCATGTACTTTGTGATAATTATATACATTTTAGTATTTTGCCATAGTAATTCCTTGCTTATTTTTTATGCAGAGAAAAAATGTTCAGCCAAAATCAAAGCTTGCCAAAAAAGTGAACCTGGGAGAGAAGGTTCCTGCAGATCCACTCACTTTCAATAAAGTGGCAATGAAATTATTAATTTGGAATTGAATCAAAAACAATTGGGCATATTTAAGAAAAGTGGTGCTGTGCACAGTGCAGCGCCACTTTTCTTGCACACTTTAGCAGCCCCCCACCTCCACCATGTGTGCGTCATACTTAAAATACGGTGCACCATGGCGCACGGTAGGGGGCAATAGCATCAGTTTTTTAGGCTATTGATGTACTCTGCAGGAGTCGCGGCAAAATGTCGACACTACTCCTGCAGAGTGCATAGATGCCCATTGTATTCAATGGCATGCCCCCTTTTAAAACCTGCTCTGAGCAGGCGTTTAAAGTGCTGAAAAATAAGACAGAAGGAAATCTATTAGATTTCCTTGCTCCATTTTTTCGGCCCCCACTAATGGGGTTGCACCCCTTTTGCATTCATCATGCCTGGCGCAGGCATAATGTAGGGCAAAGGATTACAAAGTAGCACAATGCATGCATTGTGCCACTTTGTAAATATGGCGCAGTGTTTTTTGCCTTCTCACGACACATTAGCGTAAAAAATGACACTAATGTGGCATTCGAATGGTGCTTGGGGCTCCTAAATATGCCTCAATGTTCGACTGATACTAAACTCCTGAGAAGAAGCTCACAATCCATTCACAAAGATTTTGTTACGAATAACTGTGAATGACTTTTGTGGTACTCCTGCCGTGCTACTGAATTCCAGGAGTAAGTCAGGAACACGCATGAGTTACTCCTGGCTCTCATCTGTATTCAGTAGCAAGCAAGGAGTACTCCGAAGTAGGTCTGTCTCACTACTAAAGTCCAGGAGTAAATATGGTGTCCTCATAACTTACTCCTGGGGATTCAGTAGAAAAAAACTATATCCACACATAGGGTAGTGAAGAAACTGTTTCTACTGAGGTAAAATGCAGCGGAAATGTCCACCTACGTTCGGTATGATCAGGAAAGGTTTTGCGGTTTCTGGTGAAAGTGTAGCCTAGTGAAACAGTGGGCAAAAAAGTACAAGTCATGCAAGTTCGTGTTATGAACACCCCACAAACCCAGTGGTGGGGAAGCTCTGCACAGCACTGGAAACACAGAGTCAATAGGAAAGCAATTCCAGGCGGGGATGGAGGGGGGTAGCTCAAGGTATCCGTTGTTTATTGAAAAATGTAACCCACTGACAGAGAAGTGTAGGGGGAAATATTGGTTTGATCAAACTCCTACCAAATGGAAAGTTGCAGACAAAACGCAGGATTCGGGATCTTTTGAGGCGTCTGCACACTGACAACAGTCATGTCTGTTCCTATTTATTTACAATCTTGCTGCGGTAGGAAGTGATGACAGATGGAGAGCAGAAAAGGGGGAGGGTGGCAGGATCTGGAAGAAAAACAGCGGATCCAGCAACCAAGAACGGCATCTGAGAGATCTCCAAATCATGGCTTGTTCCAAGCGAGATGTATGAAAAGGATAAAAAGAGAAAGAAGAAGGAAAGGTAAAGAACAGGGAACAGAAAAAAGAGAATAGGAAACAGACATAGTTTTGGGGTCAAAACAAAGGCAATAGTAGAAAGAAATTTAGGCCCATATTTATACTTTTTTAGCACTGCATTTGCATCAATGTTTTACGCAAACAAGGTGCAAGCTTACAAAATATAGACCCTGATTTATAACTTTTGACGTAAACCTGCGTTAACGCAGGTTTGCGTCAAAATGTATACTGTCTGCCGGCCGTCATATTTAAGGAATGACGCTAGCCGACGGTAAGGCCCGATTAGCGGCAAAATAAATGACGCTAACCGGGTGGGGGAGGCATTGGGGAAACAGGAGGTTGTTCATCAAAGAATGGCGCTAGTCAGGTTAGAGTGAGAAAAATTACACTAACCTGACAAGTGTCATTTTTTGACGCACAACCCCCATGGACCCCCCTACCCAATGGCCATGCCTGGGGGATTTTTGTCCCCCGGGCATGGCCTTTGGGCATAGTGCCATGTACGGGGGCCCAAGTTAGGCCCCCCAAGGCACTTTTTTAAAAAAAATCGAAAAACTTACCTGGACTTACCTGGGGTGGGCCCCCCATCCTTAGGTGTCCTCCAGGTGTGGAGGGGGTGGGTGGGGGTGTCCCTGGGTGCAGGGGAGGGCACCTGTGGGCTGCCTCCTGCCCTGACCCAGGCGTTAAATAATGGTGCTAAACAGGCTTAGCGTTATTATTTAAGGACCTCCTCCTCCTGTGCGCATGCACGGGAGGATAAATAAGGCGCAAAGGCCTTAGAGTCATTTTTTGCCCGGGAATGCCTACCTTGCATCTCATTGAAAAAAAGGAAAAAAGGAAAAAAAGGACGTTAACTCCAATATTTTGACAATAGACGGGTCTAGTGTCAAAATATAAGTATGGAGTTAAGTTTGCGCTGGATTTGTGTCAAAACATTATTTTTTTTATTTTATTTTATTTTACTAGAGTCAAAAACTATTTCTATTTAAATCATGACACCATATAATGGTTAAAAATGTGATATTATGGATTTTCGTTTTTGAGAGAGAAAAAAACACGCCAAGTAAACAGGCAAAGTAACAATAATGTCTCAATATTGTATTGGTTGTAATCTAACTATGTAAATCAACGCACTTACATCAAACATATACAAGTTTGCTTTTATTCAAATTAAATAAAACAAGCAGGGTTGTACATTTTTGGTAATCCATTCTCAGTAACCAGAATGTAACACTTACACCATGTTCTGGGTGCGCTCTTTTTTCTGTCGTTTTTTGTTCGTTCTTGACATTACAACATTATTTTACAATATAACCTTTGAGCTGCAACCCTAAATGGTTGACAAGTTCCTTAGTGTGTGCAATAAATCCTATGCCATGCTCCTATTTTAATTGGCACAGGTTGACTTGCTGCTCTCATGAATAATCGGTTATTAAACAGGCTGATCTGAACCCCTGTGAAAGTTCAACTCATCCACTTCAAGTCCTCACTAAAGTTTGCTGGTAGCAGTAGTTTCTTGCAAGGGTTGGGTCTTGTACAAGTTTTTGATAGCCACAAAATACTCCATTCTTTAGTGACCAGCAATCTCTGCATCCGCCTCCTAATATTCCAAATGTGGTAGTCCAATAGCCTTTCTACTGATAGTACTAGTAGACGTGTTCTTAGATAGGCAACACAGAAAAAACTGATTTCTCACTGACCAGCTTCAAGCTTTCAGGTCACAGACCACTACCGCAATAGAATGTGGACACTTTGATCCAGATTTATTAAGGGCTTGCATTGACCTTGTGCCACGCACGGCAATGCAAGGCAACACATGCCCTTACATTAGATTTACTATGCCATACAGAGCCACCTTGCATGACTCTGCGTGGCATAGTAAATCAGGAGTAACGCAAGCAACGGCAAGTCATTGCCCTGCATCACTGGGGCTTTGGAAGGTGTTCTATGGATGGAATATGGGTGTTTCCATGCATCCACCCATTATTTTTTGCCCCATTCCCATATTTATTAAGACTACTAAACCTAGCAATGCGTCAAAATGCTACGCCTTCCCAGGTGAGACGTATCAAGGATAAATATGTTTATTTCTCCTCGTTATTTCCTCTTTCTATGTGTGCAGTATTCTGCAGATCTACTGACACTTGCAGGCAACAATCCCCACAATTGTGCCCACTCGTGCATTCTTCAGCAAACGTAGAAAGAGGATAATGTCTCTAGGGATTGTATTTGTGCAGGAAGTAATGCCTTCCTGCACAAAAACAATTCTGGCTGTAACACAGGCACCTTTGCACTATGGCGCAAGGGTGTCTGATTTGGCACTTTCTAGCCACAAGCATGCCAGTACACAGAAATACCATAATTATATTACTAATTATGACACATTCCTGCTTTCTCTACTTGACACAGCGCTACAAATTGCCTTGCCGCATTGCACTGCATCAAATATTAGTAATATTTCTGGGCCTTTGAATCCAGCACAGGTGGGAATGGCGGGCTTTGCATTGCGAATCAAGAAGGGCAACTGATTCATGGCTGGTTAGCATATTCTTGTCTGCTTTCTGACCACCTAGCAAGTCTGTCAGGAAGCAGGTGTGGTCTTTAAATACTTTGCCTGAAAAAAATACTGTACTTGTTCTTACTGTTACGTCTTAGTAATCATTGATCTCCAGGGAATACCAACTTCCTGGGTGATGGTCATCTTGGAAAAGTACTTCCAAGTTGCAAATCTCTTCCCGTATCACGACTTAGGAGAGGTCCACTTTCTGACTTGTAATGGCTGTGATGTGGAGATGCATGGTACCAGATGATGCTGCCTGCAAGCTGTGAACCCCACTTAATTTATCAAGTTTGGGATCCAATGGAGAGCACCTACAATGAGGCCTCTGGGGAATCACAGGAACTCTCTTTGCCCTGACACTCTCTCTTTCTAAGGGCACTCTTTGGTCACTTCAAATACAAAACATCAAGAAGCTCAAATCAAACACCATTTGTCAGTGACTTTTTTTATAAATGTCAATTACTCAGTTCATCGTAACACTGAGGAGTTGAAATCAGCACATTTGCATTCTTTAACCTACAGTATCACTGGCATGAAAAAATTATTACGAAAGCACAATTGTTCGAAAATTTAAACCTTAGCTTCATGTAAAGCCTCATTTTATTTTGGGAAAACCTGCAATCAAATATGGTAAGATTCTTATCAAAATTCCCTGTCCATTTTCACTTGTTGATTTCTATATGACACTTGCAAGTTTCAGCTCGTGAATAGTGTGAGCATATGGGATTTCTTGGTACTTAATGTATCCAGTTGATACCGTTCAAGAATATCTGGCCTTAGACTGGTCTTCCTTATACCCAAAAATCTACACAATACACACATGAACTGTTTCTGAAATGTTAGGCTTAATTTGAACTGTATATTTCTACCCTCGTTAAAACAATTCAAGTTTTATATTTCTGAGAGGAATACATTTTCTTTTAATTTTTTTCTATTTTAGTGTGAATTTTCTTCATTGAATGTAACCAAGTACCCTCAATCTACATACTCCTTGAAATAAACGTGCTTCTCACGCATTAAATGATTACAGGTAGAAAACTGTTCCTGTGAAAATGTGGGTGCCCAATTTATATACTTGACTGTGGATTTCTGCATTGCACTTTTTTTGAAAAAAACTTTTTAAGTAGTCTTTGTTATATAACATCCAATAAAAGATAACTTGGAGTGCATTTCCTACCAAAAACGTTTTTCCCTTCTCCAAATTGGCTTCCAACAGAACCTTTTTTAGGGTCGAGCCTGCGTTGCATGCGCTCGTGCATGCGTATCACAGCGAGACGCTTTAGTTATTAGAAAAGGGCTCGGAGCCCTGTCGACATCACGTCAGTGTTTTTCATTGGTTTGTGGGCTTGCCTATTAAAATCCGCTTGCTTTCATTAGTCAAAGGCATGCACATGTCATGCCTTTTCCGGTGGCTAGCCCTCCTCGAGCACATCGACCAAGTACAGAAACATGCGAGGCTCGCTGTTTTCTGTCCGGCTCGTGGACTACTTTTTCTCTATTTTACTAGCACGACTTCGCTTGGCAGAAGTTGAGCACTTTACACAGTTAATTGCACTTTTTCGGGTTACGTACATAAATGCACTTTTGCCGATAGGTGAAAAGTCGGGTTAGGAGTTTACAATGCTATCAGCTCTAACATGAGCAAACACGAGACCCGTTGCATTGCAAATGCTTGTTTCTTTTGTGGCCTCTTTGAAAATTGCTTTTGCTCTTTACTGTTTTAATACCGTGTGTACTTCTAAACTCTACTCAGCACTGCTTCTTCCTGAGTATCCACACGTTTGCTAGACCACTTCATCTTGTGTGCCCAATTTTTTAAGTATTCTGTTGATCTGCATTTAAACATGTAAATAAAATTATAGCTACATTCTTGTAAAAGTCCTATTACCACTGCAAAGGAAGCAAAGCTCTTTTATTTTGTAAGTATCGACCGGACCATTCCAAATAATATTTAACCTCTTAGCTGCTGGGTCTTCCCCCCCAAGCCCTCTCTTCAACTAATGCTGTGCCGTTTTTGGGCTATTTGGGGTAGTTCGCGCTTAGGGTTCCATAATGTTTTCCACTTAAGGTATCCACGTCAAATACAGATCCTTTTTTATCAACATCCTGAGTATTCTAGGTTTTGTGGATTTCCCTGGGGGGGGCCGTGAAAATAGGGAAAATATAGCAACATTTTGAGTTTTTTTAGAAAAATAAGGAAAAAGGACTCCAGATAAAATTATCATTTTTTTTCCCCTACAAATGGCATCCACAAATGGTTTGCTGTAGTAAAGTCACCATCGTTCCAGCTTTTGGGGACATGCAGAGCTGAATCCAAAAACCTAACTTTGTACCATAGTTTTTGCATTTTTCTTAGAGGTAGCCTATTTACCCTATCTTTTGTGCTATCAGACCACTTCCAGTTTGTGGTAGAAACCGCTGTGTAACCCATGGGTGATTGTAAGAAAATGGGTGTACTATATAACAAGGTTGGGGCCTTGTCATGCAGTACACTCACATTTATCTCCTTGGGTCGAGTCAGAGTTATTTGCCCAAATGACAGCTCAACGTTTTGGTAGCTATGGCACAGAGCAGAAAGGCTTAGTCAGGAACAATGTGTAAAGCATTTTACAGCATCAAACAACGAAACAAGAAAGTCACCAAACAATAAAAAGTCACAACAATAATTTATATACAAATAGAGCATATCATTATGAATTTTTTGAATCCCTGATGACTGAAATCCACCAGAGAGTTCCAGAGATGTGCATTTTTAAAACATTTAAAAACTTTAACATCAAGCACAAATAAGCATAGGCAAGTCAAAACTTTGCAAACTTTTGAAAACTTTGTAAAAATTTGACACACTAATTCTGCGGCTCCAACACAGGTTGGGAGAAAAATTCTGAGAGGACAGCGGTTTAGGAGTCTGAAAATGAAACTTTGGACAGTTACCTGGCCACCAGAGCCTCTTTGAATCGAGTTCCAAACTTCACAGGACAACCTCAATCAACAACCATAGAGTGTTCCTGATGCTGAAGGATGTAGGCTTAAGGATGCTCAATGGATGCTCCAGATGCTGCACAGTCCACGGGGATGAAGTCCAGTTGAGTTCTCGGTCCACAGGTGAGTTGTGGTGACTCCATCCACGGATCTCGGAGTCCCACAAAGTCCTCTATGCATGGGTCAAAGGGCTGCCGATACAAACTTTTTGTTCCTGCAGCACAGCAGTTCCAGTGCAAGCCTTTGGTGGGGGCTAGTTCCCTTAGTGTGGACGAATCTGGCCACATCCAACACCCAGGGGTCTAACAGACTTGGGTGCATCTTTTGGCTATTCCCAAATTGTCCATCTAACTGCCAGGCATCTTGTAGTGAAAAAACAGCTGCAGTGGCTACCAGGAAAGCAGTTTGGGTTCTTCCATCTTTAATGTCCCTAATGGCATTGTGGGGGGCCAGTCAACTGACCTTTGGAGTCTCTGCTTCAGGTTGGGGCAGGGAATCAACTTTTCCCTGAGCCAGACACGCAGAACAGGGACCAAGCTCCACTAGCCAAAAGTGCAGCGTGAGCAGTCACTCAGGTATCAAAGCCTGTCTTTGTGCATTTCCAACAGGTGCAGTGGTGTCTTCTTCTCATTCTTGGTCCAAATCCAGCAGATACTGAAGTCTCAGGTGCCATGGGTGCCCATTATAGGCCAGTAAAGTGCCCCCGAGGGGACAAAGCAGTCATTAGCCATGGGTTAGTAGGTCCCCTCCTAGCTAGTAACTCAGTTCCGGTGATGTGTGGCATCTGGCTATCCGAGAGTGCATCTTGCATGCCACAACCAACTTGGCAGAAGTCTTCCTCGAGTGTGAGGACCTCGGTAGACAAATCCTGAGGGTGTGGCTACCATGGGTAGCATTCCCATGGGAAACTGGTTTTGAAACCAGTGTTCCCTCCCTTGGCCCTGGCTCTACCCTGTCTGGAGGAAACAAAGGGCTTCCTGTGCAGGAGTGTTCTCACAGCAGCCCCTCAAAGGGGCATCACCCTCTGATGCTTGCATTTTGGGCTAACACCTTTTTCAGCCTATCCTGCGGGTGGGGAGGTCATACCCCCAATGTGGCAACAGCCTTTGTTCTCTGCCTGGGAGTCTATCACACATCTCCCCTGATGGGCAGACACCTTTCTTGGTCTCTGTGCCTCTGTAAAGTCACTTGACTAGCTGGTTCAAAGTATAGCAACTTTCATAAAAGAAAGTTTTGACTGCACCATTTACTCTCATGTGATGCCCCCTTTAATTTGATACCTTAGGTGAAGGGGTTAGGTGCCCTCTGTTTGACGCATTGGAGTGCCAACCATTAACACACAATTACCTTATAAGGCTACTTAACGGTTCTCAGCAAACACCGTCACTTTAGGGCTTTGCTCTACAGACATATCTGAAAATATATGTCTGTCTTAACAATATACAGCTCCTTACCATAGGGCTCCATAGGTCTGCCTTAGAGACTTACATCTATAGTTAAGGGACTAGTGGACTTTGACATTAGTGGTAATGGCAAAGTCATGTGTGCAGTGCATGAACAGCCTCTTCAGTCTGTAATGGCAGCTAAAAGTTGTGTTTTCACTTCTTCCCACACAGAATGGAACAACCAGTGCTGCAGCTCTTGTGTGGACAGCCATCCTTACAAGCCCTTGGTACCTGCGTAACTTATACTAGGGACTTATATGTAAGTCAGCGTATGCCAATTTGGAGATAGCCAATTCAACATAACACTTTAGGAGGGGAAAGAACACTGGCACTGGTGTCTGGACCGTAGGCCTCAGAACACTCTCAAAGTCGAAAACCAACAGCTAGCAGTCCAAATATGGGGTAAAACATTGGGGGAACCCTGCAAAAAGCCTTTTTTTACAGTGATCCAGAAAAACTACAGATTTCTGAAAAGTAGACAAAAATTCTTAATTCAGCAAGGGTTAATATGTGTAGATCCTGCAAGGTTTTCTAAAGGAAAATAAAGGCGGAAATAAAGAAATATTGAAAACGATTAGGAAAAATTGCCATTTGTGACTATTTCATTTGTAACTTTTTGTCATGATGGCTGAGTTACAAAAGCAATATACCATTATGCCCGCTATACCCTTCTGGCTGCGGGATATATAGGGGCATATTTATAGTCCCCTAGCGCCACCTTGTGCCACATTAGCGTCATTATTTTTTACGTTAATGTGGCCCAACGAGGCCGAAATCGTCGCGCTGTGTTTACATAGTGGCACAATGCATGCAGTGCGCCACACTGCAACCCTTTGCGCTACATTGTGCCTGTGCCAGGCAAAATGTATGCAGAGGGGGCGTTCCCCCGTTAGGGGAGCCAAAAAAATGGCGTAATGAAATCTATGAGATTTCCTTGCGCCATTTTTTACAGCACTTTTAACGTCTACTCAGAGCAGGCGTTAAAAGGGGGCTTCCTTTATTTTTAATGGGCCCCTATGTACTCTGCAGGAGTAGCGCCAATATGTTTGCGCTATTCCTGCACAGTACATCTATTGCGTCATGAAAAATGACGCTATTGCCCCCTACCCTGCGCCACAGTGCGACATATTTTAAATTCGGCGCACCCATGGTGGTGGTAGGGGGGTGCTAAGGGGCACAGGGAAAGTGACGCTGCACTCGGTGCAGCGCCACTTTCCATAAATCTGCCCCATAGGGTTTATAGGCTGTCCATTGACTGCTGAGTATAGACCAGTTCATATAGCGAAATAGGCAGGGTGAAAAATGCGCATCAAGGAAACTTACGTAGTTCTGAAATTGGCACCAGATATCGAGTCTAGGAACAGTGGTTATTTCTATATCTCTGAATTTGTGGGTACCTGTACTAGTGTATGATTTGGAAGGTATTTTCCAAAATGTCATCTTTCTCATACACTGGCTTACATTTGAAAGGCAAAAATGCAGGGAAATCCAATTGATAATAACAAATGTTCTACTATTTTATGCTCCTAGCCATCTCCCGATAATAATGGTACCTCAGTTGTGTGGGTAGACCTAGTGCCCGCAGCAGAAAACGGCCCAAATTCAACATGGACGCATCACATGTTTCCACCGAGAACTGACCCTTTTTTTCCAAGGTGGATAGCTCTAGATTTTGGACCCGAGCTCAGCCGCATGTAGGGAAGCCTAGCAAAACTGTAAATTTTTTAAAACTATACACCTAGGGGTATTCAGGGTGAGTTGACTTGCATGGCTCTCACCATGTTTTTTGTACCCAGCATCCCTTGCAAATCTCAAACTTTGACTAAAAGAACACCTTTTCCCACATTTCTGTGTTGGAAAGTTCTGGAATCTGCGGGGAGCATTTAACTTCCATCCACCCGGCCTTCACCTTAGTCTCCCAATAAAAATGGTGCCTCGCTTGTGTGGGTAAACCTAGTTAGACCTTGTACACGCAACAGGACACAGCCCAAAGTGCAACATGGACGCAGCACTTTTTTCCATGAAAAACTGACCCCTTTATCCAATATTGGTAGCTCTAGATTTTGGACCCCAGCTCTGCCGCACGTAGAGAAACCTAGCCAACCTGTACATTTTGAAAACTGGACACCTAGGGGTATCCAGGGTTGGCTGGTGTGTGATTCTCACCATGTTTTTGTACCCAAAATCCCTGGGAAACCTCAAACTTTGACTAAAAAAAGAAATTGTCCTTGCGTCGCTGTGATGGGAAGTTCTGGAATCTGCTGGGAGCAACAAACCTCCATCCACCAGGCATTTCCTCCAGTCTCACTTGTGGCTGTAGACCTAGTTAGATCTAGTGCCTGTGACAGGAAGCAGCCCAAAACGTAACATGGACACAGCACAGTTTTCCACAAAAAACTGACCCTTTTTTTACAATGTGGATAGTTCTAGATTTTGGACCCTAGCTAAGCCCGAACTTAGGGAATCCTAGACAATTCTTGCCATTTTGAAAATTTGACAAATAGGGAATCCAGGGTTTGATGACTTACATGGCTCTCACTTCATTTTTTACTCGGAATCCCTTTCAAACCTCAAACTTTGACTAAAAAACACATTTTCCTTGCATTTCTGTGATGGAAAGTTCTGGAATCTGTGGGGAGACACAAGCTTCCTTCCACATGGCATTCCTCCAAGTCTCCCAATAAAAATGTTATGTCACTTGTGTGGGTAGACCTAATGCTTGCAACAGCATATGGCCCACAATGCAACACGGATGCAACACATTTTGCCACTGAAAACTGATCCTTTTTTTCAAATGTGGTTAGCTCTAGATTTTGGACCATATCTTAACTGGCACCTAAGGAAACCTACCAAATCGGCACATCCTTGAAAACGACTGACTCTGGGGAGTCTAGGGTGGGGTGACTTGCATGGCTCTCACAAAGTTTTCTTACCCAGAATCCCCTGCAAAGCTCAAACTTTGCCTAAAAACACATTTTCCTTACATGTCTGTGAGAAAAAATCCTGTAATCTGTAGGCTGCCACAAATTCCCTACCCACCAGTGTTCTTCCATGTCTCCAAAAAACCGGTGCTTCACTTGTGTGGGTGGGCCAAGTACTCGTGACAGGGAAGGGCCCAAAACATATTGTGGAGACATCAAAATTATCTATCACAAAACAACCTGGTTTTCCAAGGGAGGCACCTTTGTTTTTGGTCCTGGGCTCGTTGGCCATCTAGTGAAACCTACCAAACCCAGATATTTCTAAAAACTAGACACCCAGGGAGTCCACGGAGTTGTGTGGATCCCTCAATGTTTTTTTACCCAGAATACCCTGGAAACCTCAAAGTTAGCGAAAAAGTCAGGTTTTCCACATATTTCTGTGTAGAAATGTTGTCGGATCACCGGACCAGCACAAATTTCCTACCACTCAGCATTCCCCCAGGATGGTAGGTGTACTAATTAGTCCGGGGGTTGGCATCCTTGTAGAAAGAACTACCAAACCCAGTCATTTCTGAAAAATAGACTTCAAGGGGTGGTCAGGTGTCACTTGTATGGATCCCTCAAAGTATTTTTACCCAGAATGCCCCGCAAACGTGAAACATTGAATAAAACCACTATTTTTATTTGCAATTCTGTGACGTAAACCACAGGAATATTCAGGCATCTACAAACTTCCTACCTCTGAACGCTCCTCCACTTATCCCGATTAAAACGCTACCCCACTTCTGTGCCTGGACCTAGTGCCCGTGACAGGAATGGACCACACATGGGTCAACGGTAATCCTTGCATGAACCACACAGGAATAAAAAAAAATTAACCACCACAAGGGGTCGGCCCGTGCACAGAAGGACCGACCCCCTGTCAAATTTGCTGCTTTATTTTTAAAGAAACATCCATAATATTTACCTCTGTGGGGGGATGTGCCCCTTTGGGGAAAACCAATACTTTTTTAAAAAAATCAGTCCCCACGGAGGTGCGTCCCACTTTTATGAGGGCTGACCCCCCCAGATAAAATTCCTGGTGTGCAGTGGGGTTTTCTGGCCAGTAAACCCTTTCAGAAAGGCCTTGTTTGAAAGGGAAAACTCTACCCTTTCAAAGGAGGCACCCCTTAATGCTGGGGAGGACTTTTTTAGCCATTTTTCCCCATTCGAGTCGAGTGCAGCCTAACCTGCTGCTTCTCAGCTCCAATGGAGAAAACTGTAACATCAGCGCGCTCGTGGCTCATAATGGGCCAGATGCATTAAACCTATTTTACGGGTGCAAATGCTTCAATTTACAAAATAGGTTGAAGTGCAACTTCAAAATAGGGATTTCCTATGTACAAATAAGCTTTTACTGAATCTTAAAAATGTATTAGGATCACATGCAACTGCAAAATAGGTTTTTCCTATGTACAAATAACTTTTATCAACTACTAAAAAGGGATTGCGAATGGATACCGAATCGCTATTGGGAAGGCACATGTTGTAGACATTCCTTCCAAAATGCGAATTGGTACTATATGGTTTACAAATTACATTTCTGTCACAAACCACCGAAAAGTTACTAGTTCCCAAGTTGGGGTGTTAAGTCATTTACAAAAGGAAAAAGCTTGTCTTTAGACCCCGGCTCCTCTTTGAATTTTGAAAAACGTTTCTGGGAGACTATGCTAATGGACCAGGGGACCACTGCCAACTCTCAGTGAGAAATTACACTTTTTTTTAAAGCCGCTGCATTTCCTTAAAAAAGGGAGCAATTGTTTTTATTTTTTTTAAAACAATCATGGACATGCTGATCTGCTAACACTTGCAGGCCACCATCCCCGTGATTGTAAATTGTACTGAGTCATAATTTGTGACCCACCTGAAGAATATTAAGTAAATCAGATTGTGACTCAGTCTAATTTAGAACTTTAAAACTGACCTAGGTTGGTTTGCAAAATTCCTTCCTGGCTGCAAAAACTCTGGTCACAAAATGCAATAGTACATATGGACCCTATTAACTTTGTTTTATATTTTGTTGGCTTTACCAGACAAAGCAACTCACTACTTAACTGCATCAATCAATCAATTTTTGTAGAGCGCAACTACTCAAGGGTCTCAAGGCACGGTGGGGGGGGGGAGGTGCGGAAAGAGCCTCATCTGAAGAGCCACATCTTGAGGTTATTCCTGAAGATGGTGAGCGATGGGCTTTATCTGAGATGCAGGGGTAGTTTGTTCTAGCTCTTTGCTGAGAGGTAAGGTGAAGGACCTTTCTCCGGGGTGGTCGTATGCATGGGATGGTGGCCAGTGCTTGCCGGGTCGAGCGGAGGGGTCTGGGGGGGTTGTGAATCTATATAAAATTATGAGGCCCAGCAGCTACCAGTAGACAACAAACACTCCCATCATGCATTTCCTGAAAGCTCTTCAAATACGTGCACACACTCCCTACAATCAAGTCTAGAGACAAATTATTGTGGGCGCTGGTGCCCCAGCACAGAGCAGATCACCTGTTTTAAGCGCCTACAGTGCGTAATGTCAATTAATTTAACCCAAATGTTCTCGAAGTTAGTGCATTATTTTAGACAGCACAGCTCAAAAACAGAAAGAGGAAAATCTTGCTCACTCTTTCAGAGCTGTGTTCCCTGAAACTGAGGCTCTAAATTTAGACAATTTTATTAATTCACTTTACACACTACAGGCGCATATAAATAGGCGTCCAGATCTGCACGGAGCCAGAGCAACTCATCATGATATGACTCTAGGTTTTGAGATTAAGAAGATAGAACTTTTCATGAAACCAGAAATGCAAATATCTAAATGTGCGCTTAGTATACTGGTAAAACAGTCTATGTATGTATGTATGTTGTCATTGTGTAGCTGAATCCTGAAAACATTCCTTTGAACGGTGGTACCGGGAAATCACATAAATTACTAACAAAAATAACATATATGTGCACATTGTCTTATCATTCCTGCAAGAATGATAAAAAAAATGTCAATAAGAGACTGTACTGTGGCATTAAAACCAAGGGAGTAGCCAGAAAATTAAAATACCCCCCACTGTGAAGCAAAGCTCTTATGGCACCAAGCAAGTGAAGCAAGACATTGAGACCCTCCCCAGAAGAGTTTGCTTCTAATTTCCATCTAAAAATCTACTGATTCATCTTTTCAACCCTCCATTCACCCGCTGCTAATCACCATTTTACCCTTACATTCTGTCATCCATTCAGTCTTTTATTCAACATTCAGTCTGTCACCATTCCGCCCATCCATATCCAAAACTGGCCATCTATCTTCAAACCTATCCATCAAACATACCCATCCTTTCACAATCATCCATCCTTTCATTTACTCATTCCTCTTTCTTACATTTTTCTGTCCATTCATCCTTTCAGTTATCCATTCATCCTTTTGCTCATTCATCCACATTTCACTCATTTATCCATCCTTCCATTCCATACATCCATCCATCCTCCCTTTTCACTCATTCATGCATCATTTCACTCAGCCATCTATCCATCCATCCATTCATACATTTATTTTTTTATCTGAGCCATCCATCCTTTCACTCACTCATCGATCCAACCTTTCTCTCACTTGGCCATCAATTCACCCTTTCACTCCTCCATCCGTCCACCCTTTCATCTAGCCATTTGTCTATCGTACGCACGCTCACTCATACATCCATTCTTTCACTCACCCATCCTTACATCCATCCTTTTACTCATCCATCCTTCCTTCCATCCATCCATCCATCCTTTCACTCAGTCCACCCATCCATTCACTCATCATTCCATCCATTTACCCTTTCACACATTGACCCATCCTTTCACTCCCTCATCCATCCATCCTCTCATCATCAATCCATCTACCCTTTCACTCATTCATCTACCCATCCTTTCACTCACTCATCGATCAATCCAATCTTCCTTTACCTTATCAATCCTTTCATCCATCCTTTCACTAATTCATCAATGCATCTATCCGACCACCTTTTAACTTACCCATCCATCCACCATTCACTCCCATCATTCATCCTTTTATCGTTTAAGTCATCTATTCATCCTTTCACTCATGCATCCATCTATCCTTTCACTCATCCACCCATCCACCCTTTCATCCAGTCATCTATCTACCCTCCCTTTCACTTATTTATCCATTCTTTCATCCTTTCCCCATCTATCAATCCACATTTCAACCTGTCCGTTCATCCAGATTTTCACTCGCCCATCCATCCACCATCCAGTTACCCTTTCACTCATCCATCCTTTCACTTACTCACCCATCTATCCTTTCATCACCCATCCACCCTTCCACACACCCATCCATCCATATTTCCTCCCTTTCACTCATCCAACTCTAAATCTATACTTTGACTCATTCATCCACACATCTATCCATCCACCTCTCCACTCACCCAACCATCATCCATCCATCAATCCAATCACTCACCTTCCACCCCTTTTGAGTTAATTGTGAGCCTTTGATGCCGAGAAGCAGAGAGAAAGGCCCATTTGAAAACCCTACCCTCGCTGAAGTAGCTAAAGGGGATGAGGGGTGGGGGGTTGACGACGCCCCTAATTAAGACTTTGCATACTCACAAAACACTTTCATGGGCAAGTGTACCAGACAGAGTAAAACACGATGCCACAAAGCAAACAAAAACGCACAGCATGACTTAAAGTAATGTAAGTGCAAAAAAGGATCTCACATGCCACAAAAATCCAAACAAGAAAGCATTTTTTGTGCCTTTCAAGGACGTTTGACGTGAAAAAGAAAAAGTATGGCAAATGTCAACATGCTGGCTACTTCAAACGCCAAATCACAGTGTTGTAATAGAAACACCTAATGCGACTGCGCTACAAAGAAAAGTCAGTAGGAACAAAGAAGAGCAATTTTCACACTCGAAATGTATGCATACATGTAGATGACAAACTAAGAAATGGCAAAGGAGGACTGAATCAGGGGCGGCTTGTTCGCAATGGCGGAGGAGCGTCTCCCACTTGGCTGAGCCAGCAGCAGAAAAATAAAACGATAGGGAGTAGGGAGTGGAGGGCTGAGCCACAGAGGGTGTGAGGGCGGAGGAGGAGAGAGTGCACCTAAGTGACCATGTGTTTTCGGCCGGCTGTCTTAGGCACACAAATCATCTTGCTGCGCAGCCATATGCCAAAGTGAAAGGGTAGGAATGCACCGTATTTATACAAAATGATGCAATGCTGCCCTTTCCCCCTGCGCTAGTGCCGTTATGGCAACCTAGCGCCGATCACAGGCATCCTTGCACCATGGTCCAAGGGTACCTCCGATGCATGCAGAATTGTTTTTCTGTACCTTCCTGCACAAAAACAAGCCAGAGAGGCATATTCCTTCTCTGCAGAATGCAGCACACACGGAGAGAGGAAAAATGATAAAAAATAAAGATATTTCTCCTTGATACACCTCACCTCAGGAGGCGTAAGGTTTTGACTCTTCACCAGTTTCACGTGAGTTTGTAAATCCACTAAAAACCAATGGAAAGCCTCTTTAGGGAAGAGTAAGGCAACGCAGTGACTTGCGCTGCCTTGCCTTACTCTACATCTATGAGGCCATGTAAAGCCACGCAAAGTGGCTTTGCATGGCCTCATAGATATAATTATGTAGTCTGCACAACCGGAATGTCAAAAAAGTGTGAAGTCTCAAAATGAGCAATTGTAGTGCTGAAAAGTAGCTTTTTGAGTGACATAAATGTCAGAAAGATATAGATATGGGAGATGTGCTTCACAGAAGAACCTTTATTTCCAGTGAAAGAAGATAGTCTAAACAGGAACACAAGAAAGACAGTGCTCAGACCCTCTGCCCTCTTCTGACTGACTCACTTATACTGACTCCACCTTCCACCAAAGCCCATCCCAACTCTCAGCCAACAACACAGCTTCATCTCAGACTCATACCTACATTTCACTATCACAGACATTACCAATGTTCCATCATTTACCATGCTACACACATTCCTGCTTTTAAGCACAATATCAACCAAAGAAAATGTACTCCAAAATAACACTATAAAGCATGTCAATGCATTTTACCCTCTACCTTAAGCTACTCAGTGAACAAGATTCTTAAATGTAACAAGAACTCACTTTACCTGAGTCCCTAAGTTATTCCGCTTCACATCTCCCCCTTACTTGAACACTAAGGGTCAGATTTAAGAGACCCTATCGCCTCCTTGCTCCACTAGTGTATTTTTTTTATGCTAATGTGGCCCAATGAGGCCCAAATCGCTGCACCAAATTTACAAAGTGGCACAATGCATGAATTGCACCACTTTGTAACCCTTTGCGCTACATTATGCCTGCGTCAGGCATAATGTATGCAAAGGGGGCGTTCCCCCGTTTGGTGGGCCAAAACAATGGCACAAAGACATCTAAGAGATTTATTTCCATCATTTTTTCTGCACTGTTAATGACTGCTCAGAGCAGGCGTTAAAAGGAGGCACACCATTGTTTACAATGGGCATCAAAGGGTTTTGCAGGATTAGCATCAAAATTGTTGACGCTAATCCTGCAAAGCTCCAAACTAGCATCAAACATTTTGACGCTAGTTCCCTAACTACCACCATGGTGCGCCATATCTTAGACACAGTACACACATGGTGGCATTAGGGGGGCACTAAGGGGAGCAATAAAAGTGGCGCTGTCCAGGGTGTAGCGACACTTTTTAAAGATCTGGCCCTTAGATCCTTTTGTATATAGCCACACACAACTCCATATTCTCTTTGCAAACCTCACCTTTTCTGACACCAAAAACATTACTCTCAACATTATCCATCATCTAATTGCCAGAAAAAAATCTCAGCACAACAATACTGTACTCAAAGTAGGCTCAACACCTGTCTCAACCCTTACAACCTTGTTTCGCACCTCAACTACCTTCAAAGGATCTGACCAGATTACCTAAAATTCAGGACTTTAACTGCAATGACAAAAATGGGAGACTCTAACAGTTGAGCTACATATATAATTAAGGGAGTGTTTTAAACATGTAAACTATATTTCTGTGATTTTCACAGTGTGCCACTCATTCAGTATTTTGGATCTTCTGGAATACAACTAAAACCCGCCAGAGTAACAGCAATGATTTTGTTGTAAATAACTAGCATTGAAAATGTTTTCAATTCTGAAATTGTGAGAGTGTGAATTAATCACTGCAACCTGTGGAAGGGATAGTTATTTTCAGAGGGGCCCAATCACTCCCCTCATTTTCAATCTATGTTAGACATGTACACCCTTTTTTCTTTATATCTTACCATTTTCATATCTTACCCCTCATCTCTTTCCTTTTCAGCACCCTCTGTATACTTTCCACTGAATCCACATCCTCGCATCGCCTTCACTTCCTCATCACCAAACACACAACTCATTCACTTAACTGTAAACATTATATTTTATTTTGCTTTTGTCTTAACAATATTTTGACAACCGTGTACCTCCTCCACCCACATATGCACACATCACAACTGTAATTGGAATATGTGACTTTTGGAAATTACCATCTTTTGCATGGCATTCCCCCAGATTCTTGCCTTAATTGCTTTTGTTGGCCCTAGAATTCTGCACTTTACCCTTCCTAACCAGGAAGAGGTAAAGTGCTTGTGCTCTCCTTTTAAACATGATGAAATTGGTATCTACCTGATTTGCGGCTTTAACTTAGCTATAAGATCCTAGCATGTGCTCAAAAGTAGACTCAGGGCATGTAAGTTGAATGTCACCCATGGGCTTCAGCGGCACTCATTATGCCACCCACTGAAGTGACACAGCAAACCCAACCCCACACTTTCAATTGTAGCCTAACAGTGCAATTTAATACCAGACTGGTCAAAGTAAACCCATTTGCCCTAAACCTTCTTTTGAAATATTAATAGGTGACTTTCCAAGGTATGTCTTACTGCTCATAAAGCAGGTGCATGGTGTTTAAAATTGGGGCATGTAAAAATTTAGTGTTTGAAAGGTCCTTACAGTGAAAATACTAACAACTGTTATCACCATACCAAGACTGTTTCCTTCCATAGAAACACAGTGGACCACATTATTATACATTTTAATCCCAGATTTGTATTGGTAGCAGCTAGAAAATTAATTCAAGGACTCTTTTTGATAGTTAAACAAAATCCCAAGTAATGGTAAAGTCAGATTTTGTCTAGCAATTGGGCAAAAGACAATTTAAAAAAGTTACCACTTTGCTGGCTAGCACACTGGCTAAATTGTCTATGTCTGTACGTGGTATCTGTACAGTGGGTACCTAACAAAAAGGCAGTGTCCGGAAGAAAAACAATGAAACAAGCCAGGCTAGAGCCTCCAAAAGCATTCCAACTGTCAACTGGCAGATGATGGCTCCCCTGTTGTGAGTTGTGAACCGCTTCCAGAATTGGGACAAAGGGCTTGGATGTGGTGTTGTCCTTTACTTTGCAGAACAGCCTCGAACTGTGACCAGCCCCTTGAATAACTTCAAGAAGACCTCCTCTGTCACAGGCAGACATAAAACACTCCTGTTGTCCTGCTAGTCAGGCTGGCACCAATACCAGTGAAAGAGGGAGCTGTGCTACAGCTGATTTTGAGTGACGGAGTGACCACAGGGGATGGGTTGCCCATTTCCACAGCCATACTTGATACTTAGAGGGACAAGGACACTATGGTATAGATAGTAGTGAAACAGAAAGGAAGTGGGTAGGGCCATCCCTGGGAGCGGTTATCCATTTAGTTTGGGTGTGGTGAGGAGTTTTCCCCACCCACAGGTTGGCAATGGGCATAAATGTGGAATCGCTCGTCCCCTCATTAGAACTCTGCTGGACTTGGGGAAAAGTCAGAAGAGAATTGTCTGCTTACTGAAGACCTGAGAAATCTGGACTTGCTTCACTTGTACCTAGGACCCAAGTGATGCCAAGGTGATAAGGCTAACTTTCTGTTTGAGGGACACAACAAGCTTTAAGAGGCATTTTCTTTCCATTCCCAGCTAACTAGTAACAATTGGTTATGATCTGAACCCTTCTACTGGCCTCTGCTAGAGTGAGTTCAGACCCTTAACTGATGTCCCTAATATTCTGGACCTATGGGTGTGTCAGAGTGTACTCCCTCGAAAACTTGGGACTTAGAAGCTTTCTGAGAACTTTTTACCTGGAGACCAACATACCCAAAGTTAGAACCCGTCAACGCCACGGCTACTTTGACTCCATCATGTGACTCCCTCGACATCAGCGTCACTGAGGACCTGATCAACGCCAAAGACCTTCAGAGTGAGAACACTTGAACTTCTCCCACCAGAGCTTTTCCCAGCTAGGTTGATGTTGAGCCCTCCCTCATCAATGCCAGCCCATTCCATGTTCGCATCAAAGGCTATCAACATTTTCCTGCTGGGACCAACCTGGTCCTTGTATCCGATCTGCGCTCCATCATGGTCTTTGTCCCAGTCTTCAGCAACCAGAAGACTGTGGTTGGCTCTTAATGATTTTTGACACCTCGTTGAAATTCAAAACTCCGGTTCCACTTATTGGGCATTTGTCATTTTGGTGTCATTTTTATATTAAAATGTACTCTATATTTCTAAATTGGTTTGGGATATTTATTGTGTTGTGGTTTGACTTTATTACTGTTTGAGTACTGCATACATAATTCGAAGTAAAGCATTTCTGCTTTGTGCCATAGCTACCAGGGATTGAGCTGAGATTAATTTAGTGACTTTGAGAGTTCACCTTTACAAGGAATGTGATTATTACTTCAGTGGGGTGCTCACCCCTCACAACCAATTAATCAGTCACTAACAGTGACCTTTGCTCTTTAAGCTCTACAGATGTGCCAAGGACTGGATGACCATGTACTGTGAATATCTTTTTGATGCACTGACAGCCACCGTAAGAAACTTTCACTGCCTTCAGCCTGAACTCTGGAACTCTCAATTGTGGTCCATTATATCCACTCGGAGAGTTCAAAGTTTGTACTGTAGAAGAATGATGAGCTACATGAAAAAAAACAGAAATACAATATCCTCAAAATAGCTAACACTCTTAGGGACTTCATATTAAGTAAAACATGTGAATTATAAACAGGTGCTATATCATTGACATGGATTACCTTTATGTTTTTTATATTCAGTGTTCAGAGATCCATTAGTGTTTTTGCCAGTAAGGTTAACGACATGAACATAGGGCCCAAAAGGGACCTATTTCATTGTCCATTTTTAGTTGCTACATTTTCAGGGACCTGGCCCACTGAAATCTATGCTAAAAAAACACTTCAATTTTCTAAAAATCTCAAGCTAAATAATCCTAACCAATTGTCCAAAACCAGGCACTCCATTTTTACATTTTGATTCGGCTATCTGTGTACATTTCCATTTTCTTTTGTTGTCCACATCTCTCTGATTTACTTCCTGAGAGCCAGCAACACTATCTGTCCTACAATTCTCCTTTAACTACGAAGGTGCAAGTTCAATCCTAGCTTGGGATCCCTCACTAATTCAAAAGGAGAAACTCAAGTCACTGAATTGGGTGTCATGCAATGGAAAGTAAGGTTGCCTTCAGCGTTTTGTCCAACAAATCTACCTTTGACCATTAATTGTAGTAAAAATCTGTTGAACTCTTCCACTCAGCCATTAACCTTTGGATGATAGACAGCGTCCTTTAAAAAACAAAACAACACCACACCTGTAAAGATACTCTTGAATCTTGGAATTGACAAACTGTGGACCATTATCTGAGATCATACACTTAGGTAACCATTCTTCTTCAAATAACAACTTCCAAAAACTCTATAGCCACATTAGAAGTAACCCTTTCAACCATTCTTTCCTCATGCCAGTTTGAGAAGGAATCAACCAAACTTAATGCACAACACCCCCTCCATGGACCACTGGAAAGAAGCCTGAAATGTCTACAACCAACTCCTTCCAGAGACCAGATGGAAAATCAACAGTAACTGAGGAGACACAGTGCAAGCCTTTGCCAATTTATTACTGCTATAGCACAACACACTGTCACATGTCCACTTAGCAACCGTATCATTCACATCTGACCACCAATCGTATTCCCCGATCCTCCTCCTGAGACATTCTAAAATGTCCTTTTTGAGCAAAATCCAGAATCTTCCATCTCAATTCAAAAAGGTTGGCCAATTTTACGGTCTGTCAACAAAACAATCCCTTCAACAATCAACTCTTTGTAAAGATTCCAAGAAACCTGAATAGCTCTATCCAATTTAAGTTCTTCTCGTCAGCCTTCATATACATACTTGATACTTGATTACAGCACCACATCCATAGACCATAATATCTGCCAGTGTATATGCCACTTCACATTCCATCTCATCAACCTCTTCCACACTACTTATTACTGGTAAATGAGACATGCAATCAGCATGAACATTCTTTTTCCCCCCACTACATTTTTTCTTTTGAACTGAAACAACTGTATCTTGGCAGTCCAGCTGGCCAGTCTTGCAGTTACATTCTTCCACCACCAGGAGACAACATGGTTATGAAAGATTTGTGGTCTTTGGGTAATATAAATGTAGTCCCTCATAAACTGTTCTATGATACTCCACATTTTGAGTATAGGCAAGCTCATTTTCAATCACCAAATAATTCCTTTTGCCTTCCATCAATGTCCTTGATTCCTACTGCACTACCCGATCTTACCTCACCACTCTAAATAAGAAAAACACCCACACCACAATTACTAGCATCCACTGCCAAAATAGACTCCTTTCCTACCTCAATGATTTCAAACATGGTGCTTGCACAATATCATCTTTGAGGGACATAAACACCTCAATCTGAGCAGCTTCCCATTCAAATTCAGCATTCTTTTTTAAGAATCATTTAAAGGGATCCACTTTACTAGCATAACTTGCTTCAGATTTGGAATAAAATTCAGTTAGATCAGGTGATTACTCAAGTTGAGCTTTAGACATGGGTCAAAAGAGCATCAACAGGGTTCTTTTTTGTCTAGTGTGACCTAAATTTTCCAATTCACAACAACATTTACATTTGCTTATTTTCAAAGCTTTTCCCCTAAATAAACAGCCTTCAAATTAACACCATAAACCAAAAATGATGTTTTCAAATGTGACGACCCAAAAAGCTCCTTGCAATGTGGCTCATGTGATTCTATGAAACAGAGGCAACCCAAATGCCATTCTTTTGAACTTAAATAGTCCATCTGATGTGATAAATGCTGTTCGATGCTCATAATTTTCCACGATAACCCCTTGGTGATAAACACTGGCTAGTCACTTCTCCACCAGCCAACATGGAAACCATTTCATGTAAATGTGGATGTGGATGTTGATCTACCTATTTAATGCTGTTTGAACTTCTGTTGTCACTGCATAGCTGCAAGTCCCCTGAGTTCTTGGGCAATCTCACTATAAGTGATACCCACAGTGGCCATTTCACCAGGTCAGTAACGTCTTTGTTACACAGACCCTCCAAACAATCTTTCAATTTTCTCCTACATATCACAGAAACATTTCTCATTGAGTGTGTAATTGGGATGGCTTCATCCTTCAGTATAATACAAAGGACAAACCTTTCATACTTGCCCAATCGGCTACTAAAATCAGAACTCAACTGCTTATCCAGTTTCAAAACACATCCCTAATCTTCAACAATTTCACCAACTTTCTTCACATGTGTGGGAAAACTGGGCTGATTGCAGAAGCTCACTCACTTTGTGCCCCCATTTTTAGCTGATATAGGTGTTTTCTGACTCTGACTGTGCCCTGGGCACTGCTAACCAGTCCCATGGCCAGTGTTCTGTTTAAAATGGTATATGCAAATTGGGCCAAATGTAATTGGCTCTGACAACATACATATAAGTCCCTAGTATGTGGTAGGGCATGTAGGTTTAGGGACCCCAGGATAGCTAGGGCACCTCCTGGGTGCACTGCTGTGGGCCCTGGAGTCATTGTAAAGGCAGGCCTGCCTTGCTGGCTGCTTTTAATTTAAAATCAACCCCAAAGTCTCAAACTACCTTATTGTTGCATATAAGTCACCCCTCCACTAAGGTCTGCACTGGGTGCCCCCAGGGTTGGGTGCAGTGTAAAAATAAGCAGGGAAAACAGCAAATTCGATTTTCCCCATGTAGTCAATGGGCTCTATAGGCTAACATTGAGAGACTTGATTTTAAAATAATAAAGTCTTATTTTCAATAGAGATGAGCTAAATATAGCTAGTTTGGTTCCAAATTAAATGTTATAATAAATCCAACAACTTGCTAATGTTGAATTTAATATAACTAGGACAGGAAAAAGGTTTTTAGAAATCTTTCTGAAAGTTGCCAAGTGCAGCCCTAGAGTTCCCTTTCCTGATTGGTCAGCCTCTGGCAGCGTGAGCCAGGCTACCTTAATGAGATGTGAAGTGGCCTAGGCTGAGACAAAAGAAGCATTGGTGGGTGGAGAACTGCTGCAGCGGATGGCAGAGCATTTCCTGCTCCCCCAGACAGATGGGAGACCCACTGATTAGATTAGGAGAGGGGCTGCATGGAGTGTTTTAAGAGAGACTTAGCCACACAAGTGGATGGACTCAACCTGATCTAACCTCTAAGGATGGATTTTTGCCATCTTGAATTTTTAGAGAATGTTGCTTTCTGGGACTGATTTTTACCACACTTCACAGGAAGTGGTCACCATAGAGGGTGGTGGCCTGCACCCCTTTGGACAGGAGCATACCCCTGCTTCCCACCCCGGGAACAAGGATAAATATGGCAGAGCTGCCCCAAAATTCAGATCCCTGCTGGAAGAAGATACTTAAGAAGGACTGCCCTGCTTGACCCCTGGCCTGCACCTAGAGACTGCACTCACAAGGGCTACACTAGATGTACATTTTAGGCTTCACCAACAAAAGGACTTTGCCTTGCTTCTTCAACTCCAGGAGTGGACTACCTGTAAGCTACAGGTAACCAGAGTCCCCTGCCTCACATTCTGCAAGAAGAGCCCAGCTGACTAGCGTCCAGTGGCCATTTGAGGATTCTGACCAGGTGCATTCTGGGAATTGTAGTCCCAACTCCTAAGGAGCAACTCAGAGCTTCTGGAACTTTGGATCATTTGTGGACATTCCAAGGACCCAAAAATTACTTATGGAAGAAGATCCAGATGTTTGGAGAAGTTTGGAGCAACTTTGAAAAAAAGCTCCATAAATGGACCGACCTGACTTCAAGTGTCAAGCCGGCTACCTTCAACCGCTACCCGGCCTGAATTTCAGATTCGTCCCCCTGAAAACTCCAGAGATCAATACTTCCAGGATTTGACTGGTGGCTCGCTGAAAGACAATCCAATGACATTTCATTGAAATAGACTTGGTGAGGAGGACCACACAACATTGAGGAAGAAAACCTCCACAAACGTTTCTAAGTGTGAAGGAGAAGTTTTGACTGCAGCTTCCTGCTCAGTATATCTGAGCAGGGCTCAATCACGGTTGGCCTCAACTTTTGACTTTGCCCTGGTCGAGTGCAAACAGATGGCCCCGGCTGGCTCTTTTGGTTTTTAGGCAATAGAAAGCATTTTTTTCATTTAAAATTTCATATCTCAGGTTCCGTACATTGGAGTTTAGTTGTTTTTATGTCATTTGACAGATAAAAATATTTCCTATTTGTATACTTTGGTGTTAGATTTTTATTGTGTGTTGTGTTTTACTTATTTACTGTTTTGTTCATATTAAATGCTTTACACATCTGTCTCCTAAGTTAAGCCTAACTGCTCATGGCCAAGCTACCAAGGGTTGAGCAAGGATTAATTTACTGAGACCTTGACTGGACCTAGAGGGGGGTTGTGGCGTTTTGCTAAGTGTAGATACCTACCTGCCCTTACCAATAATCCACTTTCCTGCAGCATGTAACTCATTACCAACAAAACCCATCTGAACAGTTCTATCATGTCTATTCATAGCATATACCCGAGCATTTGTTTGGGATCCTAGCTTTGCCAAGTTCCTGTCAATGCTTTTTTGTTTTTGTTTTCCTAAAACACACACCGTTCCGTGTGTTCTCCTTCATGCACTGTGGAACTTTGTTACTACTAGCTTTTCTATTCATTCTATTGGCTCCTGTATTGGGTTGATCCCTGATCTTCTGCACAGATGATTCAGATTGTTCTACATCTTTTTCTATTTCAACGATAGCATTCAAAGTTGAATAATTTCCTGCCCATAGTCTTTACAGCACATTATTACTTTAGGTATTCATTAAAAGTATGGGCCAGATTTTTATTTTGGTTGAAAAGTGTACTTCATTGCAATGGTGAAGGAGCATCCTTAACACCAGGATAATGATCTGCCTGCCAGATTTAAAGGTGGGTAGACCATTTGTGTAATCACGCCACCATGGTTACACCTCCCCTATGGCCAGAAGGAGTAAGGGCCATCAGAGGCTGACCTTTATGTCCACCCACCTTATTTGGATGGTCTGACATGCATATCAGATTTCACTGTGCGCCACCGCAAGGAAAACCCTGGCGGTAATGGGAAGGAGAAACTGCTCAATGCTCCCTTCACAGAGGAAAGTATTTATTTTTTTTAAACAAAATCCCATTTTGGATTTCCGTTTTGAAAATAAAAAATAATACATTTGCCAGACGGCTCCGTCATGTTGACTGTGCCTTGCATCAAACCTAAAAAAGCATTGACAGCAACAGTAAGTCTGGACCTAAATCTCTTAATACCTGCTCATGAAAGGCATTCTCAAAATCACAATTAGCAGACAATATTCATAATACTACTTCTTAATTTTCTGTGCTCTTTCCAATCTTCAGCTTTACGGAGTAAAATTTTAATATTCTTTTAACTTTATTAGTTTTCTTGCCATATCTTAACCTCATTTGGTTTATTGCATAATCAAAAACATTCAAATTCAAATTCAAATTCTTGTTAGATTCACCCTCCAGTACCCGTAATAATTTAAATTCTTTAGCTAGTGTTTCACAAAAGACAATTTTATTTTGGGCATTAGTCCTCTTCTAAAACCTCCACGTGGGCCAAGAAGAGTCCAAAACCATATGCTTTATTTCAATAGAGGTTCACCCACTACTAGTGAAAAAGGTGCAAGTATGCTTAACCTGTTCACATGCTCCTAGATAATGTTAACACAAAAAACTAACCGCTGGTAAACCTGGTCCTAACAGATAACATGTTCAGACATGATATACACGTATACTTATATATATATATTCACTGAAGAAAAAAAAGGTTACAGGGACGTTAGGTTCTGAATTTACTCCTATAAAATCATAGAAATTAAGCAGTGATAGTTAAAGTTCTTTTTAAGTAACTATAACTTGCGCCCTAAGATTACTATAACTCATGCCCTTGCCATGCGCAGTTTTCATATCAATAATGCTGTTGCAGTGATATCAAAGATGCCATACAAAATCTAATCAATGACATAATATGTGAAGTCATTAGCTGTGCATGGCAAAGACATGAGTTATAGTTAGCTTAGGGCGCGAGTTATAGTTACTTGAAAGAACTCTAACTATACCTGCTGAATTTCTATGGTTTTGTATGATTAAATTCAGGACTTAGCTACAACGTCCCTCTAATCTTTGTTTTTTTCAGTGAATTTCTATTTTTTTAAGTAAAGTAACTTTAATTACTATACAGCATTGAGTGGCTGGGGTTAGTCGCAATTCCTGCCCTTGCAGCCAGATATTGCAGCCAAGCCCTTATATCCACCCAACCCGCGCCATGCATGGCCTCTGGCCATGCGCAGTGCAGGTTGGCCACAGGGCCTGTCTCTGTCAGTGGATGTGTGAGTGGGTGCGTGGGTCTGAAAGTAGGTGTGTGAGTCTATGAGTGGATCTGAGTGGGTGCATGAGTGTCTGACTGAGTGTGTGAGTGGGTGCCTGAGCCTCTGAGTGCATGCATGAGTGAATGAATCAGTGTATGAATGAGTCTGTGGTTTTTCCTTCAAATGTTTTCATAATGGCCAATATTTTGCAAATAATTCCAGAAATTCTCGAGAATTTGCAGATTTTCACAAATATCATGCGCCGTGGAAATTACTTTAAACCTATAATTGGCCCCTAAAACACACCTATATCACACCCCTAGGGTCAGGGTACCTTCACCCTGACCTCTTATGCCACTTTCAATTGGAATTTTCAAACCCGGGGACCATGTCCCATGAAATAAAATGGTGTAGCAACTTTCTAGTCAGGTTGTGGTCCACAAATTGCAACGCTTCTTTCAGCATGCGCATTCACAAAAATTCATGAATTTCGCTGAATATTCGCAACAAGAGATATACAAATTTATTTGCCCTTAAAGATCTGCTAAACTACTGAACAGATTCACACCAAATAACAAAAAGCAGAATCTGCGTACCGACAGGTAGCTTTCTGCCAAATTTGTGTAATTCTGTCCAGTGGTTCGGGCTGTAGACGTGTTGACAGGGCCGATGAAAATGAACATGCGAAATGCAATTTTTAGCCCCCTTTTTCTCAGACCACGCTTGACGGGTCACCCCAAAACTTCCTGTGCACAAGAATCACCGGGCCACTTTGGAAAACGATTCCAAAGATATAGGCATGTCAAGAAACACTTTTTCCATCAAAACATGATCCTAACTATAACTACCTTCTGGCGGTCACCAGTAGGTTATATATATATATATGAAGCCCCCTACACCAGTGCCATGATCTTCCCTAACTATTACACTCATACCAATAACTTCTAATTGAACTTCCAGGGAAAGGCGTGATCCCAGAGTCCACTAAAGGTTTGCCCCATTAACCAGATGAACAAAGATGTTTGCAACTAGTCTTGTAGACTCAGTCAAATGAGTAAGACCACCACTCCTTCCAACTCTCCTTCCATTCATCACCATTGCAATAATGCTGTGCGTCAAAGAAGAAAATTAAGAATGGTAAAAACCCGTTGGTATATCTATCCCCAAAATACAGTTTCTTATAACTTCAGATGGATGCTGCATCTGTCCACCATTTTACTTAAAGCCCCTTTAATCTTCTCATTTGTCAGGCTATAGATAAAAGGGTTCAGCATTGGGGTGATGATGGCATACATCACTGTCACCACTTTGTCCTTCTCCAGAGAGTAGCTGGAGGGGGGCCTGATGTAGGTGAATAGAATGGTCCCATAGAACAAGCTTACAACAATGAGGTGAGAAGAGCATGTGTGGAAAGCCTTGCGCCTTCCCTCACTTAAATTGATGCTTAAGATTGTTGTGATGATGAACCCGTATGAGATGACTTTTGAGAGAATCGAGGCCATGATTATGGGAAAAGCCTCTGCAAGTATCAGCAGCTCATTGAGAGAGGTGTCAGAGCAGGAGAGTTTCTGCAGTGGTGGGATGTCCCAGAGGAGGTTTTGAACCAGGTTGGATGCACAAAACGAGACCCTGGTAATCATCAAGCTGTGTAGCAAAGAATTTAGGAGTCCAATTGCCCATGAACGAGCCACCAACTGGCTACAGGCCTTCTTGTCCATTACCATGAAGTAACGCAATGGACTGCAGATGGCAACATATCGGTCATAGGCCATTACTCCAAGGAGAAGGCAGTCTGTACCTACCATTGCAACAAAGAAGTAAAGCTGTGTGATGCAACGTTGGAAAGAGATGACCTTCCTATCTGAGATGATATTGATCAGTAGCTGGGGCACGGTGACTGTTGTTAAGCAGATGTCCACCAGAGACAGGTTCCCAAAAAAGAAGTACATGGGGGTATGAAGTTGTGGGTCGGCTGTAACAGTCACCATGATAGCAATGTTGCTAACTACCCCAACTGAGTAAATTGCAAGGAACAGGGCAAAGAGGGCGGTCCCCGCTTTAGGGTTGTCCGACAGACCCAGGAGGATGAAATACATCACATTGGTCTGGTTGTCAATTTCCATTTTTTGTATCATGAATTTCCTGCAAGGGAAACAATTAAATGTTATTTTAAAGATAACGCCTTTCAAGTAGGCCTACTTCAAAGGGAAGTCTCTGTTCTTTTCATGATCCTGCCTTGCCCAGGCCAGACCCCAGACCCACACCCGGGGGATGGAGATTGCATTGGGTGAGGGAAGGCATAGCCTTTTCAGGTGTAAGTGACCACTCCTCCCCTCACCTCAGCCCAGATGGCTCATCAGGATATGCAGGCTACACTCCAGCTCCCTTTGTGTCACTGTCTAGAGGAGAGGTGAGAATAGCCCAACTGTCAAATTGACCCAGACATGGAATCCACAAACAAGCAGAGTCACAGAATGGTTTAAACAAGAAAATGCCTTTCTAAAAGTGACATTTTCAAACACACAATCCAAAAACAAACTTTACTAAAAGATGTATTTGCAGTGGCAGGTCTGAGCCATGTTTACAGATCCACGTATGTGGGTGGCACAACCAGTGCTTTAGGCCCACTAGTAGCATTTGACTTACAGGCCCTGGGTACCTCTAGTGCACTGTACTAGGGACTTACTAGTTAATCAAATATTCCAATCATGGAAAGCCAATTACCCATACATTTTACATAGGAGCACTTGCACTTTAGCACTGGATAGCAGTGGTAAAGTGCCCAGAGTTTCAGAAACAGCAAAAACAGAGTCCAGCACACATCAACAACCTGGGAAACAGAGGCAAAAAGTTAGGGGATACCATGCCAAGGATGCCAAGTCTAAAAGTTAAGAATTAATGTTTATATTAAGCATTTCATATTTTTTCTCAATTAATACATTTATTCAAATATGCTTTTGAAATGAAGTAGTTTACCTACTGTTGCCTAGACAGGAGTGGCAATAGTAAATCCTACCACTCCAAATTCCAACACGTTCACTACTGTTGCACAGAATGGAGTAGGAACAGTATATCTTACCCCTCTGAGGTCCAGTACTTTCTCTACTGTTGAACAGACAGGAGTGGGAATAGTACCCCTCCGAGGTCCAACAATTTCCCTACTGCTGCACAGACAGGAGTGGTAATAGTAAATCTAACCCCTCTGAAGTTAAACGCTTCCTTACTTTTGCACAGACTGGATGGGGAATAGGAAATTTAACCTTCTGAAGCCCAACTCTTTCCATACTGTTGTGCTGTTTGGAGTGGGAATTATATATTTAACCCCTCTGAAGGGGTCTTTCCCTATTGTTGCATACACTGGAGTGGGAATAATTGTATTGTTAATAATTTTTTGTCAGAGAGTATTGTACTATGGGTGCGGTATATTGATGGCTTGTTTATCATGTGGAACGGCACCCAGCAGCTGGCTGAGAAGTGCACTGAGAGATTGAACCACAACACTTGCATTTTACTAGTCACATTAGTAAGACCTTGGTGGCCTTTTTGGATTTACAGGTCTTTGATCAAGGAGGGCAACTGCATAATAAATTGTTCAGGGAACCAACAGCGGGTAATTCTATCCTGCATGCAAGAAGTCAGCACCCACGTAGCCTTATTAGAAGTATATCCTACGGTGAAATGCTACGCTTGAAGCATTATTGCTCTTTTCACCACAGAGAACATAGAGGCAGGCAGTGAGGCGACTCACAGATTTAAGCAGAAGGGCTATTCTGGCAGGATACTAGGCCAGGCATCAGAAAGGGCCAGATGCCTAGAAAGACAGCAGTTGTTAGTGCCGTGACCAGATATGAAAAAAGCAAACAGGAGGTGGTCAGGCTGATCACAGGATTCTCGAAGGATGCAGTGGAATTGTTTTAGATTCTGAAGAGGAATTGGAAGGTCCTACTGACTGATTACGTGTTAGTATCAAGTTTACCTTCAGTGTCCTAGTAACATATAGGAAGAGTACCTCGATGAAGGACCTTTTGGTCCAAAGCCATTATATCGAAAAGCAAATTGATCTGAGAGGAACCACAGAATGTACAATTACATGTAAGCGAAGTACAATAGTGAAGGAATTTGAGATACCAGGCAAATGTAGTAAAAAGGCAATTACTAAATTGCTATTCCTGTCATGCCAAATATTTTTTGGTATGTCCGTGTGACAAACTGTACACAGGCAGCACAATACATGCAGCGAAAAAGAGGATACTGGAGCACATGCAGGCGATCAATAAAGCTGATACCACGTACCCAGTAGCCAGGCATTGTCAAGAAGAACACATGGGCAACATCAACCTATTAAGGTTCCTTTCTCATAGACCAGGTTCCCATTGATGAGAGAGGAGGAAATAGAGTGGGAAAACTCAGACGCCTAGAATCGCGATATATCTTTGAACTACAGACGAAGGTTCCTAAAGGTCTGAATAGTGCCGAAGAGCTACGGGCACATATTGGGTGAGCTACTAGGGGGCTGAGAAGACAGGGTAGGGGACAGGGATGCAGCTGATGAGTAAGCCTGAAGGTGAACAGGGTAGCCCGCAGCAAAATTTATGGATATCACTGCCCTTTCTTGGGGGGTTCATTGGGTTGATCAATTAAACTTACTGACTCACTGGTGGGTTTCAGGTGTTTGATGGCAGTGCCCATTAAGGGCTGTATTAAGAGGAGATAATTCTGTTCCTAGTTGCACCAGCCTAGATATTCACTGAATGAATGAATGCAGAAATGGAATAGTGACGAAGTCTGATGTGTTGTAATAGATTTAGTGCCAACATCGGTTTTGATTTTGAGATGTTATAAAACAAGAGCATTTAATTTATATTTGTTCTTTTTATATTTAAGTTACTTGCTGCGTGCATAGATGGTGGTGATTCAATTTAAGTCAATTATTCATGAATTAATTGAGCACAAGATGGCCACCATTTAGCATGTAAAGGAGAGTGCATTTTTTATGTTTACTGCCATTCAGACGTGGTCCAATGAAATGTTACCATGACACTCTAAACCAGCAGAATTTCGCCAGCGAACTCAACATTGAACAAGCATTTGCAATGCAATAGGTCTCGCATTTACTTGAGTTGGAGCTATTGGTATTATGAATGTCTTACTGGACTTTTTTTGCAGCATTAATTTGTCAACTCTATATGTTGGTCTTATATGCCATATAATTTCAGCAATTTTTTAGTACAATGCAAACATTTACTGATTGTCAATATATAGATAAAGTGGCACAAAAATGTGGTTATCGCAGCAGAGACATACTGACTGTTTAAATGAGGGATACATGAAGGTATACGTAATGAGCCTATGCGTGTTTTAAGAAGTATTTCATCCACTAATTAACAATCTTACTCGTGCAGCTTTCTGCTTCACTGTGTAAAGGAAATGCACACACAACACTTATTTTTGCCATAACCAAAGCACTAGGAATTACAGTAACTCGGATATATGTTTCCGTACTGTAAGAAAACCTAAATTTTGGCAGAAATATAATGATGCTTGCATTGTTGTGCCTGCTTAATTTGTAAATAAAAACGTGCCGGTGCCCAAAGCTCTCCTCTAAAACTCACAGCTGCTACAACTTAATATACGAGCAGGGAATACTGAAGCTGTGTAATGATGAAACGATCTCGGGTTTCTTCAACCCATTTATAGCCACTCATTGCAAATTCAGCTTACTTGTGCAGCTTTCAGTGTTCACCCTTTGCAACATTTTTTTTCTCTCTTCCTCCGTTTTTGCCCATATGCATCTTTTGCTCGCATAAACTAATTAATACAAATAAATAAGGGCAAATATTTTTAAAAAGTATTAAGTTGTGCATAAATAATATTACACATGCAATTTTTGCAAGCTTAATGTGTAAATAAAAACATGCTGGCGCCCAAAATTCTCTTCTGAAACTCAAGACTGCTGCAACTAAATGTGCAAGAACAAAATACTGAAGCTATGAAGTACTAAATCAATTTAGTGTCTCTTTAATCCATAAACAGCCACTTATTGGCAATTCATCTTACTCCTGCTGCTTTTTGCTTCACTCTCTAAAGGAAACGCACACACAACAGTAGGCGGGTGGTTTCTTTTTACTGTAACCAAAGCAGAAGGAAACACAGTCACTGGGATATATGTTTCCGTACTGTAAGACAACCTTAATTTATAATTAAAATTTACTTTAGGCAGGAATAAAATTACGCTTGCATTTTTGGGACTGCTTAATACGTAAATGAAAACCTGCCAAAACAAAGCTCTCCTCTAAAACTTGCTGCTGTTGCAACTAAATATGCGAGAAGGGAATACTGAAGCTGTGTAATAATCAAGCTACCTCTGTTCTCTTTAACCCATTTACACCTATTCGTTACTAATTCAGCTCTCTCGTACAGCTTTCACCCTTTCTGAAATTTGTTTTCGATTCTTACATCTTTCCCATATGCGTCTTTTGCTCGCAGTAAAGAAATAAGACAAAAAATAGTAGCCAGTCCATAAAAATAAGTAAAAATGCCCCGCCCAAAAACCACCGCCTCAAATGAAGCACTACATTAGCCATTACTTTCTTTATTTTCACTTTTTTTGTATTACATTCTGAAATTTTCTCGTATCTAAAATCATAAAACATCATATAGGAAAGCGATTTCAAGCCTCTTTAATTTATATACAGCCACTAATAAAAACATGCCGGTATGCAAAGATCTCCTCTGAAACTTCAGCTGATATAACTAAATATGCGCGCACAGGATACTAATTAAAACATGTTCTCCGGAAACAATGTCGGGCCTCTTTAGGCCATCCAAAAAAAGCTATATAATACAGATAACAACATGATTTACAAGCCTACTGCCAGTGCCCAAAAAACTCTTCTGAAACTCATGACTGCTGAAACCAAATGTTGCTTGTTTCCTGAAGCAATGTTACAGAGTGGATAAGAAGTAGAAATAAATGCTCTGCAAAAAAAAGGCAGCTTTGGGAATAGTCTTGTGTTTGACGCGTGACAAACGCAGTATTAGTACACCCAATGTGGATGAAATCAGTGAGCCCTAGCATCCTGTACAAAAGTAAAACGTTCATAAATGAAGCTGATACAATTCAGGTTCGTCAACAATAATGACAGAAAGATGGCCGCCTGCCAAGCAAAAAACGAAGCGAAAAACGAAGGAGGAACTAATAAGCCCTTTCATGAAGCATTCACAAACTATACGGCCATTTAAGGGTTACATCTGTGCTTAACTCAGAACCAGAGCTCCAACAGGAATCAGGTGAAATTGTATTTAAAAAGAGAGTTCTTAACAATATTCTAAAACAAGAAACAGACCCTCCTTTGAATGCACAGCAGATGTGAGGAGATAAGAACGAGATTTATAGCCCTGTTTACAGCGGAGATCGGTAAACCACGAGCCCTTGAGTCCTCATCTCAAGGGATACCAGAATAAAGAAAAATAAGCATTTGAACTGCAATAGCTCTCGCTGGAGTTTCAGCTATTAGCGTTTTCTTGCCACAAACTGAAAATAAAAAGTAAAACAGTTGACATAAGCAGCCGGTTCAAAGCCTGGCAAGAACAGAAAATGTGCGAGGGAGAGTAATGAATGGAATAAACAAAGTCACACATCACTGCAGATGAAAAGTAAGTAATAGACTAGAGCCCTGTTAACAGAAACAGACTGGGGCCACTGAAGCATCCAGCGCTCTGTTCAAATGCTATGAGCCTTTGAACAAAGTAATCCCTAAGCACATGCTTCATAGGCACAAGTGGAAGGGTACAAGTACTAGGGCCATGCTCCAGGGGAGTGTACAGCTGTGGAAAAGGTGGGACAAAGAACAAGGATTGACCACTAGCAAGCATGGATTTTTTAAGGACACTGAAACAAACCAGTGAAAAAGCAGAGACCGCACAAAGTAGTATAGAAGTATATACTAAAGTATATACAAGAGGCCTCGAATGCTCGACCTAAAAAGGAGTTTAGCTGAAATGCGTTTGTTACAATCAATTATTGACCGCGGCCCGCGTGAGTGCACATTCTGTTGTGGTGAAGTATGATATATATATATATATATATATATATATATATATATATATATATATATGTATATATATATATTTATATATATGTGTACATATAGTCATATAGAGTGCTTTTTACAGCAATAAATTTGAAGAATGAAAAAATAATATAATGTGTAATATTTATATCCAATAACTGTGTAAGATTATATGTATATATGACATTCACAAATATATATATGTATGTGTGTTTATGAGTATTTATTTACATATACTATTAACTATTAGTGACTATTATTTAATAAATGTTAAAATAATGGTATTAAATATTTACACTTTCTACTTTAAACTATATATATATAGATATATATATATATATATAAAAATTATATATATATTGAATGATATTGGAAAACTATGTAATTATGTAATTACCATTGTAAGGATCGAGACACAATTTTTTGTAAACTACATTTTTGACACAATGTTTGTGTTACATGATATTGTTTATTTCGATATTCTGTCAGTAATCCCTCTAAAAGGCATATCATAACCAGTATTTGTGATAGTGTGAGATAGTTCAGATGATTATGTAGTATATGCAGTTAGTTTTGTCTCTTCAGGGTTCACATACATAAGACAAATCCATATCATGTAGGAGAGACTGCTGCACGTGTGTCTTTCTCAATTCCCCTCTGTGTTCCCAGCAGTGACTTGTGAGCCTCCTCAGAGTACAAGGTGAGTGAGACAGAACAGCATCGAAGTCCAGACATACCTGCAGTGGAACAGATTGGGAAGCTCATGCTCGCTTACTGCTGGAGTGTCATGGATCCAAATGTTTAGTACAAGAGTAAAATAAGGTTAGCTGGTAATGCTCTACAAAAAGATAAGGTTGAGGCTCAATCAGAAGATCAAACTTTACATCTACAATTATGTTATGTCTTTTCATTGCTTAGATCCATTTCAACAGTGAAGCATTCTCCACCAGATGTCTGACAGTCTGGTAGTCTGATACCGCTGCGTCAGGGCCACCGAATGCATTCACGTTTCTCATGCAACCACTGCTGTAAGCTGTGTCTTCTCTGACCAAATACCATTTTCAACTCCTGGGCGCTTTTCTGGACATGCTAAACAAATCAGTCAATTTTTAACTCAATGCAGTTTGCTTTTTTTGTCGCAGGCTTTATTACCCCTGAATCCAATGTGGTGTTTATCCTATTTAACTGGGTATGCTGTGCCTTGGTCCTTACAGTTAGTCTATCTAAATAGGCCTTTGCTATATTATATAGCACAATTTTTGGCAGGGCGTCGGGGAAATCTTAGTTAGTCCTGCCCATAGATTTATAATTGCTGGAATTAAAACAGAGTAAAAATGATCTGCATGAGTATGATAAGGAGGGACACATGGGTAAAGCGAAGGGGTCAGCGGTACTTCAAGGTCCTATAGCTCAATCTGCAGTGGATTTTACTGCACCTGCTAATATGACCCTAATGGAAATCAATTTTAAGTGTGTGTATTACAGCAATTTATCAGTAAAATGTGCTGCTGGGTGTTGAGATTTGAGCTCGCACACCCACACATACCTCACCAAGAAACCTCAGTTTCGGCCCGCTGGCCCAGCGGGAAATGGTCTACAGCATTGTCATAACCAAGCTGAAGGCAATGCTGTAGTGTGCAGGGTGCACCAGTACCCTCGGAATGTTCACTGTCTGCAAAGCGATGGTGCTGGCCAGGGGGGGGCCTGCACCGCCCATGTCAAGTGCATGGGCAATGGAGTGGCCCCCCGGGGCCCCTGGCACCCGTTCTCCACCAGCCTTTTTCATGGCGGTGCTACAGCCATGAAATTGCTGGTGGAGAATGAAGTTGTAATGGATTAGGACTGCCAGCACCTCATTCTGTTGGGACGCCTAAATCTGGCAGGTTCGTAATCAGACCCAATATGTACGTGAAGATAATGAGACATAAAAGTTTATTCAATTTTTCAGAAGCAGCACACACATGACTAGGCTGACCACAAAATGTGGCACTCACTTTTGAGATCCTACGCATAAATATCAAGACGTTTGGCTGACTATAACTGAACAGGTCGCTCCTGGTTAAAAAAATTAAAAAATAAATAACTAAAAAAACATGCCCTCCATTTGCAGATACAAAAGTGATTGCCTACCTACAGAGCCATGTTAATGCCCTTAATTAAAGAGTGGATTGGCAACAATTGGCCACCCGCCAGTATTAACCATACTCATGTTCATGCAACTAGCGTACATGACCATGATTTGCAACAAAATAGGCTGACTACAAACACAGACTGAAATAACAGCCAGCGTTGGTTTAAATCTTACACCAGATGTTGACATGATTTAAGAAAGATCCTATTTGTCGACTTGGATGCAAATTTACACTTCTTATTTGCACACCCAACATACCTTCTACATTTAATTTTCGACCCTGCAACGGCCACATTGAAAGGTTATAGAAGGAAAGGGCTAAAGTTTGTTTATGAACATTAGTCACACTTGAAAGGCAACACACCTGCGTTCATTCATTTCCATAGCAAGGAGGAATAGGCACATCGTTCACACACATAGAAACCTACACACACAGACACACACACACACCCACAAACCCACACACACACACACACACACACACACACCCACACACTCCTACCTACTCTTAGATGCAGGTATTGGATTGCAGCCTTCAGGTTTGCCACAATGAAGCTTTATGAAAATGTGTATTGTAGAGCTATATCACAGAATGGTTGGCGTCATTATGCATGGAAAACGCAATAAAGAAAACATCAAGTAGAAACGTTTGCTAATTTACTAAAAATAAAAAAGCAAATGCATTGTTTAATATCAAAACATTCCACTGAAAACTGCTAATAATGTGTTTATCCACATACAAATTGTGTGGAAAGGGTTTTTCTATTAGCATCCACTGAGGCTATAATACTAGCAAGTGGCTGGCCTACTACCTTTCCTCTGTATTGTAATTGAAGTTTCATCCTTCCTTCACTCTGGCAAAGGGTTCCAAATCTCCACGTTTCTCAGTAACGGGAGGGCGACACGTGGCTGCTGCACCATGCAGGCCTGCGACTCAAAGTTTACAACACCTGAATGTCGCTGAGTCTGGGGGTCCTTCAGTTTACTAACAGGAGAACCTAGAGAAGTGCACACAGAGTTACAGAGGTGTGAAGCTGATCTTTACTTAGATAACATCTACCTATCAATATCAAGAGAACATTAAGAATGTTTGTAGCTGGCCTTGTGTGATCAACATTAACACCATTCTGTAATGCGCCATTGACACAAGAACCTACCATCACCACCCCACCTTCTCTCTCTCAACTCTCTGTCTCTGGTGCAGAGCATTGCCTACCACCCTCTGGTCTTTAACTCATAACTTCAAGCAAAGAAATGAGTGGAGGGAAAGAGTAGAAGCCTGTGTAGTGTAGCTCCTCCCTACAGCACTGTCATACTTGTGCAATAGCCCTCACTTGACCCATCCCTTTCCTTGGGCTGTACATTGTTTCTGCAATTAATTGCTTCATATGCCAACCCAGCGCAATATACATTTCATTTATCCATACATTGGAACAAAATGATGCATTATTTCGGCCAACAATTATTTTGATTTTCAAGCACCTGTAGATCACTTGCACATAAATTATCTACTTTGCCGAACCTATTTATTTTGTTATTGCTCATGGATAATTGCTACCCATGTATCAAGGATGGTGAGAGCAAGAAGATTTGTCATCAATAGTTAAGGAACACTATCTATGCCATGCTTTGTTGTCTAGAATTTGTTTATTTACAAACTATGTATAGGGTATAGATGAAGAAATAGAACTGCTTCATCGACTTGTATTTAAAAATACAAATTAAATAATAAACTAAACAAAAAACCTGAGAAACTCCCTCCCCTTGCACTTACTTTCCACAGACCAACCCCACACACGGCTTACTTCACCCAATAGCACTCAAGGCATCCTATTGGCGTGAAGCTGAACATCAGAGACGTGAGTGCCTAGATCACAAAGAGGAAATAAATATATTGATAGTTAACCATTAGTTAATCAACTCGATCCTGTTCATTCGCGTTTCGCTCACTTACATATTCTTTGAAGTGATTACTGTAGCCTCCGTCTAAACTACCACCCACCCAATGAGACCCTGTATCCTGCGGTCACCCTTGAACTGTAGGCAGATGGATGGCACAAACCTGAAATACCAATTTCATATCCATTCTGCAAGCAACCCCGCCACCACCTGGTGAAACACTAGCAGCAGCACGAGGGATTGAAAAATACTTCTGGCAAATAACTTTATAATATCTTACATTTACACAAACATAGCTGCTCTTTTGTATAAACATTCATAACTGAAAACCAGATGTCAAGCTGTAGAGTGGGTTTTGGCAAAGATAGGTTTACCTGCAATAGTGAACTTTGTAATTCTAGGGCTGGAATACCTAAACAAATAATTTAAAAAACACTTAGGGAAAAAAGGAAATGCATGGCAGTTGCATTGGTGGTAGAGTTATATAAAGCTTAAAGTTAAATACACCACTGCGTAGAAGGTCTGTACACATGAAGGGGAGAGGAGAGAGAGAAGATTTTCAGGCACCACCTTTTTCCATCACTCCCAACCCCAGAAAGGCAGGCGTCAGTGTGGCCGTCTGCCTGACTCCAAGAGCTGTCGGTCGCGGGGGCTCATGTATCCATTGGTGTAGTGGTTTGAAATTGTAGAGTAGGGCATCACCGCTGTCCAGATGTGATAGGTTCAAGGGTTAGAATGTTCTTCAGAAGTCAGTTTCAGGTAGGAAGAGTTCTACTTTGTTCGGACAGGAGAGGCTATCTTAGTCCTTTAATCTTTGAAGGTAAAGATGAGTTACCAAGATTGAATCAGGCGACTGCATTGGAGGTCAGATTCGGACTAAATCACCAATGGTAGTTGCTGACGTAAGTGGCTAACCAGAGAGGCGGTGAAGAACTCCATTAGCATTTCTAATGGACAGATCAATGCATGGTAGTCAACTGAGTAAAATGCTGCACCAGGGTCATGAAGGATCATAAGGCAGGTCTCAGTACTGCCAATCACCAGTAGGGAATCAGTGCCCACTTCAAAGGACACAGTCTACTTGCTGCAGCAGAGGTTTCAAGCCACATTTGCAATCATGAAAGAGGTTGTTCTTGCTGATATGGTTTTGGTGACGAATAAAGACTATTTTCTCAATAATTTTGCAAAATGTCAATGGAAAGTGTATGATGGGGTGGTAGTTGCACAGATTGTCTTGGATTGATAGGTGCTCATTAAGGAGGAAGTATGATATGTCCTTTTTTTGCAGTTGCGAGGGAAGGTTTCTTGATTAAGAGAGGAGATGTCAGTGTCAACAAGTGTTTGAGGGTGCCTCCAAGGAGGGATTTCATGATGCTTGACAAAATAATTTAATAATTTAGGGGCTGGTTTTGTGGTTGTTCACAATGGAGTTAAGGGCATGGGTCTTCAGTGTTTCTATATATGGGATGTTATGTTTTATCTTTTTTTGACTAAGTGATTGATGGCACTTCACTTGGTAATTGAACAGACTAACACAGTGTCTTACTTCCTTCAAGAGCTCATTGCTCTGATGAAGGCTTTGGCTATGATAGTTGTTTAGAATCTGGATTTGGCTGAGGTGATAAGGAAACTGCTTACAGAGTTGGGTTTCTAAGGAGCGTGAGATTGTGAGAAGGATTCATTCTGTGTCCATTTTTTTCTTGTCTGTGTATGATGTGTTTTGCTGGCAGTTGAAGTATCAGGAGTACCAATGGAACTGAGGTGCTGGGTTGGTTTTGTGATGAACATTCTTTCAGTTGTACATTAGCGTCTATATTTGTTTTCCGGATGTTGTTGTAAACAATGAGGAGTGTGTTGACATCTGTTAAGGGCTGGTGGGTGAAGGAGAGCTTGATGTGTTCTTGTAATGTGTCCATTGGGAATTCTTTAAAAAGATTATTGTTTTAGTTTTCATTGATTAGGTTGGTTTTGATGGATGGGTATGATAGGAAGGAGGAGAGTGAATCTGCCACTCGAGACACTTTCAAACACTCTTTATCCCTACGAGGGCACCTTTTTTGAAGAATGTTAAAAAGAGGAGACAACCTTAAAAGTCCATTATCACTCTACATTTTTTCTGTAAAATATAGCTATAATGTGTTTATTATTTGCTGATTTATCTATGATCATTGGAGTGAAGGTATTATTGGAGAGTTGCTTGCAGTGTATCACTGAATATTGTATGTTTCTCTGCAGCTGTGTCGGTGCTTGCCTAGTACATTGTGCATCACACTGGGAGATAGTTACAAAAAGATCATCCTATGGGATGACAAAATCTGTTTTAAAGATGTTTTGAAAGCCTTGTTGAGTATTTGCATATTTCAACAACTGTTTCACAATTATAATTATTATCACATTTTTGTGACTTTTGGTGCTTGTGATATAAGCTTTAGAAATTAAGCTATGTATCACTGTGAACTATTTTCTTACACTAGTCACTGAACCTAGGCAATATCAGAAAAGCCCCTCAATCTCCTGAAACTGCTTATTTAAGATGGTTGTCCACCGGAATATCAATTTCAAACGTCAATGATGCCAAAATATTGCACTAGTGAGTATCTATAAGTAACTATATGTGTACTTTACTTAACCATACATATATGTACCTTGCGTATTTATGTACATAAATGTTTAGTTAAGAAGAGTAAATGTATGTGTATCAATCTATGCAATTGGATGTGCTTGACGTCATAATATTCCAGTGATAAATATTTTAGCGACGATATTTCTGCATGTTGATATTTCTATATCTGATCATTTGACTTACAACCTTTGAGACATTTGTGTGCCATGATTTTGGGGGGAAAAGGAAACAGAGATTTTCAAGATCTGATAATTATCAATTCACAAGCTTCCCCGCCAATTTAGAATCAGTTGAACCTATTGCTGGAACCAGAACTTGGATCACCAGTTTCACTAAACATTGTCAATTTATAATTTCTCAGGAAGTGTCACAGAGGGGAAAGGATTTCTAACATATCGCACAATTCACTCACCTGAGCCCCATCGGATTTGCAATCTCAATCTAACATTAAAATTGGCACCCACCTTGCAAAATCACGTCTCCTGTTGAGGAAAAAATCCTGACTATTATTTTGTAACTTACCATGAGGTGCACTGTTCTCTTGGTGTACACAGTACGTTAGTTCTTTAAAAGGAAAAAATTCCCTATAATTACAACCACTCATGCAAGAGTGACTGCAACCTATCACTGGGAATGGAACTGGCAAAAAGAGGGATCTATTTTTCTATGGGCGGTTGGCAAGCTTATAAAGAAAATAATAGACATGGAACAGAATGAGATATCCCAAAGTAGGCATTAACAGGCTTGCCTGTGGGGAGAACTTTTACCAACACTACTACTGGGATTTTACAAATACAGTAAGATTTATTTAACAGGGTCCCCTACGTTGGGAGCGTATGCAGATTGTTTCTTACTGTGAAACGTATGAAAAATATGGGGAATGGCTAAAGAAAACACACCGAGGGTTATTACAACTTTGGAGGAGCAGTTAATCCGTCCCAAAAGTGACAGTAAAGTGACGGATATACCACCAGTCGTATTACGAGTCCATTATATCCTATGTAACTCGTAATACGGCTGGTGGTATATCAGTCATATTTGGGGCGGATTAACACCTCCTCCAAAGTTGTACTAACCCCCACAGTCTTCAAAAATTACTTGATTCAAGTCCATTGAAAGAAATGTTGTGGCCATATTCAATTTGAAAGGCTTTAGTAGACTGTATTTATAGAACAGATTGCCTGAGTCTTCCTGAACATGTTTAAGACTTTTTGATTGACTGACAGCTCACAAATATTAATGTGACATTTGAATAATTTAATTTGAGTTTAACTCTTGCAGAGCATGAGTACAAAAAGGTGTCTTGTTTCTGAAGAACATAGCCAATAGATTGTGAGGTTAGAGTATGTAAATGAAGGGGTTCTATTAGAAAAATAATGTTTTCCAGCCCTTCCTGGATGCAAAGTAAAAAGTTATCAGTTCCCACTGCTGGTGGGTTTGCCTCCTATTGTGGTGATTTATATACCTATCAACCATCTATCTCACCTGAGAGAGAGAACTCCTTATACAATACCTTTCAGTGTGAGTACTCTCCGTGGAGGACAGAGGGGAATTAGATCTTCATTTCTTTGCAGTGGAGATTAAACAGGCCATCACAGTGATGCCCTTGGGTAAAATCCCTGGTCCCACTGGCTTCCCACTGGGGCTCTTTAAGAGGTACTCCTCCCTTATTGTTCCCCATCATGGCCTCTCGCTTAGCTAGTGTGGTGCGCTCCTTAGTCCATGCAGACCAGAACTGCCTTATGCCCAACAGAAGCACTAGGCACTCTCTAGCTACTTACACCTGGTCATGGCCTGTGCGGACAACCTATTGGTGGCATTTGCACTTCTCCCAGTAAACATAAAACATAGATTGTGCTTTTGACACAGTTGAGTGGCCCTTTTTATTGGTGGTCCACCTTAAAATATTTTTTATACCCTGATTCCTCCATTGGGTTAAAACTTTATATACTCATTGGTGGGCCGAGGTTTGCAGCAACGGGATACTGTCCTTACCTTTGTCATAGAAAGAGGCACCCTCCAGTTCTGTTACCTATCCCGATGCTTTTCGCCTTGTTGATGGAGCCCTAGATGGGCTGATATGAGTGAATGTCCTGCTGCATGATTTTCGATAGAAGAGGGGGACATGAAGATAGGATTTCCCCTTACGCAGCTGAAATGTTCCTATATGTCCAGCGAACATACACCAATATTCCACGAACTTCTGTGCATCTACAGGACTCCCCAGGACTCAGAGTAAAGTGGCAGAAGTTCACTAAGTTGCTGATTAGGGCTGACAGGCGGACAGCGTCAGTGGCCAAGCTCTGGGTGGTAGGAGACAGTTTCCCTTATCTCTATATGGCGGTCGCTCTCTTCCCACAGCGATACTGGTAATTGGACATACTGCCACTGCTGGTCAATGGAAAAACATTATCTGGGCACCCTTGCTACTCTCCATGGCAGGTCAGTCCGGGTTTTGAAAATGGTCTCCCTTCCTTGCTTTCTTTACATCCTACAGCATTACCCCTTCATGTTGCCACTGAAATTCTTTTTAGACCCAAGCGCCCAAATCAACCAGTTATCTAGAGCTGGGAAAATCCTCAGCGTCTTATCTGAGAAACACCGTACAAGGCAGGGTTGGGTTGTGCTGAGGTCAATTGGTATCATTTGGCTTCCCACATGGGCCCCATAAATGACTGACTATATGCCTATATGGACAACTGTGTCATTAGGCTGGGACTCAAGCTTATTAATTCCATTGAAATACAAAGCCGACTTTATAGTAGGATCCCCTCTTCAGTACTCTCCATTTCATGGCTCTCCATCCTCTGTTGTCATGCCACGATAAAACACATCAAATGACACACCAAAATAGCAGCAGGAATACCGATGAGGCAGAGCATATGTCCATAACAGCAAAACTCCCTGGGTTTGGTTGCTGGGACTTAATAGGTATTTCCACTCTTGGGGATGTCTGGAGGGGCTGCCACATTATGGGGGTCATTCTGACCCCGGCGGGCGGCAGTCGCCGCCCGCCTGGCGGAAACCGCCATTTGGCCGCCCCGCGGTCAAAAGACCGCTGGGGCCATTCCGACCTTCCCGCTGGGCTGGCGGGCGCTAACATTGTTAGCACCCGCCGGCCCAGCGGGAAGGCGACCTGCAACACTGAAGCCGGCTCCGAATGGAGCCGGCGGTGTTGCAGGTGTGCGACGGGTGCAGTTGCACCTGTCGCGCTTTTCACTGTCTGCTAGGCAGACAGTGAAAAGCAGGCTGGGGCCTTGTTAGGGGGCCCCTGCACTGCCCATGCCAGTGGCAAGGGCAGTGCAGGGGCCCCCAGGGGCCCCAGGACAACCGTTCCCGCCAGCCTCTTCCTGGCGGTGTAAAGAGCCAGAAACAGGCTGGCGGAAAGGGGGTCGGAATCCCCAGGGCAGCGCTGCCCTGGAGGATTCTCCCAGCCAGGGGAAATCCGGCGGAAAACCGCCGGACCCGGCTGGGCGACCGCGGCTTTACCGCCGCGGTCAGAATGACGAATGAAGCACCGCCAGCCTGTTGGCGGTGCTTCCGTCATTCGCGACCCTGGCGGTCTATGACCGCCAGGGTCAGAATGAGGGCCTATGTCCTTCCAGGAATTAGCCAATGAGTTTTGCCTCCATCCATCAAAATGTAACCGCACCTGCAGCTGAGGCACACTTTGGAAACCTAAAAGGACAGGATCATTGCAGTCCCCGAATACAGCACCATAGAATGTGAAAATAAAATTAGTTATCCTGGGAAACTGACGCATTCCTAGGCTACACAAATCTCTTGTAACTCATGCACATGGACCACTATTACTGCTCAGGAGAAGTTGGGATGTACACCTTTGTTCCCTTGAAAAGAATAAGTGGGCTGATGTGAAAATGGTTTCCAAGCTACTGGTGATCTACATGCAATTTCACCTCATTCAGTTTAAATTATTCCATACATTTTATTTTACCACCTCGTCTATGGCAGATGGGATGTGCAAATAGCCCGACTTGCCCCCGTTTTGACGACTCACTGGGCACCTTCTATCACATGGTCTGGTCATTCGTAGTCAACTTGGGGTGACCTCCAAGTGCCCAAGCCCTGTTGGCTATGTGCTATCTGGTGACAAAGAGAGATATAGTGGGCCACTGGTAAGATGCTTGTGGCCCCTCAATCACTGATGGACCAATGGGGAGAATGGGATGAAAGACTTCACCACACTTGAGAAACTGGTTTACAAAGCCAAAGGGGTACACAAGAAATATGTAAAGATAGGGGACCCTTAGACACAGGCCAAAGCAACCCTTGGATGGGCCGAGGTCATCTGGAGGGAATGATTGTGAGATGCTGGATTGTACTATTACGAGTAGAGTAGAAAGATCCATTGTGGGGGGGGTTGGAGATGTGTAATGGCTAATGGGACATGATTTTGTACTGTTTTATTTCTATGCAATAACATCAATAAATAGTGTTTTAAAAAGATTTGAAAATGACATATGTGATATGTTGACATTTACAAATCAAATGTGCCTTTGGTCTCATGATGTATGATGTCACCAGAAACCCCCATTAGCCCTTTTGGACAATATTACACACTTACCTGTTAACGCATTTTTTATGTTACATGCTTATTTTGGAGTATTTAGCTTGAAAAGGCTGTTTTCTTGAAAGTGCAAGTAACAATGAGAGCACATTGACATTAGAACTGTTAGGTTTAGGTTTCGGTATTCCCTGTAACCGGAAAGACATGACATTGATTTGAGTGGTGTCATTCTTGGAGCAGTAATTATTCACTTTCCCTATGATGAAACAATACCATAAACCTAGTGTGTACATTGTGAACAATACAGCAGTCAAGTGATGATGTTTTCGTTCAGTTTCCTCAAGTAATACAAATGTACAGATGCATTAGCAGAATATAGTTCAAAGTCCTTTAGCAAATTTCAGACGCAAATGCTCAAGTTTGTTTCCAATCACGACTTATATAAAGGCTACATATCTGTATTTGAGTCAGTCTTCACAACAAATACTTATTCCAGGACTCAAAATCCTGTAGGCCAGTATCCAGATTGTCTAGCAGGGATGCCTTGGACCATATGGAAGCTTAAATTTTGATGGCATCCCTCTTCAGTGGCCACGCCCAGACTACCGCCTTTGAGTTCACTATAAGCAAGGACCTTCAAAGTATGCGCCTTGTGACCCAATGAGTTCCAACAGCTGAGATACAAATCAGGACAGATCCAGTAAGGCACCAAAGAGTAGATGGGCAGCTTGTGCAAAGTGGATGAAATTGATTCAACAAAATAAGTGTCAAGAGTTATTCCCTGTTACATTATGAAGTTTATTTACATTAAGGGGGCCTCAGATGGCCTGATAAGTATTGCAACCATGCTGACAGAAGAAAAGTGGCAGATAGAAGTGATAAAAAGCCTCTCCAGAAGTGGATACCAGCTCAATGTAAACACTCCACAGATGTGCTGATTAGGCTAGAGTTGGGTTGCTGTTCTTTTAGATACCTGCCTTGCATGCATGCTTATTTTTACATCTGAGAGATCGATCAAAAAACGAGGCCTCACTTTTAAAAGAAAAAGAGACACCCCCTAACTCAGTGATTATTTTATGTGTCAGTCATATTTTGGTCATTCAGTGAAGCAATGAAGCAATGGCTGAATGACGTTCATCCATCATTTAGCCTTTACTTCATTGTACCCGTTGCCTTTTCTTTCTAACCAATATGCTGTCATTTCATTGGGAGAGCAATTTCTGTGGGACCACAGATATGCAAGGACTGGGTACATCAGTAGCCAGTTAAGGACAGGGCCACGATCCTCACAGCAGTCTGTATGGATTACTATGGCCCTCCTTATGAGTCTGGTAGTCCGTGGACCACCAGACTCACAGTGGCGTGTGGACCGCCCGGTAGTGGCAGTCCGCACGCCATATTATGACCATGGTGGAGCTGCCATGGTCGAAACGCTGCCACCACCAGGCTGCTGCCACCAGGCAGCCTAGCTCTCTTGGCATTTCAAATTCACCAGGGTATTATGAGTCCCATTCCGCCAGCCTTTCCATGGTGGGTAACACCCTGGGGGCCCCTGCTTGGCATGGGCAGTGCAGGGGCCTCCATGCACTGCCCCATTGCGCATTTCACTGCCCGAATTATGGGATCAATGTAAATGCCCTGTTTCCCACTGGGCCGGCGGGCAGAAACACTGTTTCCGCCCACCAGCCCAGCGGGAAACTCAAAATAGGGCAGGTGGAGACTTGACCACACTGGCTGCCGCCCGCCGAACTCATAATGACCCCCTAAGTGTCCTATGTATTTATCTATTGGTATTTGCAGTAAGTTAATAAAATAGTTCAGTCTCTAAAGTCACTTGGTGTTTTTCCTCATCCTTTCAATCATATTCACCAAGCTTGCCTCACAGTCATTGGTTGGTATTAGTGTAATTCATCAGATTCATTCATCGCTCATTCATCATTGTCATTCGTCAGAGCAGCAGGACTGACAGAGGGGGCAAGATAGGTTGTATGGAGAACGCATTAACACTACTAAGGAAGTTAAGAATGAAGTCTAAGATCTACTGGGACTGGTAACCTAAAGTAATGGACAGGATACATCTGCTGATGGGCATTTTGTGGGTCCGGCTGCTCTACATTAGACTCATATTAGCATATGTGACACCATATTCCACTGCATGTATGAAAGCTGACCTTGTACAACCCACACAAGGTACAATTGGTTCACAGAGAGATAAATTACTTAGAACATATAACAAGGTTTTTTTTAAATTTGATGTTGGTTCGCCCCATGAGCCTTATGATTCGAGCAAATAGCTCTCAGTTCTTTTATATACCTTGGGTACAAAATGATGCTCTTCAATGTAGCACCGCTCAAAGAACTAACAGAACCTTCTCAAGAATACTGACAAGAAGTCAGCACTGAGGCTGACGGGAGACCATTTCTCTTAGAAAGCCGACGCAACTTTAATGAAAATGAGTGGGGGAGATTCTTTTCAAAACAATCATTGTTAGTCACCTTAACCATTAACCCTATTTAACAAGCATTGGAAAAGCTAAGAAATCTGCCTTTAATGTGTTGCTTTCAGGGGGCTGAAGCTGTCAGTAGTGCAACAAGTCTAGGGGGACACAGGACCCTAGTATTAGGAGCCCTTTACACCCCATTAGTAGTAGTTTTAACTGCCAAACCAAGGAATGGGCAGGGTGCATTTTCATTCAGTGCATTAGTGCTCATTTCAGCTTTGCTACGTCACTGGTTCATCTATGCAGCATTTGGTCATGTCTGTATTTCCAGGTGTTAGCACAAAAATGGCAGACCTTCTGGCATTGCCAATGCTTGTTTGTTGTTGCTTGTGAATGGATGAGTGGCAGCTAAATACATTGCAGGCCCATTTGTGGATTGTGAAGCCTGGGCTTTTCTTTTATTTGTCAGTACAGTTGTATGAGGCTGGGGTGTCATGGGGACCATTACCTCTCAATATATTTTCTTCACATTTGTGTTTTCTTGGAACCACAGGTGCTATGTATCTTGGGCTTTAGATGGTTTAGAGTCGCGACCAGATGTTTGCTCGAATTTTGTAAACACATTGCTAGATGAGCTATAAGTCTATAAGTGTCTGGAAGCTTAGGGTGGCCCCAGATTTCAATACTGACGCCTAGAATGTTTCTGTTATGGATATTAGTGATGGGCAAAATATTCAAGTGAAAATAGAAATAGACAAAATATGTTTTTTCCTCGCCTGCAGAGCGAAATCTGTGTTGCTCCTCATGTGAAAAAATGTTAGGCAAAGTACATTCTTCTGGTAAGAAGTTCGTTTAAAAAAACAGATTAGGAACCGTCAGGGCCTGGGCAACATGATCACCTTAATGGCTGTGGCATTAGTTAAGCACGTTTCCCGGTCCCCAGGAGTTCTACTGTAATCAATTTCCCTTGAAGGAGAGCATGTGCGCCGCGCCTGCCCACTGCAAAGCCAGGCTGCAGTTCTCAGTTTCCACTGTTAGAATTGCAATCTCCTCACACAACTGAGAACTCTGTGGCTCAGATTAACGAAAGTTTTACACAATGCAATAAAGCATTCAAAGATCCGTGTTGCTTGAGAAGGAGAGAGCAGGCAACAGTGGCATAACAAATGCCACCCCAGCCCCCGCTGTGCAGGGGGGCCCCAAGCTCCAGGAGTTCCTCTCAGCACAGTACACTGTGCACAGGGTGGCAGGCCCGTGACTGAGTCCAGGGCCCCCTCCAGGTACTTTGTAGGAGGGCCCCTCAAGTTTCATTACGCCACTGGTAGGCAAGCGCCATAAATACAGAGATATGGCACTATCTTGCTCTCTCACTGCTCTGGCACACAATTTGGCTGCCAAGTGCCATGCACACACCTTTGCACCATAGTGCAAATGTATCTGCATGAGTCGACCATATTTGTACAGGAAGGATACCCTTCCAGTACAAAATACTAAGCTTAGACTAACTTTACAACGTTTCCCTCTTCAAATGTGTGTTGTACAGTGCAGCAGACATGCAAAGTGAGAAAAGTTAGAAGAAATAAAATCATTTCTCCTTTCAAACGCCTGTTGTGTCAAAAACCATTGGTGATTGCGTGGGAATGCCCTTGTACCCCCCATAAAATGCCCTGTGGATGCAGAGTAACAAAAAAACCACAGTAAGCACTGCTTTGTGTTACTTTCAGGTTGAAACAGATTTTGCACCGGAAATAAAAAAGAAACATTTTACTCAGGGTTATGTCATTTTGTGACGCAAACCCAGAACAAAATATTCGTTAATCTGGACCTCAGTGCGGTTGTGGCATTTTCCTTTCAGTTTTTTGTGCTTGTTAGCAGGCATATGCGGATTGTGTAGAATCTGCAAATGTACCCTAGAATTTGCATCCTCTTACAACATAATAGAATCTGGGTACTTTAGGTTTAAGTAGTTTAGGAGGTGAGAGTGGTTTTCTGTTATTTTTCACAGACTTTTAAGTTTTATTTTTGCTCAGGGTGCTGTGAGTGTGGTCAGATTTTGCAGAGTGGATGTGGCTCCAGATTTTTGTTATCAACGTTTTAGAGATTTTGCTGTCATGAGTTTCGGGGCCAATGGTGTTAGGATTTTTTTTTGTATTTGGGATATTGTTGTTGTGGGGTCTCCTTAAACTGCAGAGCTTTCAGAGGTGTGTGTGTGTGGGGGGGGTTTGAATGTTTGTGTGTGTGGGGGTGTGGGGGTGTAAGTGTGCTTATGTGTTTGTGAGTGTGTCTTGCGATTTTAGGCCTAACAACCACTTTAACTTTGTTTTTGAAAGACACAGACATTGACAAAATACATGTTTCTGCCACCAGACAAATCTGCCTAAGCAAGCAAAATATATGTATAAATACAAGTGTGCACCCGCGCACCTGACTACCACACCAGCATCCCTTCTGCAGACAGAGCATTAATCACAGTAAAACTCTCCAGCATTACTGTGTATTCTTGTTGATATACCACACCTAGCACACAGTTCACAGAACCTTTACAATGTGTAATATCCTAAGTGCTTAGCTATGCTTCTGTGCCCTCAGGTGAACCCACAGCTTGTCATTCTGCCAGTATGGGCCGCCTCGAAGCTAGTACACAAGAGACGTACAATTGTCACCTCCACTCTTAGGAGATTTGAAGCTTGTAGCTGTCTCCTGCACAAATTATTGGTAGGGTGCTCAGGGATCTCCTTAGCCTGGTTCCACAAGCACGCATTAATAGTACAAATTGTTCTCCACTGTAATAATGTGTATTGGTAACAGGTATTTGTCTACTTGGTCCCAGAAAGAGTAGACATCTGATTTGCTCAATGAGACTCTCTCTGACCACTCTAACTGGAATCCTCAATCCCACAACTTTCTTAGCATTCTTAATGACAACTTACCCTGACGAAGTTGCATGCACGTGAACATACACAATGGGTGTTCTGGGCCCGAAGGATATTAGGCCCCTGGCTAAACCTTGAGAAGCAAAGCAATATGTCATGTCTTTTGGGAGAATTGGAACTACGAGCTTCATGTGTGTTCCTTACCTGTGAAGTGTTAACACTGACGTGGAAAGTGCATGCATACTCAGCCCCAGAAAGTAAACAGCATACTTCTGAATAAAAGTCTGAACTCTAAATTGATGTATACATGACATTGCTAATCTGTTTAGAAAGCACATTCCTGAACTTGTCTGGAGCTAAGTTGTGAGAAATCTGCCCTTTAAAGCCTATTTGCTCCAATGTGATTATAATGTTATATATGCACATTGTTTTTTAATATGTGTGCTCTGATTTTTTTGTACCATGTTGTAATTCTTTATTTTGTCTTTTGTTTTATGTTTGTTCTTGAAGTTATGCACTGCATAATGTTATGGTATGCATTAGGAATATTAAAAGCAAACAAAAGGGGTTGGTTTATCAGACATTGCCTGTGATTGTAAAACAACAGATACTATACTGAGACTTCTGTTATTGATTTATGAAGCATTTGGTTAACAAAAATCATCATCATGTGATTTTTGCATTACTTTTTACTCTGTTTTGACTTGTCCTTGACAGAATATCAATTATGCTGGAGTAAACAGTCATTTTGTGTTACTCGTTGTTGGAAAATGGGTTATTGTTAGTGGTAAGTATGAACCTACCACTGGCAATAAGGCCACTAATCAAATATAGGTTCAGTCAAGTTCTCAGTAAATTAGCCCCTTGTTCATACCTTGGTAGCTATAACCGAGCAGGCAGGCCTACCTTAGGAGAAAAGAGTGTGAAGCATTCAAAAGAACCAATACAGTAAATAAGTGAGACACAATACACAATAAAAATCCCACCCTGATTTATAAAAATAAGTTATATTTATATGAGTAAATGGACACCAAAACAACAAAAATCCAATGTACGGAACCGGAGATATGAATTTTTAAAGAATAAACACTGTCTAGTGCTTAGAAACAGAAAGCTCCAACTTTACCAAATGTCTCCAAACGTCAGGTGGTGTTTCCTGAAGTCCTCCTTGTAGGTACAAAGGGTCCAAAACACACATCCAAGGGTTGGAATCTCCTGGATGGTCCTTGGAAAGATGGACCACAACTCCCACAATGCACCTGGCCAAATCCTTAAAAGTCCACTGGATGCACTCCAGGCTGGGGACTCTTGCTGGAGATGATGCAGGTAAAGCTCTGTTAGCCTGTAGCTGGAGGGAGTCCACTCCTGAGTTCTTCTTGAAACAAGGCATTGTCCCCAGTGCTGTAGTACCAGATTGTGCAGCAGGCACAGTTCATTCAGAAGTGCAGGCTAAGGGTGCAGATCCAGATTCCAGCAGGGCAGTCCTTCTTCCTCTTGTAGTTTCAGGCAGCAGATTTGAGAGGCTGTGCACCTCTCACATATGTATTCTAAGCTTCTGGGCATCAGGAGGAGATGGCACCCCGACCAATAGAATGCAGAGTGGCACCAAGATGCATGACCACTTGCTCCAAAGTGTGGTATTTCCTGTCCCAGAAAGCACAATTTTTCCAAAATCCCTGATGGCTGAAATTTCAGCAGAGCAGTGAGAGATGACTAAACCAACACCCAGTTTGGCTCATTTACATAGTTCTCCTCCTCCTAACATTTGCAAATTCCTTTCTTAAGCCTAGTATCTGGCTGAGGGATCCAGAAGGTGGGGTTAGGTGATCTGGCATTCCCTCATGTCCTGTTCTCCTTTGAAGATGTATATTGTTTACCCCTCCCCCTGCTCTGGCATTCCTGTGTAGCCCAGAGTTGCCCTTCAACAGGCAGGCTGTCCCGTGGTTAGTCACTTATCACTTAATCAAGCAGCTCAGCTAATCCTGTTAGCACTGACCAATCAGAGGGGACCTTCAGAAGGCTGGATTTTGGCTTACAGAACGAAAAGCTTTATAACTTCTTTTCTCTACAACCAATGTCAGATTGCTGGATTTATCAAAACAAATCTTTTAAGTCCTTGAATGTCTTTTCTACTCTTTTCCTTACTATATTTACAATAAAATACAATATTGCAATGATAGCCTATGAAACCCAGTATCTACGATGAGGGAAAAATGAAACGATCAGTTTTTCCCTCACCAGGGTTTATAAAACATATTTTATAAGGCTTCTGCTTATAGTTACATGATCGCCCACACCAGGACACCTAGGGGAGACCCTGGGGGGTACCCAATATATGTAAAAATAAGGTAGATCCTGACATTTAAAGCACTCATAGCCCCAAAGTCGAATTGGGACACCATTTCCATTTAAATGCAGTCTGCAAAGTCAGGCTGCATTTAAAAATGACAGAAAACCTCCAGCAGTGCCCACATGCAAAGGGCAGCAATTCTGCTAGGCCTCTACCTTCCATACCCTGTTATGTACAAGGGTCTTATAGGTAGTTGACACCCCCTTGCCATATTATTTACTCAGGACTTGTAGGAGTGTCATGTAAATGACAAATTTTACTTTTAAAGACAGGCTGCAAGGCAGGGCTGCATTTAAAAGGACAGAAAGCACACAGCAGTGCACACATGCAAGTGCAGAAATTCTGCTGGGCATCTAATCTCCATGCCCTATTATATACTAGGGGCTTGTAGGCAGATTGCACCCCTTTGCCCTATTATATATTAAGGATTTACAAGGTCGGTCAGGCCAGTTGGAAGGGTACCCTAAAAACTAGTGTACTGTACTACGTGTGTGTGTTTTTAAATAGCACTGTCCTGGGTGTGGCTAACAGAGCCCAGGGCATAGCCAGAGTCAGTTACCATCGGCACCAGTCAGCAACAAAACAAATGGGTGTGAATAAGGCAAAAAAAGGACTTTGCAATACTCGTTGACGCAGAATTACAGATAGTTACGGAATTACTCCTGCTGGGAATAATTAAGAGTAATTTGGGGGAAAAATCCTACAGCAAGAGCACTTTTAGCAGGTACAAGCAGCTGCATGCGTTTGCTATTCATGTTATGCTGCATTTAACACTATTTCTTAGTGAAAAATGCATCCTCATATACATTTTGGATGCAAGGGTTGGTTTTGCACTAAGAAAATGGCTCTAAATGCGGGATTACTCTACAGTTATTTTAAGAGCGCAGTTATGTGGCTCTTTTTACACTCACTATGTGTGTTCTGTTGCTGGCACTATTTTACACAACCAAATGCATCCTCTGGTCCGTTTTGAACAGGAGGGGGCATTTTTGTACTAAGAAATGGCGCTAATTGCAGAATCACTCTTTGTGCGTAATTCAAGTGTAATCTTGCAGAATTCTTAGGTAGTTGAGCGTGATTATGTTGCAAAGAATCACACAAGTTACATACCCCAAATGTTGGCATAGTAATGAGAGAAAAAAGCCTATTGGCTCATTGGCACACCTTTACTATGTTTTTATGTCTGATTATAGCTTTACGCCAAGCTTCTTCAACGAATAGCTCATGAGCTACTGGCAGCACAGCCTACCGATATAGATGTCTTAGGTCGGCTAAATTAATAAATGTATACCAAAATTGAAAAGTGTTTGTTTGAGGTGATTTTTGTTGAAAATGGTTGAATTTCCCAAAAACATTTGAGGCCAACAAAATATGTTTGATAAATCATATGGGATTGAGCAAACTTATTAATCAAATAATTACCTTGGTGCCTGGGTCTTTGCAACTGGTGTGACCATATAGAGGAGTTCTAACTTCATAAAGCTTTTTTACAGTACTGCTGGAAACCACACCTGATACACTAATGTTATTGTTGCTGACAATCTTGCATGGATTGGCCACTAATGTAATCTTTTCTATTGTGGTTTATATTAAACCACTGATGTTAGTAGCTCAGGATGATTTTCATTGAACATAAGTAGTTCTTATTAGAGAAAAGGTGTAGGCCCCTGCGCTTCACTTACCTACTTAGGTCCAAGTTAAGGTGTAATGCATGATACAAACAATACGAAGTGGACTATTAAAGATATTCAGACCTATAGAAGCTTAAAAGAAGGATGTGTATTGGCACCCATTTTTTCAGTTTCTTCAAGGTACTTCACTAAGCAATATCTGGTATTGTGCGCCTAAGCTTGGGAGTAAACATTCACAATCATTACCTTAGACCATGGGTACTCGCAAACATTCTCCCAGGGGCCAAAGGTGTGGTCTGTGGTGTGGTGAAGGGTCGCATTGATGCCACCAGAGTAACTGTCAAAGGGGGGAGGCTTTGGAAAGGGGTTATGACAGTATGGTGGGTGTAGAGGGCAGAAAAGCACACACATCTAATTGCAGAACTGCACAATGTGAAACAAGTTAACGTGATTGTTCACAGTTTCCCCACTTTACAAATTTTTTTGATCCTGGGCAATTGTTCTTTTTCACTTTCTCCCCATTTTCTACATTATCATATTTAGGAGTACCTCACAATGCATGACTTCAGGATGTGCGCTGTACAAACCCTTCTGCTGTCTTTGATTTAACTATAATGTTGTTCATGTGTAATAGCTAACCATGTCACCCAAAAAGTGCACATAACAACTGACTAGTCTATTTTATCAGGTGCTGGGGAAGAATAAATGTTTCTGAATTTATGTTTGAAAACTATTACAGAAAAATACTTCTCAAGGCCCTGATATAATCTAATGTACCAGGATGAAATGGTTCTGCATGTTGATGAAATACACTTTTTGAAGTTTTAACACACCTTTTAATATTTTTACACTTTTGCTGCAAGATATCTTTAAGAATGAAGTGTTCCTACAGTTAAGCTGTGCAGGACAACCGAGTCACTTCCTTTCATTAGCTTCAATTAAGATGTAAATGAAGGACTGCCTGTTTATTTAATATTTTTTAATGTTAGTGCTGAGTTGAGTAAACAGCAGCTCAGTGCTGCTGCTGCCCTGGGGGCCGCATGTAAAGGTCAGAAGGGCCACATGCGCCCCCCGCCGTACTTTGAGTATCACTGCTTTAGACACATATCCTGTTATTAGACACAGCAGTGGACTTATAAAGAAAATTAGATGCATTACACTAGTATGGCAGGTGAATATCCTCCAGGTTTACTAGAACAAAGAAAATCACCTCTTGTCAAAGTAAACAAAAAGTAAACCCCCTTGTGCAAGTGGAAATACAAACATCGGCGGCAAAACTACATTGGTGTGTGGGTAGAGCAGACAGAAGGGCACAAAGTGCGCCGTTGCAATTTAAGGTAAAAAAATAAGCTGTACATCCATGCAAACAAGACAACATTTCTATGTGCTATGTCAAATGTATTTGTCGTCTATCAGAGCAAGCACAAGCTCTATAATCTTTCTAAAACCAGAATCACAATTATTCAGAGGTCTTTCGTTACTCATGCAACTGATGTTGGTTTCTCAAAAGCATAGTCACGTAACCATAGGCAGGGTCGGGCTGGGACAGAAAATAGACCAGTGGCGGCCGGCAACTTTAGGAGGGAGTGGGGCGGGCGGGACACACACACACACTCATTCTTTCACACACAGACACGCACGCACATCCATTAACAACACTCATGCCATTCAAACATGCACACACGCACCAAACATTCATTTTAAAAGATCGCACACACTCATTCTTTCACACACACACGCACGCACATCCATTAACAACACTCATAACACTCAAACATCCACTTGCGCACCAAACATTCAATTTAAAACATCACACACATACACACACACACTCCTACCTTCAGCCTCCAGGTCCCAGGAAGGTTGGGACTGCTGCCTTCCCTCATTGCCTGACCTTAGGTCAGGCAATGAGGGAAGGCAGCAGTCCCAGCCTTGTCACAGAGTGGGATGGGGTCAGTGAGACTGCTGACCCCACCCCACTCTGTGACGAAGTGTCACTGATTGACACTCGCTTTGGGCACTTCAGGGCTTAAACCTGAAGCGCCCAGGGAGAGTGTCAATTGGTGACGCTTTCCTCATCACCCAGGAGAGGGCCTCGAGGCACCTTTGCTGAGCTGAGGAGGTCACGCCCATAGGAGCTGTGACCTCCTCAGCCCAGCAAAGTTCGGGTCAGGCAGCCAGGAGTGTGCGCAAATAGCGCATGTCTGCTCCTGGCTGCCTGAGCTGAACATGGAGAGTTTCTGTCAGGCTGACCTTTGTTCAGCCTGACAGACAGTCTTCATGAGGGGCAAAAGGTGGGCGGGTGTGGCCCCTCCGCCCTAAAGGACGGGCCGCCACTGTAATAGACATGGCACCAACATAAAAATGGCCCCCATTAGTGCTAAGAATGTGTCTCATGTTTGCAAATTGGGACAGTTTTGGACTTGTAAAGACACAATGTACAAGTGTTTTGCAATGTATGAAAGAGTGCATGGACTTGAACTTGCTGCAGGCACTAATAGTTTTAATATCAGAAAAATCTACATAAAAAACCCACCCACCACACGATAAGATAGGTCCACAAACAACCCCAAAATTGGTCAACACCCTGACCAGCCCATTGAGCACTGCTTGATCATCTATAGGCCAGTCCTACCCTCACCATAGGTTTCATCATTTAAGTGCAGTGAGCAAGATTTTGACCTGTAAAAATTTATAAAATATTTTTAGTATGAAAGCAAAACGAATGCTTTCATATGCGTTTACTTTATTTGTTTAACAAAGTTTTTTATTTTTTTATTTACTAAATTGTATTTGTTAAACAACGACACTAAACACACAACACGTTTACAACATCTTGTGGCATATTCCAGAAGCTATGGACTAGTGGAAGAAACAGGATGTGATCATATTTCTTCCGGCGCTGGATGAGCCCATATCATATCTTCAGACTACAGTTTCTGTATGGCACTAGCTGTGTCTGTGGGGAGCACAAACACCACATATGGCTGGTGGCCACCCCTACATCACCTCTTCTGAGCTTGCTTTGTGGTTTCCCTAGCTTGTATCACAACAACAGCAGCCCATTTAACGGTCTGCAGCAGCTGTGCCTCAGCATTCACTCAGCAACACAGAAGCAGCCTGAGGGTCAGGCGCGTAGGGCTTCACGCATGCACCTCAAAACACTGAAGCGCTGAAAGAGAAGTTCAAGGAGCCTGGTGTGGAAGACTGATGGACAGAGCAAGGTGGCTGACTCCAAGGTCAATTTTAAAAGTCTATTTAAGGGTGGCAAAGTTTTGAGTTATGCTGGTGGAAAAGAGTGACCTGCATTACTATATACATCATGAACTTGTGAAGATTGTGCAGGTTATGTAACTCCTACTTGTGTGAATTTGTCTCACAGAGAGGGCCCTTGTGGGGAATTGTTTTTATTGACACGTTTTCCCCATGGAAAATCCAATCTGCTGAGTTTTACTTCTGTAAAAACTTACTATTCGGATTTTTTGAACTTCACAAACTTTTGAAAAAAAATATTTTTTTTAATGTTCTGTTAGGAAAATTGACACAAAATTACTTAATATCCTCTGACTGCGCTTTTGCCCATTAATCTTGAGCTCAATACAATGTGCTAACTACATTTTATTGTTTAGAGATTTCTTTGATAATTCTGGAACTGGGGACTTCCCATTTTATGTACTAATGTTTATCTAGGAGGTAGTCTTCTTTTGCACAGAATCACCTCTTATTTTTATATGCCTGAGGTTCAGTGTTTTTTTAGGGCAATATACAATTACAATTAAATATGAATAACTGATGACGATCTAAAGTATATGAATGCACCATACACTTTAAAAGCGTGTTTCAAATTGCACATTTTTTTATAAGATATTCTAAAAAGTGTATTGTTAACACCGTTTTTGCCGTCTTTGGCAAGCTGTGATAAAAAAGTAAACTAATTAAATGAAATACACTTGAATTGTAAGTGATCTGTCCTCGTTGCCACCAGAATCTTCTCTGCCGGGCCCATGTTACTTGTCCTTTCATTCATTCACCATCACCATCCTCCCAGCTCTGATACTGCAACCAGATGTTGAGAATTTGAAAATATTCCATAAATGTAAAAGAATGTTTTATCATGCCTGTGCAGTCTACCTTGTTTGCCTCTAATCTGTCCCCAGAATTTAGGGGCAGATTTATGGAAAGTGGCGCTGCACAGAAGGCATGCATTGTGCCACTCTGTAAATACGGCGCTGCGATTTTGGCCTCATTGGGCCACATTAACGTAAAAAATAATGACATTAATGTGGCTCAAGGTGGTGCTATGGCATTATAAATATGCCATTAGTTCTTTCAAGAGGAGCCTATTTCTCACTAAGTAGAATTAACACTTACTATTTAGTGCTTACTGCAGTAGATTTCGCTATTTCCTGGTGACAACTGGTGTCAATCAGATTATGAATCAGTGACTGAATAACTAAAACAAATGCTGGAAAGCTTAAAGTGCCCCGCAAACTATACAGACACTAGTTAGGGAACACTGGGTAATTCCCTGCCTTTTCCTGAGACGTAGCTGATTTCCCTGAGCACCTATACAACAACACTGACACTAAATCTGAGAATAAACAGTGGTCAGATTCTTGCAGAATTTTCAAGCTTCTGATTGGTTAAAATGATATTCATGCAGGTGTAGGAAAGGAATTCGAACTGTACAGCAAGTTTTAGTTCTGTTGCAGACACACAAACAAGACCCAGCTACCTCCCTAAGGGCTGGGGCCAATCTCTGTTTATTGTTGTACTTCAACTTCACAAAGCCCAGAGATGCCTTTAGAGATCACATTATTCCCCATCTACAAACAAAAGGCAGCCTGTTAGTTTACCTAGAGAACAATCTGGGGCCATTTCATCAAAGCACCAATGTGTTAGCGAGGAAGTACTCCTGTAGCGCTACTTTACAAGCTCATAAATGTCTTCGTAAATTGGCTCCAGGGCCGGCTTTAGCGCCGGTGAAGGCCAGAGCGGCAGTTTATTTCAGCACCTTCCCGTGACCTCCTTCTTCATGGATTCATTCACTACCACCTTCCCCAGTGGCCCTCATCTCTCCATAGCCCCTCTTTCACAAACGTTTTACTTGTTTTAAAGTGCTGGTTAAGCTTGGCTTGTGTTTCTACCCAAATGAAACCTTTTCATCAACATTAGGAATACATAATGAAAGAATGGGGAAAAAAACATGACGTCTAAACCTATACTATGCAGTCTGGGTGGAGCTCTTTGATGAACATTCATAAGTCACTGTCCTGTATTAGGATTGTGCCTTATAAACCGCAAGTAACAAAAGGATCTCTGTGACAAAAGTCACATTGCCCTGAAGCTGGCCTTGGTTGGCACTGTAGACTAAGATATTGACAAGCCTGAAAAGTCTTTGTTATGTGTGCCAAAAGAGTGATCATTAAAAAAGGAAGCAACCAAAATTAAAATAAATATTTACGGTTAGTTTAACGTTTATGGAACTAGTTGATGAATACAATTACGAGTATTTGTGCAGTAGTACAGGGATATCCTAGTGCCAATGGAGAGCAGTGGGTAGGAAGAACACATGAGAGAGAAGCAAGTGGACTGAAGATGTAAGGTGGTAACAGTGGGAGACAGCGGCGTAATGACACTTGATGGCCCCCCTGCAAAGAACATGGAGGGCCCTTCCTTCAAACTCACTCAGGAGCTCTCAGGCCAGGGTACTGTGCTCAGGGGGGGTCCTTGGAGCTTGCCCTCCCCCCGCTGAAGGGGCTGCTGGGGCCTTTCTTACATCACTGGTGGGAGAAACCAGGGGAAAGAAAACAGCAGAAAAGCATTAAAAAGCATGGAACAAGTGGGTGGAAAAAGAGAGAGGAGGAAGGAGAAAGAAAACTGGGAATGAGCACGACCTATCTGGGAATCACAGTCAGGGGACAGAGAGAGAGAGGTGGGAGAAAGAAAAAGACAAAAACAAAACAAGGGGAAAGAGGAAAGGAGACACATGATCTCTGATCAGGTGCTGAAAAAGGCAAATGGTGCCGAAACAAATAGTTCCCTGGCAGCAATGTGGAAGGATGCACTCATTCATACAAAAGTTTAGTGAAATCAAAATGCCCCAGGTGCTGGTGAAGGACAAGAGTATAGAAAAAGTCATTAAATCAGAGACAGAAAATTGTAATGGGCAAGACAGTCGTCAATATCATCAAGTAATAATGACCCCAAAATATCATCAACAGAGAGTTAAGCCTGTCTGTAGCAATGAGGCATACATTATTGAAAGTGGATTTTTGAAAGGGCAGTTTCCTGTGAAGACTATCTTGGGAGGATTTATTTCCTAAATGTTTATCAAAACTTTGAAATTTTAGAAAACTTCATACAACATTCAATGTTTTGAAAAAAAAACTTCTCAATGTTTGTGAATAAAACTTAGCAACTTCGTTTCACTGCTAGTACCGATGGTTACCCGCTTAGAATTGTAATAAGAAATATAACAACAATTTTGGGCTTTCATTCCAAAGAATAATATTATGAGCAATAATATGGTGAAGTGATGACATAATTTAATTTAAGACAAAACTACTTCCGAGTACTCCTCCATCACAGTTTAAAAAAACGAATCTGCCCATACCAGTGCTTAATCTGTAAAAATGTAAGTGCCAGGGCCCTTCTCAGGAAACCGCTGCAGACAGCATTAACCCTGGCCCCTGGAAGCGCTGCCAATAACTCCATCGCACTTTCACAAGTGTGACAATTCAGACTATTCCAGCCTACCCAAAGCTATAAGAATGGCACGGGTAATGGTATTATTTCTATGCATGGGAGGCTAGGAGCCGCCCCACGCTACAGTGCACATAGCACTTGAAATCCCTCTGGTGCAGGCACCAGAAGGATTTCTTTTGGAGAGAAACAACCTTGGGAAATGGGGAAGAGCTTCCACCTCTCCTGAGGTTGTTTCTTTTGTTTTAGTGAAAGGAGCCGATCAGGTAGAAAGCCCACTAGGCACCAGGGATTTTTTCCTTCCATTCATTTAAGGGCAGGGGATGCCCAGAATGGCCATGCAGTGGCCCTCTCCCCTAAAAAAAAACAACTCAGCAGTCTTTTTGCCCCCCGGGGGGATTATGGGGGCAGTAGAAAGACTGCTAGGCACCAGGGAAAATGTTTTTCTTTGTATAGGGTTTGGGCTGCCCAGAATCGGTATGCGGATACCCCCACCCGCCATAAAAACAGGGCAATGGTGGTTTTCACACACAATCTGCCCCTCCCAAGGAGGCCAGAAAACCCACTAGACACCAGAGATATGTTTATGGGAATGTTAGCGAGTGGCCCCATAGGCAAGGGTCACTTCCCTTTTTTTGGGGCACACATTAGGGCCGTTTCGGCAGATCAGAGTTGTATTTAACTCAGGGGGGCAGAAAAACAATAGATGCTAGGGAAATTTCGATGTGTGTGAACTGAAGTTTGTCTGAAAGTCTGCATATACTGGCATTTGGCCGGCTGTGACTTGCACTTGGCTGGTGCTGTACGTGGATTGGTGCTTGGCTGACGGTGTGGCTTGGGCGGATCCCCCAGCTTTTTATTGCTCAGAATCCCCTGCAAACCTCAAATGTAGCTAAAAAGTTACATTTTCTCACATTTCTGTTTGGGAATGTTGTAGGCTCACCACACCGGCACAAATGAGGAATCATTTATTTCAGGAGACTGGGGGGAATGCTAGGTGGTAGGAAACCCATGCCGGCAGAGAGATCCTACCCAGAAATACGAAGTAAATATGATTTTTTTTTTTAGCTAAATATGAGGTTTGCATGGGATTCCGAGCAAGAAAATGTTGGAGAATCTATACAAGCCACATCTCCCTAGACTCCCCCGGGTGTCTAGTTTTCGTAAATGTCTGTGTTTGTAATGTTTCCCTAGAAGGCTGCCAAGCTCGGGACAAAAGACGCAGGTTACTCTCTCGCAAAACTAAGTTGTACATAATTTTGAGGTGTCCACAATATGTTTTGGGCTGTTTCCTGTCACAAGCACTAGGCCTACCCACACAAGTGAGGTACAATTTTTATCAAGAGACTTGGAGGAATGCTGGGTGGAAGGATGTTTGTGACTCCCCTCAGATTCCAGAACTTTGCATCACCTAAATGTGAGGAAAATGTGTTTGTTAGAAAACATTTAAGGTTTTGGGTGACAGAATCTGGTGAAAACCCCAGACGTCCCCCTATCCTGGATTTCCCTAGGTATCTAGTTTTTAAAAGTTTGCAGGTTTGCTAGGTTTTCCTAGGTGTCGGCTGAGCTGAAGCCAAAATTCCACAGTTAGGCACTTTGCAAAAAAACACATCAGTTTTCAGTAGCAGTTGTCAATGTTGCATTTTGGGGAGTTTCCTGTCATGTGCACTAGGCCTTTTCGCACAAGTGGGAGACCAGTTTTCATTGAGAGACTTTGGGGAAACCCAGAATAGCACAACAAGTGTCATCACAGATTGTCTTTTCTGCATCTGCACCTTTCAAATGTAAGACAGTGTGTCAGAAAGAAGTCATTTTGAGAAATGCCCTGTAATTCACATGCTAGTATGGGTACCCCCAGAATCAGAGATGTGCAAATAACCACTGCTTCTAAACTCCACATCTTGTGCCCATTTTGGAAATACATATTTCCTTCATACCTATTTTTCACTCTTTATATTTTACCAAATGAATTGCTGTATACCTGTTATACAATGAAAACCCATTACAATGTGCAGCTCATTTATTGGTTTTTGGTACCTTGGGTTCTTGGTGAACCCCCAAGACCTATAAATCCCCGCAAACAGAAGGGTCCTCCAGATGTAACAGCATATTGTGTTTGAAAATTTGCATTAGCTGTGAAAAGTTACAGATGAAAATGTAAACATAAATAGCTGTTTTTTTCAACTCAATTTCAATATTTTTTTATTTCTACTTTGTTGATGCCTTCTGCAGGGAAAAAAACAGATGTTTTCTTCTCCAGGTATTTTTACCCAAACACCCAAAATTGTAGCTGCATTTTGATAATTTTTTGGTCCTCACCAGGGAAATCCACAAACCCTGGATACCTTTAGAATCCCCAGTATGTTGGAAAAAATGTCACAAATTTGGCATGGATAGCTAATGTGGACAAATGTTATGGGTGCCTAAATGCAAACTACCCCAAATAGCCAAAAAAAGGATTAGCACGGGTGGGGGAAAAGCTTAGCAACAAAGGGGTTAATGTATATTGAACTATTAAGCACTGCTGTTAAACCCATCACAGAATTGGACGTACAGCGCCACCATGTGGTAGACTATCAGTTGTGCGGTTACTGAGAATTAAGTGCAGGTGCGGAGCAGGAAAATCATTAGCTCAAATTAAGTACTGGCCCATAGTTTTGGCGGTACCAAAAGCAGCAGTGCAATATTATCTCACACAGCTACACAACAGCAGGAGAACAATCATCCTTTACACACAGAAAGAATATTGCAGAAGTTTAAGCTTCACTCTCACATACAGAAACAAGACCCACACAGACTTCGGCAATACATTCTTTTATTAATGAAAGATTACAGTTGTTCCAATGGGTGGATGTAGAGAAAAATACGTATGCACAAATAAACACAATCAGGTACATAGCAGGCAACATCAGAGTGAGCTGCCCTTCGCACAGAATAGACCAAACGCACAGTGGGAAAGCAAGCTCCCTGACACACGGAATGGGTACTGCACATACAATGCACTTCCGTCAAACACAGGTAGGGGGTCCAACATGGGCAGCATCAGTGCAAACTACACTCTCACACAGAACATAAGCACTCGAGGCAACAATTCGCGTTGCAATGCAGGAGTTCAATCTAAAAATACACTTAAAATGTACACCACTGACAAGGGGCTACGCAATCTCATCTTATACGTATGAGACTGGTTAAAGATTGGAGAAGAATGCAAAGGTGTTCTAATAAACACTGGTGTAGTACAGCCACCAGCTCTGAAATCTCCCCTCACACGCATCTCAAGTACACAAAGGGCCTCAGCAGTCCAAGCATCAAGTACCCCAGGGTCGACATCAGTGCACGCTCTGCCTACATTGAGAACAGTAAATGAAATGGCAGTGCACACATCCCTCCCACAGAGAAAAGGTGTAGTAGTGACAGCTGTAGCGCAGGCATCCCTGTTACTTACAGGAAAGGTCCAGCACACTACAGGCTGCAGCTGTAGTGCAAGCTTCCTTTGCATAGAAACACAAAGAATATGTACAACATGTCAGGTGTGCTGCAAACAACCTTTACTTACAGAATTAGTAGAGCAGGGTGGAAATATCACATTCTTTTAGATCCTTCAAAACAGAAGTGGTGCAGTAAAGTCAGGAGTAGTACAAGCTTTCCCTCAGCACACAGGAAAGGCTTAGACAATACACGCAGTAGTTCAACCTTACTTTACAAAGGGAGAACAAACAGCGTGGCTGCAGCAGTGCAAACTTTCTCTGCTTAGGGAACAGATAGAGCATGGTGGCTGCAATCGAAGCTTCCCTTACATATAGAACAGATAGAGAACAGCCCCTGCAGTGGCAGCATCCCTTACATATAGAACAGATAGAGCTCGGCGGCTGCAATCGAAGCTTCCCTTACATATAGAACAGATAGATTGCGGCGGCTGCAATGGAAGCTTCCCTTACATATAGAACAGATAGAGAACAGCCCCTGCAGTGGCAGCATCCCTTACATATAGAACAGATAGAGCTCGGCGGCTGCAATGGAAGCTTCCCTTACATATAGAACAGATAGAGAACAGCCCCTGCAGTGGCAGCATCCCTTACATATGGAACAGATAGAGAACAGCCCCTGCAGTGGCAGCATCCCTTACATATAGAACAGATAGAGCTCGGCGGCTGCAATGGAAGCTTCCCTTACATATAGAACAGATAGAGAACAGCCCCTGCAGTGGCAGCATCCCTTACATATAGACAGATAGAGCTCGGCGGCTGCAATGGAAGCTTCCCTTACATATATAACAGATAGAGAACAGCCCCTGCAGTGGCAGCATCCCTTACATATGGAACAGATAGAGAACAGCCCCTGCAGTGGCAGCATCCCTTACATATAGAACAGATAGAGCACGGCGGATGCAGTGGAAGCTCCCCTTACATATAGAACAAATAGATCACAGCGGCTGCAGTGGAAGCATCCCTTACATAAAGAACAGACAGAGCATGGCGGCTGCAGTGAAAGCTTCCCTTACATGTAGAACAGATAGAGCACGGCAACTGCAGTGAAAGCTTCCCTTACATATAGAACAGACAGAGCATGGCGGCTGCAGTGAAAGCTTCCCTTACATATAGAACAAAGAGCATAGTGGCTGCAGTGAAAGCTTCCCTTACATAGAGAGCAGATAGAGCGCAGTGGCTGCAGTGCAAACTTCCCTTACTTATAGAACAGAGACAGCATGGCAGCAGCAGTGGAATCGTTCCCTGCATTTAGAACAGATAAAGCATGGTAGCTGCAGTGAATGCTTTGAACATATAGAGTACAATGGGTGCAGTGGAGGTTTTCTTTGCGTAGAGAACCAGTAGAGCATGAAAGCTGCAGTGAAGGGTTAGAGTATGGCAGCTGCTGGTGAAGCTTTCCTTGCACATAGAACAGAGAGAGTGGGTCAGCATTGCACAAGCTTCCTTTACATACAGAACAGCTAGAGCATGTCACCAGTGGTGTATAGGTCTCTTAAACACAGAAAATATACACCACCGACTGACAGGGGTAGTGAAGGTTTTATTCACAAGACAACTATTCCTGACAGTTGCCTTTTCGGGGTAACAAAGGGGGTCTCATGGATCAACCAGACATCCCTCTGCAGGTGATGAAGTCACTCACTGCACCCGCCTTCAATGGGATCTCTGTCCCCTGACTAAAGTGCAGTCAGGTTCGCCCTGCATAGTGGGACATGGAGTTGCTGATTTAAGCAGCCCCTTCGTATTTCATTGAATGCACTCCCCCGAGGGCAGCCTGAGTTCGCAGCTACTCTGAGGGCAGTGCATTTATTGTAATCTACAATCCAAAAAGGGAGCACCCTGCCTTACATTTCAGCTCGAATAGCCCCAAAGCATCATGATAAATGCAGTCATTAGAATGAACTTGAATAATTTTCAAATAGTCTTTCACCATAAATGGGTCCAGAAACACGTGTCCAGAGATTTACAGCACTTGCTGCACCTACTAAGGTGAAAAACTTTAGTTCACTTTATGGAATAAAAACAAACTTGTACTGCATTTACCATGATGCACTGGGGCTGACTGTATGCTGTAATGTGAGCAGGGTGCTCCCTTTCTGGTTTTTCTGTTTAAGAAGGCTCCCATGAGCCAACGAGCTGACGAGCTCTGGTTGAAGCACCTGCGTGCCAGTGAGTGGTACACAAACCTAAGAGGACATTTGGCAGCGTTTCCAGCAACCCCACAGACAAAGCTGCTCTCTGCTGATGAAGGGATTACCCAGAAACACGTGTCCAGAGATTTACAGCACTTGCTGCACCTACTGAGGTGAAAAACTTTAGTTTACTTTATGGAATAAAATCAAACTTGTACTGCATTTACCATGATGCACTGGGGCTGACTGTATGCTGGAGTTTGAGCAGGGTGCTCCCTTTCTGTTTTTTCCATTTATTGTAATCTGGCGCACTGTTCAAGTTTGCACCTGGCATACCCGTTTAAAGGCGCGCAGTAGCACAAACATGAACAGTGCGCCCAATACATGATACTGCCCCAGGAAGCAGCATTCCATAACAGATTACGCGCCACAAGGAGTGAGAACATATTCCACCCATCCAACATGGAAACAGAATAAGTCCTGTGACTGCCCTTTCTAAGAGATACTTAATAGCAGAAGTATAAACCAGAGACCAGACAGAATATTTTTTATGCCACGAAAATGTAACTAGGTTGATGTGGAAGGGAAGGTGCAAATTGCTGATTACCACTATCTGTGGAAGGGGTTACGGGGACCAACTTGTAATAGCATTTTGAGTAGATGAAGTAGCACTTCAGTACTCATAAATGTAGTTCACTAATGCGCGGGCAGACGTATCCACCTTATAACTTACGTGAAGAATACTCCACTAGAAGTGCAGAGAACTCTGAATAAGTACACTCTGGGCCCAATTCACGAAAGTAAACTTAGAGCAAATGTCTAAGTGTAGCTTTGTGAATCGGGTACTCTCATCTTAGAATGAAATGTAGCGGTGGCTGGAAAATAAGGAACCGGTGCTGCAAAGTGGGAAGAGAAAAGGGAAACTGAGGAAGAGAAACTTGGAGAGTCCTGCAAACACATAAACAACCCCCAAAAAGTATGTTTGTTGTAATTTGCTAAATGTATACCCGTATCTCCTCCAGTCGTATTACAGAGCAAGCAGGCATCCATTATTTTCCAAGAGAGGGTGTTGCAGTACCAGTGTTTGACCATGTGTAGCGCTGGACCCACTACTGCATCTTTAAGCAGTGACTTTCACTCAGAATTTTTGAATAACGAAAAGCAATAAATTTACTTAAAAGTGTACATTATAAAAGGGTAATTTACATTTGTGAATCAGGCCCTACATGTCCTAAACACACACACGCACACAATGATACACAAACCAAACGTAGGTGATATCTGACTCCTCACTGTTTTAAGCACAAGTGGAAGAAGTCAGAGGTCAGGGGTGAGTTCTGTTGATGTGCTTCCAGCAGCAATGTTTGCCAGGTGTTTGTTACTTCCTCAAGTGTTGCCTGTTTCCTTATTTTTTTCAGTTAGTAGTTCCACATAGCGTTGTTGGAGAACTATGTTTAGATGAACATGTAAAATATGCCCATAAAGTTAATAGCAGCAATTTTACTGTCGTATTTTGACTTGTGCGTGCTGATCCATCCCCTTCAAGTAATGTGGTGGGAAAATATTCCAGATACTTGCCTGGACGTCAATTGACCAAAATGCCTGGGGTAGCGGAAGTGACATCACGTGCCCTTTGACCTCCACTTTCACTCACAGACACATACTTACACATGCACCCAAATGCACACTTACACACACACACACTCTCACATAAACACACACTCACCCGCAATCAGGCACGCAACATGCATTTAAAAGCATTTTTACTTACCTCAGCTGCCATGGAAGGGCATTTTTACGTTTTTATTAGACTAATAGTGAATAATATATTTTTAATCACTATTAGTATGATAAAAAATTGACCGAAAATAAAGATTTGAGCCTCAACCTACGTACATTAGGACGAGCTGCCCCTGTGTTCCAGGCACTGTATTTGCCCCCGCTTAGGGCAGGGGTCGCAAAGGCTGTGCCAGGGGGCGCAAGGGAAAGCCAGGGGTTGCAGCTGCGACCCCTTGCTGCCCCTAAATGAGGTCAATGACTTCTAGGCATACATCGCTACTGGAATTGCCTGATGTGTGTTAAGGCTGAGCGGTACATCTGGGCACAAGTGTAAATCCAGATGTGCATTGATCTCTGCGCATGGATGCCTCCTGCTGAACTGGGACAAAGATGTTAAATGTATTTCATTTGCATCACAAAACTGACCGAGATTCATGCAAGATCCAGCTTAGCCTGGCTCTTGCAGATGGAGTACAGAGGTTCATAGCGCCTGGCAGATATCTCCAGTCAGTCTAGTGCTTTGAGACCACTCCGCTGGCGGTGTGAGCTAAGTAAGCAGCCACTGCTGTTATTTTGATGCTTCCTAGGGGCAGGTGATAGCAGCCAGTAACGATCTTCTCTGGCCCGGGGGCCTCAACAACATTTCCTCCCCCGCACGTGTTCCTTAGAGACACTGAGACCTTCTGCTGGGGAAACACACTCTGAGGAAGTGGTCAGACAGCCAGGGTTTCCCTCCAAATAAGAAACGTTTTTATTTGTGTTTCCTAAAACCCAACCGACCCCGAAACGGCGCCAGACTGCCACTGGAGCGTCACTGAAAGCAGATTATTTGAAAAACACGCCAGTGTCATGTTTGTGCGTCTTAACGGTTAACAAGTTCTGTTTTCAAACATCGCAGAAACAAAAAAATAAGGTATAACGGTTGGAGGTTAACATTCATACCTATGGAACTGATAAAAAGGAGCATTGGCAAACAGAAAGATAAGCGCAACCAGAGCCACAATAAAAAGAGACAGCCACAACCCCGGGCCCGTCTCTTGGTGATCTCCACCGGATGCCCAACAGTTCACTACAGCTCAGGTGTGTCTTAAAGGATCGGTCCTGGCATCCCAGCGACACCCAACAGGATACCAACACATTACACGCATCTCTGCACAAACAAAACCGGAGAGTTGCGCCCTGTCTGCCGCAATTTACCGCTAAATACCCGCCCACACACTTTCAACACAGCATTTTAGGTGGAACACCTCACACATGCCAACACTACACAGTTATACCACTGAGGCTCTTGTTATGTGTGGTATGAGATACCCGCATGGGCAATGCCACGCTCACTTGGCATTACCGATTACACACACGCAGTGGTGTAAATATGAATTGTTATATTAATGCTGTGTTCTAAGTTTAGTGCTCGTGTATGGGAATGACTGGGGGAATGGTTGTCTGAGCACTGACCCACACATACTTTTCACTCATCCTGATGCCTATTCCCGCACATGTTGTACTTGTGAGTGATGGTCACTAGAGAAAAAGTTTGCCCCTACCCAGGACCGGCTTTAGGGCGGTGCGACCGGTGCAGCTGCACCTGGCGCAGACCTTGCTTGAGAGAGCTGTGCTTAAAAATAATTTATGGGTTTAAAAGTAGTGAACTTCCTTGTGTCTCCAGCTATTTTCAGCAACAATAAGAATGTGAAGATAACGCAGATGATTAAGGTTCCCGCTGCTGATACACTTTTGAGTTTCTATCTGAGTGTCATATAGAAACTCAAAAGTCTTAGTAATTTGGTCATGAAACACTTGGTTGTAGAAAACAGGTGACCAGTCCATGATTTGATTTAGTGATGCCTTGCTAAAAGTTTAGGTAAATATGCCTTGGCATCATGAACATGGAACCAATACCTTGTTTTAGGTAGCTCTCCATGCTCTACTTACCTTCTGCCTTTTCTAAGCGCTACAACTTTTTTGTACTGGTATCACCCAATTTATTGTCACATTTACTGACCACAAGCGACTGAAGTGGTGAGTTAGCCTTCCTGGAGTTCAGACTCGTGACCTGTGCTCACCTCGCGTTTCAAACTCGCAGAACCATTCACCGGCAGAGGATGGAAGGGCTGCAGGGAAAGTGAGATATTGTTGAGTACCAGGGGCAACTTGTAGTGACAAAAAGGAAACCAAGGAACTGGAAGATGTGGCTACCAGTGACACCGGGACAGAGTACCCTACTGAGAGAAACCTTCAGAGGGACACTAGCACCGGAATGGGGTCACCCGTGCCCAGAAGCAGGGTGAGACGGAAAAGATCAGGTCGAATGGACAAGGAAGCAGAGAAAGACTGTGCCAGGCCTTCAGTATACTAGTCCTTGCTGGGGTATGATAACAGATGCTAACAGTGGACACCATCTACTTTAACCACCACCCACCAAGACCAGACACTACTGCAATCAATCAAAGTGAGGACACAAATTACCAACCAACACCTCCACAGCTGCCTCGTGCTAGATGGGGGGTCAGACGCGTGAACCAAGACTGCAAAGTACTCTGCAGAGAAAAACTGACATATTCCACGTCCAAGACTCATTCTCCTTATAGAGACCCCCTGTGGGGAAAACTCCCAAGTCACAGCTCACATCACTCCCTTCTAAGGGTGCCAAAGATGGCCGGTCACATTAATCCTGTGAAAAGTCTCTTAAGAAAAAGTTACAAGTACAGATCCACGGCACTGGGGACATATAAAAATGATGTAATAACATCTAACGTGAAAGTCATATCTAATTGGGATCTTACATCAATGTAAGATCTCTTGGGTAAAGGTAGGAGGGAATGCTTAGATTCCCTCAATTCTATGATACTTCTGGAAGGTTGCAGGGTCCAAGCAGAGTCAGTTGTACGTGTGTGTAAGAATGTGTATAGCCATGGCTCCGCCCAGAGGATAAAATCCCTCTAGGCACTACTGAATCACTTACAATGCTCTACGCCCGCTCACCCTGATCTCCCAGAAGCACCACAAGTAGGACCACTCCTATGATTTGGTTGTGTTGTATCGTTTATTAAGAAGCACAACTGTTACCCAAGCACAGACATATTAGAGCATGGAAACGTGTGTATGCACACAGAACATATTTAAAAAGGCATGGAATCATGTGTTTCTGGACATAAAATGTCTGTGGGTATGTAACCGATGTAAAAGCAAACCTGAAAATCTAAATCAAGAGAAGAGATTGAATATAACTTCAGAAGATCACGGATTACAAAACTAAGGAAATATTCAAGCGATCTGTGTGTATTTATTTAACAAACATCTTGCCAACATCCTACTCCCGGAGAAGTATAATGTTGGTTTCTTCATCTCTGGGTGTTGGGTCTCTGAGGATAGACATGCTTGAAGTGAGAAAGGGCTTCATGAGTGAGTCCTGCAGTGTCCTTTACCAGATCATGAAGTAATCCCGAAGGCAGCACTCTCAACAGGCCTTCTGGCTCCAAGTACAAAATGCAAGAGACGGAGGGGATTGGATGGCAGATAGTAAAACAAGTACTTAGAGTAGGTTAAGTGCGGTGAGTACTCCTGCCGTTTGTTAAAATTAGCAACTATTTCCCGGATGCAATAAGCACCAGGGTACAGACACTATCCATGTTTTTCTATGCAGAGCCTGTAAAAGAAAAGCTACAGGTTCTGCACCTGTATTTGACATTTCAGTTTCACGGAAAATAGTTTATTTTGCTTTGTTCGCTACCATTCAGTCTACTGTGCATCTGTTTCTGTGTGTCTTTGTATTAATACTCCAGCAGGCGATCTCTCTGTGTCTTTGTATTTATATTCCTGCAGGAGATCCCCCTGTGTCTTTGTATTAATATTCCTGCAGGAGATCTATCTGTGTCTTTATTCCAGCAGGAGATCTCTCTGTGTCTTTGTATTAATACGCCATCAGGTGATCGATCTCTCTGTGTCTTTGTATTAATATTCAAGCAGGAGATCTCTCTGTGTCTTTGTATTAATATTCCAGCAGGAGATCTCTTGGTGTCTTTATTCCCGCAGGAGATCTCTCTGTGTCTTTATTCCAGCAGGAGATCTCTCTGTGCCTTTGTACTAATATTCAAGCAGGAGATCTATCTATGTCTTTGTAGTAATATTCCAGTAGGAGATCTCTCTGTGTCTTTATTCCAGCAGGAGATCTCTCTGTGTCTTTACTCCAGCAGGAGATCTCTCTGTGCTTTTGTACTAATATTCAAGCAGGAGATCTATCTGGGTCTTTATTCCAGCAGGAGATCCCTCTGTGTCTTTGTATTAATATTCCGTCAGTAGATCCCTCTGTGTCTTTGTATTAATATTCCGTCAGTAGATCGCTCTCTGTCTTTGTATTAATACTCCAGCTAACGATCTCTCTGTGCCTCTGTATTAATATTCCAGCAGGAGATTTCTCTGTGTCTTTGTATTAATATTCCTGCCGGAGACCTCTCTGTGCCTTTGTATTAATATTCCTGCCGGAGATCTCTGTGTGTCTTTGTATTAATACTCCAGCTAACGATCTCTCTGTGCCTCTGTATTAATATACCAGCAGGAGGTCTCTCTGTGTCGATGTATTAATAAACCAGCAGGAGATCTCTCGGTGCCTTTGTATTAATTTTCCAGAAGGAGATCTCTCTGTGTCTTTGTATCAATATTCAAGCAGGAGATCTATCTGTGTCTTTATTCCAGCAGGAGATCTCTCTGTGCCTTTGTATTAATATCCCAGAAGGAGATCTCTCTGTGTCTTTGTGTCAATATTCAAGCAGGAGATCTATCTGTGTCTTTGTATTGATATTCCAGCCGGAGATTTCACTCTCCAAGACAAAAGGCAGAGAGCTCATCACTTAGTTGGACCAATAATGACTCAGAGTTTCCTTCTTTCAAGTCAATGAATTTAGCATCTTTGGTTTGATGAATTCTAAAAAGAGGAAGACCGAAGGTATTTGTACCTGGTCAAAACATGCAGCATATTGAGATCACTGATTTTTTGCTTTGGGTCATATTCATAGGTGAATAATAAACATTTGCTCCAGTTTTAAAACGTGAAGTATAGATTTCTATCATATCAAATATAGTGAATAATATGTTTGTTCTAAAAGATTTTTCATCAAGTAGGCTTTCTTTGTTTATACCTCATATGATCATTTAGAAAGATTGCTAAGTGGTACATTTACCACATATGGTTTCATACTCAATTCTTTCCACTTTTTCTTTACTGCAAAAGTCTTTCTGTCAAACAGAAAGGAATGCAATCTGATTACTCAATACTGTGCTACACAAGGAATTAACATTGTTTCAAATTGGTCTGTCCTGATTTTTTTCTTGTGTAACCTATCTGTGATGTGGTTCTTTTGTCCAAATACACTGGCTAAAATATGAAAATCACTCACCAGAGAAAAGGTATAAAGCTGGGAATAGCTTGTGATGCTAATTGAGTTTAAGTATTGTTTACAGCCTCTAACTATGCCGGACTTGGACATTTATAATTGTTATTTTTATACAGATGTTTTTCCTTTACTCTTTGTTTGGTGTGCAGCTTAATTTGTAAATTGCATAATATAAAAATTGTCTCCTGTCTGGTTTAAGACTGGATCACTTACCTCTCACTGCTTCCCTCACCTAGGAAGATGGATGCTGTAAATCTCGCTGAAACAGTTGTACAAGGTGTGCTTTACCTCCTGCTGGCTTTTCCCCGCCAGGGTAAGTTCACCCCAGCATCTCAGATAGATTTTTTGTGAATTTCAATAAAAGATTGCTCTAGACAATAAAAATGTGAACTTTGAAAGGGAATAGCCCCCAGGAATGTGAGAGTCTTTCATTGATTTGGTCAGTTACTAATTGGTTACTGAAAAAATGCTAGTCTAGTTATTCTTCTAAACAATATCACTAAATAATTTTATTTCAGAATTTGGAAGGCAGGATTGGTCAAGCATTATCCAAGAGGACAAGGCCTACATTATATTTTCGAAACTACCACTGACTATATAAATTAGTAACATCTAGATTCATTGTTTGTACATTATCTCAAGTTGGATATTTTGAATATCGTGGACATTGACATATGTAAAATACCTTTAAAAAAATTAGATGTTGACTTTGGGTTTTTGTGATGTACTAGAGCAACTCGATAAACTGATTCCTTCCTTACATTTATTTTCTCTTTTTTTAAAGATTGTATTAAAAAAAACGCTTACATTTTGGCCTCACTAATCACCTACCGTTTGAAATGCTTAACAGTGTAGTGACAGGCTGCCAATTAACTTTTTTTATATATATGTACGGCAAACATTAGGAAAATAATCTGCCTTACATCCGAAAAACAATCCAGATTGTTAAACAGTGTAAGATACTGGGTCACTGGTTGAGGGGGGTGAAACCCTTTTTAAGCAGAAACCACAATTCTTCTGGTTGAATTCATAACCCTTCAGTAGGTTGGCACAGAGCAGTCAGGTTTAACTAAGAAGCAATGCTTAAAGTATTTGTGCAACACTTCAAACAGTAACACAGTGCAAACACACCACAAAATAATCCCACACTAGTTTAGATAAATAGCGTAAGATGCAATAACTAAAACAAGACTAAAATGACAAAAATCCAATTAGTGGAACTGGAGATATTCAATTATAAAGATTTTAGTAAAACTATGCCAAAAGGCATAAAATGGCATCTGTGCATATCTGTGCCAGGACAAAGTCACAAGTTCAGGCTGACCCCAATGGAGCACGGACTGGCTGCAGGGATCCAGGTACACCTGCTGAACACAGTATCTCAAGTCTTGACTTGTGGAGCGTTGTGAAGATACAAGTTGGAGATGTGTCAAGCAGATGAAGCGATGTTTCGGTAATGAGATACGGCAAGGCTGTAGTGCAAGGTCCTGTGTACGTTGTCAAGGATCCCATTGACTGGGGCTTGTGAAGCAAATTCCAAAGTCGACAATGCTCTGCGCAGAAAGGGTGATGAGTCTGTTCTGAGGAGTTGCATGCCTGCGATGCAGAGTTTGGCATCATGAACAAAGTTGCTGTCAACAAAGGATGTGTCATGCAGTCCTGGTTCTGATGTGCCCATGGGATATGATGTGATGCAGGTTTTTGTGGTGGTTCTAACCCACGCAGCAGAGGCGATGCTTTGGTTCTGCTCAGGGATGCACCGTGCAGCATAGGAGATGTGTCAGTTCTGTTGGATCCACAGTGACTGGCAAGAACCTTAGGCCCACTTCCAAGGGTCCAGTACTAAGATGGCATCACTTGGCAGTGTAGACTCACAGATGGCAGAGCCCTGGTGCAGGTGCAGGGTTGTTCGAAACCTGCCGTGTCCTTGTGGCTTCAGAGCAGGAGGCCAGCCAGATAGATATTGGAGTCACCCTCAGGTTCTGGATTCAAGAGATGCAGGTCCAGTCCTTCTCATCCTGGCAGGATGGCAGCAAGCAGCAAGTCAGCTCAGTATGTCAGCAGCTTGAGCAGCAGTCGAGCAGAGTGGTAGTCTTTTTCAGCAGTACAGCAGTACTTCTTCCTGACAGAGTAGCCACAGATCTGGAAGTGTACTGAAGTGGTGGTGTCTGAGGTCCAGTATTTATAACCAGTTGTGCCTTTAAGTGGGGGAGAAGCCCCTAAAGGTTTTCATTTGGAGTACCCAGGCGTCCTGTCTCCCCTACCCTGGCTTCAGACTAACTGCACGGGTATGCAGCTCTTTGTGTGGAAGCAGGACACAGTGTGTTGAAGTGTAAGTGGGGCTGTGCCCAGCTCCTCCCTCCCATCCTTCCAGTGTTGGCCCATCCAGGCACACCTAAGTTCCCTATTATCTGTGGCTGTCTAGGATGAATGCACAAAGCTCAACTGTCAGCTACACCCATTCTTGTGACCCAGATACAGGCTACATGCACTAAATGGATAAGGGAAGAAAATGCTAACTTTCTAAAAGTGGCAATTTAAAAAAAGTAATGAAAATCTCCAACTTCACCATTAATTAGGATTTTTATTTCAGTTCAAAAGACACCAAATATGAACTATTTACCAGGTCACGTGTGAAAATTCCAGGTCCATAAATACAATAAGGCAATTCCATGGTTATTCAGTGAAAAAGGAAGCCTTTGGAGTAGTGAAAAACAAATTTAGGAGTTTTTCACTACTAGGATATGTAAAACCTAAAAGTACAGGTTCAACTTTTCAAATACACTGCCCTCTTGGCAGACCAAGGACTACCAAGGACTACCCTAGTGGTGACTTATATCCAGTGACGTGTCCTGAAAAGGAAGGTTTGGGACTGGTGAGACATTTATCTTGCCAGGTTGAAATGGCAGTTTAAAAGTGTACACCTTAGCCTGCAATGGCTGGCCTTAGTCATGTTTACAGGGCTACTTAAGTGGGTGTCACAATCAGTGCTGCAGGCCCAACAGTAACATTTTATTTACTGGCCCTGTCTACATGTAGTACCACCTCATTACGGACTTATATGTACATTAAATAAGCCAATGTTAACATGTTTTAAGGAAGGAGATCAGGCATTTTAGCACTGGCTAGCAGTGCTAAAGTGTTCAGGGTCCTAAGGCCACAAAAAATGAAGCCAGAAAAAAGTGGTGGAGGAAAGCAAAATGTTTGGGGGAAGACCCCCCCCCCCAAGACTGACACGTCTAACACACAATATGGATATATTTGGCATTAGGAAAGGCATTCATTCCATTCTAGACTGAAAAATGTTTGTCTCTGAAGATCTTAAAGACCCCCATCTCCCATCTTTCACTGTTCATCATTACATATTTTACCTGAGTTCCGACCTTACCCTATCCAGGATTGAACTGGAACTGCCTCTGTCTACTCAACGCTTTCAAATGGTTTCTACTTCTTTTGGTGAATAAATTCGATGGGACTACTTTACAAAAGTAGTTGTGCAGGTAAGCAGAATTAGCAAACATTTATGAATGCAAATTCACATTAGCAACTCACAAATCACGTATTAATTGCAACATGACGTGATCTGCTTTATTTACAAGAATCTATTGTGGGCATTCAGCTTTGGGGCATTTGAAAAATGTGGTAAAGAATTCAAAGCCTGTCAACAGAGGAAGATATTCTCCTCTCAAGAGCTGGAGCTAATTATTTTTCAGAGCAAAAAAGGGAATGAAATATTCCTAAAGTTGCTGGAGTTTACATAAGGAGTACATCCCTGGGCAGGGTATTCGGTGCAAACGTACTGATGAATTATAATTATAAACAAGAAAATGTAAACGTGCTACATATCTGTAAACACAGCTTCCTATGCATGTCAGTAACGTTACATTGAGACTGACATTCTTATAATAATTCAGAAGTGGGTTAGTGAAGTCTCAGGGGCAGAGAGGGATGACGTGAGTTAGTGAAGTCACAGGGCAGAGAGGGATGAAGTGAGTTGGTGAAGTCACAGGGGCAGAGAGGGATGAAGTGAGTTGGTGAAGTCTCAGGGCAGAGAGGGATGAAGTGACTTAATGAAGTCACAGGGGAAGAGCAGTGGATGAAGTGAGTTAGTGAAGTCACAGGGCAGAGAGGGATGAAGTGAGTTAGTGAAGTCTCAGGGCAGAGAGGGATGAAGTGAGTTAGTGACGTCACAGGACAGAGCGGAATGACGTGAGTTAGTGAGGTCACAGGGGCAGAACAGTGGGTGAAGTGAGTTAGTGAAGTCTCAGGGCAGAGAGGGATGAAGTGAGTTAGTGAAGTCACGGGGCAGAGAGGGATGAAGTGAGTTATTGAAGTCACGGGGCAGAGAGGGATGAAGTGAGTTAGTAAAATCACAGGGCAGAGAGGGATGAAGTGAGTTAGTGAAGTCACAGGGCAGAGCAGTGGATGAAGTGAGTTAGTGAAGTCACAGGGGCAGAGCATTGGATGAAGTGAGTTAGTGAAGTCACAGGGCAGAGCAGTGGATGAAGTGAGTTAGTGAAGTCTCAGGGCAGAGAGGGATGAAGTGAGTTAGTGAAGACACGGGGCAGAGCAGTGGATGAAGTGAGTTGGTGAAGTCTCAGGGCAGAGCAGTGGATGAAGTGAGTTGGTGAAGTCACAGGGAAGAGCAGTGGATGAAGTGAGTTAATGAAGTCACAGGGCAGAGAGGGATGAAGTGAGTTAGTGAAGTCTCAGGGCAGAGAGGGATGACGTGAGTTAGTGAAGTCACAGGGGCAGAGCAGTGGGTGAAGTGAGTTAGTGAAGTTTCGGGGCAGAGAGGGATGAAGTGAGTTAGTGACGTCTCAGGGCAGAGAGAGATGAAGTGAGTTAGTGAAGTCACAGGGCAGAGAGGGATGAAGTGAGTTAGTGAAGTCACAGGGGCAGAGCAGTGGATGAAGTGAGTTAGTGAAGTCACAGGGCAGAGCAGTGGATGAAGTGAGTTAGTGAAGTCACGGGGCAGAGCAGTGGATGAAGTGAGTTAGTGAAGTCTCAGGGCAGAGGGGGATGAAGTGAGTTAGTGAAGTCACGGGGCAGAGCGGGATGACGTGAGTTAGTGAAGTCTCAGGGCAGAGCAGTGGATGAAGTGAGTTAGTGAAGTCTCAGGGCAGAGCAGTGAATGAAGTGAGTTGGTGGAGTCACAGGGCAGAGAGGGATGAAGTGAGTTGGTGAAGTCACAGGGAAGAGCAGTGGATGAAGTGATTTAATGAAGTCACAGGGCAGAGAGGGATGAAGTGAGTTAGTGAAGTCTCAGGGCAGAGAGGGATGACGTGAGTTAGTGAAGTCACAGGGGCAGAGCAGTGGGTGAAGTGAGTTAGTGAAGTTTCGGGGCAGAGAGGGATGAAGTGAGTTAGTGAAGTCACAGGGCAGAGCAGTGGATGAAGTGAGTTAGTGAAGTCACGGGGCAGAGAGGGATGAAGTGAGTTAGTGACGTCTCAGGGCAGAGAGAGATGAAGTGAGTTAGTGAAGTCACAGGGCAGAGAGGGATGAAGTGAGTTAGTGAAGTCACAGGGGCAGAGCAGTGGATGAAGTGAGTTAGTGAAGTCACAGGGCAGAGCAGTGGATGAAGTGAGTTAGTGAAGTCACGGGGCAGAGCAGTGGATGAAGTGAGTTAGTGAAGTCTCAGGGCAGAGGGGGATGAAGTGAGTTAGTGAAGTCACGGGGCAGAGCGGGATGACGTGAGTTAGTGAAGTCTCAGGGCAGAGCAGTGGATGAAGTGAGTTAGTGAAGTCTCAGGGCAGAGCAGTGAATGAAGTGAGTTGGTGGAGTCACAGGGCAGAGAGGGATGAAGTGAGTTGGTGAAGTCACAGGGCAGAGAGGGCTGAAGTGAGTTAGTGAAGTCTCAGGGCAGAGAGGGATGAAGTGAGTTAGTGAAGTCTCAGGGCAGAGCAGTGGATGAAGTGAGTTAGTGAAGTCTTGGGGCAGAGAGGGATGAAGTGAGTTAGTGAAGTCAGAGGGCAGAGAGGGATGAAGTGAGTTAGTGAAGTCTCAGGGCAGAGAGGGATGAAGTGGGTTAGTGAAGTCTCAGGGCAGAGCAGTGGATGAAGTGAGTTAGTGAAGTCACAGGGCAGAGAGGGATGAAGTGAGTTAGTGAAGTCACAGGGCAGAGCAGTGGATGACGTGAGTTAGTGAAGTCACAGGGCAGAGCAGTGGATGAAGTGAGTTAGTGAAGTCACGGGGCAGAGAGGGGTGACGTGAGTTAGTGAAGTCTCGGGGCAGAGAGGGATGAAGTGAGTTAGTGAAGCCTCAGGGCAGAGAGGGATGAAGTGAGTTAGTGAAGTCACAGGGCAGAGAGGGATGAAGTGAGTTGGTGAAGTCACAGGGCAGAGCAGTGGATGAAGTGAGTTAGTGAAGTCACTGGGCAGAGAGGGATGAAGTGAGTTAGTGAAGTCACTGGGCAGAGAGGGATGAAGTGAGTTAGTGAAGTCAAAGGGCAGAGAGGGATGAAGTGAGTTAGTGAAGTCGCAGGGCAGAGAGGGATGAAGTGAGTTGGTGAAGTCACAGGGCAGAGCAGTGGATGAAGTGAGTTAGTGAAGTCACTGGGCAGAGAGGGATGAAGTGAGTTAGTGAAGTCTCAGGGCAGAGAGGGATGAAGTGAGTTAGTGAAGTCACAGGGCAGAGCAGTGGATGAAGTGAGTTAGTGAAGTCACTGGGCAGAGAGGGATGAAGTGAGTTAGTGAAGTCACTGGGCAGAGAGGGATGAAGTGAGTTAGTGAAGTCAAAGGGCAGAGAGGGATGAAGTGAGTTAGTGAAGTCACAGGGCAGAGAGGGATGAAGTGAGTTGGTGAAGTCATAGGGCAGAGCAGTGGATGAAGTGAGTTAGTGAAGTCACTGGGCAGAGAGGGATGAAGTGAGTTAGTGAAGTCTCAGGGCAGAGAGGGATGAAGTGAGTTAGTGAAGTCACAGGGCAGAGCAGTGGATGAAGTGAGTTAGTGAAGTCACAGGGGCAGAGCATTGGATGAAGTGAGTTAGTGAAGCCACAGGGCAGAGCAGTGGATGAAGTGAGTTAGTGAAGTCTCAGGGCAGAGAGGGATGAAGTGAGTTAGTGAAGACACGGGGCAGAGCAGTGGATGAAGTGAGTTGGTGAAGTCTCAGGGCAGAGCAGTGGATGAAGTGAGTTGGTGAAGTCACAGGGAAGAGCAGTGGATGAAGTGAGTTAATGAAGTTACAGGGCAGAGAGGGATGAAGTGAGTTAGTGAAGTCTCAGGGCAGAGATGGATGACGTGAGTTAGTGAAGTCACAGGGGCAGAGCAGTGGGTGAAGTGAGTTAGTGAAGTTTCGGGGCAGAGAGGGATGAAGTGAGTTAGTGAAGTCACAGGGCAGAGCAGTGGATGAAGTGAGTTAGTGAAGTCACGGGGCAGAGAGGGATGAAGTGAGTTAGTGACGTCTCAGGGCAGAGAGAGATGAAGTGAGTTAGTGAAGTCACAGGGCAGAGAGGGATGAAGTGAGTTAGTGAAGTCACAGAGGCAGAGCAGTGGATGAAGTGAGTTAGTGAAGTCACAGGGCAGAGCAGTGGATGAAGTGAGTTAGTGAAGTCACGGGGCAGAGCAGTGGATGAAGTGAGTTAGTGAAGTCTCAGGGCAGAGGGGGATGAAGTGAGTTAGTGAAGTCACGGGGCAGAGCGGGATGACGTGAGTTAGTGAAGTCTCAGGGCAGAGCAGTGGATGAAGTGAGTTAGTGAAGTCTCAGGGCAGAGCAGTGAATGAAGTGAGTTGGTGGAGTCACAGGGCAGAGAGGGATGAAGTGAGTTGGTGAAGTCACAGGGCAGAGAGGGATGAAGTGAGTTAGTGAAGTCTCAGGGCAGAGCAGTGGATGAAGTGAGTTAGTGAAGTCTTGGGGCAGAGAGGGATGAAGTGAGTTAGTGAAGTCACAGGGCAGAGAGGGATGAAGTGAGTTAGTGAAGTCTCAGGGCAGAGAGGGATGAAGTGGGTTAGTGAAGTCTCAGGGCAGAGCAGTGGATGAAGTGAGTTAGTGAAGTCACAGGGCAGAGAGGGATGAAGTGAGTTAGTGAAGTCACAGGGCAGAGCAGTGGATGACGTGAGTTAGTGAAGTCACAGGGCAGAGCAGTGGATGAAGTGAGTTAGTGAAGTCACGGGGCAGAGAGGGGTGACGTGAGTTAGTGAAGTCTCGGGGCAGAGAGGGATGAAGTGAGTTAGTGAAGTCTCAGGGCAGAGAGGGATGAAGTGAGTTAGTGAAGTCACAGGGCAGAGAGGGATGAAGTGAGTTGGTGAAGTCAGAGGGCAGAGCAGTGGATGAAGTGAGTTAGTGAAGTCACTGGGCAGAGAGGGATGAAGTGAGTTAGTGAAGTCACTGGGCAGAGAGGGATGAAGTGAGTTAGTGAAGTCAAAGGGCAGAGAGGGATGAAGTGAGTTAGTGAAGTCGCAGGGCAGAGAGGGATGAAGTGAGTTGGTGAAGTCACAGGGCAGAGCAGTGGATGAAGTGAGTTAGTGAAGTCACTGGGCAGAGAGGGATGAAGTGAGTTAGTGAAGTCTCAGGGCAGAGAGGGATGAAGTGAGTTAGTGAAGTCACAGGGCAGAGCAGAGGATGAAGTGAGTTAGTGAAGTCACTGGGCAGAGAGGGATGAAGTGAGTTAGTGAAGTCACTGGGCAGAGAGGGATGAAGTGAGTTAGTGAAGTCAAAGGGCAGAGATGGATGAAGTGAGTTAGTGAAGTCACAGGGCAGAGAGGGATGAAGTGAGTTGGTGAAGTCATAGGGCAGAGCAGTGGATGAAGTGAGTTAGTGAAGTCACTGGGCAGAGAGGGATGAAGTGAGTTAGTGAAGTCTCAGGGCAGAGAGGGATGAAGTGAGTTAGTGAAGTCACAGGGCAGAGCAGTGGATGAAGTGAGTTAGTGAAGTCACAGGGCAGAGAGGGATGAAGTGAGTTGGTGAAGTCACAGGGCAGAGAGGGATGAAGTGAGTTAGTGAAGTCTCAGGGCAGAGAGGGATGAAGTGAGTTAGTGAAGTCTCAGGGCAGAGAGGGATGAAGTGAGTTGGTGAAGTCACAGGGCAGAGCAGTGGATGAAGTGAGTTAGTGAAGTCACTGGGCAGAGAGGGATGAAGTGAGTTAGTGAAGTCACAGGGGCAGAGCATTGGATGAAGTGAGTTAGTGAAGTCACAGGGCAGAGCAGTGGATGAAGTGAGTTAGTGAAGTCTCAGGGCAGAGAGGGATGAAGTGAGTTAGTGAAGACACGGGGCAGAGCAGTGGATGAAGTGAGTTGGTGAAGTCTCAGGGCAGAGCAGTGGATGAAGTGAGTTGGTGAAGTCACAGGGAAGAGCAGTGGATGAAGTGAGTTAATGAAGTCACAGGGCAGAGAGGGATGAAGTGAGTTAGTGAAGTCTCAGGGCAGAGAGGGATGACGTGAGTTAGTGAAGTCACAGGGGCAGAGCAGTGGGTGAAGTGAGTTAGTGAAGTTTCGGGGCAGAGAGGGATGAAGTGAGTTAGTGAAGTCACAGGGCAGAGCAGTGGATGAAGTGAGTTAGTGAAGTCACGGGGCAGAGAGGGATGAAGTGAGTTAGTGACGTCTCAGGGCAGAGAGAGATGAAGTGAGTTAGTGAAGTCACAGGGCAGAGAGGGATGAAGTGAGTTAGTGAAGTCACAGGGGCAGAGCAGTGGATGAAGTGAGTTAGTGAAGTCACAGGGCAGAGCAGTGGATGAAGTGAGTTAGTGAAGTCACGGGGCAGAGCAGTGGATGAAGTGAGTTAGTGAAGTCTCAGGGAAGAGGGGTATGATGTGAGTTAGTGAAGTCACGGGGCAGAGCGGGATGACGTGAGTTAGTGAAGTCTCAGGGCAGAGCAGTGGATGAAGTGAGTTAGTGAAGTCTCAGGGCAGAGCAGTGAATGAAGTGAGTTGGTGGAGTCACAGGGCAGAGAGGGATGAAGTGAGTTGGTGAAGTCACAGGGCAGAGAGGGCTGAAGTGAGTTAGTGAAGTCTCAGGGCAGAGAGGGATGAAGTGAGTTAGTGAAGTCTCAGGGCAGAGCAGTGGATGAAGTGAGTTAGTGAAGTCTTGGGGCAGAGAGGGATGAAGTGAGTTAGTGAAGTCACAGGGCAGAGAGGGATGAAGTGAGTTAGTGAAGTCTCAGGGCAGAGAGGGATGAAGTGGGTTAGTGAAGTCTCAGGGCAGAGCAGTGGATGAAGTGAGTTAGTGAAGTCACAGGGCAGAGAGGGAAGAAGTGAGTTAGTGAAGTCACAGGGCAGAGCAGTGGATGACGTGAGTTAGTGAAGTCACAGGGCAGAGCAGTGGATGAAGTGAGTTAGTGAAGTCACGGGGCAGAGAGGGGTGACGTGAGTTAGTGAAGTCTCGGGCAGAGAGGGATGAAGTGAGTTAGTGAAGTCTCAGGGCAGAGAGGGATGAAGTGAGTTAGTGAAGTCACAGGGCAGAGAGGGATGAAGTGAGTTGGTGAAGTCACAGGGCAGAGCAGTGGATGAAGTGAGTTAGTGAAGTCACTGGGCAGAGAGGGATGAAGTGAGTTAGTGAAGTCACTGGGCAGAGAGGGATGAAGTGAGTTAGTGAAGTCAAAGGGCAGAGAGGGATGAAGTGAGTTAGTGAAGTCGCAGGGCAGAGAGGGATGAAGTGAGTTGGCGAAGTCATAGGGCAGAGCAGTGGATGAAGTGAGTTAGTGAAGTCACTGGGCAGAGAGGGATGAAGTGAGTTAGTGAAGTCTCAGGGCAGAGAGGGATGAAGTGAGTTAGTGAAGTCACAGGGCAGAGCAGTGGATGAAGTGAGTTAGTGAAGTCACTGGGCAGAGAGGGATGAAGTGAGTTAGTGAAGTCACTGGGCAGAGAGGGATGAAGTGAGTTAGTGAAGTCAAAGGGCAGAGAGGGATGAAGTGAGTTAGTGAAGTCACAGGGCAGAGAGGGATGAAGTGAGTTGGTGAAGTCATAGGGCAGAGCAGTGGATGAAGTGAGTTAGTGAAGTCACTGGGCAGAGAGGGATGAAGTGAGTTAGTGAAGTCTCAGGGCAGAGAGGGATGAAGTGAGTTAGTGAAGTCACAGGGCAGAGCAGTGGATGAAGTGAGTTAGTGAAGTCACAGGGCAGAGAGGGATGAAGTGAGTTGGTGAAGTCACAGGGCAGAGAGGGATGAAGTGAGTTAGTGAAGTCTCAGGGCAGAGAGGGATGAAGTGAGTTAGTGAAGTCTCAGGGCAGAGAGGGATGAAGTGAGTTGGTGAAGTCACAGGGCAGAGCAGTGGATGAAGTGAGTTAGTGAAGTCACTGGGCAGAGAGGGATGAAGTGAGTTAGTGAAGTCACAGGGCAGAGAGGGATGAAGTGAGTTAGTGAAGTCACAGGGCAGAGAGGGATAAAGTGAGTTGGTGAAGTCATAGGGCAGAGCAGTGGATGAAGTGAGTTAGTGAAGTCACTGGGCAGAGAGGGATGAAGTGAGTTAGTGAAGTCTCAGGGCAGAGAGGGATGAAGTGAGTTAGTGAAGTCACAGGGCAAAGCAGTGGATGAAGTGAGTTAGTGAAGTCACAGGGCAGAGAGGGATGAAGTGAGTTAGTGAAGTCTCAGGGCAGAGAGGGATGAAGTGAGTTAGTGAAGTATCAGGGCACAGCAGTGGATGAAGTGAGTTGGTGAAGTCACAGGGCAGAGAGGGATGAAGTGAGTTGGTGAAGTCACAGGGCAGAGAGGGATGAAGTGAGTTAGTGAAGTCTCAGGGCAGAGAGGGATGAAGTGAGTTAGTGAAGTCTCAGGGCAGAGAGGGATGAAGTGAGTTAGTGAAATCTCAGGGCAGAGATGGATGAAGTGAGTTAGTGAAGTATCAGGGCACAGCAGTGGATGAAGTGAGTTGGTGAAGTCACATGGCAGAGAGGGATGAAGTGAGTTGGTGAAGTCACAGGGCCGAGAGGGATGAAGTGAGTTAGTGAAGTCTCAGGGCAGAGAGGGATGAAGTGAGTTACTGAAGTCACAGGGGCAGAGCAGTGGATGAAGTGAGTTAGTGAAGCCACAGGGGCAGCAGTGGATGAAGTGAGTTAGTGAAGTCACTGCGCAGAGAGGGATGAAGTGAGTTAGTGAAGTCTCAGGGCAGAGAGGGATGAAGTGAGTTAGTGAAGTCACAGGGCAGAGCAGTGGATGAAGTGAGTTGGTGAAGTCATAGGGCAGAGCAGTGGATGAAGTGAGTTGGTGAAGTCACAGGGCAGAGAGGGATGAAGTGAGTTGGTGAAGTCACAGGGCAGAGAGGGATGAAGTGAGTTAGTGAAGTCTCAGGGCAGAGAGGGACGAAGTGAGTTAGTGAAGTCTCAGGGCAGAGAGGGATGAAGTGAGTTAGTGAAGTCTCAGGGCAGAGCAGTGGATGAAGTGAGTTGGTGAAGTCACAGGGCAGAGAGGGATGAAGTGAGTTGGTGAAGTCACAGGGCAGAGAGGGATGAAGTGAGTTGGTGAAGTCACAGGGCAGAGAGGGATGAAGTGAGTTGGTGAAGTCACAGGGCAGAGAGGGATGAAGTGAGTTGGTGAAGTCACAGGGCAGAGAGGGATGAAGTGAGTTGGTGAAGTCACAGGGCAGAGAGGGATGACGTGAGTTAGTGAAGTCTCAGGGCAGAGAGGGATGAAGTGAGTTAGTGAAGTCTCAGGGCAGAGCAGTGGATGAAGTGAGTTGGTGAAGTCACAGGGCAGAGAGGGATGACGTGAGTTAGTGAAGTCACAGGGCAGAGAGGGATGAAGTGAGTTGGTGAAGTCACAGGGCAGAGAGGGATGAAGTGAGTTAGTGAAGTCACAGGGCAGAGAGGGATGAAGTGAGTTGGTGAAGTCACAGGGCAGAGAGGGATGAAGTGAGTTGGTGAAGTCACAGGGCAGAGAGGGATGAAGTGAGTTGGTGAAGTCACAGGGCAGAGAGGGATGAAGTGAGTTGGTGAAGTCACAGGGCAGAGAGGGATGAAGTGAGTTGGTGAAGTCACAGGGCAGAGAGGGATGAAGTGAGTTAGTGAAGTCACAGGGCAGAGAGGGATGAAGTGAGTTGGTGAAGTCACAGGGCAGAGAGGGATGAAGTGAGTTGGTGAAGTCACAGGGCAGAGAGGGATGAAGTGAGTTAGTGAAGTCTCAGGGCAGAGAGGGATGAAGTGAGTTAGTGAAGTCTCAGGGCAGAGAGGGATGAAGTGAGTTGGTGAAGTCACAGGGCAGAGAGGGATGAAGTGAGTTGGTGAAGTCACAGGGCAGAGAGGGATGAAGTGAGTTAGTGAAGTCTCAGGGCAGAGAGGGATGAAGTGAGTTGGTGAAGTCACAGGGCAGAGAGGGATGAAGTGAGTTGGTGAAGTCACAGGGCAGAGAGGGATGAAGTGAGTTAGTGAAGTCTCAGGGCAGAGAGGGATGAAGTGAGTTAGTGAAGTCTCAGGGCAGAGAGGGATGAAGTGAGTTGGTGAAGTCACAGGGCAGAGAGGGATGAAGTGAGTTGGTGAAGTCACAGGGCAGAGAGGGATGAAGTGAGTTAGTGAAGTCTCAGAGCAGAGAGGGATGAAGTGAGTTAGTGAAGTCTCAGGGCAGAGAGGGATGAAGTGAGTTGGTGAAGTCACAGGGCAGAGAGGGATGAAGTGAGTTACTGAAGTCACAGGGCAGAGAGGGATGAAGTGAGTTAGTGAAGTCTCAGGGCAGAGAGGGATGAAGTGAGTTAGTGAAGTCTCAGGGCAGAGAGGGATGAAGTGAGTTAGTGAAGTCACAGGGCAGAGAGGGATGAAGTGAGTTAGTGAAGTCTCAGGGCAGAGAGGGATGAAGTGAGTTAGTGAAGTCTCAGGGCAGAGAGGGATGAAGTGAGTTAGTGAAGTCTCAGGGCAGAGAGGGATGAAGTGAGTTGGTGAAGTCACAGGGCAGAGAGGGATGAAGTGAGTTAGTGAAGCCACAGGGGCAGAGCAGTGGATGAAGTGAGTTAGTGAAGTCACAGGGCAGAGAGGGATGAAGTGAGTTAGTGAAGTCACAGGGGCAGCAGTGGATGAAGTGAGTTGGTGAAGTCACAGGGGCAGAGCAGTGGATGAAGTGAGTTAGTGAAGCCACAGGGGCAGCAGTGGATGAAGTGAGTTAGTGAAGTCACAGGGGCAGCAGTGGATGAAGTGAGTTGGTGAAGTCACAGGGGCAGAGCAGTGGATGAAGTGAGTTAGTGAAGCCACAGGGGCAGCAGTGGATGAAGTGAGTTAGTGAAGTCACAGGGCAGAGAGGGATGAAGTGAGTTAGTGAAGTCACAGGGGCAGCAGTGGATGAAGTGAGTTGGTGAAGTCACAGGGGCAGAGCAGTGGATGAAGTGAGTTAGTGAAGCCACAGGGGCAGCAGTGGATGAAGTGAGTTAGTGAAGTCACAGGGGCAGCAGTGGATGAAGTGAGTTGGTGAAGTCACTGGGCAGAGAGGGATGAAGTGAGTTGGTGAAGTCACAGGGGCAGCAGTGGATAGAGGGTAATGCCTAAAAAACGTAATGTGGATAAATTCCATGCATTGTAAAACCTGTTCACTCCTCTCTCACCCCTTGCAGCCGACTGCAGCACAGCTCCCAGAGTGCTCCAGCCTCAGCGGGCTTCATTTCAAGAAGGGAGCTTGGCATTTCTCACATGCAAGGTGCAGGAGGGGGAAATTCAGGACTACAACGTTCTCTGGTTCCAGACAAAACCCGGCCTCCCGCCAGCTAACGTCCTGAAGCACGGGATGGACGGCAGCGTCTATCGAATACACGGCTTCACTGAGCGCTTCCAAGCTATCCGGAGACCAGAGAACAACTCACACCTGCTGCAGATCCAGGGGGTTCAGACGGACGACAGCGCCATCTACTGGTGTATGGTAGAGTCAGGCAACTTCAGCAATGTAGCCTGCGGAGATGGAACCAGGCTCAGCGTCTTTGGGGGTAAGTCAGGCTTAGACTGTTTTTGGTCTCATCGGACAGTGCACATATGGTGCTCCTGCGAGGGGTATTTTTTATAGGAAAGGGCGTTGGAGCACGCCCATTGCTTACTATTTGTTGGCTTCATTGTCACTCTTCTTTGCTTCTTCATAATTGGCCGGTACATTCCGAGTTTCACTTCCTTTCCTTTGTGTGACGAATGGATGAAGCACTGATTGATTAATCATATTTAGTGCCCGCCCACTGCTGTCGTTGTGATTCAGGTACTATTCTTATTCGCCTTCCCTCCAACCCTTTCTCCATGCTGCTTTGTCCCCTTCTACTCATCACTTCTCCATTTTGCTGTCCCCTTCTCCCCACCCCTCCCCATCATCATTGCTTCCTGGTTCTCTCACCCCTGTACTTGTTTGTCCATCGTACCTGCATGAAAAAAGGGAAATAAGGTGGTGCTAGTGCTGGCTGCGTCACAACACTGTTTTTGTTTTTTACTACTTTACTTTTAGCTATGCTGCTCAGCCATGCTGCTGTACAACATGGCTAAAAGGCATTGGCAAACCCAATGTATCTCATATAGGTGAGACCAGGTGACTTTGCCAATGTCTTTTTTTACAATATGTGGGTCTTGGCTGGGAGAGATGTTCTGCCATTGGGGGAGTGGATTCCACCGGGGGTGGATAAAACATTTTAATCTGGAAATAAACCTGGATCATCTCCCAATTTTCACCATCTTGCTTTATTTCACTTCGATTATCATATTTTGGCAATGTTCTGAAAAAAGAATCTTACTTGTAATGTGTCTCCGAAAAGCCTAATTATTAACTACATGTGCTACTTATTCCTTAATTTCATCCAACGATATTGGGATATATTTTCACTTCAGTATCCAGTCTTCAGCTCAGTAAAGCGTAATTTTGTGGGTCTGAGTCTGTGTGGATCAGCTGCTTCAGCTGGGAGCTGCCAGGCAGGGTGCTCTTCTCATCCAAGCGTCACCCGTGGTCTTAACACAGCCCGCGAGTGAAAAAGTTTCTAGCTATCACGTTAAGAATTTTCAGTTCTATTAAGGACACGGAGGTGAGGATTATGCTTCTCTTTCCATGCTTTATTTTCTATGCAGCCAATCAAACAAGAGATTTAAAACATTACTGTTAGAAATGGGGTCCTTGGTTGACAGTCAGGTTACACCCTGTTCAAGCAAAGACCCTCACTCTAGTCAGGGTAAAAGAGAATCACCCTCAGCTAACCCCTGCTTACCCCCTTGGTAGCTTGGCAGAGCAGTAGGCTTAACCTCAGAGTGCTAGGCGTAAAGTATTTGTACCAACACACACAGTAACTCAATGAAAACACTACAAAATGACACAACACAGGTTTAGAAAAATAGGAAATATTTATCTAAACAAAACAAGACCAAAACGACAAAAATCCACCATACACAAGTCAAGTTATTAATTAAAAATCAAAAAGAGTCTTTAAGTAGTTTTAAAAACACACTAGCGCTGCTAGAGTGAAAATGTACCTGGTGTGCGTCAAAAATAACCCCGCACGGGCGGGCGTGCGTCGAAAATAACTCCGCACGGCGGTACTCGAGTCAAAAATCCAGCCGCACGATGAGTTGACGATCCAGCCGCGCAGGTTGCGATCTCCCAGCCTCCGTCAGCGATGCTGCGCGTCGTTTCTCCTGCTCCGTGCGTCGATTCTTCGGTCGCGTTTCCTGCGAGCGTCGTTTCTCAGCCGCGGAGCTGGCGGCGCGTCGTTTTTCAGCCGCCGATCGGATTCGCGTCGATCTTTTCCCCGCACGGCGCTCTGTGCGTGGATTTTCTTGTCTTTAGGCTGCCAGCTTCTCCTTTCAGGGTCCCAGGACTGGATGGGCACCACAGGGCAGAGTAGGAGTCTCTCCAGAGGCTCCAGGTGCTGGCAGAGAGAAGTCTTTGCTGTCCCTGAGACTTCAAACAACAGGAGGCAAGCTCTAGATCAAGCCCTTGGAGATTTCTTCTCAAGATGGAAGGCACACAAAGTCCAGTCTTTGCCCTCTTACTCTGGCAGAAGCAGCACTGCAGGAAAGCTCCACAAAGCACAGTCACAGGCAGGGCAGCACTTCCTCCTCAGCTAACAGCTCTTCTCCAGGCAGAGGTTCCTCTTGATTCCAGAAGTGTTTCTGAAGTCTGTAGATTTGGGTGCCCTTCTTATACCCATTTTAGTCTTTGAAGTCACCTTTCTTCAAAGGGGACTCACACCTACTTGTGAAATCCTGCCTTGCCCAGGCAAGGCCTCAGACACACACCAGGGGGTTGGAGCCGGCATTGTTAGAGGCAGGCACAGTCCTTTCAGAGTGACCACTCCACCCCTCCCTCCTAGCAGAGATGGCTAATCAGGAAAGGCAGGTTACACCCCAGCTCCCTTTGTGTCACTGTCTGGTGTGAGGTGAAAAACAACACAACTGTCAAACTGACCCAGACAGGGAATCCACAAACAAGGCAGAGTCACAGAATGGTTTAAGCAAGAAAATGCTCACCTTCTAAAAGTGGCATTTTCAAACGCACAATCTTAAAATCAACTTTACTAAAAGATTTATTTTTAAATTGTGAGTTCAGGGACCCCAAACTCCACATGTCCATCTACTCTCTAGGGGAATCTACGCTTTAATCATATTTAAAGGTAGCCCCCATATTATCCTATGAGAGAGACAGTCCTTGCAACAGTGAAAAACGAATTTAGCAGTATTTCACTGTCATGACATATAAACCACATTACTATATGTCCTACCTTATCCATACACTGCACCCTGCCCTTGGGGCTACCTAGGGCCTACCTTAGGGGTGCCTTACATGTAAGAAAAGGGAAGGTTTAGGCCTGGCAAGTGGGTACACTTGCCAAGTCGAATTTACAGTGTAAAAATACACACACAGACACTGCAGTGGCAGGTCTGAAACATGATTACAGAGCTACTTATGTGGGTGGCACAACCAGTGCTGCAGGCCCACTAGTAGCATTTGATTTACAGGCCCTGGGCACCTCTAGTGCACTTTACTAGGGGCTTAACAGTAAAACAAATATGGCAATCATGGAGAACCAATTGCGTACACATTTTAAACAGGAGCACTTGCACTTTAGCACCGGTTAGCAGTGGTAAAGTGCCCAGAGTAACAAACACAATAAAATCAGAGTCCAGCACACATCAACAACCTGGGGAACAGAGGCAAAAAGTTAAGGGAGACCACGCCAAGGATGAAAAGTCTAACACGTGTCCCCCCCAGCTAAAAGTGGGGAGCAACTACCCAACCTCATGGGAGTTCTCATCACTAAGGCGGAAGAACCTGGACAGACCATCAGCATTGGCGTGCTCTGTACCAGGACGATGTTCCACCATAAAGTCCATCCCCTGTAGGGAAATGGACCACCTCAACAGTTTTGGATTCTCACCCCTCATCTGCATTAACCATCTGAGGGGCCTGTGGTCGGTCTGAACTCGGAAGTGAGTCCCAAACAAGTAGGGTCTTAGCTTCTTCAGTGCCCAGACCACAGCAAACGCTTCGCGTTGTATGGCACTCCACCTACGTTCCCTGGGTAGTAACCTCCTGCTAATGAAGGCTACGGGTTGATCTAGGCCCTCTTCATTAAGCTGTGAGAGTACTGCTCCAATACCATGCTCTGAGGCGTCTGTTTGCACAACAAACTCCTTGGAGTAGTCAGGTGCCTGCAGCACAGGTGCTGTGCACATGGCAGCCTTCAGGGCAACAAAAGCGTTCTGGCAAGCCTCTGTCCAGATCACTTTCTTGGGTTGCTTCTTGGAAGTCAACTCAGTTAAGGGGGTAACAATGGTACCATATCCCTTAACAAACCTTCGGTAATATCCTGTGAGACCTAAAAAGGCTCTCACTTCAGTCTGGGTCTTGGGAGGCTCCCAAGCCAGAATTGTATCAATTTTAGGCTGTAGGGGTGTCACCTGGCCACTCCCCACCTGGTTTCCTAAGTACACCACAGACCCCTGCCCTATTTGGCACTTGCTCGCCTTAATAGTGAGGCCTGCCTTCTGCAGGGCCTCTAACACTCTCCAGAGGTGTTGCAGGTGTTCCTCCCATGTGGAACTAAACACAGCAATGTCATCCAGGTAGGCGGCACTGAACTCATCCAGTCCTGCCAACACCTGGTTGACCAACCTCTGAAAGGTGGCAGGGGCGTTCTTCATCCCAAAGGGCATCACATTGAAGTGGAAGTGCCCATCTGGGGTAGCGAATGCTGACCTCTCCTTTGCCCCCTCAGTTAAGGCAATCTGCCAGTACCCAGATGTTAAATCAAACGTACTGAGGTACTTGGCAGCTCCTAACCGATCAATGAGCTCATCAGCTCGGGGGATGGGGTGTGCGTCAGTCTTGCTGACCGCATTGAAACCCCGGTAGTCCACACAGAACCTAAGTTCTGGAGTGGCACCAGGAGCAGCAGCCTTTGGGACCAAGACCACTGGGCTGGCCCAAGGACTGCTGGAGCGCTCAATAACCCCTAGGGTTAACATTTTGGAGACTTCCTCCTTAATGCAAGCCCTGACCCTGTCAGTCACCCTGTAAACCTTATGTTTAACAGGTGTACTGTCCCCAGTGTCCACATCATGTGTGCACAGGTGTGTGACTCCTGGGATCAGGGAAAACAGCGAGGCGAACTGTCCCAGCACGTGGCGACAGTCCCTCTGCTGTTCCTCAGTCAGGGAGGGGGAGAGGATCACTCCCTCCACAGACCCATCTTTCTCTCCTGCAGACAGAAGGTCAGGAAGAGGCTCACTCTCTTCCTCCACCCCGTCATCTGTCGCTAGGAGCATGGATAGCTCAGTTCGCTCAAAGTGTGGTTTGAGGCGGTTGACATGTAGGACCCTCAAAGGGATCCTGGGGGATTGCAAGTCTACCAGATAGGTGACCTCGCTCTTTCTTTCCACCACCTCAAAAGGCCCAGTCCACTTATCTTGGAGAGCCCTAGGCTCCACTGGTGCCATGACCCACACTTTTTGTCCAGGCTGAAACTCAACCAGAGTGGCATTCTGGTCGTACCACCGTTTCATATCCTCCTGGCTTGCTTCCAGGTTCTCCTGAGCGAGACTCCTGAAGCGGGCAGTCTGGTTTCTTAGTGCCAGCATGTAGCTAAATACATCCTGGGGTGGTTTACTAGGAGCTTTCTCCAAAGCCTCCTTCACCAGACTGAGCGGTCCCCTCACAGGGTGGCCATAGATGAGCTCAAAGGGGCTAAAGCCAAGTCCCTTTTGAGGCACCTCCCTGTAAGCGAACAGAAGGCATGGCAAGAGGACGTCCCACTTACACCTCAAGGGCCCTGACAGGCCCTGAATCATGCCTTTCAAGGTGCGGTTGAATCTCTCAACCAGACCATTACTTTGGGGGTGGTAAGGGGTGGTGAACTTGTAGGTTACCCCACACACCTTCCACAGAGACTTCATATAAGTGGATATGAAGTTTGTACCTCTATCAGATACCACCTCCTTGGGGAACCCCATGCGGGTAAAAACCCCCATTAAGGCACGTCCCACCACGGGGGCAGTGACCGTCCTTAGAGGAATGGCTTCTGGGTACCGCGTGGCATGGTCCACCAAGACCAGGATGAACCTGTTGCCCATGGCTGTCTTGGGATCCAGAGGCCCCACAATGTCAATTCCTACCCTTTCAAAGGGAGTACTGACTACAGGTAAAGGTTGGAGGGGAGCTTTGCATTTCCCCCCACTCTTGCCACTTGCCTGACAAGTCTGACAAGACCTACAATAAGCAGCTGACTGCTTGTGCATCAAGGGCCAGTAAAAGTGGGAGACAAGCCTCTTATAGGTCTTGTCCTGCCCTAGATGTCCTGCCAAAGGCACATCATGAGCCAAACCCAGTAGGAAGGCCCTGAAGCACTGGGGTACCACCTGCATACGAGCTGACCCAGGCTCAGGAACCTTAGGCTCACTATACAGGAGGCCATCCTCCCAGTAAATCAGGTGAGTACCTGGCGCCTCGCCAGCCGCCTGGGCTGCAGCCTGCTGCCGCAGCCCCTCAAGAGTAGGGCACTCCTTCTGCGCTGTGCAGAATGCTTCCCTGGTGGGTCCCCCTTCCTGCTGCCACTGTGACAACTCAGGGACCTCCCCCAGTTCAGCCACCTGTTCCCCTGTAGGCTCCGGGGCATCACCCTCAGGCTCTGCCTCCTCCCGGACCGTGGGAACTTCTGGGACCGGTTTCCCGCGCCCCCTGCCCTTCCTCTTCTTGGCGGTCCCCTGGGCCACTGTTTCAGGCTCCAGGGGCTCTTGACTACCCTGATTGGCTGCCATAGACCGGGTGGATACGCATACCCACCCAGGCAGACCCAACATCTCCAAGTGAGACCTGTGTTCCACCTCCTTCCAAGGGGAATCCTCCAGGTCGTTACCTAGCAAACAATCAATAGGCATGGTTGGACTCACAGCTACTTTCCAGGAACCTGAGACCCCCCCCCATTCAAAGGGAACCTGCGCCACTCTGCAGAGGTGCTCAGAGTTGTCTACTGCAACTACTTGGTGAAGTACCCGGGGATCAATCTGCTCTTCAGACACCAGGTGACTCCTCACTGTAGTCACACTGGCTCCTGTGTCTCTCAGAGCCTCTACCCTCTGTCCATTGATGGTCACCCATTGCCTGTACTTCTTAGTGTTATCAGGCACTAGGTTTCTCTGGACCATCTCACTGTCCCCTAGTGAGACAAGGGTCATTTCTGCTGGTTCCCACCCACCTGAAACCAACTCCTCCCCAAGCGTTACACTGGCCAAACCCTGGGACGGTGCACCAGTGGGTGCCGGTGTACTTCTGGGGCATTTGGGGTCCCCCCTCACATGACCCACCTGGTCACATGCATAGCACTTACGTGGGGGACCACCTGCCACTGGCTTCCCTTTGGACAACCATGGCTTCTTTTCACTGGGGGGTTGGGAATCCTTACCCTGGGAATCAGTTTGGGGCCCTTTAGAGAACTCCCCCTATTTGCCCTTACCCCCCCCTTTCTTCTGAGAGGGACCCTGCCCACCCTTGGCGTGGTCTCCCCCATACCTCTTTTGGACCCTGGTGCTCTCCCAGCGGTCCGCTTCCTGTGCAAGCTTCCTGGGGTCAGTCAGCTTGCTGTCAATGAGGTGATGGCGCAGCTCTGGAAAACATAAACTGTACAAGTGCTCCCAAGCAATTACATTGTAAAGCCCCTCATTCGTGTTTACCTTACTGCCCTTCACCCAACCATCCAGTGACCTGCAAAAAGAATCAACACATTCCAACCATGTTTGGGATTCCTTTCTCTTGTAGGATCTAAACTTCTCCTTGTACTGCTCAGGGGTGAGACCATACCTGGTAAGTAAGGCCTCCTTCATGACAGGGTAGGTGAGATCCTGAGCATCCCCTAAGGCTGTCAGTGTGTCCCTCCCCTCTGCCTCAAAATGCTTCCACAGGGCTGCCCCCCAATGAGCTTCAGGGACCAGGTTCATGTGGAGAGCTGACTCATAACCCTTGAACCACAAGCAGATATCATCATCCCTCTTATAATCTCTCACAAGGTCTTTTGGGATGTGTACCCTTCTCTCAGGCTGCACTGTAGGATTGCTGCCACCATCTCTACTGGACTGACTCCTCTGATCTATCTCTTTTAAACTGAGCTCATGAGCCATGGCTAACTTTCTTTCCTCAATGGCCAGCTTTCTCTGTTCCACCTCTAGACTGAGCTTTTTCAACTCCAATTGGTATTCCCTCTCTGCCTGTCTGTCCTGTAACTCTTCAGGTGTCAGACCCTAGGAGGATACACTGCTACTTGCCCTAGAGACTCCTTCCCTGGGAATAACAGCCCCCCCCAATATACCATTCTGTACTGATTGCTCTCTCTCCTCATCCTCATCCTCCTCATCCTCAGTGTGCCCTCCAGTGCTTCTGGTTGTCACCCAGGCCCTCAGCGCCTTTTTCAGCTCATCCTTCTTGGAAGAGCTCTTAATGGGACAACCAAAATTTTTACAAAACTGCTTTAGCTGAGCCTTGTTATAACTATCCAATTGCTTCAGGTCAAAAACAGCTTCAACTGGTGCATCTCCAAGTAGAGACACGATAAAAGGTTAAAAGAGTGCAAAGTTCCAAATGCAGAAAAGCAAGTTCTCAAATGAAGTTCCAGAAAAGTCAATCACCGGATCAGCGAAAAAAAGAAACTGAATGCAGAGCAAAAACAGTCCAAATAGAAAAAAACAAAAATCACAAGACTAGTAGTATGTGGCCACGTAGTGGTCTGAGATCAAAACAGTAGTGTACACTTAATTACTGTATGTCAAGCACAAATACAAGTCCAAATCCCGACCGCTGATCACCAATGTTAGAAATGGGGTCCTTGGTTGACAGTCAGGTTACCCCCTGTTCAAGCAAAGACCCTCACTCTAGTCAGGGTAAAAGAGAATCACCCTCAGCTAACCCCTGCTTACCCCCTTGGTAGCTTGGCAGAGCAGTAGGCTTAACCTCAGAGTGCTAGGCGTAAAGTATTTGTACCAACACACACAGTAACTCAATGAAAACACTACAAAATGACACAACACAGGTTTAGAAAAATAGGAAATATTTATCTAAACAAAACAAGACCAAAACGACAAAAATCCACCATACACAAGTCAAGTTATTAATTAAAAATCAAAAAGAGTCTTTAAGTAGTTTTAAAAACACACTAGCGCTGCTAGAGTGAAAATGTACCTGGTGTGCGTCAAAAATAACCCCGCACGGGCGGGCGTGCGTCGAAAATAACTCCGCACGGCGGTACTCGAGTCAAAAATCCAGCCGCACGATGAGTTGACGATCCAGCTGCGCAGGTTGCGATCTCCCAGCCTCCGTCAGCGATGCTGCGCGTCGTTTCTCCTGCTCCGTGCGTCGATTCTTCGGTCGCGTTTCCTGCGAGCGTCGTTTCTCAGCCGCGGAGCTGGCGGCGCGTCGTTTTTCAGCCGCCGATCGGATTCGCGTCGATCTTTTCCCCGCACGGCGCTCTGTGCGTGGATTTTCTTGTCTTTAGGCTGCCAGCTTCTCCTTTCAGGGTCCCAGGACTGGATGGGCACCACAGGGCAGAGTAGGAGTCTCTCCAGAGGCTCCAGGTGCTGGCAGAGAGAAGTCTTTGCTGTCCCTGAGACTTCAAACAACAGGAGGCAAGCTCTAGATCAAGCCCTTGGAGATTTCTTCTCAAGATGGAAGGCACACAAAGACCAGTCTTTGCCCTCTTACTCTGGCAGAAGCAGCACTGCAGGAAAGCTCCACAAAGCACAGTCACAGGCAGGGCAGCACTTCCTCCTCAGCTAACAGCTCTTCTCCAGGTTCCTCTTGATTCCAGAAGTGTTTCTGAAGTCTGTAGATTTGGGTGCCCTTCTTATACCCATTTTAGTCTTTGAAGTCACCTTTCTTCAAAGGGGACTCACACCTACTTGTGAAATCCTGCCTTGCCCAGGCAAGGCCTCAGACACACACCAGGGGGTTGGAGCCGGCATTGTTAGAGGCAGGCACAGTCCTTTCAGAGTGACCACTCCACCCCTCCCTCCTAGCAGAGATGGCTAATCAGGAAAGGCAGGTTACACCCCAGCTCCCTTTGTGTCACTGTCTGGTGTGAGGTGAAAAACAACACAACTGTCAAACTGACCCAGACAGGGAATCCACAAACAAGGCAGAGTCACAGAATGGTTTAAGCAAGAAAATGCTCACCTTCTAAAAGTGGCATTTTCAAACGCACAATCTTAAAATCAACTTTACTAAAAGATGTATTTTTAAATTGTGAGTTCAGGGACCCCAAACTCCACATGTCCATCTACTCTCTAGGGGAATCTACGCTTTAATCATATTTAAAGGTAGCCCCCATATTATCCTATGAGAGAGACAGTCCTTGCAACAGTGAAAAACGAATTTAGCAGTATTTCACTGTCATGACATATAAACCACATTACTGTATGTCCTACCTTATCCATACACTGCACCCTGCCCTTGGGGCTACCTAGGGCCTACCTTAGGGGTGCCTTACATGTAAGAAAAGGGAAGGTTTAGGCCTGGCAAGTGGGTACACTTGCCAAGTCGAATTTACAGTGTAAAAATACACACACAGACACTGCAGTGGCAGGTCTGAGACATGATTACAGAGCTACTTATGTGGGTGGCACAACCAGTGCTGCAGGCCCACTAGTAGCATTTGATTTACAGGCCCTGGGCACCTCTAGTGCACTTTACTAGGGGCTTAACAGTAAAACAAATATGCCAATCATGGAGAACCAATTGCGTACACATTTTAAACAGGAGCACTTGCACTTTAGCACTGGTTAGCAGTGGTAAAGTGCCCAGAGTAACAAACACAATAAAATCAGAGTCCAGCACACATCAACAACCTGGGGAACAGAGGCAAAAAGTTAAGGGAGACCACGCCAAGGATGAAAAGTCTAACAATTACATTTCCCATAAAGTCACATGCCCAAACACAGAGATACTCCTCTATAAAACCCTGTGACATCATACCACTTCCTCCTTCTTTGCATAGATAGGCATACTAAATACATTGTAATATACATGAGTTCACCATTTATACGTATATCTCAGTCCTACAAAAAACAACTTCAAAATATTGGGAACCAAAGGCACACGAAAATGTCCTTCCTGAGATCTTGATCGATATCCCTCTGCTCCTGACTAGAACCTTGGAGTCTCCGCTGATCCGTCTAAAATCAGCGATCCATAGCAGATGATGGAAGGTTCTCCTGATATATTAATCCTGTGAAATATGCCCCTTTAGGCTTGATTTTGCTCAGTACCTAAGGATAATAAACATAGCCGTAAAACTATTCTCTAACCCTTACACAAAATCTAAATGGGTGGGAGATAATAATACTAACTTCACAATCAGAAATACTTTAAGTAGCATACTTATACCTTGACGCATATGTCTTCAGGGTGGGATAATCCTCGCCTCCGTGTCCTTAATAGAATGGAAAATTCTTAATGCGATAGCTAGAAAGTTTTTCATTCTATGTCAGGACTGGAGGCTCCGACTATGCTTGTTCAAAGCTGAGTCACCACTACTGATGCTATGTCCGCAACAGATTATGATAGAATGATTTAAAAGTGGATTCAGATGACCAATCTGCTGCTTTCTTGATATCCTCTAGACGAGACCCTAGAGCGCAAGATTTTGAGGCCATAGCTCCCCTGGCAGAATGAGCTCCGAAAACAGAGACCTTGATATCTGCTTCCGAAAGAAGCCAACGCATCCATCTAGCCAATGTGGCAGAAGAGACTGGTCTAAAAGGCTTATGTAATGCATTGAGCAATTGCCCTTGTGGGTCCATGCAAAATTCACTAGTTGCGTCTTCATAAGCCCTGAGACAATGTACCACACATAGCTTATAATCATTAGTAAAAACTGGGTGAGAAACAAACCTAATGTTAGTCTTGGTCCATCTGGAAACTGAGAAGGATACACCTTCTGGAGAAAACTGACGGCCCTTGAGGTCCAAGTTCGGACATCTGAAACTCTTTTGCAAGAAATTAGACACAACACATAGTTAATTTTGCTAACTGTTTTTGCGACAAATATCTGTTTTCTGGCCAAGATTTTTAAAAAAGTAGCACTATGTTCACATCCCACAAGGCAGAGTATTTCAGTTGAGGGGATTGGAAAAACAAATACCCCTCAATAACTTACATACCAAAGGTTCCTCCCCAATTGGTTTACCATTGACAGGGACATGGCCTACTGAGATAGCGGATCTGTAGTTGTTCACTGACCTATAAGCCAGTCCCGATTCAGCCAATGAAGACAGAAGATTAACTATGGAACACACATCTGCCTGAGAGAGATCCAGACTCCTTTCACTACACCAGCAAACCCATCTTCACGATTCCAAAGCATATCGTTAATGGGTATTACTGGACCAGGCCTAATCAATGTGGGTGGAAGCCTGAGCTGAAATGCCTGGCTATTTCCATCTATTCCTGAAACCCTCCAGGCCACTAATTTGAGCTGGCTTGATGAGATCAGAGGATGTGGAAGGCCTGCTGGATCTAGTAGCAGATTCCGGAGATAAGGGATCAGAAGAGGAATGTCGCATGACATTTCCAGAACCAAGGGGAACCACGGTGGTGCGCACCATAACGGTGTTACTAGGACAAGCTCAGCCTTCTGATGATTTACCAGAGAAAGAACTCTGGAGATCATACTGATTGGAGGGAAAGTGTAACCCTTGTGGATGGACCAATCCTGCAAGAAGGCAGGAATTTGTCAATTGATCCTGGAGGCAAACAGGTCCACTGAACAAGGACCCCAAATGCGATTGAGTTGTACGAAGATCTTTGGGTGTAACCTCCAATCGCTGAAGTCTCGGAAGTGATGAGAATACCAGTCCGCCACTGAGTTCTTCGCACCTGGAAGATATTCCGCAGTGACTGAAATTTGGCATTGCAGACAATAATGCCAAAAATCCTTGGCAATCTCTGCTAACATCTGAGACCTCATGCTCCCCAGTCTGTTGACATAGCAAATTGCTGAAATGTTGTCCATCTTCAGCAGAATGCAACAATCTGACTTGGAAGGGGGAAGGCTCTTAATCGCAAAGGATCCTGCTAACTACTCCAGACAGTTTATGTGGGGTTGAAGCTCGTTCTCCGTCCAACGAGACCCCCATGGAGAGGGACCTGTACCTGGTGCCCCAACCCCACCTGCTGGCATCTGATTCCAGAATGACATCCGGAGTGTTGCCAAAAACAGCCTTGCCATTCAAGGCTTCCATGTGAGTCAAGCACCAATTCATCTCCAGCTTGGCCTCGCTGACAGCTGAATCTGATCTGAATACAACAACCCCTTCTGCAGGTGTTGAATCTTGAGATGTTAAAGGGCCCTGTAATGTAAAGGGCCCGGGAATATCACCTGAATAGTCGAGGCTAGGTGACCCACAATCCGTGCTACGGACCTCAATGATATCTGGTCCCGCAAGGCAGACCTCAATTCCTTCTTGATGTTCTGAATTTTTTGAGAGGGGAGAATTAACTGGGATAACACTGAATTTATCTGAAATCCCAAAAATCCACAAAATTCCATCTGCTGGGAAGGGATCAGACAAGATTTTTGCTGGTTGATGACAAATCCCAGCTCCTGTTATAACTGGATAGTCCAGGAAAGGTGAAGAATCACCATCTGGGGATCCTGTACTATCAGGATTAAATGGTCGAGGGAGACGATTAGTCTGACGTTCCTGGCGTGGAGAGCTTCTGCCACCGGTCTCATCAGTTTGGTGAAACACCATGGAGCTGACAAGAGACCAAATGGCAGAACCTTGTACTCGTAACATTGCCTCTTTCAAAAGAATTGAAGAAAACGCCTGTGAGGAGCGAAGATAGGAAATGAGAGGTGAACGTCCTTCAGATCCAATGTGACCATCCAGTCACCCTCTTGAAGCAGATCCCAAAGGAGATGAATAGCTTCCATCTTTAAATGCCTGTATATTATCCATGAATTGAAGTTTTTTAGATTGAGCACTGAACGGAAACCCGCGCCTCTTATGCTGACCAAGAAAACATTGCTGATGAAACCTCCAGGGTGAGGAGACAAAAGCCGTATGGCATCTTTGCAAAGCAGGAAAAGAATTTCCTCTGCTACAAGCTCCTGATCTCGTAGGGAAAAAGACATCTGCAGAGGGGGTGAAATTTGAACTGGAGAGCTGTAAAACTCCAGCATGTACCCCTTAACTTACTCTAGGACCCATGTGTCCTGAGTGAGGAGTGCCCAATTCTGTAAGAAGAACTGAATTCTCCCCCCCCCCCCAAATCTCCTATGAATATGGTAGAATTCTCACCTGAATATCCTGTGTCTTGGGAGCCTCTGTGGTAACCTCTGCCCCTAAAGAAATGTTGACGACGCCCTCTGGGTCTGGAGGGGTAGATGGTCTGGTCAGGGCAATGGTCTTGCCAGCCCCCACGAGACCTGTTGAAGGTTTCATGCTGGGAGCCCTGATAAAATCCACGGCCTGACAAATGGTCTCTGTATCGCCTGGCCCTCCAAAAAGGGTGTTATGGAAAACTTTCTTTAAAAACAGATGTGCCCTGTCCAACTTGTCATTCGTCGCCTCAAACTTTGCCAGATCTATGACAAAAGGACCCACAAAGAGTAAGCCCTGTGTAGTCGGACGGGCCTCAGAGGATGCCAGGTCATTCAACTTAGGGTTAATACGCATGAGGATCGACCTCCTACTTTCCATGGACATGGCCACGTTGGCATTACCCAGCTGGCAAATGGCGCCCATCCTATCAAAATGTCTGGGTCAACCGGAACACCAGACTCCCTAGAATGGACTTCAATTCCAGGATTTTAGCAAGGGACCCTGAAATATCCAGTAGATTATCCCAGGAAGACCGCCAGGCTCTGTCCAGTCCTTTCTTGGGGTATCTGGATCATTTTTTCATCACGTTTACCACGGTTGGGCCCACTTCGGGCGTATCGCTACTTTACCATGCAGATCCGGTCTGGGACGTTCAGATTTCAGCCCGCCCTGACATCCTTGTCAAAACCTTGTCTAAGGTGTGACTTAAAATAGTTGGCTACTTCGGGCAGAGGATTCCAGTTGGTGTACCTGGGGATGGACAATCGCTGTTGGATCGAAGGTAAGTATCTTTGGGGGGGCTAGGGCCCGGATCTGACCTGTGATCATGGCGCCTTTTTCTGCTGGGCCCCAGGATGTCGTCTCCTGATCACTGCCTTCACTTAAAGGATTTCTTAGATATATTTTACACCAGAGTTTAATACAAATGTAAAGCAACGCATCGTATGTCTAATGCCACTAAATATTTTATTATGTGATCAGTCAGTTGTGAGATGTCCGCTGAATTACTCCATTCGGATAATAAGCTGACGGTGGCTTGAAGATTAACTGGGAAAGATGGCCATTGGGGATGAGACTGAGAAAGGTCTGACTACAGGATGCTATTGCGGGTTATCAGGAGTCCATTTACAAATGTATTAATGCACATGCACCATACCATACTCAAATGTGTACAGCTCTCTATATATGCACCATAGCACAAATACTCGATTATTCAAAACAAAATAAATAATTCTCTGCAAATCTAGGACTATATGAATATTTAGAAGACCACAACAATGCACTTATGCAATGTCTGCAAAATTAAGGTTAGAAATGCACAAAATTGAGAGTACATTATGATGCCACATGCGTCCATTTTCTTACGATAATGGCATTACTCCTAGTCCTACTCCCTCGCCTTCCTTTTAAACCACTGAGGCCTCCCGCCTCCCCCCTAGACCCTCCCTTCCCCTTTTAGACCCCCCCCCACCCTTACCTCCACCTGTACAAAAACCAAGCCCAAGCAGCAACTCGGACAGTCCGTACCGGGAGGGCGGGAGGGAACGGAAAAGGAAGGCGAGGGAGTAGGACTAGGAGTAATGCCATTATCATAAGAAAATGGACGCATTACCTCCCGTCCCTCCCTCGCCTTCCTTTTAAACCAATGAGACATAGCAAGAAAAACACAGGAGACGGACACTGAGTTGCAAGAACCTTTATTCATATCCTGCCCCAAGGACACCAAAACACCCTACCCCTATTACCTCATAGAGGATAAGACCCGGTGACCTAATACCGACTCCAAACTACCCAAGTCTGATAGCCTATAATGACGCACAAACGTCAAAGGTGAAGCCCAAGTGGCGGCCCTGCAAATTTCCACCACGGAGGTCCCTTGTAGTTCTGCCACTGTAGCCGCCATACCTCTGGTAGACCGACCCTGAATCCCTTGAGGCGGCACTACCCCTTTCAAGGAATAGGCCAACAAAATCAAAGATCTCACCCACCGACTCAAGGAAGCCGTGGAAGGTTTCTCACCTTTACGTGCCGGACCGAAATTCACAAAAAGCGAATCCCCCTTACGAAAAGAAGCCACCACCCGCAGGTACTCCAATAAAGCCCTGCGTACATCCAACGAATGTAAACGGACCTCTTCCTTTGAGGAGGGATCAGGACAAAATGAAGGAAGGATAACCTCCTGACCGGAATGGAATGAAGAATTGACCTTCGGAATAAAGGAAGGAACCGGAACCAGAACTACCCGATCGGGAAAAACCTTACAAAAAGGAAAGGAACAGGCCAATGCCCCCAACTCCCCTAACCGACGAGCCGAAGTAATGGCTACCAAAAAGAACGTCTTCAAAGACAGATGGCGTAAATCACAGTGCCCCAGTGGCTCAAATGGGGCCTCTGTCAAACATCCAAAACCAAAGAAAGATCCCAGGAAGGAAAGGAACGTACTGGGCGAGGAAACAAATTAACCAGACCCTGAAAGAATCTAGGCATCAGGTGCCCTTCATCCTGAAGATTCCGCCACGGACCTCTGAATGCCTGAATCGCCGCCCACTGTACCCTCAGAGATGCTACTGACAAACCCAATTGTGCGCCGTCCTGTAGGAACTGCATCACTTCAAAGATAGACGCGCAGGTAGGATCCAACTCATGATTCACACACCAAGAAGAAAAAACCCGCCACTGTCTACCATAGGAAAGTAAAGTGGAACGCCGCCTGGAAGCCAATAATGTAGAACTCAACGCTACAGGTACCCCCAGACCCGTCAAGCCCCACCGTTCAACTTCCAGGCCGTCAAGTGCAACCTCCTCAACGACACCACTGAGAGGCAGGGAAACTCCAGGGGGGATGGACAAAGAGGCAGAGGCCACATCCTCCCTTCTGCCATCAGCCTTAACAATGGGAACCAATTCGCTTGCGGCCAAAGAGGTGCAATCAGGATAACCCTGGAGCCCAGATCCCTCACCCTCAACAGAAAAGCCCTGAGAAGTTGAAACGGAGGGAATGCATACAACAGACCCCTCGGCCAAGGACATGACATCCCGTCCACCTCCCAGGCCTGGGGACACCGAAACCGGGAGCAGAAGCGATCCAACTTCGCATTTTCTGCGGACGCAAACACATCCAACACTGGAAGCCCCCAAAGCCGAACCAGATGCAGAAACAGAGACTTCCGGAGGAAGAAAAGTTGAGACGAAGGAATCACCCTGCTCAGAAGATCCGCCCGAACATTGACCACCCCCCAAATGTACGTAGCCCTGAGAGAAGGAACCCACTCCTGAGCCCACACAAAAATCTCCCTGGCTAGACTGAACAGAGCCCTTGACCTGGTCCCTCCTTGTCGGTTGACATAAGCTTTGGCCACTAAGTTGTCCGTCCGAATAAGAACCGCCGTCCCCCTCAGGGACCCCTGGAAATGGACCAGAGCCAGAAAGACCACTCTCAATTCGCGCCAATTCGATGACCGACTCGCCTCCCGAGGGGACCAAAACCCCTGAACCTGAGCCGACCCTATCCACGCACCCCAACCGGAGAGGCTGGCATCCGTAGTCACCACCACGGGCCTCAGAGGAGACAAAGAAACCCCTACCCGAAGATGATCTGCATCCAACCACCATTGCAACTCCCTGCGAATCAATCTGGACCCCGGAACCCTGTCCTTCAGAGAACCGGACCCCGGAGTCCACCTTTTCAAGAACCACGTCATCAAGCACAGGAGATGGAAACGCGCCCAAGGAACCAGAAATATCACAGATGCCAAATGACCCTGCAGTCGCAACCAAAGAAGAGCTCGTGGCGCAGTCAGTAATACAACCTTCTTGACCAAGGCCTGGAGTACACCCAATCTCTTCTCTGATAACGATACCAAGCCTAGAAGAGTCTGAAACCGAGCCCCCAGAAAAACCAGATCCTGTGACGGAACTAAATCTGATTTCTCCCAATTGATTAAAAACCCGTGGTTTTGCAGGACCCCCAGAACTTGGTCCACCTGTCTCTGCAACAGGACCCATGACTGGGCATGAATTAAAATGTCGTCCAGATATGGATGAATAAACACCCCTTCTGAATGTAGCAAAGCCACCAGGGGGGCCAGCACCTTTGTGAAAATCCGAGGAAAAGATTTCAGACCGAAAGGAAGAACGCAGAACTGGTAGTGTTCTTGATCCACGGTGTTAGACCTGACAGCCTTAGGGTAGTCACCCCTAACTTTTTGCCTGCCTCCCTCCATTTTTTTTGGACACTGTTTTTGCTGGTTTATAGACTCTGCGCACTTTACCACTGCTAACCAGTGCTAAAGTGCATATGCTCTCTCCCTTAAAACATGGTAACCTGGAATCCTACCTGATTGGACTATTAATTTACTTATAAGTCCCTAGTAAGGTGCACTTTATGTGCATAGGGCTGGTAAATTAAATGCTACTAGTGGGCCTGCAGCACTGGTTGTGCCACCCACTTAAGTAGCCCCTTTTTCCTTGTCTCAGGCCTGCCATTGTAAGGCCTGTGTGTGCAGTTTCACTGCCACCTCGACTTGGCATTTAAAAGTACTTGCCAAGCCTAGAACTCCCCTTTTTCTACATATAAGTCACCCTTAAGGTGTGCCCTAGGTAACCCCTAGGGCAGGGTGCTGTGTAGGTAAAAGGCAGGACATGTACCTGTGTAGTTATATGTCCTGGTAGTGTAAAAACTCCTAAATTCGTTTTCACACTACTGAGAGGCCTGCTCCCTTCATAGGCTAACATTAGGGCTGCCCTCATACACTGTTGAAGTGGCAGCTGCTGATCTGAAAGGAGCAGGGAGGTCATATTTAGTATGGCCAGAATGGTAATACAAAGTCCTACTGACTGGTGAAGTCGGATTTAATATTACTATTCTAGAAATGCCACTTTTAGAAAGTGAGCATTTCTTTGCACTTAAATCCTTCTGTGCCTTACAATCCACGTCTGGCTGGGCTTGGTTGACAGCTCCTTGTGCATTCACTCAGACACACCCCAAACACAGGGTACTCAGCCTCACTTGCATACATCTGCATTTTGAATGGGTCTTCCTGGGCTGGGAGGGTGGAGGGTCTGCTCTCACACAAAGGACTGCCACACCCCCTACTGGGACCCTGGCAGACAGGAGTAAACTGAAAGGGGACCTGGTGCACTTCTTAGCCACTCTTTGAAGTCTCCCCCACTTCAAAGGCACATTTGGGTATAAAACAGGGCCTCTGCCCTACCTCATCAGACACTTGCTGGAGAAGAAACCTGAACCAGAAACTACATCCTGCCAAGAAGAACTGCCTGGCTGCTCAAAGGACTCACCTGTCTGCTTTCTACAAAGGACTGCTGTCTTGCTGTTGCCCTGCTGCCTTGCTGAACTCTTGTCTGGCTGTGAAAGTGCTCTCCAAGGGCTTGGATAGAGCTTGCCTCCTGTTCCTTGAAGTCTCAGGACCAAAAAGACTTCTTCCTTTCACTTGGACGCTCTGTGCGCCGAAAATTTCGACGCACAGCTTGTTTCGCGGCGTGAAAAACGCCGCACACCGACGCTGATCGACGCGACGCCCTCGGGACGATCGAAACTTCGACGCACAACCTCGCAAGGACAAAGCCGCCCGACTTTCCAGGAGAAATCGACGCGACGCCTACCGTGAGTGCGAAACTTTGACGCACGGCCTCGCAAGGACAACGCCGCCCGACTTCCAAGGAGAAATCGACGCGACGCCTGCCGTGAGACCAAAATTTCGACGCACGGCCTCGCAAGGACAACGCCGCCCGACTTCCAAGGAGAAATCGACGCGACGCCTACCGTGAGATCGAAACTTCGACGCGCAGCCCCGCAGAACGACGCGCAGCCGGAAAATAAGCAGGAGAATCCACGCACAGACCCGGGACATCTGGTAATCCCCGCGATCCACAAAAAGAGACTGTCTGCGCGCCGGAAAACGACGCCCGACTTCCCCGCGTGGAAAAGAACGACGCAAGTCTTTGTGTGCTGAGGAGAAATCGACGCACACCCCCCTTTTTCCACGCATCTCTCCGCCTGTGGCCCTCTGAGGAGATTTTCCACCAGAAACCAGGTACTTTGTGCTTGAAAGACACTTTATTGCATTCTAAAGACTTAAGACACTTTATATCACTTCCCTGTGATATTTCTACAATTTTCCATTTGCAACTTTATTCTTTTTGACCTACAATTATCCTGATAAATATTATATATTTTTCTAAACACTGTGTGGTGTATTTTTGTGGTGCTATATGGTGGTATTGTATGATTTATTGCACAAATACTTTACACATTGCCTTCTGAGTTAAGCCTGACTGCTCGTGCCAAGCTACCAGAGGGTGGGCACAGGATAATCTTGGATAGTGTGTGACTTACCCTGACTAGAGTGAGGGATTTTGCTTGGACAGAGGGTAACCTGACTGCCAACCAAAAACCCCATTTCTAACATTGGTGATCAGCGGTGAGGATAGGACTTGTATTTGTGCAGTGACATACAGTAGCTAAGTATTTCACTACCTACCCACAGTTGAAGGTCAACTTGGTTTTTATCTCTTTTTGAAAATCCGTTTTTTTCCTGACAATTTTCAAAAACTAAATCCTCACTCAACATGTCTCTGACTGGGTCTCAGACAGGGGACTTTGACCTAGTCCAGTTGGATACATACATGGTCAAACAACTAAGAGGATTCTGCAGGGCATTAAGGGTACCCACCCCAGGGGCCTCCAGAAAGGAGGACTTTCAAGTGGCGCTGAGGGCCTGGGCAGAAGCCCATTTAGAGGATGATGAGGAAGAGGAGCCAGAAAATGGCCCCTCAGAAGGATTTTCACTATCTATGGATGGTGTTACCACTGCAATTGTGCACCCTTCCAGACCAGGGAGCAGTGTCTCCATGCAAAGCCTGACCGCAGAGGAAAGGAGAGAGGAAAGGGAGTTCCAATTGCAAATGGCAAAACTGAAAATTGAGGCGCAACAGGAGGAGAGGAGGGCAGAAAGAGAAGCCAAACAAGCTGAGGCTGAAAGAGCAGCCAAACAGATTGAAGCTGAAAGAACAGCCAAACAGATTCAAGCAGAAGCTGAAAGGGCAGCCAAACAAGCAGAAGCTGAAAGAGCAGCCAAACAAGTGGAAGCTGAAAGAGCTTTGGCTGAAAAGAAACTATTGTTGGCTCATGAACTGAGTCTCAAGGAGCTGGAGATCAAGGCAAGACAGTCTGAATCCAGCAATAATGGTGGCAGCATACAGACAGGACCTGCTGGAGAAAAGAAGGTTCGTATACCCAAAAATGTGGTGCCCAGTTTTGTGGTGGGAGATGACATAGATAAATGGTTAGCTGCTTATGAAGTTGCACTAAGGGCTCATGAGGTTCCTGAAGGGCAATGGGGGGTAGCTATGTGGGGTTATGTGCCGCCATTGGGGAGGGACACACTTCTCACATTGGATCCACCGGATCAAAACACCTACCCACTCCAGAAAGCCACTTTACTTGCCAAGTTTGGGCTGACCCCTGAGGGATACCGTCAGAGGTTCAGGGACAGCACCAAACAAACCACACAAACATGGGTAGATTTCTTTGATTTCTCTAGTAAGGCACTGAATGGATGGGTGCGGGGCAACAAAGTAGCAGATTATAAAGGTTTATATGACTTGATCCTGAGAGAGCATATGCTTAATGTTACTTATACAGATTTGCGCCAGCACCTAGTGGATAGTAAGCTGACTGATCCCAGGAAGCTTGCTGAGGAGGCGGACCTCTGGGTTAGTACCAGAGTGTCCAAAAAGGTACCTGGGGGGGACTCCCACAAAGGTGGTCAGGGTTCCCAACAGAAGAAAGAGGGGGGAGATAAACTTACAGATAAGGAACTCTCTAAAGGCCCCCAAAAGAATTCCCAGGGAGGGGGTGGCAACCCTTCCTTTTCCAAATTTGGGAAAAAGCCAGGGACATTTGACAAGTCAGGAAAATCTAGCCCCAAATGCATGGAGTGTTACCAATATGGTCACTACAAAGGCGATCCACAGTGCCCCAAGAGGGCACCGTCCACTACCGGACAGGCACCTGGGTTGACTAGTGTAGCACTCGGGGGGAGATGGACCCAGATAGCTGTGGGGGACAGGTAGAGATTTCCCTAGTGTCCCTGGGAGAAGGAGAAATGATGTCCAAGGTCCACATGCCTAAAAATACTTCCAAGTACCGGCAGTGGGTCCTCATTGATGGGCAGAAGGTGGAGGCTCTGCGTGACACAGGAGCCAGTATGACTACTATCAAGAGTCAGCTGGTGTCCACAGAGCAGATAATCCCTAATACATTCCACCAGGTCATAGTCGCTGACAATCGCGAGAGTCACCTACCGGTGGCTCGGGTTCCCTTTGAGTGGGGGGGGGTCTCTGGTACTCTGAAAGTAGCTGTGAGTCCTGCCATGCCTGTAGATTGTCTGTTAGGCAATGATCTAGAGCATACTGCTTGGAAAGAAGTAGAGCTCAGATCTCACCTGGAGATGTTAGGGTTACCTGAGTGGGTCTGCATGACCACCCGGTCCATGGCTGACCGAGAGGGAAGTCAAGGGCATCTGGAGCCTGGAACGATGGCCCAGAGAGCTGCCAAGAGGAGGGACGAGGGGCGCGGGAAACCGGCCCCAGAAGTTCCCACAGTGGCTGACGGGGCTCCTGAGGAGGAGACTCCCGAGCCAACTGGGGAAGACATTGCCACCCTAGGTGACTTACCTGAGCTTGCTGGCTGGCAAGTTGAGGGTGGACCCACCAGGGAGGAATTCTGCAAGGCGCAGAAAGAGTGTCCCACTCTAGAAGGGTTGAGGAAACAAGCCTTAAACCAGGCAGCAGGTGACGCCTCTGGCAATCACCACCTATATTGGGAGAATGATCTCCTCTACAGTGAGCCTAGGGTTTTGGGGCAGCACGCGTGCTGGTGGTCCCCCAATGTTACCGAGCCTTCCTACTGGGTCTGGCTCACGACATTCCCCTGGCAGGACATTTGGGACAAGACAAGACCTTCAACAGGCTTGTCACCCACTTTCACTGGCCCCAAATGAGGACACACTCAGACAAATTCTGCAGGGCTTGTCCTACCTGCCAGGCTAGTGGTAAAGCAGGAAAGAGGGTTAAAACCCCCCTGATTCCACTTCCTGTCGTTGGCACCCCCTTTGAAAGGGTGGGCGTCGACATTGTTGGCCCCTTGGACCCCAAAACTGCCTTAGGCAACAGGTTTATCCTGGTTTTGGTGGACCATGCCACCCGGTACCCAGAGGCAATCCCTCTGAGGACCGTAACTGCATTGGTGGTAGCCAGAACCCTGATGGGGATATTTACCCGTGTGGGATTCCCCAAGGAGATAGTGTCTGACAGAGGCACTAACTTCATGTCCGCGTACATGAAGCATCTGTGGGATGCGTGTGGTGTAACCTACAAGTTCACCACACCCTATCACCCCCAGTCTAATGGGCTTGTGGAGATATTCAACAAGACCCTGAAAGGCATGATTGGTGGCCTCCCTGAGGCCATGAGGCGTAAATGGGACGTCCTCTTACCATGCCTTCTCTTTGCTTACAGAGAGGTCCCCCAGAGGGGGGTAGGGTTCAGTCCCTTTGAGCTTCTCTATGGGTACCCCGTCAGGGGACCCTTAAGCATTGTCAAGGAGGGATTGGAGAACGCTCCAAAGACACCCCCTCAGGACGTGGTCAGCTACATGTTGGCCCTCCGCAATCAGATGACCCGCTTCTGGAAAGAGGCCCAATGTAACCTGGAGGCCAGTCAAGAGGTGATGAAACAATGGTATGACCAGAAGGCCACTCTGGTAGAGTTTCAACCTGGAGACAAAGTGTGGGTAATGGAGCCAGTAGAGCCCAGAGCTCTCCAGGACCGCTGGTCTGGCCCATTTGAAATAAAGGAGCGGAAAGGGGAGGCCACTTACCTAGTGGACCTCCAAACCCCTAGGAACCCCCTAAGGGTGCTCCACGTGAACCGACTAAAAGCTCATTTTGAGAGGTCGGAGATCAACATGCTTCTGGTCACAGATGAAGGAATGGAAGAGGAGAGTGAACCTCTCCCTGACCTCCTCTCTGCCCAAGAAGGTGATGGGTCCGTAAGCGGGGTCATTCTGTCTGACTCCCTGACTCTAAACCAGAAAGGAGACTGCTATGAGCTGTTGGAGCAGTTCTCCCCCCTCTTCTCCCTTATTCCTGGACTGACCCACCTCTGTGTTCATGATATTGACACCGGTGACAGTCTCCCTGTGAAGAACAAAATTTACAGGTTGTCAGATAAGGTGAAGGCCAGCATCAAGGAGGAGGTCTCCAAGATGTTGACGCTAGGGGTTATTGAGAAGTCCAGTAGTCCCTGGGCCAGCCCAGTGGTGTTGGTCCCTAAGGCTACTGCCCCAGGTGCGAAGCCAGAACTCCGGTTCTGCGTGGACTACCGGGGTCTCAACTCAGTCACACGGACTGATGCTCACCCCATCCCCCGAGCTGATGAGCTCGTGGACAGGCTAGGCGCTGCCAAGTTCCTGAGTACGTTTGATCTTACTTCAGGGTACTGGCAGATCGCCCTGACTGAGGGGGCTAAGGAAAGGTCCGCCTTTTCCACCCCTGACGGCCATTACCAGTTCCGGGTGATGCCGTTTGGATTGAAAAATGCCCCCGCTACCTTCCAACGGTTGGTTAACGGGGTCCTGGCTGGCAAGGATGCCTTCTGTGCAGCCTACCTGGATGACATAGCTGTCTACAGTTCCAGCTGGGAGGAACACCTGCTCCACCTCAAGGAGGTGCTTCAGGCCCTGCAACAGGCAGGCCTGACCATCAAGGCTAGTAAGTGCCAGATTGGGCAGGGTTCCGTGGTGTACTTGGGACACCTAGTAGGTGGTGGCAAGGTGCAGCCACTCCAGGCCAAGATCGAAACTATCAAGGCCTGGCAACCACCTCGAACCCAGACTGAGGTGAGAGCCTTTTTAGGCCTCACCGGATACTACCGCAGGTTTGTCAAGGGCTATGGTACCATTGTGTCCCCCTTGACAGAACTCACGTCCAAGAAGCAACCTAGGTTGGTGAATTGGACAGAGGCTTGTCAGAAAGCCTTTGACGCCCTGAAGGAAGCCATGTGCACGGCCCCCGTGCTCAAGGCCCCTGACTACTCCCAGGAATTTATCGTGCAGACAGACGCTTCAGAGCATGGCATAGGGGCAGTTCTAGCACAGCTGAATGAGGAGGGCAGAGATCAACCGGTAGTCTTTATTAGCAGAAGGCTATTACCACGGGAACAGAGGTGGAGTGCTATTGAACGAGAAGCTTTTGCTGTGGTCTGGGCACTGAAGAAGCTAAGACCCTACCTGTTTGGGACTCACTTCCTGGTTCAGACAGACCACAGGCCCCTCAGATGGCTCATGCAGATGAGGGGTGAGAATCCAAAACTCTTGAGGTGGTCCATTTCCCTACAGGGGATGGACTTTACGGTGGAACATCGCCCAGGGGTTGACCACGCCAATGCTGATGGTCTCTCCAGGTACTTCCGCCTTAGCGATGAGAGCTCCCAGGAGGTCGGGTAGCTCTCCCCACTTGCAGCTGGGGGGGACACATGTTAGACCTGACAGCCTTAGGGTAGTCACCCCTAACTTTTTGCCTGCCTCCCTCCATTTTTTTTGGACACTGTTTTTGCTGGTTTATAGACTCTGCGCACTTTACCACTGCTAACCAGTGCTAAAGTGCATATGCTCTCTCCCTTAAAACATGGTAACCTGGAATCCTACCTGATTGGACTATTAATTTACTTATAAGTCCCTAGTAAGGTGCACTTTATGTGCATAGGGCTGGTAAATTAAATGCTACTAGTGGGCCTGCAGCACTGGTTGTGCCACCCACTTAAGTAGCCCCTTTTTCCTTGTCTCAGGCCTGCCATTGCAAGGCCTGTGTGTGCAGTTTCACTGCCACCTCGACTTGGCATTTAAAAGTACTTGCCAAGCCTAGAACTCCCCTTTTTCTACATATAAGTCACCCTTAAGGTGTGCCCTAGGTAACCCCTAGGGCAGGGTGCTGTGTAGGTAAAAGGCAGGACATGTACCTGTGTAGTTATATGTCCTGGTAGTGTAAAAACTCCTAAATTCGTTTTCACACTACTGAGAGGCCTGCTCCCTTCATAGGCTAACATTAGGGCTGCCCTCATACACTGTTGAAGTGGCAGCTGCTGATCTGAAAGGAGCAGGGAGGTCATATTTAGTATGGCCAGAATGGTAATACAAAGTCCTACTGACTGGTGAAGTCGGATTTAATATTACTATTCTAGAAATGCCACTTTTAGAAAGTGAGCATTTCTTTGCACTTAAATCCTTCTGTGCCTTACAATCCACGTCTGGCTGGGCTTGGTTGACAGCTCCTTGTGCATTCACTCAGACACACCCCAAACACAGGGTACTCAGCCTCACTTGCATACATCTGCATTTTGAATGGGTCTTCCTGGGCTGGGAGGGTGGAGGGTCTGCTCTCACACAAAGGACTGCCACACCCCCTACTGGGACCCTGGCAGACAGGAGTAAACTGAAAGGGGACCTGGTGCACTTCTTAGCCACTCTTTGAAGTCTCCCCCACTTCAAAGGCACATTTGGGTATAAAACAGGGCCTCTGCCCTACCTCATCAGACACTTGCTGGAGAAGAAACCTGAACCAGAAACTACATCCTGCCAAGAAGAACTGCCTGGCTGCTCAAAGGACTCACCTGTCTGCTTTCTACAAAGGACTGCTGTCTTGCTGTTGCCCTGCTGCCTTGCTGAACTCTTGTCTGGCTGTGAAAGTGCTCTCCAAGGGCTTGGATAGAGCTTGCCTCCTGTTCCTTGAAGTCTCAGGACCAAAAAGACTTCTTCCTTTCACTTGGACGCTCCGTGCGCCGAAAATTTCGACGCACAGCTTGTTTCGCGGCGAGAACAACGCCGCACACCGACGCTGATCGACGCGACGCCCTCGGGACGATCGAAACTTCGACGCACAACCTCGCAAGGACAAAGCCGCCCGACTTTCCAGGAGAAATCGACGCGACGCCTACCGTGAGTGCGAAACTTTGACGCACGGCCTCGCAAGGACAACGCCGCCCGACTTCCAAGGAGAAATCGACGCGACGCCTGCCGTGAGACCAAAATTTCGATGCACGGCCTCGCAAGGACAACGCCGCCCGACTTCCAAGGAGAAATCGACGCGACGCCTACCGTGAGATCGAAACTTCGACGCGCAGCCCCGCAGAGCGACGCGCAGCCGGAAAATAAGCAGGAGAATCCACGCACAGACCCGGGACATCTGGTAATCCCCGCGATCCACAAAAAGAGACTGTCTGCGCGCCGGAAAACGACGCCCGACTTCCCCGCGTGGAAAAGAACGACGCAAGTCTTTGTGTGCTGAGGAGAAATCGACGCACACCCCCCTTTTTCCACGCATCTCTCCGCCTGTGGCCCTCTGAGGAGATTTTCCACCAGAAACCAGGTACTTTGTGCTTGAAAGACACTTTATTGCATTCTAAAGACTTAAGACACTTTATATCACTTCCCTGTGATATTTCTACAATTTTCCATTTGCAACTTTATTCTTTTTGACCTACAATTATCCTGATAAATATTATATATTTTTCTAAACACTGTGTGGTGTATTTTTGTGGTGCTATATGGTGGTATTGTATGATTTATTGCACAAATACTTTACACATTGCCTTCTGAGTTAAGCCTGACTGCTCGTGCCAAGCTACCAGAGGGTGGGCACAGGATAATCTTGGATAGTGTGTGACTTACCCTGACTAGAGTGAGGGATTTTGCTTGGACAGAGGGTAACCTGACTGCCAACCAAAAACCCCATTTCTAACACACGGCAAACCTCAGGAACCTCTGAGAAGATCTTGCCACAGGCACGTGCAGGTAAGCATCCTGCAGGTCCAGCGACACAAGAAAGTCCCCTTGCCTGACCAATGGAAAGATAGTCTGAAGAGACAGCATACGGAAATGCACTGTCCTGATCCAAGTATTCACCTCCTTCAGATTGAGCACTGGTCGAAAACCCCCTGAAACTTTCTGCACAAGAAAGAGGACCGAATAAGTTCCCTGACCCCTTTCTTTCAGTGGAACGCGAGAAATGGCCCCCTTGACCAACAAGTCCCTTACTCTGTCCAATAATGCCCTTCTCCTTGACCCCCCTGAAGGCAGAGGGGTGGGACGCACCCCTGAATCTGGAGGAATCCTCACAAAATCGATGACATAACCATTGGCCACAATGTCTAGCACCCAACGTTCGTTGATACTTTCCTCCCAAGCTGAAAGAAAGTGACTCAGCCTTCCCCCAACCGGCCCTATGCCAGGCCCACAGTGATTGTCAGGACCCCTTCTTGAAACCACCCCGGTTCGCAGGAGCTACCTTCTTAGGAGAAAAACGCGGCTGAAAACACTGTTTCCTAAATGAAAAGGATTTGGCCTCCCTATTCGGAGAAGATCGGGAATGCTTCTTCCACCCTTTATTAGAAGTAGAACCCCCTTTATAAGGTAAGGCATGTTTCCGTTCCTTAAACGCCTTGGAAAGCATGGATGGCAATTGCTCTCCAAACAAGTTACGACCTTCAAACGGCAGTCTCAGCAAGGCCGCCTTCTCCCCTGGGTCAGCCTTCCAGGAACGTAACCAGAGGGTCCTACGAGCCCCAATCAAAGCCCCAGAGGCCAGCGCTGAAGTACGGACCTCATCTGAAGAAACATCCGCCAACAATCTGGCCTGTTGCTCCATAACAGCCAGGAGCTCTGAACATTCTGCACCTTCCTGAACAGCCACCGCCAGCTTATCAAAGTCTTGCACCAACGACTGAGCCACATAAGCAGAATATATACCTGCCCTTAGTGCCAGATTCTCACCGGCAAATGCCCTTTTAAGACCTGAATCCACTTTACGATCCGTGGTATCCGTAGGCACACAATCCTCTGGATTTACCGCCGTTTTACCAATCAGGGTAGCTAAAATTGAGTCCAGGCGGACCGAAGGAGGTAATACCTCCTCACCCTCAAGTAAATACAGTTTCTGCAGGAATCGTGGAACCTGAGCTTTATCCACATCTTTCCATTCACGAAACACCATATCCTTCACAGGTCCCTGGAAAGGCATGGCAAACTTGAAAGGGGTCTGATATTGAGGAAATAAGTGAGAATCCGAGCTTGAAGGATGAAACACTGGGAAACCCAAATTGTCCCGAACATGTGCCATCACCTCCCACATTTCCTCTCTGGATACATATTTACCCCCAGATGATGTAGATGGAGCCTCATCACCCTCACTGTCTGACGAGGACTTCCTTGTAGCAGCCGATGAATGAGAAATCTTAGAGTGACCAGTCCTGGTCACCCCTACTTGAAGAGCCCTGGTAACAGCCACTTCAATCATCTCCTGCACCTCCTCCCTGGACATGAGGGGAGTGCCCCTATCCTGTAACTGTGAGCCCCCAGGAGTGGAAACTCCAGCAGCACCCTCCTCCTCAGAGGAGGAAGATGAGACAATCCTACGCCTCTTTGCCTGAACCTTCGGCATGACTATCCAATAAACACTGCCTTACATCCCAAATCACTCCCCATATATAGTGACTAGGACCTGCCCCCTAGAAATAAACCAATCCCCAAAAAGGTCAAACATTCCTGGCCAAACAATAAAACTGCGGGCAGAACGCCCGTCCTACCAGTCGATTCCTGGCATCTCCGCCCAGAAATCTCCATCCCGCAGCTCCTCGCTGCTCAGCAGCGTGGTAACCCGGAAATGAAAGCCCCAGCCACAAAGGACCGGTCGACCCCGTCGGCCGGCCCTCATTCCGCGTAGTTCTGAGCAGCCCGGCTGCTCGCCTTCAAACGTGACCAGCTGCCGTACTCCTCGTGGAGCTCCGCACCCCGAGGAGCACCTTCAACGAAGACCTCCAGGCCCCGCTGTGAAGGTAAGGGAAAGAAAAAACGTCTAGCGTGGGCTAGACGAAAGAAACAGGAGGAGGTAAGGGTGGGGGGGTTTTTAAAAGGGGAAGGGAGGGTCTAGGGGGGAGGCGGGAGGCCTCATTGGTTTAAAAGGAAGGCGAGGGAGGGACGGGAGGTAATGGCACTATTGCCAGCATGGGGTCTTTGTGTTAGGGACTGTATATAAAAATTAGAAATGCATAAATAATGGGCACTTTAAAATGCCACAAAACAATATGAGCGATCACAGTGTTGACTATGTTGCTTGAACATGACCAAGACACCATCCCCCAACAGCCGATAAGAACACGGTGCACCAGCATACGAGCTGCAAACAAGAGCGGCTAATTCCTTGATTCATAGAGTTTGGTAAGTCATAAATCATCTTGGCTTTAAAGACCCCAACAGAGCTCTCCTGAGGAATGCCCGCCGCTGGGATAGACGGGGCACCTGATTACCCAGTTGCAACTGGTGTATGCCATCTGTAGTCGATAGGTATGGTAGCTGCTTCAACATGCCTAATTATTTCAATACAAATACTTCTTATTGCCTCGTGATATGACATGCCCTAATATTTCATTGCAATAATAGACATGCACATTGCATTTTGTAAAGAAAGGGACATGAGGGTCGGACGCCATTTATCCGATGAAATAGTTAGGACTTCAGCCGTGCAGGTGGTAAATCGAGCCATGTCTTTTTTATTCGAATTTTGGTTTTGTGGCATTTTATGAGTCGAACGTGTTCACAGATAATCATACTCGAACGGTGCGGGAAAACAGAGAAAAAAGATATGTGGCGAAGTCTCGCAATACTCTTTTATTACTCGAAGTATAGGTAAAGCATGATGCTTCTGTAAAGTTGTTCGGATTTGCCAGTGTTAGGTCTGATGATGTGCTGCCAATGCAAGTAACAACGCCATATGTTACACAACACTCAGTTCCGAGAGCGTTCTCATTAATGCTGCTTTGTGACGAAACAGTTATGTGACAATTTTTGTTTAAAAAACATATCAAGCTCTCTGTCTTAGTACCATGACAGAGCACCTTTTTATTTGTCCCGGTTCCTAAATGTGTGTCTTGCAGTGAACACTTAGGGACCGATTTACAAAAGCTTTTACGAGTGTGTGAAAAATGAATTTCTCTGAATATCCCCATTTAGGATGTTTTCAGTAGCAGTTCACAGACGTATGAGAGAGTGTGTAAAACAGGGCTGCAGGAGTACTACTGTAGGGTCTCCATAATGCCTTGGTGAACAGCGCCTTTAGAACGACTCAACATCAAGGACCCATTTTCCTTCTGGCAGCCATTTCTTTTCATCTCAACATAGTCTTTCTTCCATGTCCATGCATTTAACTACAGCGCTTTTAAATAGGGAAATCATTACTAAAAACAGGATTGGACTGTGGAGATTCTCTAAAGGAACAGTGATGGATGTGCAGGATCTGAGCGGGTTTGCTCAGGGTTAATAAACGAAGAAGTGCATGAATATAGAATATCAGACCCTAAACCGGTGGTAGGCAATTGACAAATCTCCCTGGAGATCTTCAGATATTACAGTGTTGAATGCTTCAGTTTGTTTTTGTATATTTAATGGAGAGAATAAATAATTAGTATTCTTATTTTGTCTTTCTCTCAGGCCAGGGAGTGCTGAAACCTTCTGTGATACTACTCACAAGCGACCAGGACCCTTCAGCACCCGTGTTGTACATCCTGTGTGTCGTCAGCCACTTCTACCCAGGAGTCTTGGAGGTGACTTGGAACATCAATGGCAACGCAACCACGAGTGAGGCCACTGTGGCACCAGTCTTGGATGGAGATGCCTCCTACAGCCTTAGTAGCCTACTGGAGCTGCCCAACCACATTTGGAGAAACTCCCCATCCATCGCCTGCGAGGTGCGACATGACTCCTCCTGCTCCGTTATCTCCAAAACTCTGCAAGAATGCAGTGAGCTGCAAGAGGGAAGCTAATGAGTGGATGTTTGTGAATACCAAGCTTTTGTGATACCTTGGACTGTGATCTGTTAGGTGTGAGGTCAAAATGATTCACACTTGTGTATGCACTGATTCTTAAATGAGGCATGAGTGTCAAATGAATATGTCTTCCTCAGCAGGACTATATTTGTCACAATAAAGATGGGATCACTAGTAAAGCCGCCTCCTGGGAAGATGCAGCACCAGCAGCCACCGAAGTAGCACATAAAAACCATCACTTCATGTTGGTGCTGACTCTTTTCCAAATACTCTACCATCCTCATGCAGTTGTTGAAAACACTCAGCATCCTTTGTCTTGACTGTGAAAAAAGACCAACGTTTTCATTTAGTGAATTAGGTGGGAATGGAAAATCCTCTTGTTTATGGACTGTTTACAGGTGTCTGTTCCTTCACTCGAATGTTGGTCTGGTGGATGCGAATTGTGCCCCCAGATTTTGCTGCATACTTAGAAATTGCTCTATGAATCTGAGGATTTCCAGTTCCACCGAACTACAAATAAACTCTCAAGTGTCCAGAATGCCCATGAAAATCTAGGTAGCGCATCATGTCTGTCTTTCTTTCTGGTTACTCATCCAGCGCACTAAACCATACTGAAGGAATTGTTACTGTCATCTGCAAGCCAGGAAAGAATTAAAAAGGCTCCATCTTATACTTCTCCAAGGCACCTGTGGTGCTGTATTACATAAATCAGCATAAAACGTGCTTAAAACCCTAGTCATACCATGAGATGAATCTATGTAAAGTAATTTGCGATCTTTGACTGTAATGGCAAAACACACTAATGTCATTCATTATTTTTTTACCTAATAAAAGCTTGACAATACATTATTGCTTATACTGAGTTTTTTCACTGACACAAATACTACCTTAAATTTTGACAAGACATACCTGGCTGACCCACAACCCCATTTATCAGTATGGAAGGTTACTACAAGACTACTACTTCAGATGCTCTAACATGACTTTGTAAACCAGCTCCGACATGTTCAACTCCCTATTAGTAATAATGCAAAGAACACAATGTTCTTTCTATGTGTACTGATTATGTATGATTAGTCCCTGAATATTCCATTGATAGTCCTACTTTAGATATTTTGGTTCCAAGTCATAAAGGCATGTAAGAGCATTTAAAGAGTACTACAGGAGTACTATTTTACATACTCGAAAATGCCTTTGTAATTAGGCCCTGTTGTGCTTAATTTTGATTGCTTCAAATAAAATAGTACCACGATTAATCAAATTGAGTTTTTTTAGGATTCCAACAGTATTCCCCTAACATAGGTGAACAAGGCCTGTTTGTGATATCTTACATTATCATGATCACACAAATGGAGCTCATCAAAAGTTTTGTTCATTGCATTGTTTTCATCACAGAATAAATCCATTTGAATAACACTTATAGGTGGCTTGATTTAAGCTTGGCTGAAAATGTACATGGCTAAACACAACACATGCAATTTCTTCTTGATATCAAGAGTCTAATTTAGGGGCTATGTACAATTCTACATAGCTATAGAAGCAACTGGCATCAATATTACAGGTGGACAAGGAATTGTAAAAAGTTGGGACGGGAGAGCAAGTCAGTAGAATGAACAGATATAGGAGTCTCGTAGGAGTGAAACTAGAGAGATATGAAAATGTTGAATGTTTCTTAAAATATTTTATATATCTCCTTTTTGTTTGGCCCTCTTTCTAAAAGATTGACTTCCACAGTGAAATAGTTTGATGTATTTTAAGATTATTAAATATCATATCATTCCTAACTTTATATGCTGTGTCTGAAAGATTCCAAATGGGTGCCTCAAACGTTTGATTGCATGGATTCTGTCTAGCTGGTCAGGAATATATTAGAATGAAAACATGATGGATCACCAACAAATAAAATACATACATAGAAGTGTTTTTCTTGAGAGAAGATAACAGTTGTGCCAGACATCAGCATTATGGTCGAGTGTCAAAATATTTTAAATACATTAAACACATTTTTAGACTTATAGAGACTACAATAAACACATGTGAGATCTGAGATTTCCTGAAGTTACTAAAGAGTCCTAAACACTGCCTAAAAGTATAATATAGGGTATAAAAACAAAAGTTGTCTGTATTAGAGCATCTTTCCAAAGGCACAATCAATTATTTTAAAAATAGATACAAAGGTTATGTACATTAGGAAGGATGGAATGCCAAGTAAAGCGAGCTGAGTAAAAAAATATATTGATATAAATAGTAGTAGCAGTGTCAGGGTTACGGTTGGAGACAGTCTCTGACCCTGCATGTGGACCAACATGTGAGAAAGTAATGGTGTAAAAACCCTTTGGAATACCCTATAGAATGAGGTTTTCATACCGGAATTCCACATCTTGGGGCTCTTCATAAGACAGATTTGTAGTATTTGTTTCTTAAGATAGTGTTTATTTATTAAGTGTACTGGTAATGGTATGTTCCATCCTCCCCTGCCCTGGCACAATGTTATATCTTGGAATGTGAAGGGATTCTTGAGAGAGCAGTTGGAGTAGAGAGGTGGCTGTGCCAGGTGTGGCTGGAGTTCCTGGATACTATTCCTGTAAATAAATAAGTGAGTTATTTCTACAGGATTTCTGATCTTCTTATTTTTATGATACAAAGAATACTACAATTTGGCGACGACCTGGGGATCTTTGGACTCTTTGTTGCCCAGGAACTTCAACACATCGTTTGATTTTAAAACGGTTCGTTTTTTGGATAAGAAAGGTACTGTTACTTTTGGTTTATTCCTTGTTCCGTCTCTCTCATCTTGTTCGCGAAGTTAAACACTTCGTATATGTTTTGTTTGGATTAAAAATACCTCTTCGGAGACGGACACGGACTCAGTTGTTCTGTTGCCAAGCAACGTATAAGAACCTCGAGCTGCCTCGCGTCTGTGATTTCCTTGTGTTTACACTTGGAAATCGGACTCAGCTGTTGTATTGCCAAGTAACGTACTGTGCCATTGAAGCCTTGAGCTGCCTCGCGCTTTTGATTTTCTCGTGTTTCACGTGGAATGTCATAGCGTTTCGTTGTAACATTATTTCTTTGATCTTGGCCCAGCTTGGCTCGCGTTTCTTGCTTGGAAAGTTAAGCGTTTTACGCTAATCTACTTGTCTTGGTGCTGGTTTTTTTCTTTTCCTCATGCTTCTTATTTAGCAATTATAGAGCGTTTTGAGAATCTCACTCCAAGGAATACTGTTGCCCTAGAAATAGTTTTTTTACATTTCAAGTACTACAGTGCCATGGAATATCATTTGGTTCGTGCTGTACATTTCAAGTGCATCAAGCATTAGAAATTGTTTTTCATCAAGATTTTCATTGTTGGCACTTTATTGAACCATTTTTGGGGCACAATAGAAAGTTAAATTTGCTATTCAATTAATAAAGAAAATTTTAAGGACAGATTTCTTCAGTTATGCAAAATATTTCTCCTCCTCCGTTTTTTCTATCGGTCCCTGGAGAACCACCAATTCCATGGAACAAATGGAAAAAAGTGTTTTAACCTACCTCTGTGTTTGTGGCAGCAATTTATCAGCGGAGAGGAAAGCATCTCTTCTTCAACACTGTCTTGGAGCGGAAGGGCAAGAGATTTTAGAAACTTTACCTTCAATCTCTTCTTCTGATGGCGCAGAAGGAGATTCTACTGGTAATGAATTGGAGATCTGCTTGCTTAAATTGGATAAACATTATTTACCTAAGGTTTCTATTGTTCTACAGAGATATTACTTTGGAAAGTGCAAGCAGAATGACGATGAAACTGTTGAAGAATTTGTGACGAATTTACGAAAGTTAGCAGCTCAGTGCAATTTTGCTGGAACACTTGAAGAACGTATTCGTGATCAACTAATGCTGGAATGCAAGAGTGACAAGATTAGGGAAGCATTATGGTCGAAAAATTATCCTACTTTGGAGGAAGTTTTGGCAATTGCAAAACAGGTTGAGCACTCAGAAATGTGCATGGATGATCTAAAGAAATCTAAGGGGATGTTAACTACTGTTCAATCTCTGACTTATAAGACTAAAGAACTTAAGAAATCCAAGTTAAATTGTTTTAGGTGTGGGTCTGTTTCTCATTTGTCCAACTGCAAAGAATGTCCAGCTGTTGGTGTGATATGCAACAAATGCAAGAAGAAGGGACACTTTGCTAAGTATTGTAGGTCTGGGACTAAACTTAAAATGAAAGTTAGTGAAGTTGAATGTGATGATAATAACCATGACTTCATTTTACAGGTGATCAATGATGTAAATTGTGTTTCTAAGGGGTTTTGTGATTATCCATCTGATTTTGTGGATGTGAATGGTGTGAGGATACAAATGATGATGGACTAGGGAGCAAAACTAACTTTAGTTTCTGTCACAGATTTTGAAAATTTATTTCAAGGAAATGTGTCTCTAGAAAGTCCTGATGTTACGCCTTATGGTTACGGTGGAAAACCTATAGATTTAAAGGGATATTTTAATGCTTCAATAGTGTTTAAAGGAAACAAAATTGATGGGAAGGTTTATGTTCCAGTTGTAGGAGACACTATCTTAAGTTGGCCGCATCAGAAATTATTAGGTATCACTCTTAATCCAAATGGGGTACCTCAAGTTCAAGTACAAAAAGTGTGTGATTTTGGGGAAGTGTTGATGAATGAATTTCCAAATGTTTTTAGTTCTAATGTGGGATGTATTAAAGGTTATAAGCATCGCATAGTGTTAAGAGATGGAGCTTTACCTGTTGCATGTAAAGCTAGGAACATTCCTTTTAGTTTGAGAGATAAAGTTAAGAGTGAGATTCAGAATTTGAAGTCTCAAGGAATAATTGAAGATGTGGAAGCTGCCCAATGGATTGCGCCTATAGTCGTAGCTTTAAAAAAAAATGGGGATATCAGGTTGTGTGTGGATTTGCGCAATTTGAACAAAGCGGTTATTGAGGATAGATTTCCATTACCTAACATCACAGAAATGGTAGGGTCTTTAGGTAAGGCAAAGTATTTTACTACTCTAGATTTAAGTTCTGCCTATCATCAGGTGCAGTTATGTGAGCAATCCAAATTGTTAACATCTTTTATAACCCCTTTTGGGGTGTATAAGTTTAACCGGATGCCTTTTGGTCTTTGCTCAGCAGCATCTGTTTTTCAAAGAATCATGTCTGATATATTGGGAAATACGGCTAATGTGAAGTTTTTCCAGGATGATGTGCTAATCTATACGGACACATTGGAACAACACAAAGAGAGAGTGAGAGCAGTTTTGAAGATTTTTGAAACTAAAGGAATAACTCTTAAAAGTGATTAATGTAATTTTTTTAGGTCTGATATTACGTATCTAGGTCATATTATTTCTGGTAGTGGTGTGAAACCTAAGGATGATTTGGTGAAGACTATAATCAATTTGTCTACACCTAAGAAGAGAGAAGATGTTCAAGTCTTTCTTGGGATGGCTGAGTATTATGCAAGATTTATTCCCAACTTTGCTAGGAGATCTGACTCCATTAGAAGGTTACTTAGAAAAGGTGTGATGTTTGATTGGTCTGAAGACTGTCAAAATGAATTTTTGGATCTTAAACAGGGTTTATCTTCTGCTCAATCTTTAAGTAGTTTTCTTCCGAGTTTGCCGTGTTGCATTATAACTGATGCTTCAGACAAAGGCTTAGGTTGTGTTCTTAAACAGGTGGTTGATGGAAAAGAGAGTATAATTGCTTTTGCTTCACGTGGATTGCGAGATGCTGAACATAGGTACTCTACCATAGAGAAAGAAGCTTTGGCAATATATTGGGCTATTAAGAAATTTAAACAGTTTCTTTGGGGAAGAAGTTTCACATGTCAAACTGATCATAAACCCTTGCGAGAAATTTTAGAGAAAAAAGGTTTAGACAATGTTTCTTCTAGAATCTGTAAGTGGGTTGTAGGATTACAAGATTTTCACTTCTCAATTAAGTATGTCCCTGGATGTGAAAACTAAACTGCTGATTGTCTATCCAGATTGAGAGTTGAGAATTTGGATGTTGGAGAGAAAGATGATTCTTGGTGGATTGATGATGAGGTCAGGGTATGTAGTGTGATGGATGGTTGTATATCTGAAGATGAATGGTTGCATGAATTGAACGAGGATAAAGAATTATTAGAGATCAGGGATTTGTTGTTGTCTGGGATGAGTTGGATAGATTCAGAAAGTAAAAATATGTCATTTAAGAAAATTTGGGATGAACTTTCTGTTCAGAATGGAGTAGTTTTGAGAGGTTCCAAGTTGATTCCTCCTCTTAAGCTTCGACAACGTTTAGTTGACCTGGCTCATTCTGGTCACCCTGGAATATGTAAGACTAAAGAAAGAATGTGTGGTGTATATTGGTGGCCTGGTATGGATCTAGTGTTGGAAAGAAAGGTCAGAGACTGTGTTGAGTGTAAAATTACAGACAAGTCCTTGAAGGTCAGGACACAACCCATGGAGTTGAAAGAGATTCCTAAGGAAGTTTGGGAAGAGGTTTGCATTGATATAATGGGGCCTATTAGTTGCGGAAGTGTTGCTAAATATGTTGTGGTACTGATGGATGGTTTGTCACGTTGGCCAGAAGTGTTAATAACTTCAGAAATAACGTCTTTGGTTGTCATTAAATTTCTTTCTAAAGTATTTGCAAGGGAAGGAAATCCTAAATTTATTCTGTCAGACAATGGGGTCCAATTTACCTCTAAGTTGATGAAAGAATTTTTGAAATCTAGAGGGATTGTGCATAAAAAAACAGCATTATGTCATCCTGAGTCTAATGGAATGGTTGAACGTTTCAACAGAACTCTAAAGGAAACCATTCAGTTAGCTAAACATTTGGGTACAAATTGGGAGAAGTCAGTGTTGTCTAAAGTTGTAGACTATAGGCTTACGCCTCATTCTAGCACGGGTCTATCACCGTTTGTATTGTTCAAAAAACGGATACCTTACACAATGATTTACCCTCCTTGGGTCAAAGAATATGTTGCAGAACAGTTCAATTATGAAGAGCAGAAAGATGTTGCTCTGAAGAAGAATGCGTATCTTCAAAAGAGAAGAAAAAGAGTGTTTGATGCTCGCAATTCTGTCAAACATATAGCTGTAAAAGTGGGTGATTCTGTCAAAGTGAGATTACCTGGTAAGTTTCATAGTGGACAATCTCATTACTGTAATGTATTCAAAGTGATTAAGGTTTTCAGAAAAGCTGTAAAGCTAGATGATGGTCGTATTTGGAATGTAAGTAGAATTGTCAAAATATCATAATGTATAAATGTATTTATTCCTTTTGTTTTATTTGTTAGAAGGGAGATAGTGTAGTATTTGTTTCTTAAGATAGTGTTTATTTATTAAGTGTACTGGTAATGGTATGTTCCATCCTCCCCTGCCCTGGCACAATGTTATATCTTGGAATGTGAAGGGATTCTTGAGAGAGCAGTTGGAGTAGAGAGGTGGCTGTGTCAGGTGTGGCTGGAGTTCCTGGATACTCTTCCTGTAAATAAATAAGTGAGTTATTTCTACAGGATTTCTGATCTTCTTATTTTTATGATACAAAGAATACTACAAGATTGTTCGAATACTGTTAGAGTTTTAAAAGGTTATGTTTCAAGAAGAAGGGTATTAGAAGTTAGACCTGACAGTCTTAGGGTGGTCATCTCCCAACTTTTTGCCTGCCTCCCTCCATTTTTCTGACACTGTTTTTGCTGGTTTTAGGACTCTGTGCACTTTACCACTGCTAACCAGTGCTAAGGTGCGTAGGAAAGTACCCCCTTTTTGGCATGTTACCCCCAATTTCTCCCTAATGTCAGTGTGTTTGACTTTGTCACTGGGATCCTGCTAATCAAGACCCCAGTGCTTATGCTCTCTCTCCTCTTAAATTTGGCACCACATACTGGTAACCCAGTATTTCATCCCAAATTGGCATACTGGTCACCCCTTATAAGACCCTAATATATGGTACGTAGGGACACAGGGCATTGGGGTCCCAGGGCATCCCTATGGGCTGCAGCATTACTTTTGCCACCCATAGGGAGCCCATGCAGAGGCTTCTACAAGACTGCTGTTGTTGCCTGTGTGAGATGGTGCATGCACCCTTTCACAGCCATTTTCATTGCACCAGGTCACTTATAAGTCACCTATATGTCAGGCCTTCCAACCCTGAAGGCTAGGAATAAAGTACCTGTGTGTGAGGGCACCCCTGCACTAGCAGAGGTGCCCCCACATCATTCAGGACCATTTTCCCAGACTTCGTGAGTGCAGGGACGCCATTTTATGCGTGCACTGGACATAGGTCAGTACCTATGTCCAGCTACACAATGGTAACTCTGAATATGGCCACGTAAGGTGTCTAACAACTGGGAATTGTACCCCAATATTGATTCTAGTATTGGTTGCACAATTCCATGCACTCTGGGGGCTCCACAGTGGACCCCAGTACTTCTGTTCAAGCCTTTTGAGGTTTTCCAGGCAGCCCCAGCTGCTGCTACATCACAGACAAGTTTCTGCCCTCCTGTTGCTTGAGCAGCTCAAGCCCAGGAAGGCAGAACAAAGCATTTTCGTTGGGAGAGGGGTGTTACGCCCTCTCCTTTTGGAAATAGGTGGTACATGCATGGGAGGGGTACTCTCTCAGAGCCTCTGGAAATTCTTTGAAGGGCACAGATAGTGCACTCCTTGCATAATCCAGTCTAAACAGGTTCAGGGACCCCTAGTCCCTCCTCTGGTGTGAAACTGAACGAAGGAAAGGGGAGTGACTACTTCCCTGTCCATCTCCACCGCCAGAGTGCCCCTGGGTTTTGCCATCTTGGATTCCATCTGGCATCCATTGGAGCATCTGAGTGACCAGTGCCAGCAGGTGACACCAGAGCCCTCCCCTGATAGGTGCCTACCTGTTTAGCTGACCAATCCCCCTCTCAGGGCTATTTAGGGTCTCTCCTCTGGGTGTTTCATCAGATTAGGATTGCAAGACTCCAGCAGGAATCCTCTGCATCCATTACTTCACCTTCTACTGACAAAATTGCATCTGGACCCTCCAGGAATGCCAGAAACTGCAACAAAGAAACAAAGATTACTTCTGCAACAGTAGCCTCAGCTTCTGCCAGCAACTGCAACTGTTTCCAGGTCATGCATCCTCAGAGGAATGCCTGTCTTCAGCCTGCACTAGAAGAACGAAGAATTCTCCCTTGAAGTGAAGGTCTTACTTCCCTGCTTCAGCAGGCACCCCTCTGCAGCGACTACTGGTGGAGTGGGTCCCCTCTCCTTATGAAGAGCGTAGATCCAGCAACACGGGTAGTGGACTGAAGTTGTCCCGACAGTCCTAAGGCCCAGCTGTCCAACTTTGGTGGAAGTAAGAGCTTGCCTCTCCACGCAAGACAGTACCACCATGCACCACATGTTTTGCATTTGCCAAGGCTTGTGTGTGACCTTCCACAAAGTTCTTCATGCACAGCACAGCTCCAGTCCCCAGCATGCTTCCCTGCGATGCACAGTTTCCTGAGTGGTTCTCCAACGGCCTGGGATCCCTTTGTGTAGTGCTGTATGGGCCTCCATTTGCACCTTTTTAGTCCCCAGGCTGTGGCACTCCTGTACGCACTGCCTGGTCTTCTGAGGGCTCTCTGAGTTGCTGAGAACTCCCTATGTCTCCTCATCCTGGGTAGAGGCCACCAGGTCCCTCCTGGTCCCAGGCAGCACCATTTCCCGCTAACAACGAGCTTTGCATGTGCCAAGGCTTGTTTGCAGAATCCTGCAACGCAAACCAGACTGCAGTCTTTCAACTGGCGTGGGACATCATCTGCACCAACCAGGAACCAACATCCGCCTTCTTGGGTGCAGTACTGTCTGTTCTTCATCAACGGTGGTTCTTCTTTTGCACCCTCATCTGGGTTAGCAGGGGCTCCTGTTGTCCCTGAACTCTTCAGTGCTTCTTGGACTTGGTCCCCTTCTTCCACAGGCCTTCAGGTCCAGGAATCCATCATTGGTGTCTTGCAGTCTCCTCTGGTTCTTGCATAATCTTCTATCACGTGTTCTTGTGTGTTTTGGGAAACATACTGTGATTTACTCCTGCTTTCCTGGGCTCTGGGGTGGGTTCTATTATTTACTTTGGATCTTTCTTGCACCCCCAGTGCCCCTCTACACACTACACTTGCCTTGGTGGGAAACCAACTTTGGTATCCGACTATTTTAGTATATGGTTTGTGTTCTCCCTCGGTCTATTGCTATCTATTGAGATTTTCACTATTTGCATTGTTTTCCAACTTTTGTTTTACAGCTATTACTGCATTCGAGTGTGTATACTATGTATATTACTTACCTCCTAAGGGAGTATAGTCTTTAAGGTAATTTGGCATTTGGGTCACCAAAATAAAGTACCTTTATATTTGTAACACTGAGTATTTTCTTTCATGTGTGTAAGTACTGTGTGACTACAGTGGTATTGCATGAGCTTTGCATGTCTCCTAGATAAGCGTTGGGTGCTCATCTGCAGCTACCCCTAGACAGCCTTGTTTCTAGACACTGCCTACATTTCACTAATAAGGGATAACTGGACCTGGTATAAGGTGTAAGTACCTTTGGTACCCACTACACACCAGGCCTGCCTCCTACAAGGAGCATATGCTCTCTCCCTTAAACATGGTAACATTGGTTCATTCCCAATTAGCATATTTGATTTACTTGTAAGTCCCTATTAAAGTGCCCTAGTCACTTTCTCTGGTTGGACTTCCTGTCGGAGAACGCGTGCATGCCGTGCCGAGACGTGGGCGTCTTGACGTCTTCCAGCAAGTGCAGCGCGAGCAGGAGGGAACTGTTGGACTGGCTGTTTCTGTGGCGATCAGAAAGCCCCGGAAATTCCCAGAAAGTTTACTCAACTAGACAGGGGCCGTGCAGGCGGGCACTGCATTAGCAGCGGACGGTGTTGTGAGCCGGCTGTGCGCCTGTGATCTACCTGCGGAGTTAAAAAAATAAAAATAAACACACCGCATCTGAACTGTACCTGGCGGCGTGTTTTAGGAGACGGTCGTTGGGAGCCGGCCGGGCACCTGAAATCTACCCCAGAGTCCCAAAAAAACGCACCCACACCCACACCTGCACCTGAACTGTACCTGAACTGTACTTGTCGGCGCGCCGGCAGCAAGAAGGGAGGAAAAGAAGGGGCAGACGGGGCCGGGGGTCCCGCATAGTGATCCAGAGGAGTGACCTGGAGGCAGCTGGAAGCGATCAGGAGGCAGAAATAAGGTACAACACTGGCAAGCTGGGCATGGTGGCTCCTGTGGGGACAATACCCATTCTAAATTCATTCTATCCATTGAGACTGCCATTAAGACTGCCTAGAGGGGACAATACCCTTTCAAATTTCATTCCTTTCCATTAAGACTGCGCATTCTACGCCGCCATCTAGAAGTTGTTAGGAATTGTTACTGGCATTCCAAGTCCCAGACCCAAAAACAGTCCTCCCTGCTCCGATCTCTGCCACAATCTTGAAATTTACCCACTTTGCCACACTGCCACATTGAGTGTGCGGCAGGGCAGTATAGGCAAGGTTGAGCAACTCTAGGCCACCACAGAAGCAGCCCAGGTTTGAGTGTGGCTTGTGGAGGGATAACAACATAACGGTTCCACCATACTCACCATACTACGAACTAGTGAAAAGCCGCCAGAACATCAGAACCTCAATTGTAAACCAACGCAATCCTCATAGTCTACCGAGTGTTTAATTGTCACTCAGATAAATTACAGTCTCTACATTGGGCCCAGCAGGATCTGGGAACCGATGAAGGAACTCTGAGCGCGCTCGTGCACCTCAACACCTGAGGTGAGGCGGCGCATCTACAAATCTAAGAGTTTCCCGAAGTCCGGAGGAAGCCCCGGCTGGTCTCAGGGGGACCCTTAGGCTGCCTCATAAAGCTCAGACCTTTAGCAACCTAACAAGAGAAAACAATAAATATTGGGCGGCACTCGAGGAGAACCACGTGGAGAACCACATGTGCTCATGCCCCTCAACCCTGAGGTGTGGCGGCACGTATATTAGGCAAGAAAAAAAACAAAAAGAAAATCTTAAGGGAAACCTTTCAGATGACAAAGATGCGATCAGGAAAAGAAAGGGCTTTTCAGCCGCAAGCAAACAGAAGTAAGAAGCCCAACAAACCCTCCTCTCCGCCCTCAATGTCAAAATGGGAAGCAAAAATGAAGTCAAAACATCAACCCTTGGTTTCCCCTATAACTCCCTTCTTTCAAAGATTTCAAAAATCAGTGAAAGTCCCTCATAAAATGTACTTTCTGATGGACCCCGTGGATTAAATTTTTTCCCTACCTAACGGCTCTGGGACTTTACTCCACCCAATTTCCCCTATAAAAAGTGAAAGCAGGTTGATATATGAACAAGGTGATAAAAGCGAGCTCAAGGAGGAGGTGCTGTCTGGAAAAACTGCCCTCTGAAACACCAAAAAATCAACTGATGACAATTATAGGGAAAATACCTGGGGTTCAATCAGTGACCTAAAATTACTGACTCTCATCATCGCCGTCCCCGATACTTCCAACTCTCCATCTTTGGAAAATCAGACTGACTTTCAATGATTAGGGATTCAACCTCCCCTGGAGGTAAATGTGATTGTTAAAGGAGCCAAGGACTCCACACTAGGTCTACCTGCCTTGAGGCCACAAAAGGGCGGTAAAGCGTGGAATGGGAATTACCCTCCAGAAGCTATTTGCACCTTGGAGGTTTCTATAAATCCAGAATCACCAAAATTAAAACTGTCTTGTCCACAAGTGGATCTGAGCTCTACTGCACATACCTTTAACGGACCCTTCCTTCAAGATATGGTGGCAAAGCCAAATGATGAGCAAGCTGCAATCTCAGGAACTCAACTGGATACTTCTGCCCTTGAATACAGATCCCCAAATGACTCTGCCACATTAAAAAAAAAAAAATCGAACTCGGAACTAAGGAGGAAAAATCTGAGAACATACTGCCCTCACAAAATACTCAAAATCAATTGGATCAAAACCTTGTTTGGGATTCTTTGTCAAAACCTCGCAATTAACGCTGGATGCCTTGTCCTATCAGTTCTCCAAAATGGACATTCAGGTAGATTTACTGAATGCTATGGCTAACACCATATCAGGGATTGATCAGAAACTGTCAAAGTTAAACAACCTGATAAAGCGAGCTCAGAACCTTGCAGAAATGACAATAACGGATTGCACCTGTGAGCCCATGATCAACAAACTGGCCACACTCCCAGAAGTGCTAAATTCAATGACAACTAATCTTAAAGAAAATCTAAGTATGAAAAGAGGGGGTGAAATTTCGGCCGATGAATCACCCAGGCAAAGGGAGGAGGTCGGAAACAACAATAATACGGGCAACAGAGCTTATTACCACCCTGAGGAAATGTCTGACAAGGTAATAGAATCCCCTGAAGAACCAGGATGCGGACAGGAAGGAGTACCCAAGGAAAATGCATGCTCATTGAAATCCCCTGAGATGGGAAAAGGATATCAGCCTGAGATTCAAATAAATGCACCCCCCGTGGGGCATCTGCTATGCCTAAAAAAAACACCTACAAAATGACAAAAGAAAAAACAGCGAAAAGCAAGGAACAAAATAGGGGGTGCCTCTATGGGCCCTCCTGCTACAAAGTCAAGCCCCTCTATAAATCTGGATACAAGTAACTATATATTAATGCCCTAAGACTCGATTAGAAACAAAAAACTGTTCCATTATTCAACTCTCAAATAAGCAGCCCTACTCTCCAAAAACACAAGGGGCAAAACGAACCACACTCAAATGTGGAGTTAATGAAGCATCGCATCAACGAGCATCGCCAAATTCGAATGTTATAGGCCAAAATAAGCAGGAAACACAGAACATCAATCTACATCAACAGGAGGTGAAAGCTGAACTAAGTTACAGTCCCTTAACTAACAAGAGGTATTTTGACAAACAAGGCATAACAATTACAGTTGCATATCCTGAACATGCTGACCATCAAGGAACTAAAATAGGGGCACAAATGACTTGACACCAGCCTAAAAAAGGAAGAGGGCCTAGACCACTCTTGGAGGGAGAGTCCCTAAACAGATCAGCAGCGAGGCAAACTCCTGCTAATCCAGACTGGTCAGATAGAGAATCTCTATCACGGACAGAGGTAACAGAATATAAGGGGACAGCCCAAATGGAAGAAATGGAGGACCCTATAAGAAATCCCAAATATGTCCTGTCTATAGACTGCAAACAACTAATTCTGGAACCTCAATATCAATCCAGGGGCTCACATGATATCTTAAATAGAGGCAATATATTAAAATTGTTACAAGCTATCCCGGCTCTAAAAGACATAGGCCCTCATTTCGACCTCTGCAGTCTTTTTTAAAGACTGCTGAGGTACCGCCATGCTGAAGACCGCCAATGCAGGTGGTTTTCCGTGCGGCATATTATGACTGCGGGCAGCCCTCTGTCTTTTTTTTTTTGGACGGAGAGCCGCCAGCAGCCATACTGGCGGTCGGCAGGGAAGTGGAGGCTGCTCCACCGCCCTGTCATCAGAACACCGACCACCGAATCACGTCCCATGATTCGGCGTGGTAGTGTTCTGGTGATGGGGTGCTGGTGCCGGAGCAGCCCCCAAGGATCCCGTCCCCTCCTGGAGTATCATCGGACAAGGTAAGTTGATCGTCCGTTAGGGGAGGGGGGCGGGAGTGTTGTGTGTTGTGTGCGTGCATGGGGGTGTGCATGTGAGTATGTAGTGGAGGTGTGTGTGAGTGGGTGTATGCATGCGGGGGGGTGTTGTGTGGATGGGAAATGTGTGCGGGTTGGTCTGTGTGCATGTCTGTATGTGTGCGGGTATGTGTTGTAGTGTATGTGTGCGTGTAAGGGTGTGTGTATGTGCATGTTGGGGGTGGGTTGGGGAGGGGGGGTGTGTATATGCATGTTGGGGGTGGGGAGGGGGGTCCTGCTACCTTTGGGGGTGGCAGGGGTGTGGGGGTGTGGAGGGAGGACTCAGGGTGGGGGAGGGGGGTGGCCGAGACCCCTATCAGTGCCAGGGAAGGAATTCCCTGGCACTGATAGTGCCTACCACCATGGATTTCGTGGCGGTTTCAAACCATCCGAAATCCATGGCGGTATGCAGGGTCATGATACCGCCAGCGGTCTGGTGACGTCTGCCGGGCTGGAGACCGAAGTCTCCAGCCCAGTGGACGTCACCGCCCTGGCGGTCGGAGTGGAGAAGTGGCAGATGACCTTAGCGGATAATTCCATTTTTTCCCACCGGCCTGTTGGCGCTATTACCGCCACTTGTCCCCCACCTGCCATGGTCGTAATGAGGCCCATAATGTCTACTGTTACTGTTTCTATAGAATTTCTACTGGTGGTCAAAAGTAATGAAGGAGGATCAAACGAATCAACCCTGGTAACTTGGAAGACACCACAAATGGTTAGGAGAGTTATCAAAGAAAAGGTCTCCTTCTTAAAATGGGGAATTAAATTGAGTATACCCAGACAAACAGGCTATCCTGACCCTCTAGAGGATCAAACTCATATGTTGAACCTAACAAATTCAAAAGTGCTAAATAAACCTTTTTCAGTTCTTAGATCCGCAATTGGAAAAAATGATGAACATTCCACAGTGTTCAAAGTACCAAACACACACCCCTTAAAGCAGCTACATCTGGGTTGGATGTCGGAAGTAATCCATTTAGAAAATCATCAGTCACTTCCGAGTAGTTGGGATCACTATGGGTGGATAACTCCACATGATAAACCCCTTCCAGTTTGCTCCTGGAATATAAATGGGGTTAGATCAAACACCGAACAAAAAGATCTGACAAGCCTATTAAAAATAAAAATAAAATTATCTTTTTGCAGGAGACTTGGGCTACTAATCCCTTCACAATTGACTGATTTATGGGTTTTTTTCCCCAGCAACCAGGGAAAAATGGTTCAGCCATCCGAAGGAGGGAATTAGCAATCTTTATTTCAGCAGGGTTAAATATATCATGTACACGACTATATGAGGAAAACGAAGAGTTCCTGCTAGTAAAGCTAGATGGATGGAAGAAAGAACACTCAAGCAAACTCATGCTAATAAATGTTTATATCCATCCAGATGCATGATCTAAGAAACATATATCCACCAATCTGATAGATACAATATTAACTGCCCATCAGGATTTAGGATCCCTGGGGCTTCTAATAGCTGGTAACTTCAATATGAAACTACTAAATCCCTTTGAAAGGGATGCACAAACCATCATGCAAGATCAATTGTGGGCAGTTCCACTTCAGTCTTTAGGGTCAATAGAGCGAGGTAAACCAGGCACAACGGCACTTTCCCTAATAAAAGATCTTGAGGCCCTTGGATTCAGACTCCTAACGGGGGGTTACCACAGAATACTCCGCTGGCAACCACCTGCTATGTCACTGGAACTCAAGCAACAATTGACTACATTGTGGCCTCTTTATTTCTACTTACTTTAATTACTAATTACCACATCGTAAAATCAGATAAAAGTGATCATGATCAACAATGCTTAGAGATTGGATGTGGCTTCCCCATATTTAATCCTGCACCAACTGCACCAAGGGATGTCACTTCAATGAACTACAAAAATCTTTGATGGAATGAAAGATCACTGAAATCCAATGGAGAACGGTCAATGGCGATAATTGACCTTTGCTATAACAATACAACTAGCGACTCAATAAATGTCTGGTCGTAGTTCCTGGACAGATTTGCAGCTGGTCTGCTCACAGATGGATCGCTAAAGAACTACCTAAATCAGGGGAAAGCGAAAACAAACAAGAATATAAAAATGTCAGCACACATGATTAAATTAAGAAAACAATGAATGAGACCCCTAAAATTATATCAGATAAATCCAACTGATTGCCATGTTAAGGCTGACCTAAGACATTTAAACAATATCTATCGGAAACAAATATGGGATCATAAAAGACAGAAGAATCATGACTTTTGTGCAAAGGCTTTATTCCTAAGCAAAAAATCAAATGTGCAGGGATTTTGGAAAATGGTAAATGACTTGAATAAAGCTCCAATGACCCTCACTAGCTCCAATATTTCAAAATCCGTATGTCTGCGTATTTAATTCACCACTTTGGCGGAAATAAGGGAACTATAAAAAACCTAGACAAGACAACAAATGTCTTAAATTCAAAAGGAGTTACATTAAAACCCCTTACTGTCCGAAAGGAATCTGAAAAATTAACATTCACAATGTCAGAACTTGTAAACTTAATAAAGAAAAGCAAAAGTGGAGGTGCCCCAGGTCCAAATGGGATCCCGAATGCATTGTTCAAAATACAGACTTTGGGGAGAAAAGCTGATCTCGACTTATAACAACTGCATAGAATTAGGTACAATTTCAACATCTTGGAGAGGGGTGATAATCTACCCAATATTTAAAGGAGATTGTGAATATCATCCAGAGAATTATCGATTGATTACCTCAACGGATGTCGAGGCCAAATACTATGCTGGGCTACTACTGGAGCATCTTCGCAGGTGGGCAACCAAGAACAGCATTATTACCCCCAATCAGACAGGCTTTGCAAAGGGCCCTGGAACGGCCACAAATTTACTAACTCTCTCCGTTATCATTGACGAATGCAAACAAAAGAACCAACCTCTGTATCTGTACTTTGTAGATTTCAAATCAGCTTTTGATATGATACAACGATGTCTTCTGTGGGAAAAATTAGCCTCCTGGGGAATACTGGAGAATCTCCTAAAAGCTATTCAGCAGCTATACACAGATACATGGATTTGAGTTAAGATAGGAGACGGATCCTTCCTTTCACGGGAAATTGAGACAAAACAAGATCTGAAACAGGGCTGTGTGCTGGCACCGTTTCTTTTTTATTTTTTCTGTCAGATCTGAACATGAAGCTAAATAAGGTGAATGCGCACTCTCCTAAAGTTGGTGACATGCTTATTTCCAATTTGCTATACGCCTATGATGTGGTACTTCTGAATCAAACCAAAGTAGGACTATGTCAGCTGATCGTCAAGTTATCAGAATATGATGACCAGAATGGAATGGAAATTAATCAGAAAAAAAACAAAATGTTGGAAATTAGTAATAAAATCTCCAGAGTTAAAAAATGGCACACACAAAGGGGAGAATTGAAAGAAGTAAATCAATATAGATACCTGGGCGTACTATTTGATGAACGGGGGTCCTTTCTCCCTCAGAGGCAGGAACTACATAGAAAACAAAGGGGGATACGGTCCTGTAGACAAGCGGTGATTGCCTACTTTAAACCTTCTGACTTTGTCTTGAATGCAAAATTTACAACGTTTTTACGTTTGATATAAAAAAAAATACTACTAGCTCAAAATTAGTAAAAATATAACATAGGTACATGCTGGCTCAAGGGCTCGTACAGTAAATACAAAAATATTTTTAGCACCTACCTTTTAAGAATTACTTTTATAGCATACTCGGATCACATGTATAAAGACGAGGGCACTGTTATATGATGTATTTTACAACAAAATTGTCAGACAATAATACACTCACCTCTAAGTAGAAGGTCATTACTAGCAACAAAAATTAAACAACATTATCTTTCTGATGTAATATACACTAGGAAAGTTACGGATAGAGATGCTGGACTACACGGAAAGACCAAAAGTAAATTTTTAGACTGGAATGGGGAGTTTCTTAAAATGTATGTATCTTAAAATGTATGTATGATGCATTGGTTTTTATTAACTATTAACTTATTAAAGTGTACTACATGTGCGCAGGGCCTGTAAGTTGAATGCTACTAGTGGGCCTGCAGCACTGGTTGTGCCATCCACATAAGTAGCCTCCTAACCATTTCTCAGGCATACAATTGCAAGGCCTGTGTGTGCAGTTTCACTGCCACTTCAACGTGGCATTTAAAAGTACTTGCCAAGCCCTAAACTCCCCTTTTTCTACATATAAATCACCCCTAAGGTATGCACTAAGTAACCCATAGAGCAGGGTGCTATGTAGGTAAAAGGCAGGCCATGTACCTGTGAGTTTTATATGTCCTGATAGTGGAAAACTCCTAAATTTGTTTTCCACTACTGTGAGGCCTGCACCTTTCATTGGATAGCACTAGGACTACCCTCATATACTGCTTGAGTATTAGATTCCACCCAGAAAGGGGTAACCAGGTCATATTTAGTATGGCAGAATTCTAATAGAAAATCCTGCTTATTGGTGAGGTTGGATTTTTATATTACTGTTTTAGAAATGCCGCTTTTAGAAAGTGAGCATTTCTCTTCACTTAAAATCTATCTGTGCCTCACAGCCTGTCTCTAATCAACGTCTGGGCGGGGCTGTTTGACAGCTCCCTTGTGCATTTCACCCAGACAACCACAAACACAGGATACTCAGTCACACCTGCACTCATTTGCATACTGAATAGATCTTCCTGGGCTGGGAGGGTGGAGGGCCTGACACTTATATTTCAAAGGCTAGTGGCCTGCCCTCACACAATGAACTGCCAAACCCCCTACTGGGACCCTGGAAGACAGACCTGTACTGAAAGGGGACCTTATGCACTTCAAAACCACTCTTTGAAGTTTCCCTCACTTCAAAGGCATTTTTGGGTATATAAACTGGGCCTCTGACCCCACCAGATCAGACACTATTGGGCCTGAACCAGCAACCTGTCAAGAAGAATTACCTGGTCGCCCAAAGGACTCATCTGGACTGCTTTGCTGAGAAGGACTGGTGCCCTGCTGCCTTGACGCCCCAACTTTGCTGAGAAGTGTTCTCCAAGGGCTTGGATTGAGCTTGCCTCCTGTTTTCTGGAGTCTCATGACCAAAAAGACTTCATCTCTTCAGTAAACTCCTTGTGTACCAAAAATCGGCGCACAGCCTGGCAGAAGCAACGCACATCCGTGGTGCAACTGAGAAATCATCACACAGCTGAAACGAAATGCCGCAGCCCACCTTCCCAAGTGAGGAATCGATGCAGCACCTGCAGTGCGACAGTAAATTCAACTCAACACCATACTGGATCGACACAACGTCTGTGACCTCTTCCCGTATGCCAAGGATTTCCACACGTCATCCCTGGGCATCAACAAGATCCCTGCATCACAGTGAGGAACCAAGACTGTGTGCTGGAAATTGATGCAAAGCCCCTTGCAGCGTGGAGAGAAACAACGCATTGTCTGTGCCGCGTTGGAAGATCTGACGAACACCCTATTTTTACACGCATCTCCTTGTCTGCGGTCTTCATGCGTTTTATTTTTGACGCAGACCAGGTACTTTGTGTGATCAAGAGACAACTGTTGATATCTAAGATTAAAGACTCTGGGGGTTATTCCAACTTTGGAGGAGTGTTAATCTGTCCCAAAAGTGACGGTAAAGTGACGGATATACCACCAGCCGTATTACGAGTTCCATAGGATATAATAGACTCGTAATACGGCTGGTGGTAAATCCGTCACTTTACCGTCACTTTTGTGACGGATTAACACCTCCTCCAAAGTTGGAATAACCCCCTCTTTTTTAAACCTGCAAAAGTGATATTTCACCTTGTGTTTATTGGATCTGTATCTTTTTTACCTTAATTTAACCAGATAAATTTACATTTTTCTAAACCTGCATGATGTATTTTTGTGGTGTTTTCACTGTGTTACTGTATGATTTATTGCACAAATACTTTACACATTGCTTTCTAACTTAAGCGTGACTGCTCAGTGCCAGGCAATGAGCGGGTGGTCACAGGATAATTTGGATTGTGGGTGACTTACCCTGACTAGGATTGTGGTCCCTATTTAGACAAGGGCATATACCTCTGACACCTAGAGACCCCATTTCTAACAGAAGTCTAAAGTTCAGATTGGTCAACTCACTTAGTGTGAGAAAACTGGGCTGATTGCAATAGCCCCCTCACTTTTTGCCCCCATTTTTAACTAGTACTGATGTTTTTTTATGCTGATTGTGCCCTGGGCACTGCTAGCCAACCCCAGGGCCGGTGCTCTGATTGAAATGCATTATCCAAGTTTGCCATAATTATAATTGGCTCTGGCAATCTACCTATAAGTCCCTAGTATATGTAGGGCATGTAGATTTAGGGATCCCAGTTTAGTTAGTGTACCATGGGTGCACTGCTGTGGTACCTGGTGTCATTTTAAAGGCAGGCCCACCTTGCCGGCGGCTTTTAAAATAAAATTAACCCCAAATTCGACTTTGCAATTAAAAAAATCCAAAGTCTCAAACTACCTTATAATTACATATCAGCGACCCCTAAGGCTGCCCCAGGTGCCCCAAGGAATGGGAGCAGTGTAACTATAAGCAGGGACTTTATAAAATATGGTGTGTAAGCGCCTGTGAGGGAAAAACAGCCAAATATGTTTTTCCCCATTGTAGTGCAATAGCTCCATAGGCTAACATTGGGAGTCTTTATGTAAAAATAATGAAGTATTATTTCCACTAAAAAATAGATACATCTGTCCTCTTTTTATCAAATTAAATGTTAGAATAAATCTAGCACCTTGCCAAGGTCGGATTTATTATAAATAGCACAGAGAAAGAGTTTTAGAACTCTTTCTGAAAATTACCAAAATCAGTCCTGTAGTGCCCTTTTTCGGATTGGTCAGTCTCTGGCAGCCTGAGTCTGGATAACTTAATGAGGAGTGAAGTGACCTGGGCTGAAACAAAGGAAGAATCTGGTGGAAGGATGTTAGACCTGGCATTCTTGGTGTGGATTCCCCTAACTTTTTTCCTCTGCTTCCCAGGATGTTGCTGTGTGCTGGACTCCGTTTTTGATGTTTTTGTTACTTTGGGCACTTTACCACTGCTCACCAGTGCAAAAGTGCAAGTGCTCCCTATGAGAAATTGTATGTTTAATTGTCTTTTCCATAATTGGCATATTTGATTTACTAGTAATTCCCTAGTAAGGGGCACTAGAGGTGCCTAGGGCCTCTAAACCAAATGTTACTAGTGGGCCTGCAGCACTGATAGTGCCACCCACATGAATAGCCCTGTAAACATGGCTCGGACCTGCCAGTGCAGTGTCTGTGTGCAGTATTAAACTGTCAATTCGACTTGGCAAGTGTACCCACTTGCCAGGCCCAAACCTTCCCTTTTTATACATGTAAGGCACCCCTAAGGTAGGCCCTAGGTAGCCCCAAGGGAAGGATGCAGTGTGTGTTAAAGGTAGGGCATGTAGTGCTGTGTTTTTACAGTGAAATTCTGCTGAATTCGGTTTTCACTGTTGCAAGGCCTATCACTCTCATAGGTTAACATGGAGGCTGCCTTTAAATATTCTAAAAGTGCAGTTTCCCTTTGAGAGCAGATAGAAATTTGGAGTGTGGGGTCTCTGAACTCACAATTTAAAAATACATCTTTCAGTGAAGTTGTTTTTTTAAATTGTTAGTTTGGAACTACCACTTTTAGAAAGTAGGCATTTTCTTGCTTAAACCATTCTGTGACTCTGCCTGTTTGTGGATTCCCTGTCTGGGTCAGACTGGCGGTTGGGCTGTTTGTAAATCTCCTCTAAACAGTAACACAAAGGGAGCTGGGGTGTAACCTGCTTATCATCTTAACTAGAGTGGATGAAGGAGTGGTCACTTACACCTGAATGGGCTGTGCCTGCCCTCACACAATGCAGTCTCCAACCCCCTGTTGTGTGTCTGGGACCTGGCCTGGGCAAGTCACGATCTTGTAAACAACTGAGACTTTTCTTTGAAGTTGGGCAACTTCAAAGGCAGAAAGGGGTATAAGAATTGGACCCAAAACCCCAGACTTTAGATCACTTCAAGGATTCAAGAGGAACCTCTGCCAGGAGAAGAGCTGAAGGAGAATTGCTGCCCCTGCTTGTGACTGTGCTTTGTTGGGCTATAATGCAGTTGCTGCTTCTGCCTGAGAATGGGGACAAATACTGCACTTTGTGGTATATACTGCTTGAGAGGTATCTCCAAGGGCTTCAAAGACTTGCCCTGCCAGCACCCAGACTCTCTGCTGAGACTCCTGCCCTGTGGTGCTCTATCCCGTCCCTGGGCCCTCAAAAGGAGAAGGTGGTGGAAACTCAAGAATATCCAAGAAAACCGACTTTGGACGACTCCAGACTGAAGCCCTTGCCGAGTCCCCTGACGCTGCCTGCAACCGAAGCCGTGTCCCTCGCTGGAGTGTGATGACCCTGCAGGCCCGACGTCGCTGAAGCCTTGTTGAAGTTTGCGACTCAGTGGAAGTTGCCACACTACTTTGTGAACATCAGATATCGACTCCGCCATAAGTGCACGGATCTAACACTTCGCACCAAAGCTGCCTCACCTCCACTGCTCCGCAGCAAGGACCTGATGCCCCTTCATGACGCCTCAGTTCCTTCACTCCCCATAACCGGAACCAACACCGCCTCTGATACAGCGAAGCTGCGATACCCGACTCTGTGCACCAACTTGTTTCCTCATTTTCACATTGTACTGTACCTGGGGGCCCGTGTGACTCTGTAACTGGTACCATTGGCGTCAGATTGTTGGGAATGACTCTGTCATGACGCCATGATTTCACTAATTCGAAGCATTTGTGTGTCTAAGGCCTATATTGAAAAATCATGACTTTGCTTGTGTATGTTGGATTTTTGTTGTTCTGGTCTTGTTTTGTTCAGATAAATATTGGCCATTTTGCTAACCTGGTGTGGAGTCATTTTGTAGTGTTTTCACTGTATAACTGTGTGGGGTGGTACAAATACCTTTCAGCTCATGCCAAGCTACCAAGGGGGTGAGCGAGGGTTAACCGGGTGTTTTTCTCCTTTGCCCAGACTAGAGTGAGGGTCCTTGCTTGGACAGGGATTACCCTGACTGCCAACCAAAGACCCCATTTCCAACAGAGGAGAACTGCTGTAGCAGATGGCAGAGCTGAATGGGCGTAAAGTGGCCAAACTGGGTTTCAATAGAGGAAAAGCCACCTGGGACAGAAACTGAACCTCCCCCATTTCCTGCTACCCCAGTCAGATGGGAATCCCCAATAATTAGATTAGGAGAGGGACTTTAAGCGATGTGCTAGGGAAACTTAGCCACACCAGTGGGTGGGCTCAACCAGATGTAACCTCCAGGGAGACATTTTCTCCATGTTGGATTTGTAAAGAATGTTGCTTTCTGGGATTGATTTTTGCCAAACTTTGCAGGAAGTGGTCACCCCGGAGGGTGGCACCCTGCACCACATTGGTCTGGGGTGCCTCCCTGCTTGCCAACCCAGTAGCAAGGATAAATATGGCAGAGCTGCCCAGCAAGTTCGATCCATGCTGGAAGAAACTACTGAAGGAGGACTGCCCTGCTAAACCCCTACACATGAAGGACTTCACCCACAAGGACTGCACCAGCTGCACACTCTGGGCTTCACCACAAGAAGAACTTTGCTTTGGTTCTGCAACTCATGTATTAGTCTCCCTGTAAGCTGCAGGTGCAAAGGAGCTAACCAGAGTCCCCTGCATCAAGTCCTGCAAGAAGAGCACAGCTGACGAGCATCAAGCGCCCAGTGCTTTCTCGGAACTGTAACCTCAACTTCAAAGGAGCAACTCAGAGCTTCTGAAACCTTGGATAAAGTTTGTGGACATTTCAAGGACCCAAAAAGGGCTTCTGGAAGAAGATCCAGTAGTTTGGAGAACTTTAGAGCAACTTTGTGAAAATGCTCCATATGGTGACTGACGCATTGATAGGGGTCAAGCCAGCCCCGTCGAACCTCGACCCGGCCTGAATTTCAGGTTCATCCAGCTGAAGCTCTGGAGCTTTTCTCTGTCAGCCTGAAGTGGAGACTCGACCCCTGGCGAGAGAAAAAACTCAAAAAAGTGACTAAGTCAGAAGGTAAAATTGTGAACGAGGCCCCTCGCTCAGTGTATCCAACTTGGGCTTCATCGCAGTTGGCCTCAAACTATGACTTTGCCCCGATCAAGAGCAACCAGATGTCCCTGGTTGGCGCCTTTTGTTTTTAGGCACTAGAAAGCTTTTTTTTACATGTAATTGTTAAAAAGCCACATTTCCGCTTCCCTACATTGGATGTTTGTGATTGTGGTGTCATTTTAAAGATAAAAATAGTTCAAAGTTTTATAAATTGGCGTTGGATTTTTATTGTGTGTTGTGTTTTACGTATTTGATATTTTATTGATATTACATGCTTTACCCACCTGTCTCCTAACTTAAGAGTAGCTGCTCATGTGCCAAGCTACCAAGGATTGAGCAAGGATTAATTTATTGAGACCTTAACTGGACCTAGTGGGGAATTGTGGCCTATTGCTAAGTGTAGGTATCTACCCGCCCTTACCAATAATCTACTCCCCAACACTTAACAAACATGATGGATGGAAATACTTCAATTACCATTCCACTCAACCAAGTGGTGCTTATGAGGCTTGGGAAAGGTGTTTTATCCCCATGCATCTCTGTCATGTTACAATATGTTACAGGAAGAGGGCAAACAGTGTACAATTTAAAACAGAACATAAGTCAGAAATTATGTATACAACAACCAGAATAAGCCTTCCTAGTTTAAATGAAGAGTTACATGAAGTCAATAGCATCACTCCCAGGAGAGCAAACACAGTTTTGTGAATTGTGTGCAGATCTTCAGGGAATAAGCCCTGAGGAGCAATTCTCTGAAGAAAATGGTTGTCTCCTAATAACAACTACTTTCTTGGGAAAAGATGTGGCTGTTAGTAAGGTCTTATATCCTTAGATGGAGGTAGGAGAATTGATATTACTATATAAACACCAGCATAGGCATATGCATCTGTTGTACATTTTGTAAACAGTGGATAAGAGGAAGAATGTAAAACAAAGCCAGCGTGCATCAACAAGACAGGATAGGGTCAGGAGTTACAAAGACTCCACTCTGCCAACTGGAAGGTGAACCTGGTCAAACACTGACATGATAAGTGTATTTCTAAGTGCAAGAGCCATTTTTCTAATCTAATGGTTGATGGCCATCAAGTACATCTGAATAACTGTCTTTGGTGTGTTGACTTTTGCTTCAGACTTGGACGAAAAATAAGGGCATCCTCCAAGCAGTCAGTGCACACTCTGCAGGGATAGAAGTGAGGCAGAATAAATCGGGCATGTGTAAGTACTATCAAAAAGAGCCTTTATCAGCCCTTAGTTTTGTAACAATGCTGATGTTTCTGTAATGTTTGGGACACATTAGTATTGTGGGTGACAATTGTGCTGCACATTGCTCAAGAAAAGCAATTATATGTGTGGTAATGTGGGTGTTCAGTTAAATTGTTAAGCATGTAGGGGTTATTGAAGTGAGTGTAAGTACCCCATTTTAGTGCTTGCAAGATGAGAAATTGCAACACATGTAAATTGAATGGCAGGCATAAGGACCAACTTTTGTATGCCTTTTATGAAACTTACAGTTTGGATTGAAATAAACTCTCTTACCATTGAATTTCTAATATTAATGATAATATTCAGGAATCATGTTGCAAATATTCGTGAGGAGTTTCATATTTCTGTTTAGTGTTCTGAATGATCTTGAAAGTTCTAGTTGACTTGCTGGTGCTTCAAGTTTAGTTTAATGTAATGCCTGTAACGTGTTATGGTCTAAGCCTTTCTAGATCAGCAATGCATGTCTCTAGAGCTGGAGGAGCTGTAACAGGAGATGGTCTTACATAAGCCTGGAGCTAAGTCTTTGAAGAGAGATTAATTAGACAATTATACTTTAGATTGTTTTACATGGGGACGAGGCAGGCTACAAGGGTGAGTGGAAATTAACCTTAAGTATATTCATTTGGAAAGGTGATTCCATGTATGATGTATTGAATTCAGCCACAGGAAACAAATGAAATTTCTTGATATCTTTCCTGCGACTCCCACTTGAGGAACTGTATTTCATGTGGAATTTACTTTTTTATGCATGATTTTTGTGCTGTTTGCTGACCTAAGTCCTCGTTTAGAGTTTAAAACATGGGTTACTCTGTCATAAATTTGGCCTTTATCCTACCACTTTATTAAAGTGTATCCTACCGTAGGAACTTGCAATAAGGTAGCATGAATAACCACAATGTTTGTGGTGGAGTAATCCGTCTGCCACAGTCTAGCTCAGGCTCTTAAACATTTGATATTTGGAAATATGTGAATCTGGTTGACACGAGGCCTGTTTTATGCAATTTCCTCATTTATGAATAAGGATAGTAGGTAGTTGTCATTTGAAAATTGGTCGCAAAGTATTCATTTATTGCACACTGTTTTGGTGATAGACAAATGATGAGAGACAATTGGTTATGTTTATTTTCCTCTGGGATTTTAAGGAAGATCATTATTTGTCTATGTGACAGTCTCATTGTATTTAGCAGTTAGGGAGTGGAGATGTGTGTTTTCCCTGTGGTTATTTGGGTTGGTTTGTGATTATCTTAACAGTGTAATTGTACTTATGGCCAATTGCCCACCTGTGAACAAGCCTCTTTTTTTTTAGCTGTTCTCACTGTTTCAGTAGTAATAATAAATCAGGTGGTTGGTTCTGTCTAAATATATAAAGTCCTGACTCGCAGTTTTTGTGATTCTTGGTGATGATAAGGCTCATGGTTTGACAGTTTTGTGCATGCATTCTGAACACAAATAAGTGATTTTTGACTTTCGAAAAAGATTACTGGAAGCTTCAAGAGGAATTTGCTGATATCCCACTGTAGGTAGAAGCCACTTATGAAACGTGGCCCATGCAATCCATGGTTTCATTGGATCTGTGATTAATGCACTCTTTTATCAGTAGTGTATTCGTTATTGGTGGCTCATACTGAACTTCATTGATACTGCTGATGTATTGTAAAGCACAACCTGAAATTTCGAAAATAAGTTGCTTTGAGGTAGGGCATTGTTTATTCAATGTTGGGTTTGTAGATTTTGTGTTACACAAGCCAGTGCCCTGCTTCACATTCCAATAGATAGAGTAGTATATCCCACCAGTAGGAGATGGTCACTCAAAATGTATGAATAATCATTGAACAAAGACTCGAATGCAGAGGTGGATACTTTGATGGTGTCCCTGAGTCTAGTATGATTTTTAGGTACATTCCTACAACTAAAGAGAATGTCTAGGAAAAATGAACTTTAAAAGATGAGGCTTTGAATTAAATAGTATGTTAGCCTGGACACTTTCTCATCGGTGGAGATGAGGTCAGAGAAACTTTTTTCGTTTTTTCTGGTCTTATTTGTTTTGACAATTTTTCTGTCCGATTGATTAGCCCACTATTTGCTACTGAAATGATTCACGCAATCGCTGTTTCTTCCTCGTATGCCTTTAGTGTTTTGTAGGCTTGATATCCCTTCAGAATACTTTAAAATGTCAAGACTATAACAAGATGAATTTTGTCATAATGTTATTGAGTTGGGTAGTGTGGCTAGCATACTTTGTGGCTGCTGATTGCCCTTTGATGGTGACTCTTTGACTATTTCAGGACAGTTGTGTGGAGGTTATGATTCTTTGTATCCTTTTTTAATATGAGTTAATCGATTTTTGCTTTTCAATTGTTTTTGGAGTTGTGCTCTGTATGTAGGTGATCATTAAATGTAAGTTTAGAAAAAAACAATTTAACCGCTCACACCTCTAATAAATGTTAGTCGGAAACTCATATTCTGACGGAAACCCTTGTTATCAGACGGATTGGGATTCCAACTCCCACAATATTGCCTTATTTCCACTGGTTTGTCACTGAATAATGCACCAGTTACAACCTGGGTATATCTCAAAGTGAGAAATTCACTGAAAAGAAATTTACTACAGCAACTGAGTATAGTAATACCAGTTGCTAAGGTAGTTCTTCATTCTTAGGGTCTGCTCATGGGTAAAATCAGGCTGCTAGTGCATTCCTGTCACCCACCATTACCAATATCTGTGATATATGTAAGTTTACAAACAGCAATAGTGTTTAATTGGGAATGGATCCCCAAATGGTATCAAATCAGATCTAGAAACAGGAGGGCAGTGGATGTTGGATTTACGAGGTTGTTGAATTACTTTCTGAGTATGGGTATTATCATATCTCTGGACTGAGGGGCATATGCATGAGCCCCTTGGCATCACTCTTGCACCATGCATTGTGGTGCAAGAGCAACGCAAATAAAAAAAGTGATTTTTTGAAGCCATGAAAGGCATGTGGTCGTGCGTGGCTTCATAAATCTTGAGTAATGTAACGCAGCAGAAACCTGTGCATTGCATTGCTTTGCACTAGAGAGACGTTTACATGAGTATTGCGAGGGTGTTCCTACACAACATCGATGGAATTTGACACATTCCCAGAACAGGCAAACCTGGGAATGTGCCAAAATGCTACGCCCTTCCAGGTGAGGCATAACGAGGAGAAATATATTAATTGGTCCTCATTTTTTTTATATGTGTGTTGGTTTCTATGGCACCAATAGAAAGAGGAAAAAGCCTCTTGGGGTTGCTTTTGTGCAGTACAGTGTCCCTTCCTGTACAAAACAATCATGTTGCAAGGGTGACTGCATGGGCACTAAACAGCACATTTTGCACTGGGGCAGGGGAAAGGACAGAATGCGCCATATTGCCTTAAATGTGGCACATTCCTGCCCTTTCCTGGACACCTATTGCAGTGCTGGAAGGTGACGTGGCCATAAATATGGCCCTGAGTTTTTAAATTTGTTGTATTATGTGTGACACATTTGGGACTATGAACTGGAACTGAAACTGGAAGCTTTTTTAAGTTGAATAGACTTTTCTGCGACCTTAGAGTGGGCAGAATGTATACTTTCGACAGTAATGCCTTGTGAAGATCCTGATTTTTGTTCTACTCGAAGTTAGCAAAGTTTCATGTTTATTTTTCCTTGATTGCACTAAACCAAGTTTTTTTGCCAGGACCTTTATCTGTAGCAGGTTTAGTTTTTCCTAATTAGAAGCTAGCCAGCACTGCTGTGGAATGTATTCGATGCTGTTTCCAAATTATCGTAAAATAAAATGTCTTCTCAGGACAAATTATGGTTAATTATTTGTAAAGGAGAAGAATGCTAATTATTTATTTGGTGAAGCAATTTTTGTAGCAAATAAAAAATATATTCAGAATACATTTTCGTTTTTCCAGACATTACATGTTCCATGAGGACGTCCTGAAGTTACCATCTTCACAAATCCAGTAACTTTGAAAACCATTGCCATAAAAAGTGAAAGAAGCATTTCAATATCACATAGTTCTGTTGCTAAGTTGTGTTATAAGCTTTTTCTAATGGCTACCATTTATTGGAGTGCATGATGGATTGTATTTATAGGAATAGTTGTAGTCAGTTTATCTATATGTGGACCATCTGTTATATTGGTCTGTGTGAAGGTGCAAGAAACTTTCATCAATTCCTGTTTTTTACATGAGACAGTCTTTGTTATAGTTCTGTGGAGTATGTGTGTTTTTTAAAATCAGGAATGGAGTTTTGGTGTCCCAGCATTTATTTTGTCAGTTTGATTGGCCGTACAACTCAGAGTCAGTGGCCTGCATATGATGATTACATATATTTGATCAAGCAGTGCATTGCACAACTGTGGCGGATGAACCTTAGCCATTTTTTCATTTGCTGTTTTCTGCTAAAACAAATTCTTCAACAACACAAGCGAGAAGATACATACCATGTTACCAGCCGCGGCCCATCTTTTGGGGCTGAGGGGCAACCCCCCACCCTTTACCCCTCAACAAGAGTGCCTGTCAGGCTAAGCAAAGGTCAGCCTGACAGACACCTTCATGTTCAGGTCAGGCAGCCAGGAGAGAGACGTGCACTATATGAGCAGGCTCCAGGCTGCCTGAGCTGAACTTTGCTGGGCTGAAGAAGTCGCAGCAAAGGTCACAGCAAAGGTGCCTCGAGGCTCTCTCCCTTATGATGAGGGGGAACTTCACCGATTGCTTCGGACCTGGGCACTTCATTTTTAAGCCCTGAGGCACCAGGGCCGAATGTCATTCAGTGACAACTCGTCACAGAGTGGGGTGGAGGTCGGCATTCTCACTGAACCCATCCCACTTTGTGACGAGGTTGGACTGCTGCCTTCCCTCATTGGCTGACCTTAGGTTAGTGAGGGAAGGCAGTAGTCCAAGCCCTCCTGGGACCTCAAAGGCAGAGCTGAAAGTAAGTGTGTGTGTGTGTTTTTTTAGATGAATGTTTGGTGCGTGCATGTATGTTCAATATTTGATAACAAGTGTTGTGAATGGATATGTGTGTGTGAATGAGAGTGTGAGTGTGCACTTGTGCCTGTGTGTCCCGCCTGACCCCCTCCCTCCTGAAATTACTGGCCGTCACTGCATGCTACCACGGATTACACTGAACCCTATTTAATTTGGCACTCCAACACTCACAGAGGAATTATCTGGGGACATTTAGGTTCAGCATAGCCCAACTCCTAGTTTCATATTCTAGTAATGCTTATTCCGACTCTGCCCTCAAACAGTGAACTAGTGACACCTGCTCTGCACAGTCTATGTTGCATTTTGTTTTTTTCTGCAAGCCTTTTGAATATTCCCAGGGAAAAAAATCCATTGCTGGGATTGCTCAATATTAGGAAATGCAGACATGGCTTGTTTTATCTGCTGCTTCTGCATACTGAACAGCTATGTCTGCTGATCTGCAAATTTATTTCTGCAGCTGTAAAATTGAGGACCCTAGTGTGGAAGTTATGTTCTTGAGGTGAGCTGTGCTGGTGAACTTATGCTGTTTGATCATCTTTTGTGCACATTTCCTACAAACGTAGGTCATGAAGAATTGGTTTGTGTAAGATGTGACAATATAAGCCACCTTCTCATCCTTTCAGCTGCTTTTGAGTTTTACACTTTTAAACTTCATTTGGGGCCATTCGGTTATTTTAAAATGCATTTACTTGTACAAAGATATGTTATATTGCATAACGAAGATAAGGATAGATATATTGTCCACTCATACCCTAAGTTATTTTTACAGAATCTGTTTACTGGATGGGTCAGCCAGGACTGAAGACATCTCTGAACTACTAGAATGAACTATACGCCATTCTCAAGCTTGCGTTTTATGTTGTGGATGATTTTGTGTGGTTCTGCTAAGACAAACTTTTGATTTTATATTGTTAATTGTTTAATATGTATTTTTAATTATGTCAATTATCGTGATGTACTTCAATAATGCTTTTTATTCTGAGCATTCTATTAGTTTTTTTTTTTAAACCGCATAAAGATTATTCTGACAAATCATGCTAGAAAAAGACATGACCTCAAATGTCGGCACCAGTTGGGAAAGATGAGCTGTCATGTTGTGAACTGGAATTATGCATCGAAATGAAGGAAAAATAAGGTAAAAGTCCACAGCACTGAAAAAAGGAGTGTGAAGCCATTAAAGCCATGTTTGTGAGGAATGCGTCTGAAAAGTGGAAAGGGATATGTGAATTAGAAAACTGGCTTTAAGATAACAGTAGCTGATATCCTAGGTCTAGCTTTACATTCCTCGTGTATATGCCTTTACAGCAAGATGGACACATATTTTCTGATTTATTTGAGCCATTACACAAGACACCCTACTTATTAAGTATATGTGAGTTCCATAATTTATCTTATTTAATAGCCTGTTCCATGTATCCTTATCCAGGTTAGTAGAGTGCCATTTTTTTAGTGGACGACTTCATGAACTAACTTGTCCTGCCCAAGTTCGATTACAGAGACAAGGTCGAAGGGTTGACGATTAAAAAATGGTTCTCAGAAATGCATTGGAGCTTCTCTCATTTTGTTTCTTGTTTATGTTTAATTAGTGTCCTTTTTATGATTTGTTTATTGTCTGACTTCGAATAGCTTGTCACTGTCCCATCTTCACATTTTGTTCACAATTCGCCATAGTGCCTGACACTAAGTGATATTTTTTATATAGACTAACATATGGATTAACACATGGATTAAATAGGCACATGCAGGCTGTGTAGATGACTATTTATTTAGAGGGCCACTGGCGAAATGTATTTCCACCAGCTATAACTTGGAATCTTTTCTCCCCTGTGAAACACTGTCTCTTTTGATGATTCAGACTCAGAGCTTGCACATCACTCTGGATGCTAACAGAGAACATGTAACTGAATGAGCCATCTTCAACATCAAACAGCAACATAATGTTAGGCAACTCCCGCTCAGTAATGAGAATGAACATGCTGCATGTCGGTGTGCCCAGTTTAGAGTGAAGAAAGGACTTCAAAAGTCTACTCCCAGTTCGTGACCATCCCTACCATAGAACTCAACGACCAGGCAAAACTTTAGATCTTTTTTTGTATTTGTGTATGTGTTGTGGCTGATCTGCCTGGTAAATAGTTTCAATGTATTCAATTATTCATTGATATTGAAGAACATCTGCACAATTGGACAGTAGACAAATATAAAGATGTTATGTAGAAGAGCAGCCTGAAATCGTGTCACATTCAGGGGGAAAAGCTAGGAGTGGTCCGCACATTTACGTATCTAGGTCTCCCTTTCGACAGTAGGAGTGATTGGTCACACCTAATTGACACCAGTTCCCTAAGATTTCTGCAAACCATGGAAGCTGGGGGCTGGGCCCCTGGACACTTTGGTTGCCATCTATGAGGCACGGTGCCATTCGATAGTTACCTACGGGGCTGTCCTGTGGCGCTATAAAGTTGCACGCAAAAGAAAATGTCTTCCTGAGGAGGCTACTGTCAGTTCCTAATAGTGTCCCAGGCCTTCTATGTCAAAGAGAGCTAGGCACTTCCTCTCTGCAAGACCGTATTGGTTTGGCACCAATAATGCTGTGGCACACACCTTGGACTAACAAAGAGACCGTCCTCAATTGTGCCTTCGCTATGTACAGTTTGTTTGGCAGAAATGTTAGTGCAATTATCAATATATGTATATATATATCAATGATGTTATCAAAGATGTCATGAGTACTGTAATTTGTGGTGTAATTAGCAGTGCATGGCAAGGGCGCGAGTTATAGTTACCTTAGGCAACTAGTTATAATTACTTGAAATACCTCTAACTATAACAGGTGAATTTCTATGGTTTTGTAGATTTTAAATGTGAGCCTAGCAATAACGTCCCTGTAACCTTTGTTTTTTTAATTGAATATATATATATATATATATATATATATATATATATACATAGATATATATATATAGATAGATATACATACATATATGTGTATATATATGTTAATCAAACCACCACTGCGCACGGCCAAACGCCAGCTCCTGTAGCCAACCTGTATAAACACCCAACCTAGCACTTTGTACAGCCTTTGGCTGTGTGCAGCAGGGGTTGGCGGCAGGGCCTGGCCTGCTGCCAGGCCTTCTGACAAATACTTATGACCACCAAACCTGCAGCCAGACCTTATAACCACCCAACCCTATGCTGCACGCGACCTTTGGCCGTGCACAGCAGGGGTTGGCCACAGGGCCTGGCCTGCAGCCAGGCTCTGTGACCAACACCTATGACCACCAAACCCCGTGCTGCGCATGGCCTTCAGCCATGCGCAGCAGCTGTTGACAACACAGCCTGGCCTGTGGCCAGCTGCTATCACAAAACCCACCAGGCACACAGCTTTTAGCCATGCAGAGTGATAGTTGGCCACATGTCCCCGTACATCCCTCTCCCGGCCGATTTCGACCCTGGAGACCACATCCCGAGGCGGGCCTTCTACATTTTTTTTTCTGGGTAGGTCAGCCGCACGGCCCCCTCCCCAGTCCGATGTTGGCCCTGGGGGCACATACCCGGGGGTCCTGCCTAACTATATACTTTATTTTGGAGAGGGGGGCCATGCGGCAGCCCTGCCCAGGGCAGATGTAGGCCCGAGGACTCCATTCCTCAGGGTCCAGCCATGTGACCTGGGTGCCCCCCAGGGCACCCAGTGACAATGCAGGGGATCACGAGGAGGAGCCTGAAGGCCCCCGTGGTCTCAGCTGACTTCCCACCTCCTGAGGGAGCCGGCATTGCTGCCACAGTGAAGGAGCTGCTAAAGCATATATAGAATATATGTGTATGTGTGTGTGTGTATATATATATACACTCCATTCCTACAGGCTATTGCTTCCCATGAGGGTTTAGGAGCAGACCCCCTTCTTTAATCTAATGGCTGGGTTTGGTGTACCCACCAAAGTGCATTAATTCACTTATTTTTTATAGTGTTCATTGCCCTCCTTCATGTGATTTCTGTCCCTGATTTTTGCTCTTTTTAGCCACAAGGTACTTTGAATCTTCTATTGGGTCTTAGCTTTTTTCTTTTCTCTAGCCTGATGTCAATGATAGCTTAGCAAATGGTTTATCTTCTTCTGCATTTAATTGTCATCTGCAGTCAAGAGCAACAAGATTGCTGAGAGGTCTTTGCACTTTTTGCCTTTTCTGTTAACTGTGACCTCTTCCACAGAGACTTGACCTCTTTCACATGTACTTTTGTGTGCAGAGTCACTTTGGTTCTCAGAAGGAAATGCTTTTTCCTCTGGCTTTCAAACAAGAAAGTTGGCAAACATTTGGTTGCCCAATCATTTACAGACAGATTGCAAAATTGGCAGATTGCAATGCTAACTCCATAGGTTTGCTTATCCTATGTATCCCTTTCAAGACCAAGCACAAGATTTACAAAAACAAAATGCAGCATTAAGGCAGACCTGGATTTTAATGTCTAAGCTACTTCAGCAGTTACTTGAAATTACACTCATTTTGTTGGTGATCCTATGAAGTTCGGAGGCTTGTTGGATTCATTTTGATGCATTTTGATTTCTGCACTGTAAAGTTCAATCAAAACAGAGTAACGATAGGTTACTTGATGGGTTTCCTTACTAAACCTGCCTTGGCAATTTCTCTACTAATGAACATGGGTGCCTTTCTGGAAAATTGGAATGCCTTTTAACTCTTTTAACTTGCATTTAAGATGTTTGAATATCTTGATATGGAGCATTCTGCTGAAGAAGCACATTCAATAGTCTGCAATGTGGAATAGATGTTTTCAATTATGTGACTCTTTTGGGAGCTGAAACTACTTGTGTTATAAGATGTTGAATGACTGTTATTCTGCAAGGTTTGAAAGAAGAGTGTATGATGAGTTGTTCAAAGTGTCCTACTTTGTTTTCTGAACTCATTGATTTAGTGGTAAGAAATTGCAGAAATTGATAGCAATTGCAGAAATTACAGGAAATATGAAGGAAAGAAGGAGGTCCAAAGGAAGATATTCCAAATTTACTGGATTATCTCCCTCTGCTCAATTGAATGATAGCCCATTGCTTCAAGAACAACGTATGCAAGTTGGGGTAGAAAGGAGTCTTTTGACAGAGAATGAAAGATAATGCTAGCATAATGCAGTTTTGTCGATGCTGGACCTATAATTTGACCTAAGAAAAACCCAATCATCCTGTTAAAGAGTGCCAAAATATCAGCCCTGGTGAGGATAAATCTGCCATTTTCATTTATCCCCATTGTAGTGCATTGGCCCCATAGGCTAACATGGGAATGCTTTATTTTAAATTAATAAAGTCCTACTTTTCATTCAAGTGAGCAACAATATCATTCAAGGTGTCACATTTATAGTTAGAGTAAATCCAAGAATTTGCCAATGTTCGATGTATTGTAACTATTACAGGGAAATAGTTTTAGAACTATATTTTAAAGTTACCTGAAATCAGCCCTACAATAGCCTTTCCTGATTGGTCAGCCGCTGGCAGGCTGAGCCAAGCTGCCTTAATGAGATATGAAGTGGCGTGGGCTGAGACAAAGAAATCATGTGGTGGGAGGAGAACTGCTGCAGCGGATGTCAGAGCCGGATGGAGGCTGTGTGCCAAACTGGTCTTCAAAAGAGGGAAAGACAGTTGGGAGAGAAACCAGATCTCCCCTATTTCTGGCACCCCTGCCAGATGGGAGCCCCAGTAATTAGATTAGAAGAAGGGATGGAAGGGGAGTGTAGGGGAAAGTTAGCCACACCTGTGGGTGGGCTTAGCCAGACTTGAATCTCCAGGAGAGATTTTTTCCATCTTGATTTTTTTGACAAAGTGCTTTTTGGGATTGAGATGTGCCAACACAGAAGATGGTACCCCATTGGTCAAGTGTGAACATCCTGCTTGCCAGCCCAGAAACCTGAAAAAAGTGGAAGTGCTGTGGACTGCCTGAAAACAACAAGAGAAGAAAGACTGCCCTGCTGAGCCCCTGGTCTGCACCACAAGAGGACTGCACTCACAAGACTGCACCTGCTGCACACTCTGAGCTTCACAAAGGAGGACTTTGCCTTGCTTCAAAGTTTCAGGAGTGAACTCCCTGTATGTAACAGGTTGAAAGAAGCTACCAAGAGCCCCCTGCCTCAAGTCCTGCAAGAAGAGCTCAGCTGACCAGTGTCCAGTTAACTTTTAAAGATTTGACCAACTGCATTGCTGAAATTTAGTCCCAACTCCCAAGGAGCAACTCAGAACTTCTGGAACCTTGAACCAAGTTTGGGGACACTGCAAGACCCCAAAAAGGCCTTCTGTAAAAATATACAGACGTTTAGAGAAGTTTTGGAGTACTTTCGGAAAAAAAACTCCAGAAAGTGACCAACCCGTTGTTGAGAGTCAAGCCAGCGACGTGGAATCGGGACCCGGCTTGAATTTCAGGTTGATCCTGCTGAAGGTTCAGAACTTTTCACTGCTGATGAGACCTCCAGGAGTTGATGGAGGCTTTGCACTGAGTCAAGCGACCATCAATGAACCGCAAGCTAGTTCAAGGAAGCATCAAGGAAGAAGCTCCGAAAAAAACACCAAGGGTCTGATTTAGAACTTGGCAGATGGGTTACTCCACCACAAGGTGACTGATGCCCCATCTGCCGAAATCTAAATCCCATTGGATATAATGGGATTTAGATTTCGGCAGACAGGATATCCATCACCGTTGTGACGGAGTAACCTATCTGCAAAGTTTTAAATCAGGCACTTAGTCATAAGGTAAAATTTTGACCGAGGACTACCTCTTAGTGTAACCGACTTGGGCTCCATTATGGTCGGCCTCAAATTTTGACTTTGAACAGGTCAGATGTGACCAGATGTTGGTGCTTTTTGCTTTTAAGCACAAGAAAACACATCTTTACATTTAATTTAAAAAAATGCATATCTCTGGTTCCCTACATTGGATTTTTGTCATTTAAGTGTCATTTTAAAGATACAAATATTTCCTATTTATATAAATTGTCATTGTGTTTTTGTTATATACTGTTTTGTTGATACTTAATGCTTTACACACCTGTCTCCTAAATTAAGCATATCTGTGCATGGGCCAAGCTACCAATGATTGAGCAAGGATTAATTTACTGAGACCTTATTATTAAGTGTAGGTACCTACCTGCCCTTACTAAAAAACCGCTTTCCAACACTTTACCATATTTTACATTAGAAAAACCCATCTATCTGTGGTAAAACAAAATACAGAGAGCATTTAGAAAGAAATCATCATTCAGGTACGAACAAAGATTACACAAGCCTCACCATCCTTGACCTCCCCAAGTGGACCCACATCACCCCCACCTCAAGAAGCTCCACTGGCTCCCCAATCAGAAGAGATGTCAATTCAAGATACTGATCCATGCCCTCTACAACCTAGGACCAGAGTACATCAACCACTGCCTGAATTTCCACCTCCCGTCCTCACACCTGCACTCTCCCTCCCTCCCTCTTCTCACCCACATACCCTGCGTTTGCAACAGCAACAGTGGAAGACACTACTTCTCCCACCTCACCACGAAGTCTTGTAATAACCTCCCACTTCTCCTACGGACCTCATCCTCCCTGCTGGAACTCAGAAGAGGACTCAAGATCTGGTTATTTTAATGAGCCCCGCCAGCAGTACTCTCAGTGCCTGGCTACCCTCACGGGTGATTAGCCACAGTTTACAAATCAGTTTGGATTGGAGCTTTAAAATATGCAGAACTTACTTATCTGACTGTCTGTTAATAATACAATCAACATCTTGTTAGTTGTAATGTTCTGCAATTCGTGTGAATCTGCCGGAGAGACATTGAAGCTTGAAAAATAGAATAAAAGATTGTAGAAAACAGGCCTTGGATGGAAAAATGCCTAAACTATTAAATGGCCTGTGGTAAATGCTATCAATTTGTTTGATAGAAGGAGAAGCATCAAGAGGTGGCTATCTGTATTGACCCGTAAGAGAGTGCTCACAAGATTAGGTTAGCTTTATTAGATACTTTTGAGAATATCAAGCAGGCCCTTATTCGACCTAACAGATCTTGTTCCAAAAGCCCTGTGGCTAGTTTGACACCACTTTTAGTAAAGCCCATATGGCTTTACATAATGCACTGTACCCCAGACCCCAAGAAGTGGAGCCAATTAAAAAAGCAAGAGCACTTTATACATCCTGCCAAGGTGCCAGGAAAAATAAGATTGAGGAGGTTACCTGGACCTCTCTCTATAATGCCAGTGTACATGAAGATAGTGCTGCTTTTTGGAGGGTGATTAACACCCCTTTTCAAGTGAATCATCTGATCCTGCTGTTGATGCCCATATTACCGCTCATATTTGATTGAACAGTCTAGTCATATTTATAACAGCCATTTACTCCCGAAGGTGACTAGACTGATAATAACTTCAGAGCCAATATGGTGGTGACTAGCTTTACCAATACGTTTGAGTTTTCTGAGGTACGCAGGACACCTGCTAAAAGCAAGAAGTGCAAGGCTCCTAGCCCAGATGGTGTCCTGCTCGATGTTTTCTCTGATAAACCAGAATTCTAGGCCCCAGTGGTAACTAACCTTTTCAACAGTGTAGCCGAGTTATGTCCTCCATCTACATGGAATAGATCTGTATGTACTCCTATTAATAAAAAAAGGGGACACTGTTCACCCTAATAATTACAGACCTATTTCTCTTTTGGACGCAAACTGCAAAAGTTATACGCTGTATCTTATTACATACGTTGGAGGACTTGTTGTCGCAGAGTGACATCCTGACTGTTGGCCAATATGGCTTTAGGAAGGGTTTGGGTATTGTTGACCAATGTCTAAACCTCAGTTTAGTCATAGGCAAATACACATTTGCAAAAAAAGTGCCACTGTACATGACATTTATAGATTTCTCAGTGGCTTTTGACTGCATCTCTCATTCGAAACTTTGGATAATTATGAGTAGGAAGGGAATTGACCAAGGCATCATTTCCTTCACAAGACAACTCTATAATGGGGCCTCTGCCTGTGTTCATTCTGGTAAAGATGAAAAATGCACAGACACTTTTTTGATCAGTAGGGGCGTAGGACAAGGATGTGTTTTAGCCCCATTTTTTTCTTCCTGTACATCAATAGTGTAGGGAATGTTTTAAAAGTCAGAGCGAAGGATACCCCTTTTATTGGGACACGTCCTGTAGCATTTTTATTGCACATTGCCGGAACATAGATGGGCTCTGAATATTGATTGATAATGTTATTGCTTTTATCAAAGAGCTAGATTTGAAGGTGAATGAGAGTAAAACGTCCACTATGGTGTGTGGTCCTAAGCTGCCTGAGAAATCGTCCTTTTTTATTTACACCAAGGTATCATTGACCACATCTTTCTCCTATTTAGGAGTTTTATTTGATGTGAAATACAATTGGAAACCAATGCTTATACACAGGAGAGCTCTATTTGAGAAATCTATTAATAGCATTCACTCTTTCTGTAAACAATTGGGAACAAAATCGTTGAAGGATTTATCTGTGATTTATGCTAGTAAATATGTGGCAATTGCAACATATGGGGGCAGGCATTTAGGGTCTGACCAAAGCAAAGGCATTGCAAAAAGTGGAATATAATTTCCTAAAAATCTTACTGGCTGTCCCATGCAGTTTTGCAAATTCTAATTTTCATGCAAAATTAGACATTCCTTATTTAGAGGACAGAATAACACTACCCCCCTTTCACTGTGGCATTTCATTTGGGTAAGGGAGGAGACCTTGTTGAATAAACGTATTATAAAGAAGAGCCTTCAGCTGCAATATGTATCAGATATCCAGTGGTTTGCATACTTTAAACTAGCGTCAGTGCTGGGAGGTGTGTCCAGGGCAGGAGCCCTTTAAATTTTCAACAGCGCTCCCGCCGCCGCGGGAAGCGCGTCAGTGCTGGGAGGTGTGTCCAGGGCAAGAGCCCTTTAAACTTTCAACAGCGCTCCCGCCGCCGCGGGAAGCGCGTCAGTGCTGGGAGGTGTGTCCAGGGCAGGAGCCCTTTAAACTTTCAACAGCGCTCCCGCCGCCACGGGAAGCGCGTCAGTGCTGGGAGGTGTGTCCAGGGCAGGAGCCCTTTAAACTTTCAACAGCGCTCCCGCTGTGCGGGACGCGCCCGGGCCAACGGCGGGCCCGTCCTTGCCCGTCATTGCCAGGAAGAGGCAGGGCAGGGCCACCCCCCTGACATCCATTTAAAGACGTCCGGATTAGGCAGCTCACACGTACATGGCTGCCTGAAGGTACTGTGCCGGCAATTACTCCTAAAAAGGTCTTTTTATAGAGGGCCCTAGGACGGAAGTCCCCCTTTATTGGTGTAGCGTTATCATCATTGTCTGCTAGATTCTGGAGAGGGGCTGGGCCGGGTCTCTGCCTCCTCATTTTCAGCAAGAGATCTGCTTGTATTTATGAGAGCAAAATGTATATCTTAACATCTGTCATATGAGAAGTTAATATTCATTATTTAGGTTTACCCCCACTAGACCTTCTTTTAAACTTTTATTTTTTTTATTACAAATACTTATTGTGGAACTGGTTCCATTAGAGCAGAAGCAATATATAGGTGGCTCAAGATATGGGAAAACGTAAGGCATCAGAACCCCCAAGGGGGAAGGAGAAATCTATAAAAAAACTTAGGAATGCGGGTGAGAACTGTACTATGGCTGAAATTGATGATCTTATTGAGGAGGTAGAGTCACTACTATGTAATAGGGCCACCTCCAGGGAAGGTCCTGATAAAAAGATTACCTCTTATTACACAAAGAAAGTTGAATTAGAGGAAGACAAACTGATAGAGATTGTTAGCCAGCAAGAGGGGGAGGTACTGACCGATATTAGGACAGGCAGCCCTAAAGTTGCTACAACTCGAACCATACACCCATACACCATAGATAGTATTAGGAAGAAGGGTCATACGCAGGAGTGTGAAGTTGTGTGCTCCAATAAATACGCAGTCTTGGCAGAACTTGATAGTAATAAATCACAGAATGCACAAGAGGGGGAATCCGTGGATGAGCCATACCCAACCATCCCACTTGTACAGTCAGCTAGAGAGAGGACATCTCTACCCAATCAAGAACCAGTGAATCATTTAAAACATAAAACAAGAACTCTAGCAGATCTTTATGATCTACTTTTTTGATTAATCCAGGAAGTTAGGGAATTGAAACTTGAAGTAAGAACCTTATCAGATATTGTGGAAAAGGAAGGGGGTAGGGGAACCCATAGAGTTCAGAGCGAAAAGGAGATCCCCCTTACACCATTTCATCCACAAGGTAAACCTACACGTCCTCAAAGTTTGAATATCGACCCCAACCCTATCCCAGCTATAGCTAAGATTTTACACCAACCACAGGGATGTATGAGAGGGGTAAATGAGGAAAATATCGGATTACGTAACTACCCTAGAAGTAACGCTGGCGTCCTATGCAAAGAAACAGGGAATCTTCGAAGAGAACCCTGCTTGGTAACAGGGCTACAAAAAGGAAATGTGGAACCTACTCTGAACCCCTATCCCCAAGCATACAATGATCGTATCCGTTGCACCACATGGAGTCGTCACTTCGAGGGGGATAGGTGTCCTACTAGGACCAATGTTGTTTACCTGTTAAATGTTCCAAAACTGTCCCAAAATAGCAGAGAAGACGAGGATTTCTTAAAGAATAAGCTTATACACTGGATTAGGACCAAAAGACACTGCCTATCTATAATTCGTTCAGATATTAGGGGGGCGGAAAGAATGCCAGGAGAGACGGGGCAACAGGACGTTATTGCACTAATACTTAAGGATGAAAGACTAATTGAAGGCCTGATTGATATGGAACAGAGAACCTCCGTCCCCAAAATTAATGCTATGAGGTTTAGCCCGGACCCATTCAGTACTAAACCTTTAGTCCAGAGGGCTAAGTATAATAATAATGGGGGATTGCAAAAGAGAACTGGAGATTCCAATCTTGAAAGAGTAGATTGACTAACCCTAATGATCAGGCAAAATTGGGACCAAATGGGGACTCAACAGTAGTTGAGCCCCATGAAGGGAATGATCCTCATGCTACAGGGGTAGGGAGTGCAGTGGAGTCTTCGCCCCGTAGGAAAGAATCGACAGCAAATCTGAGTCCTACTTCTAATGTCACGACCTTAAATGGAAGGGGAACAGTCACTATGATCTCATGGAACGTAGCAGGCTTAAAAAATAAGCTTATAGATCCTGAATGGCAGGACTACATTGATCAATATCATGTTTGTATCTTCCAAGAGACTTGGCTTAAGGACCCGCAGTATAAATTAGGATATAAAACCTTTTTTATTAGTGCAACTTCAGCTGCCAGAGGGAGGCCGTCCGGGGGGTTGGTTGCATGGGTGAAAATTTCATTAAATGTCGAGATACGTATGCAAGTCACAGAGTCAGAGGGTATTTTGTGGTTGGTATTGGGAAAAAAAAATAAGGTAACATCCCACTTGTTCAATGTATATATAAGGCCTAGAAGGACAAATTTGGAGTCTCCTGAAATAACTTTATTAGATGACCTGCTTAAAAAGATCCCAGTAGGAGAGACAATTATGATAGGGGGTGACCTTAATTGTAACTATGAACCTATAATTGGATTAGAACACCTAGCAGAAGAAGAAGATCGAATGAGAGCAATTCCTTATCTAACAATAGAAAAAACTGTCCCGGGCACAGTGGCCGCCCTTCAACTCATGGGCCTTATATTAAAGCACGGACTGAGGGCGTGTAATGGCAGAGTGGGTGAAGGAGGCCTTAATTTGGATACCTTCCAGAGAGGCAACTCAACCTCGAAAATAGACTACATTTTGCATAGCATAAGTACATGGGGAAGATTAGTGACTTTAAAAATAGACAAAAGAAGGGAAAGCGATCACTTCCCGTTAATAATTGAACTCAGGGCCCAGCTCCTGGATCTGGATTTGGAATATATAGAACATGATAAGGTGGAGTTACAACCCACCCTCAGCAATAATAGAAGGGTCGTAAAATGGCCAGCAATACTAGGCAACTTGTACACTATGACAAATATCTACAATACATTTTCCGATCTTTTGGAGCCTTATGCTAAAAAGAAACGTATTGATATCCCTATTACGGCCATCCATCAGTCAATGAGTACAGCACTAAGACCCTTCCTGACCAAACAGTTACAGCATAAGCATAAAAAGGAGAAGGTGCAAACCACCCCAATTAGTCCATGGTATACTATCAAATGCAGTAAGGGGAAAATAGTACTGATAGAGGCTTTAAAGCAAAAAAATCAACTAGCTGTACAACAGGCAAGGGCCAGTTACAAAAAAATACTGGCAACAGCCCAAAGTAACTGGGAGGATCAAAAATGGCAAGATCTGCTGGAAGCAGCAAAAAGTAATGACGTTAGGACCTTCTGGAAAATAGTTACTCACGGCAGCAAAGCGGGGATATTTAATACAGATCATCATATAGACCCCAAAACATGGGTTAACTATTTTACATACCTTTACTCTGATCCCCCCAACCTTGACTTCTATCCCTCCAAGCATAAAATCCTAGCTACTTTGGACATTCTACCCGAGATACAATTTAGCCTGGAGGAGACGGTGAATGCCATTAAAGCGATCAAGCCTGGAAAAGCCCCCGGTTTGGATAAGATCCCGGGGGATATGTTTAAACACAGTATAGAAATTTGGGCACCTTATATAAATCTTTTAAGTAACGCTATAGCAAGGGGAGGTCTAGTGCCTGAGACATGGAAAGGGGCAGAAATAATCCCAGTCTACAAAAAAGGATCTAGGGAAGATCCTGGGAATTACAGATCAATCAGCCTCATAGATGTCATGCAAAAATTTTTTGCTAGACAGTTGCTGAATAGAATTAGTAGCTGGATAGAAGAAAACAGCATATTGATTATATATCAAGCAGGCTTTAGACAGCAGACGAGTACTGTCGATCAGGCCTTTAGGCTACTGGCAATAATGTGGAAATACACTAGACTAAAAAAGGGTCACCTCTATATCGCTTTTGTGGATTTGCGTGCGGCCTTTGATTTGGTGCCAAGAGACTCACAGGGCATGCCGGTGAACCTCCTGTGCCAGCTAGAGAGGTTACACGAAAATACATTTGCAAAGGTTCGGTGGGGTCCAAAGGGAGAGTTGACAGACCCAATACCTATCAAGAGGGGGGTGAGACAGGGATGTGTGCTTGCCCCATCCCTCTTCTCATTATATATTAATGATCTGGTCAAACATTTAAAACAAAGTAATCATGACTCGCCAAGACTGAATGGTGATCCAGTTCCTGCCCTCCTTTTTGCAGATGATACCATCTTATTATCTCAAACTCCCATGGGCTTGCAAACCCTACTAGATAAATTTAGTGAGTACTGCAGTTTGAAGGGACTAGAAATAAACACAATCAAGACCAAATACCTAACTGTTAACCCCCATAAAGCACTTAAAAGAAACATTCGGATTAGAGGGCAGGAATTGGAATGATTAAAAAACTTCAATTATTTAGGGATATTGCTTGATGCCAAGTTGTCATGGGCACCGCACGTCAATAAATCTGCTACCTCCTTAGTCCATAGTTCCATGGCGATTAGTAAAAATTACAAATGTTCAAGATCTAGCATTGTTTCACCAGTATTTGAGATCTATAGGTACAAAGCACAGGCTGCTGCCTTATATGGTGCTGAACTCTGGGGATTTACAAATCTAACCCCACTGGTAACCCAGGAAAATAATTTCATGAGGGGGGTTTTGGGTCTCCCTCTATCTACTCCACTGATTCCTCTAACCTATGATATTAATATGAAACAAATAGGTAAACTGGCAGCCCTGAGGCCTTTGCTTTACTGGTGTAGACTTTGGACAACCCCTGAATTGATCCAATATAGGCAAGCACTAATCGAGATCATGGACTTGGACAAGACCATCTCCCTTCCGTGGCTCCACTATATAAGGCATTGCTTTTACAATCTAGGGCTGAAATCTTATTGGGAAGAACCGCACACACTCACAACACAATCTAAGATTCGACTAAAACAAGTATTTTGGGACTTCACTCGAAACAGCCCTCTCTACAGCAAGGACCTAGGTAGACTAACCTCAAGTTTCCTGGATATTAAACCATTACTGAGAGCTGAGGAATGGATAGACACTATCCAACCCAGGTGAGCAAAAGTTTTATTTATGAAGTTTCGATATGGGACTCTACAGGTTAGGGCTTTTACTTCTAAATGGGGCCCCTTGAGCGGGAGAAGACACGAGGCGACTTGTGGGCTGTGTAATATGGAGACCTCTGAAATGACGGATCATGTTCTTTTAACCTGCAAAGCTTATGATAAACCAAGGAGGAAATGGATTCGACCTATTTGCAGGAACGTAGGAATCAGAAACTATAATGAAGCAGCTAGATTCTTGAGATCTAGTACTATACCATTTGTTGTCTTTGGTTTAAGCCGGTTTCTATTAGCAATTTCATTTATTAGAGACAAGGCGGGCCTAAGGCTCTAGGCGTTTTAACTCAGACAAAACCCCCACAGTTAATTTACGGTGCCCAAAATGATAAATGGGAGCCGTCTCCTGTAACTCAATGGACTCTGGTTATACATTTTGCCAAGGATATATTTTAGCCCAGGGGATATTGATAATGCTTGGGAAGAACATGAACTATAGAATTATTTTGCCTCCTAGCACAAGGACTGTAGTTATCGGAAGGATTTTAAGATTTTTAGAATTGCCATTTGACACTCATGGAATTAGTTTTTAGGAAATGTTTTCTTATTATATTCTCTTTTAGATCCAGTTATTTATTCTTCACTTAATTGATTAAAAAGTCCTCCCATAGTTAAGTAAACAAGTGCTTGATGGTACGGGAGGCAAATTTTAGAATTTTAGGGTTTTATAAAAAATGTAATAATGTAATTGATTGTTATTTATTGCTTTTAGGACTAACATTGGCCATTACCTAGATAGTTTGATTTTAGTATTTAAGTGAATAATAATTGTTGCTGGAATAATGTGCTTTTTGTATTGCTTGATTGTATTTTTCCTTTTATGGCTTTTAGCCGAATAAAGGCATGAATTTGAAAATAAACTAGCCTGTGCTAAGATTGGCCATACGGACCTATTTGACACACCGTAGTCTTACCTTTCTATTCAGAAAGGAAATCTAATACAGTTATTTTATGATAAGGTCATGATGTCTAGAGATGTGCATGACTCCCAAAAATCTACTGTGTGTTCTTGTAACTTGGTCTATATGCAGGATGTCCTTCAACTGTATCTTTCTTGCATCTTAAATAAACAAAATTGTTTTGTGCAAATACTAAAATTAAGGAAAAGTGTAAACCTGTGAAAATATCTGAATTGTTCTGATATGATTGCAGTTGTTGCAAGATGTATTTATTTTTGCATAATGTTTGTACTGTTCTTTAAACTTTTTATGCCTCATAAATGTGGTGAATAAGGTTGTTCTTGACTTGACTTGGTTGAAGAAAGGACGACCTCTGATTTTAAAGGCCCAGTAGAAAAGAAGTTATACAGACTCTAGAAAGAGAAGTTGGTTTGGGAACTCAAAGCAAACATATGGCTCAATTTGTGCAAGTGAGGATTATAAATATTAAAAAAGATGTGGCAATATTTTCACAAACCTGAAAAGCCCATTTGAGCAAACCTTGCTCAATGTGTTCTAGTATACAGACAACCTAACGTGAGTGTGTGCTACCATATTTAAACCTGTATTAACTGTGGATAAAACTGTGAAGTATTGCTGCACATAATTATTGTGTCATTCTTTAATCAGGTGACTTGCAGGGCCTCACGTGACTAGCTGAGACAAAGATATCTCCAGACCAAAGGAGAGTCTTTCGTGTGCACACTTAGGGCCAGATGTAGCAAAGGTTTTTACCCATTCTGTGTCTATGGGAAAAAGTGTTCGTACATATGACCCTTAGGAAGAAACCAAAGCCACAATGTTTTCTTCTCTTAACCCAACCTCCTTTCCCACGTGAACATTTTGGGAGAATTTATTGTCGTGTAAAGGTTTAGTGGGATGCTGCATCACTCCTCCCAACATCAGGGCTACCAGGTTAGTGGATTCTGACACCAAACTGTAGTTTTTTGGCCATCTCATATTGTATCCTATATATTGACAATAATGCTTATCGTTTATCAATGCCCTTTATAGTAGAATAAGGGCTACATAGTGGTGCCTGTGAATGTCCATTGATATGTACTGGACCACTAAGAATAATTTCAATAGCAGAGCTAAGAAGACTCCTTAAGTGATTCAAACTGTTGATTATTTGCCTTTAACCTCGGGTCCCACTCTAGAGTCCTCTTTGTCACTGCAGGTCTCATTTAGAGATTATACTGAAGTACTTTATATATTATTGATTCTTTTAATTATGCTGCAATATTTTGAATAACTAAGTTAAAGATGCATAATCCATATGCCATCTGATCTTCAGGAACAATATCTGAGTCTTCACAGTATCATGATCATCATTGTACTTCAGGAAGTCACTAGTTACCAAATGAGGTAAAGTATTCCACATCAAATTTATTGTGAGTAATCTTACTTTGAATAACAATACCAAGCTTTTGCCAGTTTCTACTAAGCCCAAAGTCTGCCCACTACCTTCTCATTTGGATTATAATTGTGCAATACCAAATGAACGTTGGGTTATTGTTCCTTTTGGACACATGTATTCTTTGTCAGGAAAAGAGAAGGAGATACTGAGAGCTTACTTGCAGGAACCTTCACAACATTTTGTGAATTGGCTAATTGAACCATCTTTACCAAGCAAGGCTTCTTTCTGTGTGGTACCAAAGAAGGAACAAAAAATCTACCCATGTATCGATTACAGAAGTTTAAATACAATTATGACAAGATCTCATTATTCTTTACCTCTCATGAAGGACATAGTAGAGACAGTTTTAGTTAAACAAATTTTAAATTAACATGAATTCTGGGCCGCTTATCATCTTTTGCATATAAAGGAGGGGGATGAATGTAAAACAGGTAGGCCACATACATTCTGACATTTTAAATACGCTGTAATGCCGTTTGGGTTATGGAGTGTTTTTCCCATTGGTCCATGCTTTATGGATTCAACATTTTCTGATGGCCACAACCAGTTTCTGTTGCATTTGCTAGATGATATTGTATTGTTTTCTAGGAAACCTTGCAGAACATGAATATATACACTCTTTGAAGGTTACCAATGTTTCTCTGTTACCTAAGGTAATCACAGCAGAAGAAATGGCTCAGTATTTTTGATCGATCTTTTTTCTTCATGGAATAACTAATACCATTATTTATGATGGAGGAACCTTCAGTGTAGTGTTTTGAAAGGCTCTGTATTAGGCACTACAAGTTAAACAAGGACTTTCCTCTGGTTATCATAACATCACAAACCTAATGGGCCAACAGAGTGAACCAATCAAAGTGAGAACTATTGCATTCAGCTCAGATTAGTTGGGCTTCCTATTTTATGAATGCTTAATCACATTATAATACTGTGACACATAGTATTACCTTGATCTCACCTTCTCTCTATGTAAAAGGTATCATCTATGGGCTTTTCCTTCTTCTCCTTATATTGACCATTTGGTTCATGAGACTACTGATCATTTGAGTTAGTTAATGAACCTGAAACAACAGGTTTCCATTAATTTATGATGGTCTTCAGTCAAGATAAAGATAAATGCAAATCGAGAATAATGACTTGCCCCTTTGTCACTGGAGTTAGAAATTGTCTGTCTTCTCATTTCCTTCCTGTTCTTCCTCTGTCTTTAAAATTTCAAACTAGATGTTTTGGCCTCTTTGTTATCATTATTCAACACATTAATGCATTGGCCTTTCACTTGAAGTCACCTTTTACTTGAAAGCGTCATTCTTTCTTTCATTCTTCTCAGTTGAAGCTGTATGTTCTTGATACATATCATCTGTTTCCAGCTGAACGTCCACTAACTATGGTTCACAACCAGAATAGGAGGTTCTAGAAATCTGTGATTCTCAGATTCCTTAAGGCTGTTTGTCTTTAATTTTTGATTTATTGGATTGATTATTCATCTGGTGAAAATTCTGGAGACAATTGGGGAAATTTACAAGAAAGTGGCGCATCAGCATGGATGCGCCACTTTTCTTGTGCACCCCTCCCCCACACCCACATAATGGCACCAGGGGTGCACTGTATTACAATACAGTGCACCATAGCGCACAATGCTACAAAAGCAACAAAAATGTTGCCACTATTGTGGTGCTTGGCTGAACTAGCGCTAAAAATGTTGACACTAGTCCAGCAAAGCACAGAGAGGCCTGTAAGAGATTATGGGTGAGTCATTTTAACACCTGCCCTGAGCAGGCGTTAAAAATGACACCAAAAATGGCATGGTGAAATCTAGTAAATTTCACTGCGCCATTTATTGGGCCTCCATGCGTGGGAACTCCCCCTTGCATACATTATGCCTGGAGCAGGCATAAAGTGGCGCAAGGGTTTACAAAGCGGGCATTGCATGCATTGTGTCACTCTGTAAACAAGGTGCAGGGAAAGTGCCTTCTTAACAGCACATTAGCATTTAAAAAATGACGCTAGTGTGGTGCAAGGGACTTGTAAATATGCCCCACTATGTCTTCTCCTCATGCTTTCACATTGGTTTGATATGTTTTGCTCTGATACCCTGATAATCCTGGCACTTCAAACGTGGGTGTATACTTTTATATTCATGGCAGAAGATTATCTGAGGTGTGAAGTGTCCAGGAGCAGAGGTTGTAATTCACACACAGCCAGGCATCCTTGCAGCTCAAACCATACTGTTTTTTCTGTGATCACCATCACATGGACGAGTGCACTGTGAATTGCAAGGAGCATCATGGAGGAAGAACTGTGGCAGGAGTGTGCAGTTTGTATTGGACAAAAGAACAAAATCTTAGGCGGTCATTCTGACTCTGGCGGGCGGCGGTTGCCGCCCGCCAGACGGGAACCGTCATTTGGCCGCTACGCGGTCAAAAGACCGCTGCCGGCATTTCAACCTTCCCGCCGGCCCAGCGGGAAGGAGGCCTGCAACACAGAAGACGGCTCTGAACGGAGCCGGCGGTGTTGTGGGCGTGCGACGGGTGCAGTTGCACCCATCGCCCTTTTCACTGTCTGCTAAGCAGACAGTGAAAAGCTTCATGGGGCGCTGCCCTGGCGGATTCGCCCAGCCGGGGGGAAAATGGCGGGAAACCGCCGGCCCCGGTTTTCTGACCACGGCTTTACCGCCGTGGTCAGAATGGGCTTGGAAGCACTGCCAGCCTGTTGGCGGTGCTTCCGTCATTCGCGACCCTGGCGGTCAAAGACCGCCAGGGTCAGAATGACCCCCTTAGTCTTCTTCTAGTGCCTCATTGGTGTTCTCTGTGGAAGAAAGGGCTGTTGCCAGATCTTTTGAAGTGCATTTTGAAAAATGTTGATCTATCGTAGGGACTAATGTGTGAGCTTCCTGATTGAAGTTGAAGTTGCATCTTTCCCTGTGATGTCAGTTCTTATGTGAACCATTTAAACATGGCACATTAATGAGTGTTATGGATGTATCGCAACACATTTGTTCCCTTTTTGCCATATTCATTGCTTGCTATGATTCTTGGCTTGGCTCTTTTATAACTTCCAATGACAGAGTTTGGTGCTTTCTTTATCAACTTCTGAATTAATCTTTATGTTCAACCAAGACCTCTAAGATGGCCAAGCAGATTTTGTGGGTTTTGCCGCCCAACTTAGAACCTTTTGAGGAGACAATTGACACCTTTTAAGTGTACTATTAAGCGTCAGGCGGCACTGTGGCTACTGGGGGGAGTCATGCTTTCTTCAGCCAATCAAGAAGGAAACTTGAGAGACTTTGACAGGTTCGGATCTAGAGGTGTGCCAAAGCTGCATAATTTGCTTCTGTGTAATTATGTGCAATGTCAAATATGAGTAATTATATGAAATTCAGTGCCCTACTTTAGCACACAATTCATCCTTGCATCAATTTTGAATTAGTGGAAAAACCAAAAGCACAATGAACATCAGCCACTGTGCCTAACCTGTGAGACCTGCACTGCCATCTAACTCTGAAAAACCTTCATTGGCTTCAGTGCCAGGCATAATGTGTGCAAGGGGACATTCCGGCGTTAGGTGGGCTACAAAAATGGCACAATGAAATCTACAATATTTCATTGCACCATTTTTGGCATCATTGTATAATGCCTGCTCAAAGCAGGCATTGAAAGGACGCACCCATTGAAATCAATGGACCTCCTTGCACTTTGCTACACTAGCATCAACATTTTTGATGCTGGTGCAGCAAAGCGCCACAATAGCATCAACATTTTTGACCCTGTTGCTCCTGAGTGCAAGCATTTCTTTACATTGAGAACAGACTCAGTAAAATGCAAATAGTTCAGAACAATGCTGATTTGATTTTAATTGGCCTACAATGCTATCACACCCATTCACAAGTCGCTCCAGAGCTGATCAAATAGAGATCATAATCAAAAACTATATGCAGAGTCGTCAAGTCTTTCCAGGCCTGGGTTCTAAACTTCCTTTTTAAATCTTTTAATGCTGTCTCCAACGTAAACATCTGAGATCAACCCGTTGTAAACCCATTATAAAAGCATAGTTGTACTTCGACTGATTCTCAAAACTCTTGCAGACCACTTCCTCTCTATTAAGGGTCCTGCCCTCTGGAACATTCTCCCTTTCCAAATAAGGCTTGAGAACAATTTTCTGAGGTTTTGTAGATGCTCGTAAATGGGCTGCTTCTACTCACTCGGCCTACAGTGAGATCCAGCAACATCATCTATATCTTCTAAGTCACCACAAATTTAACTGCAACACTCAACCTACCATTAGGCAAATGTCTATGACTGGTAGCAATATTCACTCTTTCCCTCATTCAAGGATTCTCCATCATGTGTTATCCCATAGTGCATTACCATCAGTTGCGCCACACTCCTTTGAATCCCTACCCTCATAGTTCTCTGAACATGCAGTATTGTAGAATACATAACTCAACAAAAAAAAACAAATAAAGCACCTGAATGCAAAGGTCTGTTGTCTAAAAGCAATATACCGTGTCTGCCATGGACCACTTTGTGGCTATACACATGTACTGATGGTTGCCACTTTCGCTACTTTAAACCTTTTCCTGCTCTTCCTCTGTTCTGAATTCTAAAAAAAATTATGGGTTAAGCCATCTTTTCATATATTTTCCATTACCTTGTGGCTCAAAAATATTTTCTAGCCAGTATTCTAAGTGGCTCGCCACACACAAATAGTGTCATGCAGCAAATAATTGTGATGCGAATGGTGAAGGTGTAAGATTCTTGTTCAACCTTGCTGCCTGTTAGCAAGTCATTATCGGACTCAAGTAAGGTGAAAACTGTATTTCCTCTCTACAATCACGAAACCAATGCAAATAGCAAACAAACATATCTTCCTTTTCAGAAGGACGACCCGGACATCTCAAGCACTTGCAAAGCCAACATTTCCACTTCTTGCATCACAGCCTGTACCACCCATGAACATCATTAAGGAGTTGTTAGAGATTCCATCTGCGACCTCTGGCATTGCCTTTGTGACCCCTGTCCTTGGGAGTTGAAAGGGCAGTGTTAGAGACACAAGTTGAACAAAGCCCTAGTGAGCCTTCTTTACTTTCTGTGTCCCTTAGGTATATCTTGTGCAGACCTCAGTAAAAATGCAGCTGGGTGTCTCCTGCTGTCACTGAGCATCTGAAGGTGCAAGATATACTGCACAGAGAAAAAAAGAGGGGATGGGTGGCAGAGTGAAAAACAATAAGGGGCAAATAATGAAAGAAAGGGAAGAAAGAGGACACCACAGAGAGAAGGGTGAGTGACAGTGACAAAGGCGTGGGTGTGTGAGAGAGGCAGTGCTGAGGATATAGACAGGTGTGAAAGAGAGTGCGAAGATGAGAGCAATAGGTGATAGCCAGGTGACAAAGAGACAGTCAAGAGTCAGACAGAGGTGAGATGGCCAGTGAGAGGGGATGCCAGAATGGGAGGTGTGGTTCAGGCAGAAACAGATGAGATAGAGATTAAAATGGTGTGAGAAAGATGATAAAGAAACAGCTGGTGATAGACAAGTGAGGGGCACAGGGAGGGAGGTGAGACTTGTTAGAGAGATTCAACTCAGATACGGACAAGTAGACTAATAATAAAGAGACAGCTGAGAGAGAGAGGGAAATGGTTAAAGAGGTGAGAGATTAGTGAGAAAGAGCCTGTTCAGGAAGAAGTAGAGGGTGTGGCAGGGAGAGGAGAGAAGTCCTAGAGACAATGATGAGAGAGGCGGTTTAGAGAGAAGGGGAGACAGTATGAGAGAGGTGCAATAAACAGACAGGTTAAAAAGACAGCTGTGAGAGGTGGAGGGTGGAATGGTGAGGAAAAGACAGCTGAAAGAAGGGAGGCAACTGGGAAGTTGTGGAAAAGTGACTAAGCTGAATGGGAGATTGAACAGTTATGCAATTTAGGGGGAGATAGGAAAAGTGATGATAACAAGACAGACACAGGTTATAAAAAACAACCAAAGAGAGAGGGGGGAGGAGGAAAGATGAGAGATACAGGAGTGATATTGAAACAGAATTGAAGCAGAGACAGATGAGGAGAAAAAGGGAATAAGATAGGTGAGATAAAAGTGAAAGAGAGGTTGTGAAAAAGAGACAACAGGTGAAAAAGTCATGTGAGAGAGAAGATGTGAGATATAATAAGTAAATCAGTGGGAAAGAGAGTTGAGATAAAGGAGGAAGGATGAAAAGGAGATAGCAACAAGTGAGAAAGACAGAAAAGAAAGAGAAAATAAAAAAGACCGATTGCTGGGAAACAGACAGCTGATGGTACAGTGGCAACAGGTTAAAGGTCGTTTGATAACTCTTCCTGTGATGTCACTGAGCTAAAAATGATATGGGATGTTGTGCTATCCCTAGAATTTTAGTCTAAAGGCCTCCAGGAGACCACACTTTTAGTGTTTGTCAAAACTTCTGCTTTGCAGCATTCATGAACCCCAACCTAAAAAGACCCCTGGCTAGGACAGAGAAGTGATTATAGTTTGGGGATTGGTTTAAGCTCTCACATACAGACGTAGGTAATGATAGAACTTTGATTCTGAGAGTAGGTTGTAGTTCATTTTAGAGCACTTACATCAATGAAGTTACATTCAAAGGCCTCAAACTGGCTATTCATCAGAAAACCTATATCATGCTGGGTCAGATCTCAGACAGCAGGTCTGACATTGGCGACAGTAGCACAGAGTTATCCTCTAGACTATGAAGACCTTACAGTCTTAGAACTGATACAGCAGAGCTATTTTCAAGTTACATAGATATTTGTGCCCAAACTGTCATACAGGACACCAATCCTTCCGAATACACATTTATTATGGGTCCAGGATTCAGCAGAGATAACCCTCAAGTTACTTGGATTTTATAGTCTGAGTGCCAAGAACTGTCCTTAAGATATACATCTTATAGCCCCAGCTGTCTGAGCTGCCTCTATGCTTACACCTACGTTTACACAGACTCTACAGTGTCTGTTCTCAGGTGTAATTATTCCCAGGTTATTCCCAGGTTACACAGCTATCACACCCACTGACAGGGCCAGCACTTTCATAATCTGAGGCGTGTGGGTGTCATTTATTGATGGTCTGAAATTACTAAGAAGAAAAAAAGACTAACACATGTTCTTGAGGCAAAATTATATTTTATCTGGCATGCTTGAAAATACTTACAGTTTCTTCACCCAGGCTTCAGCAGAGATTTCCCCAAGATGCACAGATTTATTGGAAGAAGTGGCAGGACTACACAGAGGGCCCAGATGAGTAGAACTATCCCCCAGTCTACATGGCTCTTGCACACTAAGTTAACAGATGTTCTTCTTAGATGTCCTGATTGACAAGTTACGCACAGCACAACTATCCTTCAGGTTACCCAGATCATGCAAACCTAAATATAAGGACACCATCAACTGCTTGGAGGAGAAAATAAAACAAGACACAGGGCGCTGCACAGATACTTTGAAATCAATTCTATTTTCCCAAGTACCTGGGGATCTCGTTTTGAACCATCAATATATACATAGACTATACATATAGATAAATACACACGTTTTTAAAGGGCAGATCACTTCTTGGGTGCAGTTCTGCTGGTGATATCAACTAGACTTGGCTGGCAGAGTATCATATCTGAAGGAGGTGTTTTTTTCACACCGAACAAGGCGTCTGAAGTGCAAAGATTCCTAATAAGGAATCGTAAATTGTATCAAATAACGATTTGCAATTTGTGATTTCCTATTAAGAATGTCTTAAAATGGATTTCATAGAAGTGCGTTCAGTTTGTATACCTGCGTCAACCAAAAACATTGCTTTTTTAACCAAACTACATGCTAATAGGGTGGTCATAAAATACTGAATCTGAGTAGGTCACAATTCGACATACCTTATTAATATGTATGAGGAGATTTCATTGGTTAGAGTCTAAGGCATTGTGGCCTGCTTGGGTCAGCAGGCCACCATGACAACCATATCTGTAACTGCTTTAAATAAAGCAATTTGTTTTGCTACATTAAAGGCAGTTTGTTTTCCTAAAAAGAAACTTAATAATTTTGCAAACATTTTTTAGAAGTAGGCAGTGTTCAAATGAACCACTGCCTGCCCCCAAAAAATGTTCTTGTCGGCATTCACGAAGGGGTTCCTCAGAGTCCCCTTTCAGTTTGTGAATTATTACCATACACGCATAAAAGGTGTGGGGTGATGCTGATGAGAACTGGACTATTGGGCCCTGTTCAGGAAGCGCTAGTTAGGCGCATATTCTCCAGGCAAGGAAAGGATGTGAAGAGTGGCTGTACCTTGGATGGAGTTCCCTTTATGGACTGGGTGGTCTCACACACTTTATAGTGTCATGCTTCATCATATGACCACCTAGCCCCACCCAGGTAAGATGGTACTACCTGGGTGGACTCCAGGTCAAAGCTCTAATGTCACCTAAAGGTGAGTTTTTTTGTAGTTCTTGGGAGTTCTGTGTTCTGTGATGTGGGCTAATGAATGGATGTTAGGTGCAAAACAAAGTAAAGTTAACAGTAACAGCTCTGATTTTGTAATTTTGAAGTTCTGTGTGAAAGCCAACAGGATTTTATCTATTCATATTGAAGGAACACTACCATATCTGGTGGGTAAAACCATAGTCTGTTGCCTTTTAATAAGGTCTAATGCATTAATAAGGGATGTGGGTTTCCTAGTATTATGGAGAACACCCTGCCACAACCAGTAGGCCTTAATTGTTAATAATGTATGTCCTTATATATTTTGTGATAGGCACACATAGGGTGCACTTGTATTGGTGTTACTCGGGAGAAGTCTGGCTAGTGCCTAAATCGGTCAAGGCATCCCAGGAATAGCAGGGCTAATCCAGATTTAGGGGTTTAGTTGCTCACTGTGTCCTTTCCTTAGGTTATATGATTTGCACAATTGAGGCTGTTTTTTGTATCAGATGGACTGTTCATATTTGTGGCACAGCCTAGCCTTAAACCCATGCGCTGGGTGCCAACATGAGCAATACATCTGATTACAATGAATGTACTTCCCTCACGACAGCCGGGCCCGGGGGCACAGCATTCAGGTGAAATATGGAGCAGCTGCTTCAATCATCCGCTCCGTGTTTCACTGTGTAGATGGCACCCGGCTGTACTTTAGTGAGGGGACAGAGATCATCCTGTATGCCCGTGCACTGAGTGCACCCACTGCCAAGGAGATGTTTGGGACCTCCTTTGTCCCCTCCACTGAGCTGCCCTTAGGGGCGCAGTGACAGTGCATCACATTTTTGTGGTGCACCTTCAGAGCTCCTTCTGATGGCTTCTTTGCATTTTAGTCCACATCCTAATATGACGTGGATGCAGAGACAAAGAGATTCCTTCATTTGTATGGGATGTGGATCCATGCAATGAGGGAATGCCCTCTCGAGATAGCGACACCTGTGTGCCAGCACTATCAGTATTACAGAAGGGGCTCCACATGCCTCTGAGGCCCATTCTGTAATACTGAATTACTCTGGGAGCGTTCAAAGTGGTCACACTTGCCCACTGCACCCCCCAGGGCACTTTGTGCAGTACAGCTCCTGGTAGTTTGCAAGACCTCATAAAGGAAATTAAAATTAGTATTTCTGACTGTGAGTTTGTAAATATTGGTGCCTAGTATTTGGTTGCATGTGCCTTAAAGTGCATATTTTAAAATAACTGAATGAACAATATGTTATTAAGGGCTAATGTGTGTGTTGCTGAGTTCTGTGTTTCTAATCCAAAGCACTTCCCTGACACAGCCTCGGACTGCTCTGTCTCACCATCCTAAGACTGAAGAGCTAAAAGGTGTAGTTGGTCTCCAGTTTGAGTGTCTGTGGCACACCAAAGTTGAACGATCTCCCAAATAGGGCTTCTCACAGTATGTTATACAAATTTCAATAAAATAACAGAACATATCCATGCAACACAGTGAAACATATATAATTTAACTCTAATCTCTTGATGTGACAGCAGAAATTCTTGAGGCATTTACAGTTTTCCCGATTACATGTATTTTATCGAAGAGCTGAATTATGCTTACTGAAAAATATGATTCACAAATGTTAATTGTATTTGTAACTCATAGGTAAATGGAGGACAGTAACCAAACTGCTGCTGCTGAATTTCTGCTCCTGGGACTTTCCTATCGTCCTCAGGATAAGGTGTTGCTCTTCATTGTATTCCTCTCCATGTACATGATAACCATCCTCGGAAATGCCATGATCATAGCAGCCATTGCCCAGGATTCAAAACTTCATAACCCAATGTATGTTTTCCTTGGCAGCTTTTCCTGTGTGGACATCTGCCTGGCATCAACCACAGTCCCCAAGCTTCTAGTCAACCAACTGTCTATAAGGAAGAGCATCTCTTTCACCGGTTGCTTCACCCAAATGTACTTCTTCATTTCTGCAGTAACCATGGAGAATTTGTTGCTAGGTGTCATGGCTTATGACCGATATGTGGCCATTTGCAGACCCCTTCATTACCCAAACATTATGACTAAGAGGATGTGCACTTTGATGCTGGCCTTGTCAGGGCTCATGGCTTGCCTGCACTCTCTGCTACACACTGTTCTGGCCTCTGAACTCTCCTTCTGCAGGTCCAACCAAGTCCACCACTTCTTCTGTGACCTCCCACCCGTTCTCAAACTCTCTTGCTCGGACACATCATTCAATGAACTGGCCATATTCACTGAAGGCTCTGTCTTGCTCAGCCCTTTCCTGCTCACTACTTTCTCCTACATTCACATTGTCAGGACTATCCTGAAGATAAGGTCTGTTGCAGGAAGACACAAGGCCTTCTCCACCTGCTCCTCTCACCTCACCATGGTTACTTTGTTCTATGGGACCTTGTTCTTCATGTACTTCCGGCCTTCCTCCAGCTACTTCCTTGACTATGACAAAGTTGTCAGCGTTGTTTACACAGTGGTAATTCCCATGATGAACCCCTTCATATACAGCCTTCGAAACAAGGATGTCTTAAAGGCAATACATAAAGTGATAGGAAAAAAATCAAGAACCCCAACATCTTAATATTTATATAAAAATCCCATCTGCACTATTCCAATTGAACAATATTTATTGCATGTTGCCCAACATTGCCTGAGCTTCTTTTTCAATAGAGAATAGGAGAAGAGATAATAAAATACTGCCTGTGGTTTGGAAAAAATACAAATACGCAAATTCATTGGAACAGGTTTTAGAAAAATAAGATACGCTTGGAAAAGGCACATGTTGGCTTAGGAGGCAAGGTCACATTTTACATCATATGACTCCATATCGTGAGAAGTCAGCCTGTGACTCCAGTTTGCAAACTTGAATATGCTGCTGCCATCTTGAATGTACATATCCTTTTTGCCATTTCATAATTCTTTTTCCCAGAAGGACCATCTTAAAGGATACTTTGTGCATTGTCAGACAGGCATAGCCACAGTACCTCAAGGCTCTCTTTTTCGTTTGATGCAATGTCATTATTTGAATCATCTAAATGAAAATTCTTGAAGTAGTCATTTCAATGTTTTATTTTGAAATAGACAGGTTATCTGTTTGCAAGTTTTTCTTTAAATTTTCAAAAATGTTGTGCCAATCAAATGGACATGAGAGTGCCCAGGGATCAATATTACATCTGAAGAAAGAGGAATCTGATTGATTGTGCCCAAACTTGTTGGGAAACACAGTACTAGGAATTATGCAATTTACAAGACAACATAAGGTTCAAGAAGATCGGGAATCTTTCATTTTACCACTAAATGTTAATCATTATGGTCAAAACAAAGCATAGGTTTATCAGTTAATCTTATTATTAGGGCCATTCCAAAATGTAAGTGTCTAGTCACTTGGTCACTGGCCAAATAGTAGACAATCTCTGTTATTTACCGAGCAGCGGGAAAAATAGTACATAATCTCTGCTGTTTAGATGACCATAGACTAAATAATAGAGATGATGTCCAATTTGACCAGCAGCCAGATAAATAGTGTAAAGGAGGTCTGTATTTAGCCGTCTATAAAGAAAAAAGGGACTCCAGGCAATGTAAGTGTGGTGGCCATCTGGTAATGTGGATGCAACATGTGTGAAGCATTTGAAAGTGAATGCATATACAAATGTGCAATAGTTTTTAAAAAGGTAAGTGCATGAATTAAGCTAAGCTTTTCGCAGATGAAAAATCCATAAAATCAATTTTGAGTAAAAACATTTATGTTATCGTAATATTCAAATGAGACATGCAGGAATCAAGCAGAAGCTTCAGGATATATCACATGTATATTTTGTGCTTCAATCTAGGGTATTTGGATGTCAGTAAAGAATACTGAGTAGGGTTTTAAAACATTACATAAATGTATATTTACTCATGAGAATACATTGTTTTTTAATATTCATGATGCTCTTTTTGATGCTTTTTGATGGTTGGGCTCTTTTGGTGCTTCTGATGGAAGGCTTGTACTACCTTAGGCTTTTGTTTAAAGGTGATTTAAAGGTGATTGTGCTTGCTTAGTACTTCAGATCTGGTATCACAGCTGCAGTCAACCAGCAGCATCAAACGGTATGGAGACAGATAGGTGGTATCTGGGCTCCAGAGGGAGGGACATGTACGGTAGGTACTTGGGGTAGAAAGCTTTGGGGCACTTGCAGGAGGTAAATTGAGTGAGACACTGTAGTGGGGAAGTGAAAGCAGGAGACAGGTAAGTAATGGATATTGGTAATTCACAAAATGATTTTACTCTGCTGCCTGTGAATAAACACACTTTTTCAAACTAATCACCTGGCAGAGTAGATTTAGGACATTGATGTTTAAAGATCACATGTCATGAGCAACCTCTTCAAACACATCAACATTTAAATCATCTACACAATACATTTTGGGAATCATTAAGCTTTAAGGGGGAAGGTTCTGTCTCTACTGACGCTCATTTCTGTAGTTGACAGTGTTGTCTGAGAAATCAGAAAAAGAAATCTGTAAAATAAAACAAATCTGTGTGTCAGGCTTGGAGGCTGTTCCTGACTACAGCCATTGTGGAAGGGGCACTGGGGATGGAAGCAGTAGGAGGAGGAGGATGAAAAGAAGAAGAATATGGTCCAGGAGGTTGACCATTAGGAGGGCTAGGACAACCAGAGCCAGAAAGGACCAGGACAAGTACAACCAGGCTCAGGGAGACCTAATCTATGACAACCAAGGTTACCAGTGCCAGAGGGGACCGGGAACAAATAGACGATGAGAAACAGGACAATGAAACACAGCACATGGGGTACCAGGACCAGGGTGAGAAGGCTCAGCAGGGCCAGGAGGATATTGAACAGGGTGACCTGGAGCCAGTGAACAAGGGCTCGAGGAACAGAAAGACCAGAGGTAGATGGAACAGAAACCCTAGACCATAACAACAAGGAGGGCTATGAGGACCTTGGCACACTGACCAGGAAAAGAGGGCCGGTGACAACCAGAGACAGGAGTGGTGAACACAAGTAGACAGACCAAGGAGGACCAGCAACTTGTTCAACCACAGTGGCATTTTAGTCACCTGCACAATGCATTTTGGGAATGGTAGTTTTGGTGTTAACATTTTAAGCATTTTGTGGGAAGCATAATGCATTAAGTGGGAAGGTTCTGTTTCTATTGGCCCTCATTTCTGTAGTAACAGTGCTGTCTCAGAAAACTAAATCTGGAAGCTAAAGAAAATCTGGGTGTCAGGATTGGCGGCTGTCCCTTACTAAAGTCATTGTGGAAGGTGCACTGGGGATAGAAGCGTAGGAGGAGGAGGACAAAAAGTAGGAGAATATGGGCCAGGAGGCTGACCACTAGGAGGGATGGGGCAACTAGAGCCAACAAGGACCAGGACAAGAAGAAGAGGGCCAGGGAGACCTAATCTATGATGACCAAGTTTACCAATTCCAGAGGGGACCAGGAACAAATAGACATAGAGAAGCAGGACAATGAAACACAACATTAGGGGTATAAGGACCAGGGTGAGAAGACTCAGCAGGGCCAAGAGGATGTGGAACAGGGGGATCTGGACCCAGTGAACAAGGGCGCAAGGAACAGAAAGGGAACGGGATGGGGGGCTGCTACCACCAGCAACGCCCGCCAGCAGAACACAACCAGACTGTATCATGTGTCATGATACGGCTGGCTACGGTCTACTGGTGTGGCGGTGCTGGTGGTAGCAAGGCCATCTTACCACAATCCGCCAGTATGGCCCCGGACGGATTTCCACCCTTCTTGTGGCAGAAGTCCGGCTGTGGTCATAATCTGGTGAGCGAATGGTAGCCGCAGTGAGGGTCTTTTGGCGGCCGTCACCGCAGCAGTAGGCGGTTTATACCGCCAATGTCTTAATGTGGGCCAAAGTCTCAATTTTGAACAGGAAGTAAAGAGATGAGTTTTCAGCATTTTTTTGAAAGGTCACCTGTTGGATTGAGCTATTAAACATAAAGGCATACTGTTCCAAATGTTTCTTGCTAGATAGGAAAAGCTACTTCCTCCCCATCTAGCTTTCTTTATTTTCAGGATAACAAGACCTGATCTTAAATTACGGTTGGTAGCATACCAGGAAAAGATTATCTGAAAAAAGAGAGGAACCTCTTTATCATAACCATAGGACCAAGGCCCAAAGTACCAAGTGACGCAGAAATATTAGGACTTAGGGCTAGCAGGACCAGGGTAAGAAGTTAAGAAGGGCCAGAACAGCCTGTGCTTAGAAGACTAAGGAGACTCTACCAAAATAATGAGACTCAGGAGGACTCAAACAAAGAGGACCAAGAGGGCCGAGACCACTGGGTTCAGTTCCAGAAGGACAATGATGAAAAGGCACAGGGCCAGTAGGACAAAGATGATCCAAGTAAAGAAGGAAAAACTGAGAGGGCAAGTCCTAAGAGGACCAGGGAATAAGAGACAAGAGAGACAGGAGGGACCAGCAGGAACAGATTAAACGGATGAGGGTCAAGGGGATTAGAAAAAAAAGAAAAAGCTAGGAGAAGGGGGGCTGAAAGGACCAGAATGGCCAGAAAGACCAAAACCAATAGGATTAGTCATTCAGAGACCCAAAAGAGGAGGACCAGAAACAGAAGTATCAAGTCTAGTGGACACAAAACCTGGAAGTGAATACAGACTGTGGGGACCAGGAATAGAAAGCCCATTTCTACGCAAAGCAGACTGAGAGTGAAGAAGACTAGGAGAACAGGACCTGACGAATAAGGAGGAGATGGCCTGGCAACCAGGAGAAACAGGACAAGGGCAGAGAGGACTTGTGGTACCACAACCAAGGAAAAAAGGAAGCTAAATTTACAGAGGCCCAGAGTATCAGGACCTGGCATACCAGGGCAAGCAGGACCAGGATAAGAAGGAAAAGGAGGAGCAGGGCAAGGGAGGCCATGATGAGAGGAGCCATGATGAACAAAATGGGTGACTAAGAATAGCTAAGAACAGAATGACCTGAACAAGGAAGATCAGGATAAAGTAGACAAGTTAGTCCAAGAGGACAACGAGCAGGAGGACCAGGGCCAAGAGAATCATGACATGTTGGAAGAGGACTCGGAGAACTGATCAGAGCAGGTATAGGTGGACTAGGGCCATTAAGACCAGGGTCCAGATGGGGGAGGATTAAGTGGACTAGAAGGATATGAATAGGCAGGGCCAGAAACATGGCTAGGAGGGCCAGAGATAGCCTATTTGTAAGTAGTTCTTATTCATGCTTCTTATAATGCCAACCACTAGGACCCCATACCTCTTCAGCCCACGTAAAGAACTAGTGTTTGCTGAAAACTCTGAGCATGCAAAGTGAATAAAAAGCTGGGACTGGTACACACAGATCTTTCACTGTAGAAGACATGGGCTGATGCTAACACAGTAGTCGGAGGGCAGATCTGAGGACATAGGGAATGAAACTTGGCAGAGGAGTTTAAAAGCGGATGGGTGAAAATGAATGTGGTCTGCGAAGGATGGCAGAAAGAGTTTGAGAAACTCATATGACTGAAGTTAGGAAAAATAGTTAAAGGTCAAATGGCTATGGCAATAAGTTAAAAGAAACTCAGTATCATGAGAAAGCTGTGATAAGAGGAAGAAGGAATGATGGAGGATCCAGATAACTTCGCTCAGATGGGTCAATATGACTCCCTGATCTTTGTGCTGGTATTCCGTGTGTGTGTATATGAGGTGGGTATGTAGCAAGGAGTAGATTTACTAAGAAGTCACACAATGCAAGGCAGCAAGACATCTTGATGTGCTGCAGCTTGTGACAAAGAGAGAACAGAAATGCACCCTATCTACTAAGATATGACATATTTCTGTTCTCTCCCTGCACTGGTGCACTGTGCTCTTCCTAGCGCCAGCACAGGCACACTTGCACCATGGTGCAAGGATGCCTGCCTTATAAGCAGGATTGTTTTTTGTACAAAGGGGGCACCTTCCTGCACAAAAACAATCCCTTGAGACATTTTACTCTTTCTATGCATGCTGCATAATGCAGCACATGTAGAAAAAGGAAGTAACAAGGAGTAAAACAGATATTTCTCTTATTACTCTTCACCTGAAAGGCATACCATTTTGATACAAATCCAGGTTTACTCACGTTAGTAAATCTGGGATTGCATCAAAATTGAAGGGTGGACGTATGAGGCCAACCAGGCTCCAACCATGGAACACCTTTTCAACACAGGGTAACACAAGGCAGTGATTTCCACTGCCTTGCTTTGCTCTTGATTTAATAATCCATGCTGAGCCATGCAAAGTGTCTGTGTGTGGCCACGTAAATCTCATTTAAGGGCTAATGCTGCCTTGATTGATGCAAGGGCAATGCAAGCCGTTAGTAAATTTTCCCTACCTAAGTGACTAGTAATAAGATTTTTGTGTGAAAGAAGTCTTACTGCATGGACCAGTGGGATGCATTTTGCATGACGTGATGGAAAGTAGATGCAGCTTCCCTACACCATGGGAATTTATTGCCTGCATCCCTGTGGATAGAGGGTAGAGGTCACAGGTGGACCACAGGCTCTCCAGTCGTAAGATGCACTACTTTGAACAAGGCCCACAGGCTCAAAGAATTTATTGATTTGTAAGCAGACTGTAAATGTAAAAAGTGGTGAAATTCTTCAATTCAAATTTTTAATGCTTATTTGTAATCCATTTGTAGGCACACAGAAATCTCTAAGATGACCAAAATTTGTACTTGATTGTAAATTATTTTCTGATAATCCAATTTCTTCAAAGGCATCCCATTTCACAAAACATCCAATGCATTTCGGGTACACCAGACCCTTTGTCACTGGTAACTACAATCAAAGCAATAAACTTAACATTAAAACAGGTCATGAGATCTCCTTGCACCTCACCACATGTATTCACTTTCCCAATATTGTATGTTTGTCATCAAACCAATAAAGTCATAACATACACAGCGTGATCAGTGTGCTTACATGCACAATGCAACAGCGTACAATGAACCGATATGCCCATGCCATTGAAGTGAAGCATTCAATGGCACCAGCATCTAAGCAAAGTTATCTGTGCGTTATGGGTTTGAAACCAAAACTGATTGTGAAGCAGTAAATGATCTGGCTCAAAAATGTCCTACTGTTGAAAGAATTACCAGTAATGTGAACAGTGAAAGTCCTGGATGTGGCGCAGTTGGCATGCTAGAGTGCATGCTATACAAATATAACTCTGTGTATTCGGTCAGGAGTATTTAAAACCAGGATCACCTGGAAGCATGTCTACGGTCAAACAGCACAAACATAGACCCATAAGTGTTAGTAATCAGAAAAAAACAAAGGAAATCATAATGTAACAGATTCTGTACTTAGTAAACTTGAATTAAGAGTTGAATCAAAAGGAATAACAAAGATGTGAAAAAGGTGTGACACATACCAAGCTCTTGCAATCTCATAAGTGAAAAAGAGCCAAAGAAAACGAAAAATCTAATCATGCTGAAACATTATATAATGCAAAAACATGAGAAAATATAAAGTAAATGGAAAACATATATGAAAGAACCAGTGGGATGCATTTTGCATGACATGATGGAGAGTAGATACAGCTGTCCTACTCAGTGGGAGTTGATTGACTGCATCCCTGTGTTTAGAGGGTAGGGTCCCAGAATTGAGGTGAGAGAGAGAAAAAGCCACCCAAAAACATTATGTGAGTTTCTTTATAGAAAAGGGATGCTGATTATTTCTTCCTGAGTGATGACATTGGGTAGATGGTAGGAGTAAGGGATAGGTCATAGGTTTTGCTTGTTAAAGGTGTCAAACTTTCTAAGCAGAGCTGCCCTTTTGTCTGTGCCTAGAGACACTCAAAAAGGCTGATGAATGCCAGGTGCTGAGATCTCATGCTTCATTGTGTCTTTGTTTTGCATACGTCTGCTTGGAGCCAGCACTATTGCTAATGCTGTGAGAGCCATCACCAAGCAGAAAGGCTGCATCTGAGCTACAGCCATAAAATGATATTTGAAACAGAAACACCCCGAATCAGTTCTGAAACCTCAATAGTGGATCCACATACCCTGTCTTTAAAATGACTATTGAAGAGGAACTGTGAAGCGTTCGATCAGTAGGCCACAAGAATGTAGGTATCAAATGTCTCTGTATATTCAGTGTCTTGTTTCTTATAAAATATGTAATAAAGTCAATGAATAAAAATCTCTCTGAGTTATTTTCTTCTGTGTCTTTCATGCCTATATGTCTGTGTCTGATGTGATGGGAAATTCATTCATGTTCCAATGGCATTCAGTTCAATTAATTATAGTCCTATTCCTTTGCTAGTGTCTTTTCAACAGAATACTTCTGCTGATGGACCAACAGAGTATGGACTGCCAAAGCAAAGACTTTACACCATCTACTCTATTTAGAGTAAAAACGAAATAGTGTAATGGACAGCAAAATAATACCCCCCCCCCCTCAGACTAGGGGAAAACTCCCAGTGTGTGGATCCATTAGTTTAAATATTTTTCAAAAACTCCTGCGTAGGAAGTTTGTTTTTGAAAAACAAACATTTTTTTTAAAGTTTCCTAGCTGGCCATCAAGTCTGACTGTATAGCCCTTCAAATGTTGTGTGCATATACACGAACAGCCATGACAGTAGTTTCTGTAATCATAGAGAATTGTCCAAAGGGCCAGCGGACAACTCTAAATTTGATGGGCAGAGGTCCCTCAGGATGTCGGCAGTATTGTCCTCCACCCTCAAAACTCTAAATCAGGCACACAGTTATCTTACTTCTGTAATGAGATTAGAATGATGCATCTCAATTATACTGTGTGGGACACTTCATAAGGGACCCTATGCAATTGTTTCCATTTTGATAAAATCACCCTAAAGTTTGTTTTTGAAAAACAAACATTTTTTTTTAAAGTTTGCTAGCTGGCCATCAAGTCTGACTTATAGTCCTTCAAATGTTTTGTGCATATACAAGAACAGCCATGACAGAAGTTGCTGTAAACATAGAGAATTGTCTACAGGGCCAGGGGACAACTCTAAATTTTGTGGGCCGAGGTCCCTCAGGATATCAGTGGTATTGTCCACCACCCTCAAAACTCTAAATCAGGCCCATAGTTATTTAACTTCTGTCATGAGATTGGAATGATGCCTCTCAATTATACTGTGTTAGACACTTCATAAGAGACCCTATGCAATTGTTTTTATATTGATAAAATTCACCCTAAATATTAGATAGCTTTATGTTACTGGGATACAACATTTCTATTTCTGTTTTTTGCTTTTACAAATCATTGTTTTTCAGTGTTTTAGTTTAATTTGTTTTATTGAACTGAACCAGAATAAGGGCCTGATTTTGATATTGGCGGAGGCTTTACTCCGTCACAACAGTGACGAATATCCTGTCTGCCAAAATCTAAATCCCAGTGGATATACTGGAATTTAGATTTTGGCAGAGGGGTATCAGTCACCGTAACCCCTCTGCCAATATTTAAATCAGTCCCTTAATCATTCCAAAACACACTGATTTGTTGCAGAAAAAGAGGAGTTCTCAGTCTCACAACATGGAGCCTTTTGGTAATTCTGTATCTGTCCATTGCACATTCCCATGGGTTTGTGAGTAGCTTTAGATTAGTAAATAGGTTTGACTAGTCTTGCTAATCTTCTAATCATCTTTATTATTTAGTCACATCTCCACATAAATGTAAAGGCATAGGAGCATCTGTGGAACACGAGACAGCTCCATGAAGGGCCTCACAAATCACTATGGCGGTCATTATGAACATTGGCGGTCTGGACCGCCATGCCGGTGGTGGGGGAAATTACCACCACCGGCAAGGTGGTCCGGACTGCCATATAATGTTCATGGCGTGATTGCCACAGGCGGAACTCCGCCACCACCAGGCTACCACCGCCAGGCAGCCTGACGATGGCAGAGTTCCTTATCCGACAGGGCAGCACTGCAAGCAACGCTACCCGTCAGATAAAGAACCTGTGCCCACCAGCCTTTCCCTGTCGGCATCCCCCACTAGGAAAGGGTGGGCGGAATGGGGGCCCGTAAACTGCCCATGCATTTGGCGTTGGCAGTGCAGGGGCCACCATGCACAGCCCCGTCGTGCATGTCACTGCCCGATTTACGGGCAGTGATATGCACGACGGGTGCTGCTGCACCTGCCGCACTGCGACATTGACAACAATGTCCAGGCCCAACATTCCGCTGGGCCGGCTGGTGGAAACACTGTTTCCGCCCACTGGCCCAGCGGAATGTTCTTTATTGGGCCAGCAGGTCCTCAACCGCCTGGCGGTCTGTGTTTAGACCACCAGACTGAACACTGCGGGAAATCCCGCCGTGTTCACAATGAGGGCCTATGTCTTAACCCACAATGTATTCAAGTGGCATCTGTGCCATGTCTGTCAAAATAATTTGGAAACATTCAAACATTTGGGACCCTTAGACCTATAAGCTATTGCCTACATCTAAGCCAGTTTTAGCACTGAGAACCTAATTTTGCAAAATCACAAGGTTTGTGACCACAAAAGTGCTTGCCATTGTGCATAAAACCCTTTTTATGAGTTGGACATTTATTTAGACTAGTAAAATGACTTTTGTGATTGTTTCTAAATTCCAAACAGGGATGTTCATGAAAGGGGTTTCCTTTCTTCCATTTCCAATTTGGAAATATATTCATTGATGGTTTGTGACTGCAATTGCTGTCTCAAACCATTTATGAGAGTGTCCCCCGGGTTGGGGGTGGTAAGCAATTTACAAAACAGAATGGGTCCCCTTTGGAAAGAATGGTGGAAGCCTCGAGGGGGCTTTTTTACCATTCAGACAGAAACTGGGTAAATAGTGAGATTGTTTTGGTAATTACATGGCTGCCGAGAAAACAGGGCAGAATATAGTGTTTAGCCAGTGGGCAGCTAAATATTGATGTGTTTCTGCTATTTGCATGACTGCAGGTCGAACAGTGCAGAATCTCTACTATTCAGCCAGCAGCTGAGTAAATATTTATGGTTTCCAGCTATTTCCACACCTGCCAGACAAACAGGGAAGAATCTCTACCATTTAACCAGCAGCCAGGTAAATAGTGAAGTTCTGCTATTTACAAAGATGCTAGCACCTACAGTTCAGAATCTCAGCTGTTTAGCCAGCAGCTGGGTAAATAGTGAAGTTTTTCTGCTATATGCATGGCCGCCAAGTAGTGTAGAATTTATATTATTTAGCCAGGGACCAGGTAAATGAGGAGGTTTTTTCTGCTATTACATGTCCACTAGACGATCAGTGCAAAAGCACTACTACATAGCCAGTGGCCGGCTAAATAGTGAATTTTTTCTGCTATTTGTTTGGCAGTTGGCCAAACAGTGCAGAATATCTATTATTGAGCCAGCAGCTGGGTAAATAGAAAGGTTGCTATGCTATTGTGAAGGCTTCCAGAAAAATAGTAAATAATTTCTACTATTTAGTCACTGGCTGAGTTACTAACATAAAACATGCCCTTTTTACTCAGCGGTGCATGGGTGGCTCTGTTGCTGGCAGGATTGTTTTTGTGAAGAAAGGTGCACCTTCCTGCACAAAAACAGTCCTGGGAGGCATTTCCCTCTTTCTATGTGTGCTGAAAAATGCAGCACACATGGATAAAGGAAAAAAGGAGTAGAAATACAAATATTTGCCCTTGTTACACCTCACTTTGGGGAAAGTGAGGTTTTGGCACATCCCCAGGTTTACACGATTTTTTAAACCTGAGGAAGCATCAATAACCATGGGTGTTGGCTGGGAACACCTACAGCAACGGTCAATAAATGCCTCTGAGTGCAAAGTAAGGCATCGTAGGGATTTACGCTGCCTTGCCTTACTCCATATCTATGAGGCCATTCCAAGCCAGGCAAAGTGCCTTTGCGTGGCCTCATAGATGTGATTTTGAGTCTGCACAAGGTGCTCATAAATAGGCCCCTAGGTGTGACAAATGATATGCTTCACAGTATACTTATGAGGCAGTAGAGGGATTTTCAGTCAGGCTTTTTTCTTTCCCCAGATGTAGTTCTTTGATTATTTTGTCTATTTGCTTTAGTATGGGCTTATGTGAAAGGAAGTAAAAATAAACCAAATATATATTTGAGTCTGGGTACTATTACTTTTTTTATTTAACATTTGCACTCTATCTCAGATTGATCGTGCAAGACCTGACCATATCCGAAATTCAGTTTCATCTTATCTATTAGGAGTGTTGTATTTTTGAGGATCGCTGTGATCATGTCCCTGTCAAGGTATACTCCTAAGTACTTGACAATTTTTAAGTACCACTTATATGGAAGGTCTGCTAAAGAGGACAATTTAGTGATGAAGCGTTACTTTTCTTCAGATTTATTTTGTATCTAGTGAATTTGCTAAACTGTGATACAGTGTATAACACTCAAGGTAGTGATGTGTTTTGCTTTGTGACTTCTCATAGGATATTGTGCACATAAAGTAGATTTAACTATTCAATTGCTGGTTGTATCTCCAATACTTGTTGGAAGGATCATATGTTAATGGCAATTCGCACAACTACCAGCAGGAAGAGAAGGGCCTCTGCTGAGGTTTACGTATTCTGAGCAGAATCCATTGCATGTCTGTGCAGCTGTGGGGGATTGGAAGAGCCATTGAATATGTTTAAGAAGTTTGTTCTTGAAGTCCATTCTTTCAGGATACTGATCATATAAGACCATTCAACTTTTTTGAAGGCCTTCTCCGCATCCATCAACACTGACAGCATAGTATTATGTTCATTCCTAGCTTGCTGGAACATTGATTGGGTATTGGCCCGAAAAGTGCTCTGGTACAAAGCCCACTAGAATTCTAGGCATTAAGAGGACCATGATTTTTTGGTACTGTAAGGTCAGCATTTATCAAAGACAACAGCCTGTAAAGGTTTCAATCTTAGTGGTCCCCCAGCTTCAGTAGCAGGGAGATTGTAGTTGTAAAATATTGTGAGACAAATCAAGCATCCCCCTGTACTCGTAAGACTTTAATTAACAACATATTCCTATTTATCTTGTAGAATTCCACTGTAAACCAATCCCTGTCCTGAGCTCCTTCAGATGGCATAGATTTAATAGCCTCCTTTATTTCTTCTTCTGTAATGTCTACCTCCAGTTGGTCTACCACCACAAGGGCACAATCGGTTTCAGTGGCATCAGAGGTATATAGTTCACGCATGTTAACAGACATGATTCCGGCAGCATACTTCTTAAGGCCAGAAAATAGCTTATTTTAGCTCTCTCCCACCAGTAATGGCCTCTTCCTAAATAGAAGTCAATGGGGAAAATACATTTCCCTGATTTTTTCTATATCTACTACTTTACTGGTCTAAAATGTATGTGTAAAATGTCAAATGTAAGAAACTCCTCTGCTATTTGTGTCAGGTAGATATGAATTTGCTGTCCAGAGGCAGTATTGAGAGAGTAGAATCCTTCAGCTGCAATGTTAAAAGCGTACCAGCCTTTTCATACTTTTCAAAGTGTTTAAATGTAAAGCACAATGATTTCTGTGTCACTGAGGTGAAGAGTGACTACAAGTCAAGCTCTTGAATCAAATGTTGTAGAGTGTCTGTTCACCCTGTCTCTCTTTATTGTCAATTCATTAGATTGATTTGCTGTTGGTTACTGCACCCTTAAGGGTGTTTGCTCATTTTTATTATCATTGTGCAAAAATGTAGAGACACTTGAGGAAAAGGCAGCTAGCGACTGATCTATTCTCCCAGGAGTAACGCTCCTGATTTTTAAGCAAAACATGGTTTCATTGCACTGGCCTCCTGCCTGAAATTACCTCTGGTTCAATAGAAGTCAATAGGTAAAACACATTTTCCTGGCTTGTTTTTCGGAATCTCCAAAATCCCCCCAAATCTCTCAATTTCCAGTTGTAAAATGTTGGCATGAATGTGATAATAAGGCTGTGAGCAGTACTTTTAATGTGAGCTGTGGGTTTCCGGTGCACATAACCAGCACTGACACTTATGATAGTCTGCCACATGTTGGTGATGTATGTCTAATTTACAGATTAGCCCAATAACAGTTGTTTGTTAATTTGTTATGCATTAAAAACAAGTGATACCTGCCACCCAGACCATTCTTATAGCTCTGGAGACCTGAAATCATCTGAATTGTCACACTTTTAGGTGTGTGATGGCAGTATATATGATAGTACCGTCATTACAAGTGCTGGGAGGGACAATAGGTGGTGCAAGCTGCAGTGACCTCTTGACAAGGCCTCCTGCACCTATTTTTTTTTTTTTACAAATTAAGGCGCATATTTATGGAAACTTTGTGCCACCTTAGTGTCATTTTATTTTCTGCTAAAGTGGTGCTAACTTAACTCCATATTTATATTTTGGCGCTAGACCTATATAGCAACAAAATCTATGCGTTAGTGCCATTTTTAGGAAGCTCTAACCCGCCTTGCATCTCATTGCAACAATGAGATGCAAGGTAGGTGTTCCCTTCCTAAAAACGATGCTTGCCCCCCAGCGCCATATTTACCCTCGGACACTAAAATGACACGTACCTAGGAAGAGGACCTAAGGAATTGAGCTAAGCACGATTAGTGCCAAAATTTAACACCTGGTCTTACCAGGCGTTAAAGTGTTGGTAGGCCCATTTCCATGGGAAAACACCATGGAATGGACACATAGATGCCCACCCCAAACCCCAGCATCACCATCACCCACAACACAGGGACACTACTGAAAGAAGGAGCCCATCCCAGGCAAGTGTATGTATGTGTTGTGTGCCTCTGGGGGACCCTTACATGGGCCACCTGGCTGGCACTAGGTATGTTGGGGTTGTCCTGGGGACACTGGTCCCCTGTGGTGGACATTGGGGTTGTGGTAATAACTCCTGTCTATACTTAGAAAGGAGTAATTGTTTGCAGCTTGTGCATCAAAAAGTGATACTAGGCTGACTAGCGGCAGATATTTTGGCACTAATCAGCCTACTGTCATTTTTGACCCACTAGGGCCATTTCCTCTATCACCATCCATCCCCAAATAGTGTCTTTTTTTTTAGACACTAACCATTCTTTAGCATCATTGTGTGTCTTTTTTCAAATATGGCACAAAGATTGCATTAGAGAATGATATTATCTTGTTTTAAGCACAGCATAGCACAGCACCAGCACAGTTGTACATCATGTTTCATAAATATGGGCCTAAGTACTGGCGATCCCAAACTACTCTGGCATTGATGGGTTATGAAAGTCCAAGCAATAAATAAAGATGTGTTTAAATTCTGGATGTATCTTGTCACATTTGCTCTGCTTCAGAAATACAGGTCGAATGTCAGGCTACGCTGTCTGACAAATTGTTCCATATTTTTTCACTCCTTTCACCTTGCAGTATGAAAACGGAAAGGAAAGTGAATTATGTGACAATGTTTCTGGTGGTACAGGGAGTATGGAAAGAAAGACTGTATGATGTAATTTTTTGTATCATACAACATATAAATATGTGTGCATGAACTGTACAGATTCAGCCGTTCGGAAAGCAAAACTGAAGCACATTTTTTGTAATTCTGAAGTGATATTGAATAAGGATTATAATAGGATCAAAACAAATCAGGACCCTTCACTTGGAGATTCAAAAATGATAAATATTCAGTGAAACCCGATTTCCACATATTATAATTTGTGTGCAGTATAGTTTTATCAGTAAAACTGTAACTCTGTGCAAATGTAGTAACCATTCCAAAGGAAAATGTGCTGCTTTTCAATCACAGTGCGCTACCAGATGATGGTTTAGTTACATTGAAAACTCACCCACCTCATTTCATTAAAGCTAGGTGGGTTGGAAAGGTTTGTTGTCTAGAAATTGGGACGTGGTTCTAAAACTTTTAGCAAGCACTGCATTATAGAAAATGATATCTTAAATGCCATTGGTGAGGAATACATTGATATATTCACAAAAGGTTCCTCTAAGAGTAAGAGTAGAAAACTGAAGCAGTTATGATGAAGTGAAGAAACCTGGAAGGGGATTTGAGTACCTCGGGGGATTAAATGAGGCATATGGGGTGAGCAGGGATGTGCTGCTCTACATGAATGGCTCTTGAGGTAAATGCTTGTCAGATGGTTCGGGAAAACCACAGCACATTCCTTCACTCTATAAATGATAAGTGCATTGAGCGACCTTCCAGCATCTGTGGCAGTGATACACTTAATAGGCTACGGAGAGAGAAAAAGCGAGAAAAAGCATTTTGAGAAGTAAGGCAGAACTGCATATTTTCTACAGTATTCAATTTGTTATGTGTTGTGATGCTCAGGAAAAAATAAACTGCCATGAAGGTCTTGTTGGTTTATTTTGCCAGACCTTTTATCTTTTGATGCCTGAGGGGAAGATTTCAATGTGGAAAGTGAAATATTAATGGAATTTTCAAGTACACTTCATGGCTGGACTGGACGTAGTGGGAATTGGGCATTTCCCTGGGAGGCTGTCGGGTGGGGACCAGTTTTGCAATGGTGCTGGAATATCAGCCCCCAGTAACTGAGGCTGCATTCATGTATTATTCACTCACTCTCGCTTCCAGCCTCGGGCGGACGCTACTCCGACAAAATTGCCAGGGCTGCTTTGGGTTTCCAGTCCGGGCCTGGGACATGGAGCATGTCGTACAGACCTTCTTTGGCATATAAATTGCTACACATAATCATTGCGTAGTGAGTTGTCAAATCATAGCAGAGCACACCTTCTGATTGATTCATGGAATGAAAATTATTTTTCTGTTTCTAATCATGATATGTGTTTCCAGGAATTTGATGTTGCACCTCCCGATGAATGAGCCTAAAAGATAATAATAATTAAAAAAGATAATTGCTATGAAGGTTCTTGAACACACCACTCTTAAGAGAACTTCTTTATTGATAAAGACGCCTGCCCCACTCACTCAACAACCAACCAAGGGTGATCTCAAGCCTCCCTCAGCTCTGAACAGATTATAGTAACAAAATACCCTCAACCAGCCAAATAATGTCAACGGGAGGGACAGCCATTGCACAGTAAGTTGCGGGTCTCAGAAAACAGTGAAAACCAAGATGACGGGCTCTTGACTGAGGTTAAAGCTCCTCTTTCAGAAGAATGAGAGCCTTGCGCATGTTGCTGATGACTGAAAAACAAAAGGAATAAAATGTAGTGAGCACCAATAAAAAACAAAGAATTTATCCAAAGTGCACAACAGACCCAACACTCAGTTAACTAATTACAATCAACCAGGCCTCATTTGTCAAAGCCCTCATTATGAATGGCCCAGGAAATGGCAGGTATTTCTTCCTCTTCATTTGCTCCAGAGTTACTGATCCCAAGAGTGGGAAAGGTCTGCATGGCCGGACTGGTCATAGTGGGCATCGGGCATTTCCCTGGAAGGCTGGAAGGGTGGGGGCTGGTTTTGCTGTGGTGGGGTCTGAATTTGTTACTGGGGGCCAGTTTTGCAGCTGGGGTGCAATATTGGCCTCAGGTAACAAAAGCAGCAGTGCTTCAACACTGGGAGTCTGGTCTGGTGGGGGGGGTCGGGTCCAACAAAATTGCCATGGCTGATTAAGATTCCCAGTCCTGCCCTGAAGGTCTGGCGTTATTTTATGTGAACATCTTCACAATGACTTGGTCTCTGGCTATATAAGAACTAAAGCTCCCATTTTTACATTTTTACTTTTTTTTTACACAAACTCACTGATGGAAGTCAATTTTTTATTGACTGTGTTTATTTTAAAAAGGAGAACTTCCAGGAATTAATTCTTTCTTCCTGCATCGCTCGAGGCAGTCAGCCATGATCTCCAGGCTACTATATTGAGTAAAAAGTTTAAAAAGTTCCCACATTTCTTATTAATCCATAAATATAAGCAAATGTTCATGTGTGCTTGTACCCCGAGGCTAAACATTTGTAAATTAGTGTATTGTTCTAATGCATCTAACTACTTACAGTGTTAAATATCCGACGTACAGCACTTGTTTGAGGTTGCAAACCCTCTGGTAATGTAAATTAACAGGGAAATAGGCAGAAAGTGGATTTCCAGGCAACTCACACAATTTATCTATTGAGATAAAAGTTCTATTACGGCATCAAGAAATGTGGCTTTATCAGTCTACTTTATGGAAAGTGTGTGCTTCACACCCTTCCAGTCTATGTGGAAAACATGCAGAAGTACCATTCTCGCCTGGCTTTCTCCGTGGTTTTCTCCACTTGAATCAGCATCTGCAGTTATATCAAAGATGCTAGTTGTGGCTACAAAATGACCAGAATTGAGGTTTTACCACAAATGGTTGGACACACCGAAGGCCTAAATAGTTCTAACTAAACGAGTTTCAGACTAAGAGTGTCAAACTGTTCTTCGGATCCCTTTCGATCTGCCCATTTTTATTTGCCTTGATATAATTTTCGTTCTTGATTCGATTTATGAATGTATATTGTAAAATGTGCCCTTTGTGCTAATGTCTGTGCATTTCTGTCTTTGCTTCAGATGCTCCTTTGTCAATATTACACCATTTCTTAGGAAATCCACCAGATTTCACAGAACACAAACAACCCAAGTTATTCAGTCTTGTCCCAGTCTTACTCAGCTTCTTCCCACTGCAGAGATTCCAAAGCTTCAGATGCCCCTTGTCTTCTAGTAATAGATCTCCAACACCAGAGACTCGCCTCGCCCACAACATTCTAAAATCATTTGAGGTGAATACTTCAAATACCAACAAAGAGATCTAGGTTTTACTTACGCAGAGGTAGGTCCTTCGGCTCATAGGCATACTGGCGGTTAGAATACGGCCCAGTGATATCAGCTCGCACAGTCATAGAGGGGTCTGAAATCAGATTAAAGTAACATATCAGTTTTTACCAAATAAAGATCTTTCCTAGTTTTTATTGCAGTCTTGATTCCTATTCTCGTGGCCTAATTTTGAATAAGTTCCTCAATATGGCAGAGAACATTACCTCCACCATCCTCAGAGACTACCGTCAGTCAAATTTAGTTATGATCTCCTGCCCAGCAGTCATTGCTGTACAATGAAACATCACGGCGGTTCCTGTCCATGTACAAAAATTGGGTGCATGGCTGACATTAGGTTTGACAGTCATGAGAAAAAAATCACAGTGCCCACCCTAAATATGACAGGTGGTGTAATATCCTTTCTCCAATGCCACCTACTCTGTTCAGCTTGCTATTGATAGAGTCAACGGGTCTCCATCAATGGAATACTTAAAGTCTGCTGTACCATAATGAAGTGGGCAGGCTGAGGGATTGGAAGACAGGTGACTCCATCAGCTTTGTAATAGAGTAAACAGTGTTCCAAACTCTAAATCTGTTCCTTTGTGTTTGCATAGCTTCACAATTTACCTTTACTAATGCAAAGATTTTACTTTTTTACTTTTTGTAAATACTTAAATGTTTTGCACTGTAAATGATGTCATCAAAGCTGGAAAATATATGCAAAATGTTTCTCTGCAAGTTTAAATTATGCAAATATTTTTTTTTAAGAACAAATGACACTGTCTAAGAAAGTAACACTATGGCTCTCATTCAAGTATAGGTGCTAATCTCAATGTGGGGTCAAACTCAGTTTTGTTTTCAAATTAAGATTTTAGACTGCAAGATTTTCAGCAGGGTAAAACCTTTGGGACAAAAGGCACATCACCTTTGTGCACCTTTGGAAAGAAGAAAAACGTCTACAATTAGTTTGTTATCCCACACTGAGAGGTCTGAAAGACAAAACTGAGTTGTGAATTTAGCAGCCACTAATTAGAGCACCCATGCTACTGTATATTGTGGTTGCCCAACTACTGCATCAAATCTGTACCTGAGCCAGAATGGGGGCATCTTTAAATCAGAAAAAAGCGAAGGGGTCTATTCACAATGACATTTTGGGACTTGCCTTCATGAACTTGCACCAAACTTGGAATAAAAAGGAGAATTCACAGAATATTCATGTGCCACTGGTACAAATAATAAGGAATGTGGCAGATTCACAAAGACATGTAAGAGTATGTAAAAGAGTACTCAAGTAGTATGATTCCCGTACTCATAAATGCTCTTTTGCAGTCCCTGCTCCTCCAATGGAGCGGAGGAGCATCGCCCCACTTAAATGCCTCCCAAAGCCCCAGAGATGAAAAATAAAAGGGTAATTCATTACCCTTTTCATTACCCTTTTATTTTTCATCATCCCATCCTGAACTGAGTGTCAGGACGGGGTGGGCCTGATGAGTAGCAGCAGGGAGGAGTGGTGGGCAGAGGGCTCCCTGTGCACTGTTCAAAGTGCGCATGTCTCTTTGGCTGGCCGTTTTGCGATGGTCAGCCTGACATGTGCACATTAAACCTTTCAACCCAGCTGTCATAACACAGCTGGGCTGAGAGCAATTGCAGGCCTCAAGTGCAACTGGGAGCGCATATGTGCTTATGTCTTCATTTTCTGGTGGTCACTATTGTGCCTTCCTTATTAAACAAAATGCTAGTGAAATAAAATGATGTTAAAGTGTATTTTAGACTCTAGACTAATTGCTAGTTTGAAAATGAATTTGCATTTCTGTTGTTTGGTGAAAGAATAAATGACTTTGAAAATATGTGCAAATGAGAAAAATGCACTTCTCTGTTATACCTAACTTAATGTATTAACACATTTTTACAATGACATGTTTTACTTATTCTGGTGGTATATTATTAATGCTAAATTTATAAGTTTGCATATTATGTGTGTTTTATAAACAAATCTTTTTAGTGCATTTTATATTTTTCTTGTGTTAGCATAACTTAGGTCTACAGACCTTGTACTTTGCAGTCACGTAATAGTGATGAATTATAGTTGTCCTATTGGATAATGCCGTTTTTGAATGACATGATGCCATTAAACTGACAAACCAACATGGTTTATGTGTTTTATATTAGGGATGGACTTTGAAAGTTTAGAGCAGTCTCTCTGCAGATCTTCAGACCCCTTGAATCTAGTCAGATCAGGGAGTCTCTCTCTGCACCTTTCCTGATGAGATGCTTAACTGGACTTTGCTGCTGATCCAGATGTTTTGCTGATTAAGAATCCATGAATGCTGTCCTTTGAAGACTCTCTCAACTGACAGCCATTTCCCTCAACATGTCCCTGTTTCTAGGATAGAATCTATCATGGCGACACTCACATTAAACATTTTCTAGCTAGTATTCTGTAACCCAAGAGATATATTTTTTCAAATTATTTTTATCTCCTTTTTCTACTTCTACCTGCATCTGTTTGTCCCCTCACATACATTTCCTAATTCGGTCAGCTGTAGTGACAACCTATTTCCAGCCCAAATTTGCATACTCTGCTTAATTGAACTTGACAAATGTTGATACAATCTGACCTTAGATATATTTTTTATATCTCAGATAATTTCATTAATGATATGCCTGATTCTTCTTGAATGCCTGATTGTGTTAATGCTAACTCGTTTGAATTTGTTTCGCTGCTTTAGGCAGCCTATGGTGATCATATATCTTTACAATGTGACTTTATGCATTGTCTTTATGACACTAACTTTGTGGTTGTAAAATAAAGCTTGAACTTTATTCCTGATTGGAGTTATCCTTTCGTGGCCACATTGGTCATGATGTCTAAACTGTTTGGGTGGAATTAATGTAAATTTGTATATGGCTCACCACACTTCTTTCTGGGTCAAAAGGTCGATCAACCTCGGTAAAGCATTTGATTCCTGTGACAGATAAAATCCTGCTTGCAATTCCATCTGGGGTGGAGGTCTGTCATTGAGTCTTGAACCAAACTCTGGGTCTGGACTTGCATCCTCTGCTTTAGGGAGATGTGTTCTTAATCAAGAGCTGTCAAATTTCTTCTTCTTGAGTCTGGTGCCTCCTCGGCCATAGCAAACTAAAGGCAATACCATCTACCCAACCACCATCTGAGACATGACTGTGTCAGTTTATTTCCATCTGCCCTGGTGATACCTTCAATTATTGACTTGACACATATCACTACTTGTGTGCAGCTATTTTAAATGATGAAATCAACACTGAGCCTGGCAGATGTTCCTGACACTGACATTTTCCCAGTGGGCTTCATGCTAGTGTGATGCTTTGAAATTTGGATTGACTTCAACAAGTCAGCCACGAAGAGCCTGCATAGCCACATTTTAGTCACAGTCTCCAGGAGTGTGGTTCCACCTTGGACATACCGACTATGTTTAACACAATTCTTGTGAGTTTAAAAGAGGTCTTTCACAGAAATTGTGGCAATAAAATTGACCTTTGAACCCGAATGCTCACAGTCACTATTCACATTCATTCAGTGAAAGGTACTGTTCAAGGGTAAACAACTTATATAGATCTTCAAGAAAAGGTGTTCAGGTCATTAGGGAAATTGAGACTTTAATAAAAAGATTGTTAAAGTGAGGGAACAGTAACTTACTTGTCAGCATGACAAACTAACTTTGGACTGACTCTAGCCCAGTCCTATCATACTTCCAGTATCTCTCAACAAGAAATACTTTATTGATTTTAACATGAAGAGTACAGCAACTCTTCAATGATAGGAATAGGGTGCCACTTTAGGTAACCCCAAAAGAAGATTACAGATCCCCCTTGTTCTTCGAAATTCGTATGTATAAATGGTTGAAAATAATTTAACAGAGCCTTTACATTTTCTCTCCTCCCTCGCGCCTTCAGGACACAATCCAAAAGGAGCATTTATTAACAGTAAGACATCCAACAGTAATTAGATAGGGCAGTATTCATAATTTCATTCATCATCATATTTTTCTTTGACATATCATCTGGTGTATGACTAGTGTTTATCTTCGCCCTAGGGGAATAGCGACTCAGAACAGATTTACTGATTTCATACGAAGAGGTAAAGTCCTTATTTGGGTCCGGTCCAAAAGATAAGTCAATAATGGTTCCCAGGAAACCTCACTGTCTCCTGCATCACCATTAGGCTCCAGGATAATTTCTCCATGGCTATGGGCGTCAAGAGTTGTGCTTGCCATTGGCTGATATCAGGGGATCTTTATCTTTTCAGGCCTCCACAACAGTAATCTTTACGCCCTCAGGCCATCCCAAATAATTTTATCTCCCCTGATTTGATACTGCAAGTCTCTCCTAGCCACCTCAAACAGGATATAAGATGGGTCACCCTGGAACAGGATACCCCAGTATTTTCTGTAAACCTTTCTGAATCTTTCTGCAGAAGGGTTGAATTTTTGAGCATCACCATCAAATGTGCATTGGGTCTCCTATATTACCACATTCTTTCTAACACAATGGGCTAGTAGCCGGGGAGAATCTATGAAGTTTTGCTGAGTACATATACCAATCACACAATTCTTTGTAGTGTACTTCCTTACCCAGCACACTGTGCGGTTTTATTTAGATCTCTCATGAGTGTGACTATGGGTGATCTGTAGGCGCTCTTCCCCAGTAATCCAGACCATCTGTCAGCATTGGGATGTGTACAAGATACCGTCTCATCCAGGAATATCTGGTATAAGTAAGAGATGGTCCCATTTGGGCCCATAGCTACTAATGGGTGCTATAGGTACTAAGGCCCTCATTACAATATTGGTGGTAACTACCGCCTACCCCCACGGTGACAGCCGCCAACATACCGCCGCAATGGCTACCAGCCATCTACACGTATCATGACCACTAACGGTATACCGCCAGAATTCTGGCGGAACACCGCAGATGATCATGGTGGCAGACGGCGGTAAGGCAGCGCTGCTGACAGCAGCACCGCCACGCCAGCAAAACACCGCCGACCATATCATGACCAATGCTACGGCCTGGCGGTGTTTTGCTGGTGGATGCTGCTGCTGACAGCAGCTCTGAGGACCGTCTCCAGCTGGAGGACCCCATGCAAGCAGGTAAGTCGGGTTCTCTGACAGGAGAGAGGGGTGGGGGGTGTTGTGTGTATGTGGGGTGTGTGTGTGTATGTTTTGGAATGCTTGCATGAGGGTGTGAGTGGCGTTGAATGCATGCATGAATGAGTGATTGTGAGTGTTGTGTGTTGTGAATGCATGTGTGTGACAAGGTATGTTGGTGTGTGTTACGGTGTGTGGGTATGTATGTGTGCATGCGTGGGTGGTGGTGGGTATGCATGTGTGCATGTGTGTATATGGGTGCGCATGCGGGTGTGCATATGTGCAGGGGGCAGGAGAGGGAGGGGGAGGGTGGGGGAGGACTCTGGGGATGGGGAGAGGGGTGGGGGAGACCCCTATCGGTACCAGAGAAGGGATTCCTTGGCACTGATAGTGCCTACTGCCATGGTTTTCATGGCAGTAAGTTTGGCACGAAAACCATGGCAGTTAGCCGTGTCGTAATCCCGAGGGTGGGATTGTGACGGCCGCCAGGCTGGAGACCAAAGTCTCCAGCCCAGCGGCCGTTACCACCCTGGCAGACGGTGTGTTAAAGTGTCGGTCTTTGATGGCGGTTACCGCCAGGGACAAAATCCCTTTTTTTTTACTGCCGGACTATTGGCGGTATTAACGCACCTTTAACACCGACCGCCAGGGTTGTAATGAGGGCCTATATGTGGTTAAGAACAGTTTTTTATAAGTGTCATCCCAGAACCAGTTTGTAGTGTTTGTCAGGGTACCCAGATAAACATTTACGTGTCTTTACATTTTACGTCACCAGACTAGATCCTATAAATGTGAACCTGCCACCACCATGGTTTTTCAGATTCCTTGGCACCCCAGACTGTCAGAACCCAAAGTTAGCATGGTGCATAATATGTGCGGATATCTAGTAAGGCTAACCCTCCCTACTCCTTCAGATGATTAAGTATGTTATATGCCACTCTCAGTCTCCCATCTCCCCAGATTTTGTCCTAAGTTACATTTCAAGAAGAGGAATCACTTTCCCTCATCTTGTTTAACATACAACTATTTCTGCATTGGGCAACTTGAAGAAAACATAAACAGGGTAAAAAAAGTGAGATCCCAAGACTTAAACTTGTTGAAAACTTTCCAACCATGCGAGTGGGATTGCTTTGGCAGAGGGACCACTTCCCTAGTGCTGGCTCTATTTTGTGTTGATCAGACCAAAGACTCCGCTTCCACTCACCTACAAACATAATCCTGGGTACATACTGGCCATCTGGCGACATGTTTTTGTCTGTTGTTTCATACTGTGGAAACAAAGAAAAGAGAGAAGGAGTACAGAAAATAAAGCATATCCCATAGTCCTGTATACAGATCAATAACAAGTTTTGTGGCATTCAGAAGATTGTTCATGATAGAACAAACTAAGGACCTGATTTAGATCTTGGCAGTGGCCCAAGTCATGTCAGTCATGCACCTGAGTCAATTGTCTTACGCCTGTGGTGTTTAGATGTTACAGCTCTGCAAGTGGATTGACTGGCGAAGGATTGCTGGTGGAGGGAGACAACAGCGGAACACAATGGCAGGGCTATGGAAATGAGGTAAGTTATACACACACACTGTCCCTTACCCATATGTGTACACCCGCACTACACACTACTCAACATATCACATTCACACAACAACCCATTGCCATTCTGACACAACACAACATATACATTCTGAAAACACACATTGACATACATCCATGACACAACATACACACACCATTGACACTGCACCCACACATGACACAACCACAACACTACACACTCAGCTACAAGAACACACTCAACACAGTAGGCTAGTAGCAGGGTAGTATCTATGAAGTTTTGCTGAGTACATATACCAACTATACACATCACGTAGATGTCCCCTACACACCAACAACACTCACCTGAATGTGACACACAGCAACACAACATACACAACAGCATACCAGCCAATCCGCACACATACACACACACATACAAGCAGTGACTCACATACACAACAGATAGCACAAACCTACCCATACATGTCCTCTTGCAATGTGTACACATGAACACCATTGTCCAGTGTGAGTGTACCATCATTGAGATGTCAGAATTCATATTGCAATGAATAATGACATCACAATGACAGTTGTGCATGTGTGTGAGATTTGTGTCATACAAGTGTGTCCCCAGCCATATGTGACACCATCATGTATCCCACATAAGCATGTCACTGTGATTAAATAAAATTACTGTGACATGCACATGTCGGCAGTGGTCCCAACCTCCTGTACTGTGCCTACTCAACGTACCCTGGCAATGCAGCATCCATACCTTCAAGTCTGGCAATGGGGATTGGTGTTTTCTCCGTAGGTCAGTGGCAGCAGTGATGGCAGGTGTAGTCCAGTATCTCCAATCAAAGACAGGGGTGGAATGGAGAGAATGGCGAGCCCCCTCTCCCTTTCCCCTCCAATCTGCCAATTCATACATAGAGGTCAGATTGCCAGTTTTTGATTGGTGGTAAGGCAAATCCAAATCTGCATGGCGGAAAGGATGCCTGGGTTCCTGCTGGCATTCACTTTTCCCTATCCCGCCATCAACGTGGGCAGTGTTTCTTGGTGGAGATAGCGGTTCCAATGCAGGCTTTTGTCTGTGTGACGCCAACATCTAAATATGGGAGGTAGACTGCCATGGTGGTAGATGAGTTTTCAGTTGAAAAGTCGACGGCGGGACCGTTACCACCAAGATCTAAATCAGGCTCCAACATATAATCGTACAAAACAAGACATCAAGGGCCAGATTTATCATGGTATTGTTGCCCTTTAGTCACGCATGTTGTTGCAAGGGCAATCCAATACTAAATTCATACTTACCTTGTGTGGCCTTGCGTTACTTGGTGAATCTGGAGTATCGCAAGCCAGCTCAAGTTGCTGCCTTGTATTACTCAGCCCTAGAAAAGCGTTCCATGGGTGGAACGTGGATGTTTCAATGCATCCACACATGGATTATGCTGCATTCCCAGATTTACCAAGACTGGTAAATCTGGTAATGCATCAAAATGCTATACGTTCCAAGGGGAGGAGCAACAACAATAAATATCTTTATTTATCCTATTTGATTTCTCTTTTCGAAGGTGCTGCGTTGTGCAGAAGAAAAGAAAGCATAAGCAGATTGTTTATATGTAGCAGCATCTCTTTTTCAACACAAAAACAATACTGCCAGCAACATAGGCACCATTATGCCATGAGACAAGCATGCCCGTAGTGGCGCTAGGCAGCAGATTGTGCACCAACACAAACAGGGAACACAAATGTGCCCTGTATCGGTAAATATGGCGCATTCCTGTCCTCTCCCCTTCATGCAGCACAGCACAACAAGTTGTCTTGCTGCATTGCATAGCATGAAATAATGATAAATCAGGCCCTGATTCTTAGTTCAAGAATGGTTACAGTAGAACAAATGCCTAAACAGGAGCACACACAGTCTTAACTTAGCTTCCCTAGGGTACTATCAGTTTGTCCATTCATTGCATTTCAATCTGTATCACACAATCCCAAAGATGAGCAGGGGACACTCAGGGGAGCAGAAGGCCAGGATAAAATGCCTTTGCATTCTGGTGTTATAAAACATTTCCTTGCAAGTGGGTAGGGAGAAATAAGCAATTGTCCATTATAATATCAATGTTGGAATATCGATGTGCCAGTAACTGGGAAGGTGATATTGCAGGTGTTGACTGACTGATTTATTGCCTATTTTGATTTAAGAGGAAAGCTTTCTCACTTTTTAAAGAAATAGCAAGTGTTGTCTTTTGTGAGTACGTATGATCAAACCTTTTGGATCCTGAAGGACTCCGTAGCATGGGGAAGTAAGTGTTAGAACATGGTGAAGTGGATGCAGGTTTAGATTGTTGAGTTCCCAATTATGTACGGAAGAAAAAAGATGGGTAATGGGCGTATTCATTGATTGGTATCCAGGCTTTGTAAGACTCTACAACTAGAGATGGGATAGTGGATAAGTAACTGGAAGATCGACACCCGTGGTCCAAGTAAACTGCTTGTGCATGTCGTGTGTCCCTTCATCAAGGTGCGAAATCAATGAGTGGTGTATGTGGAGTCCAAGAGCAACTCTAGGATTGTGAAGCATTTGATTATAAAGAGACATCCACTGGGAATTCTATGCATTAGTGGGCAAGAAATTACGATCAAGGCCATACAGAAATGTACTTCGCTACTACGCAATATAAAGCTTAACACTGCATGGAGTGATAATGCTAAAGGCAGACACAAACATTACAGAGAAGAATGCTAGCTGACAGAACCACTGATAATGAAGCATATTGTAGTTACACTTACCAGAGCCTTGAGAAGAAGAGCTTTACAACCTCAGTGATGGTGGAAGGTGCCGCAGAAGAAGCACAGGGGTTGTGCTTACGGAGAGGTCCAAAATTAGAAGTGGCACACCACCAAAGCTGCTGAAGGGTGGCTCAGTACAACTCCAGAAGTCTCCAGAAAGTAAAGGGTTCCAATGGAGACCATGAAAGGCTACAGTTCCATAGACTGTCAAAAACAATCCAAAGGCCAGCACATCACGGAGCCTCAAGAATATTCACCAGTTCACCAAGACTACCAGGTGGAGCTGGAAAGAGCTCAATTTGCAGTGTCAGCCACTCCTGTGAACAATTACAATGCTGCTGCTTTTTTGAAACCACCACCCCTTTCGATACTGCCAAAAGCAAAACATTGGCAATAGACGGACTACTTGAAAAGAGACATTTGATGATTTAATTGATGTGCTAGAACAAACCAATAACAAAGAGATTATCAAGTCCCACAAAAATCTTGCTAGTGATAGTGTAAAAGATGTCATAAAGAAAATGCTGCAAACTGATGAAGTTATGTACTGTCAAATCAACAAAACCTTGAATCTCAAGTTCAATCCAGTGGCAAATGGAAAATATAAAAGGTACATCTTTAGTCAAGAATGGCAAAGAGTTTGTAAAACCATAGATGAAGTTGTTGAAAGACTGGACATGCTCATAAAATACTTCAGATTTAATGAATTTGGAGTCAGATTTAGATCTCGGGGAGGGGTTACTCTGTCGCAACAGTGACAGATGTCCCATCTGCTGAAATCTAAATACCATTGTTTTCTATGGCATTTAGATTTTGACGGGCGAGAAATCTGTCAACGTTGTGATGATTAACTTCTCTGCTGAGATCTAAGTCAGGCCCTTACTGACAAAGAAGCAATACATCTAAGAGTTATTGACATATGCCTTTCAGATTCATTCAAATGCTGAAAGCTGAGAGAAACTCTTAGTAAGGAGTGAGTACTCACAGCTTCCAGAGCAGAAGAGCATGCTGGTCGGCAAGCTGCTGACATGGAGGACAAAGGTGCCCAAAGTCAAACTATCTTCAATATGAAAAATAAGCAGAAGCACAAAGCTGACCGACACAAGGTGATATCTCCATGGAAAAAGAAGTTAAGTTTCAGATGTGGATTGTCATTTCCACACAATGCAAATGTCACACCATCAGACAGACATGCAATGGATGTGGCAAGGAGAACTATTTTGTGACGGTTTGCAAGGCGAAGGAAAAAGTAAGTGTGTCATGTTGAGAAGACAAAATGGTTGCCCAAACGTTCCAGAAGCGACATTTGACGTGTGGCCACAAGGCCATGCGACAATACCAGTTGAGACAAATCCACACCAAACGAAGTCTATCATCATCTAAATCATCATTAAATGGTGTGTCAGCATCAGTATCAAGTGGAAGTGAAGAAGATGATTGCGCAATGTCAATGTTTACCTCAGACAAAGGTGCACATGTTGGACTGGCAGCATGTGAAGAGAAATACAAGTCAAAGAAGACTCAACACGAGAAAGAACCCAAGTCATTCAAACATTGTCCAAAGATTACATTTGAAATAAATGGTTGCGTAATAACTTTCATCATCAACAGTGGTGTGTTGATAAATATTAGGCCTGATGAGAAGTATAATGAACTATCTTCATTACTGTAACTGACGTCATCTAAAACAAAAGCGTAAACATGGGCAGCATCAACACCCTAAAAAAAGTAAAGGTTAATTCTTAGCCACTATTAAACATAAGAAAACAAAAGTGCAAGCGCCCATTCATGTATTTCAAGGAACAGCATCAAGTCGGCTGCTAATATGGGACTGAGATCGGTGAATTACAATATGAATGCTCATCATGAAATTCAGTTTCCTTCATTATTTCATGGGTTAAGAAACTTAAGTCTATGAAAGTACAATTACAAATCAATGAAGATGTTCAACCGGTTGCTTGAGACACAGAAGAATTGCATTTTATTTACAAGAAGCTGTTGAAAAAAGGAACATGAATTGTTACTTAAGCATTAAATCATTGAGCATTCCAGTGGTCCGAAGCTTTGGGTTTCTCCCATACAGGTAGTGGCCAAAAAGGACAGTAATTAGCCGTACACATCAGCGTGGATATGCCTCAAGCGAACAAGGCAATTGTAAGAGAGTGACATCCAGGTCCGCATATTGCTGATATGATAACACAATTGAATAGTCTTCTCTCGCTTTGGTTTGAGCAAAGGATATTGTCAGTTAGATCAAGGAGAATTTCAGGTATATTACAACCTTTTCTACACACATATTGGTTTGTTTTGATACAAAAGACCAAGTTTTGGTGTGTCACCAGCTACAGAGATTTTTCAAGATGTCATTGAACGTATCATACAACCTGTTGTAGATGCTTTCAACTACAGCAATGACATATTGGTTTTCGGAGCTACACAGAAGGAACATGATAAAGTTTTATGCAAGTGTGTCATTTACTGGTTGATGCTGGCTTAATACTAAATGCTAAGAAATGTGAATTCAACAAGACAAAGCTAAAGTTCTTTGGCCATATCTTTTCTGATGGGGGCATGACTCCTGATCCAGCTAAGGTACAAGCGCTGTCAACTGAAAGTCCCCCACAAGATATTTACATGTTGCTTCATTCCTTGGCATGGCTAGTTACTGTTCACAATATATGTTAGACTTTGCCACTGTGAGTGCTCCATTGAGAGAGTTGAGAAAAAAGAATGTTTCATTTCATTGGTCCCATGAATGCGAAAAGGGTTTTAAGAGAATTAAACAAGCTATTGAGAACACTACTGAAATTACATATTTTGATCCAAAGTTTAGACGCTGTCCTTTCACAACATAATGGACAGCCAAGTGCTCAATGGCATATTGTAGCTTATGCAAGTAAAATGTTGTTGCAGACTGAACGTCCTTATTCACAACCAGGAAAAGAAAGTTTGGCAGTGGTGTGGGCTTCTGAACATTTCCATGTATTCCTGTAAAGAAAACTTTCAGACTTGTGACAGATCATCAAGCATTGCTGACTATCTTTGGCAATCCAAAAGTCAAGATGCCTCCACGACTTGAACGCTGGAGTCCCTGGATGCAAGAGTACAACTACACAATTGTGCATTGTCCATTGTCCAGGGTAAGATCAAAACCCTACCGATAAAATCTCAAGAGTGCCTATACTATGTCAAGGTACTTCATCTAGGACTGCTGAAGCCTGCATAAATTTTGTCGTGAAATCGAACATACCAGCTCCCATTTCGTTGGAATAAATTGTCAGTGCCATTTGTCAAGATAGTAAGAGAAAACAGTGATGCCTTACACACAAATATTACAAAAATAAATGCAAAGAAATGCAATGAGTTATATGTGTGAACAAAACAACAGTCATTTATTTAAATGAAGAGTTTAAGAGCATATATAATTTCAGACAAAACAAAAAGTGTATCTTCCGAGCAAGCTATCTTCTCATATCAACTGAATACAATAGTCATATGAAGGTGAAAATAGGCCTCAAGATAATATACTAATAATAATAGACTACTGCATAGTACAATGGTTCAGGCTGTGATTCAAAGACATATCTTCCATAAAAGTGCAGTAATAATAATAGATCACTGTATAGTACAATGACTCAGGCAGCCATTCAAGGAAACTTTGTAGTTCAGCATGTGTATGTCAATTATAAATGCTACCCATACTCATACAACTAGTTATATCATAAATTCACACGAGTCAAGGTACATCACACAGGAGTCAAGGTACATTTGTCGACTGTGAGAATCAGGAATGAAAAATGTCAAGGATGAACTATCAGTGACACAAGAAAGAATTATCCTGAGGGGTTAAAGAATTATCATTCCACAGACTCTGCAACAGCAAGTGACTGAAGTGGCTCATGGAGGACCTTATGAAATTGTTGCCACTAAACAAGCTCTCCAAGATAGAGTCTGGTTTCCTCACATTGATGAATGAGTTGAGAAGGAATTGAAAACTTTTCATTTATGTAACTGCCTGTCATTGAAAACTACTCAACACCCCATGAAAATGTCCGGGCTGCCCAATCATGTCTGGAAAAGGACTGCTTGCGACTTTTTCTGTCCTCTTGACAATGTATATCACCTGTTGATGATTGTGAATGAATATTCTTGCTTCCCAGAGGTTGAGAACCTCTCATCTATCACTCAGGACAGAGTCATTGATAGATTGGATGGTATCTTTGCGACATAGGACATTCCTACAAAAACAGAGCATTCAGAGACTTCCTCAATCTTCTTAATGTGAGGCATCAGAAGAGCATACCTCTTTGGCCACAGGCTAATGGCCTAGTTGGATGTTTTGTGAGTAGGTGAAAGAAAGTTTTTCAGCGTGCTGCATTAGAGAAGCTCAACCTCAAGACTGTCTTGAATTCTACTCTACAAGCTTACTGTTTGATTCTTCACTCAACCACCAGCCTAATGACCAAGTTACCTCGGTGGACCGACATCAGATCCAAAACTGATACAGAGACATGTACAAAAGACTTGAGTTGTAAGGAGAAAATTAGGCCTATGCTGACAAAAGGCGAAATGCGAAGAACATTGTTTTTAAGCAAGAAGATCCAGTGCTTGTTCATCTGCCACAATGACGTAAATCTGATCCTCTTTTCGATGCTAAGCCATTTCAAGTTGTAACCAGCACAGGGCACATGGTGACTACCCAACATCAAGGAAAATCTATCACACGAGGTTACCCACCTTTCAAACAGGTGGATCAATGCTGGTCAGACAATAATGTCAAAGTAGAGACTGGATCAAAGAGAGCCCTTGGAGAATCCCAGACTGCCACTACTCCTACATCACCAAAGCATATCATAGACACTTTGATTATTGATTCCCAGTTTCCAAATACATGAGCCAGATGAATTATAAAAGCACCAAAAAGGCTCACTGAAGAACTATATTGTGTATATGTTGTAAAAAGTTTTTTCTTTAATATATTAAACAGAGGGGGAGATGTCATGATTTGTAGCATGTGTGATGGAACCTTTTTGGATCCTGAAGGACTCTGCAGCATGATAACGTAAGTGTTAGAACATGGTGAAGTGGCTGCAGGTTTAGAATGTTGAGTTCACTGTTGTGCGCTGAGGAAAAAAGATGTGGCAGGAACCTAGGGTGGAGAAGATGCTACAGCAAGGGCTACAAGTGGGAGGGCCACTGAAAGCTCAAGCCAATCTTGAGCCAAGAATCCTGGCTCTGGCTCAGCTTGAGGGCTGCTTGGAACCTAGAGTCCAAAATGAGCCGAGCTTTCATGTGGCTGCTGCCTATCACCCATGTTCTACTGTTATGGCCAAAGCGATAAAATTAAAGTATTAATACTTGAGATAAAACTAAGAGATATATAGATACCCATTTAGTGATTGATGTATACACAGTGAAAACAGAAAACCTGGGATTAATACCATCTTTCAGCTTAACCAAATTGTATGATCTTAAGCAAATGTTTTGCTTTACCGATCCTTCTTCTAATTCATCATCACACATGAAAGCACCTTTGCGAGTACAGGATACAAGTTCTAAAAAATTTATTGTGCTTGATTTAATAGACTATAATGTTGCCTGTTTATAAGATTCTGTGCCACATACAGGGTGCACATGACACTGACTTGCTTCTCAGCTCACCAATGGCATTGACACCAGAATGAATGAGGGGGCCAGAACTGTTCCAAGTTCATGTTTAAAATTATCACTATTAATAAGTGTCTCTCAGTACAGTCAAATAATGTGAGCATTAGATCTGACAGCCTTAGGGTGGTCATCCCCCAACTTTATGCCTGCCTCCCTCCATTTTTCTGACCCTGTTTTGGCTAGTTATAGGACTCTGCGCACTTTACCACTGCTGTCCAATGCTAACGTGCATGTGCTCTCCCCCCTAAACATGGTAACATTGGTTCCTACCCAATGGGCATATTTAATTTACTTATAAGTCCCTAGTAAAGTGCACTAGAAGTGCCCAGGGCCTAGAATGTAAATGCTACTAGTGGGCCTGCAGCACTTATTGTGTCACCCACATACGTAACCCCTTAACCATGTCTCAGGTCTGCCGTTGCAAGGCCTGTATGTGCAGTTTCACTGCCACTTCAACTTGGCATTTAAAACTACTTGCCAAGCCTTAAACTCTCTTTTTTCTCCATATATGACACCCCTAGGGTAGATCCTTGGTAACCCATAGGGTAGGGTGCTATATAAGTAAAAAGCAGGACATGTACATATGTTTTTTACATGTCCTGGTAGTGAAAAACTCACAAATCTATTTTCCATTACTATGAGGCCTCCTCCCCTCATAGACTAGCATTAGAACTGCCCTCATATACTTTTATGTGGTAGATTTTAATCTGGAAGGAGTAGCCCTGTCATGTTTAGTATTACCAGACTGGTGATAGAAAATCCTGTTTACTGGGGAAGTGGGATTTGATATTACAATTCTAGAAATGCCACTTTCAGAAAGTAGGCATTTCTCTGCAATTACTGTCATCTGTGCCTTACAGCCCTGTCTACAAACCACGTGTGGTCTGTGCTGGTAGACAGCTCCCCTTCTGCATTCCATCCAGCCATAAACACAGAACACTCAGTCACATCTGCATTAATCTGCATACTGAATGGGTCTTCCTGGGCAGGAAGGGTGGAGGGGCCTTTTCCTACATTTCAAAGGACAGTGGCCTGCCCTCATACAAAGGACTGATAAACCCCCAGAGGGATCCGGGCAGACAGGACTGGGCTGAAAGGGGAACTTGTGCACTTCAAAACCACTCTTTGAAGTTTCCCTCAATTCAAAGGCATTTTTGGGTATATAAACTGGGTCTCTGACCCCACCAAATCAGACACTTCTGAATCTACACCTGGAACTCTGCCAGAGGAACTGCCTGGCTGCCCAAAGGACTCATCTGGACCGCTTTGCTGAGAAGGTCTACGCCCTGCTTATTGTCCTGCTGCCTGCTGGCCCCTATTTGGGGTTTTGCTATATGCTACAGAATATGTATTATTTTTCTAATGCATCCTAGCAAAGGATTTAGCATAAAAATTAAGCCCTAATGCAAACTGTGTTACCTGGCCTTGGACATTGGCATGTCAGTCGTTAAAGCTAAATCGCTATTGGGCTGATGATTAGCATTTTCTTTGAGACCCACTTGTTAAATCCGGTACTAAAATATCCCTGTACCAACAGCATTTACCTCAAGTGCTCCCAGTGTATTTTCGCTAAAACAAAAATCACACCTATTAATGGGGAATCACATATTCAATGGTATTGGCTTTCATTTTACATTAATTATTACCTATTACATTGTGGTGTCCATGAGCAAGTTCCACCTGATGGTACTTACCCAGGAAAACACAGGCTTGAGAACAATTTGGTCAAAATATCTTTACACCTATTTTAGCACCAGAGCTCATTGACTTTGAAATTTTTATTAAAAAACTTGTGTGAGTCCACCAGTCTGCCTCCCAGTGTCTTGTGCTGAAGTACCAAAATGTTTACTCACAGTCAGGTTGATGAGAATGAAATCTTCTGCCAGTTTCATGGCTTCCTGGCTTTCAACGAACACCTTCTTCACGGCTACAAAGGAAAAATGCATTTAGTGAGCCATGACACCGCAGAATAACATTCTTTCAAAGTGTCTCAAAGTTGTGGTCTTTCATTTCACAATCGCTATTATGTTCACAAGGGTTCAACAATGTAAAAAAGAAAGTAATGAAGTTGGAATGGACAGAAGTTTCTGAACTTCAGTACATTTGCATTCTGTAGCGCATTGTACTCTTAAATTAATAATCACTGGTCAGAGCTTGGCCAGGACAGTTCTTTGCCACTTCCTGTCAAACAGCCCAGCTTTGCTAAGATTGGTTTGTAAGAGTCCCTTTATTTGCTTCTGTAGACAATGACTCTTGTGACTTTATAGACTAACCATGTGAACTAGATTGACATAAGACACTAACTGGGTCACTAAGACTGGAGCAGTAAAGTTACTTGGTTTGAGAACTAGCATGGATTAGGAGTTGAGCACAAGCTGTGCTCCTGGACTGAATCCAGCAGGCACCATTAGTGACCACTAAAAATAAGGTGATGCGTTATGTACCACTTGCCAAATATGCTGGACTTTTCCCACTGATATAGAGTACAATAACAAATTAAAAATATCATATACCAGGAACAACTTCCAAAGAAAATCATGTGTAACTGGTCAACTGGAATGTTCAACCAGTTTGCATACTGAAACCGTAAATTGTAAATGAGCCCTAGTGTTTAACATAGACAAGACAAAAGATAGGAATTTTATAGCTAATCGGTACACTGCTGTTGTGGCATTCTATGGACAGTAGCTTTGGTGGAAGAAATTAATTATCCAACCCACAAATGTTTGAAGGTTAGTTAGGCCCATATTTATACTCTCTTTGTGCCGAATGTGCGTCAAAATTTTTGACGCACAATCGGCGCAAACACTGCCCCATATTTATACTTTGACGTCCGACCCGCGGGCGTCAAAGTTCCACCATGTGCGTCATTTTTTAGAAGGGGGAACCAGCCTTGTGTTAATTATATGCAAGGTAGGCGTTCCCTTCCAAAAAATGACTTTAAGGCCTGTGCGCCTTATTTATACTGTGACGTCATTTTGACGCACAGGAGGGGGCAGGCCTTAAAAGACGTCGCCCAGCCTGATGGGTGCCGTTTTTTAACGCCTGGGTCAGGGCAGGTGTTAAGGGACCTGTGGGCTCAGAAGGAGCCCAGAGGTGCCCTCCCATGCCCCCAGGGACACCCCCTGCCACCCTTGCCCACCCCAGGAGGACACCCAAGGATGGAGGGACCCATCCCAGGGAAGTTAAGGTAAGTTCAGGTAAGTATTTTTTTCGTATTTTTTTTGTGGCATAGGGGGGCCTGATTTGTGCCCCCCTACATGCCACAATGCCCAATGACCATGCCCAGGGGACATAAGTCCCCTGGGCATGGCCATTGGGCAAGGGAGCATAACTCCTGTCTTTGCTAAGACAGGAGTCATTTCAATGGGGGTTGGGCGTCAAAAAAAATGGCGCAAATCGGGTTGAGGCCAAAATTTCGCCTCAGACCTGACTTGCCCCATTTTTTGACGCCCAAGCTCCATTTTCCCCTACGCCGCCGCTGCCTGGTGTGAGTCATTTTTTTTTACGCACACCAGTCAGCTGCGCCGGATAACGTCATTCAATAAATAAGGCGCCCGCATGGCGCTTTGGAATGGCGTTAGCCGGCGTTAACATTTTTGACGCACAACTGCGTTGGCGCAGTTGTGCGTCAAAAAGTATAAATATGGGCCTTAGTCTCCCTAACTGTTCACTTAAAGGGATTTCACAAGAGAGAATCCTGCCTGACCAAAATTATCCTGCGTTCTGAGCAGGGGCCATGTTATGTGAGGATTTGCCTCATTTAGAATTACTGGCTTGCATAGTCCTGGTTCAATTCCTTTTTCTCATAAATGTTTTGTGTCCATGACTTTTCCTCCATTCTTTTCCCCTGGCTATCTCCCTGAGTTCTGTGGTCCTCCAGGAATCTTTGTTATCGCGTGCCCCCTCTTTGTAATGTATATACAGGGCCTTTGCCTCATACACTTCTTTTGCTTGGCCTTCTACACTTACATTGACAGTCCTCGGCTTAATATTTAGGTGGGAGGAGACCCATCTTCCTTTGCATCTTTGTAAGTTACTTGGGTAGGTCTTGGAGTGGATGGTTTTGCCATTGACCCAAATTCAGTTCAGATAAAACTTAGGTGGGGTGGCAGCAACAGGGAAGATGTTCGAATTGACATGTGCTGGCCCAGTGAGATGTTCACTTTTCCCTGTAGTCTTTTTATCTTTGCATGAATGTCCATTTTTACTCTGTCTACTCTGTGTAGCCTCAAAGCTCTGCCATTCTGCTGTGTTGCTTTTTGATCGCCTTAAGAAGATTCTATAATTACTTAATGACAAAAGTAAGCAATTAGCACTGGCAGAACTAATTGGCTTCAGGCTGAAGTAAGAAAGATCTTTTTCCATGGAGCTTACCAAACACCTACTTCAAATGTTACACTTTGTACAGAATTAGGTATCTCAGCTTGTAATTGACCCCTTAAATTCAGTTGTGCTTCACCACTTCTGTATGCATTGCACTGGCTACTGAAAGAAGCTCTGAATAGATTCACAACTGTGTATTTCTCATTGAACTATCTATGATCACTCAACCTCATTTATTCATAAGCATATTCATGCTTCAATCCCTTCTATATCGCAAAACATATTCTCCAGCCAATTTACTGACCCTCCAGTAAAACTAAAAGTATTTGGTTAAGTGGTAGCATTTTTTAGGTCTGGTGTTAGTCGAGATTATATAAAATTATATATATAATATTCTTACTCACTGGGGCTTTCTGACAGCCCTTTCCATCCATTGGTTTGTTACTGTCATTCACATTTTTCTTTCGGACACAACAGCATCCAGCATTGGATAGTGGGTAAGTCCACTTCAGCCATTGGCTACTTCACCGCAAGTGACAGCATTATGCCCTTTCACAAAGATCACATACACAGACCAGGTAATACCCTTTAGTACCAGGGACTATTATGACAGTGTGTGCTTTCTGAGACCCAAAAATAGTTTTGGTTTTAGCTAATTATCCTTTTTTTTAGATTTATGAGGGTCCAGCAGCTTCCCTAAAAACAAAGTTTTGCAAACATATCACTAATTAGACATTGAGAATACTGAGGCCCTCATTTAAACTTTGGCGGGCAGCAAGCGCCGCCCGCCAAGTTGAATCCGCCGGGCGGCCGCCAATGCGGCCACACTCCCGTGGTGGCTATTTGGAGATCCCCGCTGGGCCGGTGGCGGAAACCTAGTTTCCGCCCGCCAGCCCAGCGGGAATCTCGGCCGCAACATGGGAGCCGGCTCCAAATGGAGCCGGCGGTGTTGCAGTGGTGCGACGGGTGCAGTTGCACCCATCGCGATTTCTACTGTCTGCTATGCAGACAGTGAAAACCTCCATGGTGCCCCTAGGGGCCCGCGACTCCCCTTTCCGACAGCCTTTTCATGGCGGTTCATACCGCCATGAAAAGGCTGGCGGGAAGGGGACTCGTAATCCCCTGGGCAGCGCTGCCCTGGGGTATTACAACTGCCGGGACCAATGTGGCAGGAAACCGCCAGTCCCGGCAGTGCGACCGTCATAATCCCATTGGAAGCACCGCCAGCATGTTTGGGGGGTTTTCCGTCGCAACAGCCCTGCCGGTCTTTGACAGCCAGGGTTGTAATAAGGGCCAAAATGTCTTGCAGCTAATGACAAACTTTGCATTGCGTGTTCATTTTTAGAGCCATCCTAGTGGAATTATTTTCTTTCTCTCTTTTGGCCATCTCATCTCCTTCTTCATCTTTGATTGAATTCTGAAAACTTGTCTGTTCAATGTAGCATTGTAGGGCAGTGCACTTGCCCATTACTCTAGCGCCAATATCACGGTGAAGAAGCACTTTATGAAACTCCATAGCATACAAGAAAACATGATTACGTTGGGGCAATCGGTGGAGAAGGTAAGAGATTTCCTGTGAACTCTACAGAGATTGCACATTAGAGGTGAAGAAGAGCAAACAACTCAGTTTCACTGCAGTCCATCTTCTTGCCCTGTGATGTATGTAAGGTTCACACTGCAACAGAATAACATCAGAATACTTTGTTGGAAACCAGCGTGTGTGTGTTAGGAGTGAGCAAAGTTCTTTTTTGTGGTCTTAGGGTATGTCAAACAAAATATATTAAACAAACGTAAAGACTGCGAAGGTCAACTTGAAGTGGACTTTTTTCTGAAAATCAAGATATGTTTGAGTGTTTTTCACACATGCTTGGTTTGTGTTGGGTCACTTAGCTGACCAAGGTAGGCATTCTCATAGGAAAACGTATGAGGTACAAGTGCAGCTTGGCTATAGGGTAGTTGTGTAAACAGCTAAGTAGGGCATGTATGCACACAACATCATGGAGAAAACAAGAACCTTTGCAAACTGCAGATGAGCCAACATCCGGGAATTCGGAAAGACTGCGCTTGCTTAATAAAGACAGCCTGATTCACAAAGGTAAACTTACACTGTTGCGTAAGTTTATGTGTTTTTTGTTTTGTTTTCACAAACCACGCGTTAACAGGGCCAGAATGGGAACTCAAAGCAGCCATGGCGATTTTGTCAGAGCAGCCCCGGGGTCGGTTGGGGGAAGCACTTCTGCTTTTGTTACTGGGGGACGATATTGCAGCACAGCTGCAAAACCCGCCCCGCTGCTACAAAACCGGCCCTCACTGCTACAAAACCGGCCCTCACCCTTCCACCCTGCTGGTGAAACACCCCATGCCCACTAGGGCCAGTCTGGCCATGAGAGTTAATACTAAGTTTAGACTACAGAGAATCTGCAGTTGGGGCGGAGAACTCCACACATAAAAAGATGTGACAGGTCTATCTTTTGAAGTGCAGAGTTCTCCGCCCGACTGTAGAGTCTCCAGAGTCGTAAAATGACTGTTAGTAAATTTAAACTCGTAGTTTGTCAATACCAAGAAAATAAGGAACTTACACAAAAGTGTGAGTTTACATTTGTGAATCAGGCCCTTAGTGTGAGTGTGGTGGTGTTAACATGGGACCCCCAGAATATCCTGTTCTGACTAAATCTCTGAAGAAGCTTTTTCTAAACAGGCTAGCAGGAAAGTAACACTTAAATTCGGAGGGGTTTCCACTGACCATAGAAATATTGTCATTTTACAACCTAGATATTTTGAGTTTTTCTCTCGTGTTACATTCTCTACTCCAGTGGTTCCCAACCTGTGATCCGGGGACCCCTGGGGGTCCGCGAAGTCTTCTCAGGGGGTCCACGAGAGCCTAGAAAATTAAAAAATATTAATAAATATTGACAAATTAGGTCCCCAACTTCCAGTAATGACTCAGGCGGGGGTCCCCGGATCCCCATGATGATTCAGTGGGGGTCCATGGGTTCCACTAATGTTAAAGTGGGGGTCCACAGAAATCAAAAGGTTGGGAACCACTGCTCTACTCATTTTACATTGTTCCTTGGGTCCATCATGACAAGACGGCTTTCGAAGGCAGTGGCAATGAAAACTGTCAATCAAATTTATATGTGTCTGGCTAATGTTTTATTGAAGCTTCATACTTGTGGTTATATTCAACAGAGTTGACTTTGTTAATGACAATGCTGTGTCTTGTTATTTACTTTGCAATGCATGCACACCAGATAATGGAGTGTTGAAAAGCTCTGGCATGCTAATTGGTACTAGTGTGGCTTTGACTCCGCCCTTTTCCTGTGTCCAAAGAAGGGAAGGTTTGCAAAAAGTGATGTTATGACAGCATTGTTAGGGCACCATCTAATGGTAGCACCAAATTACTGAGAAATGCCTTAAAAATGTGTTTGTTGATTGTATTGGAAGCATTCCAGGTGGCTAAATCCTATTTTATCTAGAGCACAAAAAATACTTACACCCTTGTAAGTATGAAGGGGACCAGTGACTATATCTAAGACCATTACTGACCAATAAGCACCTCCCAACCACACTAATGTCCTGCCCTGCCACCTGCCGCACCATGACACTGCCTAGATGAGCGGCTCCTCTAAATCAAAGCCACAAACATTTTTGGGAAGAGACAGGTAAGCATAAAGGTACAGGGTAATGAACTCAGTAGACTAAAGGGTAAAACATAAGGAAAGGGTAAAGAGGGAAACAAATTGGAAAGAGTAAGGGTAAGGGGATGCAAGAGCCCTGTAAATAAAAAAAGAAATTGCGAAAAAGGTTTACATTGAACAAACAATAACAACACCAATAAGAAAACGGGGAAGGACGAAGAGGTATGGGGATACCCTAGAACATAATACTTACAATAATAATTAAACAAATAAGAGCTTTAAATTGTGTTAGACCAGAATTATAAACTATAAATGAATGAAACAATGTAAATAATATAATCTCAGTCGTATTCATACACTGACACAATCGCAGCCACCTCGAGCCAGCAGATGGCAGCTCCCTGCAGTGCCAGCATCTATGTGCCTGCCAATGATCTGCTTACAAACAGATGCAAAAAGTACTCGGAGAAACCAAAATAAAACAAGACAGCCTGTTCTGGGTCTAGAGATCCAGGACAGACAAAGAACAGAAAATTCCCTTTCACTTTAATGTCAGCTGTAAGGAATTCTTTTCACTCCAAATTGTTGCTCACATTTTAGCTTCACCGCATTATTTGGTGTACATTTCTTTGTTTGCAAATTCATCTAAAAGTGCAGGTAGAATTACCTAATTTATAGTTAAGAAATCTCAATAAATATAATCCAAAATAGTCTACCCTCATTTTTATTAATGCTTAATTTCGAACCGTAGTTTCCATTTAAATTTCCAAGCTGCTAATGGAACCTGTTCAGTTGTGGAATCATTTTTTAGCTATCATTTCACAGGCTCCAGCGCGAGTTCTTACCTGTAAAACTGCCACATTGATGCTTCCATGCAAGGGCCTGCATTATATTGTACACACACATCTCCAGAGCTGTCGTTTCCCATCGATTCCTCTCCTTCTACACAACTTTGTTAACTTGTAATATGTTATATTTACATCCTGCTCCAAGCCCATTTGTAACTTAAATGATGCTTTTAAGTCTTAGTAAATATTTCTGGGTTTTGCTCTTTGCAACAAATTCACTGTCGCTGTTTTGGGGCAAACAGTATTGTAGAAATGTTTTTGAAGAAATAGCTTCCTATTGAATTGTTACTGGAAGATATGTCTATAGATGAATGTGGATATTTTCCAGCAAACAGAACTGCTGAAGGTTTTTTTTTCTTGATTTTTTGGAAAAAATATATTGTTTGTAGAAGGGGAAATCTCTAAACTCTCATTTCTAAATCTTGTACTTTCTTCAAGCAGCACACCCCAGAATATGGCCGAGGGGTGACTCAAGGAATTGAACTTCCATTGGTTACTCTTTCTCTTTCCTGTAAGGCCTATTTGTGTGGCTTTATAGTGGATTACCACGTTTCCTCTGAGGCGCCCATTTGCAAATACTGGAGAAAGGGACTGTGTTAGACCTGGCATCCTTGGCGTGGTCTCCCCTGTCTTTTTTAGGGTCCAGTGCAAATGCTCTAGCCCGCTGTAGTCTCTCTGTGGGCTTTTACCCAACACCACCACACGCCCATCAGTTTTGTGTATTCCCTCTCTGGGTCAGACTGACAGTTGGGCTGTTTGTAAATGTCCTCTAGACAGGGAGACAAAGGGAGCTGGAGTGTAGCCTGCATGTCATGATGGGCCATCTGAACTAGAGTGGAGGGAGGAGTGGTCACTTACACCTGAATGGGCTGTGCCTGGCTTCACACAATGCAGTCTCCAACCCCCTAGTGTGATTCTGGAGCCAGGCCTGGGCAAGGCAGGATCTTGTGAACAACAGAGACTTTCCTTTGAAGTTTGCCTACTTCAAAGGCAAAAAGGAGTGGACTCAAAACCCCAGATTTTTAGATTTACTTCTGAAACCAAAAGGAACCTCTGCAAAAGAGAAGAGTTGAAGAGCTGAGGAGAAGTGCTGCTCCTGCCTGTCACTGTGCTTTGTGAGACTATCCTGCAGTTGCTGCTTTTGCCTGAGGAAGGGGACGAAGACTGGAATTTGTGGTGTATTCCTGCTTATGAAGAATCTCCAAGGGCTTGGACTGAGCTTGCATCCTGTTTTGAATTCTCAGGGCCATCAAAGACTTACTCTGGCAGCACCTGGACTCTCTGCTGAGACTCCTGCCCTGCCAAGTAGTGCCCTATCCAGTACCTTGGCCCTTGAACGGTGAATCTGGTAGAACAAGGACGAAAATCCACTCATAGGTATCCGTGGAGGGAAAATTTGATGCACCACCTGCAAGGTTGCTGAAAAATGATGCGCCACCCGCCTCACGGCTGATTTCAACACATCGCCTGCATCGCTGCTCGAGAAACGACCAACACCCACTTGCGGCTGCTGAAAATGACACAAAACCCATGCAGTGCGGTTTTTCCATCAACGTGCAACCAGGACTTCTCATGCGTTGTTGCTGGGTGGCAAAGTCATTGTGAACCTGCGTGGATCCGAGGTGCCACGTCAGGAAATTGACGCATTGCTCTCTTGCGGGAGAGAAAAACGATGCATCGCCTAGCCAATGGGAGAAGAAACGAAGCACAGCCTCACTTGCGAGTAAAGAGCTTTATGCATCGCTGACTTTTACGAAGCACTCTCGCCCATGCAGCTTCATTTGTTGACCCAAACCAGGTACTTTGTTTAAAAACAACATTTCCATTGTTTTCTATAGAGTAAGAATGTTCTAAGACATGAGTCAGTGATGACATAGTAAGCAAGAACACAAGCAAATTCATCCATTTAGGGCCGTCAATAATGTGAAGGTACTCTAAAGTTGAATGCCAAAGCTGGATGGATATTGGCCCCTTGTCCTACTGGCATACCAGATGCAGGTTTACGGAAATTCCTGGGGACGCAGTCTTATAGTCATCTAGTCATTTTCAAAGAGAAAAAGAGGGAGGGGTACTTATCCATTACACCAGACGCACTGGCCCTGCACAGGATAAAACATGATAGCATTTTTTCTGTCCGTAGTACTTGGAAGGTCCCAGCCGGGATACTGAAACCATGAAGGAGAGGGCTTCCTTAATTACCGAGATTGATAAGCCAGCAAGCTGAAGGGGAGTAGCTAGTCCCATCATCCTTGTTTCCCAAGAGTGGAAGCCCGTTGAGCCAGGAGTGAAGGAGGCTCCCCCAGTAACTATGGGGGTCATTCCGACCCTGGCGGTAAAATCCGCCAGGGCCGGGGACTGCGGATGCACCGCCAACAGGCTGGCGGTGCATCCCTGGGCATTCTGACCGCGGCGGTACAGCCGCGGTCAGAAACGGGAAACCAGCGGTGTACCGCCGGTTTCCCGCTGCCCTGGGGAATCCTCCACGGCGGCGCAGCTTGCTGCGCCGCCATGGGGATTCTGACCCCCTTACAGCCATCCTGTTCCTGGCGCTTTTGGCCGCCAGGAACAGAATGGCGGTAAGGGGTGTTGTGGGGCCCCTGGGGGCCCCTGCAGCGCCCATGCCAATGGCATGGGCACTGCAGGGGCCCCCGTAACAGGGCCCCACCAAGATTTTCAGTGTCTGCCATGCAGACACTGAAAATCGCAACTGCACCCGTCGCACCCTTTTCACTCCGCCGGCTCCATTCGGAGCAGGCATCCTCGTGGAAGGGGGTTTCCCGCTGGGCGGGCGGGCGGCCTTCTGGCGGTCGCCCGCCCGCCCAGCGGGAAACTTAGAATAACCGCGGCGGTCTTCTGACCGCGCAGCGGTATTCTGGCGGCTCCCGCCGGCCCTGCAGTTACCGCGGCCGGCGGGAGTCAGAATGACCCCCTATGTGTTGGATGATCCTAGACCCATTTTACAGCAGCTGTATAAGACTCAACACCCTTAAGAAGGGCCACCTAATGTTCTCTGTGGAGGTTCAACACTTGTCTATTTATGAATATTCCCCATTTAGGGACTTTCAAACACTTAACCATAGTAGGTGCTCCTTGAGGAAAAAGTCAACACCACCCCTCTAATACCATAATCCAGGCATAGGCACAAGAGAATGTGTTTTGCTCACTTGTGATACCACTTATGAGGCAAAGCATACCATCATCTCCTCTCACTCATGGAAAACCATGTCCTTAAATTCAGCAAAGTTGTCATCACCATCGGACCCATTGGTGTGACAGAAAATTACAGCTGACCCAGTGCTCCTCTTTCCACTTAGGGAGACCCACGTTGTTGTTTTTTGTGAACAGAACTACAAAATACAAAAAAATAAAATGTTGCAGCTCTCCGCAAAATACACTTGTTATTCTTTTCCCCTGCCCTCCTCCCAGTTCTTGCTTCCTCCCGGGGTGCCCCCCAAATCCAGAGCAAGTGTGGGAAGCACAGCCTAACCTGCTTCAGTGTCCTGCAGAAGCCCAGTGGTGTGTGTTGTGGGAGCAGCTCGCTTCCCTTCCTCCCTCACATAGAAACTAGGCCTATGGTTCCCCAAGGAGTCTAGATTGAGGAGACAGTGGTCAGAATCAGTTGTGTGAATGCACTGTGGAAATCTATCAACCACTACTTGAGAATGCCATTACTAAACCATAACCTTTAAACTTCGTCTCAGGGAAGATGCCTGCCATTACTGTAGATAGCGGGCTAGGGTATAGTTGGATCATTTCAGAGACTCCCTCTCGGGTGGGGGTAACACACAGTGGGAAAAAGGAGGAAATACAGCAGGAAAACATGTGGGCAGGGGAGCTAGGCCCTCAGTGTTCTCCAGGTTTCATCTCATATTTGCTGCCAGCGGTCCCCCGAGCTAGTAGGCCAGGGCAGGTGACTCCCACCACCCAGCCACCACAGTTCTCCACCTAACATTCCCCACACTGTTACTCTCTGACTCCATGACCCTGTACTGCTGTCTGATCGTGTGCTATTTCCCATCCTTCCACCCGGAAGCCATCCACCTGTACCTCTGACAAGAACCACAGCCCCAGAATTCCTGCAGGTGGGGGCATTCCCACATCATATGACAAAAACTTGTATTTAAGGTATAGCATTTGAGGCAGAGCCTGGGCTCTCCTCTATAGATTAGGGAGACCCAAGTTAATGAGGGTTTACCAATGCCTTCTTTAGAACAATGGTCAATGCAAGAACAAACAATTCCATCAGGCTTTGCATTGTGGAGAAAAGTGTGGGATGCCATGGTACAGTTCTGATGTGTGAATGCCCTAACCCCAAGCCTTGCCTTACCTTGGCTGTGTTTGCAGTCTTCGAGATGGTGGATGATCATCACTGGCTTGTTGCTGAAAAGTAATAAAGGTACAATATAATTTGTGACAGGATAGCCAGGATTAATATGCCATATTTCCTGTAAAACCCACTGAATTGAGCTAGTGGCTCTCTATATATAGGCATCATTTCATGAACAAACATAGGCCTTAAAACATATAGGGGCTTTGTCAGAAACTGGGCTATAGGCGACTGCATTATATTGCCAGCTTAAGGAGGGCAGTCAGAGGTAACAGAAGATAGTGACAAGGAAACACAGATAATCTTTGAATTCCTTAGTACCCAGTATTGCCTGCCAGACCTCATAACACCCGCCACTTGGGCAGTTATTGTCAATTAAAAAGACTAGAGGCCCACAAGAATTCTGAGGTTCATACAGACCAAAACATGTTCTTTGAAACCATACAGACTTCATCAAAAAAACGGGCCTAGCTCCATACTCCCTTCAGAGGTTCATGTTTCTCGGAGGTGAGGAACAGGTTCCTTTGAGGAGTAGTTTCACCATCTGCTTAGATCAACCTCTCTTGTTGCTGCCTCAGTGAGAATTTTTTGATGGGTATGGTCACTCACTACTGTTTCCTTGTGGCTGTGGTGACTGTGAATGATTAGAGATATTCAGGAAGAGTGGGAGCACCCAGGTGGCTCAGCAGGAGCCCTAGGCTTCCCCAATTAAAAAAAAAAAACAACAGCCCAAAATTAGCAGAATATGGTTGTTCTGTGAGTAGACACACATTTTATATACACTGCTATCACTGGGGAGAAGGGGCAGAGGAACCAGTAAGCACTTTTTTAAATATAAAACTGACAGTAAGTCTCTTGGGTAATTGAATACATGACCTCAAGACAGCCTACAATTATTTTCTAAAGCACTCAAACTAGAGATATACGCTCTTCAGCTGGATACAATTACTCCTTGTGATCTTTAGATGGATTCATTTTGTGGTCTGTAAAGTGTTAAAGAAAAAGATAAAAAGGAGGAGTCCCCCCAAAATTTTTTGACATGCAGTTTCTCAGGAATTTTAAGAGGCATTAGTGACATCCGGGTGGTTAGTCCCACAACAGTATGACAAGTGATCCTAGGTCTAGCTGATTTAAAAAAAATAGAGCAATCTAATAGGCCGAGTTGGCTTTGCTTCAGTATAAAGGGACTATCCTATGATACTGAGCAATCTGATTGACTGGCCAATACATCAACAGAAATGCTGCAGTCGCCATTACAGGACACAACTATCTGGTCCCAGCATCCTGAGCTTGAAAAAAGATAAGCCATAAGCATACAGAGTAGTGGTACCTTAAATCTTCTGGTCTTTGTGGGAGGCTTGAAAGGGGTTGAGGTACCAGAGGGCGGGTGAGTGTGTGTGTGTGTGTTAAATGAATGTTGGGTAAACATGGCTGGCAGCATTTTTTGCTGAACTGTGCACTGAGCTAAAATGTATTTAATTGCAGATGAGGCTACATAGGCATAGTGTGTATTTTTGTTTCTCACTAGCTCATCATGCTTCTGATAGGAAGTTGTTTTTTGTTACCTGACTGAAGTGGTTTACTTGGAAATATAACCATTTATATTCCTTATGGCGTGTGGCTGTCCAAAGAAATTATCCCGCTTTATGTTTATTTATTTCTGTTTGATCTCTTTGATACACCCCTAATCCTACCTGTACAGAAATTTAAATTACTTTCCTACCTTCTCCATAAGCACAAACTTTGTGTTCTGATGCCCCTCACAACAAATTTGTCCCCTGCCTGCAGAGCACACAAAGAGGTGTGAGGTATTGTATTTGACCTTGACCAACATATACAAAAAGCTGGAACTCACCCAAAGGGTCACCTTCACCTTTCACAAACAGACTATGCAGACCCAACCATCCCCCTGCCATCTACTAAAGGGCAATTTTTCAGGAAATATAATCAGGAGCCTCTTTGTAACAAAGGCCCTATTTACAACTTTGGCAGATGGAAAAGCCCGTCCGCAGAAGTTCCGGCGAGGAGGTTGCTGTCAATGTGACTGCCTCCCTGCCAGGGCCATTAAGAGTTTCCCATTGGGGCAGCGGGCGGAAACCCAGTTTCTGTCGGCTGGCCCAGTGGGAAACGGCATACAGCATTGTAACAGAGCCGGCGGCAATGCTGTACTGCGTAGGGTTCACCAGCACCTGTCGCAATGTTTAGCTAAGCAGATAGTGAACATTGTGACGTGGCTCGCAAGGGGGCCCCTGCTCTGCCCATGCCAAGTGCATGAGCAGGGCAGGGCCTCCCCTGGGGCACCCTGCACCCTGTGTCCACCAGCCTTTTCATGGTGGGGTTACCACCATGAATTCGCTGGTGGAAATGGGGGTCGTAATCCCCAGGGCGGTGCTGCTTGCAGCGCTGCCCTGTCAGATTAGGACTGCCAGCATCACCAAGCCGTCGTGGGGATGAAAACTGGCGGTGCTGGTGGTCTGACCACAGCACTACCACCGCAGCCATAATGTGGTGGTGGGACAGCCGCATTGGCGGCGGTCTGACCGCCATTGCAACCCTGACGGTCATTAGAACATCAGGGTGGTAATGAGGACCAAAGTCTTCAATTCATTTATAACAGGATCCTGGTCACCATCCTCCTCACCTCAAGGTCTGGATCTACACCACTTAGCCAAAATAATGGAGGCAATACACACACTGTCTGGGGAAGTTGTCCTTGCCTTCCATCGTTTGCTATTCCATGACCACGGTCATCAAAAATTGATTTTTCTTTGCTTTTATAATTAAAACTGTGAGGCAAACATGAGGATGAAAATCACCAATCATCCACTCCAGCATCTGCAGAATCTCCTTCTCAATGTTTCCTTTATTTACCCTTTTCTTTTCTTACATTGCCATGCTTTTCAAGTTACTGCTACTTTTGTGCAGAACCTAAAGGTCTCCATGTTTCCCTGTGTATGTATTGAGCCATTGTTCATGTTTGCAGACCCTGAGCTTGACAGCAGTCCTTGCTGGTGGACTGGACTAGTGTTTGCAAGCAGATTGGTTGCCTGATTCTATTGCTATCAAAAGCACTTAATATATCCCTCTCTTCGAATGCAAAGTGTGTTGATATTTTCTACTATCTTGAACCCTCAAATTGAATGCTTCCTCAAAAAGTATCCTTTATATTTCTAAATATCTAAATATGGCTTAGAAAACTGACCTTTACTTGAGACTGCTGATTACTGACTTTCCCTTTTCTGTTAAATAGCCCTATTTATCCTTTCCATCCTCTGCATAGCTCCTCTCTCTGCGCACAACCTTCTCAAAGCTGCATGCATTTTTGCCTTAATCTATATCATTGTTTTTCTGAAAATTACCCATAACTCATTTCAAAGATCACAACCTCTCCCCCCTTTGAAAGTCAAAGCTCTGCAACCTAACACTACCTAATCTCCTCCAGATCCTCAGCTGACATTACCAACCATCTGATTGAACTCACACACTAATTATCCCACCTAACTCCTATTAATTAAGGGTGGGAGATTAACTCCGCTCTGCAGGTAGGGTTCATGGAGTTTTGCTACTTCGTGCTCCGCTTAGAGCACGGAGTTTGGCAAAACTCTGCCCACCTCCAGGAACCTGAGTTTACCGGCACTCACCACCTTCTCCTGATTGTGGCAGCAACACGATCTGGCTAGTGTTCAATCATTCACAGGAAAGCAGGGTAAATGGTGTTTTTGCCTCCTTCACAGACCTCTTGTGCTTCTGTGTTAGAGGCTAGGCACTGTGGGTCAAAGGTCAAAGTCATGTCAGGCCCACTATGATTTGGGCGACTGAGTAGTTGACACTTGCACCACTGACCACACCTCTGCTCCCTCAGCTGCAGTCACAGGTATGGCCAGTATCGGGAATGGGGCCTGGAGAGAAAGCTGCCCTGCAGTGGGTGACTGCACAGTGTCAGCCAGGCACCCGGATCACTCCTTACAGTGACTTCCTTCAAAGGTATTATTGTTCTTGCACCTTCCTGATTTGAGTTGTTCTTGTCCAAAGCGAAGCCATTGTCTGCTGAGTTGCCAACCCCCAAGCACAGGCGTTTCAATGCTAAGAACTCACAGTCACAGCAAGCCAATGAGGCTCAGAGCCAGAGAGTCCATAAAGGCGATCGATTGGGTTTACGTCATCCCCACATCCGATGGGGGCTCAATTTGAATGTTTTAATAATTTTGGTGCAAGGCTCAGTATGTTACAGTCGCTGTAACACAGGTGAGTTCACCTACAGGGTAGGATAGTTTGCATGTTTATCTTTATTATGATTATTTTTGAGGTACCACTACCCTTACATTTCCAAACTGCACTGTTAGACAATTTATGTTACTCAACTCATTTGACGTTTGAAGGATGAAATACCGAGCCTGCAATGCTGGGATTGCACGTCACCACTTGAGATGACTTGATGATTTTGTCAGAAGTGCGGATTTAGCTCACTGAGCCTTGCTGCCATAGCCTGTTTCTGAATGCCACACTGTTAGCAAATAAGGAAACCAAGACAATCTGAGGGATAAGACACCTTGTCCAAGGGCCAGCAACTAGTTTCCTCGTGTCTGATCTTCTCATACCTGGCAATACACGTTACGTTATGGCTTTTAATTAGCGAATTGCATGCCACCATTACCCTCAAATGAGTATTATTTGAATGTGATAATGTTAACCATTTTATACAGGACACCAAGAAATGACTGAGTGTGTTTTTGAAGTGCTTTTGGTGGGCAGAACTCCATGGAATTTCACAGAGTTTTTTGCAACTCTGTGGAATTCTGCGGAGTACAACTCCGCCAGTTCTACCCACCACTATCGTTATTTGAATCTGCCACAAAGACACTGAACTAAATGCATGGAATGGTGTCCTAATCATAATATCCTAATAACCAACAATATCCAGTAACACTGGACTAACCACCAATCCTGTGTTCCCGAGCAGGCTGCTGCCAGCATAAATCACTTCAATGCCTCATCAGGGGTAGTAAGCACTAAATAAATGCAATTACAACACTGCCCCCCCCTCGGGGGGTGCGGTGTGTGTGTGTGTTTATAGAGGTTTTTGCTGTGCATTTTTACTGAGACTAGCAAGCAAGACCTTCACAGTTCCTTCATTAAAGTTCTAAAGATACCTCTCCAGTTAGATACAAAAGCCTCAAAAATTCTTTCACAATTCTTCAGTACTTCAAGAGGTTACTAGGTGTCCCTCTAGGTTACTAGATTCCTGACCCAAGACTGCAGTACCTCAATTCATTACTCTAGCCTTCCGTTGAGTCAAATGCAAAACGCTGGAAATTCAGTCATAAAGCTCTAGTATCTCAAGCAGTTACTATATTTCCCTCTCCAGTAAGGTGAAAGTGCCTAAAATGACCTTCACAATTGTGAGAGGGTGTGGCTTTAACATGCAGGTTTGCATACGCACTTTATTTTATTTTATATTTATTGTGATTATTTTCCATGAGATAAATGAATTTGCTGAAGTGGTTTATGATACTATGTCAATATTGTTGATTCTAATAAAAATCTTGAATTGTACTGAAGTATGTTACAACACCAAACAAGATATTATCAGTCTGTGGTAAATACAAGTGCCTTCAAATGTCAAAACATTGGAGGACTATTTTATTAGGCGGATGTATACATGTGCACAAATAAAATGTCAGCCATTCAAAGTGAAAGTATCCAGTCATTAAAGTGGTATGCCCTGTGTCATATATCCTCTGTAGTGGTGGTGGGGAGAATCATTTGAGCAACATTTGAGTAGCCCAATGGATAAAAAAGGTTAAATGAAAGCCTATACATGCAAGTATTTTTATTACTTTTTTTTAAAACATGTGACTGGCAGATAACCAAAGCTGATTTTAGGTAAGACCAAAAAGCGCATTTCTAACACCAATAGGTCTGGCTTTAATGTGCTAATTCATGCAAACTGCCATATTAAAGCCAGGCATACTGGCTTTGCTAGTGCTTTTTGTTTTAAGCAGATTGTGCATTTTTATACATACGTGTCTTTATCTGTAAACATATTTCGACATGTATGTGTAGCTTGCACATGGTTCGCACTAAAGCATTAGGAAATAGACTTTGTCTCTAAGAAATTACTTAGTGGTCAGTATGCCATCATGACTTTTGTGAACTAGGTCTACCATCCTCAAGTCCAGTGGCTTGGGGGATGACTATTCTGGTACCCATTTTTCCTTGAGTCATTTCTGAGAGTTTTTGCAGATTCTTGAAAACTAGCATTTCTTCTTTGCTGCCCCCTTTGTGTATCGACTGCTGTTACCAATGTGTCTCTACTTTTGCCTATCTGCATTTAATTTAATTTCACTGAATGTGGCATCTCATGTTGTCTTGCATACCATTTCTTCCATTGAGGAAATGGTAAGGGATTGACTAGCACAGCAAAAAGTTAATTTATTTTTCAGCGAGGGGCAGCTTTTTCTGGATGACAGAGAGTGGATGGATTGAGACATTATCAGGCAAGTAAGCAATTGCATTCTCCATTAGTCTTTACCTAGAATATGCAATGCCTTTTCACAGGAAATGTCGTCCTGTTTTATGTTTGGCCAGAATTACATCTAAACCTACAGGACTGCCAACAATGGTCATTTTGCTGCACAGGTTTGTGTAAATCTAGGCAAGGTGATTAATGGTTGCTACTGCCTTTTTTTAAACCCTAGAATGATTGGCACAGTCCAGTGACCATGTGAAAGGTTGCCTTTGCTTAGTAAGCGCCCTTTGGGGGATTCATTGATATATTCAGAACAAGTGTAGCTAAATCAAGGAAAGTTTGCACATTGGTCTTATTGGTTCAGAAGGACACCTGGTAGAGTGCTGCAAGTTTTGTGTGGTCCGACAGCATTCCATTTGAGAGAAGATGTGACCAAAAAAGTTAATTTTTCTTTCTCCAGTTCACACTCGTCATATTCATTATCAGGCCAGGCATTTCAAAATGATTGTAGACTTTACGCAGTGAGTGTCCTGTTCATCTTTGGTGTTACCAAACAGAACAAAGTCATCATTCTAAATGAAGGAGCCCTACTAACTCCTTCCTAGGTTTTAGCAGATTGTTGAACTCCTGTTTGTGTTGCTTTTTTGCACTACTTTGTAGTGCAAAAGGGCATTCTCACTTCACAAAATGATACATGGAAACATTTCACACTAAAACAATAGGCAAAACTGATGGATTTGCATTTCACATAATTCAGAATAATGTTGTGTCATTTTGCCAAAACTTCACACAATTACGCGAAAGCACATTACAAAACCTTTACACACCCCTACTCTTCTCGTAGTTTCCTGGAGGATCTCTGCCACTGATAACACTCCAAAGCTGAACAGTCCCATGTGTGTTGAGAATGTTTTGATGTAGTAGAACTATACCATGGGTTGAGTTCTAGTTGATTATCAAGGTCTAACTTGGAGAATACACAGACCCCATTGAGGCAGCTGATCATGTTGAACAAACGTGGTCTTCTGTGCCCCTGTTCAGTCCCTGCATGTCTACACTGACACGTGTTTTCTTTGAGTTGCACTTGGACACACCATGATCAGCAATATCTAGGGAGTGGGAATTATTGTCTGGCTTCATGATGTCTCTAGTAGGCTGTTAATTTCTTCTTCCACTTGATGATGAAGGTGAACTGGCACTTGGTGGTGATTCTAGGATACCAGGTGAATGGTTTCATTAATATGGTTATTATGTCCCTCAGCTTTCCTATTCCCTAGAATGGCATTGAACATTTGCTCAGGGCTTTGTGATGTGACAAGGTATTGCAGGTCATCACAGCCAGCCCTATGGGTTGTGACTTGACATTGATGAGAAGGCTCGGAGCTGGTACCTCACCTCTGACTATGCAACTTACTCTTGCAGTGAGGTGTTGTCTGGCATGAGGGTCTCATAGAATGTTCCCATGTTCCTTACCTGGCCTGCATGTGAGAGCTACAGCTGGGGGTTACAGGTCAAGCAAGGTGAGTAGTACACAGACTTTTTTACATGGCATTTATCTTTGTGTGGCAATGCATGGATATGCTAGTCCCGTTACAAACCCTGCACTAAAGTTCTATTATTTAGAAATTATGTGAAATTACCTGTTATTATGTGAAACTCCAGTCCAGCATTTTTAGTTATTTTTTGGCATGGAATGAATCCATCCTCTCACTCACTTTGTATGCGAAAACCCATTTCATGGCAAAAAATAGCACAGAATGGCATGTGAATTGAACAACAGCTGTCCCCATTAACTTTGCTCCAGTATTTCTGACATTTTACATAATATCGTCTTGCGAATTGCCAGAAATTATTCCTGACTACATTGATAGAAGAAAAATCTTGCCTGGGCTAAGTGGTTACCAATTGTTTTGTCTCACTAAGAGCAGCAGCAAGTCACACACATAGCAATGAGGTCCCAGGAGGGAAGGCAAGCTGAGGGATCAAATCTTCATTTCTCAGTTTCCTTACTCATGCACTCAGTTGTCTATTTCTGGGGGAGCTTGTCTTTGCCCAGGCACATCACTCCTTCTCTATAGGGGCGTAACAGAGGACCCTGCAGCCCCAGTGGTGCATCCCCTCACCCCCTTACTGATATGAGTGAGGGGGCTTCAGCATATGTAGCATGGGGCTCCAATTATATTTTGTTATGCCGCTGCTTCGCCACTCCTGCACTCTCTTTTGTCTTCCCTTGTCCTTTCCCACATCCACTGTTCGGTGTCCAGGAGAAGGATGTGACCAAGGTCACAGTGGCTGCAAGGCCCTATGTGTTTCATGATATGCGACACAAAAGAGTGGAAGAAAGGGTGGGTGACAATCCATCATCAAGATGTGATTGCTTCCCAAGAGGAAGTTGACCTTGCATCTGGAACCTCTCATGACACTGGTCAGACATTGAATTACACTGACGGTCGTATAGATAAGCATTGCATTGGTAAGGGTAAAGTGCAGGGTGGTTACCTGATCTGGCTTTTGTGAAGTGCCTCTTCATAGGTCTGGATCCAGTACAGATGGTCTCCCCACCCTAAAGGAGACAGGATTGGAGATGTAAGAATGAGTGGTGGCTTTCAGGGAAGCTCAAAACATATGAATACAACAATGACAAAAGGGGAGGTTAGGAGTGAACTTCAGCTCCACGCACCTGGGTACATGTGGCCCCTCACTTCCTAAGGGTTGAGTGAACTGCCATTGATGGACGCTGTCAGTAACCAGAGTGTATTGGGCTTCTCAGTCCAGAGGACATTTAGCAAATGTGCCCTCATCTCGAGCGTTTATCACAAAAAGCAAAGGTTCTGGCTGTCTCAGGTCTGAGCAGAGGCACCAAAAAAGAAAAAGGAAAGTAGGTGTTGGGTAGTGAGCAGAATGTTAATAGAGTTCCAATTCCCGGAGGGAATGTGGAACTTCGAAGGGGACGGTTGCGGCAGTTAATGCCGGGATGGGGAGTGAGAAGGAAATAAACTAGAGTACTCCAACCCGGTGTCGTCTCCTTTTCAGTGGTGATGAGCAGGTGAAGAGACTCATTCCAGCGCCGTTTACAAGGTAGCGAAAAGTGGCTTACTGTTGTCGAGCCGGGCTGCTCTGTGGGGAGAGTAATCTGTGACCGGTCGTGTTAACAAGCTGGAATTGCAACACGGTTCTACCAGTGCCAATGAGAAGGACTAAGGCGTACACATGTGAGGTACGCACATACAAATTTCAGAGAGTAACTGTGGTGTTAGCACTACGATCACATGTACTGGGCAGCTGTGGAAAGTGAAGTAGGACTTCAAAATGTAAGGGGCAAGCTCATCACGTGTGCCTGGCAACCATTTTGACTGGCTGGGGAGGAAAATCAACAAACCCAACCAGTCGTGAAAACAAATGGAGAACAAGGATCAGTGGCAGCAATCTTAGAGGTGGAAAATGGTGTGTTAACATACATAGACTTGCACACAGGAAGTATAGGAACTTTGTAAGGTACGAAGACAGGAAAATAACATGCAGTAAAAGAACAATATTTCAGTGCATTGTGACAGCCTTTGGAAGAAAGTAAAGGAAGATTGTTAAAAAAAAGAACTTTTATTAAAAAAAATAAGAACAGGACAGCAGAGTGCTTTCAGTATTCAAGTATAACAAATTGTGGTGTATCTATTTTGGACAATGGAGAGGATATTGGCACCCACACCATTTTTACAGATGGCAAGAACACTGCCTGTAGATTGGCAAATACGGAAGGAAACATTTGAAGCATACTTATAGAAGGTGACACTTTTACTTCAAAAAAGAAAAAAAAGCACTGTTAATATACAATTTTGGTACAGAGGTAAGGAACATCTTAAAAACATTGCCCATTGAAGTAGTCAGTATCTTAACGGTGGGGAATCATGGAGTAGAGTCCACGTCTATGGTTGATGGATATGCCTTGAAAATCAGCACAGTGGATAAGAGGTTTAAACCAAGAAAAAACATTGTTCAGGAAAGACATACGTTTTTTCAGCTCACAGATTCCTGGAGAGTCAATTGACGATTTTGTGGCAGCACTACGTACCCTGGCAGCCATTTGCAATTACAGAGAGTTCAGAGAAAAAAACAATACATGATCAGCTAATTGAGAGAACAAACAACAAAGAGATTCCTGAAAAACGTTTAGCCTCAGAGGATCCAGATTTAGAAACTGGTTTGAAGTTGGCTAGGAATTCACAGACCTGCATGCGGGAAATGAATGAAAATGTCAAAACCTCGAAGATCTGGCTATAAAAGCAAAACAGGTGGCAAAATCAACCGTGAAGAGTAGCAAGGTGAATGGATGTGATGAGCATGAACTCCTGTTGTCCAGAAACAAGAACTTCACTAGTGATATAACTTGCTACAGGTGTGGAAGTAGAACCCATGTTGGTAATTCAAAAAACTGTACAGCTGTGAACAAATCGTGTTTCAAATGCGGGAAGAAAGGTCACTTCGCAAGGGTATGTAAAGGAAGCATTGGCATGAAAAATGTGGTGCAAATGGTAAAAATGATTGACAATACCTATGCCACTTCAGATGAAGATGAGAATGTTATCCTTCTGCTCTTGTCTAAGTGTCAGGAGAACAATGGTACTGTGGAGATATCTTCCGTGGTAGCGACACGGAAGAGTAATCCACCATCATGTGTGGTGTCAGTCAACAATAGGAATGTGAAATTTCTGTCTGCTTCTGGTTCCCCGTTCACGTTAATCAATATGGCAGACTTCAAGAACATTGATGATATGGTGGTGCAGGAATCTTATATAAAAATGTTTGTGTATGGAGGAAAACATATAGAAGTTGTTGGAAAGTTTGACGCACATTTCAAATTCGAAGGGAAGTGTGCAGTGGGAATGGTGTATGTGGTTAAGGAGAGTGCAGATCTTTTGGGTTGGGAAGAACAAGGAGAGTTGGGTATCATCCTAGACCCGAATCACCCTAACATGGTCTTATCTAAACATGATAGTGTTTATCAAATATGTACAGGAGCAACCAAGGATTGGATCAGAGATTACCAGAAGTTTTTGCAGAAGGGTTAGGAAAGCTCAAAGGATTCCAGCATAGCATAATATTGAAACAAGGTGCAAAGGCAGTGGCTCACAAGGTGCACAAAGTACCATTGGCACTACGTGCTGGGTTGAAGCGCAAATTGGAGAAGTTTTGTTCATTGCGCATAATAGAAGATATTGAAGGGTCTGAATGGTTGGCCCCTATGGTTTTGGTGCATAAGGCACACAATCCTTAAGACTTTGTGTGGATTTGAGAGACTTGAATGCAAACATTTGGGTGGATCGTCAACCACTTCCCAACATCAATGAAATGTTGGGGAATTTGAAAGGCGCAAAGTATTTCACCTCACTTGACATCTCTTCTGCATATCATCAGGTGGAATTGAGCAGGGATTCTAGACACTACACATCATTTGTGACTCCAGAAGGCGCATATAGATACATACGGATGCCATTTGGTTTGTCATCTACGTCTGCTGTATTTCAGCGTTTGATGAACAGGTTGTTTCAAGGAAAAGAAGGTGTTGTGAAATTCCAGGATGGTATATTAGTATTTGGGGACACAGTTGCCGTACACAATGAAAGGCTGAAGGGTGTGTTGGAAGTGATTAAGTCATGTGGAATGACCTTAAGGAAAGACAAGTGCAAGTTTAAGCAGGAAGGTGTAGATTATTTGGGACACCATGTATCAGAAAAGGGTGTGGAACCCACAATGAAAATTTTGGATGCAATTCGACGTGCTCCTATACCTGCAGATAAAGATCAATTACGGTCTTTTCTAGGTTTAGTGGATTACTATGTGAAATTTGTACCCAATTTTTCAGATATGACGGCGTGCTTACGCAACCTTTCAAAGAAGAATGTCAAGTTCACATGGGACAGTTTGTGTGATGAAAGATTCAAGTCAATCAAAAAGAGCGTAGCTGATGCGCATCCCCTCAAGGCTTTTGACATTAATGGCACATGTGTTATTACAGTTGATGCAAGCAATGTAGGACTGTTGCTGTACTTATGCAAGTGAGGAGTAATGTAAAGGAGGAAAGTATTGCCTTTGCATCTAGAACTTTGAGGGGGGCGGAGTACGCATATTCTACGATTGAGAAAGAAGCTTTAGCTATGTGGTGGTGTGTTGAACATTTCAAGAGTTTTTGGTGGGGAAAATAGTTTGTTTTGAGAACTGATCATAAACCATTGGAAGATTTTTTTAGCACCAAGGGTGAGGGCAGGGCCACAGCCAGTATTGCGAAGTGGCAGTATAGACTGCAGGAATTCAACTATAAACTGGAATATATTCCGGGTGTGAAAAAACAAGTGGCTGGTTGCTTGTCCAGATTACCTTTGTTAGAAAGTGATGATAAATCGGAAACAGTGGATGAATTGGAAATAGTGTGTGCAGTAAATGATGTTAGGGATGTTTCTAAGGGAGCCTTAACTGAAAAAGAGTAATTAAGTGCATTTTTGGATGATGGTGTTGCAGGAAGTCAGGAGCTTCATCCTGGGAGGATGGCCCAGTGCAAGGAACACACCAGAAGATTTAATTCCCTACAAAAGAGTTGAAGAGGAGGTGTCCATTGTTGGAAATATTATGCGCAGAGGTAATCTGTGAATAGTCCCTGACATTTTATGAATGAGAGTGTTAGAATTGGCACACGAAGGGCATCTTGGTATTCATGCTATGAAGTACGAGAGAGGACTTTTTGTGGCCTGGGGTAGATTGAGCAATTGAGCGTTATGTGCGCAACTGTTGCATGTGTGTGTTGAGTGACAAACCTCAGGTAAGTATCCGTCGCCAGTAGAACCCATTGTGGTTAAGAATGTACCTTGGTCCAAGTTGGCGTTTCACATCCCAGGACCATTTGGAGTAATTGGAGGTGCACCTAAGTATGCTTTGGTGATGGTGGACTACATGACCAAATGGCCAGAAGTGAAGTTTGTAGATTATGTGAATACTGAGGTAGTCAAGAAGTTCTTCAAGGAAGTGTTCTTGAGAGAAGGTTTTCCAGAAGAGATTGTCACTGATAATGGAACACAACTTGTTTCTAAAGAGATGGCACGTTTTCTGGCTTGTTTAGGTATAAAGCACACTCTAACATACCTGTATCATCCTCGAAGTAACAGGCTGGTGGAGAGATTAAACCGTGTTATAAAGGATATTTTGCTGTTGGCATTGGTTAGTGGGTTATCATGGCAGGAAACTGTTGAAGACTTGCTGTGTGGGTTTAGGACAGCATCCCATATCAGTACAGGGATATCTCCGTTCACATTATTAAGGGGTAGAATAGCTGGCTCAAAGTTAAATTAGCAGTGGATGGCTAAAAAGAAGGTTGATGTAGACAAGTTGGGTAAAGTGGTGGATGTGAGATCAGCTGTACAGGAAGGGTATAGAACGAGGAGCCCACAATGTAAGGGTCTTGTTGTTCAAGAAGGGGATTGGGTGAGAATAAAGAAACCGGGATTCATGTGCAAGAGTTTATTTAGGTTTTCTTCTCCTGCCAAGGTTAGGAAAGTCCTGGATCATGTGGTTGTGTTGGAGAATGGGAAGAGATGGAATAAATCTTTCCTTTCTGTTGTGCCAGAATCTAAGAGAAGTTATGTCAACGGGAGACTGGGCATGGAAGCGAGTGAGGATTACATGGAGGAGTGTGAGGATAGGGGAGTGTCAGGGAGGATCAGGTCATGTCCTATGAAATTCAAAGGTTACATGGAACATCAGATCATATAGTCAATCACATGCGTAGTTATATATATATATATATATATATTAGTTTATCCATGTGCAGTTATGTATATGTTAGTTTTAGGTATTTTTGTTCTCATTTTTCTGTAATTGTGAAGGAAGGGGGGTATGTTGGGTAGTGAGTAGAATGTTAATAGAGTTCCATTTCCCAGACGGGAATGTGGAACGTGGAAGGGGACAGTTACGGCAGTTACTGCTGGGACGGGGAGTGAGAAGGAAATAAACTAGAGTACTCCAACCCGGTGTTGTCTCCTTTTTAGTAGGCCTGAAGTGGAATCGTAGGATGTTTGCGGAGGAAACAGATTATTGCCACGGCTGCCAATGAGTCACCGGATTTGCTTCTAGGGTTATCTATGCTCAGCTTCTTCATTTTCTCCTGTCTGTTACATGTGCAAGGGTTGCTTGCTATAAGTGGGGGGATGAAACTAGGGGAGAGAGATAGAGAGAGAGAGAGAGAGAGAGAGAGAGAGAGAGAGAGAGAGAGAGAGAGAGAAAGCGAGCATGTGTGTGTGTGCATCTGTGTGGGTGCGTGTGTGTGTTTCGTAACACTGCATTTCGTTGCAGGCTACCCGCTGTTGACTAAATGAGGTTTGCCACTTTCATGAAAACTCTTCCAGACCTGCGTAACACAAATTATGCAGTGCTTAATTCTTACATTAAGCTCATTTTTAAGTGCTTCAAACTTTGGCAGAAAGGAGAAAGAAGGCAGAGAATAATGGCAAGCTTTAGCTTTAGTGTTAAGGTGAGAAATGCACATCTCACAGTCCTGCGGGATGCAGAAGGGTTCACAGCAGAACAGTCCAAAGAACTTTGTTCTGTATCAGACTGTATTAGAGAGGTGGTGTATATCTCTTTTACAAAACGTAAATCCCCAGCCTAAGGCTGAAATGCACAAAGATACTGTGTGTGCCTCCTTCAGAGAGCATCAGCACACACAGACAGAGCACAGCACCATCACAGTGGGCCTCTTGCCTCCATAATGCAAGAAGGGTGCCTAAAAGTACCCGAGACATAGTGTAGCCCCAGATCGCACCCATTCTGACATTCACAGACCAACCTCAGGGGCCGGGGTGCAGGGTACACATTAGCATGCACTTAAGATCCCCCCCTGGATGCACTGACAGTACCTGTATCTATGAACCCTTCGCATTCATTTTGAGAAACACTAGTCTTCTACATGGGTAGTTCTGAACATGTATGAGGGAGAACACGTTACACGCTAACCGGTGCCTTCTATTTACCCATGGACATGCTCATGTAATAGAAGCATGTGCAAGGGCAAACGTGATGTACCCGTTTGCATTGTGCACACCCTGATGCAAGCCAGGATGAGCAACATGAACGCACAGTCACTGCACACCTGACATGGAAGATGTTTTAATTCTTCTTGCAGTGTGCCCCTGTTCAGCTTTTTCATCTGTGCACGGTGCCACACAGGTGAGGAGGGTCAGGGCCCAACTGACACCCCAAGTCCCTCTTCCTCTCATCCTGACCTTTAGCACAGAACCACTGTAAGGCAGAATTAAAAGAGTCTGTTGTTTGTGCAGTCTGCATTCTACATCTACCTTAAGTGGTGACCAGGGCCTGCATGTTTGCTAATAAACACATGACATGGTCTCAAGGTGATTCCGTGATTTGCCTGGGGCATACTTAGGGCCAGATATAAAAGAAAGTGGCAGATCAGTACTGATGCGCCATTTTCCTTCCGTCACCCTTGCCCCACTTAATGACACCATGTGTGCGCTGTATTTAAAATATGCTCACTATGGGGGTCGTAAGCACAATAGTGTCAAAATATTTGACGCTATTGTGGTTTTTTGCTACTCTAGCATCAAAAATGTCAACTCTAGTGTAGCAAAGTGGAAAGAGGCCCTGTGATTTCAATGAGTGTGTAATTGTATTGCCTGCTTTGAGCAGGCATTACAAATTATGCCAAAATGGTGCAGTAAAATCTTGTAGATTTCACTGCGCTATTTTTGCGGGCCTCCTAACGCCGGAACGCCCCCCTTTCACACATTAAGACTGAGGCAGACATAATGTGGTGCAAGGGGTCGCAAAGTGGTGCAATGCATGCATTGGGCCACTTTGTAAATATCGCACTACGAAAATCGCCTCTTTTAGCCACGTTAGCATAAACAATTACGCTAATGTGGCGCAAGGAGGCACTAGGGCCTTGTAAATCTGGCCCTTCGTAACTTGAACAGCTTTTGAGAATTTAGTATTACAGAATGAGCCTTGTGTTTCCTTATGCATTTGCAAACTGTGGGTTCTTCACCCCAATGGTACAGAGTGCTCTTTTGCCGCGACCTCTATTAGGTAATACAAAATATGGATCCTGTTTTGCTAGAGTCAAAGTTGGCCACTTTGCAACTAGAACCCACACCCTCCCTTCACGCTGTGTGTGTCCTGCATTTGGAAGAAACGTTCACTACAACTGCACTTGCTGTCCCTGTTCTCTTTGGAAGCTGAAATCTTGATCTTCCTGCAGACAGAGGTATGACTAGCTGTTAGTGGCTGTGATCAAATAATGTTTAGTACTCTCTCTGTATTCGGACTGTTGCGGGACTCTTCTCTCTAACAGGGAAACTTCTTTTCCATTTGGTGTGTGTGTAGGGAGCATGCCCTGCTTCATTCTGTGCTGCACCTGTAATCTCTGATGGTCCCCTCCTGCTATGAACATTCAGTGCAGGAGAAGGTTCCCTCTGTGCATGCAGTGCTCGGTGCCCAAGGGCAATGGTGCCCTCATTTGAGTTTGTGATTGTCAATGAACTGCAGAGCTGACCTTCTTGCTCCTAGTGAAATAGCAGCCAGCTAAGTGTGGGGTTACAACATGTGGGCAACCCCTTACTAGCACACAAAGTATGTGCTCTGGAACACCTCAGAAACATGGAGCTACTCAGCTGCACTCATAAGTTGTTGAGTTATTGGTCTGAATAGGTTTACCATAATGTGGAAAAGCCAGGCTGCCCTGACCTCCCTGTATGTGTTTTTCTTGCCCACCCTGTTTTTCTTCTACATTGATCTCGGCACTGGAAGTGATCTCAACACTGGAAGCATTCCACATTTTGTGGTTTTGTTCAGCTGCAGCACTGAGCTCTTCTATCTAGGTTGGGGATCCAAAATGATCGCCACACACACACAGAGCAGAACAATGGTAGTTAACAACCGCTTGTGAAATACTTGGCAGTGGTGACGGTGTGTTTATGGTCCAGGGCGCTTGTCATTGCATCATCCTGCGATGTGGAGTTTGTCTAATAGTTCCTTCTGGTCTATTCTGGTCCCCATAATATGGGAACATTTGTTGTCACCATGTGTGAGATTTGTGTAAGTATTGTGTGCACAGGCAATGCACACATGCCTCCCTGCAGAATGCCTTTGTCCCTGTAAATTTGCCTGTAGATTTGTCATCCACCATTGTCCAATGCTTAGGGCCCACAGAAAAAAAAACAATTATAAGTGTTGTTTGAAGGTTTTCTGTTCTTTTACTTTTATTGAGTTTTTATTCACATTTTGCACTTGGCTCTCAGTTTTATCTGAACATGTTTCCAACTATTACCTGTAGGAATTAGCACAGGGGAAAAAGCCTGAAGTGAGGGAAAAGGCAAGGAATAATTTTGCAGTAAATCTGATTTTGTTTGTAATCCTTGTTTCTGACATGAACGTTTATGGAGTGATTAACTGGACAAACTCAGAATGAGAGCTAATAAGGATGATGCAGTTCTATATATCTCACCACCAGAGGAGGATAGATACTAGCCTCCTTCAGCAAATGATATGTTATCCATGTAGCTATCAGTAGACAAATCACATTAATACTTGGAAGATCTAATGCCAAACAAGAAGGCACCCACACGCACCCAGTCATAGACCTAGTCACACACAGACCCAAACAGTCAAGGCCATACCAGCCCTATCAGTGGATGGTTGAGAGACTAGATCCAGCTCGCTTGCCTGGGTCTTGGGATATCCATGCAGTCCACCTGATCCTTGGATTCCCCATGCAGGGCTTACCTAGAGATGCAACTAAAAGAGTGCAGTTCAACAGTTTCATAGGGGACTTCCTTCTGATCAGATTCCCTAAAACACTATTGTAACTTTTCCAGGTTTTAGACCTGCTCCTTCATCCATCTGGTCTATCACATGCTCACTATGTGCACACTAGTGGTAATGAGCTACGTATGTAAGACATCAATCAGTCCACACATTTCTAGGGTAAATCTCTGGCTATCCCGCTTCCACCGGGTTATCCCTTGTAAGGGGACCGGCATTACCATAGAGACATAGTAGGCATCCTACAGGAGGTGTCAATGTCACTCCTGCTGTCCTTTTCGCAGTGCTTCTGTGTTTTGGCATAGTACACAGAGCACACATCAGCACCAGACTAACACAATCACAACTTCTATATTAAAATTGCCAACTAGGGTCTGATAAAGGTGCTGTTAACTATGTCACAGATGCCTTTACAACGTGTGAACATTTGTCAAGACTCATAGCACACAAGTGAGCTGTGTTCACGTTGATACCTACCTCTGGCCATTGTCTGGGGCGTTTTCTTTGGGTTCCTCGAACTCACTTTGTCCTGGGCCAGGCAGTAGGAGACCCCCATGAGGAGCAGGGCTACGATCATAGGATGTGTCTGCATGATGTCTATAAAGACAAAACAAAGCTTGAGTTATATGAAGACTGAGGACTCAGGGATCTGAATAGGGTGGTCAATATTTTCCATGTGGGAGTGATACTTTTATAATCTCACATATTGCATGGAAAACACCCCAGTAATGTGTGTTTGCACACCAAGTCATAGTGGTCTAAAAAGGCAACCACTTACCTGGACTCCTAAAACCTGTTCATTTAACATTCCCATAACAAGGATTTTGCCCACTTCCCAATCTGCTGACATCACTGCAATTTCTATGGAAATGCACACAACGGGTTTCTGTCAGTGCTTGTTACAACCCTAAATATCATGACCTCCTTTCAGCTACTCCTGCTCTTCAGGATGCATGAGGCTGCTATTACGGTTGCTCTATGTATGACCCATCCATCAAACCCACTATTTGTATTCCTCCTGTTGGAAAGTACACATCTCAGACTCCTGGTGGATACCTCTTTGAGAGCCAGTAGGACACTGGGACCTCCACTCAACACTTCTGCTCCTAGATTCTAATTGCACTTTGGCCAAGTAAAAATACCAGCAATCCTAGTCTTTATGACAGTCATTATTTATTAACATTTTATTAGTTTTTCATATTAACATTTTACCAGTTATTACCTGTGCCCAAAGGCTTTGCAGACTTCACCGTCAGAATGATCATATTCACCAAATAAAATTCTTCCAAATTGGTGCTGAAGGTCTGAATCTCACAGACAGCCAGAAGCAGGTTGTGCCAATGATTCTACCTGTTCAAGCTAGTAGGCTATTAAACTGGTTTGGTCAGCTATTTTTGTCCAACAAGAACTTGTCTCCAACTGAATTTGCTTGACAAGACAGATGAATGCCAGTGAGTGGAGTTTCTACTTTCAAGTCTGCAGAAAAAGTAAAAAATTGTCTGGGCATCTGCTCCTGTGCCCATCATGATCTTTTTAGAGAGACGTGCCACAAAAACAGAAAGCATGCTCTAGGTACTGCCTTGTTTCACAAAGAAGCCAAACTAGAAGGCAAGCATATAGTATATGTGATAACAATGCAGGGCGTTTTATAAATAAGACCACTGACAAGATATATAGAGTCTAAAGGATTTCATTTAAGGCCTTGGCTTGCAGACAAAATGTTTTGACCATTGGGCATCGGTGACCTCACTTCTGAAACATGCCATCCAGAAAAGAGACACTTACATGACATAATCACTGATGAAATGTGTTTCAAATTTATGTAAAAGTGAGTGATTATCTAAACCGAAAGAATACTGGCTCGTACCAGAAGTGAATGACCATCCTGAATCATGAATTTTAGAGATCCCTGAATTGAGGGATCCCTCTAAATTTATGAATGTTTAGAGAGACCAGAGTTCAAGAATCACTCAGAAGGAATTCATGTTTGGAGGTGAGGAAAATGAATGACCATCTAGAAGGTATGTTTGGAAGCACTGGTAGGGAACCATTAACTAAAAGCAATAGCATGTTAGAGATATGAGAGGTGAACGATCCCACTAAGGCTAGAAATGTTTAGAGGGTACTGGAAGTGAATGATTATCTAAAAGGAATGCATGCTAACAGGTGACAGACATGAATAACCACCTGGAAGGAAGGAATTTTAGGTGCCCTGGAAGTAAATGATAAGGGAACTTAATGAACACATAGATGCTACAGAGCCACTGCAAGTAAACAATCACGAAAATGGAATAAAGGTTTAAGCAAGCATTGGCAAAGCCATTGGGTCTCACCTATGGGAGTGCTATTGGCTTTGACAATCAGTGGTGGTGGATAACAGAGGATGGTGGGGGAAGGTAACGGGACAGTTTAAAAAAGTGCTATGAAGCTGTCAGTGATGGCCGCTCCATAGCATTTTTGTTTTTTACTTTTGGCAGTAGGAAAAAAAACAGGGCCAGGAGGGAGGGTATTAAGGGGGAGAAGAAACAGGTACTGGAGGGCAAGTAGGGGAAAAGGAAACAGAATGAGGGCAGGAGGGGGAAGGTAAAAAAAAAAAAAGCTATACTGCAGTCAGCACTAACCGCATGAGATTGCTTTTTTAAAAATTAAATAGTACCTGAATCATGGCGGATGGCCAATGGAGGGACACTAATTAAACATAATTAATCTCTACTTGGTCCATGCACAACTGAAGGAAACGGAAGTGATGCATGGCCAACACTTTCAAATTAGAAGGCAGCAAAGAAGAGTGACAACATTGCAAATCAATGGTAACTAATGGACGTGTTCTAAGCCGATTATAGAACACAAGAGTCTCTCAGATGATAGCATATGCGCCAGTGCATGCTCACGCAGACAAGACCTAAACAAGCATTGGCAATACAATGGGTCTCGCGTTTGCTCGAGTTAGAGCTATCAGCGTTGTAAATTGCTAACTGGACTTTTCTTGCCACATAAATTGAAAATGAAAAGTAAAACAGTTGACAGAAGCAAGCCAATTCAAAGCGCCACCGCTGCCATGAGCTCAAGAGTTATTGGCTCCCTGCGTGAATGTCTAGAAAAGATGACGGCTGGGATGAAAGGCAAATCGAAACCGGAGGACGGGCCATCACACGCTGCAACAGGAGGAAGCATGACGTAGTGTGATGGCCAACAGAAATGTTCACTTAGTTAAATAACCTGGGGAAGGAATTCAGCACACAAAGGAGGGACATTTCACAAAATGCACCAATAAAAATGAATCATTTAAGACAAGCACAACAAAGAATAAATAGCAAGAGTGGGTGTGGTTTAAAGCCCACAGAGAAATTACAACAGGCTACAGCGCCTGCGCACTCGACCCTAACGAACAATCCAAGTGAAAATAAAGATCTTTAGAGGGAACTTTAAGTGAATTTATTATGGTCCAGCAAAGGAAACCTGAAAAGCTGCTGGTGATTATGACGGCGAACAATTTTGTCACACTGGTGTAATCTTGCATAGTTCCGGATTTTGGTTGGTGTGGCATTTCGCTATTCTCGTTACTTAAGTTTAACTTTATTGGTGCCTGCGGGACGGACTCAAGTAAAAATGGTTTTACTGGGAGGCATTGTTTCCTTGAACAAGATATTTTCTCATCATCCACGTTTCCTGTCGGTATCGCGCGTGACTTTTTTTCTGCCGGGTTTACCCTCCCAGAGAAAATTTGCTCGAGGTACCACTGTCATGTATTTCATGCATTATGCTTTATTTCTCAAAGATTGAGCAAATAATACAGAAAACATAGAATGTGTACACGTCCCTGATGTTCATCCAAAATGCACACGGCTCAGGAAAAGGAAAGGCACGTCTCGAGTGATAGTAAGAACTCAGCAGCCTTGAACTGAAGACACAAGGGTTGGCATTAAGGACGCCTCTCGCCGAACAAAAGGCAATAAATCTGCCGCCTCTATTCTTTTGAAGCACACCAGTGTGGTTAGATTTATTGGGAACTCGAAGGGCAAAAAACAGGGCGCGCCACTGCTAAGTGCAATGATGCTCACAATTTGTGTGAAGACTCGAGGAACCTGTGCCAGACTCCAGCACCACGTTCCCATTCTGGAGCCCTGAATCAGCACGGCTCACACATCCAAGAGCTGCATTTAGCAAGGTGAGAAGGATGTGTGTCCAGGACCTGGGCGTCGCTGGGTCACTGCGACCTTTTCTGTTCTTGAGAGGGAACGGCCAGGGAGGTGAGGCTTCAGCAGCAAAGAGTGGTTCAAGATGGCTGGCCAGAGTGGCGAGCCTCATCTGTGTGGGGGCACCAACCACAGATGGATGCCAGCAGCATCCACTGAGTGGCTGCAGTGTTGGGGCGGGGGGGGGGGGGGGGGGTGCAGATCACCAGGGAGCTGAGCATTCAGAACACATGATGAAGGCCCAAGGAGGGCTAAGGGGGGGGGGGCAGTCAATGATACGAGCCTTAAGCCCACTGGGGCAAGTCCCAGAGTGGGGGTGCCAGCAGAGACACTGTCCTTTAACATCCACAGAGGAATACCAAAGTGAAGTTTCAGCAGTAGGTACTCCTTTAGCTCTCAAGGGGAAGCCTCAGAACTGAGGTCAGCAACCCACACAGGCCTTTCAGCCTCATGCAGAGCTCCCATGGGGGAAAAGGCAGCAAGAAGGGAAGCATCAGCACCCATGGTGCCAGAGTTACCACCCACAAGGGTGAGCTTACAGCACCCAAGGAGAGATTCCAGAGGGTGTTAGGACCGCGGTTGAGGGACAGCCTATGTAGGCCATGAGAGGTCCCAGGGTGAAAGTATCTATCCCACCTACAAAAAACGAATTTTGGGGGACTTACTGCAGGAGAAAACTAGGTGTAGATGGTGGTAGCGCTGCTCAGTGTGTTCAACATCTAATACAGATACCTCTGCACAACCTGGCTGTAATTGACCAGAAAAACAGCTGGGATGAACTGTGATTTCATCTTTAAAAACTTCATAAAATGAAGGCCTCAGGGGTAAATAATAAAGGCATCTATTTTGGAGAACCAAGATTTAATTGAAATTTGTGGTACGAATTTCACAAAAGCTCAACGTTATTGTTAAGGTGTGTAAAGAGGAATCCGCCAGCATGTATTAGCTCTACATTGATTGTGACTCAAATAATTGTTTAGAAGCACAACATAGAAAACTAGAAAAAGAAGCATGATTATAAAAAATGGAGAGAAGAACAGAAAAGAGGAGACAATGGGTGCGGCGAGGCGAGGTTGCAAATCACTCAAAGCCTATAATTCACGTAGAGGAAGCTTCCTCTGTGCAGTTTGAAGCTACAGGCATCAGAGGACCAAATAGTCATAATATGGTCGACACACTACTCCCCGAATTTCCAAATTTCCGTTTTGCACTGTGACATTTTTCACTGTACTTTATCTTCAAAATGGCCTCTCTGGTCCACATCCTTCATCCCACCTCTCCTTGCTTCTTATCCCACAACACTCTCTGAGTCCAGGAGCTCCTTTTGAAACCCCAAACTCTAAAAACACACACTATTAATACCCACTTTTTCTCTGGCTCCTTCAATCTTGAATTACACCCTCCATGCTGCACCAAACAATCCCTCCCTTACCTCTTCTGCAAATGTCTTCCTTCTCCTGTACACTAACTTTGTTTCTCTTCTCTGCCTATGCTTTTCTATATCCTCATGTTTGCTTCACCCTCCCTTAAGATCTAAGTTGATGTTTTTAACACTACCTAGTCATACACTATAGCGGCCATTATGAACACGGCGGTGTTTACCGCCGTGTTCATGCTGGCAGTCATTTCACTGACCGCTAGCCTCCCTGGGACACCGCCGGCCACATAACGAACATTCTGCTGGACCTGGGGGTGGAAACATTATTTCCGCCCGGCGGCCCAGCAGAATGCATGGCTGGGACATTGCTGGTGGCTCCACATGGAGCCGCCATCAATGCTGCTGTGCTGCGGGTGCAGCAGCACCCCTTCCGCTAGTCTTTAACTGGCGGGGAAACCCGACAGGGAAAGGCTGGGGGAATCAGGGTACATTTTCCAGAGGGCAGCGCTGCCCTGTTGGATAATGTTATCCACCATCGTCAGGCTGCCTGTCGGCGGTAGCCTGGCGGTGGTGGAGTGTCACCACAGGCGGACCTCCCTGTGTTGTTTATAAGGAGGTTCAGCCCACCATGCCGGTGGCAGTCTTTTCCACCGTCGCCGGCTTGGCAGTCTGAACTGCCATGTACATAATGAGGGCCTATATCTCCTTTATAGGAACTCACAGCTCCCACAAATTCAACGCAATCTCATCATCAGCTACTCATGGTTAAATAATTCAAAAGGTTAATTGACAACATCCTTTCTATCCCTGTCCATCTCCCCTCGTTTCAGTTTCTAATTGTTGACCTACCTCCATGTATATATCCACGACCAATGTTAGCATTATCTGTATTTTGTCTGTCTTTACCCCCCATCTGACCTCTCTATAGCCGTGCTTGTCCTTTATGCATGTAACACAATGTTTCTAGGTAAAGGGCAAAATACTGTAAATAACGTGAAAACAAGGGATCTAATAAACAAACAAATAAATAAATCACCAGAAGGGTTGCACTACAGCCATGCCGCGATGCGGCCATGGAGGTATGTAGTCCCCTGCAGACCCCAGCTGTAAACTTGCAAGGATTCACATTTGGAATCCAGATTCATGAATAGAAGAGAGTCAATGATCTCTGAGCCCTTGTGTACAGCTTCCTCGTGCTGTGCTGAATGAGTACTCCTGGCATGAGGCGAAATCTGTCTACTAGTATGCCTGGCACATGTAGACCAGGTCTATGGATGGGAGTGCCCATATTCATAAATGTACTCACTCATGCATTTAAATGTCATGTCCTCACTCACCTGTTCATCAGTTCCTTTACAGACTCGCTCACTGATCCAGCCTGTCTCACTTACCCACTCACGATGTCACTCAGTCATCCTTACTCAATAGCTCAAGTGCTTCACGCTCACCTATATCCTCCCTCATTCACACATGTATTCACTCACTGGCTCATTCAATCAATCACAGAGGTTATGATTTGAAGAAGTAGAAATAGAGGGAGGTTGAGGAGGCTGAATAGGGAAGGCGTAGAGTACAGGAGGAGGGGAGCTGAGTGAAATAGTGTTAAGGTGTAGCGCCCACTTTGAGCTCAATCACTCTCATGGGCTTGAAAGTTTAAGGTTTAGTTTTGGTAAATAGGAGTGAACAAATGCTATAACAGAAGTACTTGGCTCGGTTGCCAAATTCACCGTAACCGCCAAGCGCTTCGACCTAATGATGAGGTACATGTTTGTGGTCTCAAGAATGTCCACCACATTTTATTAATATTGTTTAATTAATATTATGACAGCAAGAACATGCGCCCACTTTTAGGAAATGCTGATGTGACGTAGACTATGCTGGCTGAATGTCAGAGTATGGTGAATGAATGTCTGCCTGACCATATACCCTACTGAAAATGTGAACTCGGTGTAGAATTCCCACATTGCTGGCCTCCAGCCTGCTCAGAGAGTCAAAAATGTGTTATTACTGTTTCTTTGAAGCAACTATTGACAAAGACAATAGGCGTGGATTTTGTATTGTGCACACACACACTGTGATGCAAAACATGCACACACATGCAGACACACTTTATCACAGCTACACATGCCTACAAGCCAATAGACATTCTGGTTGCCGTGCATAAAGACACAGGCCCTCATTCCTACTTTGGCAGGCGGCGGTCGCCGCCTGCCAAGCGGGAACCGCCAGAAGACCGTACCGCAGCGGTCATTCTGACTTTCCCGCTGGGCTGGCGGGCGACCGCCAAAAGGCCGCCCGCCCGCCCAGCGGGAAAGCACCAGCAACGAGGAAGCTGGCTCCGAATGGAGCTGGCGGAGTTGCTGGTGTGCGACGGGTGCAGTTGCACCCGTCGCGATTTTCAGTGTCTGCCAAGCAGACACTGAAAATCATTGTGGGGCCCTGTTAGGGGGCCCCACGACACCCGTTCCCGCCAGCCTGGTTCTGGCGGTGAAAACCGCCAGAACCAGGCTGGCGGGAAGGGGGTCGGAATCCCCATGGCGGCACTGCTTGCAGCGCCGCCGTGGAGGATTCACAGGGGCAGCGGGAAACCGCCGGCTTCCCTTTTCTGACCGCGGCTTTACCGCCGCGGTCAGAATAGCCCCAGAAGCACCGCCAGCCTGTTGGCGGTGCTTCCTCCGTCCCCTACCCTGGCGGTCTCGGACCACCAGGGTAGAAATGACCCCCACAGTCCTATACAAACGTGTCGCACTCTGAGGCACATATGTACAAAGAGGATACAATATTGCAGTGTGCATACAACACACATGCAGTCACAAAGATCATACAAACAATGGGTAGATGGATCGTCAGGCTGAGACACTGGATGGCGGAGAGCACGTGTGGGCGATGAATGACTGCACAATTGTGGACAGATTCAAGCAGAATACATATGAGATGTTGACTGAATGGGTGAAAGGATTGAGCGGACGGGTAGGCAGACAGATGAGTGGATGGATAGCTGAATTGATGGTTCCTAAATGGATGGATGCGCCAATGCATCGATTAGAGTGAATGCATGGATGAATAAAGGTTGGCATGTGGATTGAATGCATAAGTGTTAGTAGGAATAGATGTCTAGATGAATGTGTAGATGAATGCAAGTGTGTCAGCTGACAGGATATGTAATAATTTCTAGCAGAAATCATTAACAACAGGTGGCTGGGTACGGGTAAGTGTGAGTGAATGGGCTGATAGAAGATTTGGTTTAGAGGATGGATGATGGATGATGGATGGATGGAGGGTTGCCATTGCATAGGTTGATGGATAACAAATACATGGGTTTGGGTGGATGACTTCATGAGTGTCAGTGCAATGATGTGTGTGGGTTGTTTAAGGGTCAATGGGTGTATGAGGGCGCGGGTTGAGAGAAAATATATGGATGATAGTTGATGACTGTGTAGATGCATGGGTGTTGGTGTGGAAGGATGAATGGATGAGTGCACGAATATGGGTTGACCTATGATAAAGGTATGGAAAAAGTGAGAATGCATAACTCTAGACGGGTGGCCAAATGCACAGGTTGGTGGACGGCTGGACTGATGGATAGAAATCACTTTAGAGGGTTATAAGATGAGGTCCTCTCACATCTAACAGGTGCCTCTCTCTCCTGCTGTTAGCTTTCTTTTCATCTCTCTCAGACACATGACTTTATTATGTATTTCTTCAGAACTGAACTATATTAGACTGCAGGAAAGAAACGTACCTTGTCACTGAATGACCGATGTACAGTTCACAAGCCCTGTGGATAATTGAAACGCCCCCTCACTGCAGGATTGTGACTAATAGTTCGTTACTTAGTATAGGACACTGCTGTGTTAGGCGCACAACCTGTCCTGACAATAGCCATATTGAAGAAAGCACATACGAGATAGGTATAATGCTTGTAAAAAAAATGTCATTCAAAGGCAATTTCAGTCCTTTGTTTTTCACACACTATGCCACTCCAGACAAGGACCACCTATATGCAAATTGGCCTTGGGTCTGCTCCAATTGGAACAGTCCAGCCTGACTTACCAAGCCAGGTCCCATTTGAATGGGAATACAAGTGACCCTAGACTGGTTTTGACCTACTTAGGCCTTCTTAGCCAGATATAGCTTAAGTTCTATGCCACAGTGACCATGGTACGCATTATTGGGCATACCGGCCGCTCTTTGGCCGGCACACTGAGGAAAACACAAGGGCAATAGGTAGAATAATTGCAAAACGTCTGAGCCAATGGCAGCTGCTCGGGGCAACATTTCAATCAATCGGTTTTCACTCACTGTGCTACTTCAGACAGAGACCATGTAAATGCATTCAGCCACACCCCCCTCCTATGGGCAAAATTAACAAGACAAAAGAGACTAGAGGAAGGGAGACAGAAGACAGAAAATGTGTGCGTTGGTGAGTGACATAACTCCTTTCAGGAGCATATCAAACAATGGGTTCCCTCGGGAAAAGATTAAAAAAAAGAAAAATGAAAAGAAATAGGTAAGCCAAAATGTAATAAACACAATAATAAAAGCAATAGATGCACACAGTAAAAGTTTGAAGAAATATGTTTAAATAAACAACACGCAGTAAATTACAATGGAACAGTGCAAAAAAAAAATGAAACTAGGAGGAATTGGTGACACTGAGGTGCAATAAAGGATAACTTGAAATTAAGGATAATAAGTCGCGCTTAAAAGACAATAAATGCAAAAGCGTATCAGTCCGCTGAAAATATTGAAATATGAAAAAGTATTCAAGTAAATGTCCGTCCATATTAGAATACAATGGAACAGTGCAAAAAAAAAATGAAACTAGGAGGAATTGGTGACATTGAGGTGCAATAAAGGATAACTTGAAATTAAGGATAATAAGTCGCGCTTAAAAGACAATAAATGCAAAAGCGTATCAGTCCGCTGAAAATATTGAAATATGAAAAAAGTATTCAAGTAAATGAGGCCGTCCATATTAGAATAAATAAGCTAGCCTTTCAACCCTTATGGTTAACTTGACCAGAGCCATCATCAGGACAGATTGTGAAAAGATATTTAGAGGAAAACAACCTGAGTCTGAAGGCAAAGGTACTTGCAGATATGGACAATTATCAAAGGCAGGAGTAATACATTAGGCACAGATAGAAGGGCATGCAGGCCAGCTGAATTGAGAGTACCAGTACAAGAATTCAATATCAGCTTGGAAGGAGGAAAGAAAAAAAACCTGCAAAACATGAGTATCAGTGTTCACGGTGTGTCCTAAGGTGAGCAACTGCATACTTTATTAAAGCTGCTGCCTGAAAAAAGTGGTTCGGGGAAGTCCTTGAAGGAAGCCTCGGGAGAAAGGTGAAACCAACGCATAAGAAATAAAACCTGTTGTGAGACCGGTGCGTCCACATTTCAGTCCATTGGTTTTCACCCACTATGCACCTTCAGACAGAGACCAACTACATGCAAGTCAGCATCATCCCTAGTATGGACGTAAAGTCAAACTCAACAAAGCAGAAGAGTAGAGGAAGGAAAACAGAAGAGAGTAGAGGATGCAACCAATGCATGGGAAATATGGGTCAGATGTATCAAACATTTTTGCGATCACAAAAATGCATTTTGGTATATAACAAGTCCAATTTGCGATTCAGTAACTTGTTACCGAATCACAAATTGGATTAGCGACTTCATACTGATTCGGTATTAGGAAGAGGCGTGTCAAGGGCGCCCCCTTCCTAATACCGAATCGCAGAGGTATGTATGATTGTTTTGTGACCGTGAATGCGTAACCATCACAGTTACCACCTATTTCAAATTGGTGGTAACCCATTCGCAATTGTGAATGCATGCAAAAACGTTTTTTAAGAGCAGGCAGTGGTCCCGTGTACCACTACCTACTCTTAAAAACTGAAAAGAAAACTTTTCATTTTTTATTTTTAAACGCATCCCGTTTACCTTTCAGGAAAACGGGCTGCATTTTAAAAAAAAGATTGCTTTATTGCAAAGCAATCACAGACATGGTGGTCTGCTGAGCCCAGCAGGCCACCATCCCTGTGATTGTAGCCATTCGCAATCGGTCGCAAATTGCAACCTACCTCGTGAATATTAATGAGGTAGGTCCATTTGTGAGCACTTGCGAATCGAAGTATGAAACTCCTGGAGTTTCATACATTCCAATAGCGATTACTTAATTGTTTTTCGTTAAAAGTCGCAATTAGGTAATCGCTATTGTGAAGAATCATATATCTGGCCCTAAATCCGGTAGCGAGACCAGTGCATCTGCATTTCAGTCCACTGTTTTTCACCCACTAAGCTACTTCAGACAGAGACCAAATACACGAAAATCAGCATCATGCCCACCCTATGGGCTTAAAGGCAAACTTAATAAAACACAAGAGAGTAGAAGAAGGGAAGCAGAAGCCAGACCTTCAGTGAGTGACAACTCCTTTCAGGAGAAGTCATGACTGGGCGTGTGTAAGATTTGGAATCTTCGTTACTGCCCACTTCATGAACATAATTTTCAAACTTTACCTACCCTGTGTTCTTTACTCAAGTTAGGTTAGAACATAATTTAAGAATTCGAACTTGAAAAAACACTAAACCGTCTACTATTAGGAAGCACTAAACGAGAAGAGAGAAAAAGCAAGATTATACAAGAGAGTTGGCATAATAATGGGAAAAAGAGACAGGTACAGAAAAGAACAGAAAGGGGGATGGGAAGCAACAATCCAGGGACAGTGGGATAAAAGGACTGTAAGAAACACAGGATTGACAAAGAGAGCTGGACTGAAAGAGAGACGTGAAGCAGTAACGGGGAAGAGAGAAACAGAGGGGTGGAACTACAGAGCGGACATAGCACTGGAGGAGAGAAAACAGAGGATAAACAGAAAAAAGAGACTTTAAGCAGCAATGGAAAATTTGATTGAAAAAGAGAGTTGAAGTAACAATAGAGAAGAGAGAAAGTAGCCACATTGGGGAAGAGGTGAAGTGATGTGGATGGATAGAGGGAAGGGAGGCATCCGTGAGGGAGAGGTGGGGTGATCTGGATGGATAGAGGGAAGGGAGGCATCCGTGAGGGAGAGGTGGGGTGATCTGGATGGATAGAGGGAAGGGAGGCATCCGTGGGGAAGAGGTGAAGAACTGGATGGATAGAGGGAAGGAGGGCATCTGTGGGGAAGAGGTGAAGTGATCTGGATGGACAAAGGGAAGGGGGGCATCCGTGCGGAAGAGGTGAAGTGATGTGGATGGATAGAGGGAAGGGAGGTATCCGTGACGGAGAGGTGGGGTGATCTAGATGGATAGAGGGAAGGGAGGCATCCGTGAGGGAGAGGTGGGGTGATCTGGATAGATAGAGGGAAGGGAGGCATCTGTGGGGAAGGGGTGAAGATCTGGATGGATAGAGGGAAGGAGGGCATCCGTGGGGAAGAGGTGAAGTGATATGGATGGACAGAGGGAAGAGAGGCATCCATGGGGAAGAGGTGAAGTGTTCTGGACAGATAGAGGGAAGGTGGGTATTCGTGGGGAAGAGGTGAAGTGATCTGGATGGACAAAGGGAAGGGAGGCATCCGTGGAGAAGAGGTGAAGTGATCTGGATGGACAGAGGGAAGGGGGGCATCCGTGGGGAGGAGGTGAAGTGATCTGGACAGATAGAGGGAAGGGAGGCATCCGTGGAGAAGAGGTGAAGTGATCTGGAGGGATAGATGGAAGAGAGGCATCTGTGGGGAAGAGGTGGTGTGATCTGGATGGATAGAGGGAAGGGAGGCATCCGTGGGGAAGAGGTGAAGTGATCTGGATGGATAGAGGGAAGGGGGGCATCCGTGGGGAAGAGGTGAAGTGATCTGGATGGATAGAGGGAATGAAGGCATCCGTGGGGAAGAGGTGAAATGATCTGGATGGATAGAAGGAAGAGAGGCATCCGTGGGGAAGAGGTGGAGTGATCTGGAGGGATAGAGGGAAGGGAGGCATCCGTGGGGAAGAGGTAGAGTGATCTGGATGGATAGAGGGAAGAGAGGCGCCCGTGAGGAAGAGGTGAAGGGATCTGGATGGATAGAGGGAAGGGAGGCATCCGTGGGGAAGAGGTGGAGTGAAGGGAGACATCCGTGGGGAAGAGGTGAAGTGATCTGGAGGGATAGAGGGAAGAGAGGCATTTGTGGGGAAGAGGTAGAGTGATCTAGATGGATAGAGGGAAGAGAGGCGCCCGTGGGGAAGGGGTGAAGTGTTCTCGAGGGATAGAGGGAAGAGAGGCGCCTGTGGGGAAGAGGTGAAGGGATCTGGATGGATAGAGGGAAGGGAGGCATCAGTGGGGCAGAGGTGGAGTGGTTTGGACAGACAGAGGGAAGGGAGGCATTCGTGGGGACGAGGTGAAGATCTGGATGGATAGAGGGAAGGGTGCATCCGTGTGGAAGAGGTGGGGTGATCTGGATGGATAGAGGGAAGGGAGGCATCAACGGGGAAGAGGTGAAGTGATCTGGATGGATAGAGGGAAAGGAGGCATCTGTGGGGTAGGAGGTGGAGTGCTATGGATGGACAGAGGGAAGAGAGGTATCAACGGAGAAGAGGTGACGTGATCTGGATGGATAGAGGGAAGGGAGGCATCAACGGGGAAGAGGTGAAGTGATCTGGATGGATAGAGGGAAGGTAGGTATCAACGGAGAAGAGATGGAGTGATTTGGATGGATAGAGGGAAGGGAGGCATCAACGGGGAAGGGGCGAAGTGATCTGGATGGATAGAGGGAAGGGAGGCATCCGTGGGGAAGAGGTGAAGATCTGGATGGATAGAGGGAAGGGGGCATCCGTGTGGAAGAGGTGGTGTGATCTGGATGGATAGAGGGAAGAGAGGCATCCGTAGGGAAGAGGTGGCGTGATCTGGATGGATACAGGGAAGAGGGGCATCCGTGGGGAAGAGGTGAAGTGATCTGCATTGATAGAGAGATGGGAGGCATCGACAGGGAAGAAGTGAAGTGATCTGGATCAATAGAGGGAAGTGGGCATCCATGGGGAAGAGGTGAAGTGATCTGTATGGATAGAGGGAAGAGAGATATCAACGGAGAAGAGGTGAGGTGATCTGGATGGATAGCGGGAAGGGAGGCATCCGTGGGTAAGAGGTGGGGTGATCTGGATGGATAGAGAGAAGAGGGGCATCCGTTGGAAAGAGGTGGGGTGATCTGGATGGATAGAGGGAAGGGAGGCATCCGTGGGGAAGAGGTGAAGATCTGGATGGATAGAGGGAAGGGAGGCATCCGTGGGGAAGAGGTGAAGATCTGGATGGATAGAGGGAAGGGGGCATCCGTGTGGAAGAGGTGGGGTGATCTGGATGGATAGAGGGAAGAGAGGCATCCGTAGGGAAGAGGTGGCGTGATCTGGATGGATACAGGGAAGAGGGGCATCCGTGGGGAAGAGGTGAAGTGATCTGCATTGATAGAGAGATGGGAGGCATCGACAGGGAAGAAGTGAAGTGATCTGGATCAATAGAGGGAAGTGGGCATCCATGGGGAAGAGGTAAAGTGATCTGCATGGATAGAGGGAAGAGAGATATCAACGGAGAAGAGGTGAGGTGATCTGGATGGATAGCGGGAAGGGAGGCATCCGTGGGTAAGAGGTGGGGTGATCTGGATGGATAGAGAGAAGAGGGGCATCCGTTGGAAAGAGGTGGGGTGATCTGGATGGATAGAGGGAAGGGAGGCATCCGTGGGGAAGAGGAGAAGATCTGGATGGATAGAGGGAAGGGAGGCATCCGTGGGGAAGAAGTGGGGTGATCTTGATGGATAAAGGGAAGAGGGGCATCCGTTGGGAAGAGGTGGGGTGATCTGGATGGATAGAGGGAAGGGAGGCATCTGTGGGGAAGAGGAGGGGTGATCTGGATGGATAGAGAGAAGGGGGGCATCCGTGGGGAAGAGGTGGAGTGATCTGGATGGACAGAGGGAAGAGAGGCATCCGTGGGGAAGAGGTGGAGTGATATGGATGGACAGAGGGAAGAGAGGTATCGACGGAGAAGAGGTGAAGTGATCTGGATGGATAGAGGGAAGGGGTGAAGATCTGGGTGGATAGAGGGAAGGGAGGCATCCGTGGGGAAGAGGTGGAGTGATCTGGATGGATAGAGAGAAGGGGGGCCTCCGTGGGGAAGAGGTGGAGTGATCTGGATGGACAGAGGGAAGAGAGGCATCCGTAGGGAAGAGGTGGAGTGATCTGGATGGACAGAGGGAAGAGAGGTATCAACGGAGAAGAGGTGACGTGATCTGGATGGATAGAGGGGAGGGAGGCATCAACGGGGAAGAGGCGAAGTGATCTGGATGGATAGAGGGAAGGGAGGCATCCGTGGAGAAGAGGTGGAGTGATCTGGATGGACAGAGGGAAGGGGGGCATCTGTGGGGAAGAGGTGGGGTGATCTGGATGGATAGAGAGACGGGAGGCAACAACGGGGAAGAGGTGAAGTGATCTGGATGGATAGAGGGAAGGGAGGCATCGGTGGGGAAGAGGTGAAGATCTGGATGGATAGAGGGAAGGGGGCATCTGTGTGGAAGAGGTGGGGTGATGTGGATGGATAGAAGGAAGAGGGGCATCCGTGGGGAAGAGGTGAAGTGATCTGGATTGATAGAGAGAGGGGAGGCATCGACAGGGAAGAAGTGAAGTGATCTGGATCAATAGAGGGAAGTGGGCATCCATGGGGAAGAGGTGAAGTGATCTGTATGGATAGAGGGAAGAGAGATATCAACGGAGAAGAGGTGAGGTGATCTGGATGGATAGCGGGAAGGGAGGCATCCGTGGGTAAGAGGTGGGGTGATCTGGATGGATAGAGGGAAGGGAGGCATCCGTGCAGAAGAGGTGGGGTGATCTGGATGGATAGAGGGAAGAGGGGCATCCGTGGGGAAGAGGTGGAGTGATATGGATGGACAGAGGGAAGAGAGGTATCAACGGAGAAGAGGGGAAGTGATCTGGATGGATAGAGGGAAGAGGGGCATCCGTTGGGAAGAGGTGGGGTGATCTGGATGGATAGAGGGAAGGGAGGCATCCGTGCGGAAGAGGTGGGGTGATCTGGATGGATAGAGGGAAGAGGGGCATCCGTGGGGAAGAGGTGGAGTGATATGGATGGACAGAGGGAAGAGAGGTATCAACAGAGAAGAGGGGAAGTGATCTGGATGGATAGAGGGAAGGGAGGCATCCGTGGGGAAGAGGTGAAGATCTGGATGGATAGAGGGAAGGGAGGCATCCGTGGGGAAGAGGTGGGGTGATCTGGATGGATAAAGGGAAGAGGGGCATCCGTGGGGAAGAGGTGGGGTGATCTGGATGGATAGAGGGAAGGGAGGCATCTGTGGGGAAGAGGAGGGGTGATCTGGATGGATAGGGGGAGGGGGGCATCGTGGGTAAGAGGTGGAGTGATATGGATGGACAGAGGGAAGAGAGGTATCAACGGAGAAGAGGTGAAGTGATCTGGATGGATAGAGGGAAGGGGTGAAGATCTGGATGGATAGAGGGAAGGGAGGCATCCGTGAGGAAGAGGTGGAGTGATCTGGATGGATAGAGAGAAGGGGGGCATCCGTGGGGAAGAGGTGGAGTGATCTGGATGGACAGAGGGAAGAGAGGCATCCGTGGGGAAGAGGTGGAGTGATCTGGATGGACAGAGGGAAGAGAGGTATCAACGGAGAAGAGGTGACGTGATCTGGATTGATAGAGGGGAGGGAGGCATCAACGGGGAAGAGGTGAAGTGATCTGGATAGATAGAGGGAAGGGAGGTATCAACGGAGAAGAGGTGGAGTGATTTGGATGGACAGAGGGAAGGGAGGCATCAACGGGGAAGAGGAAAAAAGTGATCTGGATGGATAGAGGGACGGGGGGCATCCGTGGGGAAGAGGTGGGGTGATCTGGATGGATAGAGGGAAGGGAGGCATCTGTGGGGAAGAGGTGGAGTGGTCTGGATGGATAGAGGGAAGGGGGGCATCCGTGTGGAAGAGGTGGGGTGATCTGGATGGATAGAGTGAAGGGAGGCATCAACGGGGAAGAGGTGAAGTGATCTGGATGGACAGAGGGAAGGGAGGCATCCGTGGGGAAGAGGTTGTGTGATCTGGATGGACAAAGGTAAGGGAGGCATCCGTGGGAAAGAGGTGGGGTGATCTGGATGGACAGAGGGAAGGGAGGTATCCGTGGGGAAGAGGTGAAGATCTGGATGGACAGAGGGAAGTGAGGCATCTGTGGGGAAGAGGTGAAGTGATCTGGATGGATAGAGGGAAGGGGGGCATCAACGGGGAAGAGGTGAAGTGATCTGGATGGACAGAGGAAGAGAGGCATCCGTGGGGAAGAGGTGAAGTGATCTGGATGGATATAGGGTAGGGAGGCATCAACGGGGAAGAGGTGGAGTGATCTGGATGGATAGAGGGAAGGGAGACATCCGTGGGGAAGAGGTGGGGTGATCTGGATGGATAGAGGGAAGGGAGGCATCTGTGGGGAAGAGGTGAAGATCTGGATGGATAGAGGGAAGGGGGGGGCATCCGTGGGGAAGAGGTGGGGTGATCTGGATGGACAGAGGGAAGGGAGGCATCCGTGGGGAAGAGGTGAAGATCTGGATGGGCAGAGGGAAGAGAGGCGATGCGATCTGGACAGATAGAGGGAAGGGGGGCATCCGTGGAGAAGAGGTGGGGTGATCTGGATGGACAAAGGTAAGGGAGGCATCCGTGGGAAAGAGGTGGGGTGATCTGGATGGACAGAGGGAAGGGAGGTATCCGTGGGGAAGAGGTGAAGATCTGGATGGACAGAGGGAAGAGAGGCATCTGTGGGGAAGAGGTGAAGTGATCTGGATGGATAGAGGGAAAGGGGGCATCAACGGGGAAGAGGTGAAGTGATCTGGATGGACAGAGGAAGAGAGGCATCCGTGGGGAAGAGGTGAAGTGATCTGGATTGATAGAGGGAGGGGAGGCATCCCTGGGGAAGAGGTGGGGTGATCTGGATGGATAGAGGGAAGGGAGGCATCTGTGGGGAGGAGGTGGGGTGATCTGGATGGATAGAGGGAAGGGGGGCATCCGTGTGGAAGAGGTGGGGTGATCTGGATGGATAGAGGGAAGGGAGGTATCCATGGGGAAGAGGTGGGGTGATCTGGATGGACAGAGGTAAGGGAGGCATCAGTGGGGAAGAGGTGGGGTGATCTGGGTGGAGAGAGGGAAGGGAGGTATCCGTGGGGAAGAGGTGAAGATCTGGATTGACAGAGGGAAGAGAGGTATCCGTGGGGAAGAGGTGGCGTGATCTGGATGGATAGAGGGAAGAGGGGCATCCGTGGGGAAGAGGTGAAGTGATCTGGATGGATAGAGGGTAGGGAGGCATCAACGGGGAAGAGGTGGAGTGATCTGGATGGATAGCGGGAAGGGAGACATCCGTGGGGAAGAGGTGGGGTGATCTGGATGGATAGAGGGAAGGGAGGCATCCGTGGGGAAGAGGTGAAGATCTGGATGGATAGAGGGAAGGGGGGGCATCCGTGGGGAAGAGGTGGGGTGATCTGGATGGACAGAGGGAAGGGAGGCATCCGTGGGGAAGAGGTGAAGATCTGGATGGACAGAGGGAAGAGAGGCAAAGTGATCTGGACAGATAGAGGAAGGGGGGCATCCGTGGAGAAGAGGTGGGGTGATCTGGATGGATAGAGGGAAGGGAGGCATCCGTGGGGAAGAGGTGAAGTGATCTGGATGGATAGACGGAAGGGGGGTATCCATGGGGAAGAGGTGGGGTGATCTGGATGGACAGAGGTAAGGGAGGCATCAGTGGGGAAGAGGTGGGGTGATCTGGGTGGACAGAGGGAAGGGAGGTATCCGTGGGGAAGAGGTGAAGATCTGGATGGACAGAGGGAAGAGAGGTATCCGTGGGGAAGAAGTGGCGTCATCTGGATGGATAGAGGAAAGAGGGGCATCAACGGGGAAGAGGTGAAGTGATCTGGATGGACAGAGGGAAGGGAGGTATCCATGGGGAAGAGGTGGGGTGATCTGGATGTACAGAGGTAAGGGAGGCATAAGTGGGGAAGAGGTGGGGTGATCTGGGTGGACAGAGGGAAGGGAGGTATCTGTGGGGAAGAGGTGAAGATCTGGATGGACAGAGGGAAGAGAGGTATCCGTGGGGAAGAGGTGGTGTGATCTGGATGGATAGAGGGTAGAGAGGCATCAACGGGGAAGAGGTGGAGTGATCTGGATGGATAGCGGGAAGGGAGACATCCGTGGGGAAGAGGTGGGGTGATCTGGATGGATAGAGAGAAGGGAGGCATCCGTGGGGAAGAGGTGAAGATCTGGATGGATAGAGGGAAGGGGGGGCATCCGTGGGGAAGAGGTGGGGTGATCTGGATGGACAGAGGGAAGGGAGGCATCCGTGGGGAAGAGGTGAAGATCTGGATGGACAGAGGGAAGAGAGGCGAAGTGATCTGGACAGATAGAGGAAGGGGGGCATCCGTGGAGAAGAGGTGGGGTGATCTGGATGGATAGAGGGAAGGGAGGCATCCGTGGGGAAGAGGTGAAGTGATCTGGATGGATAGAGGGAAGGGGGGCATCTGTGGGGTGGAGGTGAAGTGATCTGGACAGATAGAGGGAAGGGAGGCATCCGTGGAGATGAGGTGAAGTGATCTGGAGGGATAGATGGAAGAGAGGCATCCGTGTGGAAGAGGTGGGGTGATCTGGATGGATAGAGGGAGGGGAGGCATCAACGGGGAAGAGGTGAAGTGATATGGATGGACACAGGGAAGAGAGGCATCCATGGGGAAGAGGTGAAGTGATCTGGATGTATAGAAGGAAGTGAGGCATCCGTGGAGAAGAGGTGGAGTGATCTGGATGGACAGAGGGAAGGGGGGCATCCATGTGGAAGAGGTGGGGTGATCTGGAGGGATAGAGGGAAGGGAGGCATCCGTGGGGAAGAGGTGGGGTGATCTGGATGGATAGAGGGAAGGGAGGCATCCGTGGGTAAGAGGTGGGGTGATCTGAATGGATAGAGGGAAGAGGGGCATCCGTTGGGAAGAGGTGGGCTGATCTGGATGGATAGAGGGAAGGGAGGCATCCGTGCGGAAGAGGTGGGTTGATCTGGATGGATAGAGGGAAGAGGGGCATCCGTGTGGAAGAGGTGGGGTGATCTGGATGGATAGAAGGAAGAGAGGCATCAGTGGGGAAGAGGTGGGGTGATCTGGATGGATAGAGGGAAGAGGGGCATCCGTGGGGAAGAGGTGAAGTGATCTGGATTGATAGAGGGAGGGGAGGCATCAACTGGGAAGAAGTGAAGTGATCTGGGTCGATAGAGGGAAGGGGGCATCCGTGGGGAAGAGGTGAAGTGATCTGTATGGATAGAGGGAAGAGAGGTATCAACGGAGAAGAGGTGAGGTGATATGGATGGATAGCGGGAAGGGACGCATTAACAGGGAAGAGGTGGAGTTATCTGGTTGGATAGAGGGAAGGGTGGCATCAACGGGGAAGAGGTGAAGTGATCTGGATGGATAGAGGGAAGGGAGGCATCTGTGGGGAAGAGGTGGGGTGATCTGGAGGGATAGAGGGAAGGGAGGCATCCGTGGGGAGGAGGTGGGGTGATCTGTATGGATAGAGGGAAGGGAGGCATCTGTGGGGAAGAGGTGGGGTGATCTGGAGGGATAGAGGGAAGGGAGGCATCCGTGGGTAAGAGGTGGAGTGATCTGGATGGATAGAGGGAAGAGGGGCATCCGTTGGGGAGAGGTGGGCTGATCTGGATGGATAGAGGGAAGGGAGGCATCCGTGCGGAAGAGGTGGGGTGATCTGGATGGATAGAGGGAAGAGGGGCATCTGTGTGGAAGAGGTGGGGTGATCTGGATGGATAGAGGGAAGAGAGGCATCCGTGGGGAAGAGGTGGCGTGATCTGGATGGATAGAGGGAAGAGGGGCATCCGTGGGAAAGAGGTGAAGTGATCTGGATAAATAGAGGGAGGGGAGGCATCAACTGGGAAGAAGTGAAGTGATCTGGGTCGATAGAGGGAAGGGGGCATCCTTGGGGAAGAGGTGAAGTGATCTGTATGGATAGAGGGAAGAGAGGTATCAACGGAGAAGAGGTGAGGTGATCTGGATGGATAGCGGGAAGGGAGGCATCAACGGGGAAGAGGTGGGGTGATCTGGAGGGATAGAGGGAAGGGAGGCATCCGTGGGGAAGAGGTGGGGTGATCTGGATGGATAGAGGGAAGGGAGGCATCTGTGGGGAAGAGGTGGGGTGATCTGGAGGGATAGAGGGAAGGGAGGCATCCGTGGGGAAGAGTTGGGGTGATCTGGATGGATAGAGAGAAGAGGGGCATCCGTTGGGAAGAGGTGGGGTGATCTGGATGGATAGAGGGAAGGGAGGCATCCGTGCGGAAGAGGTGGGGTGATCTGGATGGATAGAGGGAAGAGGGGCATCCGTGGGGAAGAGGTGGAGTGACATGGATGGACAGAGGGAAGAGAGATATCAACGGAGAAGAGGTGAAGTGATCTTGATGGATAGAGGGAAGGGAGGCATCCGTGGGGAAGAGGTGAAGATCTGGATGGATAGAGGGAAGGGAGGCATCTGTGGGGAAGAGGTGGGGTGATCTGGATTGATAAAGGGAAGAGGGGCATCCGTGGGGAAGAGGTGGGGTGATCTGGATGGATAGAGGGAAGGGAGGCGTCTGTGGGGAAGAGGAGGGGTGATCTGGATGGATAGGGGGAAGGGGGGCATCCGTGGGTAAGAGGTGGAGTGTTATGGATGGACAGAGGGAAGAGAGGTATCAACGGAGAAGAGGTGAAGTGATCTGGATAGATAGAGGGAAGGGGTGAAGATCTCGATGGATAGAGGGAAGGGAGGCATCCGTGGGGAAGAGGTAGAGTGATCTGGATGGATAGAGAGAAGGGGGCATCCGTGGTGAAGAGGTGGAGTGATCTGGATGGACAGAGGTAAGAGAGGCATCCGTTGGGAAGAGGTGGGGTGATTTGGATGGATAGAGGGAAGAGGGGCATCCTTGTGGAAGAAGTGGGGTGATCTGGATGGATAGAGGGAAGGGGGGCATCAACGGGTAAGAGGTGAAATGATCTGGATCGATAGAGGTAAGGGAGGTATCAACGGGGAAGAGGTGGAGTGATCTGGGTGGATAGAGGGAAGGGGGGCATCCGTGGGGAAGAGGTGGAGTTATATGGATGGACAGAGGGAAGAGAGGTATCAACGGAGAAGAGGTGACGTGATCTCAATGGATAGAGGGGAGGGAGGCATCAACGGGGAAGAGGTGAAGTGATCTGGATAGATAGAGGGAAGGGAGGTATCAACGGAGAAGAGGTGGAGTGATTTGGATGGACAGAGGGAAGGGAGGCATCAACGGGGAAGAGGCGAAGTGATCTGGATGGATGGAGTGAAGGGAGGCATCCGTTGGGAAGGGGTGGGGTGATCTGGGTGGACAGAGGGAAGGGGGGCATCTGTGGGGAAGAGGTGGGTGATCTGGATGGATAGAGAGACGGGAGGCAACAAGGGGGAAGAGGTGAAGTGATCTGGATGGATAGAGGGAAGGGAGGCATCGGTGGGGAAGAGGTGAAGATCTGGATGGATAGAGGAAAGGGGGCATCCGTGTGGAAGAGGTGGGGTGATCTGGATGGATAGAGGGAAGAGGGGCATCCGTGGGGAAGAGGTGAAGTGATCTGGATTGATAGAGAGAGGGGAGGCATCGACAGGGAAGAAGTGAAGTGATCTGGATCAATAGAGGGAAGTGGGCATCCATGGGGAAGAGGTGAAGTGATCTGTATGGATAGAGGGAAGAGAGATATCAACGGAGAAGAGGTGAGGTGATCTGGATGGATAGCGGGAAGGGAGGCATCCGTGCGGAAGAGGTGGGGTGATCTGGATGGATAGAGGGAAGAGGGGCATCCGTGCGGAAGAGGTGGGGTGATCTGGATGGATAGAGGGAAGAGGGGCATCCGTGGGGAAGAGGTGGAGTGATATGGATGGACAGAGGGAAGAGAGGTATCAACAGAGAAGAGGGGAAGTGATCTGGATGGATAGAGGGAAGAAGGGCATCCGTTGGGAAGAGGTGGGGTGATCTGGATGGATAGAGGGAAGGGAGGCATCCGTGCGGAAGAGGTGGGGTGATCTGGATGGATAGAGGGAAGAGGGGCATCCGTGGGGAAGAGGTGGAGTGATATGGATGGACAGAGGGAAGAGAGGTATCAACGGAGAAGAGGGGAAGTGATCTGGATGGATAGAAGGAAGGTAGGCATCCATGGGGAAGAGGTGAAGATCTGGATGGATAGAGGGAAGGGAGGCATCAGTGGGGAAGAGGTGGGGTGATCTGGATGGATAAAGGGAAGAGGGGCATCCGTGAGGAAGAGGTGGGGTGATCTGGATGGATAGAGGGAAGGGAGGCATCTGTGGGGAAGAGGAGGGGTGATCTGAGTGGATAGGGGGAAGGGGGGCATCGTGGGTAAGAGGTGGAGTGATATGGATGGACAGAGGGAAGAGAGGTATCAACGGAGAAGAGGTGAAGTGATCTGGATGGATAGAGGGAAGGGGTGAAGATCTGGATGGATAGAGGGAAGGGAGGCATCCGTGAGGAAGAGGTGGAGTGATCTGGATGGATAGAGAGAAGGGGGGCATCCGTGGGGAAGAGGTGGAGTGATCTGGATGGACAGAGGGAAGAGAGGTATCAACGGAGAAGAGGTGACGTTATCTGGATTGATAGAAGGGAGGGAGGCATCAACGGGGAAGAGGTTAAGTGATCTGGATAGATAGAGGGAAGGGAGGTATCAACGGAGAAGAGGTGGAGTGATTTGGATGGACAGAGGGAAGGGAGGCATCAACGGGCAAGAGGCAAAAAGTGATCTGGATGGATAGAGGGACGGGGGGCATCCGTGGGGAAGAGGTGGGGTGATCTGGATGGATAGAGGGAAGGGAGGCATATGTGGGGAAGAGGTGGAGTGGTCTGGATGGATAGAGGGAAGGGGGGCATCCGTGTGGAAGAGGTGGGGTGATCTGGATGGATAGAGGGAAGGGAGGCATCAACGGGGAAGAGGTGAAGTGATCTGGATGGACAGAGGGAAGGGAGGCATCCGTGGGGAAGAGGTGGGGTGATCTGGATGGACAAAGGGAAGGGAGGCATCTGTGGGAAAGAGGTGGGGTGATCTGGATGGACAGAGGGAAGGGAGGCATCCGTGGGGAAGAGGTGAAGATCTGGATGGACAGAGGGAAGAGAGGCGAAGTGATCTGGACAGATAGAGGAAGGGGGGCATCCGTGGAGAAGAGGTGGGGTGATCTGGATGGATAGAGGGAAGGGAGGCATCCGTGGGCAAGAGGTGAAGTGATCTGGATGGATAGAGGGAAGGGGGTATCCATGGGGAAGAGGTGGGGTGATCTGGATGGACAGAGGTAAGGGAGGCATCAGTGGGGAAGAGGTGGGGTGATCTGGGTGGACAGAGGGAAGGGAGGTATCCGTGGGGAAGAGGTGAAGATCTGGATGGACAGAGGGAAGAGAGGTATCCGTGGGGAAGAGGTGGCGTCATCTGGATGGATAGAGGAAAGAGGGGCATCAACGGTTAAGCGGTGAAGTGATCTGGATGGACAGAGGGAAGGGGGGCATCAACGGTTAAGAGGTGAAGTGATCTGGATGGATAGAGGGTAGGGAGACATCCGTGGGGAAGAGGTGAAGATGTGGATGGATAGAGGGAAGGGGGGGCATCCGTGGGGAAGAGGTGGGGTGATCTGGATGGACAGAGGGAAGGGAGGCATCCGTGGGGAAGAGGTGAAGATCTGGATGGACAGAGGGAAGAGAGGCGAAGTGATCTGGACAGATAGAGGAAGGGGGGCATCCGTGGAGAAGAGGTGGAGTGATCTGGATGGATAGAGGGAAGGGAGGCATACGTGGGGAAGAGGTGAAGTGATCTGGATGGATAGAGGGAAGGGGGGCATCTGTGGAGAAGAGGTGAAGTGATCTGGACAGATAGAGGGAAGGGGGGCATCCGTGGAGAAGAGGTGAAGTGATCTGGAGGGATAGATGGAAGAGAGGCATCTGTGGGGAAGAGGTGATGTGATCTGGATGGATAGAGGGAAGGGAGGTATCCGTTGGGAAGAGGTGATGTGATCTGGAGGGATAGATGGAAGAGAGGCATCTGTGGGGAAGAGGTGAAGTGATCTGGATGGATAGAGGGAATGAAGGCATCCGTGGGGAAGAGATGAAGTGATCTGGATGGATAGAAGGAAGAGAGGCATCCGTGGGGAAGAGGTGGGCTGATCTGGATGGATAGAGGGAAGGGAGGCATCCGTGGGGAAGAGGTGAAGTGATCTGGATGGATAGAGGGAAGGGGGGCATCCGTGGGGAAGAGGTGAAGTGATCTGGAAGGATAGAGGGAAGAGAGGTGTCCGTGGGGAAGAAGTGAAGTTATCTGGATGGACAGAGAGAATGGAAGCAGCAACAGACGAGGAAAAGAGTGGGATAAAAAAGAGTGTAAGAAGCAAAGGAGGAGATGGAAAAGGAAAGTCAGAAAGAAGAGGTACTGAAAGCACTTATGAAGCAGAGACCTAGACAAAAAGAGAGACGGAGCGCGGTAATGGAGAAGAGAGAAGAGGTAGGACTTGAAAGTGGGAGGTAATGTTCAATCTCTGCATCATCTGCCTCCTCCGAGGCCGGGGAGTAGCGCCGGCTGTGGGTGTGTGTGCCTGGCACACTCTGGCTCGGGTGCGGATCTTACCTGCTCCGCTGTGCACGCACTAACACAGGCCGAGCTGGGTAAGAGAAAGGCACATAGGTGTGAGGATGTTCACCTGCAATCTCTGCATCACCTAACCCCACTGAGGCCTGGAAGTAGCGCCAAGCTTTGGGTGTGTGTGCCGGGCAGAGTCTGGCTCAGGTACAGATCTCACCTGCCCCACTAACAGTGTCGGACTCTCACCTGTTCTCTGGCTGCCGCGTGTCCTGGGGGAGCTGCTGTGCGTGGGGTCTGTGGCGAGGTGAAAGTCGGCGAGGAGGAATCGCCTTGCTATAATACCCAAGGCCCAGCCCCCTGCACGGCGGCCCCTCCCCCGCAGTTTACACCCATCCCTCCATCCTGCCCCCTCACCTCTGCTGTGGAATGCACCTGCAGGACCAGGGCTTAGGAGGGGCCCTGGGAGCATCCAGCGCTGCGCACAATGAGAAAGAAACACGTTTCCAAAAATGCTTCCTTGAGTAACTTTCATCCTGGCTTTGGCACCGTCTTCAGACCGTTTCAAGAGGCTTGTGTTCCTGTTCTGCGTCCGGCGCCTCGCAGGTGAGATTTGTCGCTGCCCCATTGGCTGGGTAGGATGGACTGAGGGCACCCTGCCCTTCTCTGCCACCTCGTGATCTTACCTGGTGTCTGGAACATTCCTCAACACGTGGTGGATCTCAGCTTCTGTGAGACTTTTCGGACACCGTTCCTGCCACCCTTTCCCTTCAAATTTAGAAATTGTGAAACTAGTGCGAGGACCTCAGAGAGGCCCCCAATATCTGTGCTGCTCACAACTTCACACTTGAGCAGAAATGTACTTTCCACCACAAAAAAACGCACCCTAATTTCGGTACAAAAAGTGTCTTGTTTCCCAGGAGAAGCTAGTGAAAGCCCATTCTTGTCATGGAGGGAAAGGTTCAGTTTCCCCCTCCCCTCTTCCCTACGCGACAAAGGCAGCTCAGGGTCTCCAAAGTTGGTGACCTAGGACAAATCTATCTCCTGATTATCAGCATAACTTCAAATTATGTAAATGACTTACATTCGGTTCATTGTATGCAGATGAATACCATGTGGGCATAGCGAGGGTACAGCCATTGTGGACCAATGTTGGACCGCCATGAGCTACAGTAAAAATTGGAATTCACGTGATTTTACCCTCTAAAGTGTGAAAAGAGGTTGATTCATACTTCAGAGTTATGACTTTGGAACTCTCTGCTGCAGTGGCACAGAGATGTCACACAGCTAGGGCTGTCTGCCCCCCACAACTCGTCAGGACACACTGCAGTCCTGGATTTTTGGCTATGAATCTTTATCAGGTGCGATACTTCAACTAAGTCAATAGAAGAAATGAAAGACTACAAATCCCAGAATGCTATAGATTATGAAATGAAAAACCGTGTTCAACTTTATGTGACCACCAAGGTATACCCTCATTGGGTTCGCCCAGTATGGAGCCTTTGTCCTTTCACACAAAAAGTGCAATGTTGTCAAGTCAAGCAGAGACTCGTACTGCCCTGGGGACAGCACAGCCAACCGTGGCCTTGGTTTCCCCTGCAGGATGTCCAACATTAACTGTGGAAGGGGCAGGCACCTTTGTGCATGCAGGTGTAGTGAATGACATTACTGTCCTATGAATGTTACCTGAGGTTCATGGGACCCTGAGGTCCCAAGAGGAACATTCAGGGGGCATTTATTATGTGCTATCCTAAGTAGGACGCAGTTATCAGACCTCCCTAGAGCCTGTGTTGATAACGCGTCCATGACCACAAATGAGGAAACCACGCCTCGACAATGTAACTGCACAAACCTTGCCGGGGCAAGCATCTGGGGCCCATTCACGAAATACAGGATGGTGTAAATGCCCATCTTTTGAATGGTATGCCCCAGATTATTTTTGACTTTTTTCACTGAGCCTGTTTTTGTTGACCTTAGGACTCTGCACACGTTACAATTGCCAACCAAAGGTAAAGTGCAGGTGCTGTCCCTTTTAAACATGGTAATATTGACATACACCTAATTCACACATTTAATTTGTTTATACTTTTTTAGTATACGTACCTAGGGCCTGTAAATTAAATGCTACAAGTAGGATGCAGCACTCCTTAAGCCACTTACTAAAGCATCAACACAAAACATGTTTCCAGGCCTGCCCCTGTAACCTAGCTATGCAGTTTTAAACTGGCATTCAAACTTGGTGAAATAAACCATTTGCAGGACTAAACCTTCCTTTTTAGTAACTGTGGGTTACCTCAAAGATAGTCCCTAAATGCCTGTTGGGTAGGCTGCATGGTATTTAAATAGTAGAACATTTATATTTTTTATTTGACATGCCTCTGCAGTGAATATGTGTAGCAAACCTGGCTCTCCCAAGAAAAACACTGTGTTACATTATAGCATGGGTACTCGCAAACATTTCCCAGGGGCCAAAAAGTTTGGTTTGTGATGTGACCGAGGGCCGCATCAATGCCAGCGGAATGGCGGTTGGGCGAGGGGGTTGGGAGGACTGGCGGTTAAGAATTGGTAGGTGAGGTGAAGGGTATACATCTAGTGGCTGAATTGAGCAATATGAAACTAGAAAACCTGGGATTAATCTTAGCTTCCCCACTTTCGCAAATTGTGTGATCCTAGGAAATTGCTTAATTTTACCTTCAGGGTCTGCACCGTACAAATCTGCTTCTGTGTTTGATTTAATAAACTATAATGTTGTTCATCTATAATATGAACCCAGGCCACTCAAAAAGTGCATAAAACATCTGACTTGCTTGTATAATTCACTATTGGTGTATTAGTCAGGGTAGAAGTGAAAATAAATGTTTCTAAATTCTTGTTTGAAAATTATCACATTTAAATTAATACTTCTCATTGCACTGATACAATAAATTATACTTAGGTGAAATGGACTGCGTGTTAACCTAATACACTTTTTTGAAGGGACTGTTATATTTGTACACTTTTGCTGCAAGATGTCTTTAAAAATTAACTTGCTTCTAAAATGAAGTTCAGGGCTTCCTGGTTACGCTCTTACCTTAACACCAGTTAACCTTGAACTAAACAATTGCTTCTTTATTTATGATTGAGTGAAGAGCAACCCTGTACTCCTGTTGCCCAGGGGGCTGCATGTAAAGGTCAAGTGAGCCGCATGCGGCCCCCGGGCAGTACTTTGAGTATCCATGCATTATAGCAACTTATAACTTCAGCTTGGGACCAGCTAGAAAAACTATTCAAGGACTAATTTTAATAGATATGTAACTCCAACTTAATAGTGAAGTCAGATTTTGTAATACTATTTTGAAAATGACGCTTTTAGAAAGTTGTTGTTTTCCCGCCTAAGCCAAATGTGCCTTTTTGCCACTGCCTAGTATCATCTGACTGTTGAGTGGCTTCCCTGTGGTTAGGCCTGGATTGCTCCCTCAGAGTGGACAAAAGGCATGGGTATGGAGAGGTGTTTCCTCCTTCAGCAGGATGGTTTAGAGGCTGTGCCCACACCCATCCTTGGTTTCAAAGGTTGCCTGCCCTGTCCCTGACAGACATAGTTTACACATAGGCTTGCCTCCCTTAGTCTTCTTAGTCAGCTTGGCTCCAACCCAATGGGAGGAGGGAGTTGTCCCTGAATTGGTTTGAAGTGACCACAAGGGAGGTTTTGCCCATTTCTATAGCCAACTTTCTGCTGGGCACAGTGAGCTCTGAGCAAGGGAAGAAGTGTTCCACCTTGTTTGATCTAGGTAGAGAGGGGCCCTGTGGATAGTTCACAGTAAAACACACAAGAAGTTCTGCAACAGTTGATTTGATGACCCCTGTGAACATTCACCCCATTGGTTAGGGATTTGACTGGTATTGCCCGCTCACAGGTTGGTACTGGGCATAAATGTGTCAACCCAGTACCTTCCCTGTAAAACTCCTTGACCTCTGAACATCACAGGCAGGACTGACCTGCTGTCTAAGATCCTGATGTAAGAATGGACCTGCGTGCCTGGAATCCAGCACTCCAGAAATGACTCCACTAGTCAGTTATCTGACCTCCAGTTTGAACTACAGAGACACAACAAGCTTCCAGTGTCCTTTCCTGCAACTGCCCAGCTGCCCACTCCAAAATGAACCTACCCTGGACCCACCTGCTGGCCTCTACTGATGTGAGTCTTGACCACCAAATGCTGTTGCCAAAAGCCTGGGCTCTTGGCTGGTGCCAAAGTGTACTCCTCCAAACATGTCTTGAAACCAGGGTCTTACAAACCCTTTACTAACTTTTTGCTCTGAGAACCAGTGGTAGACTGAGACCAACCTCCCAAACAGATCTGATGCAGGTGCATTGCCCCTTAGTGAAAGATTCAGGTTGCAACTACTACGGTTTTCTCCACAGCAGAAAATATTATCCATTGGGACATTGGGGAGGTGTCCAGCCTCACGGAGAGCCCTCTTTGGTTACAGCCTGCAGCCTTGCCCTCCTGGAAGATGCTGAGCTCTAAAAAAATGACTAAGTCCCAAGGTACACATCTCCACTGGGCAAAGGCATGAAAATATTCTGCTGATGAGGGACTTTCTCTGGATGTGAAATTCAAATTTCTTATGCTTGGAGCCAAGAGTCAACTGATTCACCAAGACCTCATCCACCGGCATTCCAACAACATGGAGCACTCTTTGTCAACATCCTGCTGCCTTGCCCTGCTGAGGATTCCATCCTTGACTTCCATCCCAGAGTCTTCAAAACAGGAGCAGGAGGTTGACAACACAGATGAGGAGGAGGATGGTAAAGAAGAAGAAAATGTCTTGGCTGCAGGCCCAGAGGCAAATCCAGAAGAGGAAGAAGAAGTGCTAACAAGGGGGAAGTCACCTGCATGCCTCTGGCTGGGAGCTATGTTTCCTCTGCCTTTGTGACTGAGAGGAAAAGAGACTGCAGCTAGCTGAGCTGAAACTGCCCGCAGAAAAGAAAACAGCTGCAGATAAGTACAGAGTAGAAGCTGAGAGAGCTGTAGAGGATAAACGACTAGCTCTGGAAGAGGAGAAAATTCTACTGGCCCGAGAAAGAACTGAAACTGAAAGCCAGGAGACAGGGTAACAAAGCCCATTGAAGATGGTGACAGAGACACAAGAGGTGCCTAAAACAGGTAAAAGGGTCCAAATTCCCACAAACCCTGGTGCCTTGCTTTGGGGCGGAGGATGATATTGACAAGCAGTTTGATTCCTATAAGGTGACCTTGGAAATGCACAAAGTACCTGAGGAGGATTGGGTTTGACACCAGAGAAGTATCTCTTGAGGTTTAGGGTCATATAGAAACTGCCTCACCAGTCTTGGGTAGGTTTCATTGATTCATCTTGGAAGGCACTAGAAGGATAGGCAAAGGGCAGCAAAGTGAGGGACTGTGATGACCTGTACAGTCTATTTTTGAGAGAGCATATGTTCACTATTTGCTTTTCAGAGCTGTGAAAGGTCACTATGCTCAGTGGGAATGCGAAGGAAGATGAGCTCTGGATAAGTACCAGAGTGTCAATCAAGGTATCTGGCAAGGCCTACCAGAAGTGAAGGCAGGGTCGACACTAGAAGAAGGAGTTGGGGGATAAGGGAAAATAAAGGTTTCTCTAAAGGCCCCACAAAACAGTTTTTAGCAGAAGGAATTCCAGTCCAAACCTGTACAAAAGAAGGGTGATTTTAATAGAAGTAGAAAGAGTTAGATTCCGGGGACGTTCAATGGTTACCCTGGTGTCCCTCGGTGACAAGGAGATGTGCCAAAAGTTCACATACTTGACAATATCAAAAAGTATAGGCAGTGGGTCTCCATCAATGTGCAGAGGATGGATGCTCCAAGAGACAGAGGAACCGTATGACTATGGTTAGGTGTTATCAAGTGTCCTCGGATAAGGTAGTCCCTGATGTAGTCCACCATATTGTGACAGGAGACAATCAGGTGAGCCACTACCCAGCGGCTCTAGTGGCTCTAATTCCCTTTGAACTGGGTGAAGGGGTCCAGGTTCCTTAAAGATAGATGTGAATACAGCCATGCCTATTGACTGTCTGTTGGGACATGATTGTGAGCACACCATCTGGAAAATTGGAGCTAATGTCTCACTTGGAGACGTTTGGATTTCTTACGTGGCTGTGCTTGACCACATGATTTATGCAAAAAAGAACAGATGATGGAGGGAATGCTGAACAATGAAGACATTCACACCCAGTCACAAATATCTGGGTTTAATCTATCGTTTTTTTTGCTCACCACGCCACCCCAGTTTGGACCGAGCCATATGTAAATAAGTCTTGAGCTTGTTCCCCATGGGAACAGTCCAGCCCGAACTGCCAAGCCAGGTCCTCCCTGGACCGGAAACAAGCATCCTAGGACCAGTTTCAAGGTATCATTAACAAAAAACATATGTTAGTTATACAATAATGTTCATTAGCCCACCAAAATCAAATTCTTAATACAAAACTACTCAAAACCAAGTCGATACACCCCTGAGATAAAATTTTGAAGTACAATACCACATAATCATATCAATATAACCTTTACTTAACTAGCTCCACAGCAAAAGCCATTCTGTACCTCTGGATATCAAGTTTTCGTCCACAAGTACACAACCCACAGTGCGACACTATAGTTCATTTGTTTAAAGGATGACTCCATACATTCATCCACAGGTGCCAAAATTAAAGTACTATTCCTCCAAGCTATCCTCCCTCTTCGATTATGGAGGCACTTTTCGAGATTGTAAATAGCAAGGAAGAATGCTCACCCCTCCATGAACATGGGGCCCCTGGCGCTGCAATGTACATACATGCTGTATCCATGGCCACAAAAGAAGTCTTGGCCTGCTTTTGAGAGCCCTCATTCCTAATAACAAAAACTAATATTATTGAATCCAGTCAGTTGCTGCATTTAAATTGTTTACTGGGTGTATACTATAAATCAAAAACTGTCTTCAAATGTTGACTTTTGAGACTGGCATTCAAGAATACCTTTGGGCAGGTCAAAAGAAAGCTCCAAAGTAATGCACTGATGACCCCCAGCTTTGTTTCCCACCTCCCATTGTGTAATTGCGTATCATCAACGAGGCCTTGAATCAGAACATCACATATCTGCCCAATACAACATCCCTGATCCACCATTTCTAATAATGGACACTCCACACCAGAGATTTGTTTTCGTTCCAATTTGGTGAGATAGTCCCAAATCTGCAAATATTTATAGAATTCCTCCTTTGTCAACCTAAACTTATCCTGTAACTCCTGGAAGGAACAAAATTGTGCATTCTCAAAAAGATCTCCCTGCCTCATAATCCCACAAGCATAATTTCTTCTACACATGCTATCTGGGAATCTACCTGGCAGGTCAGGGAAGTTCCAGAGAGGGGTATAACGATTGAGTTTAATGATACTGATACTCTTCCTAATCTGACGCTAAACCTTGAATGTCCCGTCAACCGTTTTGAACCTGGTTCTCTTGTAATAACTCTATTCGAAATACCTTAAGAAACACCTCTAAACATTACTGCCCAATGACAATTGGTAGATAGAAGGCAATGCAGCAGGGTTAATCTAAGAGGTATTACGAGTGATCAAGGTTGAAAAATGTTGTAACATGCAGGCCCAGTAAAAATACAAAAAACTGGAAACTGCCCGACCGCTGTGCAACCTAGGAAGGATCATATATTTTGCCGCTCTCCTTGGCTTCCTAAATTTTCAAATGCAGACAAAACAAAGAATATCCTACTTGGTTAACCAACTACGGTGGATTTCCAATGGTATGGTTCTTAACAAATACAGTACGTTAGGAAGAAACATCATCTGTAAGACATTACATCTCTCCATAGTTGTTTAATGCAAGTTGGTAATTCTCTGTAGATCTAGCTTAATCCTATTCAGTAATGTACAAAATTTTCCCCAATATCCTCTTGAAGTTTGGCGTAAGATTCACCCGAAATAAGTTGCATCATTTACCCAGCGTTTATCATCAGATTTAAGGCCTTCAGTGCTCATCACTTGGATCTTGCCCTCAATAAGATGATACCCTGCGATAGCACCAAATATGCTTGTTTCCTCTTCTATAGCTCCTAGGGCCCTACAAGGGCCCTGCAATACTGCTGCTATGTTGTTGGCTTATGCCAATACCTTATATTATTTCTGACTCACCAAAACTACTTGAATCTTGTTATTACTTTCAAATTAAACAATGAATGGATCAATGTATAAGGCAAACAGTAATGGCAAGAAGGGGCACCCCTGCCTTGTTTCTCTGGTGATAAGAATAAATTCGGACCCCCCTACCACTGATCTGTATTCTCGCCTTAGGTGTCTAATAAAGAGCAGTGATAGACCTAATAAAACCTGGGCCGAATCCCTTCCACCTTAATAACTCCCGAAGGCAACCCCAAGAAACTCGGTTAAAGGCTTTCTCAGCATCCAACAGTGCTAATCCTATAGATGATTATTTATCTCAGCTATATCTAATAGGGTGATTACTCTACAAACGTGATCAGCAGTATAACATCCCAGGATAAACCCATGCTGGCAAGGTGAGACAAGCCTGGCCATAACCTGCACAAATCTACCAGCCAGGACTTTTGCATAAATCTTTGCATCTGCATTGATCAATGAAATGGGGCAATATGACCCAGGGTTCAGTGGGGGTTTACCCCTTTGCTTAAAATATATCATTCCGTCCATCTGAGCTGCGAGCAAAATAAAAAAACACAGCCGCTAAGAGCTTGGTGAGAAACACCTTACAGAATTCCAAGGGAATTTTATCAGACCCTGCTGCCTTCCCCTTAGCCATGGAGCCTACTGCAGTGATTATTTCTTCAAGGTCGATCGGCTCTTCCAGTTGGGCCCGTTCATTGCCATTCAGCTGACCCCCATGAGATGACTGTAGATACTCAAGATAACACTCAGGCTGCAGCGAGATATCTTGCGCATACAATGTCGTTTCTTTGGAGTCAGTCTATCAGAGTATCATGGCTCTGTGGGAAGAGACCCGGGCAGACATTCATTGGACTCAAAATGCCTTTTGGAAATTGAATGGTGCCATTCGGTGGTTGGCCAAAACCTGTTCTGAGGTCTCAGAGAGGATGGGAGAGTTAGAAACTAGAGCTGGATTCACCTCCAGTGGGGATGACAACCTACAACATCTCCAGGCAGTGCATTTGGCCGTGCAACATGTAGGCCTGACTATGAAGGACAATAAGTCTTGCTTGGGCCACCAAGTCTGTGGGGGTAAAGTACAGCCCCTAAAGCCCAAGATACTCACCATCCTGGCCCATGAACCACCCCCTAAACCATGTTGAGATGAGAGCCATCTTAAACCTCACAGGATACTACAGGTGATTTTTTAAGGAATATAAGGCATACCAATGGGGGCCTACCACCTGACCCAATTAAGTAGAATGAAGATAGGGGTACCCAAGAATCAACCATTAACAGCACCTTTGTGCACCATCCTTTATAGTGTAAAGCAATACTAAGCTACCAAAAAAGACATGGACATTTTTCATCATATCTGTGTTAATTTACTAACATACAAAAAATCTTTAATTGTACACAGTACTTTTATACATTTCTGCCACAACATGGATTTTATGTTCGCGGTAAGTAACAATTCATTCCTTTTTAATTTGTCCTGTGTCTAATCATTAGAAACAGCAGATAAATGAAACATAATCAATGAAACAATTCACAGTGCTTCCAAAACATGGTTATTGTATTCACTGTACGTTAGTAGTATATATTTAAGATGAGGAACATGCCTAATCCATAAAAACACTGAACGAACCAGAACCTAATCAATAAACAAATCAAACATGTAAATACATATATGTAGCTGCGCAATGGTAACTCCGAATATGGCCATGTGAAGTATCTAAGACTGTGAAATTGAACGCTCAATCCAAATCTGGTATTTGGGGGCCAATTCCATGCACCCAGGGGGCTCCACCATAGGCACCCAGTACTGCCAAATCAGCTCTCTGAGGTTTCCACTGCAGCCCCAGCTGCTGCCACCTCACAGACAGGTTTCTGCCTCCTCCTAGCTCAATCCCAGGAAGGCAGAACAATGTACTTCCTTTAGGAGAGGGGTGTTACACCCTCTCCCCTTGGAAATAGGTGTTACAGGCATGGGAGGGGTAGCCTCCCAGAGCCTCTGGAAATGCGTTGAAGGGCACAAACAGTGCCCTCCCTGCATAATCCAGCCTATACCAGTTCAGGGACCCCCAGTCCCTGCCCTGGCGCGAAAGTGGACAAAGGAAAGGGGAGTGACTAACCCCCTGTCTATCACCACCCCAGGGGTGGTTCCCAGATCTCCTCCAAAGTGTCCCTGGCATTAGACATCTTGGATTCCAAGGTGTGGGGACCATCTGGAGACCTCTGAGCGTCCAGTGCCAGCAGGTGACGTCAGAGACTCCTCCTGATAGGTGCAAACCTGGGTAGGTAGCCAATCCCCCTTTCAGGGCAATTTAGGGTCTTTCAACTGAGTGTTTCCTCAGATCCGGTTTGCAAGATTCCTCCAGGACTCCTCTGCATCCTCTGCTTCAGCTTCTGACCGTTGGATCAACCGCAGACTGCTCCAGGAACTGCTATAACTGCAGGACGACTCCTGTGACCTGCAACTTCAGCTCCAGCCAGCGTTTGCAACAGTTTCTAAGGTGTGCACGCTCTGAGAACTGCCTGTCTTCACCCTGCACCAGAAGAACCAAAGGAATCTCATGCGGAGTGACGGAGTCACTTTCCTGCTTCAGCAGGCACTCTTCATGACGGCGACTAGTACTCTGGGACTCCTCTCCCGATGATGAGCGTGCTCCCTAGAACACAGGTGGTGGACCAAAGTGACCCAGATTGTCCAAAGGTCCAGCTGTCCAAATTTAGCAGAGGTAAGAGCTTGCCTCCCCGTGCTGCAACAGTACCTCTGTGCACCACATCTTCTGCAACTCCTTGGGTTTCTATTCACTTCTTCCAAGAATCCTTTGTGTACAGCGTAGACCAGGTCCCCAGCACTCCTGCAGCGCTCAACTCGCTGTGTTGCTGTCCGGCGGCGTGGGACCCTCCTGTGTTGTGCTGCAACGACTGCAGTTTGCATCTTCTTTGTCCCCGTGCTCTGGGACTCCTAATGGGTGCTGCCAGGTCTTCTGAGGGCTCTCTGAAGTGCTGAGAACCCCCTCTGTCTCCTCAGTCCGAGTTGAGACTCTTAGGTCCTTCCTGGGTCCAGACAGCTCCTTTTTGACGCAAACCGCATACTTGCTTGCACCAAGGCTTGTTGGCAGAATCCTGGACACAAACAGCTTGCATTCAACTTCTCAACGTGCAACGTCTCCTGCACCAAGCAGGAACCCGCAGCCATCTTCTTTGGTGCTCCTCTGTACTTTTCTTCTGAACGGAGAATCCACTTTTGCACGTTCTTCTAGGTTGGCAGGGGCTCCTCTCCTTACTGGACTCTTCTTCGACTTCTGGACTTGGTCTTCCCTCTTCACAGGTCTTCAGGTCCAGTAATCCATTGTTTGTTGCTTGTAGTCTTGCTTGGTTCTTGCAAAATCCTTCATCATGACTTGTAGTGTGTTCTGAGGAAACTTGCTGTACTTTACTGCTGTTTTCCTGGGCTCTGGGGTGGGGTACTTTAATTACCTTTGGTGTTTTCTTACACTCCCAGCGCCCCTTTACACACTACACTTGCCTAGGGGGGAATCCGACTTTCGCGTTCCACTTTCTTAGTACATGGTTTGTGTTGCCCCTAGGCCCATTGCAATCTATTCTACTTTCTACTGTTTGCACTATTCTATGACTGTTTACTTACCTAATTTTGGTTACTAGTGTATATATTTTGTATAATACTTACCTCCAGTAGGAGTATTACCTCTAAGATATTTTTGCCTTGTGTCACTAAAATAAAGTACCTTTGTTATTGGTAACAAGGAGTATTGTCTGTGCATGTCTCCTAGTTCAGCCTAAGTTGCTCGGTTACAGCTACCTATGGACAGCCTAAGCTGCTAGAACACTGCCTACATTTCACTAGGGTGGATCACTGGACCTGGTATACGGTGTAAGTACCTCTTGTACCCACTACAAACTAGGCCAGCTTCTCACAGGAGGGAAAAAAGTAAAAAAGACTTGGGGGTGACTTTACAGAAAGTGCCAGGTCCAACACAGGTCATGTAGGTAAAATTGCCCAGGATTATAGTTGGTCCAGGTTTGTAACACTTTACTAGCCTCAATAATTTGAAGAATTTGTATGCTAAGTTCACGTCTTTGAATACCCACTGTTTTTAACTTGTTTACTATTCTTTTCCAGAGTCATTATTCTTGTTTATATTTATATCCCTCTGGTTTCTCTTCAGTTGCATCAGTTTCGCAAATATCAAAACGTCACACCCTTCTTGGTGATTGCATATTTTTTAAATGCTCAAATGCATTCACAGCCTTTTTCAAATTAATTTTTCATCTAAAATGTTCTCAACCTTTAAGTTCTTTATTCCGTCAACTGTAGGCTGTATGGTTGTTTTAGTTACACCAGAATATCCTACACATTTCTGCTATGGTTTGTTTTGCTACTCACCCCAAACTACCAAAGTTGAACTAAAAGCACCTTTAAGGGCAATTATTATTACCTTTTGAGGTTTTGTTAGCCAGTATTGGAGCTCAGTCACTTATCTTATAATGACCTTTTGACCTCTCTACCCCTTTCCCTGCCGTTGGATTAACTAAATCTGAGATTGGTCTATCACTAAGGAAATTGCTAAAAGTGATCCATCAGTTTACTCAAACTTTGCTAGTAGTTTAGTGCAACCACAGGAAAAGACTGGCCAAATATACATCGAAGAACAACTTCAGCTTGGTATCCCTCTACCTTCCTTCTGCATACCGCTTGTCATTTCCTACAAATTGTAGTTTGAATCCCAAATCCAGTTATTCATTTTCTATCCTCCCTCTGCCGTTCGTGGCTTACAATCATTCTGTTATTACAACACAGTTGTTGAATGTTTCCCCCTTCTCTGTTCACTCAATGGCTTCCAGGTGGTGTGCCCCTCCTCAAACAACACCTGTTTACACTCTTGGGTAACATCATGGTGGCGCAGCTTCATGTTTTGATTTACATTTTAAATAGTATTTGATGAAAGTGCAATATGAACTTAATAGAAATGAATTGCATTTATTTCGTTCTGCGTTGCTAGTTATTTGCTCACAATTGCTCTCTTCTAATTTAAAAAAACAAGCCTTGTGGTCGCTGTTCTTGTGGTTTTTAGGTTATCTGAATTCATCACACTACAAATTAGGATGTGTTCTCAGGTGAGCACATGCACCGCGTGCAAGGGCTGCAGGTTAGTTTGAATACACCTGCCTGCCGAAGGCACAGTCAAGGCCTGCATTTGAATGTTTGAAGGAGAAAGCCCAGCCAGCCTCACGCCTAGACCATTCACACGCGCTGGCCCAGGGCAAACACACGTCTTCGGAAACTGCAGCGTTCAAATGTACTTACTGAACAGCATGGCCTACACACGTACAGCAAATACAACGTTGAATTTGGCTTAGCCTTGTGTGCACACTAACTGCATCTGTAAAACAGGTTGTAGGAGTACACCTGTGCGTATCCCAGCAGTGTCACTACAAGGCAAAGACAAAAACAATATAACTATAGGGTATTTATTTATATGTCTCGATGTAATGTTACCGGATTTAATCATCACTAAACCTTTAGATGACCAGCTGTTTCTGTTTAATAAAACCTTTCCAGCTCTGGATATGAAAAGTCTTTGAAAGTAACCAAATTACAATACAATTAACATAACTGTGGGCGGCTATTACAAGAAAAAGCATGTCCTAAGACTTAGATGTTTGCATTAGAAGTCTTTTACAAGCAGTTTGCTAAATTGTGTCTGCTGTCAACTCCACAATTTTGAAATAGAAAATGTTTAAAAATCAGATCATGACAGGGAACTTTCATCAAATCTAACAATCTTTGTTTACGCCCAATTTTGCAGCATGGGGTTTGCCCACTGTTAGAAACTGGGTCTCTATTTGGCAGAGGTATACACCCTTGTCCAAGTAGGGATCACAATCCTACTCAGGGGAAGTCACTACACAACCTAAATTATCCTGTGCTCACCCTCTTGTAGCCTGGCAAAGAGCAGGCAGGCTTAATTTAGAAGGCAATGTATAAAGTATTTGTGCAGTAACTCATACAGTAACACAGTGAAAACATCACAAAAAGTACTCCACACCAGTTTAGGAAAATAGATAATATTTATCTGAATAAAATAAGACCAAGAGGACCAAAAATCCAATATGCACAAGTCAAGATGTCATCTAATAAAGGTTTAAATGAGTCTCAATCATCAAAAATCGGTTGTAGCCTTTTAACACAGTACCTGGGATACATCAAAAATAATGATGCACGGGGGCTGCAGAGGAGGAGATGGGTTGAAAAATAAGCCACTGCGTGGGATTTTCTGGCAGGGCACAGACGATACGTTGTTTCTTTCCACGCTTCTGTATTCCCAAGAAGTCTCTCTCCTTCTCTCTATACATAAACAAATATATATATATATATGTATATATATATATATATGGAAACTAATTGGGTGGTATTTAGCTTGCTGTATGTTATTCTATTTATCATATTCTTTCTGAATATATATAAATACAGACTGCATGAACATCTAAATATGTATGCTTTTGCCAGTTTTTCGATCAATTTGACTGATTGATTTAATTTGTAATCTCAATCAAATTGATAATAAACCCTTATGATTCGTACACCATCCTCTATGTTGTTTCTGTGCAGCCTTATTGGTTTCACTGTCTACGAAATTCATTGCAGATGTTAGCTCATCTTTTACAGTTCAAGTCAACAATCAAAGGTCCATATTACGAACGGGTAGTTCTGTTCAATGACTTCACTAAGAGACAGAGATCTAAGAAACTCTGTTCCATCAGCACCTCTGTAGCTAGTATGTTGTGTCTAGCCTGCTCATCACTAATAGGTAACAGTCTGGCTTCTGTAGTCGGAAACTTGAAATGCCACTCCCATACATTTGTGCTCCATCCTCTCCCGAAGTCACTAACCTCTTTAGGCACCTAGATGTGCAGGCCAAGGACAAGATACTAGATACAAACATATACTGCACATTAATAATAAAAAGATGGCGGGTCCTTAATACTGCTGGAGGGTGGACCGCATATATGTAGAAAGAAAAGCAAAAGATCCTGCATGCTGCATTTGATGTATTTTTTGTTACTAAATCAAAAAGAAGTAAATCAGCTTTTCAAAGCTATATTATTTAAGTTTCTCTACATTATTTTTGTACATATATTTCACAGATTCAATTGATAATAAATTACAAAGAGAGACTAATAACATTCATCATATCAAATTGATACAATACTTATGAAATGAAAGTGTGTACCTACACCAGTGCCTGAAGCAAGTGTTTAATAGTAGTGACAAAGTGTTTTCTTGAAAGATTTAGGGGCATATTTACGAGAAAATGGTGGATCATAGATGACGCGCCACTTTTCATGCGCCCAACTACCTGCACCTAACGTCACCATGGTTGTGCCGTATTTACCATACGGTGCACCATGGTGGTCATTAGCACAATAGCGTCAACAGTTTTGATGCTATTGTGGAGCTTTGCCACCCTAGCTTCAAAAATGTTGATGCTAGTAGAGCAAAGCACAGGGAGGCCCATTGAATATAATGGGTACGTCATTTTAACACCTGCTCTGAGCAGGTGTTAAAAGTGACCCAAAAAATGGTGCAGTGAAATCTTATAGATTTCACTGCTCCATTGTATAGGGCCTCCCAGGGCCGGAACGCCCCTTGCATACATTATGCCTGGCTCAGGCATAATGTGGCACAAGGGGTTACAAAGTGATGCATTGAACGTATTGAGACACTTGTAAATATGGTGCATCGGAAATGCCTACATAATGCCACATTAGCATAAAAAAAATATGCTAATGTGGCACAAGGAAGTGCAGGGGGCTTGTAAATATGCCCCTTTAGAGAGAATAAAAGACAAAGTTTGCCTCAATTTGTTTCTAACACTCTTTTGGAAGAAGACAGGGTGACACTGTTTGCACCACCTAATGCTTTGGGAGTGGAGGTGTATGACACTGAATTATAAGCTCATGTACTTTTAGAAAATTTCAAAGCTGGCACAATCTAGTAGGGATTTCAAGGCTGCAATGTTCCAGTAATTGTTGCCAGAGACTCCATTTCCTCTAAGGACTTGAACTGCATTGGTTCAAGTCCAGCCATGATTGGATGGTACTTTCAAGACAGACAGCATAAAGGATCGGTAAGAAAGAACCAGAAAATATCCTTCCTTAGAAAATGTACAAAAACAATGACCTTCTGGAAGTTGGTAAAGAACTTCTAGCCAAGCTTGCAAAGGGAATAGACGAATATTAAAGACTTTACCTAGAATCAAAAAATACATCTCTGAACCTGAGAAAGACAAGAAGAACCTTTCAATTTTAACACTGTATACTGTATTGGAAAGAAGACTTCTGGAGTACTTCTTCTTGGGTTCCATGCAATTTTTGCCTAGGCATTAAGCTTGTGGCCTGCAGTGACCTGTCAAAGCAATTTTTCTTCTGATTCTGCCTAACCTTTCTGACAGAGATTGCTCCATCTGACTGCTTTGGATGAGATTTTATGCTTAAAGTAGTCTGTTGATTTTGTGCTTCGCTACTGCTCATCTTTCCATAACGTTGTTGTTGGACCTGGCCCTTTCTACAGGGTCATTCCCAAAACCTTTTGTCTTCTCCTCCTAATTCTTCTGACCCTTTTTAGCTGACGTTATGACTAAGGGCACTATATCACTGCTAACCAGTGCTAAAGTGCATGTGCTCTCCCTTGTAAACTTGGTATGATTGGCCTATACCTCATTGGCACACTTAATTTACTTGTAGGTCCCTTGTACAGTGGAATCTCAATACCCAGGTCCCGTAAATTAAATGCTACTAGGGGACTTGCACTGAAGTAGCCTTTCAAACCTGTCTCAGGCCTGCTAGCTCAGGACCTGCGTGCGCAGTTTGCTGCCACAGGGACCTGGCATCTAAATCTATGTGACAGGCCCCAAAAAAACCTTTTACAACATGTACATCACCCCTAAGGTAGGCCCTAGCTAGCCCTACGGGAAGGGTGCTATGTATGTAAAATGCAGGACATGTGCCTGGTAGCGTGGCCTGCATTGGAAATGCCCTGCCTTATGTCTAGGGTGTATTGCGTGATTTATGAGGGGTAGTGTAGGCATGTTTGGTATGGTTGTAATGCAAATGAGAAATGCCGCTTAATGGTGTAAGTGGATTTTTTATTACTATTACAGAAATACCACTTCTAAAAAGTGAGCATTTCTCTGTGCTTATGACTCTGGTGTTTTGCAGCTTGAGTCCAATCCACATCTGGGCAGAGTGACAGTTGGGGCTTTGTGCATACTTCTCAGACAGCCTGTACATAGAGAGGGTGGAGGTGTCACAGAAGTGCATCTGCATTTTAAATAGTCTTCCTGGGCTGAAAGAAGGGAGAGGCGAGGCACACATGCATCTGTAAAGGCTGTGCCCTGGCCTCACACAAAATGTCCTTTACCCCCAACTGATGTTTTGGAAAAGAGAGAGTGGACATCCCCAGAACCAGTAGTAGCTGGTTGAAATCCCCTCTCCTCTTCATTGGAAATGCTTTGTAAAACTGAGTATGCGTACAGGGGATTTTTCCCCACAATTTGGAGACATTTTGGAACTGAAACAGACTTGTAACTGGACACAGAATGCTCATTTAGGGACTCACATGGAACCGCCTTGGACTGCTGCTGCTGTTCGGACCTATGACCTGTTTGTTCATTTGTAGGAACTGCCATTGTCTGCAACCCTTTGTGCTGGCCTGCTGCTGGGCCCTGCCGCCCTGTGCTCCTTCTGTTGTGTCTCCCAGGGGCTGGGTGCTGTGGCTCCTGACCCCTGCCATCATCTGTAAAAACACCTGGAAAGCGCTTCTGCTTATGCCCCCCAGCGCTTTGAGAGCGCTCTGGTGATTACCTCAATGCACCTCGGAAAGCGCATCTCTTTTGATTTATCTCGCAATCTGAAAGCACTTTGGTGTGTTAAAAATTTGCCCCCTTGCACTGAGTACACGCTTTGCCGCTTCCAAAGTTCACCGCCTTGGGTGGGTTTCTCTCCTCATTTTTGGAGCCGGGCGGGGGAAGAAAGCCTCATCTGAGGCCCCTTGCCCCACCAGAAGTTTTCCTTCGTGGCACTGGAAGTGCCTTCTCATCAAAAACAGGTACTCTTTTGTGGAAACATGATTTCTAATGTTCCTGGTATGGACATTATGGACTGGTGTGCTAACCTGTTTTCTGCATGATGTTACATATATGTGCTGATGTTCCTTTCATGGGTATGACAGATTGATATGTTTTTATGACTTGGCATATGTTTTATAATGTTCCTGGGATGAGCATTATGATACTTTCATAACAAGTGCATTTCTTTAGTAATGTGATTCCTGACTACTTCTTATGTTGCAGAATAATACGTAACCTGTCTGTTATGTGAGACTACTGCTGGTTTCTGCAGAGTAACTATGGTGTAATGTTCTGACAACTGCTTGGGTAGCAGGATATTACTGACATGTAGTGCTTGGTCTAATTATGTTGTGTACAATACAGTTTATTTTTATATAACTTGGTGTTGTGTTTCCTTTGTGGTGGGGATAGTGCATCACGTATGTTGTGTGTGTTGAGCAATTGCTTTACACATTGCCTCTGGGATAGGCCTAACTGCCCGTGCCAAGCTACCAAGGGGGTGAGCAGGGGTTATCTTGGATGTGTAACTCCCTTGCCCTGACTAGAATGGGTGGATTCTTCCTGGCTTAGGTGCATACTCTAGCTAACCAGAAACCCAATTTCTAAAAGTTGTTATTATTGATGTAAAGTTGCATTCAAAGGCCCATCTTCATGTCTCAGCACAACCTTATTAGCCACCCCTAGCACAGGTGCTAACTGCCTGTTAGTCAGGGTGTTTAAAAAGTAGGATGCATGTATTCTGCTTTACATGTCATGGCGGTGGAAAACCTTAAAAGGCATTTTTCACTGAGGCAAAGCTGACTTTCCCACTGAAAAAATCTGGGTTACATTATTATTACTTGTAATGCTAAAATTCAGTGTGAGAAAAGCTAGAAAAGTGATTACAGGACTCATTTTAAGAGTAAGTTATAGTCCGACTTAGTGGTCAAGTTGAATTTTAAATTAATATGTTGAAAATTACACATTCAGAAAGCTGTAATAAGAACGATATTATACTTAATACCCTTTATAGTTATTTTTAATATTTCCCATCCTCTTTGCTAATAAAGAGAAACATAGGGAGTACATTAGGAATTTTTAACTGTTAATCCCTCTCCCCTAGAAAACAATATAAAAAGAGCTTCCTGGAGTATGGTCGAGTCCTCCCTGACTTTTAGGGGCAGGGTGAACCCGATGATGAAACATGCCACTATTGGAGGGTGATATGTCGAAACAACGAGTGCTTCAACCACCCATGCCTGAACAACAAGGTCGGAACAACAACCTTTTTGTTATCACTAATGCCTTTACCACAAATGCTTTAACAACGATTTTTCATTGTAAAGGCATTCCTGGTAAAGGCATTAGAGATCAACATGCATGGTTCCAGCATTTGTCCCCGCTGGCCCTCCACCCCTAAAAATTACTGTGACTCACCCACCCCCACAACCACCACAACCTCCACCCCCAAAATTACCACAACCAAAACCCCCCTCCCCTAAAACCTAAAGCACCCCAACCCCCCACCTCACCCCTAAAACCTAAACCCTGACCCCCTGCCCCTAAACCCTGAGCCCCCCACCCCACCATCAAAAACAAAAAATACCCCGACTCCCCACCCCCTCCCCTAAAACCTAAAGCACCCCAACCCCCACCCCACCCCTAAAACCTAAACCCTGACCCCCCCACCCCTAAACCTTACTCACACCAGGCCCCCACCACCAAAAAACAGCCCCAGTCTCAGCACAACTTACCTCCTCCTTGATTGCATCGACTCCCTTCTTCTGTGCCTTAACCACGCATGTACGTGGTTCACACATGTGTGGTTTGCCCTAAAACAAGGAAGTCATGGAAAACGAAAGCATTGTTTCACTATCGTTTTCCACGACTCGTTGTTCGGGATGCTTCCCCTATTGGAGTGGGTGAGGGTTACTTATAAAAAATGTTTTTGTTTTTTTTGCATTTTTCCCACCTCTTTTTGAAGTGATGTATATGTGTGGCATGTAACCCATCTCTTAAAAAGTGTCCCTTCTAACAGAGGGATACCTTTATGTTAATTGCAGTTTAAACCATACCCTTATCTCCCTCTATCGTGATCAGTAGCCCGTAGTTGGCGCTTTGCACCTTTTGGCACTATTTTTATATAAACTTTCAAAATTCACATCTCCGGCTCCCTTTAATGGAGTTTTATGATTTTGGTTTCATTTTGTTTATTAAAATAATCTCTATTTCTATAAACTGCAATCGGATTTTTATTGTGGTGTGTTTCTAACTTTTTAACTGTTTTGGTACTTCCAAATGCTTTGTACTTCTAAATGCATAACACATTTTCATAAGTTAAGCATGTCTGTTCTGTACCATAGCTTTTAAGGGTTGTGCTGAGGTTTAAATTAATGAAACCCTTACTGGACTGAACATGAAAAGTGACAATATTACTTATGGAGGACTACCATCCACCCTAACACCACTTTCTCACAAGTGAAGAAATATTGATAAGAAAACATCTATTGGTGTTTATAAAATCATAATTTCTTTCTTCTCCAAGTTGTTTTTGTAAGTTCTCCCTACAGTAAAGGGAACTAAATAAACTGTATAAAATGATGTGGGCACATTCCGTTCTTTAGCAGTCTGCCTGAAGACATCTTTTTACAAGGTCGAGGCGACCTATTGACGGCTTAGCGCCGCTTTGCTTTCTGCTGTCCGGGCTACTTTGTGTCAGGTAACATCCATGTCCATTTTTTTCTCCACCAAAAATACATACTGTAGAATAACACACTTAAAAACATGCTCAGTGATGACCAATGGCAGCTTGGTGCAGATTTCCACTACCCCAGCAGTGTTGATTACTATGCATTACTACTTTTGAAAAATACATTTTATCGAAATGAAAAACAGGGCTGCAGGGCCTTATTAAACACAATGAAACGGAGCCAGGCAGAGTTTACTCCTGTTTTGTCATCATATGAAAACTGGCATATAATATTTCAAAGCCAAATAGTACCATATATATATATATATATATATATATATATATATATATATATATATATATATATATATATATATCAGCTCTGCACTCTTGTGAACTTGAATATCCAAATAGATTTATTTGAAAGCAATACTATACATTGGAGTCAAGGAAAGCCTGACGGCACGGACTTCAAAAAACACCTGGTGTGTGAACAATGGCAGGGACAGCCTCACGATTTGGTGAGTACAGGACCCAGGCTTATTTTTCCCATCATGCCGATGCGGCCCTGTTGATGGAAGGGTTTGTGAACTTAATGAAGATTGTGCCTGTTACACATAACATGATGAACTGCCATACGATAAAGTGTGAATATGAGAAGAAATTCTATTGAGTGAAATTGATGTTTACACTGAAAATATTAATTTGAGCTTGGACTGTGCCTGGTTAAATCACTAATGATGAAAGTTATATTTTACTCAAAATCTCGAATTAAACAGTACTACAAATACCAGAATTCCCATGAAGGGATAAAAGGCAGTGTAATTAACGTCGTTATTGTTAACAGACTTGACACCCTGAGCAAGGCCGTGATGGCTGAAACGCATTGGTGGAGGATTGCTTTCAAATAAACCTATTTGGATATTCAAGTTCAAAAGAGTGCAGCGCTGATTTTTGTTGATCTGTTTTATAAAGATATTGGTCATATCCTACGTTGGCACCAGCAGTTAGAGCGCACTGCTTTTGACCAATTTGTTTTATATATATATATATATATATATATATATATATATATATATATATATATATATATACAAACACACATACACATATTAAACTCAATCTGTTTACAAAGTTGTTTTATTTTGACAAACTACGACCATATACATACTGTGTAGTTTTTTTTTTAAAGACCTGTGACTGCAATCTGTGAGATTCGGAATTTAAAACATGCATTGTGGCTTTTGGGCACTTGGATGCAGGGCCGGCTTTAGCGTTTGTGGCACCCTGTGTGACAGACTTTTTTGTCAGCCCCCACCACTGATCACCTCCTCAGATCCGCCGACTACCACCTGGCAAATGCAACCCCACCACCCCCAATTTCACATGCGTTGCTTTGTTTTATAGCGCTTGTAGAGGCTGACGTTACTAATCCAATCAAGCATCCATATAAAATATACCTCTGTTCTTTGCAGCAGGCATATTAACTTACTACTCTACTTTATTGCGCGTCAAAGCTGCCACTAGACAAACCTCCCTTCTCTCTCCCTAGCAGGAATATTAATCACGAGAGGTATCTTAACATTTTAATTGCTTCCTGAAGGCTGGACGCTAAAGGAACTTTTCAGCAGGTGCTTTTAAATCGCAAGTTTCCAAGTTATTGCTAAACACAGCGCCCCCTGAGGTCAGCGCCCCCCAATGCAGGTCAGCACCCGGTGCGGCCGCACCGGTCGCACCGCCCTAAAGCCGCCCTGCTTGGATGAGTAGTGAGAGTGGAGTTAGCAGGGCGCTGGAAGATGGAGCCCGGCCCACTCTGAAATCGGGATCTTGCTGGCATGCTGGCGCCTCACAAAGACCAGAGGCACATGTTCTGTGGGAAAGCTGCCAACCCGGATTAAAAATCTCAAAATGGTGCCGAGCAGGCTCCGTCTGGAAACCATTAGCCGTGTTTTTTTCCAGGTGAGAGACTGAAAACAGTACCTGTGTGCCCAGGGGCTGAGCAGAAAACAATGCAGGGCAGGGTAGCCGCGCCACTTCAGTGTTTACTTTGCGCTTTCAGGCTGCAATTGTGCTGACTGGATCGTGGCCTTTCACCGCGGCTGCACAACTTGCTAAAGCAGGCGACAGGTGTAAGTGACACCTACTGATGGGCCAGCAGGCAATAGGTTAGTTTTTTTTAAACGACTGGCTGCATTCTCACACTGCAGCACTCTAATATATTTGCAGGTGTTTTTTTTTTACTTAATGTGATCTATGCAGACTGGCACAATTTATCTGAAAATCGGTATTTTGGTCGTTCATCACAACCATTGTGAACAATATGTAACCGTAACACGTGTTTCACCATCTTCCCTGGGAAACAGATGAGTTGAAATGTAGAGACGGAGGGGGGCATGCACTTCTGGGGGTGTGGAGCTTTATGCGGAGGTCCGTCGGACCCCTGAGTCCCGCATCCATCGACCACCTTCCCCCTCGAATAAAACAAAAAAGACAGAGGTTGCTGGCGCTGCAGCCGATGCCCTGGGGTGTTTTCACATCTCTTAATGGACCTCGCTGCTTACCGTCTCCTAAGAGGCGCTATAAACCCACACTGTTCAGTGGTTTCCAGTGCCTCGTGCAGCCGCCCTGGGGCACATGTAAAGAGAGCCAAAGTAGTGTGATGCAGGCTGCACCTTGTGAGGTGACAGGTGTGGAAATGGGCCCTTTAGAAGGTGTGCTACCATGCTGCCTAATAATGACAGCTCTCTCTTCAAGATGCAAGCCTTCTGAGTCGGAGCACATGCATATCTTTAGGCCTATTGGTAATACATCGGTCTCTATGTGCATACCTGGCTGTTGGAATTCATTCTCTATGAGTGCATGTGTGACTCGAGCGCACACATCACAACAGTGTTCAGTGTGATAATTATCGTACTCAATACAACCTGTCACCAATGAGTTGACAATTTATCTGTACAACAATCGTCACCTATTTCAAGCTTTGCTCTAAAACTGGGGCATAACATGTGGAATAAAATCCATATGCCCCAGTATTTAGAATTTTTTTTACCCTCTTTTTGTTACTTGAAGATTGACCTTTTGCAATTTAGTGAGGAGAACGATCTTTAATGCACCCAGTAGTTACCAGATCAACTAAACATCGCAACACGTATCATTGTCGCTGTTGCCAGACCCTTTTTGAGGGGCCATGGAGCCGCAGGGGGTACTGGGCCACATCTGTGGGGCCTGGGGTCCATAGGTAAGTCCTGCTATGGTGTGCCAATAGGACCAATACATCCTTTTCAGTACTTGTCAGTGTTAACAAACCGACTTAGAAAACTCCTCTGCAATTCACTTGGTTTCAAATTTCAGCCTCGAAATAGTTTGGCACAGGAGGCAACCAGGAATAAAGGAGGCAGCGAAAGGAAGAACAGCAGGGCCCACTTTATTATGTACACGTAGCTTAAGCATTGAAGGAAAACGCAGCCAGAACCAAGAAAACAACGTCCATTAAATAAACATGATTTAATTAAAGTCGAAGCTAGGGCTTGAAGTTCCATGCAGGTTACTTTACTTCCTTCGAAAGGGGTCTTTCGGTATCTCACTTCAAAAGAAGTTAGGCTGCGATGCACTACGTGGTTTTGCAGTTGCAAAGTCTGCAGTTTGTAAAATCAGAGGCTTTGCAACCACAAAGCCACATAATAAGTAATGCACACTGTGAGTCGAAGCCGAGTTTGCAAGCCACAACATGTACACAGTGAAGTGCTGTCACTCTGGGGGTGGGGGCACCCCTCAACCTATGGATCCCAGCGACACTTATCAATGCTTTGTGAGGAGCCATTGATTCATTACTTAGTATTCCCGCTCACAAATCTTCAACTTTGCGAACAAGGACTTGGGCATTGAAGGAATTAGGACGTGGACAAGGGGGCACTGTATGCCCCTGACAGTGCACTCACAGAATGCCTCTTTTGTACTGTTTGATTGCTGTCAATGACCTTTAATGGACAGATACTGCAATAACAAAAATAGCCATTCTGCGATTGCCTGTGCAGGTATGAAGGAGTACAGTTCCATTCAGGCTTCTACCACAGTATTCGCAACAGTTCAGAAGTTAATTTCCATCCCATTAATATTAATTAAGAGGGGGTTTGTACATTTTTTATGACCTGTCCCTTTGCAGTATGAGAGCTTTGAGTAGCACATACTGCAAAGGGAGACGCTGGCCAAAACTCAGTGCAAGAATTGTCCAGTCCCATTTGTACACCAGACCCCCTGCAAGTTAACGTGACCGCCGCAGTGATCTGTGTGCTGACCTCAGAACATCTGTGTAGCCAGTCCAACTCTTAGGACATAGACTGAAAGCCCACAGTTACTAATTTAGGTACAAATTCATGAAGTGTTGGTGCAGGGCAGTGCCGCAAGTCATCTTGCTGCACTGCCCTGCGTCAAAAGGAAAGGGCAGGAATATGCCATATCCATGCAATACGGATTGTTCCTGTCCCTTTCAACTGTGCTGGTGCCATTTTGACTTCCTAGCACCAACACGGGAACCCTTGAACCATGGTGCAAGGATCCCTGTGTTGTTGCAAGGATTGATTTTGTGCAGGAAGGAGCACCTTCCTGCACACAAACAATCCTGGGAGACTTTTTCCTTTCTGTACCTGTGCTTCAGAATGCAGCACACACGGAAAGAGGGAAAAACAAGGAGAAATAAAGATATTTCTCCTCGGTATGCCTCAAGTCAGGAGGCATAAGGTCTTGACGTATCCCCAGGTTTAAGTGGTTTTATAAATCTGGGGAAGCGTCAAAAATCAAGGGTGTTGCGTGGGAACACCCACCACAACACGCATGGAACACCTCCCAAGCGCAGAGTAAGGCAACACAGTGATTGCGTTGCCTCATAGATATGATTTTGTAATCTGCACTGCTGAAGTGTCACAAAAAGCAACACTCCAGCAGTGCAAGGGCCTCGTAAATATGCCCCTGAGTCTATCACCCTTCTCAGTTTAAAAAAAAATTCTGATGTGTGCACCCGTTGTTACAGCATACAACACGTTGACAGCTTAGAGGATAGGCCCTATTTAAAAACTCATTGCTCTCCGGATGATTTCACAATAGAGAACTAGTTACTTCCTCCTGCTATATATTTGCTGCCCAATCTGATCTGCTGCTTGAACCACAGAAGCTATATGAAAGAAGTTCCACAGTGCCCTTGCAGGGAATCCAGACCAGCCGAAAAGAGAGATGGCCCCATCCTTCAAGCGGAGTACAAGGATGATGCTCCAACTTATCTCCATCATAAACACACCTAAAGCTGCAATAGACTTATTGAAGGAGCCACTTTGGTGTAGTGGATGATGCTGTGCATGTCTTTCAGTCTTGTACAGTGAGATATGGTTATAGGGCCTGTCCTGTGGCCAGGCACATTGTCAGCTCTGACTCCACCAGACCCGCTGCTCACGGCCCTTGCCTCTGTACAGTGGGCTCAAAGCTCAGGGCTCCACCTTGGCTTTTGGCAAGTATAGCGGTCACATCACAACCCACAAATGAAATTGTTTGGCATTTGGCCACGTGCAGCAACGCCTGTGTTGACAGTGCCACTGCTTATGCTTATATATATATATATATATATATATATGATTATGTATGATTATAAACATTGTTCCAATGATTGTCCGCCATTTTGCTCAGTTCAGGATCATGCAAAAGTTATTTTTTTAAATCATGGGGAGTTGTGCATAAGATCTGGTTGTGCATGCCTTATCTTTGCCAAAAAAAGAATATAGCAAACTGGTATTTCCTATGGATGAAGTCATCAGTGATGTTTTCAGTGATATCGTTTGAGATGCCATCAGAGATGTCATCAATGATGCCATTTGACATGTCATGAATGGTGTAACATGTGAGATTATAATCAGTGCATGGCAAGGGCAAGAGTTATTGTTAGCTCACTGGACTATAACTAGTGAATTTCAGTGGTATTTCAGGTTTAAAATGTCACACTGTGACTGTCATCGTCTAATTAGATTGTATCTTTAGCCTTTGCTTGTTTAAGTGAATTTCTAAGGTTTATTTTCAATGTAGGTTGATGCTTTTTTTCTATACCTAACTTTGGGCCAGATGTAGCAAAGGTTTTTACCCATTCTGTGTCTACGGGAAAAAGTATTCGTACATATGGCCCTTTAACGTTTCTCCTTATTGAGAAACAGGTTCAATACACAACTGTAGCACTTGATACTCGCAGGGTAGAGAAGTAGAGCAGTCCAAGGCTTACTTAGCGTAGGCTATGTGAGCTAACCATTCTAATTCTCTCACATGCAACAACAACACTCAATAAATTATTGTCCATTCAGTGCTCTTTCTTGTAAAAAGGAAAAGTACATTTATTACACACACTACCACATACTATGCATTAAATAGATGTAAACACCTTTAGTGATATCTTCAAATCACATTTGACCCCTAGTTATTAATGATCCCCATGACAGCAATGCTCCCTACCTATACCAGACGTATGGCCCCTCCCAACAATCCTTACAAAATAATAAAATGGGCAAACCCTTGTCCCCTGGCATACACTAGGGGCATTTTAATATAAAAGGGCACTCCATCTGTTTTTCAGATTTCTTTCCAGCCATCCTCCAGGAGCTAGCACAGACCCCTTGACTTCAGATGGAGACCCTCAATATTGGAAAAACTATTTTTAAAAAATGTTGCTGTTTGGTGTTCATTGGAGTTGTGTGGTATTTGGCTGCCCAATGGGGGTGGGTGCAGGGCCCGGCCTGAAGCCAAGCCCTTTAGCCAACCCCACACCAAGCACAGCCATTTGGTATGGTAATAAAATCTTTATTTATGTTAAAAAAACATAACAATTCACTGAAAAACACAAAGGGTAAATGTGATGTTATAGTTAGTTGAAAATGTCAGTTAAAATGTAATATTTTATATGGAAAAAAAACAACTGAAAATCAGCAGTGATAGATAACTCAAGTAACTATAAGTTGCACTGTTGCACGCACTGCCTATGACCTAACATATTACACCATTCACATCACTGTGCATGGTGAGGGAGCAAGTTATTATTGCTTGAGTTTACTATACCTGGTGAATTTGAGTGTTTTTTAATTTAAAATGTTACTTTTACCTTGCATTTTCAGCTAACTTAAATGTTACTTTAACAATTGTGTTTTTTTTCACTGAATCATCACTGGGTATTTAGGTCAGCTGTTCAATAGGAAAAGCATTTTTGTGTTGATACTAATTATAGTCCCAGTTGGCGAATTGCCTCAAAACGTTCCAAAAAGGTACTCATTTTTTATTATTGTGCATGGAAAGTTTAGGGGGTGATCAAACACCAAATCCCCATATATTGTCCCTAGACTTTTTAGGCAGGCCTACAGCAAAAGCTGCTGAATGGAATTACACCAAATGTAGCAGAAAGTTAGATCTTGGTCTTGCAGATTGTGCTTTTTGTGGTTTGGTTAAGTAGTTTTTGAGAAATAAGGGTTCCAAAATATTGGTATATCTGGACAGTTGAGTCTGCAAGAGACTCTTGCAGGAGTGCCAATCGAAAAATAGAACTCGTTGAATGGCCCATGGTGCTTTATTTTTTCTTGGGTGAAAATGGTCCTGTGAGAGTAGAACTCTCACAGGATCAAGTGCTCTGCTTGGCTGCCAGAAACATCAGGGCAAATGTTGCTGGAAGCCATGACAACAATCAGGGGCTTAGTCTCCTGTCCTGAAGATTTGAAAAAAGGATATAAGCAGGACCATTGTAGGACCTAGGGACTCCAACCTCCGGGCCGCATTTCATAAAGGGACGGGCTGAGTGGCCAGAATAGGCTCTGAGAGGGGGCTGCGTGGCCCCTCCCCTTAAAATAAATAGCCTTGTGGATAAGGTCACCATAGTTTCACAGGACTCGTCTCGGTCTGACAGATGCAGACAATCCATATGCCTCATTTTCTACTTAGTAGCTCAGTACTTCCTTGCTTCTTTTTGGGTCGTACTGTCAGTCTGTGGTGAAGCTGCTTTTTTTTCACTTTGAACTTAGGGAGAATCTCTCGGGGGCTCCCCTCCCCACAAAGGGCATGGGGCAGGGCACCCCTTCCCTGTCCCCTTACATATTTTTTTGTTTTTATTTTCAGGACATGGGGACTGAGTCCCTGACTCCTAAAATGGCAGCACCAACATTTCTCTTTATGTTAGGGCCAGCCAATTGCATACCTTCGTTTGGTCCTGTAGATCCAGGCAATCAGTAAACTTAATTTGCCGTTTAGCACCTCTGTGCTCCCATGGTACTCTCTTGGTTGTACCATGTCCCTAGATAACCATAAACTTTGAAGTAGAATTTCTCTGAAAGAGCTAAATAGATTTACACTAAATCACAAAAAGCACCCTTTCTGGGTAAAGAACTAGCTTTCTGGCAAATTTGGCGCAATTCTGTTCAGTCGTTTTTTCTGTAGTATTGGCTAAAGTTCCTATAGGAAATTGCTTAGGGAAAACTCATTCAAGACCCTCCGTTTTTCTCTGCCCCAACTTGATAGACCCCCCAAAAGGAGCAGAGGTGGCTGAAATTTATTTGTGGACAGTTTTGATGAAGATTTGTCAAATGGCGCCACAGCTATTATCACACACAGAACCCATTTCATATGGAAACGTGGTCCTAACTATAACTACATAGTAGTTATATACATGTACATACATATTTATATATCATCAGTTAAGACCACATTCCCATAGGAAAAGCATCTACATTTTTCCATTCATCTCTCCCTAGGAAATTTAGACCAAGCTACAGCACAAACTGCTTAAGGGATTAAAGCTAGATATTGCTCCCAGGAGAGAGCTTTTTGGTATTTGGTGTAAATCTGTTTAGTAGTTTTTGAGCACCTTCCCACGCAAAAACAAACCCTAGAGGTGTTTTCCTCTTTCCACATGGAAAGAGGAAAAAATTAGGAGAAATAAAATATTTCACCTTATTACGCCTGCTCTGGGGTGGTGTAAGATTTTGGCAGTGCCCCAAGTTTATGTCATTAAGTATATCCGAGGCAGTGTCAAAATCCATGGGTGTTGCACAGGAAAACCCATTGCAAAGCCCATGGAATGCCCCACCCAGTTGCAGAGTAATGCAACTCAGCGACTTGCACTGCCTTGCCTTACTCCATATCTATGATGCCATGAAAAGCCATCAAAGAGGCTTTGCATGGTCCCATAGATATGGTTAAGAGGCTTGCGCCACCGGAGCATCAAAAAAGTGATGCTCTTGTGGTGCAAGCCTATTGTTAATATGCCCCACTTTGTACATACCACACAACGGAGTATTCGTGGACCAGCAGATCTCATCATGAAGTCTGAATGGCTGCTACCACAAGAATGTTGCGGCAGCCATCTTAGGACTCAGGACTCATTCCCGACTCCTAGGCAAAAAGTAACAAAACAAAAACAAATAAGGGAGCACTGTATGGATAGCCTTACCCTCTAGGCCTGGCGGTTGGGTCCCTGGGGCCAAAAATGTTGTTATGAATTTGCAAAAAAAAAGCAGTATTAAGAAAAAAACCCTGAGGTGGGCCAGGACTCAGGGGTCCGCAAAATGCACTTTTCTAAGGATGGGACATGTGGCCTGAGCCTTGAGTAGGCCCTGTGGTTCCCAACCCCTTGGGGCAATTCTGTAAAATAAGGGGAGCGGGAGCACAGTCTCCTTCCTCGAGCCTTATTAGGTCCTGGGGACCAAATCACCTAGTTCCAGATGTGCCCACAGTCCCCTCCGTAAGCCTTAAATGGCTCAAGAGACCCCATCCCCTGTGGCCGGATCAATTACTGTGTCCCGGGGAGCCCATCCCCGGGACACAGTAATTTCACTTCCAGCAAGAGTGCGGACATAAAAAAATAAGTCTGCTCCCACTGGTGGAAGTTTTAAAAATGCTCCTGCCACGTGGCAGCAGACTTCTGTTTCCCTGTTCATGCTCTTGCAGGCAGGGAAACTGTGATTGCTCTCACTTGGAAGAAGCAAGGAGGAAAAGTTGGTCCTCTGGGCGGGATCAAAGCTGGCTCCAGATACACCCAAGATGGGTGCATGTAGGTGGCTGCCTGGTGCTGTGGGGGCTCCCCCAGCCTCTCAACTGTGGTTTGTGTGTGCCCCGGTTAAGCACTAGGGCTCTCACCTCTGGCCTCAGGGAAGGGATCCCAGAGGCTTTTATGGCTCAAAGAGGAGGGTTGACATGACTTCTCTCCTAAATTTTAATTTCAATTGGTCTCAATCCCCTGCTGCACACAGCCTTTGAGGGTTAGCCTACCATATGGCAATAAAATATTAATTTGCATGAAAAACAACTCTAAAAATTAATGGAAAAAAACAAAGGTTAAAGTGATGTTATAGTTAGGTGAAAATGTCAGTTAAACATTCTGTTTTTAAATAACAAAACCGATGAAATTTACCAGGTCTAGTTATCTCATGTAACTATAACTCGTGCCCTAAGGTAACTGTAACTCACGCACTCACCATGCACTAGTAATTACCCCACATATTACATCACTCAAGATGTTTTCTATGACATTATTGATAAAATCACTGCAAATGTTGCAATGAATGTATTCATAAGAAAACTCTGCATAGCGGGGGAGTGAATTATAGTTATTGTTTTCAGACATTTTTGGCTGTAGGAACTTCAAAAAGTAGTTTGTGAATACCCACCCTCTTGTGGGTGGGTGTTTATGTATTCACTGAAAAATGCAAAGGCTAAAGTGACATTATAGTGTTAAAATGACTTAAGAACAATTGTTTAAAAAAAGAGTAAAAACCGGATTTCCCCAGTCATTATTTAGTCATCTTACTATAATTTGTGTTCCTGTCATACACTGCTTATAACCTCATATATTACAACATTCAGGACATGTTAAATGACATAATTAATGACATAATTAATGACATCTCAAAGGGCATCATCCATGATACTGTATTCATGTTGCTCAATAAATTCTTACATCCAATTAAAAAAGAATGTTTTAGTAAGAGGCCCTGTGTATAAGTGTGGGTGCATTGAAGGGAAAAAGCATAAGCCCTTAAGGCAATGTGGAGGTGCATGGTAAAAGTTACATAGTGCACTGTTTGCAATCAGTAACATATGGAATGTAAGTAAAATTCGATGTTAAACAAGGTAGAAACTGAACACATCTAATGTAAATTGCAAAGTCATGTTTCGAAGAAGGTTGTCGCTTGAAGCCAAAGCATGTTGCAAAACACTGAAGCATGTTGCAAAAAACTGTGTATGAAAAGCCATAGCTTCTGTTGACAGTAGGTTATTTACCAGTGGATGGTTGCACATGTGTCCATGGTAATTAGTTGTAATGCAGTGGTATAGACAAATTATGTGTAACAAGGATATTCATAGGTTGTATAGGTTTATTTCTCGGACTTTTCTGAAGACTTCGAGGCATTGCAGATTGTTGGATAATGTGGAGTGTACGGGTGACCCATTAGAAAGTGTTTTTAACTCTCATTGGGTTGTACACATGGCTCTAAAGTTGTATACCATTATGCTCATTTTAAGAATGTGTGTAGTGTATGTTACCAATCTACAGAGGTTTGTTCATAAGACCTGGCAGAAGATGTTTTATCAGTGACAAGTGCAAACTTGTCAAGCTCTTGACATAAAATTGCAGTTCATGTGAAGTCTTTAACAGTGTTAGAAATGGGGTTCCTGGTTGGCTTAAGTAGGCTTCTAAGCCAGGCAGTAACCACCACTCTAGTCAGGGTAAGAGAGCTACACACCTAAGATAACCCCTGCTCACCTCTTGGTAGCTTTAGACAGATCAGCCAGGCATATCACAGAGGCAATGTATAAAGAGTTTGCACAACACACACACCAGTGACACAATAAATACACGACAAAAGAGACTTAACAACAGGTTATTTAAAAATAAACTGTATTTCATGTAAACTTAAACCAAGAAAACATACATCATTAATACTACACCAAAAAGACAATTGACAAACCATCATAGTGCAACTAAGAAGAAGTATTCTTACATTGCACATGTCAGGACAAAACCATCACAGAAGAAATTTTGTGGTGCATATCCTATGATCCATGAAACACTATCTGTACCTACATCAATCTCAGATCATGAAAAGTGCAACATGTAATGCAACAGGCACAGGAATCACCCACCATCACCCACAGCTGAAATCCACACATTGATATTGTACACCTGTGCTTATATTTCATGTTCTGTGGTATGTTCAAATCAAATCAAATCATTAACATTTATAAAGCACGCTACTCACCCGTGCGGGTCTCAAGGCGCTAGGGGGGAAAGGGGGGGTTATCGCTGCTCGAACAGCCAAGTCTTTAGGATTCTCCGGAAAGCGGAGTGGTCCTGGGTGGTCCTGAGGCTGGTGGGGAGGGAGTTCCAGGTCTTGGCCGCCAGGAAGGAGAAAGATCTCCCACCCGCCGTGGAGCGGCGGGTGCGAGGGACGGCAGCAAGTGCGAGGCCAGCGGAGCGGAGGGGGCGGGTGGGGACGTAGAAGCTGAGGCGTCTGTTGAGGTATTCCGGTCCCTTGTTGTGGAGGGCTTTGTGTGCGTGGGTGAGAAGACGGAAGGTGATCCTTTTGCTGACTGGGAGCCAATGCAGGTGTCTCAGGTGTGCGGAGATGTGGCTGTTGCGGGGTACGTCGAGGATGAGGCGGGCCGAGGCGTTTTGGATGCGTTGCAGGCGGTTTTGGAGTTTGGCGGTGGTCCCGGCGTAGAGGGTGTTGCCGTAGTCCAGGCGACTCGTGACAAGGGCGTGGGTCACGGTTTTTCTGGTGTCGGCGGGGATCCAGCGGAAGATCTTGCGGAGCATGCGGAGAGTGAGGAAGCAGGCGGAGGACACGGCGTTGACTTGCTTGGTCATGGTGAGAAGAGGGTCCAAGATGAAGCCGAGGTTGCGGGCGTGGTCTGCGGGGGTCGGTGCGGTGCCGAGGGCCGTGGGCCACCAGGAGTCGTCCCAGGCGGACGGGGTGTTGCCGAGGATGAGGACTTCCGTTTTTTCAGAGTTCAGCTTTAGGCGGCTGAGCCTCATCCAATCTGCGACGTCCTTCATACCCTCTTGTAGGTTGGTCTTGGCGCTGGCGGGGTCCTTGGTGAGGGAGAGTACAAGTTGGGTGTCATCGGCGTAGGAGGTGATGATGATGTCGTGCTTGCGTACGATGTCGGCGAGGGGGCTCATGTAGACATTGAAGAGTGTCGGGCTGAGCGATGAGCCTTGAGGTACGCCGCAGATGATCTTGGTGGGTTCTGAGCGAAACGGAGGGAGGTAAACTCTTTGGGAGCGGTTAGCGAGGAAGGAGGCGATCCAGTCCAGGGCCTGCCATCCCCGAAGGCTACAAGATCTCCAGAAAAGACCGCACCAACCAAGTAGGAGGAGGTGTCGCCATCATCTTCAAAGACTCCATCAGCGTCACCACCTCCACCGAAGACCCCCAATGCCTTGGTTACTGGGCCATCTGCCCACTTATAGTAATCATTACATTAAAAGGGGCTTGGCAGGCACGAGACCTCCATTGAGGTTTCCTCCCTGTCATGCAAGCCACTGGTGAGTACCCATAAAGGTTATGCTCCTTAGATGAGAGGGGAAGACACCCACGTGTCTCATGCTGGCAAAGAGACCTCTACGAACAGCGACTGACTGCCCGAGGCTGCTCCTGACCTGGGGCGGCAAGATTCCCAGCAGTGAGCTCGCACAGGGGCGATAAGACCTCTCTGGGTCCCCCGGAGTAGGGAAACCACGAGACAGCTGCCTGCGTCCACGCGGTGAGCTTCCAAACTTGGGACTCCTTGCCACAGCCTCACTGTACCCGTGGGGAGAATCGTCTCAATCTCTCCCAGTTGCCGTGGGGCTCTCACTCCTTCTCCAGGGGCTGGATTGGTGCAACACAGCCCTCCCAAGGTAGGCCGTGTGTCCACTCTGCTCCCAGTCCAGGCAATGAACACCCACACAGCAAGGACAAAGCACAGATGAACAAAGCTCCGACTTTAATAGTGACAGGCCACTTGTCCCCCAGGGGGAGCACCAGGAAGAACGCGCTTCGTCCACCTATGTTACACCGCGGCGCTCGCCGCGGCCGCGGGCTCAGGTTGCAGCGGCGCGGCACGTTAATTTTGCCGCGGACGACGCCCGGGCCGCGGTAGACGCCGAGGCAGACACCCAGGTCGCGGGGGTCGCCGCGGCTCCGGCGAGGGCCATGAAGGCTCCAGGGAGCCGGTCTGGGGGTCACGGCGCTCGCCGCTCCCCCTTTTTCAAGTTCTGCCTTAAAGGCAGACGCAGCAGAGCCTGAAACCCCGAGGGGGTTTCAGGCATGGCCGCACACAGCGCATTATGCGCTTAACATTTATTTTTCTTGCATGTATTCACCTGCCCACCACCACTTACCGATGTTCCTAGGACAAACCGAACCCTTACACTGGGGGTTCTTTATACTTGCCTTTTTTCTCTTCCCAGCATGCTTACCACTTCCTCTCTACCCAGCATGCATTGTTTAACACACATACCTAATTCATTACTGTTTTCTTTTCCCCAATCCAAGATGGCGGTGTTCTACTTCCTGTTTCCTGTTTCCTGTCCAGGGGTATTTAAGGGGATTCCAACTGCCTGTTCATTGCGTTGCAACACTCCTTGGTGATAGTCACGCTCCTATTTGATATCCTTCTGCGAATCCTGTCTGTTCCTGATTGCTTTGTTTTCCTGCCTTCCTGAACTGCGGTCCTAATACCCTGGTGTCCTCCTTTTCGTTTCAGGGAGTTCCTGTGGAGGTTTTTTACCCTACTGGGGTTTTTCCTCTGGGACTCCTTCTGGAGGGCACGGACTGTAGTGGTTCGCTCATACCAAACAGCACCGTGGCTACCGGAAGGGGTCGCCCCTACCTCGGCCAGAGCAGAACCCGTCGGAACAAGGACCGTTCCCCTACGCCTCTCCGCTGCGAGGGTAAGACCGTTGAGAACCGCGACAGATTGCAACGCCCACAATTCCTGTTGCAGTCCGGAACTATGGATAACCCAGTGGTAAACACGGAACCTACTAACCAGGACCTACTGGCGACGATACAACAACAGGCTCAAGAACTCCAGCAATTACGTACTGAGAATACTGTTTATCGACAAGCCTTTGCCTCCAGGACCACAGATGTCCCTGCAGTAGCCGCCTCTACACCTCGATTTTCCGGGGATCCCACCACATTAAAAGAATTCCTGGATGCCTTAACGGTGTACTTTGCCTTTCGCCCCTCGCAATTTGTACAAGATAAGACCAAGGTGGGGTATTTGATTAGTGCCTTATCAGGACCAGCCTTGGCCTGGGCCACACCTCTAGTAACCAGAAACGATCCCTGTCTATCTAATTATTCCACCTTTATCACTACTTTTAAACAGATGTTTGAACGCCCTGGACTCGAGGCGTCAGCAGAAGAGGCTCTTTGCGAAGTCCAACAAGGGAGTCAGGATGTATTACAATACATCACCCGTTTCAGACAATTAGCTGCAGAAACAACCTGGGTGGAACGTACCTTGGTGACACTCTTCCGTAGAGGTCTAAGAGAGGACATCAAAGATGAACTAGTACATTCTGCCAGGATAGAAAACCTCAAAGGGTTGATGGACCAAGCACTAACTATAGAGTATCGGTTAAATGAACGACGAATGGAGAAAAAGAAGAGTCGTTTGCCTTTTCACTCAGTACCATCTCGTCCCTTCGCCCATCGTTCCGAGGAAGCCCGCCCTGAATCCAAAGGGAATACCGAGGAAGAGCCCATGCAGATTGACACAGCTCGCGGACCTCTATCCGCCAGCGAAAGGGAACATAGACGAAGGAAGGGGCTTTGCCTATATTGTGGTGCAGCTGGTCACCTAATTCGCGCCTGCCCCATTCGTCCAACCAAGCCCTTGGGAAACGCCAACTCCCGTCCCCAGTAAGAAGGGTGAGGACGGGATATCGTGATATACCTTCTATTTGCTCTTCCAGGGAGGAAGGAACTGCTCTTTTTCTCTTACCAGTTACCCTCCATTTAACTGATGGCCGTGAAGCAAGAACTTTGGCTTTATTGGATTGCGGAGCCAGTGGCCTATATTTAGATGAAACCTGGGCCAAAGAACAACAAATAACACAAATACCCAAAGAAATACCAGAACAGGTACATACTGTTGATGGGTCACTCTTGGCCTCTGGACCGGTACAATACACCACCCCTACTTTCTGTTTACAGTTCGGTAAACATCAGGAAATTCTCTCGTTTGACTTAATCTCATCACCACACCATGTCATGATCCTGGGAATTCCATGGCTTACACGGCACAATCCTTACATCAACTGGGAAACAAAAACCATTTCGTTATCCTCCCATTTTTGTCAACACCATTGCTATCCGGCCGGGGATTATTGGTCCCCAAAAAGTCTCTCAACAGCACCTGCCCAGGTGGGAGGATCCATTAATGTTCTACAGGGAGTTCCCAGACAGTATCAGGACTATATCGATGTATTCCAGAAGCCAGAAAGACCTGAATTGCCACCCCACAGAGAATACGACTGTGCCATTTCTTTAGAGCCAGACACTGTAGTTCCTTTTGGGCGGATGTACTCCCTCACCGAACCAGAGAAACAAATTCTGAAGGAGTACTTAGATGAGAATCTACAAAGTGGGTTAATAACTCCCTCCTCTTCACCCGCCGGGGCTCCTCTTTTCTTTGTACCAAAGAAAACCAAAGACCTGCGTCCCTGTATCGACTTCAGAGGGTTAAACAGGATCACTATCAAAGACCGGTATCCGCTACCCCTCATCAAAGACATCTTAGAAGCAGTCAGAGGAGCCAAGAGGTTCACTAAGCTGGATCTCCGAGGAGCCTATCATCTGCTAAGAGTCAGAGAAGGTGATGAGTGGAAGACCGCCTTTAGAACACCTTTTGGTCACTACGAAGATAGAGTAATGCCCTTCGGACTCACTAATGCCCCGTCCATCTTTCAAAGATTCATGGATTCTATCTTTTCTGATCTTTTGCAACAAACAGTGGTAGTGTATCTTGACGATATCCTAATTTATTCGGTTCATCCAGAGGAACATTCCAAACACGTCCGCCAAGTCTTAGAAAGACTCCGACAACATCATTTGTTCTGTAAGCCTGAAAAATGCGAATTTGATCAGATAGAAGTGAAATATTTGGGATACTGTATAGACCAAACCGGAATTGCCATGGACTCAGACAAAGTACAGGCTATATTGAACTGGCCATCTCCTTCTTCCATCAAGGAGACTCAATGTTTTCTGGGACTAGCCAACTTCTACCGGCAGTTCATAGCAGACTTTGCCCAGAGAACCAGCTTCATTACTCAAACCCTCAAAAAGGAACACCTAAAGAAAGGTTTTTGTTGGACACCAGGCGCTGAGTCAGCTTTTCAGGACTTAAAGAAAGCCTTTAGTCAAGCCCCTATTCTTCGACACCCAGACACTAGCAAACAATTCATTGTTGTCACAGATGCCTCAGAAAGAGCCATTGGGGCTGCCTTGTTACAAAGACAAGACGATGATGACCTAGAACACCCTGTATTCTATCTATCCCACATTCTATCTGATTCTGAGCGAAACTATTCCGTGCTAGAACGCGAATTACTCGCCTTAAAGGTCGCGTGCACTGAATGGAGACACTTTTTGATGGGATCAAAGGAGCCCTTCGAAGCCCGGACCGATCATAGAAATCTACAGTGTTTAAGAAATTTCCAGTGCCAAAATAGCCGGCAAGCTCGATGGGCCTTCTTCTTCAGCCAGTATGATTTCTATATCACCTACATCCCTGGTTCTCAGAACATCCTGGCGGATGCCCTGTCCCGACGTTATCCTGGGTGCGGTGATTCCGCGGTTCAAAACTTGTTCGACAACAATAAAATCATTGGGGTAGCACAGACCTTTTTAGATCAAGTTAAGTCTGAATATGCCCGTCTACACGAAACAGAACTAAAGAGGTTACGTCCACAGCTGCACATAGATCATGACTACTATTATCATGATAAGGCCCTGTTTTTACCCACTAAAACAGTGCAAATCGAAGCCTTACACATGTGCCATGATTCTCCTATTGCGGGTCATCGAGGAGTGAAAGCGACTCAAGATCTTTTGCTTCGCTCTTTCTGGTGGCCAACTCTCAAGGCTGACACTGAGGCATATGTGTTATCCTGTCCTACATGTGCTCAAGCCAAGACACCCCGAACCAGACCTGTGGGCTTACTCCGCCCATTACCTGTTCCCCCAGGCCCATGGCTTACCATATCCACCGATTTTATGTGCGCCTTACCTTCCTCAATGGGAAACCACGTCATAATGGTAACTGTGGACTCCTTCACCAAGATGGCCCACTTCACGGCCTTGAGAAAGTTACCCACGGCAAAGGAGTTAAGTCAGGTCTTTACTCAAGAAATGTTCAGGCTACATGGGCTACCCCAAGTTATTATATCAGACAGAGGTCCCCAATATATCTCCCGTTTCTGGAACCAATTCTGCAAGATCTTGGGGATCCAGGTGGCCTTGTCATCCGGGTTCCACCCTCAAACCAATGGACAAACAGAACGACTCAATCAGGGTCTCGAGCAGTACTTACGTAGCTTCTGTAACGCTACACAAAGTAATTGGGCTCCCTACTTACCGCTTGCCGAATTCTCCTATAATAACTCTCTACACAGTGCCTCTAAAGTCTCTCCTTTCTATGGCTCCTATGGTTTCCATCCCAGGGCCTTCCCAACTCCCCTGAGAGACAACTCCAACCTTCCCGCCATCTCCTCTTTCGTTCGACAGCTACGGGGTATACAGCGAATTATCCATTCTAACCTTGTGTCCGCCAAGTCCCGCATGAAGACAATAGCAGATAGGAGACGCTGTGCGGCTCCTCTATATCAAGTCCATGATAAGGTCTGGCTCTCCTCTAGATTCCTACCTCTCCGACTCACCCAAAACAAATTCAAGCCCCGCTTTTATGGTCCCTTTCTCATTCTCAAGAAGATCAACCCAGTGTCCATGCGTCTTCGCCTACCTCGGACATGGAAGATCCACCCAGTATTCCATGTCTCGCAACTGAAACCTTACCATCCTGATCTCTTTCATAGGCAGTTGCCCTGTCCCCCTCCTTTGTTGGTTGACAATGTGCCTGAATACGAAGGGCAGGAGGTCTGTGACTCTCGATTTTTCCATGGGCTCCTCCAATACCTTATTCATTGGAAGGGATACCCTTTGAGTGAGTGTTCCTGGGAGGATGCCTCTTCAGTCCATGCTCCTCTTTTAATCCGCCGCTTTTTTCGGCTCTTCCCTCACAAACCCGGGGCCTCGGGGAGGGGGCATACTGTTACACCGCGGCGCTCGCCGCGGCCGCGGGCTCAGGTTGCCGCGGCGCGGCACGTTAATTTTGCCGCGGCCGACGCCCGGGCCGCGGTAGACGCCGAGGCAGACACCCAGGTCGCGGGGGTCGCCGCGGCTCCGGCGAGGGCCATGAAGGCTCCAGGGAGCCGGTCTGGGGGTCACGGCGCTCGCCGCTCCCCCTTTTTCAAGTTCTGCCTTAAAGGCAGACGCGGCAGAGCCTGAAACCCCAAGGGGGTTTCAGGCATGGCCGCACACAGCGCATTATGCGCTTAACATTTATTTTTCTTGCATGTATTCACCTGCCCACCACCACTTACCGATGTTCCTAGGACAAACCGAACCCTTACACTGGGGGTTCTTTATACTTGCCTTTTTTCTCTTCCCAGCATGCTTACCACTTCCTCTCTACCCAGCATGCATTGTTTAACACACATACCTAATTCATTACTGTTTTCTTTTCCCCAATCCAAGATGGCGGTGTTCTACTTCCTGTTTCCTGTTTCCTGTCCAGGGGTATTTAAGGGGATTCCAACTGCCTGTTCATTGCGTTGCAACACTCCTTGGTGATAGTCACGCTCCTATTTGATATCCTTCTGCGAATCCTGTCTGTTCCTGATTGCTTTGTTTTCCTGCCTTCCTGAACTGCGGTCCTAATACCCTGGTGTCCTCCTTTTCGTTTCAGGGAGTTCCTGTGGAGGTTTTTTACCCTACTGGGGTTTTTCCTCTGGGACTCCTTCTGGAGGGCACGGACTGTAGTGGTTCGCTCATACCAAACAGCACCGTGGCTACCGGAAGGGGTCGCCCCTACCTCGGCCAGAGCAGAACCCGTCGGAACAAGGACCGTTCCCCTACGCCTCTCCGCTGCGAGGGTAAGACCGTTGAGTACCGCGACAACCTATGCCCAGGGTAATAGATGGTCATCGCTGCACTTCTCCTTCTTCCTCTGGCCCTTCGCAGATGGGGGGACCAATCCACAAACCCCTGAAGAGCACTGGGGAAGCACCAAGGGCAAAATAAAGCACACTGTGGGCGAGCACATAATGCAGCAGAGAAGGGGGGCAGTTTCTTCTGCAGCCCAGCAGATATCAGGCAGCAGATCAGTGCCACAAGCCTTGCAGCTCAGATGGCGGTTCGTTTCTGGCAGCACAATAGTCCTTAGGTGCAGCACGTCAAGCCAGCAGCATCTGGCTACAAATCCCACACAGTGTCTAAAAACGTGCGGTACAACCACTGTACTTATACTCAGTTTGTCTTTGATCTAAGGGGGCACTTCAAAGATTCTTTTGAAGTGCACAACACCCCCTTTCAACCCCATCCCTGGCTCTAGTCATCGGTAGGGTTTAAGCAAGCCCTTTGTGTGAGGGCAGGACACTGCGGTAAACATCCTTTATGCCAAATCTTTTATAACGAAGTCCTGGTTAACGAAAGCGGAACAACGCTTTCTTTAACCACGACTTCGTTATTTTGTGCCTTAACCACGCATGTCCTGAACAACGAACATGCATGGTTAAGGTACAAACAAGGGAGTCAGCTGAGGAGGACGACGCAGATGACAAGGTGACGACTCAGGTAAGTGGGGGGTTTTAGGTTTTGGGGAGGGGGTGGGGGGTCGGGGGTTTTAGGTTTTAGGGTGGGGTTGGAGGGGTGGGGCGTTTTTGGTTTTGGGGAGTGGGTGGGGGGGGTCAGGGGGTTTTAGGTTTTGGGGTGGGGTTGGGGGGGTGGGGCGTTTTTGGTTTTGGGGAGTGGGCGGGGGGTCAGGGGGTTTTAGGTTTTGGGGTAGGGTTGGGGGGTGGGGCGTTTTTGGTTTTGGGGAGTGGGTGGGGGGTCAGGGGGTTTTAGGTTTTAGGGTGGGGTTGGGGGGTGGGGCGTTTTTGGTTTTGGGGAGTGGGTGGGGGGGTCAGGGGGTTTTAGGTTTTGGGGTGGGGTTGGGGGGGTGGGGCGTTTTTGGTTTTGGGGAGTGGGTGGGGGGTCAGGGGGTTTTAGGTTTTAGGGTGGGGTTGGGGGGGTGGGGCATTTTTGGTTTTGGGGAGTGGGTGGGGGGCCAGGGGGTTTTAGGTTTTGGGGTGGCGTTAGGGGGGTGGGGTGAGGGATGTAGGGTGAATGGTGCCTATTGCTAATGATTTTATCAGGAATGCCTTTACAACGAAATATTGTTGTTAAGACATTCGTGGTAAAATCATTAGTAGTAAAGACGAGGTCGGTGTTCCGACCTCGTTGTTAAGGTTAGTAGTAGTTTAAGATTCGGTGTTCCGTCATATAACCGGACACTGCATATACAAATGTTAGTGTGCCCCACCTCCCACTGTCCCAGCCCAAGAAGACCATTCAGTATGCAGATATAATCTTATTCCACCTCCACCCTCCCTGTGTGATGGCTGTCTGGAGAGTAAGCACAAAGCCCAGCTGTCACTCTACCCCAGACATGGATTGGAGTCAGGCTGCAAAGCACAAGAGTAATAAGCACAGTGAAATGCCCATTTTCTAAAAGTGGCATTTCCACAATGGTAATAAAAAATCCACCTACAACAATAGGCAGGATTTCTCACTACCATTCCAAACATAACAAACATGCCCACACTCATTGATCAGAAATGACCACTTAGACATATATAAGGAAATTCCCAAGGCAAACCTATGGGGGAAACAGCACTCACAACAGTGAGAAACCAAATAGGCTGTATGTCACTACCAGGAAATGCCACACAGAGAAGGCACATGTCCTACCTCTTACCTACAGAGCACCCAGCCCATCAGGCTACCTAAGGTCTACCTTAGAGGTGACCCATATATAGAAAAAGTGGAGTTCTAGGCCTGGCAAGTAATTTCAGATGCCAAGACAATGTGGCAGTAAGCTGAGTGCGCAGGCCCTGCAGGGGCAGGTCTGAGACAGATTTGAAAGGCTGCTTCTGTGGTGGCGCAAGCGTCACTGCAGGCCTACTAGTAGCATTTAATTTACAGGCCCTGGGTATAAGGGATACCGCTGTATAAAGAACTTACATGTAAATTAATTGTGCCAATCAGGTGTAAGCCAATCATACTAAGTTTAAAGGGGAGAACACATGCACTTTAGCATTGATCAGCAGTGATAAAGTACCCAGAGTCTTAAAGCCGACAAAAAGAGGGTCAAAAACAGGAGGAGGAAGGCAAAAAGTTGGAGATGACCCTGCAAAAAGGGTCAGGTCCAACAAATAGGTTGATCCAATTTAGGTGAGTCGAGTACAAATTCTCTTTGGAGGGTGTTCAAAGTTTAAAAAGTGTGGCCCCATGGAGGGCTTTGTTTGCTTGTTTAGTGGGTGGATACCAATAAAACAACAGTAACAGTCACAGTCACAGTAACCGAACATTAGCTAAATGTGGGTGACTTGAAAGATATAATCTGCGTCCACCATATGGCCAAAGATTATGTCCAATATTATTTGATTGTTGATAGAAGGTTGGGTACAGGTATAGATTGTTGAATTCTACAAGACTTATAGGACATTGACTTATATAATTGGTTCTTCCCCATAGTAAGGATGGGTTGAGCAAGGCACTTCAGACAAAATTCACCCCCAGAGAAACTTCCTTGCCACCGTAGATTCTTAAATGATCAGTTTGGTGCTGCACTATCACTTTATCAAACCATTGTTCTACTACCTCTTGTGTGTTATATAATCTGTAACTAATTATGTGACAGAGGTGTTGGGTCCACTGAGGATATTTAAGTGACTTTGCATGTAAGGTGGCTTCCCCAAGCACTAAATCCGGGATTACATTGATAGTTGCTGCACTAGCACTTTATTTATTGAACTGTCTCCTTTTGAGTGCCAATACTGGGTCTAACTCTGTGGTAGACAGTCTAGTGGGTCCCCCCGAGGTCAATTTAAGTGTTTGACGCTGCACTAGCACTTTATCAAACTATTACGCTGTTGTCTATTGAGTTCTAATTTTGCTTTAAATTGTGTTGCAGCCAGTCGAGTGGGCCCCCCTAGGCCAAACTAAGGACCTCATTATGAGTTTGGGGGTCTTTTGGGAAGTCCACCGCAGTGGCGGCCGCCAAAAGACCGCCATGCTGGCGGTAATCCAACCACCGTATTAAGAGTCACACTGTGAAGACTGCCAAGATTCAGCCAAAAATCTGAAACCGTCTGGACACTGGAGGGCAGAGAAGAGGCAGTCCCTCCACCAGCACCGCCAGCCCGACACAAATCCACCCACCAGATTATGAGCCACAAATCACCACAGAGGTTCTTACATTGCAGAAAACCATTGACGGTGCCAACCGCCGCAGTCAGAACTCACATCAGTCAGAACACCACACCACATTGGATAGCTTGAATACCCCACACCTGACAAACATCCACACACCTGACATATCTACTCACTACACTATATAACACACCCCTACACAACCCACAATCCTTTGAAACAAAAACGCCATACAAAGAACTAGAGACGAGGACAAAACAAAATTATAGATATAGCACCTTTACACAATAGACACACATACACATCATATTCAGCCCACACCCCAGATCAGCACAACTAACACAATATACACATCACTAGCACACACAATTCATGACAACCATCTCACCCTCACAACGCAGCACCCACACCTCACCAATTATCCAACACTGCACCCCTACACTCACAACACCCCCACACACTATCTACACAACCAATTACATGTCCCCACAAAAACACCCATGTTTCACTGATGATGAGTTGAGGGTCATGGTGGATGAAATTGTCAGGATAGAGCCACAACTGTTTGGAGCACAGGTCCTACAAGCCTTGATTGCCAGGAAAATGGAGCTGTGGCAAAGGATAGTTGATAGGGTCAATTCAGTAGGCAGCCATCCACGCACAAGGGAGGACATCAGGAAGAGGTTGAGCGATCTATGGGGGAAGGTGCGTTCCATGGCATAATGCCACCAGATTGCCGTGCAGAAGACTGACGGTGGGCCCCCACCTCCTCCCCCACAGTTCACACCATGGGAGGAGAAAGTCTTGGACATACTGCATCCGCAGGGCCTGAAGGAGTACCTGGGGGACTGGAGTCTGGTAATTACCCACAAAAGTCATGTGACACATCTGTATTGACCTGTATACCTCTTCGCCACTTAATACTCCCTAATTAACTAAATGTCCTACTACACCTCCCACCTAATCACCTAATGCCCCTCTCCTGCATGCCACCACTCCATCCAGCCCAACTGCCCTCATACCCCTTGGCAATTGCATGTTAACTACTGTCTAATCATAGCACTACGACTCCCAGAATGCACCAATCCATTCTAGTGAAAACTTGGAATGTGCACAACACATCACATGTCATGCATGTACAACTAAAATGCTAGCTACACCATCTAGATTGTCCTTTTGAGGACCAGTACATGGCAATGACAGAAATTCAATGGGGCACTCACAATAGCAAACAAAGCAAAACACAGCTACAGCTGATTGGCCATTCCTAATGGCCACTGTTCAAATGTCCCAAACCGGAAATAGACTGATGCAGGTTGAAAAGTAAGATGGTTGAATCAATTCACATGCACAGCATCTAGATACAGGACTATTATCCTTGCATACTCACATACTGTGTTCCCACTAGGACACCATTGTGCATTCAGCAGCTACATTGTGTGACATATAGCATGCTTGACTATTCACTAGGTAACAGAGGTGAACAGTCACGTCAAATATCAGCCAAAACCAGAACCCGTCTGCAGTGCAATATGTAACAAACTGGTATGATATCTTCAAACATGGAGTATGGAAATCAAGTCACAGAGTTGTATACACAACAAAGGCATGCTGTGCAGCATCTGCCAATGTCATTGCAGGGAATCATGTTAAGCCACTGTCTGCATCTCACAAAGATTAAACCAAACACACAAACTATTCTAAACTCTGTGTCTCCCTCCCTCCACAGATAACCCTGCCATTACCATTCATGGAGAGGATGCCTGAGATTCCAGTAACTCTCAGGATGAAGGCTCCAGTGAGGATGTCTGGACAATTACGAACAACCTGGCCCATCTAGGACACCTGGTCAGTCAATGACTCTCTGCCTCACCCTGCCCACATCAACACCCCCCCACACCCCTGGTACATCTACATCGCAAGCAACCATTCGCCCCCAAACCTGTGTCCCCAGGACAGTTCAATCAATTGTGTTTCTCCTAGTACAGGGGCCTGAATTGAACCTTGACATCTCTGGCAATGAAGGCCCTGCTACCACTGGGAGTGGGCACACCGTGCCAGGGGCACAGGCACCTGGGGCAGGGTGCATGGGAGGGATGCTGTGGGCCAGAGGATGGGGCCTCAAAGGGACTCCACTGACCAGGAAACCATCTCCCAAGTCCTGGGAGCATACCAAAGTTTCCAGGACAGAATGGGCAAAATAATCACCATGTTGGGGGAAAATCAAAGGCTGCAGAGGCAATGCCACCGGGAAGTCATGCAGCAGTGGCAGGCATATAATGCCACCATGGCTACCATTGCAGGGGTCCTCAGTGAAATCAATACCACCCTCATTGGTTCCTCAACACACCATCAGGCCCCTCCGGCTAGCAAGGTAACATCTGCCCCATCTACATCTCTGCCAGCTATTGGAATGGAGGCCCTGCCCGGGGAACCACATACCTCAGATACCCTTCCCTCTGTAGCTGAAGAACACCCCCGCAAACATAGACGTCCACCCAGACATTTGGCTGGAGCAGATGCCAAGCCCAAACCAACTGCCAGGAAGTGAACCACTCCTGATTTGTCACCCTTGTGTGCCACTGAGACACCCTGTAGCCTGTTCTGAGACATGACTCTATTTTCCCATGGTACAAGGGCACTGGGCCTGTGTAACCAACTAGTGTAGCAGCTACTCTCATGTATCCATATACCATGACCTCACTCATCACCTCAATTTTCATTTGAGCACTTTTATTATGACCTTTAGTATCCTGATATTTACAATAAATCACAATTTGACACAGCTACTGTGTATGTGTCTTTTATAATACATGAACAATTGCCATGCTTGCCAAATGTGGTCTGGTCATACCCCACTGCATCGAACAGCCAGTGAAATGGTCATCAGACAGAGGCTCCCTCCGCAGGTAATACATGACAACAGAAAAGTCACAGGACAGGTGTCAGAGAGGTTGAAATCCAGGGCAAAACCATAGTATAGTCAGTATTCCAATCTGCAAATAGAGCATGTCAGAGAGTAGTATCAGGATGGAAGGCATGGTGGCATACAATGCACAAATATAGGTAATAGAAGTCATGCCCATGGTAAACCACCTACATAACAGTGGGACCCAGATTGGACCTACATATCACCGGGTACAGGCTCTTCACATACCCATACCATAGATACACGATCACATATCTGATGGAACACACATAGAGCATCACAGAGGAACCCAGTGCTTAAACCATACACTGACATAGGCCCTATACCTGTAGGATTGTTACTCACCTTTGTCACTATATAGTTACCTGCACCTTGGACAGCAACGTCAGAATACAAACACAGCTAGGTCCCATGGTCATCACAAAGTATCCCACCCATTGTATAGGCAGAGGCCATGATCCAATTATCACACATGGGCCAAAAATGTCAACGGACACCTCATACACCATTTCACCATTTCACTATTTCACATCCCCCTGGCCACACTGGTAATAGGAAAGGACTAAGCAGTCACAACCCCACTTGTATGAAGGTAGTACAAACAAGGCATCATCCCACTGAAACTATATGCATTTACCAGCTATCTGTCATGCACAACTCTCATGTCAGTCAGCAATTACCATTGGCTACTGTCAATGAATACCTCAAGACATAGGGGGTCATTTTGACCCCCGCGGGCGGCGGAAGCCGCCCGCCTGGCGGGAACCTCCAGAAGACCGTACCGCGGTCGAAAGACCGCAGCGGTCATTCTGAGTTTCCCGCTGGGCTGGCGGGCGACCGCCAGAAGGCCGCCCGCCAGCCCAGCAGGAAACCCCCTTCCACGAGGATGCCGGCTCCGAATGGAGCCGGCGGAGTGGATGGGGTGTCACGGGTGCAGTTGCACCCGTCGCGATTTTCAGTGTCTGCCACGCAGACACTGAAAATCTGAAAGGGGCCCTGTTAGGGGGCCCCTGCAGTGCCCATGCCAATGGCATGGGCACTGCAGGGGCCCCCAGGGGCCCCACGACACCCGTTCCCGCCAGCCAGGTTCTTGCAGCGCCGCCGTGGAGGATTCCCAGGGGCAGCGGGAAACCGGCGGGACACCGCCGGTTTCCCGTTTCTGACCGCGGCTGTACCGCCGCAGTCAGAATGCCCATGGGAGCACCGCCAGCCTGTTGGCGGTGCTCCCGCGGTCGTTGGCCCTGGCGGTCCATGACCGCCAGGGTCAGAATGACCCCCATAGTTTGGAGAGCCAAGCCTGAAATAGCAATTTCAGTGAGTGGAAGGAAAAGAGAATAGGAAAATGCAAGAAACATACCTCAATACTGAGTAGACCATTACAGAAGTGTATGTTAGGATCAGATGTAACAGTATATGATAGAGCAGACCATTCTGTCCTGTACACATTACAATCTATCAGTCTGCATACACAACTCATGCATACGCATTGGAGCACATTACATCCCCACTGATGAATCAAGTCAGGAGGTGTAATGGCAGCCACCTACTTCAACTACTCGATTACAAGCCTTGTCCTCCCGTGGGCCTCATTGTAACGGAGGTCTCCTGACGTGGCTGGGTACCTCACTGGTGTCAACAGCCAAGGACAGTTTGGATAGCCAGATTCACCTGTGAACACAATGGTAGAACAACTCACTAATAGGTCCTGTGAGTGGCAATTTTGTGATGACAGGTGACATAACACACAAACACACACTACAATGCAAACTTACCCTCTCTGTTTGTAGTTGTGCCATCAAATGTAGGACATTGCTGTTCCGCATGATGTAGGAATCACGCAGAGATCCTGGAAACTTGGCTGTGACTTGTGAGATGTACAGGTATGCCAGACACACCACCTGTACGTTGATTTAGTGGTACTAATTTCAGTTCCAGTTCTTTGGCACTGGGAGGAACCAGGGCTACATCGGTGCCATCAATGACTCCTACCACATGAGGAAAGTGTCCCATCTCATAAAAGTCTGCCTTCACATAGGCCAAATCCGCTCTTTGTGGAAACTTGATGTAGTTGTCCAGGTGTTTCAAGAATGCACACAGTACATCCTTCAACACCAGACTGAACATGGGCCTATAAATCCCTGCTGTTAAAGCAACAGTATTCTGAAAGGACCCTGAGGCCAGGAAGTGTAGCACTGACAAGACCTGAACGTGGGAGGTACGCCATAGGGATTGCGAATGGCTGGCATCAAATCTGGCTCCATTTGTGTACAAAGATCCATTATGGTATGACGATTCAGACAATATGTGTGTATGACATGCCTTTCCTCAACGGTTTCCAGATCTACTAGTGGACTGTACACTGGTGGTTGTTTCACTCTCCTCATGGCAGGATAACTATGTTGAGAGAAGAAAATATACTATGAGTTATGCAGTATGCACACATCATTAACACATTGTAAATTTCCTGACACCAAACATCTGTAGAGTATGCATTGCATTTCTGACATATGCAGTACAGGCCATAGATATGCACCTAATTCACCCTCATTGCTGCACATTGGCTACCATATAAATGGGACTGTACACATGAAACTAATGTTATTGAACATGTGTGTGACACTTAGCTGTCCTGCACTAATCACACATATGTTTTGGATTCTACCAATATCTACCCATGGCCTATGTACCTCAGTGTAGCTTCACATAATTCTCACCATATACAATCCCTCAACACATCATTGTGTTAAATATGGCGCAATATGTAGCACAACCATGATGGCACTAGATACGGATACACAGCATTTGGGGGGAGTAAGTGACTGATGCAGATAATTAAGCACATCCATCGTTGACATGTGCCCAAAATGGCAGGCGCCTGACCTAAATGGGCAAGTACACAGTTGGAAGTGACCTAACTCTACCGGAAGAAGGCGTCATGGCGATAGGAGGTCACAACCGCCGGGCAACTTACCATTAGTTGCTGCATTTGGCAGACTGGGGCCAATGGGCATGACCGCTGGTGGTGACGGTCCAGGTTGTGACTGCATTTTCTGCAGTATTGCTCACTTGACTCCTGACACTGTTGCAAGCAAGACCTCCACGGTGTGAGCTGCTGTGAACTACCTCAAGGAGCCATCATGACACGTCCTACAGGTGATAGGGCACCTGCCTTCACCCCTGAAGAGCTAGAGAAGCTAGTGGAGGAGGTCCTACCCCTATATGAACAGCTATATGGGGCACCAGAGGAGCAGGTGAGTCCAATGCTCCAGCCATGTGTGATAGGTGTTGTGTGTGACGTCACAGTGGGCATGTGAACTTGTGAGGGTGGAGATGCATGTAGATGGCATAATGTGAAGGCATGTGAGCTGAGAGGATGGGTATGTGTGCCTACTTGCTGTGTCTGATGTGTACTGACCACTCCTATTGGTGTGGTGCATGTGTACATGACTTTCTCTTTTTGTGTGTGTCATCCATGCATGTCAATGCCCATCAGAAGAAGGGGGTTTGGCATGTCATCGCCAAGCAAGTGCGGACCCTGGGGGTTCACAGCCAGCAGAGCACCCATTGCAGAAAGTGGTGGGAAGACCTGAGACGCTGGGCACGGAAGACCGCTGAGGCCCAGCTGGGGATGTCCTCCCAACGAGGGAGGGGTGCCTGTTGGACTCTGACCCACCTAATGGCCCACATTTTGGCAGTGGCCTACCCTGAGGTCGAGGGGCGTTTGAGGGCATCACAGCAGCCACAAGTAAGCACTGACTGTAGCCTTGTTCTTGGCTCTGGTAGTATGGTGTTTGTTGTCACACTTTAGCAGCTGTGACAATGTAGTTGGTACTACATGTATGTAGACTTGGGGGAATACATAGTACTCACATTGCCTGACTAATAAATGGAGATCTGGCATTAGAGTTGGCAATGTGTATGTTGAGATCACCAGTGTCAAGGTATATCTATGACTGCATGTGAAGATGCACAAATGACATTGCCACATGTGTGACTCCACCCAGCCATATATATTGATGTAAGCTTTTGTATCACCCTACCGATCGAGTATCTCCAGGTCCATACATCAGAATAGGTGTATATGTAGCTCAGTGTCAGACCAGTCCCATTTGTGTAGATCACCTGTATTTGCTACTGAGTGCCTGACAGGTGTGGTAAATGGGCAAGTAACCTGTTGTATTGGTACATGTATTGACTCCATGTGAGGCGGGCATCTCAATCAGTCAACAGATATTGCCAGTATAGGACTGTACATATGGGTTTGTAGAGGTATACCCATTGTCCCTTCATATTCATACTATGGGGTGCGTGAAGGTTGTAACGGAAGGACATCTAACTATAGGTGTCAGATATTGGCTTTTTGCCCATTACCATGCTTTTCCATGCAATTGACATGTGGGCAAATCACTTTTATCCCAATGGCTTTGTTGTAAAGGAAGTAAGCGGCTAGGCTGTCCTACCCTTTGCCAATATGCAATGTCCATGATATATGTGCCAATGCCCTACCAGGAAGAGTGCAACATGTGGTATTTGCTGCCTACATCATCTCTCAAGGGTTACTTGGAGCAAATATTATAGAGTGTGACAATCATTGCTACCCTTAGCCTAGCTGATGTGGGCAGTCTGAACAGGGATTGGTATAGGCTCACTTCATAATTCAAGATGTAAGGGTTTAGCTGTACTACTCTTTCTCATACAGGAGTGGTTGTTGTGTGATGTGTTGTCAGTGCAAAGGCAGTCGTGTAGGTCCATCATGTGTACATGTGTTTTCAGTGGGATATGTGTGTTGTCTGGACTTAGGTACAGGTAATCACATGTCAGGAATGGTGTGAGTGATATTGGTTTACTCATGTTGTCATGTTGTGGAACTGTATCTGCATGTCAGGTGGAATATTTTGTGCCCTATTGTGACTTTGTTGGCTGGCGTTTGTGATTCTTACTCTGCTCTCTGTCATTGTCAGTGGATGTTTCATGTGTGCTGTGTAGGCCACAGTAGCTGTACATGCATGTATGATGTGATGTGGTGTATCTGTGTAGATTGACTGCAGATATTCTTCTGGGATTTGGTACATGTAGTGACATGGCTATTCTCCAGACATGGATTCTAAACATCAGCTGGCACCTGTATGGGACTGCCACTTGTTGTAGCTTCATCATAGATTGTATATACTATGGCATATATGTACAGAGGGTTCAGCTAGGTATGTGATTGGAATGGCAGGTGCTGTATGATCTGTGATTAGAGTTGTTTTTACTTGCAATGGACATTACTTATGGACATGGACTGGTCAGGTGTTGAATCAGCACATGCATGATATGATCAGTCAACTGCTTTTCATAAAGTTGATAGGAGTATGGAGAGTTATGACCAGGATTAGAAAAGAATTTCAGCTTAAGCCAGGGAATGATAAGCATGCTGACATAGCTCTACAGGTGATTTGATGAAATGCTACCTTACTTGGTTGATGTCGTTGAGAGAGATGACATAAAGGTGTTGATAGAACTAACATGTTGTGACATGATGTAAGAAATGTAGTTTTCTATGTGGGATTGCCTAGCCAGGAAATGCATACCTCCAGTTGTGCATGTTGTAAAGTGTGTATGTGTAGAATGTGATGACCCTCTCTCTCCCTCTCTATATCTCCCTCCCTCTCTCTCTATTTGTGTGCATCAGCATCGCCATGTGAAGGAGATGAGGCACAGGCGAGTAGGGATGCTCCGGCCACGGGACCCGGAGTGCTGATACTACAGACAGCAAGAGACCCAGTGGCCCAGAGGGCAAGGGGAGTGCCACGGGGGAGACAGGATCATCATCATCATCCTCGGAATCCTCCTTCAGTGGACACTTCCTGGCAATGGTGGACCCATCTGGGACCACCCCAGCACCATCTTTGTCCGCTACCCCTCTTACTAACACTGCTATCCCTGTCCCTTCCCTTCCCAGCTGTCCGTGCCCACTCACCCAGGAGGGCGGGCGTCTGTTTTGCTGCAGGAACCTCTGCCCCTGCCAGCCCTGCTGCCCTCATGGAGAAGGCTATTGACCTCCTGAGGTCGATCTCTGTAGGTCAGTCGACGATTGTGAATGCCATTCAGGGACTGGCAACTCACGTCCAGCAGAGTAATGTGTTCTTGGAGGGCATCCACGTTGCACTGGCTGGCCTAAAGAGATCCTTTCCGGCTCTGGCATCCACACTGATGGCAGCCAGTCATTCTTTGTCTTTCGTCCCCCTCCACCTTCCTCTTCCCAATCCCAAAGCCCTCTTCCCCGACCCAGCCAAAGCACACAGAAAGTTAAGCATGCATCCACCTCAACATCCAAGGGTACCGCCGACAAACACAAGCACCACAAGACCCACCGCCGGCATGCACACAAACAACACCCACATGCAGACACCCCAATAGTCACTACCTGAACTGATCCCCCACCACCCCCAGCATCACAGACACAACACGGACATACCTGCAGATACCACACCAACATTCACCGAATCAGCCACAACTCCCATCCTACCCACAGTCAGCACAATAGCAGACCCTCAGACATCCACCCCGTCACTACATCTGCAAACACCACAACCACAGACATGCTACCATGCAGAACACCTACCTTGCCTGCAGTCACTACCCCAATAGTCACCCATCCGCCATGGCATCTCCCAAAACCTCCACCCCTCCTCCCAAGGCACACAAATGCCCACACTCACCCACCCAACAGACACCCAGCACCCAAAATCAAACCACGCACACACATGCCAAAAATATCCACCAGGACACCTCTTACAAACACTCCTTCCACTCCCAAACCCTTTTGCCATGACCGTCCCTGTGTGTCAAATACATTTTAACCCTCAGAGTTGTACCTTTTCCCTACTCCTCTCCCACCTTGTGTGACCCCCAAATGCTCTGTGTCCGTCCCCAAGTCCAGCGCTTCCAACTCCAAAACCTCCCCTGCCCTCCTGCAAGTACACATGCCCCTCCTCCTGCCAAGAAGTCAACCCCTCCCAAGAGTTCCCAACAATCCCCTAAGCCTCGACCTAAGCCCCCCTCAAGCCCAAGCCCAAAGATCTCCCTCCCAAGCCCAAACTCCCCCCATTCCCCCCCTGTCCCTGAGGTGCCTGCCTGCCCCCTTGATGCCCCTACCTGTGGAGGTTATATGGCAGTCAGGAGTCAAGTTAGGGTACCTGGAAGTGCCATATATGAATGTTGCCAATATGTGTTTGGAGTGGCCTATGACTTTCGTGATTACACATAGTTCTGTATATGTATGTATTAATTATTTAACATATATCTAGGCCAACAGTTGCTAGTTCAAGGTTACATCTTTGTCCTGCCTTTCTTTTCTTAGAGCTGTTATGGTCTTGGCTGCTTTTGTTTTTGTGTTAGTACGTTTTGTGTGTGTGGTGGTTGTGCTACCAGTTGTGACTGGGCAGCATGTGTGGGTGTATGCATTGCAATTGTCCAGAAGTGATGGGTGTGTATTGTGTGATGGGGATGTATGAGTTGGATTTGTGTTGGTATTGTGTGTTGTGTTTGTGTTGACCTGTGTTACTTGCAGTGTGTTGTGCCCTTGTGTGTTTGTACTGTGTGCATGAGTGTGTCTGGTGATTGGTATGTCAGATCCGTTGTGATGTGTGTTTGCGGGTTTTGACGTATGCCTTGTGGTATGGATGTGTGATTGAGTGTGTTCGTTCTCTGGGGTTGTTACATTGTGTTTCATGTGAGATTTGTCAAGTGGAGGTGTGTATTGTGGATGCTTAAAGGTGCTTTCGAGGTGTTGTGGTTGTGGAGTATTTTTGTGTCATTTGGTAGTGTTGTGTGTTATTGTATGTGACTGGACCGGTGCAGTGTGTATGGGGGGTTGGTGTGTGTCTTTGACGTGTGTTTGTGTGTGTGATGGCCGTAGTGTGTGTACTATGTATGTTCATGTGTGTATGTGGCTGTGTGTGACTGTGCGTGTCAGTGTGAGGTTGCATGTGTGTGCCGCCCTCGCCACCAGTCCCGGATGTGTATGCTGGGTGTGCATAGGTACAGTTCCATTTTGCAACAGTGAAAGGTAAGTGTGTGCACTCACAGTTGCTGTTGTCGTTGTTGGTTCCGGAGTCGTTGGGCAAGCTGGAGCAGTGGGAAGACGTGTAGTTAAGGTCCCAAGGCGACTCCAGACGGTTATGTGTTCCTGAAGGTGAGTGTCTCTTTCTAGAGCTGGTTTCCGCCAGGGTTTCCATGGTGTTGCGACCGCGGCAGAAACCTTGCTGATGTGCAGCCTCATAATATGTTAAATGGGAACATGGTCTCCTCCAGCCTGCAAGTGGCTACCGTCGCCCACGGCAGCCTGACCGTACTGGTGGTGCCGGCTGTGGATTGGCTGTATTCTGTTGTGTATACCTCCATGGTCATGATTTGGCGGTCTTCTCCACCAGCCTGTTGGCAGTACGATCGCCTGTGCCATCATGGCGGTCATGACACCACCAAACTCGTAAAGACCCCCTAAGTGTCTTTGTGCATAGAATGGCAATTTCTATTACTTTGTTGGTTGTCGCACTCGCACTTTACTAACCGACTGCACTTTATGTCTTGAGTGTCAATTTGTGACCAACTCAATCACAATCAGCCGAGTGGGTCCCCTGAGGTTAATCCAAGCAACCTGAGTGCAGAATGGCTGCTCCTCTACATGACTAGGCTGTCACTCTGGAGGGAAGACAGTGAATTTTATTGTTTATTGCACCAGTCATGTGATATAATGGCTGTCATTTTCTGCCATTCTTTTTTTCTTTTAATCTCCTTGTGTGTTTTTAGAGTATGTTTTACTGTTAATTAAGTGCAGACTCGTTTCTGTTTTACTGTTGGATCTCTTCTTTTGCTGTGAATACACATATCCAATGCTGTGTTGTGTTTAGCGTGCTTTGTTATTTGTAACGGTTTGAAATAATCATAAACAATAAAGATTATTATTGCTATAGGACACAATCACAATGACTGCATGATGTCATCAGTGATGTCATCAGTTATGTAATATGATTTTTCATCAGTGATTTCATCAATCATTTCATTTAAGATGTCATTAGTGATGTAATATGTGAGGTCATTAGTATGGGTGGGTGATATATTCCTCTCTACCAGCAAAATTAGTGGAATTTTGGCCACTCTGCATTATGCTTGTAATGTGGATTTCCAGCCAACTTCTGCCAATTGCCGTGTGGCAGATATTTTTCTTGCATGTGGCTTGAAAACAGTAAGTTGGTGAGTACGAGGTAAAATTAGGCATCTCTTAACATGTTTTCCGTTGATAGGCATGCACCCAGTGACATTTCTTCAAAGCAGGCAGTTGCGGATGGTTGCAACAGTTTGTGGTCAAAAAGCAGCAGCTCAAGCAAAGAATCTACTCTACTGGCAAGAAAATCAACTTCGGAGGCTGTACACCCTGGCATGGTGGGTGGTGCTGTTCGCCCTGATTTTTTTCCACATGAAACTAGCTCTCCGTGCCTATTTCTGCCCACACAGAATCTTGCAGAGTTTTTTTGTAACCCCATGGAATTCTGCAGAGTAAAAGTCTGTGAGTTCCGCCCATGTCTACTGAAAAGCTGTCCATGGCAGGTTCAAAATCATAGTTAGTTCGCTGAAATATAACTGGTGGATGTCAGTGTTTTTTTCAGTTTTTAAATGTTAGTTCTTATCTCATTTAAATACATACTACTACAACATCACTATAATTCTTTTTTTTTGTAGGGAAAATATTATTACCGGGTTGTTGTTTTAATTGCACAAAATGCATTTGTATGAAAGCCTATATTTTTCTAGAAACATTGTCATATGGGGAATATTTAACAATTGCCCTTTAAATATGGATTTCCTCATCATATTGACAACTGCCTAACCACTCTGCAAAGCTTTATCATTATCAGGGCTTTTAGCATTATGTGGATTGGAGGACCACATTTATGCTGCAGTATTATCTAATTCCTGCAGCAAAAATGTTGTGTCCACATTTTCTGTGAGTAATATATCTCCATTTTAGATCGAAACACCATTCTTACAGAAATCTGCTAACTGTTAATTATGTGGCAAATTATGTCACAAATGATGCCGTGAATGCAGTAAATGCATAGTTATGTGGTAAAAACTGCAGCAACAGAATCTCCTAAATCCACAGACCCTCACCATTGACCATTGTTTCAATAAAACTTAATTCAAGAAAGGTAAACAAAGCCTAAACATTCTAATTCCACATTTCCTATCATATCTAGTAACCCATCTGATCAACTTAAAAAGGGGGAGAGAAATGTCCTTAGCTGAAACTGAGCATTGCATCCTGGAATCACAAACAGTTCTGACTGATGATGAGCAATGAAGAGGAGAAATTAATGGCTATGTTACCCATCTCTCTCCCCTGCTCTTGATCAAATGAATTTCCTCCACATTCTTCTGTTCATCTCGACCAGGAGAATTTCAATCTCAGTGGTTGTGTATCATTACACTGGTAACATCAGATGTTAGAACTCTGCCAAAGCAGGGACCCTCACTCTAGTCAGGGCAATGAAGGTACACACTCAAGATAACCCTTGATAACCCCGTTGGTAGCTTGGCACAGGCAGCCATGCTTATCTCAAAGGCAATGTGTATAGTATTTGTACCAACACACACAGTTATACAGTGAGAGCACTACAAATTGGACACCATGCCAGTTTAGAAAAATAGGTAATATTTATCTAAATCAAACAAGACCAAAACTACAAAAACCCAGCATACACAAGTCAAAATATGAATTTTTAAAGAGTAAGAGTCTTACTCCATAGGAAACAATGAAAACGTTGATTTTACACAAAGTACCTGGTTTGCATAAAAAATAAAGCCGCACGGGGGAGCGTGCATCAGAAAAGTCAGCAATGCGTTGATTCCTTACTCGTAAGTGAGGCCGTGCATCATTTTCATCTCTGGTTGGGACGGCAATGCGTAATTTTTCTCCCTCGCAAGAGAGCGATGCGTTGATTTCTTGAAAGGGCACCTCTGATCCACGCAGGTTCACAATGACTTTGACGCCCAGCGACGATGCCTGAGAAATCCGGCCGCACGGTGTTGGAAAACTGCGCAACATGGGGTTTCCATGATTATCAGCAGCGGCAAGCAGGTGTTGGGTCATTTCTCCAGCCGCGATGTGTCGATCTCCGAGCCGCGATGCAGGTGGAGCATTGATTTTAGCACCGAAGCGGGTGGCACATTGTTTTCCAGCCGCGTTGTAGGTGATGCGTCAAACCTTTCCCCGCACAGACTTCTGTGCATGGATTTTAGTCCTTATTCTGCCAACTTCACCTTTCAAGGGCCCCGGGACCAGATGGGGCATCACTTGGCAGGGCAGGAGTCTCAGCAGAGAGTCCAGGTGCTAGCAGAGGAAGTCTTTGATGGCCCTGAGACTTCAAAACAGGAGGCAAGCTCAGTTCAATCCCTTGGAGATTCTTCACAAGCAGGAATGCACAACAAAGTCCAGTCTTTGACCTCTTTCAGACAGAAGCAGCAACTACAGGCTAACCCAGCAAAGTACAGTCTCAGGCAAAGGGGCAGTACTTCTCCTCCAGCTCTTCAGTTCTTCTCCTTGGCAAAGGTTACTCTTGATTCCAGAGTTAATATTGAAGAAATCTAAAGTCTGGTGTTTTGAGTCCACAACTTACACCCCTTTCTGCCTTTGGAGTTGTTCAACTTGACAGAAAAGCCTCTGTTGTTTACAGGATCATGCCTTGCCCAGGCCAGGCACCAGAAACACACCAGGGGGGTTGGAGACTGCATTGTGTGAGGGCAGGCACAGCCAATTCAGGTGTAAGTGACCCCTCCCCCCTCCACTCTAGCCCAGATGGCTCAATAGGATATGCAGGCTACACACCAGCTCCCTTTGTGTCACTGTCTAGAGGAGATTCACAAATGGCCCAACTGTCAGTCTGACCCAGACAGGGAATCCACAAACAGGCAAAGTCACAGAATGGTTTAAGCAAGAAAATGACCACTTTCTAAAAGTAGCATTATCAAACTAACAATCTGAAAACCAACTTCACTAAAAGATGTATTTTTAACTAGTTCAGAGACCCTAAACTCCATCTGCTCTCAAAGGGAAACTGCACTTTAAGGACATTTAAAGGCAGCCCTCATGTTAACCAATGAGAGAGAGAGGCCTTGCATCAGTGACATTTGGCAGTATTTCACCGTAAGAACATGAAAAACACATCAGCACATGCCACATCTTTAACATACACTGCACCCTGCCCATGGGGCTACCTAGGACCTACCTTCAGGGTGCCCTACATGTATGAAAAGGGAAGGTTTGGGCAGTTTAAAACTGCACCCATAGACACTGCAGTGGCAGGTCTGAGCCATGTTTACAGGGCTACTCATGTGGGTGGCACAATCAGTGCTCCAGGCCCACTAGTAGCATTTGATTTACAGGCCCTAGGCACCTCTAGTGTACTTTACTAGGGACTTACTAGCCCTGTGAATGGGCCGCTATGGATACACACACATTCACCGGGGCCACAAATTTGCCCAGGCATATAGGTTTCACAGCTAGGGCCTTTTGGCTTAGCCAATACTTTGTCCATGCTGTGCTACGACCTTTTATGTACCCAATGAGTACAAAGTTGTGTAGTTGTGTAAGTTTCATATACAGCACCATTAGTTTGTATTTAAGTTAACCACTTGATTGTTTGAAAAAAATTTGTTTTGCAACCTAAATACAGTCTTACACATTTTTTGTAATGAATGTATTTTATCCATATTTATTCATTTTTTGAGTATTACTTAAAAATTTTACTTTTGGAATATTGAAATAAATGCTATGAATCATCAGTGGGTACTGTGTGTCAAAGAATTATGGTGCTAATTTTTAATGTAGAATGATAATGTAGAATGATAAAGGTTATCACAAAATTCAGCTTTTGAGGGGGTACATATCAGACCGATTAGAAATTTTAATTACGTTAGCGTAATTTGAATAATGTCAGTAATTATACATTACGCTTGCCAAAATTGTGCAATTTGGGTAATTAAGAGTAGTTTGAGGCAAAAATCCTACCGCAAGAGCACAGTAGCAATGAACTAAGAGAGAGCAAGTAGCTGCTGGTTACTGCTGTTTGTGTCCTGTAGCACTTAGTGCTACTTTCTTAGAGAAAAATGCCCCCTCTGGCTCATTTTGGATGAAAGGGTGCACTTTGCAATAAGAAATAAGAAATTAACACTAAGGCCCTCATTACAGCCCTGGCGGCAAATGCTGCCTACCGCTGTGCTGATGGCCGCCAACATACCACGGCGGTATTCCGCTACAGGTATTATGACCCACACTGAGAAATCCGCCACTATACAGACACCCACACAAGTCTGCCAGCCCAAAGGTCAGTGATAAACTGGCAGTACCAAAACCCACACCGTTACGCAAACAGAAATACACCCAGAGTATCAGGACCCACGAATCAAAATACACACACACTAACAAAACTACACCACATTGGACAATTCAAACTACACACACCTGACACATATACACACACCGCGCCCACACACTCACACCACTATAAAACACACACCCACAGTGGAAAGCGCGCATCGCCAGAGAAATCCGGAGGGGGCAGGAGCCCTGAGCCCAGAGCCCAGTGTCCAATCAGAAGGGCAGGAGCCCTTTAAATTTTCATCGCGCTCCCGCCGTCGCGGGAAAGCGCGCATCGCCAGAGAAATCCGGAGGGGGCAGGAGCCCTGAGCCCAGAGCCCAGTGTCCAATCAGAAGGGCAGGAGCCCTTTAAATTTTCATCGCGCTCCCGCCGTCGCGGGAAAGCGCGCATCGCCAGAGAAATCCGGAGGGGGCAGGAGCCCTGAGCCCAGAGCCCAGTGTCCAATCAGAAGGGCAGGAGCCCTTTAAATTTTCATCGCGCTCCCGCCGTCGCGGGAAAGCGCGCATCGCCAGAGAAATCCGGAGGGGGCAGGAGCCCTGAGCCCAGAGCCCAGTGTCCAATCAGAAGGGCAGGAGCCCTTTAAATTTTCATCGCGCTCCCGCCGTCGCGGGAAAGCGCGCATCGCCAGAGAAATCCGGAGGGGGCAGGAGCCCTGAGCCCAGAGCCCAGTGTCCAATCAGAAGGGCAGGAGCCCTTTAAATTTTCATCGCGCTCCCGCCGTCGCGGGAAAGCGCGCATCGCCAGAGAAATCCGGAGGGGGCAGGAGCCCTGAGCCCAGTGTCCAATCAGAAGGGCAGGAGCCCTTTAAATTTTCATCGCACTCCCGCCGCGCGGGACGCGCGCGGGCGGCGCCCGGGCGAAGCCCGGGCCAAGGGCGGGCCCGTCCTTGCCCGTCATTGCCAGGAAGAGCCAGGGCAGGGCCAACCCCCTGACATTTTTTAATAGGTAAAGGCTGCCTGAAGGAAGCACCATATGGTGCTGTGGGTGGAGTGAGGCACCCAGAAAGATCTTCAACAGTTCGGAACTCCAACGCCCTAAACAGGTTCCACAGATGCAGGACTTGGGCAGTGGCTGACAACTATCTACCTACCCGAACACCTTTTCAAACAGAGGTGATCAGCCCTTCATGCCTCTTAGATATCTCAGCACTCCCTAACACAAACCTCAGCAGAGCTAGACAGGGTGAGGAAAAGAGAGGGAGAGTGCTCACAGGAAATAGATTGCTAAACTTTTGCACAGGATCTGAGTGTCCTACCAAAACAAGATGGGTAGACGGAAGGGAGGGATACCTTTGGAAGAAGCAGGCAATAACAAGACCTTAGACGGCTTCCTCCAAAAAGCGGTAGGGGCACTAGAAAAAGAAATTGAACTGGTCGAGCGCCGTCTAACTGCTCCCCCATCCTTCTTTTCACCAGCTTCCCAGCCCCCCTCTGCAGAACCACCAGCACCAACCACCCTCACAATTCAAACACTCAACGCAGAACCCTTGGACAGAACCATACATTCTTCGGGATCTACCCAGCCTACGCCAATCAGGCCTACACCCTCCCCAAATCATGGCACAAAGGGCAAAAGGAAACGGGGGGAGACGAATCTAAAGAACAAACGGGCCCGTGTCCTGGACCCCTCTGTCCATACCGTATCTACCAGACCTAAGGATCATATACCTGCCCAAACTACCAACTATGGCAACCTGGATATTACTTCTATTACAGACTTTATTAAAGATGAGTTTCTAAAACAACTACATCCTATAACAATCCGTCTATTAGCCATCGAGGAGAAACTCGATGCCCTCATTAAACCCAGCCAGCCAATCCCCCCTTCCCCATCGGGTTTGCACTGCCTGCGACAACACCCTATCCTTGGCCCCCCTGTCAATGATGCCAGTAGTCCCCTTCTCCCACCACCTATGGTTCACAAGCCAAAACCACCTTGCTCTGACACACTACATCAACTACCGAAGCTCTCTACACCTAGTCTGGCTAATCTCCCTAAAAAGTGGTACACAAAGAGCGATTCCTCTTACCTAAGGCGGACTGGTGAAATTGCCCCTTCCACAAACACGGGCGCCAAACCCCATAGAACCCACCCAAATATCCCAGTAGATCGGATGCGCAGGGACTCAGGAACTAACATGGGAACTTTACATCTACCACCAGAAGCCTGCCCCTACGTGCTGGTTATTACGAACGTCCCTAAGCTCAAGTCCATCATCCCAGAATCATTCACAGAACTGAAAAACAAGGTTATTCATTGGTTGCATAAACATGCTAGATTCGCATTCCATATGATACCCTCAATATTAATGGTGAGGAGGGTGGGTTGGGTGGGTCCACTCAAAAACCCTGGTACTGGGGACTGTATTGTTATTAACTTTAATGCGCCCTCCCTTGTCGAACAGCTTTCCCTAAATGCATGCCATCTCAACCCCCCAGGGGGGGCCACTTCACTTTGCAGGCTTCAGGCCTTTTACCCCCATAAAACTGCACCAGGCTTCAAGGGGGTGACAATGACATCCAGAGATTTTCCTAGGGCTCAGATGCCAACTGATTTCCAGCCAAGTTGCAATCCTGCCTCGCCCACACTCTCCGAAAACGATTGACTATTACACATGACTTTTCCTAATTCCCGAGGTTCAAGCAACTGGAACAAAAACTATCCTATAGCTGGGAAAAATGAAACTTATAAAACAGGGCAAATCAACTGTGGGGCCGAATATACTCCCATTAGCAACACTAGTGAGTCTACTCTAACTCCCGCTCTCGCCCAGTCAGACTATCTTAAATGTTCTGAAATCCATTTCGGGGGAACAGATAAGGAGCGCAGGGTGATTGAGATTAATTTAGCTGCAGACCCACTAGATCACAGCAAACCCGCAGACCCACCTCTACTCCAGGTATTTGATTGGCTTAGGCCACCCCCTGTCCTAGATGGGGCTGGAAGCACCCTAGACACGACTGAGAAGGGCATAATGCTTCCCCACGGTACCCTAGTCCCGAGAGAGAATCCCGTGGCTGAAGCTCCCCATAACAAACCAGATGGCTTTGATACCATCCTCAGTTGGAACATTGCCGGGTTGGAGAGTAAAATGAACAACCCTGAATGGGGAAAATTTATAGACAAACATAAAATATGTCTCTTCCAAGAAACATGGGCGCTGGAGCCTAAATACAGAATCGGTTACAAAAGCTACTGGGTTCCAGCAAATAAGGTGAATTCAGGGAGACCCTCAGGTGGCCTGCTAATATGGCTCAGCTGTTCCCTCAAATGCCAAATTGAACCAATTGATTTGGGCTGCCCTGATCTAATGGGTCTATCAATACCATCTCTTAGAGAGAAACCACTTTTAATAATTAACATCTATAATAGGAGCCTGGGCAATAAATATGAGTCCAACGCACTGACTATTTTAGACAATTTTCTCACCGATAAATCACCCTCTCATTTTATTCTCATTGCCGGAGATTTTAACACCACTTTTGAACCCTACTCGCTGGCCCAGGAACTATATAAAGATGAAGATGCTCATTGGGGCATCCCCCAGCTGGTGTCAAGCAAAAGACCTAAAATCAACAGACTATCACACCAGCTCATGGACATTACACTGGCACACGGCCTCCGGGCTTGCAATGGCCGTTCCCGCTCGGATCTTAACCTTCACCCCACATTTAAACGTGGGTTGCAGAAGAGCCAGATTGATTACATCTTGCTCGACATCCGCCTTTGGGGTCACATGGTCGATATGAACATCACAGAACATGAGGAAAGCGACCATGAACCACTGATTTTATCACTCAGGAACCTACTACCCCTACTTGAAGTCTCCTGCCCCAAGTCCTATAGACAGCAGCTCGCACTGACCAACAACAGGCGAAATGTTAGATGGAAATCCCTGAACACTGACATAACCACTTTGGCAAAAGTGTACAGGCAGCTGGCGGACCATATGGAATATATACTTCAACCCACGAAAGATAGTGGTGGGCTTATAGCAGCCCACACACTGTTTTTTAACTCTTTAAAAACTCTACTTACTAAAGAGTCGGCAACAGAGCCTAAACAGAACTCTAACGCAAGATGGTTCAACACTGCATGCAGAGAAGCACAGCATAAGTTGCTGAGAGCCCTAAGAGGTGGCCAGATGGATTATATAAGGGAAGCTAGAAAAGACTACAAAAAGGAACAAGGTAGAGCCCGTAGGAAATGGGATGAATCAAGATGGGTCCTCCTCCTGGAATCTGCTAAAACAAACGACACCACGAAATTTTGGAAATTGGTAGCTGATGCCAGCAATGAACCACACCGTTCGCCTGGTGCCTCAATACTCCCTGCAGAATGGTCCGACCATTTTTCCCAATTATACCTGGGGACCACCGATGCTGCTTCCCGGGATCTGATCCATATCATGACCTCCGAGACCCCCAAAATTGAATTCACTTTGGCAGATACCAAGGCTGAGATTGCCTCAATGAAATGGGGAAAGGCCCCCGGCCTTGATAAAATACCAGGAGACCTTTACAAGACGAATCCAGATGTATGGGCCCCATACTTAAACCTCATTTCCAATGAGATAGCTGCTGGAGCACCTGTTCCGAGCTCCTGGTTGGGAGCAGAGATAGTCCCCATTTTTAAGAAAGGCGACCCCTCTAACCCTGCCAACTATCGCCCAATCTCCTTACTCGACAACTTCCAAAAAATCTTTGCAAAGCAAATTTTGTCCTGTCTAGAAGACTGGATTTTAGAAACAAACGCCATCTCTGATCTACAAGCAGGGTTCAGACCAGCAGTCAGTACTATAGATCAGGTGCTAAGATTTTTAACAATAAAATGGAAAACTGTAGAAATAGGAAGGGGTAACCTTTACGTAGTTTTTATTGATCTCAGGGCCGCGTTCGACCTGGTCCCCAGAAACCAGTTATGGCTGACGCTAGCCAATATGGGTGTCCCGTATGGCCTTCTGAAACTTATTACCCGCCTACATGAAAATACCTATGCCCAAATCAGGAACGGCAAGAAGGGTGATCTCACAGAACCAGTGGCTATTGAGAGGGGAGTTAGACAGGGGTGCGTTCTGGCCCCAACTCTTTTCCTATTATACATAAACAACTGTATCAAGTACTTAGCAAACTGCACAAATGATTCTCCCAAGCAGGCTGGAACCAAAGTCCCCTGCCTACTCTACGCAGATGACACTATTCTTTTGTCTAAATCACCCATGGGAATTCAAAACTTGGTAAATCAGTTTGGTGTATACTGCAGAAACTATGGATTAGACATAAACCATAAGAAAACTAAACTTATGATATACAGCGCCCCGAACAAGAAGCTCAGTGCAAACATAAAGATGGATTTAACTCCCCTGGAGAGAGTAATGGAATATGACTACTTGGGCATTAGACTATCTGACAAGGGCAGCTGGGAGCCAGCCATAAGGAAAGGGGCACTAACAATTAGCCAAAGATGTGGAGTAATAGGATGCAAAGCTAGCACTGCCACAAGCCCCCCTCTGATCCTTATCTCTGAAATATATAAAGCACAAATCCATGCTGCGGCCCTATATGGAGCAGAACTTTGGGGATTACACAGACAGATGGATACTCTCCAAACCAAAGAAAATAACTTCCTCAGACACATATCTAGACTGGGGAGGGGCACGCCAATGCTCCCCCTCAGACTGGACCTGGGCTTAAATAGTATCAAAGACATAGCATATCTAAGACCACTCCTGTATTGGGTCAGACTATGGAAAACAGACGAACTTGAACCCTACAGGGCAGCAGTTAAAGAACTATTACCACCTCATCACGGATGGGAAAAGGTACGGTGGCTCAGGGAGATGAAAGCGGCATGGACCAAACTGAGTCTATCCCAGTACTGGGAGAACCCCGAGATGATTCCTGGCAGTGCTAAACGCCTGATCAAAGAACATTATTGGGCAAAAATCAACGAGGAATCTCTCGGTTCAAATGGGTCAGGTCGGCTGACAGCAGAATTCCTGCTGGTCAAACACGTTCCCTTCCCTGAAAGCTCCCTGGATCTACCCATACCAGCCCGTGCTCGCTCTCTACTACTCCAGCTCAGGTACGGGACATTGGCGGTCAATAGCTACACGGCTGGTTGGTCGACTAACAGTTCCCCATCGGACAAATGCATAAATTGTCATTTATGCAAGGAAACAGCTGAACACATCCTATTTTTTTGCCCTCTGTACAAAGGTCCCCGAGGGAAGTGGATTATTCCCCTGTGCAGAACACTCCATCCACTATCCCGCAACAGTCTATTCAGAATATGTAAATACGACACTTCCATACTGATAATCAGCGCTGTTTCTAAATATCTGGCAGCAGCATGGAAAATTCGTAATAGGAATATTCTAGATTTTAACTCACTGTTTGAAGAGCTGTCTAGAAAACAGTAAATCAGCATCCTGTTATATCAGCCTTGGGCTCTAATTGTAAACCGCGACTTATTGAGCACAAAAGACCGTATTTCTAAATAAGTGCTACATCGAGTTATTTTAACTAAAGTGTTTTATAAATTTAAAATTATATTTAATTTTATAATTGTCAAGATGCAATTTATTGGATTAATTAACCCAAAAGAACTAATTAACCTAGAGCATCATCTACCTCTGTCTGACTTCTTAAATTTTTAATCAGTTTTACTGTCTGGAGTTTCAATGCCTGATTTTATATAGAGATGTGCCACACAACAGCTTTTACGTTATTATTATTTTATTGTTCAGGGTTATGTACAGGGTAAGATCCAGAGACTATTCCGAGCACCTCTTTCACCCCACCTATTTATGTAATCTTTCTCAGGCAGCTACTGGACCCCTACTTTTTTTTATTATTGTTCCTTTTATTGTGTACTGGTTTATGGTTTTTATCTTTCTGTACGTATGTATATATTTTTAAACCTTTTAAATGGCCCAAATTTGGACCGAATAAACTATTGATTGATTGACACACCCACAGTTACCCACAACCCCTCAGAGTGAAAAAAACGATAGCACACAGAGAGAAAGAAGCCAGGAGCACCCACTCAATGAGAGGCACAGAACCCCATCACCCATACACCATCCACACACATCACAGCATACAACACATCACCCCACACATCCTCACACATATCACTCGCACCACATCCATGGCACCTCAAAGACACCCCAGGTTTTCTGAGGAGGAGCTAAGGGTAATGGTGGAGGAAATTATCCGGGTAGAGCTACAGGTTTTCAGATCACAGGTGCAGCAGACATCCATAGCTAGGAAGATGGAGCTATGGCGGAGAAAAGTGGACAGAGTCAGCGCTATGGGACAGCCTCCCAGAACAAGGGATGACATCAGGAAGAGGTGAAACGACCTACGGGGGAAGGTGCGTTCCGTGGTTGCAAGACACCAGGTAGCCGTACAGAGGACTGGCGGTGGACCCCCGCCTCCTCCCCCACAACTAACAACATGGGAGGAGCAAGTCTTGATGATCATGCATCCTGAGGGCCTCGCAGGAGTAGCAGGAGGACTGGAATCTGGTAAGTCATATCTTTACTATTATATCCCCCACCCTACCTGCATGTCATCACATACCCCCACCCATACCCTCACTCCCATCACTCCATCACCTCACATATACCCCACTATCACAAGCCACCCAGCCCAATACCAAGCCCTGCATGCAACACCAATGCATGGACCCCCATCACAGACCTGCATGGACACCCATCACCACAGCATGCCCAGTAAATCACCACTCACACAAGGCCAAGGTGACAGGGAAATCACAATCATAGAGGGAAACACACCCATGCACAATATGGCCCACGCCGAATACAATAACACTGCATTTGCATCCCCACAGGACCCATACTCAACGTCACCAGAGAGGAGGTGTCAGTTTCATCCAGTCCCCCCACAGAAGAGGCCCACAGTGACAACAGTAGCTCTGCACGCCTGGATCTCAATGACCAACCTGGTCCATCCGGGACCTCTGGACAGTCGGGTACCCAGGCACAGTCCCAACCCACCAAAGAGCCTCCCCCCTCAGGAAACACCACCACAGCACCCACCCAGTGGGCCCATGCCACTGTCCCCAGGACATGTCACTCAGCAGTGTGTCCACCGCTACAGGGACCCCAGGCAACCCCACAAACCCAGGACGACCAGGGACCTGGGGTCAGTGGCAGTGGGTACACGGTTCAGGGGACAGAGGCACAGGACAACAGGGAAGCTGGGAGGACTGCTGTGACATGGGTGAGGACAGGCCCAAGGCACCCACTCTCCACGAGGCACTCTCCAACATCCTGGGCGCATACCACCATTCCCAGGAGACCATGGGCCAGATACTGGCCAAGCTGCAGGAGACTCAGCGGCAGCGGCTGCAGGAGGGACAGTACCTGGGGATCAGGGAGGACCTAACAAAAATATATACCATCCTGGCTACTATTGCAGAGGTGGTGGCAGGCATGGGCAAGACCATGAGGGAGGAAGTGGCACAACAACGGGTGCCTGACACTAGCCAAACTGAGGAACAGCCGTCCTGCTCCGCCGGCGCTAGTGGACAGGAGGCACCGCCACAGGACCAACAGGCCACCAGCACTCCACCCCCTGCAGAAGGAGAACCACCTCGCAAACGGTTTCTGCAATCCAGGCAGAAGACAGAGAACATTGCCAAGACCCCCGCCAGGAAATAAGACTCTCCTGATTGTCACCCTTCTGTCCCACTCTGTCACCCTGTCCACCTTGAACTGCCATTACTCCCCTTCCTATTCCCCATTGGACAATGCACCTGTGATACCAAGAGACTGGACTCTACCCTGAACTTCCTTCCACCATCAGCCCAGCCCCTTGCACCACCCCCTCTATTTATGAACACCTAAATAAACACCCTTGGAACAAATACCAATCTGGAGTCTGTCAAATGATTCAAATATGTATTAGTACAACATTATCAAAGCATTGCAACTCAAATGTACAGTGAAATATACTTTAGGATGACCTCTGGTGGGCAGCAGTACACATAGCAGGAGCCAGACTGGGGCACAGAGATCTGAAAATGGAGATGCCAAGGGTACAGTCAGTGGCTATAGACATAGGGAAACAGGCTGCCTTGTACAATATCCAACAGATAACTGAAATGTTAAGTGAAGTTACAGTGTCTTACCTGTGTGTCACTGGAAGTACTGCTGAATAATATTGGTTCTGTTGTCAACATCTTCTTCCTCTGCCTCCTCTTCCTCACTGTCCACAGGCTCCACCGCTGCCACAAGACCATCTCCAGGCACATCCTCCTGCAGAAAAGGCACCTGGCGTCTCAAGGCCAAGTTGTGCAACATGCAGCGATGATCCGGCACACCTTCTTGGGTGAGTAGTGCAGGGATCCAACTGTCAGATGGAGGCACCGGAACCTGGCCTTCAGGAGGCCGAAGGTTCGTTCTATAATCCTCCTTGTATGCCCATGTGCCTCATTATAACGTTCCTCTACACTTGTCCTTGTATTCTTCACTGGGGTCAATAGCCATGAGAGGTTGGGGTAACCAGAGGCACCTGCAAATATCGAGGGACAACTGTTAGACACCCACTAACCCTTAGGGACAACCCCATACCCAGACACCTACTCATACTGTGTGGGGACCTTTGGCTCACCTATTAGCCACACCCGGTGCCTCTGGAGTTGGCCCATCACATATGGGATGCTGCTATTCCTCAAGATATAGGCATCATGCACAGAGCCAGGATAGTTGGCATTCACATGGGAGATGTACTGGTCCGCCAAACACACCAACATTCATTGAGTGATAGCTTTTCCTATTCCTGTGAAGTTGTTCATTTCTCCGGGGCGGGTGGGGGGGACAAATGCCACATGTGTACCATCAATGGCACCAGTGATGTTGGGGATAGCTCCCAGGGCATAAAAGTCAGCTTTCACTGTGGCCAAATCCTCCACCTGGGGGAATACGATGTAGCTGCGTATGTGTTTCAGCAGGGCAGACAACACTCAGGTCAACACGTTAAAGAACATTGGCTGAGACATCCCTGATGCCATGGCCACTGTTGTTTGGAAGGAACCACTTGCCAGGAAATGGAGCACTGACAGGACCTGCACTAGAGGGGGGATACCTGTGGGTTGGCGGATAGCAGACATCAGGTCTGGCTCCAATTGGGCACACAGGCCCATATTTATACTTTTTTAGCGCTGCATTTGCGCCGCCTTTTGACGCAAAAACGGCGCAAACTTACAAAATACAATGGTATTTTGTAAGTTTGCTCCGTTTTTGCGTCAAAAGGCGGCGCAAATACGGCACTAAAAAAGTATAAATATGGGCCACAGTTCTTGGATTGTGGAATGATCAAGTCTGTAGGCAATGATAATGTGTCTGTCCTCCATTGTCACTAGTTCCACCAGGGGTCTGTACACTGGAGGATGCCGCCATCTCATATTCTGCCTCAGCGGTTGAAGCCTATGGAAGAGAACGGTGAGCAGAGGGTCATATTCACACTTATATTGCACTAATGATAAATTCTTGACTTTACAGAAACAGTATGTGAACTCGAGAGTCCGTTGATGTGCCAATGTCTGCTGTGACGCAGTTAGGTGCCATGTCCTGTGCCCCCCTGAAATGGCAGCTGCCTGACCTGTGAGGAGGGACAAGTGGAAATGAGATAATTGCACTGGCGTTTTGCGCCGTCGCAGTAGGCGGTCGATGACCGCCGTGCAACTTCGCATTGGTTATCATTGGGCCCTATGGGTTCCAGAAGCCAATGGTGATGTACACCGGCAGTGACGGTACGCACCGCCGCGGATTTCACCGCCATTTTCTATCTAATCACTCACTTGCTAACTGGCCTTCAACAGGAGAGGACCTACACTGCAAGTGCTGCTGTGACCTGTGTCTGGAAGCGACGATGGCTCATGTGTCTGGGGAAAGGGCCCCTGCCTTCACTGCGGAGGAGTAGGAGAAACTGGTGGATAGGATCCTACCTCAGTACACGTTACTCTACGGTCCTCCAGACAAACAGGTGAGTACACTGTGAGCATGATGCGTGGGCCATGATTGTATGGACTGCTGTGTGTGTAAGCCACATGTAGGGGGGGCAGAGGGGTCCTGGCCAGAGTGCAGCATGTAAGGTGGTCAATGCATGTGCGTCAGGGGATGTGTGGGATCTGGTGGGCAATGAGTATGACGGTCCGGACGGGTGAATAATTCCCTTTTCTGCTGTCTTTTCCCTGCAGGTCAGCGCCCTCCAGAAAAAGGGTATTTGGCATGCCATCGCAAGGAGGTGCGGACCCTGGGGGTCTTTGACAGGCGGAGTACCCACTGCCGCAAGAGGTGGGAGGACCTGCACCACTGGGCAAAGAAGACGGCGGAGGCCCAGCTGGGGCTGGCCTCCCAACGAGGATGGGGTGCCCATCGCACCATGACCCCCCTGATGTTCCGCATCCTGGCGGCGGCCTATCCGGAGTTGGATGGGCGCTTGAAGGCATCACAGCAGCCACGAGGGGGTGAGTACAGAATCTGAAACCTTTGCACGTGTTAGGAGGTACCTGGGTGGGGGATGTGGGCTTTGGGTGCCCCTAGGCCAGGGCGAACATGACAGGGTAGGTCCCTCGTTGGGCAGGCTCAGAATCATTCCTACCCCAATGGTGTTGGCGGGCATCTACTCCAGGGCAGGGTCCTGTGGGTTTCAGGTGTGCAACTAATGGCATTAGGCATTGAACCCCATGGACTGGTGACTGTCTTAGTAAATGGTTGGGCATGGCCTAGTGCATAGGGCTGCTCCCTGCGTGTTGTGTACGCAAACAGTAGTGTTGTTGCTGGCATTGACCAAGTGTATCCTCTGTTTCTCCCCCCCTTTTTGTTTTGTCACCCTGTCCTTGTGTGCATTAGCATCATCTGGTGGAGGAGCAGAGGCGACGGAGGGAGCTGCATCCCACATGGGCCTGGAGGCCGAATCCACCGATGGTCAGGGCACCAGTGGGACAGAGGGCGAGGGGAGCACCACGACGGGGACAGGAGGGGAGACCACAGACAGCGACTCCTCCTCCGATGGAAGCTCCCTGGTGGTGGCGGACACCTCTGTGCCCACCCCAACAACAGGTACAGCCGCCATCCCCCTACCAGCACCGCCCTCCCAGCAGCCCCTCAGCGTGTTTCCCGTGCCCGCTTACTCAGGAGGGTGGGTGTCTCCTTCGCCCCAGGCACCTCAGGCCCTGCCCCAGTCAGCCCTGCTGCCCTCAGTGAGGAGGCTATTGACCTGCTGAGATCCCTCTCTGTTGGGCAGTCAACCATACTGAATGCCATCCAAGGTGTAGCAGGGCATTTGCAACAAACAAATGCATACCTGGAGAGCATTCACTCTGGCGTGGTGGCCCAACAGAGAGCATTTCAGGCTCTGGCCTCAGCACTGATGGCAGCCCTTGTCCCTGTGTGTAGCCTCCCCCCTCCAACTTTCTCTTCCCAGACCCAATCCTCTCAAACCCAGCCTATCTCAGGCACACCTTCAGACCAGGATTCACCCAAATCAACACACAAAGGTGGCTCAGACAAACATGAACACCACACTTCATCTCACAGGCTCTCACACAAGCACCATACCCATGCAGACACACCAACATCCACTGCCTCCACTGTGTCCCCCTCCTCCTCCTCGTCCACCTCCCTCCCAGTATCGTTTCCACTCACACCTGCATGCACTACATCCTCATTCACTACCTCCATCACCAGCACGCACATCACAACACACCCCTCACTGGCAGTCACCACCCCCACAACCATGCACATGTCCCCTGTGTCCTCTCCCAGTGTGTCTGTGACCTCTCCTCCCAAAGTACACAAATGCAAGCACCCACGCACACAACAGCCATCTACCTCACAACAGCATCCAGCCAATGCACCTTCACCCAAACTCAGCAGAAAGACACCTCCTACAACAACTCCCTCTTCCTCCACTCCCAAACCCTCTCCATCTTCCCACCACGGTGTGTCTAAGAACCTTTTCCTGGCAAACTTTGACCTGTTTCCTCCCACCCGTCCTTCCCCTCGGGCAAGGGTGTCCAGAACCCAGGCCAGCACCTCAGCCACCAAGTCGGCGTCCGCTGTGGTACCTGCAACTCCCAGAGGCTTCAAGGGGACACCCATCAGGCCAGCCAGTGTGCCACCGACCCCTGTAAAGGACCATACCATTCTGCTACCTGCCAAGGTGAAGAAGGGGCCAGCATGCACCAAGAGAATGGAGGACAACCCACCCAACAAGGCCTCCTCCAAAACTGCAGCTGCCAGAGTCAAGGTACCACCAGCACCTGCCAAGGTGAAGAAGGGGCAGAAAAGACAAGGCAAGGCACCTCAGCCGACAGCCCCGCCACCTCCACGGCGGGCAGCACCGCCAGCATCCCCGCCCCAAGCACCACCACCTGCACTGCCACCTGCACCGCCGCTGCCATCACTACTGTCAGCAGCAGCATCCCCAGTGGCCAGCCGTGCGAAGCTGCAGGAGAAGGGCTGGTGCCTCCCTCCACCACTGGCAGCACTGGCACCTGCACCACGGCCAGCAACGCCAGTATCCCTCTGCAAGCACCCCTGCAAGCACCGCCACCTGCACCGCTGACAGTAAGACCACTAACAGCAGCAGCAGCCCCAGTGTGCGTCCATCCGGGGCTGCAGGAGATGGGCTGGAGCTTCCCACCACCACCACTGGCAGCAGCCCCACCAGCCCCGCAACAACCACCAGTTTGCAGCCTTAGTTGCCGCAGGATGGAGTCTGGCCCTGCCTCCATGGACTTTCCTGCTACATGTCCCCTGCAAATCTCGTGCCTCAGACACCCAGGTGAGGGACTGTGATCTTGCACCCCCCAAGTGCTGCATCACTGGGCACAAAACCCCCTCCAAGACCAGTGGAGAAAGGCATCCACTCATCCAATCCTTGGCAGGATGAAGCACACTGGGCACAAGGCCCCCTCCAGAACCAGTGGATTAAGGCATCCACTCACCCAATCCTTGGCAGGATGAAGCACACTGGGCACAAGGCCCCCTCCAGAACCAGTGGAGATATGCACCACTCATCCAATCCTTGGCAGGATGAAGCACACTGGGCACAAGGCCCCCTCCAGAACCAGTGGAGAAAGGCATTCACTCACCCAATCCTTGGCAGGATGAAGCACACTGGGCACAATGCCCCCTCCAGAACTAGTGGAGATATGCATCCACTCACCCAATCCTTGGCAGGATGAAGCAGACTGGGCATCAAGCTCCCTCCAGAACCTGTGGAGAAAGGCATCCACTGGAGAGACTGTGGCTTTGCACTCCCCAGGACCAAGCAGTGGACAAACCACCCACTTGAGAGACTGTGGCTTTAAACTCCCCAGGACCAAGCAGTGGGCAAACACCCACTTGAGAGACTGTGGCTTTACACTCCCCAGGACCAAGCAGTGGGCAACCCACCCACTTGAGAGACTTGAGGGACTATGGCTTTGCACTCCCCAGGACATTGCTGTGGGCATTGAGCCCCGTCGAGGAGCAGTGGCGTTATTCCATATTCCGGCTGAGGTGCCGCCCTTCCCCATCCACCTGAGGTGCCTGTGTGTTTTCGACCTGATGCCCCTGCAGTGTTCTCTCTGTATTGAGGCAGGAGTCAAGTGTGGGCTTGGCCCATGATTTTTGGCCCAGTGGCCCAGGGACATTTGTAAAGGACAACGTCCGACCTTATGTACATATTGTATATTTTTGTAAATACTGTTTTTTAAATTGTTACGTATATCTGACTATTTCTAAAATATCACTGTTTCACTCAATTCCTTTTGTCCTTGCATTCTTCCAGGGGGTTACGGGGTGTATATGTAATGTTGTTGCATGTGTTTGTGTGTATGGTGTTGTGGGTGGGGGTGGGGGTGTTGCGTGTTGCGTGTGTGTCAATCTCTTTTTCCTCCCCCCTCCCCTGTGTGCTAGGTGCAGTACTCACCGTGGTCGTCGCCGCCGCCTTTGATATTCCTGGTGTATGAGGAGGTACACCAGCATGGGGAGGACCTGTAACTCGAGCTCCATGGCGTCCTTGTTCTTCGTTGAGTGTCGAGAGGTGAGTGGTTTCCCTTCCAAAGACTGCTTCCGCCGTGCTTTTGATGGCTTTGGTACTGCCCAAGAAAAGCTGGCAGGGTATGTGGGTTGTAATGGGGTGGGCGGTACATTGTCTTTCGCCTGTCTGTTGGCGATGACCACCGCGGTGTTGGTTGCTACGGTCATGGCGGTCGGAGTGTTAAAGTGGCTTGATGGTGGTTTCTGCCATGGTCGTGATCCCATTTTGTTTTACCGCCAGCCTGTTGGCGGTATTACCGCCGCATTTACACTGACCGCCAGGGTTGTAATGACGGCCTAAATGCTGGATTACGCTGCTAGCACACATATGCATAATTATGAGCAATGTTAACTTAAATATGGGTAATTATGCTAGAGAAAAGTATGTCAGTTATGCCCACCCCTATTATAGGTGTATATGAACATCTTCTATCAGACGATTTGGTCATAGCATATATGTACACTACATATCAGATAGAAATACCTTAGCAATTAGAAGAAAGAGCCATGCAGCACAGAAGGTCATTGTGCATGAAGAATCATTGTCATTGAGATATATGTCTGGTGTTTGCATAAGGCACCAGTTAAATTCTGAGAGTCTTTAGGGGGAACAGTTACAGCTGTTTACCAATCCAGTCTAATCTACTACATGGAGCAGAGGTCTACAGGAAGAAAAGTAGAGTGGGAAACATTGTTGGCTACTTTGGAGAGGCCGTGACCCTCTATATGAGAAATTAACCTTCAGGAGAGGTCTAAGCTTCTATCCAATATATATCTATATATTTGCAGCAAAAATGACAACTTCTAAAACTTTACCCTTCATGGATTGGTTTTGTTGTCAATGAAGCGTTCATTATCCTAGCCATAAATGACAAACATTCAATTTATCACTAATAACTCCTGAAGGAAAAAGTAAAAATATAAAAATAGAATAATGAAACTTATTTACAATAATAATTTAAAAAAACACAGCACCAACCTCAATGCTTCATGGCATCATTATCACATCACTGTAGGATGACTTGTACTGATAACCACTTTGTCATTTACATGATCATTTTAAAACAGTTTACACAATTTTGTTACATCCTCCCTATACCCATGTGCTTGTGTGGTTTTAACTTCTTGTGATAAATTGCCCTAGAGCTTGCAGAAGTCACACTGCTTGATCTGAAATGGATTCCTCGCCAGAGCTTTCTTGAAGGACCTCTTCATATCCTTGTTCCGAAGGGTATAAATGAAGGGGTTCAGCATTGGCGTCACTAATGCATATATTATGCTGACCACTGAGTTCCTTCCCTGAGAGGAGGCTGAGGTTGGAAAGAGATACATGAACGCACATGTTCCGTAGAAAGTAATGATCACAGTCAGATGGGAGGAGCAAGTCATGAAGGTCTTCTGTCTGTTCTGGGTGGAAAGTTTTAAGATAGCTCTGATGATCCACACATATGTGACCAACATAAATAAAAACAATAAAGCAGCCAGGAAAGACGGCTCTACCAGAAGCACCAGATGTGTGAGCGATGTGTCAGAGCATGACAGCTCTAAAATAGGAGGGACATCACAGAAGAAGGTGTTAATGGTGTTAGGCCCACAGAAGCAGAGCGAGGAGGTCATGCCAATTTGCAGCAATGTATGAAGAAAAGACAGTACCCAGCATGCCACCAACAACAGCATACACAGCTTTGCACTCATCACTATTCTGTAAAGTAGTGGGTTGCAAATGGCTACATATCGATCATAGGCCATCATTGCCAGCAGGAAACACTCTGTGGTCAGGAGAAGCATGAACACATGCATTTGTGTGATACAGCCCAGGAACGAGATTGTCGTGTTCATGGTCAGGAGATTGTGCAGAAGTTTAGGAACTGAGACTGAGGTCAGACTGAGATCTACGAAGGACAGGTGGCCGAGGAAGAAATACATGGGGCTGTCAAGCTGAGGGTCCAGGTTTACAGCAGAGATAATGAATATGTTAGCTGCTAAGGACACCAAGTACGCTGTCAGAAAGGACATAATGAAAATCAGGCGGTGCTCCATGAAATCAGAAAAAGCCAAGAGAAGAAATTCTGTCACCTGTGATTGATTTCGCCACTCAGTGCATTCCATGTGTCTGCAAGAAAGAAAATATGGATATAAGTAAAATTAATTATCAATTTCCATTTGCTTGTGTTAGACCTGGCATCCTTGGCATGGTCTCCCCTAACTTTTTGCCTCTGCTTCCTAGGTTGCTGCTGTGTGCTGGACTCTGTGTTTGCTGCTTTTGTTAATGTAGGCACTTTACCACTGCTGACCAGTGCTAATGTGCAAGTGATACCTATTTGAAAATGTATGTGTAATTGACTTTTCCATGATTTGCATATTTGAGTTACTAGTGAGTACCTAATAGAGTGCACTAGAGGTGCCTGGGGCCTGTAAATCAAATGCTGCTAGTGGGCTTGCAGTACTGATTGTGCCACCCACCTGCCACTGCAGTGTCTGTGTGTGCAGTATCTTAACTGCCAATTCGACTTGGCAAGTGCACTCACTTGGCAAGCCTAAACCTCTCCTTTTTGTGCATGTAAGGCACCCCTAAGGTATGCCCTAGGTAGCCCCATGGGCAGGGTGCAGTGTATGTTAAAGGTAGGACATGTACTTGTTTGTTTTTACATGTCCTAACAGTGAAATACTGCCAAATTCGGTTTTCACTGTTGCAAGGCCTATCTTTCTCATAGGGTTAACATGGAGACAGCCTTTAAACATCCTTAAAGTGAAGTTTCCCTTTGAGGGCAGATAGAAATATTGAGTTTGGAGACTCTGAACTCACATTTTAAAAATGCATGTTTTAGTGAAGTTGATTTTTAGAAAGTTAGTTTGAAAATGCCACTTTTAGAAAGTAGGCATTTTCTTGCTTTAACCATTCTGTGACTTGGCCTGTTTGTGGTTTCCCTGTCTGGGTCACACTAACAGTTGGGCTGTTTGTGCATCTCCTCTAGACAGTGACACAAAGGGAGCTGGGGTGTAGCCTGCATATCCTGATGAGCCATCTGATCTTGAGTGGAGGGAGGAGTGGCCACTAACACCTGAATGGGCTGTGCCGGCCCTCACACAATGGAGTCTCCAACCCTGTGGTGTGTGTCTGGGGCCAGGCCTGGGCAAGGCAGGATCCTGTAAACAACAGAGACTTTTCTTTGAAGGTGGGCAATTTCAAAGGCAGTAAGGGGTAAAAGTATTGGACCCAAAACCCCAGACTTTAGATTACTTCAAGATTCCGTTCTGGAACCAAGAGTCACCTCTGCCAAGGAGAAGAGGTAAGGAGAAGTGCTGCCCCTGCCTTTGTTGGGCTATCCTGCCGTTGTTGCTTCTGCCTGTGAAAGGAGACAAAGACTGGACTATGTGGTATATTCCTGCTTGAAAAGAATCTCCATGGGCTTGGACTGAGCTTTCCCCCTGTTCTGAAGTCTCGGGGCCATCAAAGACTTCCTCTTCCAGCACCTGAACTCTCTGCTGAGACTCCTGCCCTGCCAAGTGGTGCCTAATCCAGTCCCTGAGCCATTGAAAGGAGAAGCTGGTGGAAAATCAAGAAGATCCAAGGAAACCAACTTTGGACGACTCCAGACTGATGTCGCTACTGAATCCTGTGACACCACTTGCAACCGAAGTCGTGGTCCTCGCTAGAGTGTGCCGGCCCTGCAGGCTCGATGCCGCTGCAGCCTCGCCGAAGTCTGCGAGTCCGTGGAAGTTGCCAAACCACATTGTGTCCGCTGGATATCATCTCCACCGGGAGTATGTGGATCCAACGCTTTGCACCGACGCTGCCTCTCCTCCACTGCTCCACAGCAAGGACCCGACACCTCTTCATGACGCCTCCGCTCCGCAGCACCGGAACCGGAGCGGCCTGGATCCAGCAAAGCCACAATCCCTACTCTGTGCACCGGCTTGTTTCCTCATTTTCACAAGGTACTGTACCTGGTGTCCGTGGGACTCCGTGACCTGTGCCATTGGCGCCAGATTGCTGGGAACAACTCTGTCACAACACTGCAATATCACCAATTTGAAGCAATTGTGTTTCTAAGCACTATATTGAAGTTTCATCTTATAAAAATTCATAACTTTGCTTGTGTTTATTGGATTTTGTTGTTTGGTCTTGTTTTGCTCAGATAAATATTGGCCATTTTTGTAACCTGGTGCTGAGTCATTTTGTAGTGTTTTCACTGTAGTACTGTGTGTTGGTACAAATACTTTACACATTGTCTCTGCGTTAAGCCTTCCTGTTCGTACTGAGCTACCAAGGGAGTGAGCGGGGGTTAACCGGGTGTGTTTCTTCTTTTCCCTGACTAGAGTAAGGGTCCTTGCTTGAATAGGGGGTAACCTGACTGCCAATCAAAGACCCCATTTCTAACATTGGTGGCAGCAGTGGGATTGAACTTGTATTTGTACTTGACATACAGTGATTAAGTGCACACTACTATTTTAGTGCAGACCATTATGTGACCACATTCCACTTGTTTTTGTGTTTTTGTTTTTTCTCCTATTGGACTTTCTCTACTTCCAATTTTTTGACTTTTGAACTTCTCATTGGGAAGTCTTTGTTCTGCCTTGGAACTTTGCACTTTTGACTTGCCAAAATGTCTCAATCTGAAGATGCACCAGCTGAAGCTGTTTTTGAGTTGGAGAAGCTGGAGAGTTATACAGTTGCTCAACTAAAACAGTTCAGTAAGGACCTGGCCTGTCCCATTAGGAACTCCTCCAGGAAGGAGGAGCTGCAAAAGGCACTGAGGGCTGGGGTGAAAGCACAGGAGGTTGGGGGGCACACAAAGGAGGAGATTGAGGATGAGGAGGTGCAAGACAGCCATGAGGGAGTAGTAGAGGTGCCTGTACTGCCTGGGGAGACGGTCTCCAGGGTGGGTAGCAGTGTGTCCTCTAAGGGTCTGACTCCTGAAGAGTTGCAGGACAGACAGGCTGGAAGGGTGCACCAATTTGAGTTGGAGAGGATCAAAATGGAGATGGAGGAGACGCTGGCCATTGAGGAGAAGAAGATACAGCTGGCTCATAAGCTTAGTTTAAGGGAACTAGATCAGAGGAGCCAGTCTAGTAGAGATGGTGGCAGCAGTACCACAGTGCAGCCTGAGTGGAGGGTGCACATTTCTAAAGACCTGGTGAAAGATTACAAGAGGGAGGATGATATCTACTTGTGGTTCAAAGGATATGAGTCTACTCTCCTTCATAAACATGGTCCCTGAAGTACATCATGCATGAAGGAAATTGACGCTTTTAATTGCATTTAAGACTATGGGCCTTATTACTAGTTCGGCGTATGGTTTAGACCATCTGCCAAACTTCAGACGGGGAGGTTGCCCCCATAGTGGCTACCTCCCCGCCAGGCGCATTAAGAGTATCCCGCTCGGTCAGCGGCCAGATACCTTAGTTTCCACCCGCTGGTCAAGTAAGAAACAGCCACGGCAATGCTGAAGGATGCAGTGTGTACCAGCACCCTCGCAATGTTCACTGTCTGCAAAGCAGACAGTAAGCAGTGCAAGGGTGCTGGCTAGGGGGGCCCTGCACTGCCCACAGCACGGCTATGAAATATCTGGCGGAGAACAAGGTAATAATCCCCAGGGCAGTCCTGCTTGCAGCGCTGCCCTGGCGGACTAGGACCGCTGTAACCGCCAGACCACCGGGATCTCCGATCCTGCTGGAGCTGACAGCCCACCGCAGCCCGACCACCAGGGTCCTAATATGGTGCTCTGACCACTGCATTGGTGGCGGTCCGACCGCCAGACTTGTAACAATGCCCTGTGTTTTGTTTAGATGACTGTTTTGGGGAAGTAGGATTTTTATAGCTGAGGAATCAAACTTAAACCATGTCATTGTGATCAAAGCTAATCAACTACAATACAGTGATGGCTCAGATCAAACTTTTATTAATGGATGTAGTAGAGCTAGTTAAATTTCTTGATCACCCTTGTAAAGATGTCCCTTCAAGTCAGTGTTTTGAAAATTAGTGGATACCTGCTATTTCTGCTGGAAATATGAAACCAATTATTAACCATTGCTACGGGGGGGGCACAAAATGATGGGACCTAAAAGCAAACTATGTTGAGAAGCCCTTGGAATTCATATGCCTTCAGCGTAAAAAAAATCAAGCACAAAAGTGTCACCCTAAAAAAAGTCACCACTTTTGATTCCAGTATAGCTCTCACTGCCAGAAGTGCTGGATACGGACTAACAAGCCTGGTCCTCTCCAGAAAGGCCTTATAGGTTTATGTCACACCTTACAGTGATTGTAACCAGTTGATTCCTATACTATGCATACAAACACTATACAAGGACCTCTTATTACCCTCAAAAGTCTAAGTTACATTCTAAACCAGTGAATTTACAGAGAAGACTTTAGATTTTCATTATATTGAAAAGAATATAGTGCTAGCTCTAAAGAGGCACTGATAATGATGGTAATGAAGCACTGGTAATAGTGGTAATGAGGCACTGTAATGAGGATGGAATTCTCTTCACATATTCCCAATAAAAAGCTATTGAAAATAACCAAAACATACACTTGAAAGAAACAGAAGTTGCCTACTGGCAAATGGTCAGGTCCTCCACTCCTGTTGTAGAGATTGGCAAATGGCTGTAAGCTTTTCGCCATGGGCCTTTGAGAAAGTCACAGGGCAGTGGGAGGTCATGTGGAGGTCATTCCATTCACATCTAAATACTTTCATGCTTAAAATGTCTGTAGAGGATGGCGTTGTTGGTAAATCCATGGAACTCAGTAGTTGGGTACAGTTTGAATAGGACATTCTATATTTAATAGACTTTGGAAACATGTAATTTATTTAACACAGTTTTGATTAGATGCATAATGGCCAGATGGTCTCAACTTAGATACTCACTGTGAATTATCGACTCTCCGTAAGGAAAAGAGATGGAAGTAATGCTTGCCTCGATTTATCAATGGAGCAACAATTACTTATTGTAAGTAAGAAGTATAATGAATATGTGACATCTCAATTCATATTACATTTGTCAAGTTGAGACTGCCACTGAATACGGATGTCCTTGTTTTAATGAGTAACACCAACAGAGTACAAACGGATACTTAAAGAGTGCTAGGATAAGCCAATTCCAAAACGTTCTTAAAAAAGAAGAAGAGCTTATGACTGAAAAACCTTGAAAAAGTAATGGATCAGTATGAGGGGGAGGCACAATGGACATAACAGAGGACCTTTAACATAATGGAGAATGGAATGGAATGGAAATTCAATGCAGGGACCTTAGGTAGGTAATTCGGGATCCACAATGGAGATTGAAGATGACCAGACTGCTGCATTGTTAATGTGAGGCCAGTAGGCAAATAGAGTTACTGGAAGACCAAGGGACAGAGACTTGCCATAGTGCAGGCAGGAAAGAATAAAAAGGAGTCCTTTTATCAAATAACTGCATGTAATAGAAGGACACTGAGGAGAGGTGGTTTCAGGCCCAGATTTTGCACTGAAGTGCCATAAGGAGGAACAGAGGACAGATCCGTAAGCTACCATGTAAGAGTCCAACACTGAGAAGGAATTTCCAACAATCAGGATTTCTTTTTTCCCAGTGTTCAGTTTCAAAAATTGCCTTGCATCTGTTGCCAAACAAGAAGAAAGAATGGATTGTGCTGCTGTTCCTGCTACAATCTAAAGGGATTACAATTTAGGTGTCCTTAGTATGTCATAATATTCAGTCCAAAGGAGTAAATTAGCTGAGCCAATGCAGTGACATAAATATTAAAATAGCATTGGGCATAGGGAACTCACTGAGTAAGAGGCCAAGGTGTGGAAATAAATGGAGGGTATCTATATATTGAGACGTATTGTGGAAAATTACACAAACGCAGGGTAACTTCAAAAAGGTTTCTTCCAAAAGATTGAAGAGCAGTTTTACATCCAATAAGCTGGTTCTGGCTCTATTGTCCACACCAGCCGTCCATCCAGAATTTTATCCTTCTTCACATTCCAAGAATCTTACTCATTCAACATTCCTACATCCTAGCCTCCCAACATTCTACAAATAGCAAGCACTACACACCTTCCCCTTTAATAATAAAAGAAAATAATGAATAAACGAAACAAAGCTAAATAAAACCTGAAGGCAAAATCCTAATAAGGAGAATTGCAAATAACCAACTCATATAAAATGCATTGTACAAAGTTAATATTGTATAAGGGAAATTGCAAATAAACCAATTAATATGATATACATAGAAGAGTCAGTACTGTACAAAATCTCTCAATTTCATGGGAATGTTCTTTGCTCATATACTCCTACGGACTTCAAGCATTTGTCCTTTATCCATTAAATTGTCATTAGGATGCAGAGAAACATCCCCATCATTTGGTACACTTGTTTTATGATCCATACGGCTAGAACCTGCAAACTCACCACATACATCACCAAATTTACCATCACACTTGTTCTATGAACCATACCACGAGAACCTGCAAATTCTTCACATATATCACCAGATTCACCTAATTTTCCTTCCTGGTGTTTTCCTGTTAAAATCGGCATTGTCAGAATCAGCATTCACATCAAAATGAGAGCCTCTGTCATCACCACGTCTCTTTATCGATACACCTTTACACACATTCTTCTGAATTTCCATATTTTACCACCCTCTATTCTTACTGCCTTGCTAAAAATTTACACAATATCTACAGGGTCTGACCATTTGGCCACTATCCTATTAGACATACCACCAACTTTCACTTTTATTAATTCACCAACCTTATACATAGACCCTGCAGACGATGCCTTGGGACACCACTCAAACATATTCTTCTAATATCTCTCCACTTGCTTCCTGAACTTAGCAAAATCAACCTCAACATCATTTGCATTTTTCCTTCTCTACCATCATAGGATCAACTTCCACCCTGGACTCCTTTGTCATAACATTTCAAACGGGGACAAACTTGTAACTGAATTAGATGATGTCCTTCACAGTATGTCAATAAGGTAGCCCGTAAAGCTTTCCTCCAAGGGAAATCACTTTTTATGGTCAATTTATCCGACAACTTGACCACCACATTAAAATCCACCTGACCATTGGCCCGAGGGTGATAATTTGACACACTCTTATGTAAAACACCAAATCTCCTAAAAAAATGTTTCCATTTCATTGCTAACAAATTGAGATCTGTTGTATGATAAATGTTCCTCAGGTATCCCCTCACAACAAAAATGTCATTCAGAAACTCTATGTCCTGAGTAGAGGTAACCTTTTCCACAATTGTCAGCTCTGGTCACTCAGTAAAATATTCAACTACAACAATGGCATATACTTCTTTGCTAGGTAACATCCCAAATGGACCCAATATATCAACTTCCAACTTTCGCCAAAGCACAAGAGCATATTCACTGGGACTCACATCTACTGACAAGACTTTAGCTGACTTGTCGCTACTTGCACATGGTTTGCATTCTTTCACCCAATTATTGACCATACTATCGACTCCAGACCACCAGTAAAATTTGCGTGTTTTCCCTTTCGTGGCAGATATTCCCATGGGAACTTCATGTGCTAACTATTTTGTCACCTCTAGTGAGTATACTAACAGAGATCAGTAATTCCTTCCTTACTTTTAAAAAAGTTGCTACTTCACCACTCACCCTTTCTTTCTTCTTGCCAACCTTCCTCCAAGTAAGTCTGAACGTCTCGCAAAACATAGTCATTAAGCATAGCTTCATTCCATTTTTTCTCAGATATGGTTTTTATCACATTCTCATTTATACTCCAACTATTAACATCGTCCAGAGTATATGCCACATCACATTTCACTTCCTCATCAAACTTCACTTCATCCATAGTTGGAAACCGAGACATACGCTCAGCATGCACATTGACCCAACCAGCAACTTACTCCACTACACATTGGTATTCTTCCAGCTTGGCTGCAATCTTGCTAGACAAGCGGTCAACATTCTTCCACCACCTGCAGCCAACATATTGACCAACAGCTTATGGTCAGTTCTTAGAACAAATTTCGTCCTCCATAAATATTGACAAAAATGTTGCACTGCTCAGGTGCAAGCTAACAAATCTTTTTCTATAGTAGAATAATTGCACTCAGAATTCCTTAGTGACTTGGAAACATATGAAACAACGCACTATTCATGTTTGTCTTTCTTCATGAGCACTGCTCCGAAATCTATACTACTGGTATCCACTAACACAATGCATTCTTTTCCAACCACATATGATTTTAAAAATCTCACACCAACAATCTTGTCTTTTTTATAACTCAAAAGCCTCTTGTTGGTTTTGCACACCATTCATATTTAGCATTTTTCTTTAGTAATTGCCTGAGTGGATACACTTTGCTTGCATAATCCTTCATAAATTTCCCATAAAATTAAATTCTGTTAATCCCAAAAATGACAATAGCTGATCTTTGGAAGTAGGTGCAAGGGTATTAAAAATGCATTCCACATGGTTATATTTAGATTTGAGACCCTCTTTTGAAATTTCGTGCCGTAAGTACTCAACTTTATCTTGGATGAATTTACATTCTGAAAATGTCAATGTCAGACCTTTGCCTTGCAATCTCTTGAATGCATCTTGTAAAATTGTATCATGTTCTGCATGAGTCTTTCCAAAAATCAGTATATCACCCTGTAAAGGAGTTGCTCCCACAATCCCTTCTAACAAATTCTTCATTAGAGGCTAAAAGCACTAAGGCTGCATTTGCTAAACCAACTGACACTTGAAAGTACTGAAGCATGCCTTCAGGTGTCACAAACTTTGTAAGGTGTTTAGAGTCTTCATGTAACTCCACTTGGTGGCACACACTTGCTAAATCCACTGTGGAAAAACTGTAGCACCCCTTAGTGTCAATATCATCTCAATGATATTAGGAAGAGGGTGTTTGTCTACCCAAGTTTCCTTATTAAGACTGTGCATATTCAGGCATATATGAAGTTCAGCAGAACCCCTTAAGAGACAAAACAATGGTAGAAACCCAAAAAGAAGACTCTATAGGTTCAATAATTTTTTTCACAAGTCAATCCTTCAACATGACTTTAAGTTTATCACTATACACCAGTGGTACATTCTTAACTTTGTGCCTCACAGGTATCACTTCTTCAATCAGTATGACCTCATGCTTGAAATAAAGCATATTTCCCCAATCTCTGATGGAAAAGGCCCAGGAATGATGTCCGTATATCAGAGACATAGTCATTTTTATCAGGTATAATTGCGTACACTGGTTGAGAAGCATTAGGAGCTAATGTTATGCCAATTTTCCGTTGGTGAGGCCAACCTAATATGGCATCACCTTTGGTCGCAACTTACACTTTGCCTCTTGTCCTCCTCCCTCCAAATTCTGGGTCTGCCCAAAAGTATCTTTGCAAATCAATTTTGTGATCTGAATATCCCCCTGGTTGAACATCAGGATGAAACATCTTTCTGCTACACCATATGATAATGTTTTTCCAATGATACTGTACCAGGTAGAAGAATCAACCATCGTCGTTTTTGGTTTCCCAACAACAATTAACGTACATCAAGGAAAACTCTATCATTTAGTGTCACTTACAAATAAAAGGGAATTAAAATCAAAGCAAGCATCATTTTGCTCATCACGTGTAATACAATTAACCTTTTGAGATTACCCAATATTCACACCCTTCCAAAATGTCCTTTTTTTTGCATTTGAATCACACTTTGTCCCCTGCCGGACATCCCTGGCTTGATGCTGAGGGGGTAACGTTTGGCAAATCGCTGCAAGTTTGACCTTTTACATTTAAATTATTCACGCATTTTCATCGTGTTGGTTTTAAGTCAGATTTTGTTTGGGGGTGCGCTTTTTTGACTTTGTTTTTTAAGGCTTAAAGTGGAAAGTGGTGGCCCTGTTAGAGCTTGTGGTGATTTGGCTGCCCTTTTTCGTGCACCACTCTGAGGTGTTTCTTCACCAAATATGAGCGTGCCTATATGCGGACACACCAAAGTATCCAACTGCACCTGGATGGCACCAGGGGCCAGCGATGCTGCCTAGGGGGACCCAGGCTGAGCGAGGTTGTTGTATTCAAGATTGGCTTTGCTTGCCTTAGATCATAGGCACACTGGAGCGAAATGTGACCCGATACGCCTTGTTAGTTGGGATAGCGGGGATTGTCCAGGTTGTAATTGATCTTATAGGAGTATGGCTACCACTAGGAAGCCTCTTGTGGAGGAAATGGACAAGACGGATGGGAAGGACAGGGGAGAGAAGGATTTATTTATATGTGCCTTGATCTACACTTGCTCTATGACAAAGCATTGTACTGAAATTAATGAATTGATTATGTCAACTCAGGTTGATTGCCTGTTCATTACAGAGACTTGGGTTAGGGAGGATTCAGGCTCAGATTTAGTTACTGCTTCCCCTATCACAAGGGTGGATAGGGGCACCCAGAGTTGTGGGGGACTGGCCATAGTTTTTAGGGACTAGCTGGTATGTTTTTGTGAACTTTTCTCCGTCTTGCCTATTGAAGGATGTGAGGTGAGCACTTCAGGGTACAGTCCACCAGCTTTCAGATATTGGCAGGACTTCTGGTGTACTACCCTCCAGGTCCTAAATCTCAGTTATTAATGAACTGGAATAAGGTGCTTGAACCTTTTATTTCCGGTAGCAACCGTACCATTTTGGGGGACTTTAGATGCATTTAGAGAAACAGGAGGATATTGATGTCTGTGCCTTTTTGGATCACATGCATAGTTTTGGTCTATCCCAAAGGATTATTTCAGCCACTTACATAGGGTCCATATACTCAATGGTATTTTCACTAACCTTGAAGATCTGGTTGTGGAAGAGTGTCGCCGGTTAAGTTGGTTGGACCATCATGTTGTGCTATTTAAATTATATAAGAACCTAGAAGGCAAGAGGACCCAGGATAGAGCCACTATCTTGAGGAAGTGGAGTAAACTCACGGGTAGTGAGTTTAGAGAGAGACACTGATTAATTTGCATGCTAATGATTTTGGTGGGTCTCGATCATTGGTAGAAGATTTCAGTAAGTGGGTCTTGTCAGACATTAATGAACTTGTCCAAGTTGTTCCTGAGAAAAATGGTAGGAGAAATACCTCTGCCCGTCGTTTTTGAAAGACCTGAAAAACCTCTAATGGAAATGTCACAGACAAGAATGGAGGCGGAGACTGACTATGAATCTTGAGGATAAGATTAAGCGTAGAGAACTAGTGAAAGCATATAAAGGTGCGATTAATGAAGCTAAGGGTTCTCACTTCTCACAGAAAATATGATCTGCCGTTAACACACCGAAATAATTATTTAAGCCGATTACTAGTCTTTCCTCACCCCCAGTTCAAAATACTCTTGAGAACTCCCAAGAATTTTGTAATAGGGTAGTGAGATTCTTCAAGGAGAAGGGTATGAAGATCCATGAAGAATTTCAAGAATTCTTTTGAAGTGGCTTCTTTTATATTGCCCTCTGATTGGTATTTAGCAAAATTTTCAACTAGTCCTGCAACTAGAATCAAAACCCTCTTGGCCCAAACCACCTCAGGATCATCCTTGCCTGCCTAAAGTGCTTCAACTGGTTCCTGACATTATTGGAGATTCATTAGAAAAAATCTATTCCCAGGTGCTGGAGTCTGAAGTATAACCCCAGTGCTGGAAGGAGGTGATTGTGATCCCCTTAAAGAAGAAGCCTAATGGGGTTGCTGGAGACCTAAAAAACAATACATCTGATTTCCTTTCTGCATGCTCCCATAGAAATTCTGGGGAAACATATCACTCAGGAGTTCGCACAGTTTCTTAATGAGCATGGTCGTCTGGACCCTTCACAAAATGGGTTCCGAAGCAATCATAGCATGGAATCTGCTCTACTCATGGCAGCAGACTATGGGCCTTACTACGATTTCAGTGGACGGAAAAGCCGCCGCCGTCCGCCAAAATTCCGATGGTGACGAAGCCGTCATTGTGGCTGCCTCCCCGCAAGGCCCATTACAAGTTTTCCATTGGGTCAGTCAGCGGAACCTCAGTTTTCACCCACTGGCATAGTAGGAAACGGCCTACAGCATTGCCTCTGGCTCATAATAGAGCTGCAGGCAATGCAGTAGTGCGTAGGGTGCACCAGCACCTGTCGCAATGTTCACTGTCTACAAAGCAGACAGGGAACATTGCAATGGTGCTGGCCAGGGGGCAATACACTGCCCATGCCAAGTGCATGGGAAGTAGAGGGGCCCCCCTCGAGCCTCCTGCACCTGTTCTCCACCAGCTTTTTTATGGCGGTGCTACCGCCAAGAAATCAAAGGCAGAGAACAAAGTCGTAATCCCCAGGGCAGCACTGCTTGCAGTGCTGCCCTGGCCGCTTAGGACCGCCATGACCGCCAGAGCGCCGGGACGACTAATCCTGGTGGTGCTGGCAGCCTTACCTCGGCATGACCACAGTGGTCATAATATGGTGCTCAGACCAACACATTGGTGGCGGTCGCACCGCCACCACAAACCTGGCGGTCATGAGACCACTAGGTTCATAATAAGGCCTATATCTGCTGTCAGGTTGATCAAGGGGGGTTGACCCGTCGGCAGCCTTTGATACAATATCTCCATTTATTTTGGTGCAAAGGTTGCGACAGGCGGGACTGCCTAATGCTGCATTAAAGCTGTTAGAGTCCTTCCTGACTGGCTGAACTCTTACAGTAAGCTGCAGTGATTTCAGGGCGCTGTCTTTTCAGCTCCTATGTGGTGTTCTGCAAGGTTCGTCCATTAGCCCCACACAATTTAACCTGTGTGCTGCCCCTCTGCCAAGCTGATCTGCTCCTTTGATTTTCAAGTGTCTTCCTATGCTAACAATAGCCAAATTATTGTTGCAATCTCTGATGATCTGAATGATGTGGCTAATACATTTAGATCTTCTATGACCATAGCTAGCATATGGATAAAGGAGAACTAGCTTAAAATAAATGGGAAAAACTGAAATTTGGGTCTTTGGAGCAGGGAACTCTGTCTGGTCTAATTGCTGGTGGCCTAAAGCTTATGGACCGCTTCCTGTGCCAGTTAATACAGCTCAAAACGTGGGGATGGTCTTTGATAATTTGTTGACTTTTGACATCCAGGTCAACAGAAAGGTGAGTACTTGCTTTTAGATTATCAAGTCCCTTAAGACAAAACTCCGCTTTGTACCACAGGAGCTCAGGGTTGAGGGCCATAGCGCTTATTACATTTTGCCTTGACTACTGTAATGCTCTTTACCTGAATGCGAACCAATACTCACTAAATGCATTCTAAGCGATTTAAAATGCAGCAGCTAGGCTGGTTTTAGGTCTTCTGAAATCCTGCACCATAAGGGAGGGTTTGAGGTCCCTCCACTGGCTACCGGTTAGAAAGCGTGTGACCTTCAAAGCCATATCTCTGGTCCACAAGGCTCTCAGAGGGGTGCATGTTATCTTAGGATCGCTTTTAACTGGTATGCTGGTATTCTGGCATATTATGGAGATCAATGAGGTACGAGCCTTCTATGTAGCTGCTGCAAGGTTGTGGAATACTCTTCCTGGGTCTATCAGGAGTGTGGACTCATGTTAAAAACCTGACTATTTTCATCTTCTTAAGACTGACGGTGATTCCTCTCTGAGCAGGTGTCCGCTGCGTTTTCCTTCTCGCACTGACTTGTCTTATTTTAGTGCTTTGATGCCTTTTGGTTTTATGCGCTTTATAAAGAGATAAAATTCATATTCCTTAAAATTTCCAACATGGAATGAACTCCCACACCTGAAACAACTAATACTATTTTTTCCCGTTGTTTTTAGTTTCTGAGTGTTTCTTGTTTTTGTAAGACATCTGACTATGCACTATACAAACATCAGGGTTTTGACTTTTTAGGTTCAGATCACATTTACAAACTTTTCAGAATGTTCAATTCCCTTAGTAATATTGATAGCTGCAGTTAAAGAGGAATCTGTACCAGCCCATAGTCTTTCATGAATGTTCTTGCTTTAATTCTTCATCATTATTTGGTCCCTCAATACTTGTGCATAGATTATAGTTTCGAACTCCTAGGATCCTGCTACTATTCGTAGAACAGATACGTAATCCTCAACTGACTCTTCCTTATGTCGTGCACATGAATACAATTTAAACCTTTCCATTGCTGTGTTGATCTTTCTTCCAAAACGAATACTCATTCTTTTGATGGCTTGGTCAAAAACATTCATATCTCCAGCACCATCCAAAGGAAGAAGAATTATTAAAACATTTTAAGCCTACTCCGCCTAACTAATGCTTTAGTAAAGATTGAAACAAATGATGACTCACCTCTTATAACAACCCAATCCAAGATGGCAGCTAATACTACTGCTAAATCTGAGCAGGGAATTATGGGAGAGGAATGGGTTGCATTCACAGAAAAACAATAGCTGCAGAGGTGTGCTCACAAGCATGCACGTCTGAAGATACACGAATAATAAATCATGGAGAAGAGGTGGAGCTGGTGGTAAAAGTCAGTGCTGAAGGAGAAATGCACCACACAGCTCTACGGCTGATGTGGTACAATGCGCCTGGGGCAAACAAGCTGCTCACTGCTCAGCTCCACAGCCGATCCAGCACAATGCGCTCAGAGCAAACAAGCCACTCCAGAAGGTCCCTACCCAAAAATAAGACAACTCTGCTTGCTGGACTCGAAGAAGAATTGAGATGAGTGCTGCCCTTCTACCTGCAAATTGACAAATTGTATGGAAAATCACACAAACACAGGGTGACTTCAAAAAGGTTTATTCCAAAATATTGAACCGGGGCTTTACATCCACCAAGTTGGCTCTGGCTTTCTCATCCACACCAACTGTCCATACAGAATCTTAATTCACTTCAGATTCCAAGAATCCTACTCTTTCAACATTCTTACCTCCAACATTCTACAAATAACAAACACTACACCTATCAGTCAAGTAAAAGGCAGTACATGCAAAAGTATTGTCACACACCCCCACAGCTGCCACACCTGCCCATAGGACGTTAATGTAAAACCGTGTCAAAGGCAGATGACAGGTCTAATAGAATCAAAGCCGCAGTTGATTATAAGCCTCACATCATCTAGAAAGGTAACCTGTACCAATTTAGCACTGTGTAGTGGAGGAAAGCCAGATTAGACATTTACAGCTATTTAGTAATCTGACTGTTGAGCTGTTTTTCTGAAAATCCAGCCACATATTATCATTATTCAAAATTACTCCCTAAAATGTAATCATTTTGGTGGAGAAGGACATACTGGGTATTTCAACATCTATTTTGCTGACCCTGCAAAAGAAGTGATGTATAGAGACCAAAACATAAACAACCAGAGCAGTAGCTATAGTTCTGAGGCAAGTCTGCACTAACACTTTGAAGAAGGTATTGGCTGCCAGGTCCACAAAATTCAACTGAAAACTGCTACTCTGATGCATAAAGCCATCTGCATCTGACCAGTACTTAATTTGAGCCTGTGGACTCTTTTCTCCCCAGCTCCACTCTTCTCAATCAGGTGTAGCATAGACAAACAAAATACACAATTCCCGTTATCCCGATGACATGTTGTACTAGGTCTTGCTACTCTGACTCTGTGACTCAGAAGAAGTGTTGGGAGCCACTGCTTGGCCTCCTTTTGCAGCCATGGCTGTATTTAGCACCAGCACATGTGTGTGCACCATTATCGCAGTCAGTCACACTGTCATCAGCTGGAGAACTCCAGGTGTATCTTTCTGCTACCCTCACTACAGCCACTGCACATGCCATTCACTTCCTCTACCACTCACTTTGGGATGTTCACTGCATCTTGAATGGCAATATTCACATTTAATACTGCTACAACTTCTGCAAATAAAAATATGGTATTAGCTATTATGCAAAACAACCTGAATTCCCTGAAATTACACTTAATGCACAGCTCAGGGGTATTTATTGTAATTTATCAACCTCAGTGAAATGAAAGGCTAAGTTTGCTTCCTCTTTTAGAATGATGAAAGGATGAGGAATTTTAACTGAGGACCTGTCTCGTTATCATCCTATTTTTCATCATAAGACTTTGGTCTACAGCAAGAGAGAGAGGCAGAAAAAGCAAAAGAAAGTGGAACTGAAGAATATGACAAAAGTGCTGACCAGTGTTAAGAGGGGTTGAAAAAGAACCTGCAAGGCTGACATAAAAGAGGCATGAGGTGTAATAAAAACAAGACAGCCTTGGAATGCAGCAACACCTGCTATCGCATACACATGTGGTGGGTTCCTAAATAAAACCTTGTATCCCTGCACCTATTTTTATTTTTTTACAAATTATGTAATCGCATAGTGGTGGGAGTAGAATGCAGACACCTGGGAAAAATGTTGGGGAACTGCACTTATGTTTTGTTTTTACAAATTAAGCAGTGGACCTGACACATTTAAAAGGATCCTTCATTGTTGTAGAACTGAGTTTAGCTTTGTAAGAGTAGTTGATGAAGCCTGGGTTCAAGAGACCAAAATAAATGCAGATCATTACCGACATGTGATGCAAACTTAGGGCCTCATTACAACTTTGGAGGTCTTTTGGCTGCCAAAAGTCCGCCATGTTGGCGTTAATCCAACTGCCGTATTACGACTCACACAGCAAAGTCGGCCAAAATGCAGCCAAAATTCAAAAACCGCTAGAACACTGGAGGGCGGTATAGAGACGGTCCCACCACCAGCACCGCCAGCCCGGCAAAAAACCTCCCATCCAATTACGACCCACAAATCACAATGGCAGTTCTTCCATGGCACAAGACCAATGGTGATGTGAACCGCAGCGGTTGGCGGTCACATCAGTAATATGCCACACCACTTCGGATGGTTTGAAAGCCCCACACCTAACACATATCCAAACACCCAACACACCTACTCACTGCACTATAAAATATACGCCTTCACACCCAGCAATCCTTTGCAACAAAAACGCCATACATCACTCAATAGAGTCTGCACTAAAAATATTTACCAACCATAGAATAGGCACCCCTTCACACTTCACATAGCACTCATCCCACACCTGCACAACACACCCAACACATACATTAATACCCCACACTTTCAACACCACCGGTCAACAACTCACATAACATCATCCACACCTCATCACCACTGATTTACCAAATTATTTTATTCTTCCTCAGTGTCTCATCCACCACTGCCATGTCCCCTCAAAAACATCGCCATTTCACAGATGATGAATTGCGGGTTATGGTGGATGAAATCAGCAGAGTAGCGTCACACCTATTTGGAGCACAAGTCCAGCAAACATCTATCGCCAGGAAAATTGAGCAGTGGCAAAGAATGGTCGACAGGGTGAATTCTGTAGGCAGCTACTGACGCACAAGGGATGACATCAGGAAGAGGGGGAAGGTGTGCTCCATGGCACTTGCTGGCAGTCCTCAAGACTGGCGGTGGGCCCCACCTCCTCCCCCACCTTTCACATCATGGGAGGAGAAGGTTTTGGACATCCTGCATCCTGAGGGCTTGACAGGAATACCTGGTGGAGTCAAGTCGGGGAAGTCACAATACAACAACTGTGATCAAACACAAATGTCCTGCATGCTCACAGATCACCTTTGGCCACCTTAACAGCCATCCCCCTCACCACCCCTGTGTCCAAATGTCCAAATCCCCCTCTTTGACATACCACATGTCAACTAGAGTTACCGGGGGGTACACTGTCTGTGTATGGTATAGGTAGTACAGGGACTGACAGCACTACAACTCCCAGCATGCACTGGTCTATCATTAAGGAAGCCAGAACTTTTTACTACAAGTTAAGTAGCCTTGCATGTGAATCTAACAATCAAATCAACCCATCTTAGTCCCCCACTATTGTTCAGTCCATGGCAATGACAGTAATGCTTTGGCCATCTGCCAGTACTATTACAAGCAACAATCAGCTACTGCTGTTTTCCCTCTTAAACTGGCCTTTAAATCACCATCCAAACAATGCTATGTACTCACCTGTTGGGACACCAATATAGGAAGCTGGGTGTACTAGGAGTACACCCATACAGAGGCCCAGGTAAAATGGTTACACCTATACTTTTGGCTAGCTTTGCTACCATATTACAATGTGCAGCTGTTAGTGACTCAATGATGCTATACCCTAACTTGGATATCACGTTAAAATGTCAAGTTGTCCAGCAGACAATATATGAGTAAATGAACAGCCATCTACTCACCACAACACTCCAACATTTTGTAGCAAGGTGTATGCAGTTAGAAGTCTATGTGTCCCATATAGGCCTAACCCAGATGTGGAAGCAGGTGTCATTATCATTTCTGTGGATCAAGTAAAGGCCTTGTGTGCATGTCACATAGCATGTCAAACTTTGATATCACTTTTCAGCAACTGTGTGCTCCACTTCTCCTACAGGTAACTTATCCAATGTCACCATAGAAAGGACACCTGAGACTGCCACTACCCCTCTGGATGAAGCCCTCATTGAGGAATACACTCCTGGATGTGTGGACATTGACGACGAAGCTGGCCCATCTGGGACACCTGGCCAGTCAACAACTGTGAGCCCTGCCCAAATCAACTTCGCCCAGCCCTTTTGCTTCAACATCACAGGCAACCATTTCCCCCGAAACCTGTGTTCCAAGGATAGTGTTTACCATCTTGTGCCCCCCAGTACAGGTACCTGAGTCTCCTGTTGTAAACCCAGACAATGATGGACCTGGCACCAGTGGGAGTGGGCAAACTATGCCAGGGGCAGAGACATGTGGGGGTAGGGTGTGTGAAAGGGATGTTGTGGGACAGAGGATGGAGTCTCCTAGGGATACAACTGACCAGGACACCATCCCCCAAGTATTGGGAGCTTACTGACATTCCCAAGGCATGATGGGCCAGGTACTTATGATGAAGGGGAGAGATATAACAGCTGCAGAGAGACAACCACCAGGAAGTCATGCAGCAGTGGCAGGCCCAAAATGCCCACTTGTCTTCCATTGCAGGGGTGCTGGGAAACATAAATACCACACTGAGTAGGTTTTGTACACACCAGTTGGCCCCTTGCACTAGCAATGAGACATCAGCCCCTTCTACATCTGTGGCTGCTAGTGGAATGGAGGCCCTGGCAGGGGAAGCACATGCCTCAGACAGCCCTGCCTCTGTAGCTGAAGAATTCCCTCGCAAATGTGGACGTCCCCCAAAACATCCAGGAGGAGCACTACCAGGAAGTGAACCTCTACTGAATGGTTCCCCTTGTGTGGCACAGATACACCCTGTTGACATTTATCTGAAACCCATTGCCGTTTCCCTATGGTACAAGGACACTGGACTTGTGTCTCCAAATGTTGTAGCAGCTACCCTGATGATTTCATCCACCATGAGAGAACCCTTCACTGTTTCCTTTGGGTTATATTTGATCCAATTCACTACTTTTGCTGTGCACTCCTTAATAAATACTATTTAACCAGAGTTCATGTGTGAGAGTCATTTGTCAAACATATTTAACTGTCATCTATAACACTTCTTGCACAAAGACGTTTCTCTCAGATGTAAGACATTTGTAATGTTCCATCTCGGATGTACTGTTTAATCTGGGTAGATTTTGCATTGTATAATGATAGACATAACTCAAATCACTTTCATTGGACTTTCCAACATATGGATTGGGAGAATGCCAATGATCACACAGTGAAGTACTGCTGCTCACTTCAGTGTTTCAGCATAGGTGTCAATCACTACTACCCCACTGAGTACTGATGTTATGGACATGTCAGTGTTTCACTATCCCAGTAGGCAAACATATTGTTTCAATGTATCACCAGCTAAACCCTTAGCACATACCCATACCATAGCTTCCAATTGACCATACCCAGTGATACAGACAGAGGTCAGTACAAATGCCCCCAGTCATGGAACCTACCACTTTCCATCGTCATACCGCTCACCTATGTCAGTCTTGATACAAATGCACAGTGGCCTGCAGTGAGGAAACACAGTGACAGCTACTTATAAGTTAGTTATTACGAATACAAACCATTTTGATGGTTGAGGGTATGGATAGCCCAGGATGACATATGTGAGAGACAAATGAAAACACACATGGCAACATTGAACAAACCTCCAATGTCAAACAGGTCTATTGATTGGAATAGGACATTGCCATCTAACTGTCCTGACAGTCTGGGCATATAATGCACACACCATAAAAACACATGCCTGACAGTACCTGGTTGAATCCATTGTCATTTCACTTATCAGCCTGCAATTTCCACCTGCCTATCTGAAACTGCCAAATGAGGATGAGCTTGTGAAGTAATCTGCAAATTATACATGTTAAACATCAGGTATAGGCCACATTGAAATAAAAACAAAAACATCTTACAGCCAATTCTATATACAATGGTGACTCAGACTGTGCATTTTGAGAAAATGATACTATGCTGATCAAAAAGCTGCACATTACTCCATGTAACATTCTGCATGCACATCTGAGTTATGTGTTTTGAAGCTACTCATGACCTGTCTGATGGTCATACTAAGACCCTTATCAAGCATCCACAACCCCACCAATACCCCACTGAGTTATGTAACTCACACACCTAAAGTCAGGTGATGCACTGATTCATGAGATCTGCCCAGACGTCTCCAGCTATGAAGCCTCATCATCCTCATCTTCACTTGGCACATCTGCATTCTCTGCTGGCTCCCTGTCATCTGGTATAAATAGGATTTGACGTTTCAGGGCGAAGTTGTGGAGCATTGAGCAGGCAACAATAATTTGACATACTTTGGATTGTGAGTATAGGAGGGCCCCACCAGACTTATCAATGCTATGGAATCTTGCCTTCAGGAGCCCAAAGGTCTGCTCCAAGGCATGCCTTGTCCTTCCATGGGCTTCACTGAAGCACACTTCCCCTGCTGTGGTTGGGTACCTCACTGGTGTCAACAACCAGTGATGGTTTGGGTAACCGGAGTCCCCTGTAAGAAGAGTTTAGAAAGGCAAACATAAGTTACGGACATCCACACATTTGTTAGCAGATGAAACGTACAGACACACATGACATATGTGACTTACCAACCAACCAGGCCTTCTCTGTTCCGTATGATGAAGGAATCATGGACTGACCCCAGGTACCTTGCACAAACTTGTGAAATGTAGAGGTCAGCCAAACAGACCACTTGGATACTGATGGAGTGGAAGTTTTTCCTGTTACTAGACACCTGTTCATTGGCTTTTGGGGGAACCAAGCCTCCATGGGTGTCATCTATGGCTCCAACCGCATGTGGAATGTGTCCCAAAGCATGAAAATAAGCCTTTACATGGGCCAAAGCCTCACATTGTGGAAATCTGATGTAGCTGTCCATGTGTTTCAACAATGCAGACAGTACAGCCGTCAAGACCAGACTGAACATAGGCTGGGGCATCCCTGCAATTAGGGCCACTGTATTTTGAAAGGAGCCTGTGGCCAGGAAGGGCAACACTGACATAACTTGTACAATAGGTGGTATGCTATGGGGATTACGAATGGCAGGTATCAGATCTGGCTCCAGCTGACGACAGAGATCCATGATTGTATGCCTATCCAGGCACATCCAGGTATATCACATGTCACTCCTCCATGGTCTGTGGATCTGCTAGTGGATGGTGCACTGGAGGTTCTCTCATTCTTCTCATGCCAGGGTAACTATGCGGGAGAAATACCAGAATGTATATGTATCACCAAGTCTGCCGGTCGAAGTCGTCATGGCAGCAGGCGGATACAACCGTGGTGGACATTGCCATTGGAACACATTGCTGCCTTTGCCGGTCTTGGGCCAATGGCGATGTCCGCCGGCGGTGACGCTCTTTTACATGGCGGACGTGACCGTCATTTCATACTTCATCTCTCGCTGAACTCCTGACACTGCTGCCAGCAAGACCTACATGACCTGAGCTGCTGTGTACTGCCTCTGGGAGCAATCATGTTACGTTCAAGAGGTGATAGGGCCTCTGCCTTCTCTCCTGAGGAGCTTGACAAGCTTGTGGAGGAGGTCCTACCCCTGTATGAACAGCTCCATGGTGCACCAGAGGAACAGGTAATTGCAATGAAATTGCAATGTTTTAAGGGTTAAGTGTATGATGATGTCCAGGGAATGTGGTGGAATGAAGAATTGTGGTAAAATGTGTGGGTTGATGGGCATGTGCATATGTGTATAGGTAGATTTTGAGTCCAGAGACATAGTAGAGTGTGTGTGATATATGTACCCTGACCCAACTGCAGGCTGTAAAACATGATCAGTGAATGTGGAGTGACAAATATTTGAAAATATGTACCATGTTTAGAGATATGCCTGTGGTCTAGTCACATGTTTCTAGCTGACACCTGGTGCTGGATATGCATGTTGTATGCCTGTCTCAACATCACACACGGCCTGACTGCAGATGGTCAACCCTCATTGAAGGGGATGTTGAAGGCTGTCTGTGTATGGCTAGTTGCACTAAATTGTATTTTCACCTTGCTTGTTTGGATATTGTGTATGTGGACATGACATTCTCTTCTTGTCTGTGTCATCCATGCACATCAACACCCATCAGAAAAAAGGGGTTTGGTGGGCCATTGCCAAGAAAGTGTGGATCCTGGGGGTCCACTGCCAGCAGAGCACCTACTTTAGGAAACGATGGGAGGACCAGAGACGCTGAGCCCGGAAGCCCACCAAGGCCCAGCTGGGGATGTCCTCCCAACGAGGACGGGGTGCCTGTCAGACCTTGACCCCCCTAATGGCCTGCATATTGGCGGTGGCCTACCCAGAGTTGGATGTGTGTTTGAGGTCTGCACACCAGCCACTAGGGGGTAAGTACAGACTTGACACATTTTCATCCCTTTAACAGGTTAGTGTATGATGTGAAAGTTTCTAAGCTGTGACAATGTGGTAGGTGCCAAGGGTCAAAGATCTCCAAGGAACACATTGATGTACAGTCCCCAACATTGGTACACAGGTGTGCACATTCTAATTTGTATAGGGATATATTACTCTCCTATGTTATCCCCTCTGTACAGAAGCATATGACGATGCACATGTGACTGTGTCATATGTGTCTACCACTATACAGCTTTTCATACCCTGGTGGTTGTTCCTTTCCACCTACAGGTAAATACTCCCAAAATCTTGATGGTAAGTTGTCCAGGTCTTTGTCCTATGTCCATTCCAATGTCCCTTGATCTGTATCTATGTGCAACAAGGATCCTGACAATGTGAAGTCATTCCTACTTTTCAAAAGGTTTCTGATGAGTGACAGCATCATGCGAGGCTGTGATGCCCATCTGACATTTCACATGCCATACTTGCAAAACATATTCAGACCTGTTACAAGGGGAACCCCTTTGGTAAGTGAGGGATGTACATAGACCTGTGTAATGTGTCATCTGAGTAGACATCCTATATGTTTGTAACCATGGAGGAATTAGTAGACTCCTATTGGATCACATTCACTGGTGTCAGGGCTATGAATGTTAGTACCATGTTCACGTTCTGTAGGTGGGAAGTGACTACACAGCTATTTCCTTAGCTATAGTGTTGTAGGCATGATAAATAGGTCAAGACATAGTTTTGTTAGTTACAATCTTAACTGTTTTTGCCAACATCATGTGAACATTGAAGGGGTAGGTCATGAATCTACATTGAAATGATTTATAAACATTCTTTCTGTTGATATTTTGGATATATTTTGAGTCCTTGTTGTATGAAACCTATTGTTTGCACTGACACCAATGTGGTGCAGGTGTGGTAGTTAACATACACATATGAGTGGTATGGTATGTGTATTCAGGCATTTGGCTTGCATCATGGTGGATGTTCTGTCATGGTAGACTCAGATGTGGTTTCTCTCTCTGAATGTTTCCCCAAACAGATGTAAGGCTAGTCATGTCTGATGTGTGTTTAGTGATGATGCCACTCAGTCATTGGGCTATTGATGGAACCATTGCATGATACGTTGCACAGTATGTCACCTTCATGAACATGACAGGTGTCCATGGTCTTGGAACAGTAGATATATTACTTGTGGTTGAGTGTGAGTAAATGCTCTGAGTTTATTAGGGCCTTATATGAGTGCTATAATTTGTTTTCAGGAGGATAATGAATTAGATGACTTGGTCCACAAAGTATGTATAATCCTTTCCTACATCACTATTGGTACGTGTGTAGGTGACATGTGTTCTGACTCTTTCATCTTCTAACATTTGGTTATGCCAGTTGGAGTAGTTGCATGTTTGCACTTTTCCATTGTGAAGGTTGTGAACTCGGTGACATGAAGTGGGTATGGCTTGTGTGCAACATGCTGTCTTGTGTTTACTATACAATATATTTCCTTGCCTGGTACATTACATCAGGGCAATTTGTTGGTATGTATTTAGTTTGTATATGTGATATGTGCAAATCTATGTTATATCAATTTCCCATAACTTGGTTGTTGGTTGTCTATGTTGCTGTGTGTATCATGTGGGGAAGTCGCCTTGTCATGGTATGTTTAGTGTGATAGCTCTACTGATATCATGGTATTGTAGGTGTGAGATATGTAGCTTAGCTGGTGTGTGACTATGTCATGATTGAGGGATGTAGATAGTAGCTTGTTTTGACATGATGTTTGCACTAAACTGATACTTCCTGTAGGTGTTGTACAACTAGATGTGATGCTACTGATGTGTAGAATGTGAAGTAAGTGGTATGTAAAGAATGTGATGACCCTACCTCACTTTCTGTTTCCCAGCATCAATACCGGCAAGCGAAGGAGACTGGGCACAGCTGAGTAGGGAAGCTTCTGGCCACGGGACCTCCAGTCACGAGAACACTGACACCGAGGGACCCAGTGGCCTGGAGGGTGAGGTGAGTGCCCCAGGGGAGACTGGATCCAGTTCATCATCTTCAGAATCCTCCTCCAGTGGACATTCCCTGGTGGACCCATCTGGAACCAACCCAGCACCATCTCTATCCGCCACCCCCTTTCTATCACCACCCTCCCTGTAGCTCTCCACCCAGTTGGCTGTGCCCGTTCACCCAGGCGGGTGGGATTCTTCTTTGCCAAAGGCACCTCTGCCCCAGCCCCTGTTAAGCCTGTTGCACTCAATGAGGAATCTTTTGACCTCCTGAGGTCGAATTCTGTGAGTCAGTCGACCTTTGTGAATGCTATCCATTGACTGGTAACTCAGATACAACAGAGTAATGCATTCCTGGAGGGCATTCACAGTGCACTGGCTGGCCTACAGAGATCTTTTCAGGCTCTGGCCTCCACACTGACGGCAGCCAGTCACCCTTTGTCTACCATCCCCCGCCAACTTCCTCTTCCCAATGTCAATCCCCTTTCCCCGATCTAGCCAAAGCACACAAACAGACAGGCATGCATCCACCGCAACATCGAAGGGTAAAGCAGACAAACATAAGCACCACAAGACACACCACCGGCATACACACAAGCAACATACACCTGCACACACAACAACAGTCACAACCTGCCCTGATACCCCCACCACCCTCAGCATCACAGACACAACACCTGACACACCTGCAGACACCACACCAACATTCATTGATCCAGCCACCATACTTATCCTACCCACAGACAACACCCCAGCAGACCCTCAGACATCCACCCCAGTCACCACACCAGCAAACACCACAACCACTGACACGCCTACATGCAACACATCCACCATACATACAGTCACCTCCCCAACAGACAGCCACCCACCAAGGACTCCTCCAGCACCTCCACCTCTCCTCAGCCCAAGACACCTAAATGCCCTCACTCACCCACCCAAAAGACACCCAAAACCCACAAGCATACCTGCCACAAACAAGCACACAAGACATCCACACAAAACCTCAGAGAACCACTCCTTCTTCCTCCACACCCAAACCATTTTGTTATAACCATCCCAGTGTGTGCAAACAGTCTTTCCTCTCAGAGTTTGACCTTTTCCCTACTCCTCCCCCTCCTCCGTGATACCCCTACACGATCCGTTTCCCTCCCCAAGGCCGTCACCTTCACCTCCAAGGCCTCCCCTACCCCCCTGACAGTATCCATGCTCCTCTCCGTGCCAAGAAGTCAACCCCTCCCAAGAAGGCCAAACCCTCCTCCAAGCCTAAACCAAAGTCCTCCTCCCAAGCTAAATCCCAAACTCTCCCTCCCAAGCCTAAGCCCACACCTCCTTCACCCAGGTCATCCATGAGGTGCCTGCCTGCCCCCTTGATGCCCCTACCTGTGGAGGTTACATGGCAGTCAGGAGTTAAGTTGGGGCACCATGTAGTGCTTTTGGGGCACCACATTGCTTTTATATTGGTCTGGCCAATGGCCTTGAACTTTTTCATTTGTTATGAATAATATATCTTATGAGCAACCAGTTGTTGGTTTTCGAGTTACATCTTTGTCCTGCTTTTCCTTTCTTAGGTTTGAGTTGTTCCTGCTTGACATTGGTTGTGTGTGAGTATTTGGGTGTGTGTGGTGCTTGTGCTTCCTGTATTGTTTGGGCAGTACGAGGGTGCGTGCAGTGATTTGTCCCCCAGGGATAGGGTGTGTGTTGTGTGATGGGCATGTGTATGTTGCATACATGTTTTTGTGGTGGTATTGTGTGGTGTTTGTGTTGACATGTGTTTGTTGTTGTGGTGAGTGGCTTTGTGTGCTTTGACTGTGTGAGTGTTTGTGTATTGTGCCTGGTATGATAGGTATGATGTGCTGTGTGTGTGTGTAATGTGTGTATCGATTGCTAAGTTGTATGATTTTGTAATTGTGTGTGTTCTTTCCCTGTTTGTTGTATGTTGTGTTGTATGTGTGATGAGTCCCTGGGCAGTGTCGGTTGTGAGTGCTTGACAATGTGTTTATGATGGTGTGCTTGTGGTGGTGTTGTGACACGCTGGTTTGTTATATGGGATTGTGCAAGACTGTGCCTGTGCTGTATCGCCGTGATTAGTGTGTGTTCTTGACGTGTGGAGTGTGTGTATCCTGGCTGCAATGTGTGTGCTGTGTATGTGTGTGTGTGTTGTTGTATGTGAGTGTGCGTGTCAGTGTACTGTTATGTGTGAGTGTTGCCTTTGCAGCCCCCTCCCTTTGGTATGTCATGTAACTGTACAAAATGTCACAATATACAGCTGTAACAGGTGAGTGTGTGTACTTACAGTTGCTGTTGTCTGCAAAGATTCCATTGTCTTTCGGAAAGCAGGAGCAGCGGGATGACGGCTAGTTGTTGTTCCATGGTGCCTCTGGACGAGTATGGCTTCCTGGAGGTGAGTATCTCCTTTTATCCAGTACATTTCCACCTGACTTTCCGTGTTGGTCCGACCGCAGTGGAAATGTTAGCGATGTGCAACCTCATAATAAGTCCAATGGAAACTTGGTCTCCGCCTGCCTACTGGTGCCTTCAATCGTCTGCGGTGGACTTTCTGCACTGGCGGTGCCGTCTGTGCGGTGCTTTGGCAGGATTCTGGGGGTCATTCCGACCCCGGCGGTCAAGGACCGCCGGGGCCGGGGATGCGGGAGCACCGCCAACAGGCTGGCGGTGCCCCGCAGGGCATTCTGACCGCGACGCTTTGGCCGCGGTCAGAACAGGAAAACCGGCGGTGTCCCGCCGGTTTTCCGCTGCCCTGGGAATCCCCCGTGGCGGCGCAGCCTGCTGCGCCGCCATGGGGGATTCCGACCCCCTCACCGCCATCCTGTTCCTGGCGGCTCACACCGCCAGGAACAGGATGGCGGTGAGGGGTGTCGTGGGGCCCCTGGGGGCCCCTGCAGTGCCCATGCCAATGGCATGGGCACTGCAGGGGCCCCCGTAAGAGGGCCCCACTTTGTATTTCAGTGTCTGCTTTGCAGACACTGAAATACGCGACGGGTGCCACTGCACCCGTCGCACATACCCACTCCGCCGGCTCCATTCGGAGCCGGCTTCCTCGTGGGGAGGGGTTTCCCGCTGGGCTGGCGGGCGGCCCTCTGGCGGTCGCCCGCCAGCCCAGCGGGAAAGCCAGAATGTCCTCTGCGGTCTTTTGACCGCGGAGCGCCCATTTGGCGGCTCCCTCCAGGCGGGCGGCTCCCGCCGCCCGCCGGGCTCAGAATGAGCCCCTCTGTCTCCATCACAGTCATAATTTGGCGGTCCTCTCTAGCAGCCTGTTGGCAGTCTGACCGCCACTACCAACATGGCGGTCTTCGGACTGCCAAAGTCGTACTGAGGCCCATAGTGTGCTATCTGTCTAAAAAGTGAGGAGACCCTACTGTGTTTCAGAATCAAGAATTTGCAAAGCAAATAGGTCTAGACTTGACAATCTGGGGCAGTGGTTAAATTTATTTTTTATTGCAGTCAGATGAGGCAAAAATAAAAAGAAGGTAAAAAAACGAACCTGCCTCCTAAATGTGGTGGCCATATTCTTGTAATATAATATCTCTGCAATACATATCATGTTATTAGAACTGGACGAGTGCTCTCTAGCAAACAGGGGTATTTGGAATAGGTATAGAAGCACATAGCAGAAAGTTGTCATGCACATTCCAGCAAAATATGCTTGTCGGTGCAAAGAAAATGTATTAATGGCTTTCAATTACATTGCTTTCAATTACTGTAAATGGAAGACCTAACCAGATTTCTCACTCATGCATTATGCTGGGGTAGACGCAAGCAAAATGTGAATGACAGTTAAACAGACCAATGGATGATGAGGGTTGACCCATATGACGTAAAAGAATAAGGCCAGAATCCATTTTAAGTAGGCAGAGGCTCCATTTTCTGTATTTTTGCAGAATCGTCAACATGTCTCCATTTTACACTGTTGTCTCCTGTTCTTTTCTTTTGGTGAACTTGTGAAAATATCAAGTCATTAAGATATAGATGTCAACAAGACACCTTATGTGACATCAGTCTGGAACAAACTGAAGGAATGCACAGACTTGCAATTTAAAATCCAACTTCACCATCAGTTGTGATTTTAAATTGTGAGTCCAGAGACACCAAGCTCCACACTTCTATCTTTTCCCAATTGGAAATTACACTTAAAGAAGGTGATGGTCCCCGGGGCAGCGGGAGGGGGCCAAGAGGCCAACTCCCGCATATTACATTGAAGCCTTGGGGAGGTGGCGGTCCCCATGGCAGCGGGATGGACACTGGCACCCGCATCCCAAAAAAATAATTCCCGGGGAGCTGACGGTCCCCGGGGCATTGGAGAGGGCCAGGACCCCCTCCCCCCGCTTTTATTTTTTTTAAAGCCCCTGGGACTAGGCCCACCCAGGGGCATTAAACTAAGAAGCACGGGAGACCGCACTTCATTAAAAAAAATAATTACGAGCAGATTCACAGATCTAACAACGTCTCCGCTCGTAAAATAAAAGAAATGGTTTTTAGCCCTGGTGGGGTCTTAATGGACCCAACCACCAGAGCTAAGGGGTTAGGGTGTTCGTACCCTGGGCCCTTTTGTTTTTTTAAACTTTTTTTTTGTTTTGGACTCGGCTTCAGCTGAGTCTCAAGATGGCTGACAGTACTTTAATAGCTTCTGTTTTTGAAGTGTTATCAGCCTATGAGATCTCACCACAATATCACTGGGGTCGCAAATCCTTCACGTCCCTAGATATACAATATATTTGTTTTCCACTTAATTTCTCAAATACTACTAAACGGAATTACACCAAAACAAAAACAAAAAACACTCTTTTTGGACCTGGACCTATCTTCCTGCCAAATTTGGTGTAATTCCGTCCAGTAGTTTTTGAGCTATTGCTGTTCAAAATCCCTATGGAAACATTAATGGGGAAAACATGTTTTGAGACCCTCCCTTTTTTCTTGCCCCCCCCAGGAAGGATCACCCCGAAACTTTCTAGGCAGCAGCTAATAGAACTGGCAAGCTTTTTGGGAAAGTTTTGTGAAGATTTGTCAAGCGGCTCAAAGAATATAGGTGTCAGGAACCCCCAAGGTGCCTCCTGCGTTATTTGTCAGCATCCCCAGGGATTAGGGTTAAATCATATCTCTGTTCTTGGAAAACCTTCATGTTTCTAAGTAAACATAATGTGCTGTGTTACACAATTGTTTTTTATCGAAGATTGTTTTATCCAATGCTTGTTTGCTAATGTGAGAAGGTGTAGACATGTGCTTCTAATTGGATGTGGTGTAGACATGTGCTTCTAATTGGGTGTGGTGACTCATCCACATGTGGAAACTGAACTGCTTTCCTGATGGCCTATAAATAGCAGAGTGAAGCATGCCTCCCTGCTTGGCTTTGTTTTGCTTCCTGATCTCAGCATCTGATTTAGCAGTCCAGCCCCTGCTGTCATCGTTGTATTCAAGACTTTTGAGGCAATTTTTTTCTCTGTTCCTGTACCAGCTGACACCGGGCATTCCTCCAGCACTCCGGAAAAGACTGCAGCTAAGTGACTAGTATTCTCCAGGGAGTTTGTTTTTTGAGCGCCACGCTTTCCTAGAACAGCTGGTGTATTTCAGACCTCGTATTTTGGCAGAGTGCTTACCTTGAAGAGACAAATGCATCTCTGAACATTCTACATTATTATAGTAGTTACTTGCCTGACTGTGCTTCAGGAAATCTGCTTGAGCTCAAGTACTACAAAAAGTGACAGTGCAATTTTAAAAGAGCATTTACATGACTTTTCTTTCTCTAATAGCATAACTCTTGGATTTAAATTGTGTCATTCATGCCCGTGTTTCAGGTGTGAGGAATTTGCTTTTGAAGGGTTTTTCACACACACAGTGAAACCAAACCAAACTGTGCCACCCTACCTGTTTAAACCCTGAGTGGACATTTGTATTTCTTGGATTGTTTTTGTTCCTTTTAGTTTAACCCTATGCATGCTGTAAAGTTATATGTGATATAATTAATGTCCTTGTTTGGCTTTCTTGTGCATGATAAGTGCAACCACAGTTCTAATTGTAGTGTGCAACAGTGAATCTCTGTGAAGCCAGCCCTAGTGTCGCAGTACTTATTGTTATGGTACTCAGTTTGGGTTTTTAGTAATGCAGTGTTAGTAATTGTGCCAACAGTTATTATTATCCAAGAAAAGTGCTTGAGCATCCCGGTGTTCTTCTACCGCTCCCGTGCCCATATCAGAAAGAGAGATTCTGTTTCAAGGAAGTTGAGTGCATTAACTCTACTATCACTCTGTCAGCAACAACCTGCCCCCCGAAGATACAGGGTGCCTGGCTGGACCGGCAAGATGTGGCAGTGTTTTGTCTCTTTCTCTTCACCTCCCCCTTTCCTTTTGGGACACCTGCCAGGGTTTCTGTGTCCATCAGAAAGTGACAAGAGGTGTTCCAGGAGGTCGGGGGGAGGGGAATACCATCGCCCCTGCAGACATCCTGCTTTTCAGGTGAGTGGCCCGTCTCGACAATAGGCAAGTAAAAAAATGCTTTTTTATATAGAAACTAGGTTGTAACTATAACTACTTAGTGGTGACCGCCATATATATATATATATATATATATATATATATATATATATATATATATATACACACATATATATATAGATAGAAAGATATATGAACATTAATATACTTGGTATATTTGTCAAGGGTTTTATTTCACCCTTGCACCACTCAAGGGGGCACAGGGTGATGCAAAACCTATAATGAGATTTGCCAAGCCACACAATGCCACCTTGCGTAGTCCTGTGTGGCATAGTAAATCTGGAGTAATTTAAGGCAGCACAAATCACTGTGGTGTGTTACTCTGCCCCAGGAAGGTGATCCATGGGTGAAACGTGTTCCCACGCACCCACCAATGGATTCTGAAGCATTCACAGATTTACCAATACTGGTAGACCTAGGAATGTATGAGAAATGCTATGCCCTCCCATGGGAGGTTCAACAAGGAGAACTATCTCCTATTGTTCTCCTAGTTTTTTTTACCTCTTTCTATATGTGTTGCATTCAGCAGCACACATAGAAAAATGAAAAAACCTTAGAAGATTGTTTTTATATAGGAAGGTGCCCCTTCCTGCACAAAAACAATCCTACCTGTAGCACAGGCACCCTTGCATTACGGTGCAAAGGTGTCTGAGTTGCCACCAGGGAGCACATAGTGCACAAGGAGAGAACAGGAATATACCCCATAATATGAAATATGGTGCATTCCTGCCCTCTCTCTTTCACACAGCACAGCAAGGTGTCTTGCTGTGTAGCGTTGCATGAAATCACGCTAAATATGGCACTTGGTGTCTGGCTTACGCTGCCTCATTTCATTATGTGTATAGAGTGGACCAGTGTGCACACAAGAAGCCTTTATTCGCTTATAGGACATGAAGACAATGCCTCCCATCCCTATCCTTCTGTTTTTTAATTCCCTAGCTGGGCTTCCAGTAAAGATCATAATTTCTTATACAGGACTTGTGTTTTGCTTCCATGGGAAAAAAGATACAATAGGCAAATGTGTACCACACTTGGAACAGGTTAACTATTGTACCAACGAGTGATATATTGAGTGATTAATGATTCATGTGGTGGCTGGGAGGGTGTTATAATTTATTTTAAAACTTGATTTGTAATGTTTGGGGTCCAGGTGATTATTCTGTTTGAATACAAGCCTTTCTTTCCCATTTCCCTATGATGTTCATTTTATTCACGTTCTTCAGAGACCAGTCAGTTTAGGTACTAAAACCACACAAAATGTTCAAATTCTTTTGATTTTCTTGTTCATCATCAGTACAGGTTTATCTTATTTGGGTCAGACTCAAGCCGGGAGCTGGGACAGGACTACCACAACAGCCAGAAAAGGGAAGTTTGGATTAATGCCTATCTACTTCAATGGGAAACAACATGACTCAAGACTAAGAGGCCTACTCTTGTGGACTGGAGAGAGGTTTTTTGATTAGGAATATGCAGAATGGTGACTCCACTGTCAAACTCTAAAGAAGTGGTTGTGGTCTAGGGGGGCTGTCACTGAACACATGTCAGCTAATGGACACCCACAGCCAAATGTTATTGACATTTGTGTGATTGATCAGCTGGGTACATACAGCTGCTTCTCTGGCACTGGTGGAAAGATTGTTCTCACTTCTCAGTTAATCGCACATGACTGCATCATCCAATGCCCTGCCCTCTTCATTCTCATTCATCATGAAGATTCCCTGTGCTTGACACCACAATATTGACATTTACTTTTTTTGCATTCCACAGGCATTCTTTTTTTCTGCACGAAAGCTCTATAAAGCGCCTGCTTGGACTGGTTTAGCCTTGCATTCCAGGACATTCCAGGAAGCAGAATGCAGATACACCATCGATTTTGGCATTTTTATATACAATATAATTTTTCTTTTCTTAACAATAACAATTTTTAGAACTATATGGGTCCTCCCTATTTTGTACTTTTCAACCGTAGGTAACATAGCAATCAGATAACTTGATACTTTGGGGCTGAAGGACTGTTTACATTTCATAACTGAACTGTCTTCCTGCTTACACAACAGATATGATGATGATGTGCTGGTCATCAACTTGATGAATGTTGTGTTTGTTTTTGTCTTGTTATGTGGTTCCTACTCAGATAATAGGACTGCGTGTTTAGGACAGAAGAACGGCAAAGAGTGGGAGACTGGGGGCCTGATTTAGAATTCAGCAGGCGGGGTACTCCATCACAACGGTGACAGATATCCCATCCACCAAAATCCCATTATTTCCTATGGGATTTAAATTTCGGTGGATGGGATATCCCTCACTGTTGTTACAGGGTAACCTATCTGCCAAAAACTAAATCAAGCCCTGAGTCTATACACGCCATGAGTGTCTGTCGGCCTAACTCCTGGCTAGCTCACAGTACCTCACCCAAACCTCTAACCCACCCGGGGAAAAGGTGATTATGGAAACCTGAACATGGCACTCTGACTCCCCGAAGGGGACGAGGAAAGAAATCATACGCCTTTCGCATATGTGCTCATGCATGCCAATGAGAGTCACTAAGAATGCAAGATAAGTTTTCAATCCATTTATTGAAACAATCACAATCTGGCATGAATACAGTGAGCTGCAATAATTCGACAGATGAAACAAAGCAAAGTAGTCAGCATTACAAACATGGTAAAGAAGATAAACAATCCAGCCAAGGTGTATGTTTTTCTAGATGTTCTAGAGGTTCCTACCAAACCCATTGTCTGCGACGAGAGCATAGCGGGTGTACGTTTCTGCCTGGCCTGATCCGAGGGATTAGCCCAACCATATACCTGGAGACACTTTCAAGAGTACGCCTGTGATGTAGATGGCAATACTCTCAGGAGGCTGGTAGGTCTGCACCAGACAAGCTGCATGTCACACAGCAGGCTTCCCAGGATCGTCATGGCTAGAATGCCCTCTGCACCCTCTAGGTCAGTGCACCATTTATATAATAAACCATATTGTTGGAAGTGCAGTTCCCGATGAAATGCTGTGTCTAGGTGTTAGATGGGGTCTCATGAATGGGCAACACAACTGGCATATTGTGAACAGTGTTCTTTGGCCTTAGACAGAAAGTATTGATTACATGTCATGCAAAGGATTTCAAAACAGGTAGCTTGTTCCTTGTATTCCCAAAATAAAAGCAAGCTGATAAAAAAATGTCAAATGTATTGCTAAAAGCAACCTTACTAAAATAAATAAAACATGAACTATAAAATGAAGCTAAAACAGGGGTGACCAACTAGGGTTCCAGAGGTCCTCACAACAGTCTCACCTTTCCTCAACTCCCCCTTTCCCATCCATTAATGAAACCCCAAACCCCCTTTCCCTAGGTTGTGTGATCTACTGAGCTGTGCCTACATAATTTACAACAAACATGGATCACACACTTGGCGGGCGGAAGTGGTTTATGTGACGCCAACTACAGAATCTTCTTAACTAGACAATAGCTCATGCCAGCCCTACTACCCACCCAGGCATGAAAGGGACATTATCATAGTGCTGAGTCCCTTTTTTGGATTTTCTTTTTGAAAAGAAAGATGACATACTCTGTGCTACTGGACTGTGTCCTGCTCATGTAGTCTTGTAGAAGAAAGTAAAATGCATTGACAGGATCCGCCATCACAGCGGTTCTTGGCAATGTCTTTAAAAATGACCACCAGCTGGGGTAATTTCTAAATCTGGTAGAGGGTCCTTCCACCAGGCCAATGGAGTTATTTACTCTGTTTCTCTGGAGCACCCAGAGACCGCCCGCCAGGATATTAATCAGGCCCTATATCTGGCAAAGGATAGGTATTACTAATGTGCACCATGGCCTGATTCACCAAGGTAAAGTTACACTTTTGCTTTAGTTTACTCTTGCAGTGTAACTGTACTAAGAGTAACTTTACAAGTAGTGACTGCCTTTATGAGTACTAACTAGTAGTAACTCCTTGTAAAATAATAGGCATTAATTAGTACTAACACATTTATTCCTTGTATAGTTGCTGATGGAAATGTTACTAGTCGTAAACTTACAATGCAAAAGTTAAGTAACACCAAGACTGTAACTTTACCCTTTACCATTGTGAATTGGGTATTGTGTTACTTACAAAATCTATGTGACATGGAGTAACAATATCCAGAGTCCTGACTCAAGGTTTCTAGAAGTTTAGTTTCAACTATTTAAATATATGCAAGCTCCCCAGATTACTTGCCAGTTGTTGTTTGTTTGAATTTCTTGTCATGGTGTTCTCAGTCTTGAATTATCCACAAAATATGTGTTTTCTTTCAGTCTAGTTGCCTGTGGTGGATAATCCTCTTGAATGATCCCGCAGTTGGAGTTTACCTTGCAAACCTCATTCAGAATAGGTGGGACCTTGTTTTTGTGATGTCCTCTCTGTTAGCACTACAACCAGCATTAAGAAGGCTCTTTGGGAACCCCAGCAACAAGGTTTGGAAAGACTGAGAACAATAGCAGACATTGCTTAATCTATTCAGGTAAGAACTAGTTAGGAACTTAGTGCGAAGTTGTTCTCGGGAAGAAGAGATTGGGTTTTTTTGTCCATGTTGTTGGGACTTGGCAGATCCCATTAGTGGTAAATAGTTACAGAGAGTAGAACAAGGGCAGAAACTAACTGTGTATACGTGTTACTGATAGGTGGTTGGGTGCTACAAAACCTCATCAAACAAGTGTACTATAGTAAATTTTCCGTTCCCACTTTAGTAGTGGGGTATACTGGACTGCAGAAAGAGGTAAGAATAACCTACTGAAGAATAAATTCATGGTAAGGGACTTCAGGTAGGGGAAGTATGGGGGAAAGGTGGATCTACACTATAATGTGTGACAATTCCAGAGGACAGCATCTTGTCTTGTAAACCACATTGCTACACTAACTAGCAATGCAAGACAGATTCTAAAAAAAAAGATAAGGGCCCCTTTACTTTTTTGACATGAGAAACCCACCCTCTCCACCCACAATAAGCCCACTCCCTCCATTCAAAACTCCCAAAGTTGCCTTTTGCCCCGAACTTGCCTTCCCACCATCTTCACTCAAAATAGGCCCTCCACCAAAAAATTTTTAATGAAAGAGGCATCTGAGGGCATCCAGGTCTTTTCAGACATCGGTCACCTCCTGCAACAGTTTCTTCTGGCCATGCCTGATTAGCACCAGCTCAAAGAGGATGTAGAGGAGAAGACGGTCGGTCAATAATGAGGAGGGGTGCTCATTGTGATGTTCTGCTCCGAGTGGCAGTGGATCCCAGCTGCCTGTGGTGGTGGAGGTGTTGCCAGGTTGGAGGAGGGCCTGACTGGCATTCCAAAGAAGTGGAGGCCCATGCCTCCCCCCCACTTCTCCTCTTCTAAGGCCACCATCAAGCAGTATTCCATTGCCACGGCCTGCAACCTTTGGCACCGCATCTGGGCAGCTATCTTCCGCTGGGATGGATGGCCAGCTCCAGCAAAGGAAGCAGCTATATGATCAAGAAAGGGACGAAAACATGAACTGTGTTGCTCAGAAACAGAATTTGTTTATGTTGCCAACAGTGGCACAGTAGCAGAACATTGCTGGTTCCCTATGGCCATTAGAATTTTTGATGAAATGAGTCACAGGGTCAAGCTTTTCCTGCACATGCACAACATAATACAATAGCACTGACTGCAACGAAAGAAGTCAGACCATCAATACAATCAAAAAGTGATTTTAGTTTTAATTTTAAGAGATTTCATAGGGTGACACTGACTGGATATTTTCTGTTTTAAAAAATGAATTAGCTGCAATTAATAAGTTATGTGTATATATCTGGCACAATTACTTGACCTTATGTGCAACATTAATGAAGTCATGCTGGCTGGTCTGTTACTCTGCAGCATGGTTTTGGGGCAGCTGTAATAGTATGTTATCATTCTCCCAATGGCCCTACACTTGTCCTACTCCCTCTTCAATTCTACACTGAATCCAGACACAGAGTATACCATCTGCCAAACTCTAGATCAGTCTCTTAGTCCCACATTGCCCCCTAGCCTCCACCTTAAATTATTTTCAACAAATACCTTCACTCGGTAGTAGGGAGTTAGTCTATGGGAAAGTAAGTTTCAGGGATTGGTCTAAGTGGTGGTTTAGCTATAGAATGGTTGGGCGACAGTAATACTACACCAAGCTCTTGCTAAGTGACATTGGTTGACAGAAGGAAATAAATGTAAATGTAAATCTATAATGGAAGCCATTTAATATAAGGCACTGGGGCAGACAAATGAGGCACAGTCTGAGATGAAATTTACATTTTTGGGTTGGCTGGGACAGAAAGAATGATGAAGTCAGGTACTAGTAGGTGACTGAGTTGGCATTGGTAAACATACATTGTCTTGGGTTTGTATGTATTGCAGACTTTGTGTTGTGCTGTTAACTGAAGCAGATGTATATTTCACCGCCTACACTGCAGTGCCAAATTAAACCACATTGCAGTTTTAGGTGGGGAAATTCCATGGGCATGGAGGTAATTGACACGGTATCTGCCTTGCTTAACAATTATAGTATTGGCAATATGATAGCAAGGTCCCTGCCACCACTGGGATTGCTCCCCTTCCCTCAACCTGCTGGGCATGCTCCACTCTCACTGGCTGGCTGGTGCTGACACTGCTGGACTGCGCACCTAGGCAAAAACATAAGGCACTTATTTTAGATGCAAGATTAGCCACCAAAGTAATTATTTTGAACAAGATACCACAACATTACCCCACTAAAGCTAGGTTATCTATCAGGATCTTCTTTTAAAAGTATCACTTTGGGCGGTTTGGTAGACAATATTTTAAAAACCAGGTAGTCAATCAAAAACATTTTTAGAAATCCTAGTGGACGGATAGGCTACAAACAGAGAATGAAGCACAATGAAGGGGCAGAAGGGAGTGCAAAAGACCTATGGTATTGGTTGGTAAAGGTATCTCATTCATTCATGCTCCACTGTCATGGAAACTGCTGTATAAGATAGCATTGGGGGCCCACCATGACCACTCTATCTCTGTCCCTGTGCTTTTGACTGTTTGATCAAGAAATTTTTATCAACCATCATATTTGGTGAATACCTGGATCTGCAATCCTCTTTACGTAGCCAAAAATCTGTTCTCGTAATAGTACTACAGAAGATGTGTCAGGAGAAAGTCAACTGCGGAAACAGGAGATATAGAAAACCCCGGTAAATGCAGAGATAACAAACATTAGGCAGGGGAGCTGAATCCCGCCCTCCAAATAATGATGCACAAATCACCTCGGCGGACAGTGGAGGCCGGAGGACCATTGGCGTCTGCGACCGCCACGGGCAGCAAGTGGACTCAACAGCAAGAAATGCACACATTGGACAGGCGTATCACCCACACACCTGACACACACCCAGAACCCCATAAAACACCCCCAGACACACCCCACAATCCCTTGCAATGAAACCAGGACAAGAAGACGGAGAGCACCAGAGCCAGACAGCGAACGCCAGGATACAGGAGACGCACATCGACCCACAGAAGAGCACCCTTACCTCATCCCCAGTCCTGACGCCATCCACCACACTCACCATGTCCCCCCCAAAAAATCCACGCTTCACCGAAAGGGAGCTAAGGACCATGGTGGATGAGATCCTGAAGGTGGAGCCCCAAATATTCGGGGCTGAGGTGCAGCACACATCCATCGCCCAGAAATTGGAGCTGTGGCAGACCATTGTGAACAGGGTGAATGCAGTGGGACACCATCCACGCATCAGGGACGACATAAGGAAGAGATGGAATGACCTGCGGGGGAAGGTCAGGGCCATGGCATCTAGGCAACACATTGCAGTGCAGAAGACTGGGGGAGGACCGCCACCAACACCACCCGACTACACCGACTGGGAGGAAAAGGTACTTGCCATCCTGCACCCAGAGAGACTCACTGGACTCACTGGAGGAAAGGACTCGGGTAGGTCACCTACAATTACCCCATATACACCACAGCTGCAATGCATGCACCACCCCACCCCAACCACACCCACCTGGACCTACACCCCACCCAGCCATTACCTACCACATCCACCCCCCTGCCTGACCTACAACCTACTAACAGGCCCACATCATTCCTGCTGTGCACAGCCACCCACCCCTGCACGTACCCACAATGGAACAATACCCCCCACCACAATGCAACCCCACCACTGGTGCTAAATGCATTGTCAACCTCACAAAGGCACCCTGGAAGGCCACTGAAAGTAACACCAGCACAAAATAGCCCAGTCCTGTACACCTCAAACCTACATGCATATGTGACAGACATGTCTATGTCTCCCAACAGGCACCACCACCCATGCAACCCTAACGGACGGGACAAGGAGTGCCACTGCCCTCCACTGTCGCCCCTAACACCCAGTCAAGACCAACAGGCCAGGGCAGGCATACCCACACCAGTGTACCCAGGGCACAGACTGGTGGAACACAGCTACAGAGGCCACAGTCTCCCACTCCCAACATGCAGGAAGGCGAGGACCCCAGTACAAGTGGCACGCCCACAAGTCAACAAAGTGGAGTATGGATGCAACTGGCAGAGAACAACTTTATTGTCAATTGGTGCATGATGGTTGTCCTGTGTGCCCAAATGGTGGCAAGGAGGGAATGCATATATTTTCAGTAAGTACCATGCAGAAGTGGTCCATGTATTGCCTATCATGACCAACCCCACCCATATGACAGAGCACACTTACAGTATTAGTCACTAACCCCAATGACAGGCTTAAGTCCCACACAGTTATTGGAAGTAGAGTTGTATCAGTTGGTTCCTGGAATTTACATCTTCCCCTTCCTCATCCTCACCATCACTCTCCTCACCTCTCTGAGGAAGCTGATCAGGACCTATAGCACCTTCCAAGAGGGGGTTATAATGTCTCACTGCCACGTTGTGCAGCATGCAGCAGGCCACCACTATTCTACACACCTTATCAGGCCCATAGGCCAGGGAACCCCCAGATAAATGTAGGCACCGGAGTCTAGCCTTTAGGAGACCTACAGTACGCTCTATTACCCTCCTAGTACGTCCATGGGCCTCATTGTAATTCCTCTCTGCATCCGTCCTGGGATTCCTCACTGGTGTCAGGAGCCAACGCAAGTTTGGATAGCCAGAATCACCTACAAAATGGTGCAATACATACTCGTCATTGTTACGTCCTTTAGTCAGACAGGCTGGTTTTCTGCAATGTGTTAGTTAGTGACAGGCACACTTACCTATGATCCACCCTCTGTCCTCTTGTAGTTGCTCCATCTTCTGTGGCCCACTACTGTTCCTCAACACAAAGGAATCATGGACTGAACCTGGAAACATGGCATTCACATGGGAAATGTACTGGTCTGCAGTACATACCAATTGGATGTTCATGGAGTCAAAGTTCTTCCTGTTTCTGTACACCTGCTCACTCACTCTTGGGGGGATGATAGCTATGTGGGTGCCATTGATGGCACCTATGACATGGGGAATGTTGGCAAAGGCATAGAAGTCAGACTTGATGGCAGGGAGCTCAGTATTTTGGGGAAACCACACATAGGATTGCAGATGTTGTACAAATGCATTCAGAAATCTTGTCAGTACCTGGCTGAACATTGGCTGTGAGAAACCAGCACCCATGCACTGTCACTTGAAATGAGCCTGTGGCCAGGAAATGGAGTGCAGAGAGCACCTGCACCTCAGTTGGAATTGCATGATGATTACGATTTCCCGGAGTTAGTGCAGGATCCCGTAATGCACAAAGGTCCTGAATAGTTACACGTGTGAGTCTGTAAGCGACTAAGATCTGACGCTCCACCATGGTCCCCACATCCACAAGTGGTCTGTACACCGATGGTGCCCTTCCTCGCCACAAGGGTCGGTACCTACGAGGGGTTACAAAAAGGAGTGATGAAGACACATACATAGGCACACTTCTCATCATTTCTGCACTGCATTGTTCATTGTAGTGTCTCAACAATAACTGCTACCCGACAGATGTACATGTACATCACTAGGAGGGAACAGAGTAATTAATGTGTGCTACTATACGGAATGGACAGAGGCCTAGGTGCTTCATGTGGCTAATAGGGCCTGCATTGTGAGTAATAGGAAATACTAGATGCGTAGGTGATGGCAAAATGTCTGCCCACTGTAGATCTGCCCCTTCGTTGTGGAAGTGTCCTCATACCGCTAGCGGTTGACGCCACAGCGTAAAGCAGTGTTGATCACTGTTCCCACCCTCATTGCCTAACATGGATGCCAATGGGGAATCCTCACGTATTATGATCGCCGCCAGCGGTGACGGTGCATACCGCCACGGAATGTATGCGCGTTCGTCATCATTTCATCACTTCACTCCCTGGTCTCGTGCGGACAGGTACTCCACTCTGTGCACTGCAGTGGCCTGCCTCTGGCTGTGGATGTACCACTTGGTGCAGGGGAAAGGGCCCCGGCCTTCACCCAGGAAGAACTGGAGAAGCTAGTGAACGGGATCCTGCCCCTGTACGCGAAACTGTACGGACGGCCAGAAGTACAGGTGAGTCTGGGTTTGGAGGGCACTGTGTGTGTAATGGATGGTGTTGATTGGACATATGTGTGCACCTCTGAGCCTGCATGGGCATGGTGCATGGCATGCTGCGTGCGACTGTCCTGTATGTCTGAGAGTACTGTCCGTCCCATAGTGGACGATTAGCCAGCTGCTCCTATTGTGCAAGTGCCTGACTTCTGTGTTCCATTTCTGTGTCACCCTTCTAGGTGAGCGCCCACCAGAAGAGGGCACATTGGCAGACCATCACCAAGGAGGTGCAGACCCTGGGGGTCTACAACGGGCGGAGCACCCACTGTCGAAAGAGGTGGGAGGACCTACGGCGATGGGCGCAAAAGATCAGTGAAGCCCAGCTGGGGAAGTCCTCCCAACGTGGAAGGGGTGCCCGTCGGGAACTGACCCTCCTCATGCGACGGATCCTGGCGGTGGCGTACCCAGACCTGGATGGGCACTTGAAGGCTGCACAGCAGTCACAAGGGGGTGAGTACTCATTGTCCATACTTCAGTCTGGAAGGATGTCTGGGTGTGTAATAGGGCTCATGCTGCTTAGAGGCAGGGAATTTGACTGGTGTCCATCTATTGCATGTTCCCCAAAGGGTGTAGGGGTGTCCCTGTCAGGTTTCACCTACTTCTGCTCCTCAGGGGATGGGTGGAGAACAGTATTCTGGTCAGTAATCAGGAGCATGGCCATGGGCATAGTGTACGGTGCTGCCTGTTGGGTGTGTTTGATGGGTGGGTATATGTCTGGCCATTCTGTACCTGCATTCAGCTATTTACAAGTGTTTCTCCTGTTTTGTCTACCCATCCCTGTTCTCTTGTGTTGGTTTGGTACAGCATCAGCATCAGGCGAGGGAGCTGAGGCACCAGGATGTGGGGACGCATCGGCCCACGGATCCTCCAAGGCAGAGACAACAGACGCCCAGGGGACCAGTGGGTGGGATGGCGAGGGGACTTCCACGGGGGAGGCTACTACCACAGGAGGTAGTGACTCTGAGACCTCCTCCGATGTGGGTCCCCTGGCGGTGGCGGACCCTAGTGCACACACCACTACCGTGAGATCTTCCGCCACCCCCATACCATCACCGCCACCCACATACCATCACCGCCTTCCCTTCTGCTCCCCCACCGAGTTGCCCGTGCCCGCCCACCCAGAAAGGTGGGCGTCTCTTTCGTCCCAGGCACCTCCTCCCCTGCCCCAGTCAGCCATGCTGCCCTCACAGAGGAGGCTGTTGACCTCCTGAGAACCATCTCTGAAGGGCAGACAACCATCGTCAATGCCATCCAGGGGCTAGCACCAGAGGTGCAGCAGACAAATATCTATCTGGATGGCATTCACGGTGCAGTGTCTGGCCTACAGAGATCTTTTCAGGCTTTGGCCTACTCTCGGACGGCAGGCAGTTTCCCTGGCCATTCCGTCCTACCTCCAACCTCCTCTGCCCCTTCCAGCACCCCACTCCCTTCACCCGTCCAAAGCACACAATCAGACACGCTGACAGGCACATCAACACACAAGAAGCACACTTCAAAACACAAGCACCACACCTCCCACCACAAGCATTCACACAGCCAACAGACACCTGCACACACAACAACATCCACTTCCCCCAGTGTGCCCACCTCTTCCGCCTCCCTCTCTGTCCCCTCTACATCCACAACCTCATGCACTGCACCTTCACTCACTGTTACCTCTCCTCTTCCTGCACTCACCACAGACAGCCAGCATGCACCCCATAGACCACTCCTGCACTCACCACCACTACTGTAGTTGACACATGCAGCACACTCCCCAGACTTGCAGACACCCACACAACATACATCCACACTAGCTGTCTGTCTTCTCCCACTGTGTCCACCCCCCACCTCCCAAGACACGCAAACACACCGACACCCACCCATCAGACATCCACCACACCACAGCATACTGAGGAGTCACCTGCACACAATGTACGCACCCCTACACCCCATACATCCACTCCGTCTGCCTCCATTCCCACACCCTCATCCACGCCCACCCCACTTGCTCCCCAAAAACCTTTCCTCTCCCGTGCTGACCTCTTCCAACCCACTGGCCCACCCCGTCTTGTTCCTAAACCTGCCCACCTCCTTGCCCTTTCCGCTCCTTCCACATCGCAGCCCACCCCGGTCCGCCCTTCACATTCCCGTGCCCCTTCCCCAGAGAAGAAGAAGGCCCGGACAGACCCTAGGCCATCCAGCTCCACCCGAGCTAAACAGCCCCCACCCCCTTCAAAGGAGAAGCCTATCCCCCCTCCACCCTCAACCCTCCACAAGAAAGTCAAAGGCCCACCCCGTTGAAAATCCCCACCCCCACCACCCCCTGCCCCCCTTCCGTGAGGTGCCTGGATCCTCATATGGTGCCCCGTTATGTAGAGTACACAGCACTTGTGGGAGTCAGGTGGGGCCCGTTGTGGCCCATGACAATTGGGATGTTACAGACTGGCCATTGGCCCTGTTTGCACTTTTTGGCTCAGTGAGCTTCTTATTAAAGTTTCTGTGTGTCCTGTGTTTGGGCTCCACACCGTTACACCCAGGTGATTTGTTTAACTTGTTTATGGGTGTGGGGCTTTTGTATATACTATGGTCAACTTGCATTAGCCTTGTGTCGGGTAAGTACCTCTTGATGTGGGGTGTATGACTTGTGCTGCTGGGAAGGGTTGGCGGGGCGTTGCCGGATGGGTGGAGTGGGTGGGTATGTAACTGTGCCCTTTCCTCCCTTGTGTCGAAGGTTGCAGTACTTACCGTCGTCGTCTTCTTCGGCGGTCTTGGTCGTGTAGGTATATGGCAAGGAGCAGGGCTGGCATGATCTGCAGCTCTCTGTCCATGGCTGCCGCAGCACGTTCTGTGGGACTCCGGTGCGTGGTTCCTTATATTTGGTTCATTTCAGCCTGGCTTTGTGTGGCGGTTGTTCCCGCCCCAGAACTGGCGGCAAAATGGTGGTTCATTATTTGATGGGCGGGTTGGGCCTTTCCGACGGCCTGTGGGCGGACTCTGCCATCGTCGGCGGGACTCCTCTCCTGGCGGTGGGTGGTTCGCGGGATGCGTGTGTTTCGTTTGTATCATTATTTGGCGGTCCGGACCACTCCTCTGTTGGCGGTTTCTGCTGCTACCGCCGGCAGAGCGGAATGGACCGCCATGTTTGTAATGGGGGTCTTAATCCTTAGAAAACAATGAGAATGCTGTTTATACACAAAGTACCTGGTTAGTGTCAGAAATAAAGCTGCACGGGCGAGCGTGCATTGACCAAGGTCAGTGATGCATCGCTTTCTCACTTGCAAGCAAGACCATGTGTCATTCCTTCTCCGGTGGGATCGGCATGCGTTGTTTCCTCTCTCTTGCAAGAGAGCGATGCGTTGATTCCCAGATGGATGGTTATTACCAGCTGCTAGCTGGTGTTGTGTGTCATTTCTTCAGGCGTGATGCATCTATCTCCCAGCCACTATGCAGGTGGAACATTGATTTTAGCTGCAAGGCCGGCGGTGCATTGTTCATCAGCCGCGTTGTGGTTGGTGCATCAAAAGTTTCCTCACACAGCGGTCTGTGCATGGATTTCTGTCTTTTTCCACCAGCTTCACCTTTCAAGGCCCAGATACAGGTTAGGGCACCATTTGGCAGGGCAGGAGTCTCAGCAGAGAGTCCAGGTACTAGCAGAGAAAAGTCTTTGATTTCCCTGAGACTTCAAACAACAATAGGCAAGCTGAATTCAAGCCCTTGGAGATTCTTTACCAGGGGGAAGTCACGCAAAAGTCAGTCTTTGTCCTCTTTCAAGCAGAAGCAGCTACCTCAGGCGAGCCCAGCAAAGCACTCTCACAAGCAAAGGGTTAGTACTCCTCCTCCAGCTCTCCAGCTCTTCTCCTTGGCAGAGGTTTTCCTTGCTTACAGAAGTAATCTAACTTTCAGGGGTTTTGGGTCCAATACTTATACCCCTTTCTGCCTTTGAAGTAGGCCTACTTCAAAGGAAAGCATCTGTTGTTCACAAGATCCTGCCTTGCCCAGGCCAGGCCCCAGGCACACACCAGGGGGTTGGAGACTGCATTGTGTGAGGGCATGCACAGCCCTTTCAGGTGTGAGTGATCACTCCTCCCTCCCCTCCTAGCACAGATGGCTCACCAGGCTATGCAGGCTACACCCCAGCTCCCTTTGCGTCACTGTCTAAAGAAGATTAACAAACAGCCCAACTGTCAAACTGACCCAGACAGGTAATCCACAAACAGGGAGAGTCACAGAATAGATCAAGCAAGAAAATGCTACCTTTCTAAAAGTGACATTTTCAAACAATCTAAAAAACAACTTCACTAAAAGATGTATTTTTAAATTGTGAGTTCAGAGACCCTAAACTCCATATTTCTATCTGATCTCAAAGGGAATCTGCCACATTATTTAAAGGAATACCCCATGTTAACGTATGAGAGAGACAGGCATTGCAACAGTGAAGATTGAATTTAGCAGTATTTCACTGTTAGAGCATGTACCACGCAGAAGTACATGTCCTACCTTTAACATACACTGCACCATGCCCGTGGGGCTACCTGGGGCCTACCTTAGGGGTGCCTTACATGTACAAAAAGGAAAGGCTTAGGCCTGGCAAGAGGGTACACTGGCCAAGTCGAATTGGCAGTTTAAAACTGCACACCCAGACACTGCAGTGGCATGTCTGAGCTATGTTTACAGGGCTACTAGTGTGGGTGGCACAACCAGTGCTGTAGGCCCACTAGTAGCATTTGATTTACAGGCTCTGAGCACCTCTAGTGCACTTTACCAGGGACTTACTATTAAATCAAATATGCCAATCATTGATAAGCCAATTTACACAAATAATTTATACAGGGAACACTTACACTTCAGCACTGGTCAGTGTCTAGAGCAAACAAAACAGCAAAAACAGAGTCCAGCACACAGAAACAACCTGGGAAGCAGAGGCAAAAAGTTAGGGGAGACCACGCCATGGATGCCACGGATGCTAAGTCAAACAAGTAGGCAATGGTGTTCCTATCATTTTCCAGGCTGATGGACAGCTCAACCTACCAAAATGACCTGACCGTGTTTCCCACCAATTTTGATGCAGAGGAACATGACATCTACACCAAAGAAGGAAGCACTTACTTTATAAGTTTTTTTTCAGACATTTTGTTTATCAATTTCGTCCAAAGAAGAACAAACAAACGTGTATTGTCCACAATGAGTTATTTGTCTATTAGCACAAAATAGGTAAAAATCAAAAGAACAGGTTATACAGCATACAGTGCAGCACACATCGAGACAGTTCTCAGCTGTTGACAGATTCTCCCAGTTGGGTGTGCCTGCTTTTTCCATCCAGGTCCCTGTTTCTTCCCTCAGATACTGAATCCTAGCCCGCACTCCCAACTCACTGTGCCCCCCAGAAAACACTCACTTAGTGCCCCCAAGCCTCTAAATCAGTCTGCAGTTCCTTGTCAGTCCTCACCCACCTAAAATGTTACTCCTCTGCTAGGGACCACTCCAAGACCTCACGCACCCCTCTCCCATCCATGAGATAGTGAACCAGTGCTGGTCCAGCACCAAAGTCAGCTGAAGGAATCAATAAGCCATCTTGTGCTTTTTGAGTGTATGAAAGTTGCCCAGCAAGCAGTGTGTCGGAGTCACTTAACACCTCAGGGCTGTCCACCATGGCCATCCAAAAAGACTTAAGCCCCACACAGGTCCACACCAAATGTATGAAATCTGCCTCACATACTTACCGGGGATCACTCAGGATTGGACCTATGCAGCCTCTCAGGAGTCACATAGGAGCAATGCACATAATAGAAGTGTATCAAGCGAAACCAAGTGTTACTAGATATCGACTTTAACACTGCACACATCCTCACCCACTCCACTTCTGAAAAGGGAGCATCCCAATCTCCAGCCCATGTCTTCCTAACACGCAGTTGCCCAGGTGCGCTGTCCGTCTGCAGCGCTCTGTAGAACAGCGATAATAAGTGGCTCCCTGAGCCCAGCATCAACAATGCATCCAACACTACAGATTCAGGAAGAGCATCCTGGAAGGCGACCCAGATCTGTTTGGCTTTCTCTTCTACTGCTGCGTATTGCAAATACTGTCCCCTTCCCAGCTCGAACCTCTGCTGTGCATCATCAAAGAAGATGGAGGGCTCATTAGGGTACAGATCCTCCCTAGCTCACAGTCTCCCTCATATCATGCTTGAAACAACATGGCCTCCTTCACCTGGCACAATGGAGAGAGCAGCTAAACAGCAGCCCTCATCCTACTGGACCTATTGTCCGCCTTCAACATGGACTCCCATCACACCCTCTGCTCCAGGCTCCACACAGTTGCATCTGCGGCAAGGCCCCACATTGGATACGCTTCTTCCTGACTGGCAGAACACAGAGAGTCAGACTCCTGCCATACCTGTCAGAACCTAACGAGATCAGCGGTGGAGTGCCCCAGGGCTTCTCCCTGAGCCCCACTTTCTTCAACATCTATATGACCCAGCCCACATCCATCGTCAGAAGCCACGGACTGAACATTGTCTCCTATGCTGACAACCCCCAGCTGATCATCTCAGTGACTGAAAACTCTTCAACTGCCATGAAGAGCTTCAACAATGGGAGGGAAGCTGTCAACGCTTGGATAAAGGAGAGGTGTCTCAAGCTCAATTCAGACAATACCAAGATCCTCATCCTGGGACCCTCCACATCAGTCTGGTACAACTCCTGGTAGGCTGCTACACTCGGCACCGCCCCACTCCAACAAACCATGCATGCAACCTCAGCTTCATTCTGGATTCATCTTTCGCCATGACCCCCCCGGTCAACTCTGTTGCATCCTCCTGTTTCTGCACACTCCCACTTCTCCAGAAGATATTCAAATGGATCCCAAACGACTGCCGCAAGATCGTAACCCACACCCTGGTCACCAGCATGCTCTACTATGGCGACGCCCTCTGTGTCAGCACCACCCAGAAGAATTTGAAGAAACTACAGCACATCCAGAACACCTCTGCCAGACTCATCCTGAACGCCCCTGCTGCAAACACATCACCAGACACCTGAGAGACCCCCTCTGGCTACCCATTGAGAAAAGGATCAACTTCAAACTCCTCATACACGCATAAAAGGCTCTCCATGACCTAGGACCCACCTACCTCAACCACCGCATCACCTTCTACTACTCCGCCAGACCTCTACGCTCCACTCAACAGGCACTAGCCACCATACCCCGCATACGGAAGACCTCGGCTGTAGGAAGATCCTTCGCCTACCTCGTGGCAAAGAGCTGGAATGCCTTGCCTCTTCATCTCAGGCAGTAACCATTGTTACCTCAATTCAGAAGGACCTTAATTTCTGGCTCTTTGACTGAAGCATAGAGGATCGACCCCCCACAGTGTATTGAGACCCTTACGGGTGAGTAGTTCGCTCTACAAATCTCTAATTGATTAATTGATTGACCCATAACTAAAGCTCCTTGTGGAACTGAGCCCACCTGATGACCACTGTGACCACTCCCTGCCAGACTGCCACAGTCTGTCGCACTAAGTAGGAGCACCTTTGATGCCCCAGAGCCCGCCATCAACAACCAAGGAAGTTCATCCTCCACCAACTCAGCCAGTATTTTTTTTTTCTCCTAATTGTTCCCCTCCACCATCCAGAATGCTGTGTACTCTAGCTGGGACGCGTCATATTGTGTTTGAGATTGGGGGCTTCCAGTACTCTTTCCTGATATGACCACATCAGTGTTGCTCTAACCACTCTCCTCCATCTCCCCGCCCTCAACAATGTGAGTAGGATGTTCAACCGCTGAAAGATCCCCGCCGGCAATGGACAAATCAAGTTTTGTATGGCATACAGGCAACATGGGAACAATACCCTTTTAGCCACAGTTACTCTCCCCATAAGCAATGGGGGAGGGTATTCCAGAAGCACATCAATCCCTATATAGAGGTCAGAATCCTCTCTATATTGTGTTGCAGTTGCTTTGCATCTGAGTGCACCACCATCACACCTAAATAATGGAAAGGGCCCAGCTCCCAATCCAACCCTAGGTCTGGGAGTCACTGGGAGTCACTCGACAGGGACCCCGCCAGCACCTCCAATGAGAAGAGAAATGTTTTCATCCTATTGATTCTGAGATCAGACACAGCTGTGGAAATATAATAAATAAGTGCACTACCGTAAATATGAAATGTGAAAACATTGTGCAATATCCAGCACATGTAGAAACTATTCCGCTGTTCACAATCAAAAAACAGTTTAGGCCTAACCCCCCACACTGACACGAGCAAGATGAAATGTTTTGAAAAATGGGTACCTATGCATTCATAGGTCAAAGAATGCTCAGTCATAAATCTTTGTTGAACGTATAATAAAGAACGAGTAATGACAGCCTTGGAGTTTGGGGTTATGGTTATGTGCGAGTGTTTTTCCATTTTAATCTGCAAACCTGCAACTTATCTATTATTGATCTGTGTAATAAAGAATTGTACTGATGTGTATAAAAAGGCATGTCTGTGAACAGGCATTTGAGAAAAAACGTAGAGGCAGGTCGTGCCGGGCTGAGGTGCAGTCCAAAGTATTTTTCCTCCCTGTCGAGACAGTTAGTAAATACTGTCTTTTGATTGCCATTTTTGAGTCTCAAGAATAGATCATTTTCTTGGGCACCTTTAGCCAATTTTAGCAGTTTTCCCAGCCCCTCTCACATCCACTCCCTTCTGCCATTCTTTCTTAAAAAGTTCTCCGGCAAAGAGCCATCTAGTAGGGCATTGCAGTGCCAGCCTGACGAGGAGCATGGCCCGATGATGAAGCATGTCACCCAATGGTGATTGAGGGCTACTCTTCCTGTAAGACTAATGCATGTGGTGACTGAAAAGACCCCCTACCCTAGTTGGTGGAATGGTGTCCTTTCTATTGGAACATTGCATCTTATTTCAGTTATAGGTTCATGTAAAGATAGATGCACTGGATCACATAATTCTCCTGAGTTTTGTATCTCAAAACATTTTTTTGATATAGCAAAAGAAGGAGCATTCAATGATAGAGAAATTGAGCATGTTGCCACATACCTCTGAAGTAAATATGCAGGAGCCAAATTAAAGAAAAGAGAAGTCACCATAGGTTTGTGGAGACTATTTTGTGAAGATTCAAAAGATTCCTCACAGGGAGATGCCTCGAGTACCACATTTGTTCCCCCAACCCCATATGACCCTACGAGCATTGCACCCAAAGTGCCCAGCATCTACCCACTAATGCAGCTGCAAGAAGCCTCAGTAGGATTTGAAAACCCTGAAATCGAAACCCCTTCCCACTCCCGTACGGTGACCCCCAAGGTAACCCCATGAATACCAAAACCAAAGAGGCAAGCACTCCTAAACAGTAAACTAAAATAGGGGATCCCCAATTTTCAGAGCAATTAGAGGCTAGTTCATACTGCATCTAGACCATACCCTTCTTCAAGAGGAGACTCGCAAAGAGCAGAGTTCAGGGCATAGCAATGACCAATAGCATATTTCATCAGCAATGTCGCGGTTTCTTCAGAAAAGGGACAGTTCAGGTAGAGTAGTTAGAAAACAAGTGTCCACCACGGAGCAAATGGATGCAGGGAATGCAGGGTGGAGCAACTATGTGCATATGACTGTAGATATGACGGGATCACCTGTTTCTCAAGGAAGGGAACAGGAACAAAGAAGGACTGAAAGTAGTCCACCCCCTTGGCAGAAGGAGAAGGGGGGAGTAGTCTCACCAGAGAGTGTGCAGGACTGGCTATCAGGCTGTGAGGATAGGAGAGAAATAAGTGAAGTAAGTTAAGAAGGGAATGATGATGACTGTACAGGGCAAACTCAGAGGAGTTTTGGGAAATTAGCGGACAGTATAGAATCCATACACCAGAATGTGGTGAGCACAGGTGAACTTCTTCAAACCTAAGAAATCAGTCACCATATTTATGGTCTCCAAGAAAGACCACTCATTGACTTAGACTGCACACAGGGCACATGGAGACTGTCTAACCCAAATGATGCAAGGGGAAGAGAGCAAGATGTGCTCCCTAGAAGTAGGAAGCCCCGAGCTACAGAGCTTGAGTGGTTACAATTACAAAGCACCCGTGGCCAGCCAGACCCCAGAATGGGATCAGAATAGGTTAGGGGACAGGTGACACTCCACAACAGACTCGCCCAGCAAATGAGTGCCTAAGCAAATTTGCGCAGTAGAGGCCTCACCCCCAGTAAAACTGTTGCTGAAGGAGAGGATAGGTGGCATTTTGTTGTGCCATTTTTAGAAATCTTAGCAGACTGGACTGAGCGCTTATACACACACTCAAATGAGCCCCTGGCTACAAGATGGGTCCTTTGACCCACATGCCATGGCAAATACTGAACACTGCACTCTGTATGGTGAGGGTGATCTAGATTGGGACTAACCTTATATGAGGAAATGTCGGTATATATGGCAGAATTACACCAGACAGCACAATCCCCAGCACTCCACCATCCCTTTACATCCGATCCATGCCCCTGATATGTAAGGGCCCTGGGGCACCACATTATGGCCCTCATTATGACATTGGCGGTAAGTCCCACTTACCGCCATGCTGACCACCGACAACATACCGGCGCCGGGGCGGATTACCGCAACCCATATTATGACACACACATACCAATCTGTCACTCTGCAGACACTCACACAAGTCCGCCAGCCCAAAGGTCAGTGATAAATTGGTGGTACCAAAAGCCACACCGTTACGCCAACAGAACTACTCCCACAGCATTATGACCCACAAATCACTGCAGTGGACATTCAACTGCGGTAAACCATTGGCAGTACATACCACCGCACTCAAAATACACACAACCTAACAAAACAAAATCACATTGGACAATTCAAACTACACACACCTGACACACATACACACACCACACTCACACACCCACAATACTATAAAACACACACACACACACACAATACCCACAACCCCTTATGATTAAAAAATATTGCCAACTGAGAGAGACAGATCAAGAGCACCCACATAACCAGAGCCACAAAACACCATCACCCATACACCATCCACGCACCTTACAGCACACACCCCAACACATCACCTCACACACCCTCACACACACTACACCCATGGCACCACAGAGACTCCCCAGGTTCTCGGAGGAGGAGGTAAGGGTCATGGTGGAGGAAAGCATCCAGGTAGAGCCACAGCTATTCGGATCACAAATGCAGCAGACATCCATTGCAAGGAAGATGGAGCTATGGCAGAGGATCGTGATCAGGGTCAGCGCCGTGGGACATCACCCAAGAACAAGAGATGACATTAGAAAGAGGTGGAACGACCTATGGGGGAAGGTGCTTTCCGTGGCAGCAAGATACCAGATAGCAGTACAGAGGACTGGCAGTGGACCCCCACCTCCTACCCCACAACTAACAACATGGGAGGAGCAAGTCTTGGCAGTCATGTATCCTGAGGGCCTGGCAGGAGTAGCAGGAGGACTGGACTTTGGTAAGTTAACTCTCTTTTACTATCACCCCCCTACCTGCATGCCATCACATACCCTCACCCCTGCCCTCACCCCTATCACCCCACCACCTCACATACACCCCACCATCACAACCCACTCATCCCAATGCCAAGCCCTGCACGTAACACCAATGCATGGACCCCCATCACAGACCTGCATGGACACACATCACTAAAGCATGCACACTAGAGACAATCACCTAGGCCACCAAATCACTACTCACATGCTAAGCTGCCAGGGCAAGGAGGTACCACCAGCTGCCAAGGGAAAGGGGCCTGCCCCTGCAGGTAGGAAGGGCAGGAGGCCTGGTGCTGGGACTGATTCTGAGCCCCCAACACCAACTATGGCGGTTCAGCCGTCCGAGACTGCAGGGGAAGGGCTCAAGCCTCCCCCACCACTGGCATTCCCAACACCAGCACCGCCACCAGCACCGCCTCCAGCACCGCCTCCAGCACCACCACCAGCACCGCCACCAGCACCACTGCTACCACCACTGCCAGCAGCAGCAGCCCGAGTGGGCAGCCGTCCGAGTCTGCAGGGGATGGGCTGGAGCCTCCCACCACAACTGCCAGCACCACTATCAGCACCACTGCCAGCACCGCCACCAGCACCACTGCCAGCAGCAGCAGCCCCAGTGGGCAGCCATCCGAGGCTGCAGGGGATGGGCTGGAGCCTCCCACCACCACTGCCAGCACTGACACCAGCACCACCACTGCTACCACTGAGCAGCCGTCACCGCCAGCGGGCAGCATGTAGTCCTGCCTCCATGGACTGTAGTGCGTCCTGGACCCTGCAAATCCTGTGGGTGTGACACCCAGGTGAGAGACTGTGACCTTGCACTCCCCAAGTGCTGCATCACAGGGCACCAGGCCCCCTTCAGAACCAGTGGAAGAAGCCATCCACTCACCCCATCCTTGCCAGGATGAAGCACACTGGGCACAAGGCCCCCTCCAGAACCAGTGGAGAAGCCATCCACTTGAGAGACTGTGGCCTTGCACTCCCCAGGATCAAGCAGTGGGCAATCCACCCACTAGAGAGACTGTGGCTTTGCACTCCCCAGGACCAAGCAGTGGGCAAACCCCCCACTTGAGAGTCTATGGCTTTGCACTCCCCAGGACCAAGCAGTGGGCAAACCACCCACTTGAGAGACTGTGGCCTTGCACTTCCCAGGAGATCACACAAGGCATGTAGCCCCCTCCAGGACAAGTGGTGATGTACCATCTTCCAGCTGAGGTGCCCCCTGTCCCCCTGAGGTGCCTGTGTATTTTCAACCTGATGCCCCTGCGGTGTTCTCTCCATGTTGTTGCAGGAGTCAAGTGGGGCCTTGACCTATGTGATGTGGCCCTATGGCCCACGGACATTGTGGACTGGGCAGTGTCGCTCCATATTTGTATATATATATATATATATATATATATATATATATATATATATACTGTTTTGATTTTGAAGGACGATTTTCTACACTTTTATCTTATGACACTCACTTTAATCAATTCCTTTTGTGCTTGCATTATTCCTGAGGGGTACGGGGTGAATATGTAATGTTACTGCATCTGGTTATGCGTATGGTGTTGGGGGTGGGAGTGTTGCATGTTGCGTGTGTGTGTCCCTCTCTTTTTCCACCCGTCTCTCCTGTGTGCTAGGCAGCAGTACTCACCGTGGTTGTCTTCACCGGCATTGGTGTTCATAGTGAAGAAGGAGATAAACAAGCATGGGGAATACCTGTAATTTGGGCTCCACGGCGGCGTGGTTCTTCCTTGTGTCTCCAGAGTGAGTCATTTGCCTTCTGTGTACTGTTTCCGCCGTGCTTTTGATGTTGTTGGTACCGTCCTGGAAAAAGTGGCAGATAGGCCTGTTGTAATATAGTGGGCGGTACATTGTCTTCCGCCTGGCTGTTGGCGGTTACCACCGCAGTGCTTGTTGCTACTGTCGTGGCGGTCGGTGTGTTAAAGTGGCTGTCTGTCTGAGTGGTTTCCGCCGTGGTCATAATTCCATTTTTGTTACCGCCGGCCTGTTGGCGATATTACAGCTGCTTTATCACCGACCGCCAGGGTTATAATGAGGGCCTATGTTCCTTGGCCACAGATGGACAAGGACAACCTCAAAAAACAGTTGCAACTGCTTACAAAGGAAGTAGGGAAAGGGATCAGAGCATCTGAGAAGCAAACTGCAGGTATCACCCTGACAGTAGGGGACGTAAAAAGGCTGGCTGCTTAGATCCTCATAGGGGACAAAACAGACACAGTATTTCAAAAAGCTGGAGTTAGAAATGTGACCCTCACTGATCAGGTGTGAAGGATCACCATTTACTCTGGGCAGATCTGCAGTGAAGGATCACCTGAGGAAAATGTAACCCATTAGACCAGACATCGGATCTCTCATGACTCAGTCTATGCCACCGAATGAGGATCCTGCGTAATACATCAATAAAATAAAATAAAACATTTCCGAGGCAGAGGGTCAGGAATGGGAAGTGACACGAGGTAACGCTGTATTGTTCTTTAATGTAGTTAAAAGAAGGACTGCCTTCTGAGGGCAGCTTAGATAACATGGTGGCACTGCAAGCCAAGCCCTGGACCAAAATTCAAGCTCACATCATCTATTTTCACAAGAAGAAGCAGGAAAAGGAGAAAACTAAACAGGAAGTAGCAGAGAAAGAGGCAGCTGGTGCAGCAGAAGCTAGCGAAGAAGGGAGCAACGGAAGGTACTGCAGTGGCAGCAGTCACTCAGATGACTGCAATATTTGCGGGAACCGTCCCCGGGGTCACCCAACAACAGTACCCACAGCAGCAGGATGATATAAGGACACAAGGAAATGACAGAGGGGGATGAAGAGGAGTAGAAAGAGGTAGGATTGGTCCTCCAAGAAGGGATCAGGCATGGTATTACTTTCAGAGGTTTGGGCATCTTATTAGAGACTGTGACATGAAGAGATGGGATGAGCAAATTGAAGAATGAGCATTTATGGTCCATCCGGAAATCTGACAGTGCAGCCACAGCAAAGTCCACAGGTCACTTATGTTCCCCAGACACCCTCGCAAAATGTGCTGTCACCAGGAAGCCCCAGGCTCAGCAAGGACTGCCTCAGGAGAACTATCAAGTGCCCTCCACAGAAATCCCACCCCAAAATGGACAAGTTGAGGGGGAGAATCCTTTCTAGGTGAACCCTGAAGGAGAATGCACACAATGAGTGTGCCAACACAGTATTTCTATGTGTCCAAACTTGTCAGTGACACACAGGCCAGATGAGGAACCCATTGAGACGGTGTCCATCAATGACAAGATATATGCATTCTTCATAGATACAGGAGCAAAAAAAAACTGTTTTAAAAGTCCGTGGACACGCAGGGATTCTCTGTGGAAATTATAAGGGCTCCTTTTCACCAAGCGAGTAGAGATGAAAGTGGGGGAAGACATATTGATGGCTGCTTACTGTTCTCACCAGCTGTCCTAGCAAATTTGTTAGTAAGAGAACTGAGAAAATGTAATTTGACCATTCATTTTAAGCCAGACAGTAGCATGATTTGTTCCACACCTTGAGGTCCACCTTCCAGAATCATGGTACTAACAGTGTATTCCTGCAGCAGAGACCAGACTATAGAACAACCTGCTGGTATGGAAGCATTTACTGCAGTGGTATATACCATCATAGCAGAGACACCAGAACCATTGGAGAGGGAGGTTCAATAGCCCAAATAATTATTTTTTAGGCAGCAAGGACAGGACTCCGAACTATCGGAAGCGGAGCTAATATTGCAGATAGATGTTTTGGAACTAACACCGACCTATTGCATCTTGAAAGTCAGCGACCATAATGGTGCTTTGTAGGCATGTGTCAACTTCTTCGAACCAGGCAAAACTATTAGAGAGATACTGGACAACAAGCTACTTAATGATAGCCCCAAGAAAAAGATTTGACTTTTCCAGGATGGCATACCATTGAGGAATGTGCTAGAAGTCAGAACATCCACACCAAGCTGAGCTTCTGACTCCGTAAAGTAAGCTGTCACAGGTCTCAGACGCCCTGTGGACTAAGGGTCCTGCAGATGTCGGCCTCATCCTCACTGCTGCAACATTCCAGATTACATTGAAGGAAGGTGCCATCTTATCCAGAGTAAAACAATACCCCTTGGCCAAGGAGGCAGATGAGGGCATCGCCACCACTATACAGGTATACAGGCATTACTGGAACAGGGAGTAATTTACCCTGGAGTGTCATCTTGTAACTAAGCCTGGGCAGAGAGAATGGAGTACAGCTTCGAAGAATTCAGCTGAGTTGATGAAAAACTCCATGGAATTCTGCAAAGCCAGAGTTCTGTGCCCCGCTGCGTCCTCAGCCTGGCCCGACCCTGATTAGCGCTTCTGAGATGGGGGCATTCAGGTGCGTCGTAGGCAGTAATAGCTGCTGTTTCAGGCCTCTTGTGCACCGGCCTGTTCCATGTGCAGTGCACACAGGGCAGGCCAGTGCACAAGAGGCCTGAAACAGCAGCTTTCTTTGCCTATGGCCCTGGCCTGCATTCAGGCCAGGGCCGTGGGCAGGGAAAGCTGCAGTTTCAGTCCTTGTTTGTGCACCAGTGTGCAAAAACAACAACAAAAAACAAGATGAGGACTTACCTCTCCGATGAGCCCTCCTCTCCATCAGCTGCCTCCCTCCCTCATACTGGGCTGCAGTGCGCACCGGGTGAGCTCAGCTCCGCTGACAGGGCTAGCAGAGCTTTTTCGACAACTTCACACTCCATGCGGAATGCAGTTTCCAAAAACTCCATTAGTTCCGTCAGCGGAGTAGAGCTCCCTCCACACCCCTACTTGTAACACCCCTATTTACCCGGTTAAGAAATCTAAGGACAGTACTTGGGGCATGGTTTAAGACCTGTGCCCTTTCAACAATATTTTGTTACCAGAATTCCCAATTGTCCCAACCCCTCCATCATTTTGACAGACATCCAGAAGGACACCAGGTATTTTTCAATCATTGATCTTAACCCCTTCGTCGCCATGGACGTAATGGTTACGTCCATGGTTACGTCCATGGCAGCGCCCATCTGGCGCCATGGACGTAACCATTACGTCCTGCGACCGGCCCTCGGGGGAAGCGCTAGCGCTCCCCCCGAGGGCCGCCCCCTCACCCCCCTCATGCCAGGGCTGAAAGGGGAATCCCTTCCCCTTCCACCCCTGGCCCCCCCACTCCCCCTGTGACGTCAGCGCGCGAGTGCGCGCTGACAATCACAGAGCCTCGGAAGAAAAATGCTTTGCATTTCTCTTCCGATCACGTGGGGGAGGCCGAGAGAGGCTTCAAAGGGAAGGAAATGTATTTCCTTCCCTTTGAAGTCTCTCTCAACGTTTTGGCAGCCGGATTGAAAGCAATCTGGCTGTCAAAATGCCCACTAGACACCAGGGATTTTTTTTTAATGTAATGGACATAAGGGAGCGACCCCTTGGGCAAGGGTCGCTCCCAGGGGGGGGCATTTTTTTTAAGGCCTTTTCTGCCCCCCCTGGGTGCACATCGGCCTATTATGGGGGGCAGAAACCTCTAGGCACCAGGGATAATTTTTTTGTTTTTTTTGTTTTTTGTTTTGTTTTTTGTTTTAGGTGTGGGGAGCGACCCCTTAGACAAGGGTCGCTCCCATAGGGGGCAAATTATGCTTAGGCCATTTCTGCCCCCCTTGGGGGCAGATTGGCCTATTTTGATGAGGCCAATCTGCCCCCAAGTGGGGCAGAAACCACTAGACACCAGGGAGTTTTTTTTTTTGTTCGTGAATTTCACATAAGTGGAGCGACCCCTTAGGCAAGGGTCGTTCCCCTGGGGGGCAAATTTATTTTAGGCCATTTCTGCCCCCCTAGGGGCATATTGACCTATTGTTATTAGGCTGATCTGACCCCAGGGACGGCAGAAACCTCTAGGCGCCAGGGCAAACTTTTTTTGTTTTGTTTTTTGTTTGTTTGTTTTTTTAGAGATCGGGAGCGACCCCTTAGGCAAGGGTCGCTCCCCTGGAGGGGCAAATTGTATTTAGGCCATTTCTGCCCACTTTGGGGGCAGATCGGCCGATTTTAGGTCAATCTGCCCCCAAGGGGGGCAGAAACCACTAGGCACCAGGGATCTTTTTTTTGCGCCGTCACGCAAGGGGAGTGACCTTGTAGGCAAGGGTCGCTCCCCGGGGAGGTGGGTGGGGGGGCAAATTTTTTTTAGGACATTTCTGCCCCCCCTGGGGTCAGATCAGCCTATTGTTATTAGGCGATCTGCCCCCGGGGGGCAGAAACCTCTAGGCACCAGGGCTAATTTTTTGTTTGTGTTTTTTTTTGTTTTTTTGTTTTTTTAGAGATGGGGAGCGACCCCTTAGGCAAGGGTCGCTCCCCTGGAGGGGCAAATTGTATTTAGACCATTTCTGCCCCCCTTGGGGGCAAATCGGCCGATTTTAGGTGAATCTGCCCCAAGGGGGGCAGAAACCACTAGGCACTGGGGATAAATTTTTTTGCGCCGTCACGCAAGGGGAGCGACCCCGTAGGCAAGGGTCGCCCCCCGGAGGCAGTGGGGGGGGGGGCAAATTTAGTTTAGGCCATTTCTGCCCCCCCTGGAGCCGGCTGAGCTAGAGGCCAAAATCCACAGGTAGGCACTTTGCAAAAAACACCTCTGTTTTCTGTGAAAAAAATGTGATGTGTCCACGTTGTGTTTTGAGCCATTTCCTTTCGTGGGCGCTAGGCCGACCTACACAAGTGAGGTACCATTTTTATCGGGAGACTTGGGGAAATGCTGGGTTGAAGGACATTTGTGTCTCCTCTCAGATTCCAGAACTTTCTGTCACCAAAATGAGAGGAAAGAGTGTTTTTTTGGCCAAATCTTGAGGTTTGCAAAGGATTCTGGGTAAGAGAACCTGGTCAGAGCCCCACAAGTCACTCCATCGTGGATTCCCCTAGGTGTCTAGTTTTCAAAAATGTGCTGGTTTGCTAGGTTTCCCCAGGTGCTGGCTGAGCTAGAGGCCAAAATCCACAGGTAGGCACTGTTTTCTGTGAAAAAATTTGATGTGTCCATGTTGTGTTTTGGGCCATTTCCTTTCGTGGGCGCTAGACCTACCCACACAAGTGAGGTACAATTTTTATCAGGAGACATGGGGGAATGCTGGGTGGAAGGAAATTTGTGGCTCCTCTCAGATTCCAGAACTTTCTGTCACCGAAATGTGAGGAAAATGTGTTTTTTTAGCAAAATTTTGAGGTTTGCAAAGGATTCTGGGTAACAGAACCTGGTCAGAGCCCCACAAGTCACCCCATTTTGGATTCCCCTAGGTCTCTAGTTTTCAAAAATGCACAGGTTTGGTAAGTTTCCCTAGGTGCTGGCTGAGCTAGGGGCCAAAATCTACAGGTAGGCATTTAACAAAAAACACCTCTGTTTTCTGTAAAAAAAATGGGATGTGTCCACGTTGTGTTTTGGGCCATTTCCTTTCGTGGGCGCTACGCCTACCCACACAAGTGAGGTACCATTTTTATCGGGAGACTTGGGGGAACGCTGGGTGGAAGGAAATTTGTGGCTCCTCTCAGATTCCAGAACTTTCTGTCACCGAAATGTGAGGAAAATGTGTTTTTTTAGCCAAACGTTTGAGGTTTGCAAAGGATTCTGGGTAACAGAACCTGGTCAGAGCCCCACAAGTCACCCCATCTTAAATTCCCCTAGGTCTCTAGTTTTCAAAAATGTACACGTTTGGTAGGATTCCCTCGGTGCCGGCTGAGCTAGGGGCCAAAATCTACAGGTAGGCACTTGGCAAAAACACCTCTGTTTTCTGTAAAAAAAATGGGATGTGTCCACGTTGTGTTTTGGGCCATTTCCTTTTGTGTGCGCTAGGCCTACCCACACAAGTGAGGTACCATTTTTATAGGGAGACTTGGGGGAACGCTGGGTGGAAGGAAATTTGTGGCTCCTCTCAGATTCCAGAACTTTCTGTCACCGAAATGTGAGGAAAATGTGTTTTTTTAGCCAAATTTTGAGGTTTGCAAAGGATTCTGGGTAACAGAACCTGTTCAGAGCCCCACAAGTCACCTCATCTTGGATTCCCCTAGGTATCTAGTTTAAAAAAATGCACAGGTTTGGTAGGTTTCCCTAGGTGCCGGCTGAGCTAGAGGCCAAAATCTACAAGTAGGCACTTTGCAAAAAACACCTCTGTTTTCTGTCAAAAAATGATATGTGTCCACGTTGTGTTTTGGGGCATTTCCTGCCGCGGGCGGTAGGCCTACCCACACAAGTGAGGTATCATTTTTTATCGGGAGACTTGGGGGAACATAGAATAGCAAAACAAGTGTTATTGCCCCTTGTCTTTTTCCTTCCAAATATAAGAGAGTGTGTAAAAAAGACGTCTATTTGAGAAATGCCCTGTAATTCACATGCTAGTATGGGCACCCCGGAATTCAGAGATGTGCAAATAACCACTGCTTCTCAACACCTTATCTTGTGCCCATTTTGGAAATACAAAGGTTTTCTTGATAGCAATTTTTTACTCTTTATATTTCAGCAAATTAATTGCTCTATACCCGGTATAGAATGAAAACCCACTCCAGGGTGCAGGTCATTTATTGGCGCTGGGTACCTAGAGTTCTTGATGAACCTACAAGCCCTATATATCCCCACAACCAGAAGAGTCCAGCAGACGTAACGGTATATTGCTTTAAAAAATCTGACATTGCAGGAAAAAGTTACAGAGTAAAATGTAGAGGAAAATTGCAGATTTTTTCACCTCAATTTCAATATATTTTTTTTTTTTACAGTTGTTATTTTCTGTAGGAAACCTTTGTAGGATCTACACAAATTGCCCCTTGCTGAATTCAGAATTGTGTCTACTTTTCAGAAATGTTGCGGTTTCTGGGATCCAGCATTGGTTTCATGCCCATCTCCGTCACTGACTGGAAGGAGGCTGAAAGCACACAAAATCGTAAAAATGGGGTATGTCCCAGTAAAATGCCAAAATTGTGTTGAAAAATTGGGTTTTCTGATTCAAGTTTGCCTGTTCCTGAAAGCTGGGAAGCTGGTGATTTTAGCACCACAAACCCTTTGTTGATGCCATTTTCAAGGAAAAAACCACAAGCCTTCTTCTGCAGCCCCTTTTTCCCATTTTTTTGAAAAAAACTAAATTTTCACTGTATTGTGGCTAATTTCTTGGCCTCCTTCTGTGGAACCCACAAAGTCTGGGTACCTCTAGAATCCCTAGGATGTTGGAAAAAAAGGACGCAAATTTGGCGTGGGTAGCTTATGTGAGCAAAAAGTTATGAGGGCCTAAGCGCGAACTGCCCCAAATAGCCAAAAAAAGGCTCGGCACAGGAGGGGGAAAAGGCCTGGCAGCGAAGGGGTTAAGAAAGCCTTCTTCAGCATTCCTGTCCATTCAGATAGTCACTATCTGATAGCATTCTCATATCGCAGGACTCAGTATTTGTACTCTCATTTGCCCCAAGGTGATTGTGTGTCTCCCAGTGTGTTCAACAGAGCAATACAAAATTATCTTTAAAATTTTCATTGTGACAGCACTCTGTTGCAAAATAAGTCAATGACATATTGGTTTGTATCCCTAACAAGCAACAGTGTAGAAGAGACACTATTATGGGCCTCATTATGACCCTGGCAGTCACCAGACCGCCAGGGTCACGGTTGCGGTTGGACCACCACCAAAGTGGCGGTCTGACCGCGACATTATGACTGTGGCGAAGCCTCCATGGTCCCACCGCCAACACCGACAGGCTGCCGCCAGTCTGTAGCCTGGGGGCCTGTAACTACGTGAGACAGTGGGTATTAGATCATACCACTCTAATAGCCCATTGTTGGTGGTTATCAAATAGGCAAGAGACAGGGAGGACAAGATAACTTGGACACCAGAGATGAGGGAAACTTTTCAGAAACTGAAGGATGACATTTCAAATTCTCCTGTTCTGGGAACTCCAGATTACACCAAGGAGTTTTGCCTATTCTGCCACTGCAATGGTCAGGTGATGAAAGGTAGGGCACAAACCAATTGCGTACTTCAGTGGGCTGCTGGACTCAGTCAGGAAAGGACACCATCTCTGTGAACAAGCTCAGGCCACTGCAGCCTTTGCAGTACAGAAGAGCACTCCCATAGTTATGGGGGCAGCATTTATGCTCCACACAGAGCATGCAATATGTGCTATCATCCAGAAGGCCAAGTCCACTCTACTACTCAGAGAGTGTCAGGATATGAGATGATACTGTCACTACCGTCCTTGAAGGTTGTGAAGTGTCATACGGTCAATCCTGCATCATTCTTCTCCCACCCAATAGTGAATCTGAGGAGGATGAGCATGACTGTGCAACACATAGGGGGCCATTACGACCCTGGCGGCCGGCGGTACACTGGCGATAACACCGCCAACAGGCTGGTGGTGTTCCGCCAGTGTATTATGACCGTGGGGCATTAGCCACAGCCATACCGCCAGCCCCTCCACTATACCACCAGGCTTCCGCCTGGTGGACATATTCCCCAGGACAGCGCTGCAAGCAGCACTGCCCTGGGGATTATGAGTCCCCAACCGCCAGCCTGTCCATAGCCATGGAAAGGCTGGCGGTAAGGGGGACTCGGGGTGCCCCTTGGGGCCCCTGCACTGCCCATGCACTTGGCATGGGCAGTGCAGGGGCCCCCAGGCACAGTCTCCTCATGCATTTCACTGCCCAAATTTCAGGCAGTGAAATGCGTGACGGGTGCTGCTGCACCCGCTGCACATCAACATTGCCACTGGCTCTATTATGAACCGGCTTCAATGTTGATGTGACTTTTCCGCTGGGCCAGCGGATGGAAATGCTTTTCGGTCCACTGGCCCAGGGGAAATGTCAAAATAGGGAGCCACCAATACCGCCAGCACTGTCAGTATTGTGGCACCCATGGCTTCAGCGGTCTTTTTCAAGACCACCGAAGTCGTAATGAGGGCCATAGTCTCAACGAATGCAGTCAAGTCACAGAGGACCCTATACCAGTTAGCATTGTCTATTTTGTTGGTGGATACACTACAGGTCATAGAACAACTGACATTGCCCGCACATTATTCGGCACAGGCAGCAGAGCTGATAGAATTAGTAGCAGCCCTCAAGTCAGGAGCAGGAGAGATAATTACCATACACTGGGATTCAGCATTCGTAACAACCACTGTAAACTCCAGTATCATGAGATAAAGTAGGTGAGGGTCACTTAAATCAGTTAGTGGTCCTGTGATGCATAGAAAGCTCTAAGTGCCTCTAATAGAGTCCCTTGCACTACCACAGGCAGTGGCGGTTGTGAAATGTGCAGCTCACACAAAGGGACAGGATTTTGTATCCGGTGGAAATGGGCTGGCAGATCAAACAGCTAAGGATGCAGCCAGAAGTACACCCCGTAAAGGTACCATGAGACCCACAACCTGTCCCTGCCCTGGTGGCTCAGACTGCCTCACCAACGGAGCCTGAAGCAAAGATTGCCACAGACAAAAACACATCTCATTGCATTGACTCAGCAAGGTCACACCTGAGGGAACTACAGAAAGCTGCTTCGTTGCACAAAAAACAGCCATGTGAAAATAGATGGTTCATCAAGTCAGGGAGACCCGACAATTGCACTAATTTTTCGAATACAATATTTTAACACCTACCAGCACTGTTTGGTATGAAGCACAAACTATCCTCCGTGTGGCACCCACAAAGTAATGGAGTAGTAGAGCAACTGAATGGCCTCTAAGAGAGCAAGATCATCAAGTTATGCTGCACCCTGAATGAAAAGTGGCTACACTGCTTGCCAATAGCACTATTTTCACAGGGGAATACCCCGAGCTCAGACCATCACTTGACTCCTCACCAAATAGTGACAGGGAGATCCATCAATGTCCAAGCCCCTGCCACTAGAAGTTAAAATTCAGGGAGAAAGTTTGTCCCAAGCACTGAATGATGAAATGCATATGTACTTGTGCGAATTAACAAAATGTGCAAGGTTAATCTCCAAACAGGTAGCAAAAGGAAAAGAGAAGCATGCCAATGTTGAGGGCTACCTCCCAGAAGTGAAAGTAGGAAATCAAGTGTTCATATGCAATTATGTATGCAAATGGAAAGAGAAACATTTTAAGGGCCCCTACACAGTCACTGTGATTACACTAACAGCTCTCAAAGTAGATGGAAGGAAACCCTGGATTCATCACAGCCATGTGCGGCTTGACCCAGCTGCTTGCCAAAAATAATGGATAGTTAAAATGGAACAAGAGGTGGGGATGAAGACTTTCACCTTAAAAGGGCCCCCTCCAACTATAGTTTTTGGACTATTTTGTGTGTGGACATTACAAAAAATATGTATTTTTGTATTTCTCTTTCGTTTATTAACTCTATCCTTTCTTCTCTTTCCAGCAAAGTACCCCCATATTATAATATCTTTTATGTTTGGAGAGAGCTCTATGTGATCTATAACGCAGATGTTGTCAGACAACATATGGTATCAGCACATGGCAGAAATAGGTGCAGAGACCACAAATGAGTCATGATTTGTGTGCTTCTTAATTCCTCATGCTACTGGTTCAGATAGACTAAATTCCATGAAGGAAGTACCACCAGACAGAGCTCACTGCCTATTACACTTCCACTTGCATAGAATAAAGGCCCAAATGCAGTTGACGGATGTCAAAGTAGTACGCTTCTGAGTCAATGCACAAGATACAACACTTTACTGGAAGTACTATACATCCTCACAGATAGTCAAAATATCAGTGATGAAAAAACACGCATGAGAAAGACGGGATGCCCCACCACAGTAGATTGGACCCAGATTGTCCTGGATCTAGGAGGCATATTTACAAGCGTCACAGGAGGGTCACTTTTTGTGATGCTCTGGCGTCGCTGTGCACTGTGCCGTATTTACAAAGCAGCGTTAAGCCTCTTTTTGTGGCATAACGCCACCTTGTAAATACAGCCCCTTAAAACACAGCACTTTGCGTTGAAGGGGCATGCAATGAGTGTTGTTGTGGGCATTTTATAGCAACACCCATTGCATTTTGACACTGCCCCAGAAATATGAGACTTCAGAAATCTGAGGCAGTGCCAAAGTCTAATGCCACCCAAAGGGTGGCATTAGCATGGCGCAATGAGGAGAAATGCATTCATTTCTCCTAGTTTTTTGTTCTTTCTATGTGTGCTGCATTCTGCAGTACGCATAGAAAGAGCAAATTGCCATTGAAGATTGTTTTTGTGCAGGAAGGTGTCTCTTCCTGCACAAAATCAATCTCCCCTGCAACATAGCCAACCTTGCACCATGGCGCAAGGTTGGCTGCATTGGCGCTCTGCAGCAAATTTATCGCCGGGTGAAACACAGGGATGCACCGTATTCTTATTAATATGGCGCATCCCTGCATTTTCTAAAGTGACGCTCTGCTGCCAATTTTGCCGTAGCGCTGTGTCACTTTATTGTAAATATGCCCCTGGGTTTTCTAGGAGTAGCATGCCCACCAACCGACTGTAACAGCTATTTTGAAAACCCCTGATTGTGTCCGTAGGCCAGGGTTCAGAGTAAGAGGGTCAGTCTTTGCTCATAACAGTGGCATCCCAATACTGAATTTTCCTGTAGGGCTACGTATTTATGCAATGGCACTGATGTTAGCCAGGATGCAAAAAGGAAATGTACACCCATCTGGGATGAAAACATTCCATGCTATACCTGAGTAGATAGCATTGTAAGTCCTCAGACTGTCATGAAACTAACTTCTGTCTCCTTATAATTCAGGGGAAATAAGACTGTAGACCTAGGGCGGAATATTGGTTACAAGGTCACAGTCTTCCACGCTGACATGCATGGGGGCACCTCCAGCCTGGATTTCTTCCGGCAGTGTGGAGAACTGCTGAATGCCCAGTTACCACCTAACGGGGAGACATTTTTTCCATAGTAACTTTGCACACTTCAGTTTTAGTAATACCTTGAATAAACATATGCGCTTTGCATAAGCACCCCATGAGCCCTCCAATGACCTTGCTATATCACAGCCGAAGGAACTGCAGAACACTATGGCACAAGCACCTGGAATGAGATCCCTCAAGAGTACCGCTTGTTCAATGATGCTGAACTTTTCTTTGGGAGAATGGAACTTTGGAACTTTGTCAGAAGCAATACAGACGTTGCATAATTAAGAAACTAAAATGATAGATGAAGGAGGTGCCCCATATAGTTGGTTTAGTGGTTGGTTTTCATCACTGCCATCCTGGATGTCGGGACTGTTGGGGGTTCTGTTACCAATGACTGTAATCTTACTACTAATACTGTGTGATGCAGGCAATACTAGCATGTGTTAGGAGAATAGGCACTAATGTTCGAGGGATGTTTTCAATTAGGATACCAACACAAGTAGTGGATTCTCAAGGCAAGATGTATCATCAGGTACCAAAGGCAGACCAACATCTGGATAAGGTAGTTATCAACCACAGGGTGAAATGTTGTAGGAAGTGTAAAAAATAGGCACAGTACTGTAAATATGAAATGTGAAAACATGGCACAACATCAAGCACCAGCAGAAACTACACCGCTGTTCACAATCAAAAAACTGTTTTGGCCTAACCTCCACACTGACATGAGCAAGGTGAAAGGTTCATTCAGGATGTAGTGTAATAAGGAACATGAAAGAGTCATCTGTTAAAGGCCAACTCATGTCTAAACAACCTGCAAGTATTTATGACATCAGCACATGAGTTCCGGCACACTCTCCATGCCTAGAAACAGACTGCAGACTGATTAGACAACGGGTACATAATTAAATTAGCCCAAAGCATTAAGGTGCACAACTTGCAATGGGTGCAGGGTGGAAGCCCAATTCCGAACACTCAGATTCCCTGGACACACAATGCTGTTGGTACACACTTAAAAAAAATTACATTTACAAAAGGGCCGTATGCATTCATAGGTCAAAGAATGCTTGGCCATAAACCTTTGCCGAACTTATAATGAAGAGCGACTAATGACAGCCTAGGAATTCGGGATTATGGGGGTCACATGTTTTCAAGTGTTTTTTTAATTTTAATCTGTAAATTTGCAAGTTATCTAATATTGATCATATGTAATAAAATATTGCACTGATGTTTATAAAAAGGCCTGTCTGTGAACAGGATTTGAGAAAAACCATAGAAGCAGGTCGTGCAGGGCTGAGGTGTAGTCCTCAGTGTTTTTCTCCTTGTAGTGACAGTTAGTGAATGTTGTTTTTGGATTGACAAGGAAAGTCTGTGTGGTCATTTTTGAGTCTCAAGAGGGTTTTAATTCACCCCATAACGCAGCACCAAAGTCTTGAAGAAGCCATGGCTGAATCGACAAGCAGTCTCTCGGGAACCACAGGCAAAACAACGCGTCGTCAGGATACAGTGAAATTACATGCACTCACTTCATATAATGAAGAGGACCCTTGTTTAGTAGATATTTTACTCTTTGTCTATAGTCTTGTTGTCTTCCCTTTACAAGGATTCATTTTGTCACTGATTTCTGTATGAATACGCTTAAGGAACAATCACATTGCCAAATTAATATGCACACAAGGTCACTGGGGACATTAATTTGTCCTTTACGCACCTCTGGTGTAGAGTGTGCACTAAACAAAACCAAACGTTAAAGTAACATTATAGTTATGTGTGATTAAAAGATCTGTTTTTATTTTTTAATAAAACCTTAGAAATTTCCTGTAAAAAACAATGGTTAAAGTAAGTTACAGTTAGGAGTGATAAAAGGATCTGTTTTTGTTTGGAAAAAAAAACTTAGAAATTCACTGAAAAAAACAAAGGTTAAAGTGACATTACAGTTAAGTGAACATCTCAGTGACAACATTAACAGTTTGAACAAAAAAAACACAGAAATTCACCAGTTATAGTTAGCACAGTTAACTATAACTTGAGCCCTGCCATGAACTGCTTATGACCTCACATATTACATCACTCATGACATGTTCTATGACATCATTTATGGCATAACTTTTGACATCTCAAATGACATCATGTGTTAATTTCTCTATGCTACTATGAATTTCTGCACTGATACCTAGAGAATACTGCGAGTCTGAGGTGATGGGAAGAAAATATTTTTCAGTTTCACTGGGGGGAAGTCTTAGGAATGCCCTCTACAAGGGCCAGAGGTTCAGGATACCACTACCCTGCCCCATTATATTTATTTTTATTTTCAAGGCATGGGGACATGGGCTGATCATACGTATAATATACAGTCTATCATTGTTTTAACTTCCAGCTTGACCACCACTTTAAGAAAGAATGGGCCTCATTATGACCCTGGCGGCCGGCGGTAAGCTGGAGGTAACACCGCCAACAGGCTGGCGGAGTTCCGCCAGCTATTATGACCGTGGCGCTATAGCCACGGCCATACCGCCGGCCCCTCCACAACACCCCCAGACTTTCACCTGGCGGTCATAATCCCCAGGGCAGCAGGTAAACACCGCCATGGAAAGGCTGGTGGTAAGGGGGACTTGGGGTGCCCCTGGGGGCCCATGCACTGCCCATGCACTTGGCGAATTTCGGGCAGTGAAATGCGCGACGGGTGCTACTGCACCCCCTGCACATCAGCATTGCCGCCAGCTCTATTACGAGCCGGCAGCAATGTTGATGTGACTTTTCCCCTGGGCCAGCAGACGGTACCACTATTACCCTCCGCTGGCCCAGCGGAAAAGTCGTAATAGGGAGCCAGAAATACTGTCAATACTGGCGCTATTCTGGCTCCCGCAGTCTCAGCGGTCTTTTGAAAAGACCGTCGAGGTTGTAATGAGAGCCAATGTATTGACAATCTTGAAATGGCAAAACAATAAGTCACTATAGACAACAGCATTCCATTACGGTCGCCTAAGCTAGAGTAAATGGCCATGTGGGATGCAGCAATTGGTGATAAAATGAGGCGACCTGTTAGCATTGCTTAAAGAGCTGTAATATCCTCTTAAGAAAAAAAATAAAAAGAGGAAACACAAAGAAATAAAAGGAGAGCTATAAAAGAAGAAAATTGAAAACTAAAGGTCTGGACAACCAGCTGTGAAAATGAAGCACATTTGTTTTCAGGTAAGTGTACATATCATCAGAAATTGCTGTCAGCCGCAGGGCACAAAAGCCGGTTATTGAGCAGTGAACTGAGAGTAAACCATTATGCCAGGCAGCACACTATCATGTATGGAAGAAGAGTATAAATGACATTCAGACACGCCAGTGGCAGAAGAAGGCTAACCAAAAGGCCCCCTATCTATCTATTTGAATGTATGTCTATACATATGAATGTTTGTAGAATTTAATTATTTGTTTTTTACATGATTTTGATAGACAGATAAGCCTGTCAGGCATTCCGAAGAAATTCTAGTAAGAATTATTACGATGAAAATCTTCAACAGCTAGGTTTTCTCATAGGAGATAACCAATAGAAACAAAATACATATCTGTTGGCTCTAATGCAAATTAATTACAATATACCCTTGATTTTAACTTATGCCTACTGCTTTTATTTTAACTTTCTATTATAAACAATCAGGCCTACAACCTTTTTCATTGGCTTGTCAGCATGCCCAACTCCTAAATAGGGGCATATTTATACTCTGTTTGCACTGAAATAGCATAATTTTTTACGCTATTTCAGCACAAACTTAACTCCATATTTATATCTAGCGCAAAATACTGGAGTTAAAGTCATTTTTTGCCTGCGGAAAACTACCTTGCATCAATGAGATGCAAGGTAGGTGTTCCAGGGCAAAAAATGACTATAAGGCCCTTGCACCTTATTTATCCTTCTGCGCCAAAATTGTGCACAGGTGGGATGCGGGCCTAAATAATGGCGCTAAGCTTGCTTAGCACCATTATTTAATGCCTGGGACACCATGGGATTAACCCACAGGTGCCCTTCTCAGGCTCCAGAGACACCCCCACCCACACCAGAGGGACAGCGGAGGATGGTTGACCTCATCCCAGGTAAGTACAGGTAAATATTTACCTTTTTTTTTTGTAAAGTGCCATAGGGGGCCCAGATATGGGCCCCCATACATGGCACAGGGTGCAATGGCCATGCTCAGGGGACCCTTGTCCCCTGTGCTGGCCATTGGGGTGGTGGGCATGACTCTTGTCTTTTCTAAGGCAGGAGTCATGTGACATGGAAGGTTTAGCGCCGTTAAATGACACTAATCTGGCTAGAGTCATCTTTTTTGACTTGTGCTAAACATCCATCTCCCATACCGCCACCCCCACCTGGCTAACGTACATTTTTTTGACGCTAGCCCACCCTTTGCCCCGGATTGCTCCATTCCATAAATATGGTGCCCGGCTGGCATCCTGGAATGGTGCAAGCCTGCGCTATACTTTTTGATGCAAACCTGCGTTAGCGCAGGTTTGCATCAAAAAGTATAAACCAGGGCCTTACTTTGTTTGTCATAAGCTTTCCCTCAAGGCATCCAGCAGGTATACCGTAAAAATTATTACATATATGTTAAAAATTACAGTTAGCAAAACAGCAAGTGATCCCCGCTAATACAGTCTAATAAGGATAACCTCAGAGCAAAACTTCTATCCCAGTGGATTCTTCAAAAGGATCATGAAAGTCCTTGCCTACAACTGTGATTTGTGAGATTCCATGTAACAAATTACTAGGCCTGTGTGAAATTAAAATGATACCAGCATAATTCCCATCATTTAAGGGATTTAGCATTATGCTTATCATATGAAATTTCACCATGCCACATAATTATGCAGCCATCTGTGGTGGGAAACGCCCTGAAGGCTGACTCCGGAAAAACGAAGTTGTGGGCAATGAAAGCGGAACTACGCTTTCGTTAACCACAACTTTGTTGTTTTGTGCCTTAACCACGCATGTGCTGAAAAACGCACATACGTGGTTAAGGTACAAACAAGGGAGTCGGCTGAGGAGGATGACGCAACGCGTCAGGTAAGTGGGGTGGGTGTTGGGGGTTTTAGCTTTAGGGGCGGGGGTGGGAGGTCGGGGTATTTTTTGTTTTAGGGCCGAGGGTCGGGGGTGGGGGGTTGCAGTTTTAGTTTTAGGGGCGGGGTTGTGGGTCGGGGTATTTTTAGGGGCGGGGGTTGGGCTATTTTTAGTTTTAGGGGCGGGGAGTGGGTGGGGGTGGGTTTTTTGGGCTATTTTTAGTTTGCGGGGCTGGGGGGGTTGGGGTTTTAGGGGCGGTGGTGGGGGGTCGGGGTATTTTTAGTTTTAGGGGCAGCGGTGGGGGGTCGGGTCAGGTAAGTGGGGCGGGGGTGGGGGGTTTGGGGTTTTAGTTTTCGTTTTAGGGGCGGGTGGGGGTCGGGGTATTTTTAGTTTTAGGGGCAGGGGTCTTAGTTTTAGTGGCGGGTGGGGGTGGGGGGGTTGGGGTTTTAGTTTTAGGGACGGGGTGGGGGGTCGGGTATTTTTAGTTTTAGGGGTGGGGTGGGGGGTTGGGGTTTTAGTTTTAGGGGTGGGGGTATTTTTAGTTTTAGGTGTGGGGGTGGGTGGTGGGGTTTTAGTTTTAGGGGCAGGGGTGGGGGTTCGGGTCAGGTAAGTTGGCCGGGGGTGGGGGTTTGGGGTTCTAGTTTTAAGGGCGGGGTGGGGGTGTTGAGGTTTTAGTTTTAGTTTTAAGGGTGGGGGTAAGGGGTCAGGGTATTTTTAGTTTTAGGGGGGATGTCTTAGTTTTAGTGGCGGGGGTGGGGGGTCGGGTATTTTATGTTTTAGGGGCGGGGTGGGGGGGTTGGGATTTTAGTTTTAGTTTTAGTGGCGGGGTGGGGGGTCGGGTCGGGGTATTTTTAGTTTTAGGGGCGGGGTGGGCGGTTGGGGTTTTAGTTTTAGGGGCAGGGGTGGGGGGTTGGGGTATTTTTAGTTTTAGGGGCTGGGGTTTTAGTTTTAGGGGAGAGGGCGTTGGGGCGGTTTAGAGGCGGGGTGGGGGTTCAGGGTATTTTTAGTTTTAGGGGCGGGATGTCTTAGTTTTAGTGGCGGGGTGGGGGGTCGAGTAATTTGGGGTATTTTTAGTTTTAGGGGCCGGGGTGGGGGGTTGGGGTTTTAGTTTTAGGGGCGGAGTGGGGGTTGGGGTATTTTTAGTTTTAGGGGTGGGGTGGGGGTTGGGGTTTTAGTTTTAGGGGCGGGGGTGGTTTTAGGGGTGGGGATTGGGGTAGTTTAGGTTTTAGGGATGGAGTGGGGGTTGGGGTTGTTTTAGGGGTGGGGGTTTGGGTGTTTTTAGGTTTTAGGGGTGGGTTGGGGTCGGGTAATTTTAGGGGCAGGGTTGGGGGCTTTAGGTTTAGGGGCATGGTGGGGGGCTCGGAGTAGTTTTAGGGGCGGGTGGTTTTAACGGTGGGGGTTGGGGTAGTTTAGGTTTCAGGGATGGGGTGGGGGTTGTTTTAGGTTTTGGGGGTAGGGTGGGGGTTGCGGTAATTTTAGGGATGAGGTGGCGGGTTGGGGTAGTTTTAAGGGCAAGGGTGGGGGGTTGGTGTGGTTTTAGGGGAGGGGGTTGGGGGGGGTTGCTGTAATTTTTAGGGGTGGGGGTCGAGGGTCAGGGGGGACGCATGCTGGAACAATGCATGTCTATCACTAATGCCTTTACCAGGAATGCCTTTACAACGAAAAATCGTTGTTAAGGCATTCGTGGTAAAGGCATTAGTGGTAACAACACGGTCCTTGTTCTGACCTTGTTGTTCAGGCATGCGTTGTTCTGACATACATTCATTTGTGGCAAAACCTTTTGAATGCAAAGGGAACAACAAAAACATGAGCGGCTGCTGTTTATGGCACTTGTGTTTTTCACATTTTGTTTTAGTTTGAAATGCATCTTTGAGTCAAAAATGAATGCATTGACGCAATTAATATGAAAACTACACAAAAGCAATTTATATGAATTTGGCATACTCCTACAGAATACTTGCCTGCGGGCTTTGGCAGAGAGTAATAACAATCCATCCTTAAAAGCCTGTTGCCTTTAACCCGAAATCTGACATATGTTTTGTGACTGCATAAAGCTAGGAGCTCTCAAGGAAGGAATCAGCAGCTTTCTAGGGTCTATCTTCAGTATACAGATTTCGATCACACAGCAGCTGATGCTGCTTGGAACAGACAGCAAATTGTTAATGACAAGGTATTCCTGCAGTCTGGTGTAGTCCAGAACCCCCTTCTTAACAGCAATGGTTAGCTAGACTTCTGTCTATATTTACCTGGAGAACAACCTATATCAATCTAAGGACAGAAAGACGAGAAGGCAGGAAGCCCTGTTCAGGACACCAGTGGCCAACTGGATAGTTAGAATGAATCCATGAGTATCAATCTGGGGAAAGGCAACATTTTAATTATGAAGTTTTGCTCTGGGGACAAGTGGGATAAGAGCTAAATGAGGGCGTATGTTACGGTGTTTCATAGTTTATGAATTAAGGAATTGTGTTATCTACAACTGATGAATTTTAGTATTGTATCACATGGTAATTTGGAGACCTAGTAAGCAAATGCAACGACAATTCATCAAATTGTAAACTGACTCCTTGTGTATGCTTCTTGTATTCCTGTATTAATGCTCCTCAAATACAAAATGTAATTATTAAACAAAGAAATACATAATCACATAATAAAATAAATAAATAAACAGGTCACTCCAAAGGAATTTTACATAAAGCTTCCCAGTGAACCACAAAGGCCTATGGCTTTAAGAACTGGCTTGACACTATAATCAACACATGCCTACTAAAGTGTGCATAACCTAGAAACCATCGTGAACCTAGTTAGAAAATTGCAAATATGTACAGAAATACAATTGACAAAACAATCAATCAATCAATCAATCAACATATTTGTATAGTGTACTAATCACCGGTGAGGGTATTCAGGTGCTTTAGTAGCTGCGTCTACCTCAGTCGAATAGCCAGGTCTTGAGATCTCTTCTGAATATATATTAATAATGTACAATGCCTGTCAAGAATCATCACATTGAAAATCATCTACTTCCAGGGTTTGTCAGCGTGGGTGATCAACACCCAAAAACTTGCCTACCCTAGGCACTATATAGATTACTTGACACCAAGTACTTATCTGAAGCCTGTGACATAGGCCCAGATTTAAGAGGGACTAGCAACTCCTTGAGCCAAATTGGCCTAATATTTTTGATGCTAATGTTTCCCAATGAGGCCAAAATCACCACATTAGATTTACAAAGTGGTGCAATGCATAATTGTGCCATTTTGTAACTCCTTGTGCCACATTCAATCAATCATTTCTTATATAGTGCAACTAAGGGTCTGTTATGGTTATGGAAAGAGACGCAATGGTTCAGTAAGCCTGTCCGATGTTGTGAAGGGCCTTGTAGGTGTGGGTGAGTAGTTTGAAGTTGATTTGCTTCTCTACGGGGAGCCAATGGAGGGTCCTCAGGTTTTGGGAGATGTGTTCTTGGCGGGGGAGGTTCAGGACAAGTCTGGCGGCAGAGTTTTGGATGAGTTGTAGTTTCCTGATGTTCTTTATTGTGGTGCTGGCATAGAGTGCTTTGCCATAGTCCTGCTTGTTTGTAACTATGGTGTGGGTGATTATTTTGCGGCAGTTAAAAACAATCCATTTGAAGATTTTGCGGAGTTGGCAGACGGTGTGCCAGCATGAAGGGGTGACTGCGTTTACCTGTCGGGTCATTGATAGAGAAAGGTCGAGGATGATTCCTAGGTTGCTGGCCTGGTCTGTTGAAGTATGTGGTGTGCTGGGCAATGTGGACCACCAGGAGTCATCCCAGGCTGAGGTGGAGTTTCTGAAGGTGATGTACTCGGTCTTGTCCGAGTTGACCTTGAGGCAGCTCTCCCTCATCTAGGGGGCGACGGCTTTCATCCTGGTGTGAAAGTTCCTCTTAGCTTTGTCCGGGTCTTCAGTGAGGGATATGATGAGTTGTGTCTCATCGGCGTATGACACAATGTTCATTTCGTGGTCTCTGATGATGGCTGCAAGCGAGGCCATGTATATGTTGAATAGCGTTGGGCTCAGGGAGGATCCATGAGGGACTCTGCAGCTGACTTCGGTTGGTTTGGATATGAATGGTGGGAGCCTGACTCTCTGTGTTCTTGCAGTGAGGAAGGAGTGGATCCATTGTAAGGCTTTTCCTTGGATTCCTGCGCCGTGGATTCTGGTGCATAAGATGCTGTGTGAGACCGTGTCGAAGGCTGCTGAGACGTCAAGGAGTATGAGTGCTGCGGTGTGTCTGCAGTTGAGGAGTGTGCGGATGTCATCATTGGCTGCAAAATGAGCAGCCTCCGTGCTGTTGTTGCTGCAGACTTCAGGCTGAGAGGTATCCAAAGAGTTGTTATCCTCGAGGAATTGTCGCAGCTGCAAGTTTATGGCTTTTTCCTGGACTTTGGCTGGGTAGGGTAGCAGCGAGATAGGTCGGAACTTCTTGAGCTCTAATGGGTTGGCTGGTGTTAAAAGGAGGCACACTCTTATTTATAATGGGCTTCAATGTGCTTTTCAGGATTAGCATCAACATTTTTGACGATAATCCTGCACGGCGCCAAACTAGCGTCAAAAACTTCCCTAACTACCACCATGGTGTGCTGAATCTTAAATACGGCGCACGCATGGTAGTGTTAAGGTGGCCCTAAGGGGTGCAAGAAAAGTGGTGCTGCATTGGATGCAGCGCCACTTTTCTTAAATCGGGACCTAAGATCTTAGGTGAGAGGTGTGCACAACATGAAGAACTTCCTGCCCTGTTACTTGCATTACAAAAGGCTAATCTATCAGTTCCCACATTTATAGTATCAGATTCATCCTTCTGTGTCCAAGCATACAATGTTGATTTCTGAATGTGTGATTGAATAGATTCAAGGACTCAAAGAAAAAATCTATTAAGGATAAACAACTCTGGGGAAGGATACATGTCTTACAAGATAAGGTTCCATAGTGTGGTAACAATCCACTTTTAGAGGACTATTGACTTTAACAAATACTTTTCACAATAAATATGCCAGGCCTACTGCCTTTGTCATGGCTTTTCATAATAAACATCCAAGACCTTTGGCAGACTTTTTCCTGTGCATCAGTTTTTGGCAGGTTTAATAAGAAATCATGCAATGCAGCAAAACAATTTGCTGTACTGTGTTGTGTAACAGGGATAGGTTGCAGGAATGCACTATATCTACCTGTGTTGGTGCACTGAGTGCAGCCTAGGGTCAACACAGATAACCTTGCGCCGTGGTGCAAGGGTGTCTGTGTTAAAGCAAGGATTGTTTTTGTGCAGGGAGTGATATTTTCCAGCACAAAATCAATTCTCTAACACTTTTTCCTCTTTCTATGTCTGCTGCAGAATGTGCACACGTAGAAAGAGTTAAAAACAAGGAGAAATAAAAATATTTCTCTTCATTATGTCTCAACTGGGATGGCATAGCATTTTGACATATTCCCAGATTACTATTCTTACAAAATAAACTAATGCACCAAAATCTATGGGTGAATGTGTGAGAACACCCACGCTCCACCCATGGAATGCCTTCCCAGGGCACATTAAAGCAAGACAGTGACTTTACTGACTTGCATTACTCCAAATTTACCAAGCAAGCAGAGCCATGAAAGGTGGCTTTGCATGGCATAGTAAATCTCACTGGAGCCCCTGCTTTGTCTTGCACTGCCTTGCATGAAACAATGGCACAGCAAGGGCTTTTCAATCTGGGCCCACGTCTATAGGTGTTATTATTGGGTAACCACCATAAAAAACTCAAAAGTACTGTTCGACATGTAAGCTTTCCTTTAAGGCAACCATCAGCAATACACTCATAAAATTACAAATGTACACAAAATTACAGTTGTCGAAAATAAAATACTATCTATCCCAAGAGGGCTTAAGAAGGAGAATGATTCTTACAGTGCAAATCTTCAGTACACATGGCTTTTCTGAGTTGGTATCAGCACCAAAAGCCCTGCCTACTACAGTATTCTGTAAGATTCCATATAACAAAATAAATTTCTTTATGCTTTAATGCAGAGTACTAAGAATCCACCCTTGAATGTCAATTGACTTTAACGTATGCTTTTGAAAATCAGTACACCAGGCCTACTACGTTTTCATAACATTTCATAATAAATAGATCAGGCCATGATCATTGGTTTGCCACCATAACCAACTTAGTCCTGCTGTGTTGAGCATAACCTTTTCCACAAGCCAAAAAGTGTCATTTAAACACTCTAGTTGAATCACACACTTTGTCCCTACCAAAACCCCTAACGAGGGAAATCAACATGTAGGTGGAGCCTAAGGACCTCTCTCAATGTGAAATCCTATAAGGTCCATCAACACCTGCACTGTCAAGGCAGACTTAAAATCCATGTGCATTGCTGTAGCTCTTTGCACCCATGTTGCCCACAGACATTGAACTGCACTCTGAAATCTAAAGTTAATGATGGAAAGGAAGGAGAATCTGTGCTGCTGCCATGGAAAAATCAAGCACAGTAAATTATCTACTCATCTAATGCACTTTAACAGTGCCCTGTCGTGCCACCTAAAAGTTCAAGCTCAGTCGCATTGTAAGCTTGATACTGTTTGCATCTTAGTGAACCTTCTGCCGGCAGCCAATCTGCTTCTGGCTCAGGCAGTTGAATAAACACACAAACATTCACAGCTGCCTGGAGAGGAAGCACTTCTTCTGTGTAAACACACAACTTCTGCCCAGTCAAAACATCCAGTCCTGTCTAACAACATGTGGGCGGAACCAAAGGCCCTCTCTGTATTATCCCTGAAAGTTCTTTTTTAGGGTCAAGCCTGCGTTGCATGCACTCGCGCATGCGTATCGCAGCGAGACTCTTTTGTAGTTAGAAAAGGGCTCGGAGCCCTGTCAACTTCACATCAGTGTTTTTTATTGGTTCGTGGGCTTCCCTAATAAAATCTGCTTGCTTTCATTAGTCGAAGGCACGCATATGTCATGCCTTTTCCGGTAGCTAGCCCTCCTCGAGCGCAGCGACCAAGTACAGAAAACATGCAAGGCTCGCTGTTTTCCATCGGGCTCGTGGACTTTTTTTTCTCTAATTTACGAGCGCGATTTCGCTTGGCACAAGTCGAGCGCTTTACATACTTGATTTCACTTGTTCGGGTTATGTACATAAATGCACTTTTGCCCGATAGGTGAAAAGTCGGGTTAAGAGTTTACAACGCGATCAGCTCTAACATGAGCAAACGCGAGACCCGTTGCATTGTAAATGCTTGTTAAGTTAATGAAGTCTGCTGTTATCTGTGCTCTCAATCCAGACCTAAAAATTGCTACTTGCAAATCGTTTAAGAGGTGAGGCGCAGCTTTATATTTAGTCAGTCTCGGGCTTTCCCTCAGTAGGAGCTCCAAGATCTGATGTCCTGGATTTGTCTGTCTTTTCAACAGCTATGAGTTTGTTACTTGAAGGTAGTGCACACATTTCAACCTACTTCACAATCTCCCTACTTTAATATGTAGCACTTTATATACATATACTTAAAATATAAAGTTTCCAGGATCACCCTTCAGCCCCAGTGGTTCATTTGCAAAACAATATGGGGTCATTCTGACCCTGACGGGCGGCGGAGGCCGCCCGCCAGAGTTCCCCCCTCCGAAATACCGCTCCGCGGTCGAAAGACCGCGAGGGTATTCTAAGTTTTTCCCTGGGCTGGCGGGTGGTCGCCAAAAGACCGCCCGCCAGCCCAGGGAAAAACTCCCTTCCCACGAGGATGCCGGCTCGTAATCGAGCCGGCGGAGTGGGAAGGTGCGACGGGTGCTGTTGCACCCGTCGCGTATTTCACTGTCTGCCAAGCAGACAGTGAAATACTTGTAGGGGCCCCCAGGGGCCCCGCGACCCCCCCTACCACCATCCGGTTCCCGGCGGGCAGACCGCCGGGAACTGGATGGCGGTAGGGGGGGTCGGAATCCCCTCGGCGGCGCAGCTAGCTGCGCCGCCTTGGAGGATTCCAAAGGGCGGCGGTACACTGGCGGGAGACCGCCAGTGTTGCCGGTCCGACCGTGCCTTTACCGCCGCGGTCGGAATGCCCTTGGGAGCACCGCCGGCCTGTCGGCGGTGCTCCCGCGGTCCTCCAACCCGGCGGTCATTGACCGCCAGGGTTGGAATGACCCCCTATGTGCCGGTGCTGGAGCTTTGCTCAGAAGCCCTGAAGCTGGTGCAATTAAATGTCAGCTGACAAATTCCAGCTTTGTCCCTTTGTGGCAGTTTTTATCCATCTGTCTCTTCCTTCATTTTTCCCTTTTGTGTGTTTTCCCCTTTTGCGCTTGGAAAACGTCTAACGTAGGAAGATAAGTACTGGTCTCCAAACATAAGTGCCACTGAGCATCACTAGCAACCACGCTTCAAATTAAGCACTACTCAGCCCTATCAAAGAATTTGGCCCCAACTTGAGGGCAGAATCGGTATCTGCTAGAATGCATGCTTTAAAGAACTGCTTTGTAACCCGCCTGCCAAGGGCTTAGATCTGATCACAGATCCTATTTTCTCTGAACTTCTCTTTCTCATGTATGTCTCCACATAAATCAGTGCCTAGAACCATCCTAGATTGTATTTGCTCAGTAATCATACACCTTAGAGTCTCCCCTTGACCTGACCCCCTAATACTCCTTTCCCTAAACAAACAAATATAATGTGCTCCCAGAGCATCTTACACCTTCTCATCAGGTTACTTCAAAACTATAATCTTAAGAGTTTTCATGTAAAGTTCAGATGCATTTTTATCAAACACAGCCCACTGTATGACAGCTCAGGGAATCACGGCACCAGCTACCAAAAGCCAAGCACAACCTGGAGGTCATGATGGATCCAATTTTCATCCTTCGAAGGTCAATAAAATGAGTATTAGTGAACTGGTATAACAGTTCCTCCTGGTATTTTATGTTATATGAAGCAGAGAAAATGGGTTTAGAAGCACTTCATATATGCAGGCTAAAAAAACAGGCTGGGCTCTTAGATAACATATGAAGAATTGTATTCCGGGATGTAGGTAACTGGATTTACAGCTATAATTCCAATCAGCCAGCCAGGGGCGGCTCCTCCTCTAGGGCGGAGGAGCGTTGCCCCCCGCCAGCAGCAGCAGCTGCAATCCTTGGAAAGAAAAAGATGATAAACTTTGTTTATTATCCTTTTCTTTTGAAGGGGCGGGCCACGGGGGTGACAAGCAGGCAATGGGGAGTGCTTTCGGGCCAGCCAAACATACATTCGCAGAAGGCTGTCTCCATGGCGCTCCAACCAATCCACACTGCTTTAAGCAGCATCAGAATTGGCCGCAGGGCATGCTGGGAGCCTGTGCCTGCAGCAGCAAGACGGGGGAGGAGCAGTGCAGGCGCGGCGAGGAACGAGGTAAGTGTTTTAAAAATAATTATTTTAATTGTAATTGCCTGTGCCCGCCCCAGCCCCTCCAAGCACCGCCAGCCGCCAGCACATTGCCTCACTGCATGACAATAACCCAATTTTCTTTGTCTGTAGGTTCTCTGAAGTGGCTGAAAGGACATGTTGGAAGCAAAACACCTACTAAATATGGCTTGTTGCAGAGAGGTAGCAAAGGTAAAGAGAGAGCCCTTTACAAGTGGTGTGCGAGTCTTACCTGGAACTGGGAGCCTTTAAGCAGATAGATCCTCTCCTCTGTTTTCTGGTCTTTCTCTCTAGGAACGGGGCACTCAGGGAAGGAGGGCAGTGACTCTCTCATCTCACAGGACTCCTACAAAGGAGTGGGGCAGTCAGGGCAGGGCGTCTTGGAGGGGGCAGTAAAAACAGGAAGGAGAAGCGCTTCACTGGCTGTGTATTGTGTGTACAGATTTATATAGCGTTTACTACTCCAGTGTGTGAAAATGAAGCTCTTGCCTACATGGATAGCACACTACACAGTGTAGCTTGTGGAAGGAAGTGCTGTTTTTCTTTTAATCCAATGTGGGAAGTGTTTCCATGTCACATATGATGACCATCTAAGTGTGTTTAACGTGTCATCGGACACAGCGCTTAGCAGTGTAGTGGACGAAGACGCAAGAGACCGCCATCTTTTAACAGCTCTGCAGGCCTCCTTAGAGCTTTTCGGAAGACCACATCCAGTTAGATGGTACTTGCACGGTGTTGTCCATTCTGAGATATTTCATTTAAAGTTTATGAATCTGAGCAGGCATAATGTGGAGGGAAAAATGATGGAGAGATCTGTTGGGATGAACTTTGTTTATATCACCCTGTGTTTGATTCTGCAATGGCAAGGCGTTGTTGTGGTGTGTGTAGAGAAAAGGTGAGGGAATTTGGGCTCATCTGTTCCTGTAAAGGGCTGCTGAATTGTGGTGGCGTTGGCTCTGGGCACCTCTAGCGAGCAATTGTCAGCACCTTTCTAGGACTCATGAACTACAAGGAGACTGACCAAGGGCAGGTGCATGACAGAAGGTGTTTGGCTTTCTCTGATGCTGTCAAAGCACAGGGGTGGGGGGGGGCTTCCAGTCACATATCTTCCCCACTTCATTGTACTCAGGAGCACAGTGTTCTTATTTTTACACACTCTGACCGTTCAGTAACACATTGCTGCCCCTGTGTAAACTTGACACATTGTTGGAAAGTACGTGGGTGCAATACAGCAACAATCTCTTACTTGGCAGTGGAGGTCTGCAGGCGTCGGGCTGGCGGGTGGCACTCGGTCTTCTTCTTAGACAGCACGGGTGGAGGCCCGGCAGGGCTTGGCTTCGAGGCGGTAGGCTGGCTAGGGATGAGGACGGTGTGGGGCATGAGATGTCCCAGAGTATGGGCCTGCCAAGCCGCTGGTGGCATGTGGAGATCGTGGTCCTCAACCAGGGGGGTGGGTGGCTGAAAACATCAATACAGCTCCCCCGCTTTTTGTGCCCTGAGCTGCTAAGGGCAAAACAGCACAGACTCCTACGTTTAGCTTTTTAAAGCTCAAACGATTGAGTAACTGAATGAAAAAGGCTGCTATTTGAAGACAACATTTATGGCAGCAAGCACCTTATTATTAGTTGTATGTTCTTTAAAAGGGTGTTATAACTGTTAATAACAGACTGGTCCCTCTAAAAGATGGATTTTTAAACTGATCAATTTTATGATAAAACCAGTTTTTTTAATGAGCAGGTTCTTTCAGTTACTGTGTACCAGTACTTCTTCAATGTGAAAGAGAGAGTCCCTGTCCTTCTCATCAGGAGTTTCAATAAATTTATTGGGAAGGTACAGGCACTTATTATTAGTAAACAGGTACTCTGCGATAGTGAGTACCTGGATTTTCACATTTCCGTTTCAAGCATTGGTTAAAAACAAATAAACTATCATATGAGTTACCATTCTGTGCTCGATGTACACACATAGAAGACACCCAGCACTGCAGCATGGCACAACGTGTGTTTGCCCAGATAACTCTTATGAAAGGAGTGCTTGGAGCCCTCCTGCGGTTGACTTCTTTGCAGTGTTGTTACGGGTTTCAGGGTCTGTTTGGGAGGTGGCTCTCACAGTGAAGGGGGAATCCTTTCAGCCACAACAGATGTTGCCAGTCAGCTGCTGGGAGCTCCTGATCTCGTCCTGCAACTGCTCGGAATCAGAAACAGAAATGCTGGAATTATATGTTCAGAGCTCCAAGGGATTGAGCCTGCTGAGGCTGAGCAGTAATTCCCGCAGGAGGGTGTAATTGCAGCACAGAAAGAGAAGATGAAATATTCTTGAGTGTGAGGGAGGGGTAGAGCAACAGCTGCATTTCAATATTTGGAAAAAAACAAACACATTACCTGGTCCTGTACGTTGACCGTGGTCATTCATCAGCAGCAAACTGCAGAACAGGCAGTTTCAGGTGATCATGTGATGGAGATTTGTAGGATACAGCGCCATGCACCAGAAATCATTTATTTAAATAATGATGAAACTCAGTATACCAATGCACACCCAGGAACCAATGAAAATAAAGGAACCACATACAGATAGATTATAGCAGATAATATGTATTTCATTCGCAGATAAAACTTCAGATATATAAGAAAGAAAAGAAAGTATCTCTTACCAAGGTGTAGTACTACCAGACTATTTCAAAAATAAAAACAAAAAAACAGAGCACTGCTTATATAAAATTCAGTAATGCTTCAAACCCCACAGAGACTGCAACTCCATTTTTAAAAATATTTGATTTGAAATAGAAATGCAGATGGGAAAATAATAGTCACACACCAAAATTAATAGAAACACGATTTCCAGTGGAAAATATAAAAAAGTCAACTTCGAGAGTCAAAACAAAAATATTCCAGCTTCCACATTGGATTTAAACCATGTCATATTTCATTTTTTACTAGATAATACGTATTTCCAGCCAGCTACCTTTCTCCTGCATCTCCTTAAGACCCCCGCTTGCACTATAGAGATCTTGCTTTCCCCAAAAATGTCTCGGTATTTACGCGTGGCACCAATACTTTGGGCATAGAGACGTCCCTTAAACTGAACTGATTTAATTTTGCGCTCCCAGCATTCAAATGACGGAGATACTGTTGTTCTCCATTACTGCAAGATCAATGATTTCACAGTTAAAGACTCAATGAAGAAGAACTGTTTTGATCGCATTGACGAATCTAGACAGCTAGAAATTCCAAACAAGTCCCCCAATGGGTCTGGAACTAAGAGCACCTGAAGTTGTTTACTAATCCACTGGAACACCTTTCCCCAGAAGCCACTTAAGAGAGGGCAAAGAAAGCAGACATATAGTCAATCCCCTACACCATGGTGACGTCTAAAACATCACAGTGGAAGCAAGGGAAACATATTCTTGATCTAAAGGGGTGTATATTAAAGCACCCATTTTACATAAAAACATTCTCTTGAAGTTGGCACCCCTTAAGGCTTTATGGGGAAGTAAGCTATACTGCTTTCAAAGCTGGGGATCAATTACGCAACCCATAGATGCCATAATCCTATTTAAATCCACCAGAGGATTTTTTTCCTGAAACTCTTGGTGGAGGATACAATACCAGTTCCCCATCGATGATTGGCCCCACACAAAGAAAGCATGGGTGATTGTGGAAGCAAGTACCTCCGTTGAATTGTGGGTTGATGAAAGAATTAAATGAATGTAATGGGAGATCTGAGAAAAGGAATAGGTTAAAAAATCTGGAATAGCTGGATTGTTGGTCTTCAGTTGTTCCCATTTCAAACTTGATAAACACCAGATTCACCGAGTCTGTTAAGGGATCTGGAGGCCAAACACCTCCGACTCCCATAATAAAGTTGAAGGATGAAATCGAATAAAATGATAAACCTGTTGAAGTTCAACACCTTGAGACCCTGGAGAATGAGGGCGTTTATACCTGGTACGTTTCGGGAGCCATGAAACTTTGAGAAAATTAGACAATTGCAGGTTGTCCTCAGACTGCATCTGCTTAAGATAAAAAAATGACTACCTAATTCAGCAGGTCTGGGCACACTAGCAATCCAGTTTAAAAATGCAGTCTTATAATAATTCTTAACATGAGGTAAAGCTAAACCATCATCTTTAATCGTCAGCTGGAGTGACTCCAGCTTGGTACAAGGCTTTTAACTGGGCCGAATAAACTGCCAGACCAATTGACTGATTTTCTTAAAGAAGATCTGGGGGACTTTAATTATTACATTCATAAAAATAGATAGAAACAATGGTAGTATCATCATTTTAACCAATGGAGTACAACCAATTATGGTCAACAGAATTTTGAAGAAGAGAGCTTGGGCTTTCTTAAGGCTGGAAACATAATTCAGCGGGTAAAGATATGTCATAATAAATACCCAGGTACCTAAAGGGATGGAAAACCTAAAAATTGGCCTGCATCTCACATAGCAATACTGATTCACTTCTATTAAAAAGAAGTGCCACAGACTTTGTATGATTGAACCTATATCCTCCCAAGTCAGAAAACGCCTTGATCTTACTAAAGGCCCATGCGATATTCTGGGTTTCTGCAGCAAGATACAATATGATATAATCTTCAAGTAGTTTAAGTTTAGAGGTTGCTGCCGGACGGGCCTTAACAGATGTGTCTTGTCTCAAAACAGCAGCTTAGGGTTCAGTGAATAACACAAAAAGACCAGGGGATAGAGGACATCTCCGGCGAGTCCCAGAATGCATAGCTACATTACCAGCTATTCATGAATTGACTGTCACTTGATAGAGATTTAGGAATAACTTAACAAATTAATGGGGAAAGTTAAACCTATGGAGAATTGAGAAAAGAACCTCCCATTGTAGAAGGTCAAATGGTTTCTCGGCATCAAGCATGACTACTCCAGCCTTGATTTTCTTTTTTGAAAAGCAGTATATGGCTTGGAGCAAAAGGTTAGTATTAGCGGAGATAGTTTTCCCTGCCGAAAAACCCCACTGGTCTGCATGAACGAGACCCTGAACTAATAACTTCTAGTCATTATTAAGAAGGCTAATCGGGTGATAGGAATCAGGTTTTTTCCTGGGTTTGCCCTTTGTACGAAAACTGACTATCACAGCCCTAGTAAAGGAACTAGGGATTTCCTGGCCCACGAGAATTGCATTGAATAGTGAAGTTAGGGTCTCAGCAATCTGTTCTGTAAGAATTTTATATAACTCTGCAGGAAGTCCATCTTCACCACAAGCCTTCCCATTAGGGGAATTTTTTATGGCCTCAATTATTTCCTTCATACTGATTGGTAGTAACAGAGATGCTTGAAGCTCATAACTAGAATGGGTAGAGTGACTAGATCTAAATATTAATTTAAGTGGTGCTCATGAACCGCTATTGTTGGTGTTTAAAATTTGGTGTAATGTGCTACAAAAACATAAGCAATTTCGTTGGGCGGGTTGACAATAAGCTCCTGGGCCTCAGCAAATATGGCTTTAATAGCTGATACATTTTGTCTCTTTTTCACGGACCAAGCCAAGAGCATCCCTATATGCTTGTGTTTTTCATAATGGTTGTTAGAAATGGGGTTTTTGGTTGGCAGTCAGGTTGCCCTCTGTCCAAGCAAGAACCCTCACTCTAGTCAGGGTAAGTCACACACAATCCAAAATCAGCCTGTGCTCACCCTCCGGTAGCTTGGCACGAGCAGTCAGGCTTAACTTAGAAGGCAATGTGTAAAGCATTTGTGCAATAAATCATACAACACCATAGCATAACACCACAAAAATACACCACACAGTGTTTAGAAAAATATATAATATTTATCTGTGTATCTTCAGGTCAAAACGATCAAAGTTGCAATATGAATTTGTAAAGATATCAATGAAAAGTGATATAAAGTGTCTTAAGTCTTTAGAAAGTAAACAAAGTCTCTTTCAAACACAAAGGCCCTCATCCTGACCTTGGCGGGCGGCGGAGGCCGCCCGCCAAAGTCCCGCCGTCAGGTTACCGTTCCGCGGTCGAAAGACCGCGGCGGTAATTCTGACATTCCCGCTGGGCTGGCGGGCGGCCGCCTTCAGGCCGCCCGCCAGCCCAGCGGGAAAGAGGCTTCCAGGATGAAGCCGGCTCGGAATCGAGCCGGCGGAGTGGAAGCTGTGCGACGGGTGCAGTTGCACCCGTTGCGTATTTCACTGTCTGCGCAGCAGACAGTGAAATACATTTAGGGGCCCTCTTACGGGGGCCCCTGCAGTGCCCATGCCAGTGGTATGGGCACTGCAGGGGCCCTCTTACGGGGGCCCCGCGACCCCCCCTACCGCCATCCGGTTCCCGGCGGGCGGACCGCCGGGAACTGGATGGCGGTAGGGGGGGTCGGAATCCCCTCGGCGGCGCAGCAAGCTGCGCCGCCTTGGAGGATTCCAAGGGGCAGCGGAAAACCGGCGGGAGACCGCCGGTTTTCCTGCACTGACCGCGGCCAAAGCGCTGCGGTCAGAATGCCCTGCGGGGCACCGCCGGTCTGTCGGCGGTGCTCCCGCCGACCCTGGCCCCGGCGGTCTAAGACCGCCGGGGTTAGAATCACCCCCAAAGTACCTGGTTTCTGGTGGAAAATCTCCTCAGAGGGCCACAAAGGAAGAGGTGCGTGGAAAAAGGGTGTGTGCGTCGATTTCTCCACAGCACACATGGACTTGCGTCGTTATTTTCCATGCGGGGAAGTCGTGCGTCGTTTTCCGGCGCGCGGACAGTCTCTTTCTGTGGGTCGCGGGGATTACCAGATGTCCCGGGTCTGTGCGTGGATTTTCCTGCTTGTTTTCCGGCTGCGCGTCGTTCTGCGGGGCTGCGCTTTGAAGTTTCGATCTCACAGCAGTGGTCGCGTCGATTTCTCCTGCGGAGTCGGGCGGCATTGCCCTTGCGAGGCCGTGCATCAAAGTTTTGATCTCACGGCCGGCGTCGAGTCGATTTCTCCTGCGGAGTCGGGCGGCGTTGTCCTTGCGAGGCCGTGCGTCAAAGTTTCGATCTCATGGCAGGCGTCGCGTCGATTTCTCCTGGGAAGTCGGGCGGCGTTGTCCTTGCGAGGCCGTGCGTCAAAGTTTCGATCTCACGGCAGGCGTCGCGTTGATTTCTCCCGGGAAGTCGGGCGGCGTTGTCCTTGCGAGGCCGTGCGTCAAAGTTTCGGTCGTCCCGAAGGCGTCGCGTTGATCAGCGTCGGTGTGCGGCGTTTTTCTTGCCGCGGAACAAGCTGTGCGTCGAAAAGTTCGGCGCACGGAGCGTCCAAGAGGAAGAGAGAAGTCTTTTTGGTCCTGAGACTTCAGGGAACAGGAGGCAAGCTCTATCCAAGCCCTTGGAGAGCTCTTTTACAGCCAGGCAAGAGTTCAGCAAGGCAGCAGGCCAACAGCAAGGCAGCAGTCCTTTGTAGAAAAGCAGACAGGTGAGTCCTTTGAGCAGCCAGGCAGTTCTTGGCAGGATGTAGTTTCTGGTTCAGGTTTCTTCTCCAGCAAGTGTCTGATGAGGTAGGGCAGAGGCCCTGTTTTATACTAAGTTGGGCCTTTGAAGTGGGGGTGACTTCAAAGAGTGTCTCAGAAATGCACCAAGCCCCCTTTCAGCTCAATCCTGTCTGCCAGACTCCCAGTAGGGGGTGTGGCAGTCCTTTATGTGAGGGCAGGCCCTCACCCTCCCAGCCCAGGAAGACCCATTCAAAATGCAGATGTATGCAAGTGAGGCTGAGTACCCTGTGTTTGGGGTGTGTCTGAGTGAATGCACAAGGAGCTGTCAACTAAACCTAGCCAGACGTGGATTGAAGGGCACAACCAGGTTTTAGTGCAAAGAAATGCTCACTTTCTAAAAGTGGCATTTCTAAAATAGTAATATTAAATCCGACTTCACCAGTCATCAGGATTTTATATTACCATTCTGGCCATACTAAATATGACCTTCCTGCTCCTTTCAGATCAGCAGCTGCCACTTCAACAATGTATAAGAGCAGCCCCAATGTTAGCCTATGAAGGGAGCAGGCCTCACAGTAGTGTAAAAACGAATTTAGGAGCTTTACACTACCAGGACATATAACCTTACCAGTACATGTCCTGCCTTTTACCCACACAGCACCCTGCTCTAGGGGTTACCTAGGGCACACATTAGGGGTGACTTATGTATAGAAAAAGGGGAGTTCTAGGCTTGGCAAGTACCTTTAAATGCCAAGTCGAAGTGGCAGTGAAACTGGACACACAGGCCTTGCAATGGCAGGCCTGAGACAAGGTTAAGGGGCTACTGAGGTGGGTGGCACAACCAGTGCTGCAGGCCCACTAGTAGCATTTAATCTACCTGCCCTAGGCACATGTAGTGCACTCTACCAGGGACTTACAAGTAAATTAAATAGTCAATCATGGATAAACCAATCAGTAGTACAATTTACACAGAGAACATCTGCACTTTAGCACTGGTTGGCAGTGGTAAAGTGCCCAGAGGTCAAAAGCCAACAACAACAGGTCAGAAAAAATAGGAGGAAGGAGGCAAAAAGTTTGGGGATGTCCCTGTCAAAAAGCCAGGTCCAACATGACCCCCTACCAGCCTAAAGCCAGGGGAGAACAATCACTATCCTGATGTACTTCCCTGTTTGAGGCGACAGAACAAAGACCCAGGCCCACAACAGCAGGGGCATGCTCCAGTTCTTCGCCTTCCTGACTCCAATTGGATCCCTCTGTCCATACTTTCAGGGCCCACTAAGCCAACCCATGGGGAACCTTTCTCCTTACCTGCGGATCCCATCTGTGCAGCACCTAACCTTACGTTGCTCACAGATGTATCCCAGGAGCAGGATAGTACCACCATGACCAACACAGTGGTGTTGCCCACTCTACCCCCGGGGTGTGACACTTGTCCCCTCCCCAGGGATAACTCTGTCCACCCGGACAGCAAGCCACAGTGATTACTGACAGCTGCCAGGGATGAGAGCCAGGCCCCAGGCCTCTCAAAGCTCTCCAACCACTGTGGCTGTGGAGAGTGGGGGGCGGTAGCCCCAGGTGCTGGGCACCCTTTAACCACTCTCCCTTCCACCAGGTCAGGGATGACAGCCTGAACCTGGTCCTCCCCTCTGGGGCTCTGTACCCTCCCTCCTGGAGCGGTACCCCCAGAGTCCAACATGGTCAGGGTGCTTACAGAAGTCGCCCTGTACCATTCCTCCACCAGTGCAGGGCTGTTAACCTGCAACTGGCCCTCCAACCTGGGGTCTGTACCTTCAGGTTGGACTAGGGCCTGGGGTGAGGCTTCCCTCCCCCTGCCCTCCCTTCTGGGGTCCAGCACCCTCCAACTAGGAGTGGCCTCCTCAGAAGACAACATGGTAGGGGCACTGTTATCAGTAGCCCCTCCCTCCAGGTCCAGGGGGACACCCTGAACCTGGTCTTCCAGCCCAGGGTCTGTACCCTCAGACTGGATCACTGCCTGGCAAACCAGGACTTCCTGGGAGGCACACCTACCCCCCACCAGGTCAGAGTTTAACCTCTGCACCTGACCATTCAACTCAGAGTCACCACCCTGAAGTTGAACAATTGCCTGGCACGCCAGGACTTCCTGGAGGGCACACTGACCCTCCACCAGGTCAGAGTTTAACCTCTGAACTTGGCCATTCGACTTAGAGTCACCACCCTGAAGTTGAACAATTGCCTGGCATGCCAGGACTTCCTGGAGGGCACCCTGACCCTCCACCAGGTCAGAGTTTAACCTCTGGACCTGGTTCTCCAACCTAGGGTCACCACCCTGAGGTTGGGCAACTGCCTGGCACACCAGGACTTTCTGGGAGGCACACCTACCTCCCACCAGGTCGGAGGTTAACCTCTGAACCTGGTTCTCCAACCCAGGGTCACCACCCTGAGGTTGAACAATTGCCTGGCACGCCAGGGCTTTCTGGGGGGCACACCTACCCCCCACCAGGTCAGAGTTTAACCTCTGAACCTGGTCATCCAACCCAGAGTCACCACCCTGAGGTTGAACAATTGCCTGGCATGCCAGGACTTTCTGAGGGGCACACCTACCACCCACCAGGTCAGAGTTTAACCTCTGAACCCGGTTATCCAACCCAGAGTCAGCACCCTGAGGTTGGACAACTGACTGGTACACCAGGACTTCCTGGGGGGCACGCCTACCCCCCAACAGGTCAGAGCTTATCCCCTGAACCTGGTTAGCCAACCCAGAGTCACCACCCTGAGGTTGAACCATTGCCTGGCAGGCCAGGACTTCCAGGGAGGCACACCTACCTCCCACCAGGTCAGAGTTTAACCTCTGAGCCTGGTTCCCCAACCCAGGGTCACCACCCTGCGGTTGGGCAATTGCCTGGCACGCCAGGACTTTCTGGGGGGCACACCTACCCCCCACCAGGTCAGAGTTTAGCCTCTGAACCTGGTCATCCAACCCAGAGTCAACACCCTGAGGTTGGACAATTGCCTGGCACAGCAGGACTTCTTGGGAGGCACATCTACCTCCCACCAGGTCAGAGTTTAACCTCTGAACCTGGGTATCCAACCCAGGGTCACCACCCTGAGGTTGAATCTTTGCCTGGCATGCCAGGACTTCCTGGGGGGCACTCTCACCCCCCACAAGGGACACACCGTCCCCAAGGGCCACACAAGAGTCTGGTTGGCGCAGGTCTCCCGACCTCTGCCCATCCGGCAGAGTCTGGGTTTCCCCCAAACCAGAAACGGTTTCACCTGGGTCATTCCTGGGGGGCTCTGCTCTCAGAGCTGTCCCCTGACTCTCAAGGTCCTCCACTGGGGTCTGCAACCCCCTCTCAACCCTATGTCTGGACTTCTGCACCCCCTCACTAGGAGGGGTACTGCCAGACACCAGAACTGTTGGGATGCTGGCTACAGTCACCCCCCCAAGTTCTTCTGACACTGCGGGGCTTCCCTCAAAAGGTGGCCCTACGGTACAGGCTAGGCTTCCATCCTGGTGTTCCCTCATGGAACCCTCTAGGACCTGGGACCTACCTGGGACACTACAATCCTTTCCCACCTCACTCGGTTGGGAACCACCTAGACCACTCCCTTCAGGAGCACCCCCAAATGCCTCTTCAGACTCTCTGGTACTCACCCAGAAGTCTGCCTCCATTGTAAGTTCCCTGGGGTCAGAGAACTCACACTCCACCTGGTGTTGGCGTAGCTCTGGAAAATAAGGACCAGACATATGCTCTCCAGCAATTACATCATTCTGCCCTTCACATGTATTAACCACAGTACCTTTCACCCAACCACCCAGTAACTCAACCTTGGAAAAGCACTCTACCTCACCCTCCTGAGACTGGTGAGACAGTATCTGTCTGTCCCTGACACTCAACCCATACTCTTCTGGGATGTCTCTACACTCTATATCCAGGACGTCCACCAGGGGGGAACCCTTTTCTCTGTCACTCTCTGCTAGAGTCAGTAAAGTGTTCCTCCCCCCAGTAGGAATATGACTCCCTGTGCCAGTTCCCCAATCCTTCTCAGGGACCCTGTGCATAACGGGAACTACCTCATACCCTTGAACCGCCTGGGATGTGTCAACTCCCTTCTTCAAGTTGGGCACCACATCTCTGGGCTTGTGCCCTTCTTCAGCAGTACTAGATGCAAGATTTTTGCTGCCACCATCTGAACTGGACTCAGCCCTTCCGGCCTCCTGTTTCAGCTCTTTACAGCTCAGCTCTTGAGCTGCAATCTTTTCTTCTTCCAGGGCTAAGAGTCTTTTTGCCTCAACCTCTGCAAGATACTCCTCTAATTGTTGCTCCTGTCGCCTTTGACCTCGGAGCCATTCATCTATTTCTGGGTCACTGTCCAAATCTGAGTAGTCTTCCTCATCAGGTGCGTAATCCTCCTCCTCATCTGAGGGGTACTTAGTCATTTGGTTTCTTGCTGCCTCTCTCTCTGCCCATCTTTCCTCCCCCCAGACTATGTAGTGATGTAGCATCTCCGCCTTAGTAGATCTCCTTGCTACAGGAAGGCCCCATTTTCTGCAAAGCTTCCTTAGGTCAGCCTTAGTGAGGTGGTCAGTACGAACAAAGAATGAGTAGGTACACAATCCCATTCTGGTAAGATTTTACCAGCAAGAACCAAAATCCCAAGTCCAAAAATATCAATAGTATATCCAGGAGGATATCAGAGAACCAAAAGCCAAAAAAGATGAAAAATCAAGTTGACCTTCAACTGTGGGTAGGTAGTGAAATACTTAGCTACTGTATGTCACTGCACAAACACAAGTCCTATCCTCACCGCTGATCACCAATGTTAGAAATGGGGTTTTTGGTTGGCAGTCAGGTTGCCCTCTGTCCAAGCAAGAACCCTCACTCTAGTCAGGGCAAGTCACACACAATCCAAAATCAGCCTGTGCTCACCCTCCGGTAGCTTGGCACGAGCAGTCAGGCTTAACTTAGAAGGCAATGTGTAAAGCATTTGTGCAATAAATCATACAACACCATAGCATAACACCACAAAAATACACCACACAGTGTTTAGAAAAATATATAATATTTATCTGGGTATCTTCAGGTCAAAACGATCAAAGGTGCAATATGAATTTGTAAAGATATCACTGAAAAGTGATATAAAGTGTCTTAAGTCTTTAGAAAGTAAACAAAGTCTCTTTCAAACACAAAGTACCTGGTTTCTGGTGGAAAATCTCCTCAGAGGGCCACAAAGGAAGAGGTGCGTGGAAAAAGGGTGTGTGCGTCGATTTCTCCCCAGCACACACGGACTTGCGTCGTTATTTTCCACGCGGGGAAGTCGTGCGTCGTTTTCCGGCGCGCGGACCGTCTCTTTCTGTGGGTCGCGGGGATTACCAGATGTCCCGGGTCTGTGCGTGGATTTTCCTGCTTGGTTTCCGGCTGCGCGTCGTTCTGCGGGGCTGCGCGTCGAAGTTTCGATCTCACAGCAGGCGTCGCGTCGATTTCTCCTGCGGAGTCGGGCGGCATTGTCCTTGCGAGGCCGTGCGTCAAAGTTTTGATCTCACGGCCGGCGTCGCGTCGATTTCTCCTGCGGAGTCGGGCGGCGCTGTCCTTGCGAGGCCGTGCGTCAAAGTTTTGATCTCACGGCAGGCGTCGCGTCGATTTCTCCTGGGAAGTCGGGCGGCGTGGTCCTTGCGAGGCCGTGCGTCAAAGTTTCGATCTCACGGCAGGCGTCGCGTAGATTTCTCCCGGGAAGTCGGGCGGCGTTGTCCTTGCGAGGCCGTGCGTCAAAGTTTCAGTCGTCCCGAAGGCGTCGCGTTGATCAGCGTCGGTGTGCGGCGTTTTTCTTGCAGCGGAACAAGCTGTGCGTCGAAAAGTTCAGCGCACGGAGCGTCCAAGAGGAAGAGAGAAGTCTTTTTGGTCCTGAGACTTCAGGGAACAGGAGGCAAGCTCTATCCAAGCCCTTGGAGAGCACTTTTACAGCCAGGCAAGAGTTCAGCAAGGCAGCAGGCCAACAGCAAGGCAGCAGTCCTTTGTAGAAAAGCAGACAGGTGAGTCCTTTGAGCAGCCAGGCAGTTCTTGGCAGGATGTAGTTTCTGGTTCACGTTTCTTCTCCAGCAAGTGTCTGATGAGGTAGGGCAGAGGCCCTGTTTTATACTAAGTTGGGCCTTTGAAGTGGGGGTGACTTCAAAGAGTGTCTCAGAAATGCACCAAGCCCCCTTTCAGCTCAATCCTGTCTGCCAGACGCCCAGTAGGGGGTGTGGCAGTCCTTTGTGTGAGGGCAGGCCCTCCACCCTCCCAGCCCAGGAAGACCCATTCAAAATGCAGATGTATGCAAGTGAGGCTGAGTACCCTGTGTTTGGGGTGTGTCTGAGTGAATGCACAAGGAGCTGTCAACTAAACCTAGCCAGACGTGGATTGAAGGGCACAACCAGGTTTTAGTGCAAAGAAATGCTCACTTTCTAAAAGTGGCATTTCTAGAATAGTAATATTAAATCCGACTTCACCAGTCAGCAGGATTTTATATTACCATTCTGGCCATACTGAATATGACCTTCCTGCTCCGTTCAGATCAGCAGCTGCCACTTCAACAATGTATGAGAGCAGCCCCAATGTTAGCCTATGAAGGGAGCAGGCCTCACAGTAGTGTAAAAACGAATTTAGGAGCTTTACACTACCAGGACATATAACCTTACAAGTACATGTCCTGCCTTTTACCCACACAGCACCCTGCTCTAGGGGTTACCTAGGGCACACATTAGGGGTGACTTATGTATAGAAAAAGGGGAGTTCTAGGCTTGGCAAGTACCTTTAAATGCCAAGTCGAAGTGGCAGTGAAACTGCACACACAGGCCTTGCAATGGAAGGCCTGAGACAAGGTTAAGGGGCTACTTAGGTGGGTGGCACAACCAGTGCTGCAGGCCCACTAGTAGCATTTAATCTACCTGCCCTAGGCACATGTAGTGCACTCTACCAGGGACTTACAAGTAAATTAAATAGTCAATCATGGATAAACCAATCAGTAGTACAATTTACACAGAGAGCATATGCACTTTAGCACTGGTTGGCAGTGGTAAAGTGCCCAGAGGTCAAAAGCCAACAACAACAGGTCAGAAAAAATAGGAGGAAGGAGGCAAAAAGTTTGGGGATGTCCCTGTCAAAAAGCCAGGTCCAACAATGGTGTTGAAAACTAGTGTTTTGGTTAACTACCTCCTGGCATAGAAAATGGTCTTGTAGGTTAGACCTGGCTTCCTGGATTCAGGCCCCTGAAGCTTGATTATATAGAAGCAGGTGGGCATGCATGGCTTGATTAAGCTCATGTTGGTGCATATCTGTCTTTCATTTCCTTAACTTATTTAGTTGTGCTTTATAGGAGATGGCGTCCCCTCTAAGGAATGCCTTACGTGACTTCCATATTGCAAAGACTGAAGCAGAACCAGTATTTCTAACCAGAAACTCCATAACCGATAACCTTAAAGCTGTGATCCAACCCTCATCCATTAGTAAGGACCTATCTAGAGACCACCTGGGCAGCTTGAGCTGCTGCATTGAGCAAAACAATTGGACCACTGGAACCAAATGATCTGAAAAGCGGTTAGATAGAATGCTTGAGCCACCCCTATGCCATGGTGAGAAACTAATAAAGTCAATCCTTAAGGCCAAATTAAACTTTTTAGAAAACCAAGTAAATTCTTGGGCCTGCGGGTGATCAAGTCTACAAGGTTCCTCAAGAAACAAATTGCGAATAAATTTGACTAGAAAGCAGGTGGCTTTTGGTTTGAGACCTATTTCTATGAGATGCACTGAGCTCTATATCTTGTATTATGTTAAAATCACCTCCGACTATCAAAAGGCCAGGAAGCGTGATCAGAAGTTCGCAAAGTCCCTTCAAAGCGGTAGCCTGATCTTTTATAGGACCATAAAAGCTCGCAAAATGGAGATATTGAGTCTCTATTTTAAGACTCGACACTATCCATCTGGTATGGGGGTCTCGAAATACCTGATGAACTTCTCCCTGAAATTCACAGGTGAACAACAACCCCGTACTGGCCGATGCAAACAAGGAGAGAGAAATAAAGCTAGGAGTTCTTGGGAGATTTATCTGCTATTTGAAATGGGTTATCTGAAATAGGATTACCTGGACATGAGACGACCTTAACCTCAGAAGTATGGCTCTAAACTTTTTTCAATTATTATTGAGCCCATTTGTGTTACATGAGGCAATATTGAAAGATCTACAGAACAACAGATTAGATATTTTATCCAGCTGACCCACTATTCACAAGTCTATTAGTAGCCTCATGATTTGAAGATCCTCTCCCACTGAACCCGACCCAGAAGTTGGAAAGCCTACTTGAAAACACCCTGAAAAATATGAATAATAACTTTGCACCCCACCTGTGCTTTTACACCCACCCGATTCAGATTCCACCCCCCACCGTGTCCCATCTCTCAACACACCCAAGGAGGCCAAGCCTGTCATAGCATTACTACCCAATAACACACCTCCCACCCCTGTATCTCTCAACTCACCACCCTCCTGAACCCTTAAGCTGGAGTGCACTGACACAGCACTCCTGGAACCTGCATCCCAGACGAATAGCAGATAGGTGGGAAAAAACGAAAATTCACACGGAAGGCATTATGTTTCATTGACTGTGACCCCTCCAACCAACAATAAGTGTTCATTAAGTGCATAACATTTTGGATAGGCCTTCAGACTTGTTTCAATGATACAATATTACTCTTGACTGACAACAGGAAGTCCTTTGCCTGCTAAACACCTTGTGGACCTGCCTCTTATAGAGTGTGAAAGCTGGACTATGCCAGCCAGGGCCCGAGCCTCCTTCCGTCATCTATAAGGCCAATAAACTCTCGCCGATGCCGCACAGCTGCTATAGACATATTGGAAAAAACTCTGAAAGGAAAATTTGGCAAATCCTGCAATACTTCAAACCCTGCATGGGCTTCAACTCACATTTAAAAGGGAATTTATTTGCCATAAACATGTTTTTGCCAAAAAGCTGAATAAAAATCAACACCAGATGAAAGCAAATGCAAAAAAAAACACCTCACAACCCACACCCATCACAATATATATTCAAGGACTCTTTAAACCCTCTAACAACCAAAATGATTGCACTACATTCAGATAAAATGCACAGCAAACAGATGTGAAGATGAAAGCATCGCCCCCTCAAACATGAAGGCACTCATACATCCGGTCTTCACTATTTCTCAGATATCACCGGAGAGTGTTTGCAATATTAGTGAAAATTGGCCTAAACTAAAAGATTTCACAGCTGAAGCCCATTGGCTTTGCCAAAGCTTGTTCAAAGGACTACTACTATGTCTTTCTATAGTCATATATGGAATACAATTAAATGCAAGTGCATCAAACTTTTACATTGATTTTTATTGCTTGTTTGTGTTATATAATAACTTGCCCGTTTCTTATTGAAGCCATTTTGTACCCTGTAGATGGTGTTAAAGCTGTATTTTTGTAGTGAATATGTATAATTATTATTTATTCAATATTTGATTTTTGGCCAAATTAATTATCTTTTATAAAAGTAAACCCCATGAATCATGTATGAATACTGTGTTTTGAAGATTTCACATTCATAATGACGTGCCCCAAATAGGAAAGGGACATTTCCTATTGTTGCTTGCAAAACAAAAGGCCAAAGAATTGCTAATGACAGTTTCAGAGACTTGTGATAGTTTACAGAGTAAAGTTTCACAGGTATAGGTAAGTGAGGGCTGGACGCCTAGGCTTGTGGGGTGGAGGTGGCAGTTTTTTTAAATAATTAAGGGGGATTGAGTGACCCATAGGTTGCAGCACTGCAGGACGCTCTATATCAGATAGGTATCCCTTCAAAACAAAAAGAAAGAACATGATGTGTTAAGACACATGCCTGAAGTTTGTACACAGCACCGGTTTAAGTCCGAAAGAATCTTCAGATGAAGAAGTTGCAGCAGTCTACCTAATCCAGGATGTGTTCTTCATAGAATTAAAAAAAGGGATCTGGTGAAGTCTGACACCAATGCAAGAACGGTCTAAAAGGTTGTCCTTAATCCTAGCTGGGAAGGACTATGTTGCTGTGGTCCACTGGGTATTGTTTATCTAGAGTGGTCCTGAGCACACTGTGAATATGATGCATGGTGCGTGAATGCATGGAGTGCTGTCTGTGAAGGCCTGATGTAGGGGGTGGGTGGTGGATGGACCCTGGGCAGCGTGCAGCATGTATGGTGGGCCATGTCTGTGCTAACGGGGATGGGAAGGTGCATAGTGGGCTATGAGTGTATCAGGAAGGACGGTCAAACTAATACCTTTCCCTGTGTCTATTTTCCTGCAGGTCAGTGCCCATCAAAAGAAGGGTATATGGCATGCCATCGCCAAGGACATGTGGACCATGGGGGTCTATGGCAGGCAGAGCACCCATTGTCGTAAATGGTGGGAGGACCTGAGACGCTGGGCACAGAAGACTGTGGAGGCCCAGCAGGGGATGGCCTCCCAACGAGGAAGGGGTGCCCATCGAACCCTGACCTCCCTCATGGCCAGCATACTGGCGGTGACCTATCCGGAGCTAGATGGGTGCTTGGGGGCATCACAGCAGCCACAAGGCGGTGAGTACAGTACCCCAATATACAACTTGGGCCTGGTGGGGTTGTATCCAGGTGGGGGGTGTGGGCCCTGTGGGTGTCCCTAGACCAGGCCTGGCATTGCAGGGTAGGTCCCATGTTGGGCAGGGTTCTGATGTGAAAGTCCTCCAACTAAGCTAGTAGGCATCCAATACTGGGCAGGGGTCTGTGGGTCTCAGGTATGCTGCAATTGGCATTAGGTGTCTCTATCCATGGCCTGGTGACTAGCATTGTGACTGGTAGTGCATTGCCTAGTGTGTAGGGCTGTTCCCTGTGTGTGTCAGGGAGACCAGATCCTCGGGGTCTGCGCACGTTCCCAACATGTCCACCACGAGACAGCTCCAAGACTCCGATAGATAAAATCACAGAGCCTGAGAGAGTCCAAGGGGGAGAAAAGGGGATTAGGATGGGAACAGCAGGGAAGGAGACCTGTAGGAAACAAAAAGGTTAAACAACACAATATCAAGATTATATCACATTGATTTTCACTAGACTATGATTCTAAGCATTGTCATACTGTAACCATGGATAACTTAAGAAAGGACTAAAACTAGACCTCAAGACGACTGGGTACCTGGGAAGGAATCAAGAATGATTAATACAACTTCTCAATGACATTTTTCATGAAATGTTACACATTGTCTAGGATTATAAGAACCTTCTAGAATTATTTTTTCAGAACAAACATGGTCCTTTTACATGAGGACAAAAAGTAATCTGAACATTTCCTGGAACACAATAGGAATTGTATTAAGGACTTAATATGCACATTTAATATAACATCTTGAATTTTAACACCTCGTTTTAAATGCGGGAAATTAATCGCGCACACTGCCGCTTTCAACAAGGATATGTAAATGCCATGAAATGATCGCGCACTCTGCAAATGATCAAAAACATCAGTTTTAAATGAGGGAATGAATTGCGCGTCTTGCCGATTCGAATACAACCATGTAAAAGCCAAGAAATGGTCGCGCACAATGATTGTCAAAGTTTTAATGCAAGGAAAGAATCGAGCGTCTTGCCGATTCGAATGCCATCATGTAAATGCCAAGAAATGGTAGCGCACAATGAGTATCAAGAGTTAAATGCACGGAATGACTCATGCGTCTTGCTGATTCGAATGCCACCATGTAAATGCCAAGAACTGGTAGCGCACAATGAGTATCAAGAGTTAAATGCACGGAATGAATCACGCATCTTGCCGATTCGAATGCCACCATGTAAATGCCAAGAAATGGTAGCGCACAATGAGTATCAAGGGTTAAATGAACGGAATGAATCACGTGTCTTGCCGATTCGAATGCCACCATTTAAGTGCCAAGAAATGGTAGCGCACAATGAGTATCAAGAGTTAAATGCACGGAATGAATCGCGCGTCTAGCCAATTCGAATGCCACCATGTAAATGCCAAGAAATGGTAGCGCACAATGAGTATCAAGAGTTAAATGCAAGGAGTGAATCGCACGTCATGCTGATTCGACTGTCAATATGCAAATGTCTAGAAATGGTCGTGCACACGGTTGCCGACCCGAATCTCAAAAAGTAAAATGCCAAGAATGAATTGCGCATCTTGCCGATTCGAATATCAACATGTAAATGACAGAAACCAGAGCACATTCCCACGCACAAGGAAAAATCTTCCAACATGAAAACTAGGCCCAAAAACTCAAATGCCTTCGAAAACGGGATCGGGGGCCCAGTCCGACCTCCATCTTAGCGCCCTGATCAAGGATCACCAATACAATGGAAGGCAAAGGCCTGGAAGATCAAGGTAGGCCTCCAGAACAGGAGCTCAGGAAATTTCTGCTGCTCTGCACCGGGACCTCTGAATAGTGAGCACGTGGAGCTGGGCTGGCTCCCTTATATAGAGTCTGGCCCAGCCCATAAACCACACCCAGTCATGCTGCAAAGAAAGCTTCTAGAAGACCCTGGAAAGGGACCACACCCTGACACACTCTGAAAGCCTGCAGCAATACATTGCAAATGAACAGTATTTACAAACACCTTGAATATAAATCTTCAGGATTAAATTCTGCAATGCAAAAGGTTAAACAACAGCATATCAACATAATGCATGAATGACGTTATCTCATAAGTGCTGGGTTTTTGCATTCCAGTCGCCTGTAGAGCGCACACTGCCCTGATGTTGACAGTGTGTGAGTGTGTCGCGGCACCAACAGTGGTGTTGGTGGTGCCATTGACCAAGTATATCCTTTGTATCCCCCCCTTTTTGTTTTGTCACCCTGTCCTTATGTGCATTAGCATCATCTGGCGGAGGAACAGAGGAACTGGCAACAGAGGGAGCTGCATCCCACAGGACCCAGGAGGCCAAATACACCGACGGTGAGGGCAATAGTGAGACGGAAGGCAAGGGGAGCACCACGGCGGAGACAGGAGGGGACAGTTTGGACACGGATACCTCCTCAGATGGGAGCTCCCTGGTGGTGGCAGACACTTCTGTGACCACCCCAGCTACAGATACAGCCACCACCCCCGTACCAGCACCGCCCTCCCAGCATTCCTCAGTGAGTTTCCCATGCCTGCTCACCCAGGAGGGCGGGCATCTCCTTTGCCCCTGGCACCTCAGGCCCTGCCCCAGTAAGCACTGCAGCCCTGAGTGAGGAGGCTATTGACCTCCTGTGATCCATCTCTGTTGGGCAGTCAACCATTGTGAATGCCATCCATGGGCTGGCAGCACAAATGCAACAGAGAAATGAATTCCTGGAGGGCATTCACACTGGCTTTGCAGCCCAACATATATCAATCCAGGCTCTGGCCTCCTCTCTGATGCAGCCATTGTCCCTGTTTCCAGCCTCCCCCCTCCAACTTCCTGTTCCCAAACCCATTCAACTCAACCTCAACCTCAACCTATCCCAAGAACACAGTCAGAACAGCATGCACCCAGGGCAACACACAAGAGTGGGCATGGCAAACACAAGCACCACACTTCATCCCACAGGCACTCACACAAACAACATCCAGGAGCAGACAAACCAACATCCACTGCCTCCACTGTGGCCCGCTCCTCCTAATCCTCCGCCTCCATCCCAGTTCCGTGTCCACTCACACCTGCATGCACTACATCCTCATCCACTACCCCCATCACCAGCACACCTAACTGCACACGCCCCTCACTGGCAGTCACCACCCCCACTTCCATGCACATGTCCCCTGTGTCCTCTTCCACTGTGTCTGTGCCCCATCCTCCCAAAGTACACAACACAAGCACTCAGACACCCAACAGCCATCCACCTCACAACAGCATCCAGCCCATGCACCTGCACCCAAACACAACAGACAGACACCTCCTACCACCACTCCCTCTTCCTCCACTCCCAAACCATCTCCCTCTTCCCACCCCAATGTCCCTAAGAAGCTTTTCCTCTCCACCACTGACCTCTTCCCTACCCCTCTCCCCGTCCCTCACATCAGGCCAGGGCAGTCAAACCCCAGGCAAGCACCTCAGCCACCCAGTCCACAGGCACAATAGTGTCCTCAACTACTCCAGGTGGGAAAGGATCCCGGTCACCAGCCAGGCAGACGGACAGGGTGCCAACCCCAAGTGCGTCGAGGAAGGACAAGGAGTCAGCTGCAGGACAGAAGGGCAAGGAGGCAGCCCCAGCTGCAGGACGGAAGGGCAAGGATGCAGCCCCAGCTGCAGGATAGAAGGGCAGGGAGGCACCACCAGCTGCAGGAAGGATGGGCAAGGGGCCTGCAACAGCAGGCAGTAGAGACAAGGGGCCTGGTGCAGGGACTCAGTCGGAGCCCCCACCACCAACCATGGTGGTGCAGCCACTGAGGCTGCAGGGGAAGGGCTGGATCCTCCCGCAAACCACTGCCTGTACCGCCACCTGCACTGCCACCAGCACCACTGGCAGCAGCAGCAGCCCAGTGGGCAGCTGTCTGAGGATGCAGGGAAAGGGCTGGAGCCTCTCCCCACCACTGCCAGCAATGCCACCTGCACCGCCACCAGCACCACTGCCAGCAGCAGCAGCCCCAGTGGGCAGCCGTCCAAGGCTGCAGGGGAAGGGCTGGAGCCTCCCCCCACCACTGCCAGCACCGCCACCTGCACCGCCACCAGCACTGCCGCCAGCAGCAGCAGCCCCAGTGGGCAGCCATCCGAGGCTGCAGGGGAACGGCTGAAGCCTCCCCTCACCACTGTCAGCTTCACCAGCAGCACCACCACTACCACCACTGAGCAGCAGTCGCTGCCAGTGAACAGTGTGTAGTCATGCCACAATGGGCTGTTGTGCAGCCTGGCACCTGCAAATCCTGTGGGTCTGACACCCAGGAGAGAGACTAAGACCTTGCACAACCCAGCATCACAGGGCACATTGCCCCCTCCAGAACAAGTGGACAAAGCCATCTACTTACCCCATCCTCCACAAGATGAAGCTCACTGGGCACATTGCCCCCTCCAGAACCAGTGGAGGAAGCCATTCACTTACCCCATCCTATAAAGGATGAAGCTCACTGGGCACAATGCCCCCTCCAGAGCATGTGGGCAAGTCACCCACTTGAGATTCTGTGGCCTTGCATTCCCCAGGACCAAACACAGGACATGTTGCCCCCTCCAGAGCCAGTGGGCAAGTCACCCACTTGAGAGACTGTGGCCTTGCACTCCCCAAGCACAGGGCATGTTGCCCCCTCCAAGACTAGTGGCATTGTACCATCTTCCGGCTGAGGTGCTCCCCCATTCCCTGTCCCCCTGAGGTACCTGGCTATTTTCCACATGATGCCCCTGCAGTGTTCTCTCCGTGTTGTTGCAGGAGTGAGGTGGGGCCTTGGACTATGATATGGCCCTGTGGCCCACGGACATTGAGGACTGGACAGTGTCCCTACATAAATATGTCTATACTTGTTCATGTGGATGCACATATTTGTAGTTTTTGTACTCACCGTGGTCGTCTTCACCGGCGTTGGTATTCGTAGTGGAGAGAAGGTAGAAGGTCATGGGGAACATATGCAACTCAGGCTCCATAGCGGTGTGGTTCTTTCTTGAATGTCCAGAGTTGAGTCGTTTCACTTCTGTGCATTGTTTCTGCCAGGCTTTTGATGTCATTGGTACTGCCCCGAAAAACTTGGCAGATTGGCGTGTCATAATACAGTGGGCGGAACATTGTCTTCCCTCTGGCTGTAGGCGGCTACCGCCGTGGTGCCTGTTGATTTCGCCCTGGCGGTCGGTGTGTTAAAGTGGCTGTCTGTCTGAGAGGTTTCCGCCATGGTCAAAATTTCATATTTATTACCCCCGGCGTGTTGGCGGTATTACCGCCGCTTTATCACCAACCACCAGGGATGTAATGAGGGCCTTAATATGTGTATAGCAAACATTTTTATTTAAGTTGTTCACATTTTTAGGGTCGCTTCTAGCCTGAGATTAGTAGAAAGAGTAAATAGACATATCAAGATGTTGCAATATATGATTAATGGAATAGTATTATTCTCCTCCTCAGTGTTTATTCCAATAGAACAGTTGTCATACACTGTATGAGGACGAAACGCTCTTAATAAAAATGTCATAGAAACAGCATAAAAGTGATAAACTGGCCATTACAGGTGGAGTAAAACACATGTGCAGAACTAGAATGTACTTAATGAAACATTCATAATTTCACAACCATGCTATTTTAACATTGTAATAATTGCTTAACACTAGTGGTTGTTGTGTGAGTAAATACAAAATGAAATTATTAAGTTCATTGGTGTAGGTGTCTACTTTGCACTGGAAAGCCATTGATTAACATACTCTTTCTTCCCAGTACGGTAGTATGGTGATTTATGGAAACTATTCTGACATTGATAGATTGTACATTTTCTAAATATGTGCAAATTATATGCAATAATGTGGATTACAGTGTTGGTAGGTGAATTTTTATTGATTGTCAATTTGGCAACATAATAAATTGGTGAACAGATAGTATTTAATAAATTTAGTTTAGTTGCCCGGCACGCTGTGGAGTGCATATGTGTTTCTTTGCTAGAGTAGGCTCGGAGTTACATGAAGTAGCAGTATTTAAACTCTGTATGCATATTAAATTTTCCAAAAAACTTTGCTATGCCTAAACCTAGATCTCCCTTCGTGTTGTACAAAGGAGAGTTGGAAGATCCATGAGATAGAAAAGTTGGGTGCAGGAACTAACAAATGGTCATCCCAAAGAGCCTTGCAAATGGTAACATTTAAATCTGTTGACACTCCAAAAGGCATCTAAGAAAATAGGTCTAGAGTCTAGGTTACAAATATTTCCTTTTTTGTTTACACTTCCCCTTTTGGATGCGAATAAGTCATTTATGCAAATTTAAGTAACTGATCTCATGGGATAGATCAGGGCCGGTACAAATTACATCCCAGAAAGAAGGAGGAGCCTCAGAACTACTAGAAGACCTAATAAAAATTAAGGGATTAAGAATAGTAAATGGGAATACCAGATCAGATAACCCGGCGTCACCTACATATAGGAGAGGCATATACACTAGCCACCTGGACTATGTTTTAGTAAATGACGCCCTCTGGAAATCCCTAACTGACATGATAGTTCTCCCTCGTACTGATAGTGACCATCTAGCCTTAAGCACCTCCTTCTCCACTATCTTATTCAGTTCTAAGACACTGTCAACGTGGACTTCAAATAGTGCCCTCACTAGGACCGATGATCTTAAAAATGTGAAATGGGATCGGGTTGAAAGTGATGTAAATTTCCAGCTAGCGATCTATAGATCAGTTGCAATAACACTTTCTCCCCTGAAACACATAAATATCAAATCGGTAGACTTGGTCTATCTCCACAATACCTTGATCGCCCGATTAAAACCTCATTTCCAGACGATAAGGAAGCGGATAGAGACTGTGATTAAAACCCCAAGGTGGTTCTCCAACTCCTGCCGTCAAGCTAAGGTACAGTTACTGGGAGCACTTAAAGAAGGGAATTATAGAGAGATAAGGAAGAGCAGGACTGTATATAAAGATGTACTTAAAAACGCAAAAAAAGAATGGGCGAATAGGAATTGGAATAGGATGGTTGTGGCGCTCCAGGAGAAGGATTTTAATCTATTCTGGAAATTAGTGTCAGACCAAGAAATGGAAAGCTACCCTGTTATCCAAACAGAAACGTGGATGACGCACTTTTCAAATATATATAGAAAACCACATACCAATAGTACTAGTACACCCCTACTAAAACCTAACGATCCGGTTGGCAATACCTTAACGTGGGAGAGTATAACACCACCCAATTTTGATCTGGACCTCTTCTCCCTAAAAGAAACAACAGAGGCTCTCCAATCTACACGCAAGGGAAAGGCCCCTGGTCTTGATGGCATCCCAGGAGATCTATATCTCTCCCGTCCAACAACGTGGTCATTATATCTAAATGCACTTAGTAATGAGATACTGAGAGGGGGAGGACTCCCTACTACATGGCAAGGAGCAGTCATAGTCCCTATCTACAAGAAAGGGCGAAGGGAACAACCGAACAACTATAGGCCTATCAGTCTTATTGATGTTAGCCAAAAGATCTTTACTAAGCAAGTGCTGAACAGACTACAGACATGGATAGAGGATTCCCAAATTCTCTCCGAATTTCAGGGAGGCTTTAGAAGAGGAGTGAGCACAATAGACCAGGCATTTAGATTTAACCTCCTTTGTTGGAAATACCTGTCACTCAATAAAAACCAATTGTATGTAGCTTTTATCGATTTAAAAGCTGCCTTTGACATGGTACCTCGGGACACATTATGGGAAGTTATGGAGAGTTATCATCCCAATAGCGAACTACTAAGACTGATTAGATATCTACATGAAGGGACTTATGCTCACGTACGTTGGTCAGATAGTGGCGACCTAACGGAAGCCATACCCGTCAATAGAGGGGTTAGGCAGGGTTGCATCTTGGCACCAACATTGTTTAATCTCTACATAAACGGTGCTGCGGACCAATTGTTACACTGTAATCATGATGCCCCAAGATTAGCTGGAACCCCGATCCCTATTTTAATGTTTGCCGATGACACCTTACTAATCTCAAGAACACCTATGGGCTTGCAAAATGAATTGGACACTTTTTATAATTTTTGCTCCAACAGAGGCCTTGAAATTAATCCAACAAAATCTAAGTTCATGGCTTTTAACCCACATAAACTATTCAGGGGAAAAATGACGATAGCAGGCCAACCAGTGGAGAGAGTCAGACAATTTGATTATTTGGGGATTAGGCTAAGTGACGACCAACGCTGGTCGGCACAGATTAAGAAGAGTCTGACAGCACTTAGGCACAGGTCTATAGTGATAGCTAGAAAAATAGCTAATACTTGTGAAGGGGAGATAACACCTGCAATCACCGTCTACAAAGCAGTGGCAGTAACGGCCTCAATTTATGGTGCTGAGCTTTGGGGACACACCAACTCTAGGTGTCTGACTACAGTAGAAAACCGGTTTATTCAGAACTTCCTGAAGTTGCCGATGAGCACCCCTCTCACTCCGCTCAGATTTGACTTAGCCCTAAACGAAATACACAATGAAATTGCATTAAGACCTATAATGTATTGGATTCGTCTTTGGACCTCAGAGGGCCGGTCCACTCTTCATACAGCACTAGATGAATTTCTTGCAAATGACAGCGTAATAAAGATCCCTTGGTTCAGACACATCAGAGACATGTGCAAACTTCTCAAAATGGAGGAGGTGTGGAGTGCTCCCCATAATTTGGCAAAGGAAATAAAGGACCGTGTAAAAAGGCGCTACTGGGAGATCATTCTGACTCAAATTTGGTTAAAAAATCATGGTAGTCTGACTTTGCAGTTCTTAGACCACAAATGTAGCCCCAAGTTTGAGACCTACATGGATAATGTAAATCCTCCCTACATTAAAACACTATTTATTAAGTTCAGACTAGTGTCCCTTCCGCTCAAGACATTCACAGCACAATGGAGACCGGAGGACTGTAATTCAACATACTGCCATCATTGTCAAAAGACAAAAGAGTCACTCGCGCACTTTATGTTTTTCTGCCCTAGATATCTGGTACCTAGGAAAAAGTGGATTGCTCCACTATGTAGGGCAATCGGGATAAGGGAATGGAATACGGCATTACGACTCTTAACAACTGACACAAATGATAAAATAGTTTTTTCTGTTGTGGGATACCTGTGAAGTGCATGGACAATAAGAACAAAAGAATTATCATAAACGTGTAATCCCAACACATTGTTTTTAGACTATATTTATTTAATATATCAGTTTTTAACCGGATGAAGTTAAAGCCTCAAGGGTCTGGATTTGTAGATTTAAAGAATAATGATGAACTGTATGTTTTTATAATCCTGTGACCGCACTATTTATCTAGGGTTCTTAAAAAGTAAATTATGTAATTTTCTCTTTTTTATACCAGATAACTGAGATAAATGACAAAATTGGTTCCCCAGTGGTGAGGTTCTTGTAAAATACATAGGAGACATGAACTAGAATTCTTATAATCGCGTGTTCTTAATAACTTGGTTTTAAGATTAGATTTATTTAGTTTGATAAATTTTAATTGATTGAAGCCAAATTTTAACGATCTAATATTTCTATACGCCGTGAGATTTCGTAAAAACAAAAATGTTTAAAAACAATGCTGTTTATATTCTTATAATTTTTAAAGTTTTATGTTTCCTAATCATGTTATGTCTTGTATTGTCAACTTTTATGGCTTATAGCCGAAATAAAGTTATAAAAGAAAGAAAGAAAAGTAACTGATCTCTATCTGTATAGACAAGACAAAAGCTTACTGGTAATTTTAATCCAATATGTGCTTTTATTACTTAAGATTTGTAGAAGACACCAAAAGACAAAAGACTAGAAAAGACTATTAAATGACTGTGATAGCTTTTACTATATATCTTAGTGTGCGCTGGGCGGGCACTCTATTCTACCAGTGTTTGTCTTTGCTCTTGAGGTTTCATCCCACATATAGTACTTTGTGTGTTTAAACATGCTTTGATTTGTATTGCATTCTTTGCTTGTCCATAGAACGACGGGTTGGTTAGTCACTGTTGTACCAGTCAACTAAACGCTCCTGAAGGTGAGAGGCTGCGTTCATGGGCTCTGAAGAAATAAATGTGTGAACATAATATTTTGACTTTTGGATGATTCAATGCATCTTTACATTTGGTGACAAAGGAGCACTTACTCATTTGGAGTCCATAGGTTGCATTTCAGACAATTATTTCAGGATTTACTTCTTGGCGTGCTGTCAGTAACACTCAGGAAGACACAGCTATCTCAGCTGTTTTGTGTCCTTTAGGAAAGAGATTGGGGAGCATTTTCCAGGACCAGCCTCAGCAGCAATGAGCATATTTTCAGGAGTCAACTGGTCATGATGATTCACATCAGACATTTCAGAAGCAGCCACGGCGGCGCTGAGTATATTCCCCGAGCTCGACTAATAATTTTGATGCAGATCAGAACAATCTGCTTAGAGAAGTGGAAAGCTACAGGAGGCAGTCATATTTTCCCAGAGGCCCACCTAGTTGTCCTGTTTGTTAAAACCACTGAAGGACAACAACGATTGGCTGGCTACATCCAATGAGCTAATCCAGCGATTTGCTCACTTTATTTTACAAGCTGATTCAGTGATTGGCTCGCTAACTACTTTGTGAGTTGTTTCAGCGACTAGCTTCACAATTTCACTTTGAGGCGATTCAGCGATTGGCTCACTTATTACTTGTGGAGCATATCAAGTGGCTCGCTACAAACAATTTGAGCCGATACAGCGATTGGCTCCCTATTTGTTTGTTGAGAAGTTTAATTAAACACATTTCTTTCAGTCGGAACTATCAAATCTCCTAATATTAATAGTGTTTGGTAGTTTATTTGAAAGAAATAATTACTAGTCAGATTGTTGTTGTTGTAGTTTATGGATATTAATCGAGTCCTCACAGGATGTGTTAGTACTTCACAGGAAGTGCAGTAAAACATAGGGAAAAAAGTAAGATTTTCTAAAAGGTACTTTTATATTGTTCATGTTTTATTCATTTGTTGTTCTTTTCTTACGCTTTTTCTCTTGTATACTAATGTTTTACAGTTTCCAACATTTTGTTTTTAAAATGTCTTTTGCTCAATATCCAGTACAAATGTTTTTCTTTCTTGCAAAATCCAGGGAAGCCTTCTATTCCTTGGAAACATTGGGTTCGTACTTTTGAAAATGTTATTGTCATTTGGGGCATTTGGGCAGCAGATTTTTGACAATATACCACCTACACCTGCATTAGATGGGGCTGGGGATGAGTGGAATAAGTACAGGAAAGCAATTTCTATATTACAAAATAAAGTTGCTGAACAACGTAGTGTACTTTTGGAAAAGTATAATTTCCATAAAAGAAAACAATGAAGTATCTGTCGAGGAATGTATTTCTGCTTTCATTTACTAGGTTCAACATGTAACTTTGGGATATCCCTGGATACTTATTTGAGGGATCAATTTGTTTTTTCATGTTATTAAAAAAAAAAGGAATGGTTATTAAGTTGTAGGGATCCCTCATTAGAAGAAATTGATGTAGCCAAAGCCATTGAATGTTCGATAGTTTAGAGCAAACTAATGTCTACAGAACAAGTTGCTGATGCACAGGTCAGTGTGTATGACTGTGAGTCCGACATCAATACTATAGCTAATAAAGGTAAATTAGATAAGACTGCACAAAAGAAACACCAAATATGTTGTTACAGATGTGGTTCCAAAGCATATGTGGGGAATAGTCCAAATTGTCCTGCGACAAATAAAAGATGTAATAAATGTAAAAAGTTAGGACACTTTCAAAGTGGTTGCAGAGGCAGCTGATTTCCAGTTAAAATTAGCAATGTTGATATTCCTGTAGAGGATTGCACTCTTGAACTGTCTAATGTAGTTCTCAATATACATAATTTTCAACAATGCTAACAGCACAGTAAAAGGACCACTATGTGAAGTCTGTGTGGGAAAGTACAATGTTAAAATGATGGCTGATTCTGGTGCTCCTATCACAATTTTGTCTAATATCTTTTTTTTCAAAAATTGGGGAAAAAGCAAAAAATTGGAACAACCTGACATGACACCGAAAGCTTTTGGTGGACAGGATATCGATTTGTTTGGTTATTTCTAGGATTCACAGGTAAGTTGTTTGGACTGAACTACTGCTTCTAGAATATATGTAGCTAGTAAAGGTTGAAATTTAAAAGGCTGGGTTGATTTAGCTAAACTAGGACTAATGTTGATACCAGGAGCACAAATGCCTATAGTTGCCATTCATAATTGTATTGCCGGTATTCAGGAAAATTTGCCTTTGGTAAACAATTGTATAGCTGATGCTTTTCAATTATTTGTAGGTTCCTTACAAGCACTTTTCTCAGTATTCAAAGTAATGACAATGGATGTGATAGAAATATTAACATAGGAACTACAAATTTAATTGACACATTTCCAAAGGTGTTTAAAGCTGAAATAGGAGCAATTTAACATTTTGAGCACAAACTTAAACTCAAGGCTGATGCTTTACCTGTCATTCACTAGGTGAGAGTGGTACCTTTCAGTGTCAGAGATGATCTTAACAAATTACTACAAAAACGTGAGTCTGAAAAAGTAATTGTACCCATAGAATCTGCAGCATGGCTCAGTCCATTGTTATTGTATGAAAGAAATCTGGGGAGATCAGAATGTGAGTGGATCTCTGCACTCTTAACAAGAATACTGTTGTTGACTGTCAACCTCTCCCCAGAATTCAGGACATGCTGGCTAACATAGGCAAAGCTAACTATTTCAATTTGATTGATCTTCGTTCAGCTTACCATCAGATTCCTTTATCAGAGGATTCACAAGATCTTACTATATTTGTTACACCTTTTGGAGCATTCATTCTTACTTTTACCTTTTGGACTGGCCTCAGCTACCAGTGTTTTCCAAAGGTTTAAGGGTATAAGTGTGAACAAGGTAATTGGGGTTCAAGCTTTTCAGGATGATGTGCTAATATATGCAGAGACTGTAGACAAAAACAATTCTATTCTTGAAACAGTGTTAAAGATATTTAAGGAGGTAGTGGTCAATTTAAGAGCAGACAAATGTAAATTTCTAGTTCAGGAGTTGGATTATCTAAGTCATTGCATAAAATCTGAAGGTATAAAGCCTACGTTTTCACTAGTACAAGCAAATCAAGAGGTAGCTCCACCAAAGGATAAAGATTCACTTTGCTTCTTCCTAGGACTTAGTGAATATTATTCAAGGTTCATTGAAGGATATGCTTTTGTTGTTCAGCCTCTACATGCTCTACTCAAAAAAGGAACAACTTTTAAGTGGGATACTGAAATGGATAATGTTTTTAACATCATTAAAAAAAATTCAATCAGTACCAGCTTTGCCCCTTTTTAGGCACAATGGCAAATGCTTATTAACTGTGGATGCCAGTCAGATAGGAGTAGGAGCTGTGCTTTCTCGCTGGATTGAAGGCAAAAAACACAATGTAGCTTTTGCACAATCGAGAGATAAGCCTTAGCTTGTTTTTGGGCAGTAGAGAAGTTTAAAACTTTATTGTGGGGTTCAAAGTTTGACTTGTTTACCGATCACAAGCCACTTATACACATGTTAGATGGAAGTTGTTTTGACAAACTGTTCTCCAGATTAGTGAGATTGCTGGTACGGTTTCAAGAGTTTGACTTTACAATTAAGTATATACCTGGTGGGAAAAACAGCAGAGCAGTTAATCTATCCAGAACACCCACAGAGGATACATGTAGAGCAGATTTAGAAGAGGATTTTGAATGTGTTGTAGCTCTAATGGATGACGTTTTACAGGACAAAGAAGCATTTTCTAAAAGAGAATAGATTGATGCAGTGCTATCTGACCAAGTCTGATAGAACATAATTAAATTCATTAATAAGGGTTGGCCAGAAGTAAGGAAACTGCAGGATGAACTTAAAACTTACAAAAAGGCGTTGGAGGAAGTTTCTATAGTGAGTGGTCTGTGATTACGAAATTATTTATGTGTTCCTCCTATGATTTTTCGTGACATGCTTGTTCGTTTTGCTCATGAGGGTTATTTGGGTATAGCTGCCACATGCAGAAAACTAACACAATACTATTGCTGGGCCTCTCTGGATGCCCAATTTGTTCAATTTGTCAATTCATGCAGTATTTGTTTTGAATCAGACAAACAATGGAAGACAGTTGAATCACCTTCACACATTACCCAACAACCAGAAAACCCCTCAGAAAAGGTTGCATTGGATTTTTCTGCTGCCATTTGAAAATAGGTTTATTATTGTATTGGTTCATTACTATTCAAAGTGGGTGCATTTTGTTTAATCTCCCACAACATCAAACGTCATTGAATTTTTTAAGAAAGTTTTTCGCTCAGAAGATGTGCCTTCAATCTTAGTGACTGACAATGTAACACATTTTACATCTTCTATAATGAGGGATTTCATCAAGATTAACCATATGTCTCATCTAACACTGGTGTTATATTCTTCAATGGCCAATGGTTTAGTTGAAAGAATGAGCAGGTTCTTGGAGGAAGGGATTGAAATTGCAATCATAAATGGATTTGATATGGAAGAGTTTCTTAGACAAAAACATGGGCATACTCAGTGTCACCGCATGGCACCACTGGTGTATCACCTTTTAAATTGTTAAGGAAACATGATCCCAAATCAAATCTATGAGCAGATTGGTTGAAAACTGAAGAAGTACTGATGAGGATATTCATATTGAGATATTCAAATCTGTGACAAAATGTCAGGAACGTGCAAAGAAGTTATTTGATAAGCAAAGAGGTTAAAAAGTAAGTATTCAATGTTAATTATTGGGTACTGAATAAAAAACCTAAAGATGCAAATGTTTTATTGAGGGTAATGGTTGATGGAACAGAAGACAATTGGTTAAAATCTCTGAAGATCAAGCAGCTACTATGATATTGTGGCACCTGTCCTACTATAGCTCAGAATGGGGAGGGTGAGCTAACAGGTTTCTATGGGAGGTAGTGTGAAGAGCTTGAGCTCACCACTCAAAAACCAACTAACAGGCACAAAAATGACCATGCCCCTGACAGTGTTGCTATTATCCAGGCATATGGCAATAATGCAGTTGCAGCACTTGTCTGGGCTTTTTTAAATTGAACCACTGAAGCCTCGACTGGGCTCATCATGATCATATGGAACACATTGGGAACCAGGTAAAAAGAGTGGGGGCATATGGCAGAAGGTTCACTCTCACTCGCTGTTCTGCAGTCAGCTCTCTCTAGATGTCCCACAGCCACTTAAGTTATATTGGCATCTCTCCTAATTGATAGTGACTCACCCTGCAGGGCTAGGTTAACTCCTTCCCACTCTTTGCCAGAAGACAAGCTTCCAGGTGCTTTAGGGCAAATTTGTATCTCTTCCTTTAGAAAGTACAAACTTCAGGTATTGTCCCCTCACCTCAGGTAGACACTAGCCCCAGTTGCACAACAGTCCTTTGAGCACTCTGAAGAATTCCTGCTTTCCTTGGTCATAAAGGACCTGAAAATGGAACAAAGTCAAGCGGTTTGGTCCTATTTTTGTACATACCCTCTAGATAGTGTGTCAGAAATTTGGTTGAATGGGGGTGCCTCAGTTCAAACAATAACAAGAAACCCTGTCAGGGTGAGCCCCAAAAGTAACTAATTTAACCTGATTTTACCCTTCTGGTAGCTTAGTAGAAAAACCTTAGAGGCAATATTTAGAGTACTTATGCAGCACACAAACACAAAAAAATTAAAGTGTAACACAAGAAAACTCCCACACCAATTTAGAAACATATAATACATTTTAATAAATGATTTGACACTAAAACAACATAAATCCAATTAGTAGAACCAAAGTTGTGATTTTTAAAAAATTTAATTGAAAACTGGTGCCTTAAAGATGAAAGTGTCAACTGCTGACATCTAGTCGTGCTAGAATGGGTCAAAGTCAAAAAATATGGCTGACGGTGATGAAGTACCACCCTGATACAAAAAGTGGATTTGGCCAGGTCAGAGCTTACCTTCGAACTTTGATGAAAATTCAAGAAAAAGTGTTCAGAGACAGTAAACTTCAGCTGAGCAAGGCAGCAGGTGGTGTCCAAGGTAGAAGCTTTGTCGTTGGGGAGCAGATAGATGAAGTGGGGGTGAAGATTTCTGTTTTCGGACTTAGCATTTTTTTTAGAAGTTGAAAATCTCCAGCGGGATGAAGCTGCAGGCTATAGCCAACGAAAGTTGCAGGAGGCCAAGCACCACTTTTCCGAACAACCGCAGAACAGGATTTGTGACTTCAGAGAAAATTGTAGTGGGAGCTGAGGCAAAGTCAGTCTCCCAGCAATGCTCCTTGGGTGGAAAGACGAGCAGGTTAGTCCCAGTCTTCACTCGGTTCTCAGAGCAGTTTTTAGCCATAAAGGATTCCACATCACAAGCGTTTGATTTTGGCTATCTGAGCACACTAAACACCTCAACAATGGCTCTAAGACTGGAGGGGCATCTTTTAGGGGTTTCAGACTCATTCAGACTGGGACTAGTTGCAGGTTCAAGATGGTAGGACCCTTTTCTGTCCCTAAGGCTCTGATCAGGAGGCCAGCCAACTAGCCCTTGACATCACTCTGGTAGTCCTAGGATTGAGGGGATTAAACAAGGCTCAAATAGCTGGCAAGCCTCTGATGGTTCCAGGCAGTCTTCAAGCAGTACAGCGGTCCTTCCGGGTGTGGGTACAGCAAAGCATTGTGGAGTACACAGCAGGCCACAGCTGCAGGCAGTCCTCTAAGAGTCTTTCAGCAGGTCCAGAAAGTGAACTGAAGAGTGGGCCTGAGGGTCATATTATGATACCTGGTGCTCTCTTTGAAGTATCATGTTCAACAGAACTCTCTTTGAAGTGGTTGAAGTTCCCGTCTCCCCTGCCGTGGTTACAAGATGGCTGCATAAACAATGCAGGGGTGATAGGTCCTTTTTGTGAAGGCAGAGCATAGCCTATTCAGTTGCATGTGGGGCTGTGCTCAGCTCCGCCCTCCCATCCTGTCAGTTGATGGACCATCCAGGCACACCTAATCCCCAAAATTCTGTGGCTGTCTGGGAGGAATAAAGAAAGTTCAACTGCCAGCTACACCCAGTCATATGACCCAGGAACAGGCTGCAGGCACCAAATGGTTAGGGCAGGAAAACGCCAACTTTATAAAAGTAGCATTTTAAAAATTGTAACTTAACATCCGACTTCACCATTAAAGAGGATTTATAATTACCATTTCTCAGACCGTAAACATGAAAAGCTTGCCTGTTTCCAATCAACGATTTGGAATTATTAAGTGTAATAAAGCAATCCAATGTTATGTTATGGCAAAGGTAGGCCTAACAGTAGTGAAAAACAAACTTAGGAGCTTTTCACTTACTGGTCGTGTAAAGCTTAAAAGTACATATCCAAGCTTTTAATTATATTGCACCCTGCCCTATAGGATAGCTAGGGCCTACCTTAGGGGTAAGTTATATGCAATAAAGGGGGAGTTTCAGGCTTGGTAAGGGGGTTATAGTGGCAAGTTGAGTTGGCAGATTAAAACTGCATCAAAGCTGCAATGGCAGACCTGGGACATGTTTTATTAAGGCCTGGGTGGAGCTTGCAGAGTTTCTGTCCACAGAATTCCATGGAGTTCCCAAAAAATTAAGCTAAATTCTACAAAGTTCTGCATGTGGGAGGAGTATTGCTCTGCCATTCCTACACACAGGCCTTACATGTGAACGTCCAGCTGCCAGCACTAATTGCAAGGAATATTAGCAGAAGTTATTAATGAGAGTGATTTGGGACAGAAGGCTCTATTTAGAGAGGGAAAATGTTACCTCGGAGGAAAGGAAACAATTCTGCCAGATTCACAGAATGTTTAAGTACACAGTCCTGTGAGAACGGGCTGGTGACGTGATGTACCCTTTCAGCAATGTTGTAATAAAAGCCCTGCACTTACCGGTGAGTTCATGCATGAAAGGCAGCTAGGAAATGCTCAGGGTGCATTGTTGGTTTGTGCTAGCGTGCAAGCGATCACACTGCATGATGCGGTGAATGGTGCTGCTGCTTTTCAACATGATTAGCTCCCACTGACGCAGTCATCCCATGCGGAGACTCGGAGACCCTCTGGTTTCTGTACACAGTAAAATCACTTCTGACACTTAAAGCTCCATCCGAAGCAGTGCGCGGGCAATGCAGGCATAGTTCACTCAGCCTAGCCAGCAACATATGAACGAAATGCAGTCTGCAGGAACACAGTCTAATTTGGGAACCACAAACTGAATGAATGCATGGTCATCCCGGTGTGAGGAGACACCGGCACTACATTAGTGATGCTTCTTAAAATGTCATTGGACACAAGAAACTTACCAATATGTGTGCCCCAGCGAACTTCAGTGGCTTTAGGCTGATGAGCGGGGACCCATCATAGAGCAGCAGCATGAAGGCCATGGGGAAGGTGGTGACCAGCAGTACCATAGCGGGGGCAGGCACCTCCAGGTCCCGCTTGTTTACTTCCACCCCTTTGGTATACAGGGAGTTGGGCTTGTACATCAAGTTGGAATGAGCAAGCCAGGTCTGCACTACTCCCTCTGATAGGAAGAGGGTGGCTTCCAATGCCTGGCTCCTCTCACCTGTGAAGTGTGACATAGAAACCTCAAAATCACTGGAAAAACAAGTGAGGTGGTTGCAGTGTCCAGAGAGACTGAGTAAACTCCACTGAGTGCTTGTGTTGCAGGTTGGTTTTTCATTTCACACACAACTACAACCCTTCAACACACACCCGCCTTGACCCCAGAACTGTGAAAAGAAAGGTGGGTGCCAGTAAAACTGTGCCACACAATGGATCCGGAGTTTTAGCTAAATTCCATGCTTCAAGCAGAGCACGGACTGGCAAAAACATTGTGAACTCCACCACGGAGCGAAGTTACCCTTCCACCCCTAATTTTGATGGACCATTTGGGTGGCACAGTAAGTCTTGCAGGAAAACTAGTAGCATTTAATTTATAGGTCCTGGGTATATGGTATGCCACTTTACTACGTACTTAAGAGTAAACCAAAGATGCCATTCTCATGATCTTTAAGGGAGAGATCACAAGCACTTTAACACTGGCAAGCAGTGGTAAAGTGCACAGAGTGCTAAGGCGAACAAAAATGTATTCAGAAAAAACAGAAGGGGTGAAAGCAAAACATTTGGGGGTGACCCTGCAAGGAGGGACAAGTGCAATGGTATATTTAAACAATTATCATGTCTAACCAATAGACTCAGAGTGTTAAGACTTCAGAGTGATATGAAAAACAAAGAATAGAGTCAAACTATCTTACTGGTGGCCAGGTGCAGATAGGGAAATTGAGAATGTGGTAAAAGAATGCACTAAGTGTACCAATTTGGACTAAAATATGGTTACATTTAAACCACCTTGACACTCAACTTAAACGCCACAATTGCTCTGGGAAAGGATAGGAGTGGGTGTTTTTGGTTGTGAGCAGGATGTAAATGGTATATGAAAACAACTTATTCCAGTAGCAGTTGATCATTTTTCGAAATAGTCTGAGATAAAAGTAATAGTCAAGGCAGATTCGAGGGCTATTGTGAGTCTGCAGGAAAAAGTACGTTCTAGGGAAGGTCTCCTAAGATTGCGGTTAGTGACAATGGCAGGCAATTTATTTCAGAAGTCTTTAAAACATTCTTGAAGAACAAGGGAATAAGTCAGAAAACAACTGCTCTGTACCACCCTGAAGGAAACAGAAATGTTGAGCAGTTCAATGGAGTACTAAAAGGTATAACTGATATCCAATATTAATGGTATGAACTGGGAAAGAGAAGTTTTGAAGACTATAAGCACTTATAAAGCAGCTTGATGTAAAGCGACTTGGCATAGTCCATTTGAATTGATGAGTGGAAAAGTCCCTCGCAATAAGGGTAATATTGGATGGTTAAAGAACACTAAGGGGGTCATTCTGACCCTGGCGGTCTTTGACCGCCAGGGCGGAGGACCGCGGGAGCACCGCCGACAGGCCGGCGGTGCTCCAATGGGGATTCCGACCGCGGCGGTAAAGCCGCGGTCGGACCGGCACCACTGGCGGGGTCCCGCCAGTGTACCGCGGCCCCATTGAATCCTCCGCGGCGGCGCAGCTTGCTGCACCGCCGCGGGGATTCCGACCCCCCCTACCGCCATCCAGATCCCGGCGGTCGGACCGCCGAGATCCGGATGGCGGTAGGGGGGGGTCGCGGGCCCCTGGGGGCCCCTGCAGTGCCCATGCCACTGGCATGGGCATTGCAGGGGCCCCCGTAAGAGGGCCCCTACATGTATTTCACTGTCTGCTGCGCAGACAGTGAAATACGCGACGGGTGCAACTGCACCCGTCGCACAGCTTCCACTCCGCCGGCTCGATTCCGAGCCGGCTTCATCGTGGAAGCCTCTTTCCCGCTGGGCTGGCTGGCGGTCTGAAGGCGACCGCCCGCCAGCCCAGCGGGAAAGTCAGAATTACCGCCGCGGTCTTTCGACCGCGGAACGGTAACCTGACGGCGGGACTTTGGCGGGCGGCCTCCGCCGCCCGCCAAGGTCAGAATGAGGGCCTAAGAGAGTTGATTGGTCGCCTTTAGAGGTGAAATGTTGCATGGAATCGGGACAGAGGAAATATAAACAAGGATATGATAATTTGCATGGAGTTAATGCATTGAGCCTCAAAGGGGATATTTTAAAAGTCATGAAAGGAAGACAGGTAAGAAATTCTGAACCTTTGAAGGTGGTTAACGTTTTGTGTATTTACGCATTACTTAGTGATGGGAAAGTATGGCATTGTAAGAGATTGGCACTATTTAAAGGAGGCAACAGATGAATTAAACTAGAAACTAAGAACGTGACGGAAATCTGGGGGATATGATTGAATAGAAGAAATGGCCACTAGGGGGAATGACATTCATCAGGAACACACACAACCACAGTGTCAAGAACACATGTGAATACTTAGGGATTGTGAAGAGACATGCTATCTGCTAAGAAAGGGAGGTTACTGATAACAACAGTAACTTGGCCAGGGACTACACAATCTGTGAAGAGAGGGACACTAATAATAACTATAGTAACATGGCCAGGGAGAGCAAATGTAACAATGGTGCCAGGGATAAGAGCAAAAATAAATTAACCAGATCAGGAAGGTATGTTTGCAACCTAAATGGTGTGATGATTTTTTGGCAACAATGAGTAGTGTGGAGTAAGTCTTTTAATGTTATTGAAAATTTGTAATCTCAGTTTATTCTGTTGCATATTGTCTTATGCAGTTTTCAAGTTAGCCCTGTGTAATTGATATTAACTTCATTCTGACATTGTATGCATATGGTATAGTTTATTTTATTATATTGTATACATTTTTTGTCTTACAAGTAAAAAGGGTGTGTGTGTTATGTTTAAACAATAAGCATGTTTAACTAATCAACTCTGTGTGTTAAGGCTTCAGAATGTTATGAAGCCATAGAATGTATGATGTCAGAGTTTAAGATGCTAAGTGAGCCTTAATGAGAATAACAGGAGTGGAATGGTTGGGCATCTTTGCTGGTGCCAGGGTTTGAGCCTGAAGAGAATAAATAGTATATTTGGAGATTTGTATATTTTGTCTTTTGTCTTTTTCTGGACTCAACCTACAGCACAGGGTTTGTGGATCCACTATCGCAAGCAGTTTACAGTTTCATGTGTCCTCAGGTTGTTCTCCAGACACAGCCTTTGTGTGGAATGATGCTTCTCACAGCAGCATGCCCCCATCATGCTGTCTCCAATATGAAACACCCACAACAGATGCACAAAGAGGTGTAAAGTTTCTGCATTTGGATTTTTTGAGCCCAGCTAAAGGTGTAACTAGGGACAGACAAAAAGGCAGGCATTGCCTAAAAAGTATCTTGCCTCTCACAACAGAAACTCCAGCCCACCCATCACCTCAGAAAGGCTAATTAGCAGCTCCTTGCCAACAAATGGCCACATGGAATTTCAAAATGTATCCCTATCTTCATCTTCCTAACATCAGTATCTACTTTGCCTCCCTCCAGCTACAAAAAGGCAAACAGTACACTTGTGAGGGGGGCACAGTTGTCACCCTTGAGCAGCTCTTATATGCATTTGTACATTGAATTCAAATGTATGAGATAAACAATAAATAGAGGTGATTATACAGCTGGAAACATTTTATGAAAATTAAATAACAGAACATTTCAGTTCATCCCTGCTCAATTAAATACAAGACAAAAGTCATAAAACAGTGGATGTGATGCAAGTATTCTAGAAGGGATCATTGAAACATGAATTAGCTGTTGGTGAATATTCATTGGCAGAATCTTCATATTGATTAGCGTTAAATCTCTCAATAGTAATATCTGGTTTATGTGAGGTGATCTTCATTACTCTTCAGTTCAACATCTTTGTTGACTGACATTATGTGAAATGCTGATTTGTTAACAAACCTGAAAGCCCAGCTTCTCCTGCAGAAATACTGTATTTATTTTCTATTTCCTCTCTTTCTCTTACCACATTAGTAACTGAACAAGTAATGGACTAATTGCATGTGAGACATGGAGGTAATGGCCTATATATTCAAGTTAGATTTTTTTTTTTTGTCTTCATAAAAAACATGTGTGACCTACAGAAGCTATAGAGGGTATGCAACTAGATTCAAGAGCTTTCCTCTACCATTTCACCTTCCTAACAGTGTAGGTAGCAAATAAAAAGTGTGTTGTTACTTGAGTGGGCGGTTTGTTGAACCTTGAACAACTCTACAAGTGAGGCAATTTGAGTGTAATCACTTTTGGCCCTGGTGCTTTGCGGCATCTTTCTCTTGGATGTGTCAGTATTTCTGACACATCCTTGGGACTCTACGCCATGGTGCATCATATTGTAAATAGGATGCATCCATGGCATCATAAGCTGTATTGACGCAGCACAAGTTTTTGTTGTTGCATTGCTGCCTTAGCGCAGTGATGCGACATTACTTGTAAATATGCTCCTAGGTTCTACTTGAATGATTTATGTTCTACACATCATGTATCAACAGTAGTCTTAATGCTGTCTTCTTCCAGTGGCTAGCTGTTTGCTTGCACCTTTTGCATGAGTTGCTCTCCTTGAGTCAGGAGTCCTGAATAGTGTTTTGAAGCTACTGTTGCTTTGCATTTATTTTATTCTCTAAATTCCCATGACTGCCACTCTTGTATGGCAGGTGTCTTTGTTAAGGTCCCCTGCTATGCTGGTTATGGTGTACTCATTGGAAGCGCTAGTGAAGGACATATTGACCCAAATATTTCCAGAGCAATCATAAAAGTAAATGCAACTTTTAATTGGTAACTTTGAAAACTGTAAAGTCAGATCATGCAGAAACCAGTATGAAAAGCCATTGGTGAAGATAATTTCCAATTACTCTGTACGCTACTAGCTGTTGTGAGAGATGATGATAATGATTCTGTTATACTCAACAATAGTGCATTCCAATAACAAACACATTTCTTTTTGGCATCACTTATATTTTTCACTTGGTAAATATCTGACCCTCTGCTGTGACTGCAGAGGGCTTTCAAAAACAAATAAATACAACACTTTTCAGAAAGTAAGAGAATGTTTTATTAGGACAAGTTTAAAGGTCACAACAAATATTAACCTGATTTATTAATTAAAAAAACAGTCCAAGACAAACTCCCCTTCACAAACGATTTTCTAAATGAATGCAGAAGGTTAATAGACTTTTGTTTCAAGGTCTGTCTCAGGCTCGTTGCTGCAGAACCCTTTCTCAGAGCTATGTGTTCTTCAACTCCATGGGTATCTAGACCGCTCTCCATCAAACACTTGGTCACCGAGAATGTGGGCAGATCAGTGCTATTAGGGTGTGAGTGGTGTTGTTAGAAAATCACTAGGAGAGCTCACTGCTCACCTCTATCAAACTTCCACAGAGGGTTATCCCTGTGACACCATGGCAAAAGGAACTGAGGAATCTGGTCAGTGATGCCACCAGCCTTGAAAGCTTTGCCTGCTTAACTAACTTGATCCAAGAAGTCTGCATGGGTACTGTGGAGTTAAAACAAGCTGGCATGCTCAAAGCTTACCGTCCTGCTTGGGGTGAAGGTGTCCTGAAGAGCATGAGTTGTAAGTGAAGTTGAGAAGAACATGAGCCCAAAAGGTTGCTACATTTGTAGCGCATTACAACTAATTATGAAGAATCTTACAACTTGTGTGGTGGATTGTGCAACATATCCATGTAAGTTAGAATATTTCAGCTGCTGGGGCCCTTCTGTGTCAAGCTGGTTTCCAACTCAAGCACAACCTACTGAACATGTATCGAGTCACAAATGCAAGAGATACCGGAACCCAGATGAAGACTTCTTTACAGCATCACCTGGAGCTGAGTATTCAATGTGTCTGTACCTGGAATAATTCTGACCTTGACCAGCTGCACTTTGTGTTTCAACTCATGAATCAAAACTGCCTATCCACACCTTCACTGGTTTAGACCTGTTTTGAAATTAAAAGACATCAGCCGTGACCCTGCGTTCCTTCCTCAGTTTCTTGTTAAGATATTCAGTACTTTTGAATCTGCTGTTCAACTTCTTCACACCTGAGCTTATACAAAGCATTCTAAACCTTTGATCATTCAAGCCGGCTCATTGTGAGTTCAACACCCCTTCAGCAGATGTGACAGCATGGTGTCAACCACAAACTTTAATTCCAACTGTACTGTAGTCAGAATGCAACAAAATCCAGCTCTTCTGTTAACATGGTAAATTGTTGTTACATAGAGATGTATTCATCTGTGTTCTGGATATAGGAGCAGGAACTGTGATTTCACATCACACCTGCAGTTTGTTGTTAGAGTAAAAGTGACATCATGGTTTAGTTATAGATCAGATGTCATACCTTGAATGTAATAGAAAACTCCTGGCCAGGTTTTTATATAGATATTGCATGGTTCCAGGTATAACCAAAAACTGCTCACTAAAGTAATGGAGGCAGCAGTTGGCAGTTTAATGGAATAAACATCTCACATGAATTGGCATTTTGGAATATGGTCCTTAATACCCCTCCACAAACCAGGGGTAATATTTTAGGACTGGCACGAGTAGGATGCTGAATGTGTCTGTCACAGGAATTAACTGAGGGTATACATACTTGTAAGCACATAAAAACATCAGTGAGTGCTTCCTTGTAAGTCTGAAATTATGTCTTATTCAGAATGTCTTTGATGGTAACACAAGTAATCCTTGTTTATTGAAGGAACACAGAAGTGCTCAAAAGGGTTTGGAAAGTAAAATGGTAGATGGGCTCCAAGCACACTTCAAGTTCGCAGAAAGAGCATAGAATATTGAAGAAAATGATGCCATGACAAAGGAGGGGAAGAAAGGGGCACCATAGAGGCTGAAATGACCAGGTTTATTTCATGAGAGTTGTGTTTCTTTAGCTGAATACTTCACTCCTTTGTGTCATTTGTGAAGCTGTTACTCCATATCCTGAAAAAGGAGAAATGTCTGGTGACTGATGTTGTTGAAGTTATTCTGTATGTCACTGATAAAGACCTACAACTTGTGGTAATCTTATTTAACCAACTAAATGGTAGGGGTGCGCATAATGTGTGTAATTCTATGTAGTGTGATCACACGGAATTACATAAGATTTATTTGACATTATGCCTGAATTACCCATGAAGAGTAATTCTGCTTTTAGTGCTATTACCTAGCGCACAAATGCCCTCTCATGTCTAAAATGGACAGGAGTATGCTATTTTCGCTAAGAAATAGCTCTAAACGCAACAGAACATAAATTGCAAGCATGAGTACCTACTCACGCTCGCTAAATGTGATCTTAGGGTACGATTTTCCCTCAACTTACTACCAACAATTAGCACTATTTTGTTCATGCAAAATTCACCCTTACATCCAAAATGGACACAAGAATGCATTTTGTGCTAAGGAATAGCCCTTCCCTCAAATTAGTCTTAATGACACAGGAGTAATGGCATAATTATCAGTTATTCCCCATCAAAGAGTAATGCTGAATTACCAAATTTGCTCTGATTACTCCAGCATAATCAAAATTCTGCCTCGGCCTATAAATTATGCAGTTGTTGCCACTGGATTGCCTGCACTTCATTCATGTGAAATGGAAACGGTTCTCTTTTGCAGTCACTTCAATAACCATCCAGACATTACAAAGATTGAGCCTCAATGCTGTGCTCATGCGCATACACAAAGAGGGACGAGAGGTAATAGACATAACAAAACTAAACTAAAGTGGAATGCTCATAGCTGTATTGAGTTAAGTAGGACTGCTCATTGCCATACTCCAATAAGAACAAGTGGTTCTAAAAGTTGTCAATTAGGGACAACTGTCCAAGGACGTTTTCAAGTAATGGTGTCTTCTTCTCATCAACATTTTCAGTTAAGGGTTGTGTTTCATGGAGATGCCCATGCAAGAAATATTGCTCATCGACATAATCAAGTAAGGTTGGCTCAAGGACATACTTTTCAAAGGATAGCAACCTATGGACCGCACTTGAACATATTCAAACAGGTATAAATGATTGACGACATACTCTTAGTTGACTGCTCATGAAAACACTAATTTAAGAAAAATGCTTTTGGACAAACGAAAGTAATTATGACTGGCTGGTGACATACTTTAATAGGTCTGATTTCCCATGGACATACTCCTTTTAGAACTAATGGTAATGGCCATATTCTGGTTGTGGCAACTGCTCATGGCTATACTCAGGAAAGGCTCACTTCATGATGAACTGAAATGCATAGGGTGGGAATCTTAAGTTAATACTGTGTCGTTCAATTGGCTGAACAAACCTGGCTCCACCCAGCCACTGATTCATATAGCCAAGAGGTCTCTTCTGATGAGAATCTGACCTTTAATCACCAGATCACCACTCTGTGGTTAAAACACCACTTCTATGGTTGTTGAGAATACTTTTACTGCAGTTCCAATTTCCAAATTGCAATGAATTTACCAGAGCCCAGGAATTATCTGCATTCAATAATGCAACAATAAAAATGCTGTAGATCTAAAGAAAGTGTATGGAGCTAAGGACCCTACAAAATCATGCAGCCAGGCCCAGCCTTCATGACCAGTAATTAGGCCACATTTCTCTAACCCTCAAAGAGTTTCACTTGTGCTGAGCGAACTTCACAGTCCTTTCTGCTGAATTCAAATCAAAGGGAGGTCTTGTCCCAATACATTTAAAAGCATTTAAAACCAGTCTACCTCCATCAAAGCCCACTGAGCCCTGAGATCAAGCAAGACACATATGATCGCACAAACTAGCTACCACTGTAAAGGGCACATCTTTGGAAGTCACAACCATCACTCCTCGTTCCTCTAAACTATGTGGGTGTACTATTTTAAGAGCAGTATACAAGACATTCTTATGGAAATACTGAACTCTTTCTATTGCTGGTGTTGGAATGATCCCTTTGGACTTTCACATCAGATGGCAGCAGTGCTTAAGAATTTGGAAAAGAATGGATGCTGGAGTCCAAAGCTTTGCTCAGAAGCCCGCGGACTGTACTATTAAATGTCAGTGCCAAATACCAAGGCTGCATAGTCTGTAATCCACCTCTTGACTTGTTAATCAACTATCAGACACCACCTGCTCCTTCATTTCAACAACTGTCTCAAATTAAACATTGGATGGCAGCGCACCTGCAGAAGCAATCCACCCCAATATTCCTCTTTGAACTAATACGAAAAAAATGACAATCTATTTTATCAAACTTCCATGGCCTGATTTGGAAAGACAAATTTACACTTTTGTGTAGGTAAAATATTTTTTGCCATTCACAAACTACAAGTTTCATTTTACTATAAGTAATACTTTGACTGCAGTGACTCTGCACTCGTGGTGGTGACTCTGCGCAAAAAAGGTAGGCCCTCCCTTCATTTTATGTGTGGAGTTCTCCACCCCGGCAGCGGAGTCTTTTCAGTCATAAAATTTCTGTAACTAAAATTAAACTTGTAGTTTGTGAATACCAAAAAATAAGTATGTTTACCTTTGTGAATCAGGCCCTAAGTCTGTTCCATTCAGAGAAATTATACACAGTACTGCAATTCCAAGACTACGTCTAACCTCCAGTGTAAAAAGAAAATTATGTTTTAAGAATGATCAAGTAATGCAGATATATTTGAGTAATAGTAGTTTCACCATCATCTGATTTCTTTACTATAAAACACCAAGGACAAGTTTTATGCAATACTCCTGCAACAAAGTGCAGCAATCAAGTTTCTTGTGCTGCATTCTGCAAGGAAAAATACAGTGACGAGCCTTAACTACTAAGATTGTGCTGCTACTGGTGTTATCCCTTGTGCTGGCGCTCAAACAAGACTAGCTAGTTCATGCCCAGCCTTGCACCATAGAGTAGAGGTGAGTGTGCACTGCCGAGTTTAGTATTTGTATTTGAGAAATACCTTTACAGTACAAATTCCTTTCAAGAAACAAACAGGTACTGGATTGTTTTAGTAGGAGTTCATTTTTTACACAAATTGAGGTCTGGCTATCTCAGGAGATCAGGCTTTGTGTCAAAACCTAGTGGTGTTTGCGCTGATCTGACCCAGTAACAGCCTTGGATGCGAATCATGGGAATATATGTTTCCACTGTGAACAATACACTTTTCCAGAGTAAAACACCTTTTATGCTGGAGAGGAAGCACTTTGTGTTGATTGGGTCACAATAGATCCTGCACAAAGCATTGGTAAATATGGGAACACATCATTCCTAAATAGTACAAACATGAGTCCTAAGAAAGAGACTGGTGTGAATGTAAACCCACTACACATTGTATGAGATTGAGTGTGTGTTAGTTTTCACTCTGTCCCAGCAGGGACCCACACTCTAGTCAGGGTAATGGAGATACACACTTAAGACAACCCCTGCTCACCTCCTTGGTAGCTTGGCACAAGCAGTCAGGCTTATCTCAAAGGCAATGTGTAAAGTATTTGTACCAACACATACAGTAATACAGTGAAAACCCTACAAAAAGGACACCACACCAGTTTAGAAAAATGGGTAATATATATCTAAATCAAACAAGACCAAAATGACAAAAATCCAACATACACAAGTGAAGATATGAATTTTAAAAGTAAAAAAAGTCTTCCTGTGAAGAAAACAATGGAAATGTTGATTTTACACAAACCACCTGGTTTGCATCAAAAATAAAGCCGCACAGGTGAGCGTGCATCGGAAAAGTCAGCGATGCATCGATTCCTTACCCGCAAGTGAGGCCGTGTGTCATTTCTTCTCTGGTCTGGTCTGGTCCTCAATGTGTCGTTTTTCTGTTCTGCAAGGGAGGGATATGTCAATTTCAAGCATTGTATAAAAAGGGAAGGTTTGGGCAAGGCAAGTTCGTACACTTGCTAGGTCGAATTAGCAGTTTAAAACTGCAAACACAGACACTGCAGTGGCAAGTATGAGCCATGTTTACAGGGCTACTTATGTGTGTGGCAGAACCAGTGCTGCAGACCAACTAGTAGCATTTGATTTACAGGCCCTGGGCACCTCTAGTTCACTTTACTAGGGACTTACTAGTAATTCAAATGTGCAAATCATGGAAAAGCCAATTACAAAGACATTTTATACAGGGAGCATTTGCACTTTAGCACTGGTCGACAGTGGTAAAGTACCCAGAGTGCCAAAAAACAGCAAAAACAGAGTCCAGCGCACAGTCAAAACATGGGAAGCAGAGGCAAAAAAGACAGGGGAGGCCACGTCAAGGATGCCAGGTCTAACAGTATGTGAATCCAATACTTTGCTGTTACTGGACATTGTAAATAAATGTATAGAACTCAGCACCCCGTTGGGCATAAGTGCTGTAGGTGCAGTCCACTGGGCCATGCACAGCACAATTAAAGGCTCCAGTAGCAACCCAAACCCATTCCAGCTGTGTGCTGAAGAAGGTTTAAACCCATGTAAGGCTGCCAGTGTTTCTTTTCTGGAGGACACTTAGGGGGTCATTCTGACCCCGGCGGTCAGAGACCGCCGGGGCCAGGGTCGGCGGGAGCACCACCGACAGATCGGCGGTGCCCCGCAGGGCATTCTGACCGCGGCGGTTCGGCCGCGGTCAGATGCGGGAAACCGGCGGTCTCCCGCCGGTTTCCCGCTGCCCTGCAGAATCCTCCATGGTGGCGGAGCGCGCTCCGCCGCCATGGGGATTCTGACACCCCCTACCACCATCCTGTTCCATGGCATGGGCACTGCAGGGGCCCCCGTCAGAGGGCCCCACAAAGTATTTCAGTGTCTGCTATGCAGACACTGAAATACGCGACGGGTGCCACTGCACCCGTCGCACCTTCCCACTACGCCGGCTCAATTCTGAGCCGGCGTCCTCGTGGGAAGGTTGATTTGCCCTGGGCTGGCGGGCGGCCTTTTGGCGGCCGCCCGCCAGCCCAGGGCAAATCCCAAAATACCCTCAGCGGTCTTTCGACCGCGGAGCGGTATTTTGGTGGGGGAACTTCGGCGGGCGGCCTCCGCCGCCCGCCGAAGTTAGAATCACCCCCTTAATATGGTAGCTTGTTATGGAAAGTTCCTAACAGAGCAGAACCAAGACTGATTTGAATGTTGAAAGTTTCTGTCTTGAGGGGCATGGTGGGTGAAAAAAGGTGGTTTGGAATGTGATTGGCAGATATTAATTTGATCATTCTTTCTATCACCTTTGTCTATCTATGGAACCACTTTGCATCACCTTAGCTCCAGCACAAAGCCTTAGTAAGTCTTAGTAAATATGGACCCAAGTATTACCCCTAAATATTACAAGCATGAGTGCTAAGAAAAGTTTACATTAAAGATGCAACCACTACACATTGTCGGAGATTGCTTGTAATCTCTAGATGACATACTTATAGAATGCATTTTTTTGTCAAACATAAGTTGTAAATTTATGCAAAAAGCCTCATTTCCAATCGGGATGGTGAAGTCAGTGCATAATTGTGCTGGGTACAGACTAACTGAAGTGGGTTGTGCATGGTACAGTGGCCATCCTAACACATCCTTACTGTGCACCGACTGTTGTGGCTCCAGCTCTATCACTGTGTAGGGTTTAATAGTGAGTGGGAGCACAGTCATACCCTAAAGACCCACTGCAGGGGCTCTCTGCATTCCGTGTGATACCCTACACTAGGGGGATGAAGCCCCACAAACAGTTCACAACCAACTTTTGTCTCTAACTTAAAATCCTTCTGTTCTGTCGCTACACCCAAAAAGTGAAGCATTAATAATTTCTTCGTAAGAGGCTCAAATCTTAATTCTTTCTCGTTTAAACTCACCTCTCAATAGCTCTTCCGGCCATGGTACACCTTTACAATGGGAACACCACAGTGGACTACCTAGTCAAATTACTTCCACACTATTTCCTGTGGCAGCACAAGCATCAGCTGCTCATCCATAGGCAACATTTGATTGATTCTAGTTTGCTGATTTAAGACCATGCTGTAACTGTATTAACATCACAGACAAACATATTTTAAGCAGTGTAGATGGATACAAATTGCATAGCGGAAAATGTGAGACGTTGCCTATTTTCATCAGAAACAATTAACGAATTTGATTCACATCAGACAGGCTTCAGATCCAGTTTCAGTACTGAATCGGTGCTAGACTCAGTGTATCATGTAATGAGAATGTGCTTAGATTTGGATATAGGCCTGGACGAAGTTTAAATTATTTCAGGGTAATTTGCATAATTTCTGGAATTTCGTTTTACCGTAATTACGCAAAATTCCTGAAATTATTCCTTACGCCACTTCAGATAATTACACACTATTTGGGGTACAAATGTCCAGCAAATAAGCAATTCACTTTATAGTGAACTCACAGGACCAATGGAATACAAGTGGCTGTTCTACCCAATGCTTTTGATTAAATGCATTCTTGCTCCAAAAACTTATGTAAGGACACATTTCCCGCTAACATATAGCTCGAACTGGTGGATTTGCATTCTGAATAATTAGGTGAATTTTGCAGTAATTGTGTGTAATTACACAAAAGAAAACTATGCATAATTTGCGTACCCCTAGTTGGAAGCTCAGCCATCCTAATTCACCCAGAGCTTTCTGCTGCGTTCAACACAGCCTCTCACTACATCCTAGAAACCAGTCTTACTACGGCTGGAGTGAGGAACCATGCCCTTGAATGACTAACATCTTTTTTAACAGACCAGTCTCCTGTAGTCTGGGGTCCTGATTTCCAATTTTCAGAATTCAAACACAGTAACTATGAGGTTCCCCCAAAGAACTGCACTTAGCCCCACTCTTTTCAACCTTTATGTTGGCCCGTCGTTCCCTTTGGTTTCTCCTACAATTCTTACACTGATGACACCAACCTAATACTCAGATTGTTAGAGGCTGCACATATTCCATCCTGATTTAAACAGTACATGACCTCTATAGCCAATTCAATGAACCACAATTCTACAGGTTCAAACTTATCTAATACTGAAATCCTTGTTTTTGGGAAGCCATCAGCGTGGGACTCTGACTTGCACCTTAGTGAGCTTGGTCCTGCTTCCCATCCAACGCAATCTGCAAAAAAGTAGGAATATTTTTCTGTAACCGCTTGACTTTCCTTGAAAATATTTCTAAAACAACTGCTAATCTACTAATTGTTTCTTTCAGCTGAAAGTGTTGAGAACATTTCTCCCTTTCGTACAATCTGGTACAGGAAAACCATCATTCAAACAACAATTGTGGCCAGTTTTGAATATTGTCTAAAGGTATTCCTTAGCCTCCCCAAGGGAATGACCTGTTTCTGAGGATGATCCAAAACGCAGCTACCTATCTCTTGGTTTGGAATTACGAATCATGGATCTTCTTGTATCTTCCCGCAAATATTTCTGCACAAAAATGCATGTTCAAAAATCTGTGTTTCTGCCAGTGGGACCTACATTCCAGTGACCCTACCTATCTGCAAGACATTTGTCGGAAACGTAATCCTGTTTGCGCTCTACGTTCAGCATCTGCACATCCACTCATAGTTCCAGTTTTTAGGAAAACTAGATTAGTTGACCAGCCCTTTGGCTCACAGCTAGCACCTGGAATGGACTGGCAGGGCTCCTATAGGAAGCCCTTTCTCACCTGCTATTTAGAAAACATCTGAAAAAAACTTTTTAACTCAGTAGATTGTCTAGGTAAAAGTACTCACTCAAACTGTCACTGTGATTTATAGTGCCGGGTTAGTTAACAGAGAACTTTATAAAAAATAAATCAAACCAAATCAGAAAGAGAAATGCTATCAGAGTAAGAGCCAGCAATGGGTTCTGGGTTGTTCATTTATTCAGGTAGTAGTTCACATTAGGTGTTTTCTCAAATGTTGCTGCTTTCAAGTTCCAAACTTTGCAGAGTAAGAGTATCCATAACACACCGCCTCTCAATGGGGAGATTCCCACTGATAGTTCAAAACTGTGCCAACTTCCCTGGCACAGTGAGATCATATGGATCTTCACTATTGGCACACGTCTGGTCTTTCATCCTTGTTCTCATTGTGATTTAGTGGTCAGAAACATGTCCCCCTTGCCTTTTTGTTTGAGGGCGAAACAAACAGAGTGGTCAAAGACTGACAACACAGAGACCGCTAATGGGTAAGAGGAAGCAGATTGCAGTCCCCTTTAGCTAACCCAATCAATGCAGCGGTCTCATTAGCCCCTGGATGCTGACACAGTGAAGTGCTAATATCTTCTGGCAAATGGTGCAGAGCCCACTGCTTGCAAATGCACCGACCGTGTTAGCAACACCAGACAAAACTGCAAAATGACAGCCTGTCTAGAGCAGTTCATGGACTTACTTTCAATTCATAAAACTGTCTCCATGTATGTGTTAGTGTTGACAGCATGTTACTCGAATGGTCTTGTGGGCAATATCTGGAATATTATCACCCAGCAATCATGGTTGTCTGCATCAAGCACTTGGTCACCAAGAATATGGGAAGATCAGTGTTATTATTGTGTGAGTGGTGATATCTGAAAATCACCAAGAGGTCACTGCTGACTTCTGTCAAACTTCCACAGAGGACTAATCCTGCAACACCATGTAAAAGGAAACCCACCAATCTGGTCAGTGATGCACCAGCCTTGCAAAACTTTGGTGCACTAGATTCCCACGGTGGTGCCCATCATCATCTTTTAAAGGATATCTAGCTCTCACTGAATATTGGCAAACGCTTTTAACAACTTTACAGTATATTTTACTGACACACCTAGAGACCAGAGTTCTAGAACTCAGGTAATACACTTAAAAAAGGAAACTGGGGCAGGACATTTTAAATGTATATTGATTCAACAGATGTGCAAGGCCAGGTTCAAACATTTTCTCACCAGCACACTCCTGATAGGACATACGGATTGAGGAATATGCTGTAAATGTTACTGCTCTCATGCTGTGGGGAACTCACAAGACTGAACACACCCTAACAATATGGCCGCCATCTAGCTACCACAGGCAGGCCTGCTCCTGTCGGTGAGCCCACCTTTCAGAGTTATTCCCCTCAGTCATTTACTCTATTTGCTGGCAGTGTGGGCGTCTTGACTTGAGCTCAATCTAAAGAGTTTCTGATCCGGACACATGTCATGAGATAGAGCTGTCACTAATGCCAGAAGCCCTGGACGTGGACTGAGCTTCTATGAATCTCTAAGGGGTCCTGCTGCAGGGACAAAAGGAGGGGTCCGCAGTGTTCATCTCTGAGCAAATTCTGGGCAACCTTCCGTGGCATAAGGATTTCACATTTTTTGAAAAAAAGAAACTGCCCTTTCTCCCTTGCTATTTCATCTTGTTATCTCTTTTCATTGCAGGTCGGTTGCGTATATTTCCCCCGGCTCTCCCTGCATCAATGGCTTCCCGAGGGCTCTAGAACCTTCTCAGGAGGCGCTCCCTGTATAGCTTAAATCCTGCTCACCTGAAGCTGCCTGAGCCAGGGTCTGGCCCATGTCTGTGCCCTGGGCCACATCCTCTCGCCTAAGAGATGGGAGACTTCTGCAAACACTCCTTGAACCGGAACTGAGGTCCTGAAGTGAACAACGAGGTCTGACCTTCCTTCATGTACGAGTCACCTGTTCCCTTTGACCTCTGCGATGCTGATGTTGTGGGCGTGCGCGCCCATTCCACCTGAAGCTGAATATTGGTAAATGATCATAATATTTGAAAATAAAACTAAAAGTTAAAAGGTCAAACAGTAAAAACTACAGAAAGCAAATACGGTTATGTTGTTTTCGTGTTTTGTTAATGGTGAGCCACTCAAACACAGGTGTTGGTCCAGTTCGTTTTACAAATTATTTTTTCAGCATGACAAAAATGGAAAAAACGCATTTTGAAAAAGTATAAACAAATATATTACACGTTTGCCATTTGTCTGCGACGTAATGTTAAGGCAATGAAAAACCTTAATAATAAGTTATTAAGAAAATGGAAAGGGAATGTGCATTATTTGGTTACTACCATGAGCACGGAGCTCTGTAAACATTTGGGATTGTATTTGGCATTTCAATTAGGAGTTATTCCTGCCTCTAAAGGATTACAGTCATATCTGAGAGCATCGGCATTCAGGCCATATACACGCTAATGATTAAATTAACTTCTCACCTTGCACGGGGAGTGAGAGGCTGCCAGACACCTCAACTCACAGGCAGAGCGCTGCCAAAGCACAGACACTCTGCGCACAGACACTTTGCTCTGGTGCAAAGTACAGAGCACGCCCGCTTAAAACGTTATTGCTTGCTCTCTAGTATGATTTCATCCAATTTTGCTGCTTCATGATTGAAATGCATTCTATCCTCTTTTAATAGAGGCAGACGAGCCACTGAAAGCTCGAGCCAGGCTCCGGCCTTAAGCCTGGCTCTGGCTCAGCTCGATGTCCTGTTGGAACCTCGAGCCCATAACGAGCCGAGCTTTCATGTGCTTCCTACCTTCCTCTCTGTTCGTAGATGTGATGTTAAGACCAAAACTGTGGACTTTGGACCTTGCATCTAGGGACATGGATCGAGCCTCAGCCTTGGCTCAACGTCCTGTCATTCTGCACTAATCCCTCCATCTCCCCCACACTATTAACAATGAATGGTTATCTTGTGTAATGTAACGGGTCCTCATATAAAGCGATCCAATACCTTCAGGATCAGATCGTCCTATGTAAGAACCTCAGAAAAGTGCACAAAGAGATACAAAAAACAAAGCCTCAACATAAGAAAAGATAAATAGAAACCCATTTGATGACTGGATGTTAAATCAGAAAACCTGCATAAATTGTGGCTTCCCCAATTAAATTGTGTGATCTTAGGCAAATATTTGATTTAACGTTTAATAAAGAAATTCTCATTGCGGTGCTAAAATGTGACATATTAATGTCAAGATTTCCACAGGTTAAAGAAATAAACTTTTTTGAATATAGTAAAAGACAATATCATATTGTGTGTGATGTTTGGTCTATGACTTACCTAGCAAACATTTTCAGGCTGGGCTCTTGTATGGGCTGTAAGGGTCAGATCTATGTACCTGGAGGTTTGCGATTTCCTAATAGTGAATTTTTGTGATTCACTATTAGGAAATCGCAAACTGCTATGTATTAGAGTGTGTTAAACACTGTTAGCGATTCCCAAATGGGTCGCAAGATACCTGCGTAAGGTCTCAATTTGTGACCCATTTGGGAATGGCCACAATCACAGGGATGGTGTCCTGCTGGGGCAGCAGACCACCATGTCTGCGATTGCTTTTTTAATAAAGCAATCTTTATTTTGTAATGCATCTTGTTTTACTTAAAGGAAGATGGGATACATTACAAAAAGAAAACTGAAAAGTTTTCTTTTCTTTTTTTAATAGTAGGTAGTGGTCCTTGAGACCAGTTTCATACATCGGACCCTATGATCTGAGCCAGACACTTGTCTCAGCTCTGGTTCGGCTCCACCCGTTAATTTGTTGGCTCATGCATCGCTATCATTTAAATGGGAAAGATAAGTATGCGTTATTCTGCAGCACCTTTATCACGTATTCTCTATGATGCAGGTAAGTGCCACGTAGGCCTGTTTAAGGTAACTTACAACTTGGGAGTTTACCACGCAGGTCAGTTATCATTCTCTTTTTTGAAATGAAAAACTTTCTCTTATGTGTGTGTTTCTGTATGTGATCTATCTGTCTACACATACATTTATATATGCACACATATATTTATAGATTTACATATATATATATATGTGTTTGTTCTTAGGTTTTTAGTAACTGTTTCTCTAGAGACGACATTTGTATCGAGGTTGAATCCAAGGCCCATATTTATACTTTTTTAGCGCCACATTTGCATCGTTTTTTGACACAAAATCTGCGCAAACGTACAAAATACAATTGTATTTTGTAAGTTTCTGCTCCTTTTGAGTAAAAAAATTACGCAAATTCGGCGCTAAAAAAGTATAAATATGGGCCCAAGTGTTTTTGCTTTGGCCAGAGATGAAGCTTTCAATGTTTCACACTTACGCTACAGTGTATTTTTAAGTATCACGTGTACTCGCAGCACCAGGATACCCTTGTGGCTCGTAGTGCACATCACAAATCCACTTAGCTTGGGCTACTGGATCTTCAACTGACTTCACCAAACATCTACTCAGAGATCGAACTGAACCGTATCATCCCGAAAGAAAACTCTGGATCATTAACCAATGCTTCAAAATATCCCTACAGTTTCACTTCCAGTACATCCAAGAATGTCCTTGTATTTACGAAGGCTTAGGGAGGGGTTTTCAAATGCACCTTTGCTAAGGTAAGATAAAATCCTGAAACAATTCTTGCAAACTTTGTAGACCTTTTTTCAGTGCTAGAAGCCTGCCGTTATCCCTGGTCGGGTCTTCCTTTTCACCACTGGAAAGCAGCCTTACGATTTATCACAGTAGCTGTAGTTTGGTCTGCGATAGAGCTTATTATAGTACAAGAAAAGGTAAAAGAATTGTCCACAGCACCCAAGAGTACAAGGTCCCATAGCAGCAGTGTCCGGCCTTAGATGCCTGCACATGGGTCAGTCCTTAGCCTCTTCACATCTGACACTTCAACTGGACATGCAGGTGGTTTTCACATAGGCCAATCAGAGAGAGCCTCGAGGACACAACATCCCTCTGAGTGACAGAAAGAGGAGGCACGCGGTCCCACCCTCTGCCATGCAGGGCTTCCAAGCACCACCCCTACTAGGGTCAAGAGCACAAGGTTCAGAGCAGCCAAGGAGAGGAAGGGTCCTGGTTCATATAGTCCTGCTGGTTGAGAAAGCATATGACTACACACATTATATATGCTACGATGTTGCAGTGGGCCTGAGCAAATTGTGTATTTAAGACATCCTTTGGCATTTTTTTTTTTTTTTTTTTTTTACAAATACGCATGGACCTTTTCCAGTAGGTAAACTGGTTCTAGATGATTGCCTTCCTTGTTCATGTGATTACTGACCTGACAAAATATATAGCAACTTTATTCCATTTCCTCTTTAAGTAAGGAACACAGAGGTGGTTTATTTAACCAATTATGCTACGGACATAAAAAGATGCAGTCTTTCATGTTTTTCTCAAGCTTCATGCAATGGATGCACAACTTTCCCATCTACGAAAGAGTCTGCATTTTATGTTTTTTATTTTTTAAGATTGTTAATGAAATGTAAGGTTCAACTGAATATGACTGGCATGAGATTTCATGAATAAATGATTAAATAAATGTTTATTTTTATTTTTTCACTGTGTATTCTTGCTTATCAAATGATTGATGTAGATGATTCTTATATGTTTTGTTAGCTTTCATATATTGTTGTGCTTGGTTCCTTCAGAAGACAGTTTGGACAGTGAATCTTTCTGGCGTGGTCCCCATGTTCTTTGTAGACATGACCACTAACAAAGAGTATATAAAAAAGAGAAGAGAGAACAAATACATTGGGTCTCTGGATAAAGAACTTACTGAAGATGGATACGAGGTATTAGGGGGTCAGGTCTGTTTTGTTTTATAAATGGTCATCTTGCATAATCTCACCTCCCAGTGTTAACTCTTCACTTTGTGCTTCTTTTTCTTATGTGAATCATTTATGTGAATGTAAGGGAAAAGGGGAGAAACATGAAGAGGAATAAGTACAGTTGAAAAGTTTGTAGAATATGAACAATGCAGGAAGAAATAACCTTTGATGAAGACAAAATGATCAGCATTTTAAAAGGATGAGTGTTTAAGATTTTCTGGAAGGACAGCAGGTTAAGTTGTGTTTTAAATTGAGTGGAAGCCTGTCCCAGAGTCCCGGTGCTTCGCAAGAAAGGATCACCTCCAAGAGGTTGCACTCAAAACAGGACTAGCACTCACCAATAGCATTCAGCTGTGGGTTTCAAGTGAAACACGACTTAGTACACCTGCCAGTGCATTCTGGCCGTGCGATTCACCTGTGCAAGTTTGCAGTTCTTTCAATGAACCAAAGCTTGATAAATGTTAATTTCCTCCAATGTTGAATTTTCTTAGCTTGATAACTATTATTTTTCCATTATTTAATTTTCATAGCCCCAGACATGCTTCACTCTTCACAAAATCTTTAGAGGAGCCTACCTAATCTAGCTTTATATTCTTGCACTGGTCCGCTTAAAACTTGAGGTGTTTTTGTATGATTTTCCTATTCACTGTATACTGGGAGACTTGTCATAATCTTTTTAGGGTAAGAGATGAAATGTTTCTTTAATTTGTTTTGCTTGGCATACTGTTTCATAAAATGTTCATTGATGTATGAGTCCAATGTTTTTTCAAGATGTGGAAAATGTCTAATGGTATCATTGGTATTTTGATCAGTAGCAGAAAATTATTTTTTGGACTGAAATAACATAAGTATGACAATCCAAATTGAGACCATCTATCTCAAACAATCAGGGGCCTGTTTACAACCTGTATTTTGTAATGCATTTAGTAATACTAAAAAAATATTACTTACATTCAACAAAATGCAATTTACAAATATTCATGTGGAGGTCCTTGCCTCCAGCACTCCTGTCTTTTCTGTGTGGAAAGAGGGGATTTACAGACATGTAGACCAGTGGGTGCCGGTAATTTTAGAAGGGAGGGGGGCGGGCGGGAAGCACTCTCACACACATTCATTCATACACGCACGCACATCCATTCACAACACTCATCAACATTCAAACATACACGCACGCACCAAACATTCATTTAAAAAACACATGCACACTTATCTTCAGCTCGGAGGTCCCAGGAGGGTTGGGACTGCTGCCTTCACTCTCGGGCTGACCTTAGGTCAGCCAATGACAGACGGCAGCAGTTCCAACTTCATCACAGAGTGGGATGGGGTCAGTGAGACTGCTGACCTGAACCCACTCTGTGACGAGGTGTTGCCGATTGACACTCACCATGGGTGCATCAGGGCTTAAACCTGAAGCGCCCAGGTCGGAGTCAATAGGTGATGCTTCTCCTCGTCACCGAGGGGAAGGGCCTCAAGGCACATTTGCTGAGCTGAGGAGGTCACGCCCTAAGGAGCTGTGACCTCTTCAGCCCAGCGAAGTTCATCTCAGGCAGCCAGGGGTCTGCGCAAATCGGGCATGTCTCGCTCCTGGCCGCATGAGCTGAACATGAAGAGTGTCTATAAGGCTAGCCTTTGTTCAGCCTGACAGACACTCTTCTTGAGGGGCAAAAAGGTGTGGGGGGGGTGTGGCCCCCCCGCCCTAAAGGACTGGCCGCGGCTGATGTAGACATACAATTTTATAGTAAACATGGGAAATCTAGGAAATGGAGAACATTTGCAACAAAATGGATAGGGATTTAAGAAGAAGTTATGCGAGGGACATAGACCCACTCACCAAAGGGTGGGCCTTTTGTTATTCCCAAACTGTACTTCTAAAGTTATTACAACCAAAAATGATCCATAATTAGTAAATGTACTCCAGCACCTCACATGTCCAATCTCCTGTACTGCTTGACACTCCCATAGAAAAAAATAGAGACAGCAAATAACTATGGAACTTTATCCCACTAAATGAAACTTTTTATGCAATTCTGTGTACAGTACTACATTTTTTATTTGATTTCTACTATCAATTATTTTTCAAGAAAATCCAGTAAAATTTTACATGAAATGAAAAAACATTCTTTCAGCATCTTTATTTTTGTCATGAAAGCAAATCACACTAATGTTACAATGGTATTTACTAGTTCTGGGCAAAAATTTAATTATTTGGCATAATTGACATAATTTAATCAATTTCACTTTACAGTTGTTGCACAAGTTTCCTGAATATATGGCATTATGCCAATTCACTTAATTAAGCAGCATCAGTTGCAGCAATCAACTGCTGTTAATGTTATGTCAGGTTATCTGTATTTGCATAGCATACAACTCATTTAGGAGGATTTCCTAGCAGTGAAGCAGAAGCTGTGTGGGCTAAGCAAGGGTTGGCCTTGCCTTTTGACATAATAATGCATAGTTTTGTAGTAATTTCACGTACTTATGTGAAAGCAAAATACGTTAATCTTGCACAACTTGTTTAATATTTTTAGTTTTCCCTTAAAAGCAAATATTGCAGATTTTTACAAGAATTACATCACTTGCATTACACCTGATAACGAGAGGAGTGATAGTTCAACACCACGACCCATCTACAGCTGAAATGCATTTCAACATCAACCAGTGACAGAAATGTTTCCAACATAGGAAATGAACTCACACACCAAACAACTTTATTTGCCTTCACTATGTAGGTAAACATGTTTGTTGCTTTGCCTCACCTTTGGAAAATCATTATTTGAGGAGGAGGAGAGAGTGGTTTTATACCAAAGGATTAAGGCCAATATTTATACTTTTTGAGCACCGCATTTGCGCCGCTTTCTGACTCAAAAACGGCGCTAACTTACAAAATACAATTGTATTTTGCAAGTTTGCGCTGCTTTTGCGTCAAAAATTGACCCAAATGCGGCGCTAAAAAAGTCTAAATATAGGCCTAACTATTTGTGTATGTCTAGGGAAGCTGTCAATGCCAGATACTGCTGCTCAACTACTCTGATGATAGATATGGTTGCTGAGAAGAAGGCGGATTCAGCTACTGCTTTTTCCTAGGTTATCCCTGAGTATATCAAAAGATAAGTTCAAACTAATAGATTAATGCAGTGAAATGCAGGGCCCGGGTAGCAATTGGTATACAAATGATAGAGCCCTGTTGGTACCTCCAAACAACACAACAACTATAACTTCTAGAAGATATATTGCCGTGAGAAACCCAAAGAACATTATTTAGACAATTCACACAAAAAAATATAATAATAAAGCACAGTACCTGGAAAAACATTTTTTGCTCACAATGTGTATTAATTTCCAAATCATTTACTTAAACATCAATAATTGAATTGCTCAAATGTGTGTAACAAAAGTGACTCGTAAAACAAGGAAGGTTATTTAGAGTAAAATACACATAGAGCAATAAAATACAGTGTATAAGGTACTTGTTAGCTGCCTGAGAATGTCCAATTCGTCTAGGGCAACTAGGAAAAATCCTTAGAAGTCGTGGTGGTTGGGGGGAGGTAGTATGTCCAGGCCATTTAGAAGGCATCAATGTTTTGATCCTAAGAACCGTGTGGTTACTCAACACCATCAAGGAGGGTCTTCATCACGGCGTGGGGAAGACAGGGAAAGCAATCTAAATAAATATATTTGAAAAACTGGGTCTGATCTGATGTTGAAAAATAATATAGAGTGAGGGCCACGCTGGAAAACATGCTGTGGCACAACGAAATTAGGCAATGAGACCCTCCGACTGAGAAATATGGGGGTGGACGGCAAGGTAGCTCGTCTGGTTAATGTCTTGGCGGACATCCATATTATGCCCCGTGCACATACTCATGACTTTGTGCTCTTGTTTTACCCCATTTAGCCCATTCCTGACAGAGGTGGGCAAAAGAGCCCTTTGCATTATTCATTGGGCAACTTCTCATTTCCTGAATAACCATTTCATGGTTTTGACACTTACATTTGGAGCATAATTGATTAGTAATATTTCTTTCTTTCAGTGATGACCAGTAGTATCATGTCCTGACCCTCACCTGAAGGATTTATGCATCATTATCATGTGAGAATAGGCATTGACCAGACGAGCTTCCTTGTCGTCCAACCCCTGTATTTCCCAGTCAGAGGCTCTCATTTCCTAATAATATTAGTGAGCCTCTAAATCTTTTCATACTATTTTTCGACATCAGAGCAGATACAGTTTTTTAACTTATTTACGTTGCTCCCCCTGCCTTCCCCATATCATGATGAGACCCTCCTTCATGTTTTTGAGTAACCACACAGTTCTTAGGGTCGAAACGTTGATGCTTTCTAATTGGTCTGGACATACCACTCCACTCCCCCACCCCCTGGGATTTTTAGGGATTTTTCCTAGTTGCCAAGGACGAATTGGCTCTTATTTACATTGTCAGACAGCTAACAGGCAGCTTATGCACTATACTTTGTTTTTTAATTTTACCCTCCATCACCTTCCTTATTTCATGTGTCACTTTGCACAAGCATTTTTTTGTACATTTGTTACACATACTGGAGCAATTGAATTATTGATATCTAAATACATGATTTTGGAAATTAATACACATTGTGAGAAAAAATGTTTAACAGGTACTGTGCTTTATTTATTTGTGTGTGAATTGCCCTAATAGTGCTCTTTGGGTTTCTTAAAGTAAGATAGGTTCTTAAATGTATTGCTGCTGTGTTGTTGTAGGTACCAACAGACCTCAATTATTTGTACACTATATCAATAGATAGGATGCACTCCTTTTCATAGCCACTGGATCTCTCCATCTGGTCACCTGTGACAATGTTGGCATCTCAAAGGCAAACGAGTTTTGATTCTTGCATCAGGTATTAAAATACATTAACAGAAAAGTGTACCAGTTTATTGCCATGCCCCAGTCACTGATGGAAAGGGTTTCAAGGGAATTCCATGCCTTTGCCCACATCCCTTGTCTGCTAGGCGAGATTGACTGCACTCATGCAACACTTCAGCCAACTCATCGCACAGCACATATTTGCTGCAACAGACACCCTTGAGACAGCATCGATAGGCCAGCTGCCTGTGTGCCAGAGGCTAATTCAGTTGTGTGAATGCTGCATTTCCTGAAGCACACAAGACAATAACATATCCTGACAGTCACCACTTGCATGTCAGGTAGTTGCTGGTGATTTTAGTGACTTGTAGATCATTAGTAGGTACCTGCACCCCACACTACGGTTATATATGCATCTGGTGATGGACTCTCTAACATACTCAAGGACCATTTCAATACAATGCACACATTACCATCACATCCACTGCACCTTTGTAGGCATGACATACTACAGTTAAAATAGAGGCCCCTTTGTAAGTGATGCCAGGCCACAAGAATGCTTGTATAAGACCTCAAACTCACCAAATGCTATTCATGCAACTTGAATGCAGATGGAGAGAGACCCATGACAGAAAAAACAAAAGCACTTACAGGATCTGGGTTTAGTGGTGGGCAACCAACACTTGATGACCAGCCAGTTCAATGATGTGCCTCTTCCTACTTCTACACCCTAAAGATTCTCAAAATAATCTTTGGGTGGCTCACAGTCAGTGCATTCTGAACTGTCAGCCAGGCCCTTGTAACTTGGACCACAGCATCACACTTTATATTGACATCACCACCAAAAAGACAAGGAGACTTCAGGTCATACAGAAAGGAATTGACAGATTCACTGTCAGGCGCCCATCCAGCGCACATATCACCCTGAACCTTAAAAAGCTACACTAGCTCCCCATCCACACATGTGCACTCTTCAAGCTCCTTATCCACACATATAAAGTCTTGTATTGCCTAGTCCCTGCATACCTCAAAAACTGCATCAATGTCCACACCCCAATCAAAAACCTACATTCAGACTATCTACTACTTGCTCACATCCTCCATATTCACAGATCCTTTCTTGTACTTAGGATCTAGAATTGCCTTCCTCTGCACATCTGAGCCACTTTCACATTCCTTGACTTCCACAAGAAACTGAAGGCATGGCTCTTTACCTGGAACTCACAGCTCAGTTCCCTTCTTTTCTAGCACCTGGATACCATTCCAGTGAGATATAAGCTCTACAAATAGTCATAACATATTATATAACATAACATAACTACAGATGTCCAAGCACACTACTTCAACAGAGGTACAATATGGCACGCATATGCACATAAGCCATTATTGAATTCACTTTGGGATCCACAAACAGTGATTCAGATGTCTTGAGCATATTTTGGGGTGTGGGTGTACTTTCCAGATAATTGTAGCATGTTCCATTTTGCAAAACGTTACTATGAGACAGAGCTTACATAAAGACCTTGACCCTGATCTGCACCCACATCCAGGTACCTAAGGTGGTGGTAGGGTACAGAGGTCAAGTTCTTCAGGTGTGGGATTGGCTAATTTATACCTTTTTCTTGAGGTGCTAGATTAGTTGTTGTATATATGTGGTTGAACAGCCTCATGTCTATGATGAATGATGGAATACCGCCCTTATATATCATCCTGATACAACTTTGTTTTTTCACATGTCATGCAATGCTCCAATGAAAAATAAGTTGACTCTTTATTTTCAATATCATTCAAATGTTTGTCATTACCAACAAGTAAGCCACAATCTGACATAGTACACTCATGGTTTAGGGCAAACATCCTAAAATTCTCACTTAGCACAAATGCATTAGATGAAGAAACACTCCCTGTTAATCTTTTTTTTTGCTTCTATCCATTATTTTAGTGTTACTGTTTCAAATTGTGGTCTCCGTCCTTCATGAAGAGGTTTCTTCCCTGAATGAGGAGTGTGCCCTCCTGTTTGAAAGTGGAGACTCCACAGCCAGGGTGGAGACTTCCGCATGGCGTAACAACCAGGATGACACACACAATGAAAGCATCAGTCATTTTGTGATCATCATGAACTACTCCCTTCTTCACCACTCCTGCCTGCTGCTGCTTCTTGCTATATTCTTGCCCTTAATATGGTTGAGAGACTTCATGAGAAGGTCCTCCACCATTCACTGACAGTGAACTGGAAATAATTATTGAGGGTCATCCAAGATATCCATAGCTTTATGGGAGTATGGAGACACAGCTTAGTAAGGCAGCAGAGGCCCAAGGCTGACATGACATCATCACATTGTGCAGTGAAGAGAAGACTTTCATTGCTGAGCTCAAATAAAGGTACACTATTTCTTGAGCATGTCCTTCCAGTCACATTCTCAGCACCCTCACATGACACCAATGTGCAGAAGGGTCCTGAGAACTGCCTGGCCAACCCTCCATGCTCCACTTGAAGGTTTTGAGCAGCAGAGAGGCGGTAAGCTTAGTTTTGGAATATTCACCTAAGTGTGCATGGATTTTTAGAGTGGAGTTGTGTCATATATTCACTTTGTGCTTTGTTCTATTTAGTTATGTGCTCAATTAAAATAATTTGCTTTTGCACAATTATGAGAACATTTTGGCACAATTATACAAAATTATGTACATAGATGTGTGACATACAAATCTATCATTTTGTGCTATAATATTGCATGAAATTCTTCCTTGTGTAAATGTTCCATAGAATGATGCATGCCACACAAAAAAAAGTGCAAAAAAAGCAAAACAAACAATATATTGCATTCAATTGTTCCAGTGCATTTTCCATTAGGCAAATTTGTAGTCAAAGCAGCATAATTTCAGGAATTTCTCATGATAATTGTAACACAAAATTGCCAAAATTATATCAATTACACTGTTGTAAGTTACATTTTGCCTTAGCCTATTTCTTCATTTTCATGTTGTAATTAAAATGTGTTATTTGGGTATTATGGAAGCTTAACATTGCTAAGTTATATGTATAGTAGTAGTACTGTATGAATTGACTAATCATCTGGCCTTGGCATTGTGGAAATGCTTTTTAACTGGTCTTTTTTTGTGGCACTATACCAGCTAAAACCCAATTTTACACATTAGTGATCTGTTTCATTTCTATTTTGTCAGTTAGTTTATGTGATGCTGACAGTGTTCAACTTCACCTTATTTCATAACCACCACATCTTTATTGCCCATTTTTCTAATTAACACAATGCTGTGCTGCTTTATACAAATACACTCTCATCTCAGATAACCAATGTATGGAAGATGTTGAAAACCCTGGGGCTTATTTATAAGGAACTTGCACAGCCAATGCATCAAAAAGTTTGACGCATTGGTTGCTCAGTCAGTACTCCTTATTTACAAGGTGACGCATCTAGGCCAATGCATCACTTTTAGTAATCCTGCATCAAAATGTTCCTGGGCTTGATCCGGCTGCATCACATAAGTAATAATGTATGCAAAGTAGGCATCCCTACATAGTTTTTCTGCAAAACTAACACCTGGAGATTGGATGAGAGTGCACCGCAAGTGTCCCAATACATCAAAATGTCTGCACGTCAGCAACCCACGCATATGAAATTACGCATTGGCATTGGAATTTAAAGAGAAGTCAGACAGAACAGTCTGGCAAGCTCAACTACAACATGGAGCTCCTTATTTTGCACTTGGAAGTCACAAGGAGAAGACCACAACCCCCTGCGCCTCAACCACACACGCCTCTCCCCTCACCACCACAAAGGCTGTCAGGAGAAGGGAGCGCATTTATCGGATTTGCCTCATTTTTTAAGGGATGATGAGGTCATCACCCACTATGGGGGTCCATCAATTGTCCGATTGCTACATCAGATAGCACCAAGGCTCCAGCCACCAACTGGGAGGCCCAGCAACATCCTGACACAGGTGAAGAACATGTCTGTACTCCACATGTTGGAGTCGGGGTCATTCCAGATCACAACAGCAAGAGTGTCTGGTATCTCTCAGGCATCATTCTTGGCTTTCCTCAACACTGTGCTGGATGCCATCATATGCCTAGCATCACAGTACCTCCTCTTCCCCCACACACAACAACTGCAGCTGGAGATCAATCTAGGCTTCTATGCTATCGCTGCCTTCCCACATTTGCTGGGTGCCATGGACTGCACACATATACAATTGGTACCCCCTGCAGCTACTTCACACACATACAGGACCCAGAAACACACCCACTCCATGAATGTCCAGGCCATCCGTGCCAAATGTCCTGAGAGTGTGCATGATGCATACACCTTTTGCCACTCCATCGTAAATGAGAGATTCCAGAATGGCACATATGGGAATGGTCTACTGGTTGGTAAGTACATCTGAAGTACAGGACTGACCCAACAAGAGCAAATGAGGAACGACCCATTGGACATATCGGTGTGTGGTAACTTACATAGTGCACATGTAGGAGGGATGTACCTCATACTTGCACCATTCATCTTGGCATATCTGTAATGCAGACCTCAAATGCACACTTAGAAAGACATGCAAATCCACTGTGTTTGTCTGTCTAAAGTGGGTCGACTTTTCTCCCTTTGTCATTTCAGCTGACAAAGAATATGGTCTGCATGCCAGTATGCACATCCCCAGACTGAGGCCCAGTGCAACGTCAGCAAAGCACTGTCCAAGACCAGGGGCATTGTTGAACAGATTTTGAGCCTACTCAAGTCACGTTTTGCTACCTGGAGAAGTCAGGTGGCAGCTGCTGTACTCCTTACCAACAGTCTGCAAAATTATAATTGTGTGCTGTATCTTGCACAATATCTGTATGCGAACAAATGTCCCAGGGGACCAGTGACATGATGTGCAGGAACCAGCAGAGCATGATGATGATGAAGATGAGGACATTGGTACAGTTGCTGGGACTCGTTGAAGGGACCCTATAGTCCAGAATTTCTTTATGGGAGACTGATCATGTTGGATGGCAAAATATGCCAGTCTCAAATATTTTGCCAACATTGGCCCTCATTAGGACCTTGGCAGCAAATGCCGCCTACTTCCACGGCGATGGCAGCCAACATACCATCGCAGTGGCTACCGACCGTCCATGGTATTATGACCGTAGATGGAATACCGCCAGAAGGCTGGCAGTATTCCGTCTATGGTCATGGCGGTGGACGGCGGACAGCAGTAGGGTGGCGCTGCTGCCAGCAGCAGCACCACACCAGCAAAACACCGCCTACTGTATCATGTTCCATGATTCGGCCTGGCGGTGTTTTTCTGGCTGATGCTGCTGCTGGCAGCAGCGCCGCATCCTGTCTCCTGCCGGAGGACCCCCTACGAGCAGGTAAGTTGGGTTCTCCGACAGGAGAGGGGGTTGGGGGGTGTTGTGTGCATGAGGGTGGTCATGGGACACAGTGCAACACAGTAAGTCGATATATGCTACACAAATGTTTGTCAGCACTCAGCTACATCACTGTTGCATCTCACTTAACACCTACAATTATTGTTTCCCATACTGTGTAAAGGCTGGACTGGTTACCTAGCCACAAGGCAGCTACACTTCACCCAATAGGCAAGGATGCAACTGTCACATGCAGGAATGGATGTGACTGTGTCATTCAGTCTTACCTTGAAACTAACAATGCTGTGACTCCAACACCTCCATACATGTGGTCCAACTTGTCCAGGACAAAAAGCTAAACTAATAAACAAATAGATGTCTAGGTCATGCCACATGTGATTTCATGCCTGGCAAAGTAACATGCACTGACGCATCCCAGGTCACAATGGTATAACATGGCGACGACTGCACATGTGGCCATCTGGTAGGAATGCTTAACCCCATACTAAGTTAACCCTCTCTGTTAACTAAAGTTGTGATATAGGGAAATGCTAAACATGTCCTACTTGGAAGACATCACTTTTTTTAGGCCTACTCAAGCAGTCCTGGTGAAGAACAAAGTAATGGGTTATAGTCTTGGATGAGTCATTTCTGCCAGTGTAATTTGCATTTGGCACACATATAGTGCCAGACACCAAGCAAAGAAAGTAGTTGTGTGTGCACTAGTAAAACTTACAGGGGTCGTTGTACAATATACTCCCGCTCTATGATATCAGGCACATAGCAAACTACTGTACACATCTAGACATTCAAGTCTGTGAGCTGGATGCCAAATACAATGTAGACAGGCTGTAGTAATTAATGAATTTAATCCCCAGAAGCACTACTACAGTATATAATGTGGACTGATAGTATGAACTACAAGCACTCCCACAAACATGTCTAACAATGTGGATACCATTTGCACTGTAGTGCTGCATCTGGGACAAAAATGACAACTATGCTGGTAACATGTATGTTAGCAGAGTGAAATTGAGTTCAAAAAGTGAAGCCAGTGATCATTTTTGCTGCATTGTACCAATCATCACATTATACCACACACAAACGGCTAGTAGCATCAAGGAAAACACACACATTGGCCACTAGTGTGACAGATTACACATGGAGCACCTTGTTGAGGCTATGCATCAACACCAAACCCCCAAAACCAATGCAAAGTACATTTACATATGTTGCATGTAACCCACCCCTAGACTATGTCACTAGCGATGAGTCAAAAGTAAACAATGCATTTGTAGTAAAAGTGACACTTTAGACAAAACCATGACGCTTTAGTAGGAAGAGTATGGTATAGAATACACACCTCAACTACATAGCGTCAAAGACAATGCCTCATCTATTGTAGTGCGCTGCATGTAACTCATGCCTTGGCTAAATCCCTAAAGATGCATAAAAAAAAACAGAACTTTTGTCAGGAAAGTGACACGAGTCAGAAACGTGATGCATCCACACAGGAAATGATGCAGTGGCTCAGCCATTCTGAAAATCATGAACTGAGAAGTTGTTTTTACTTTCACTTACAGTCCTTTAGCCTGTGCTGGGTGATGGAGGTGTTTGGAGTGTGCTGTTGATGAGTAGTCTGTTTTTGGTCCTGTTGTTGTCTCTGCTGTCCCTGGTGTGTTTGAAAAGTATCCTTTGTGTATTGTATAATATAGAATTTTGTGTACTGTATTGTCGCGTGTCCGTCCATTTAAGGGTTCTGTAATTCAGGGGTAGCAGGAAAGGTTAGGACTTGTCTAGGATGTGTTTAGGGTGGATAGTTTGGGGGCTGGGATGTTGGGGAGGGAAAAAGTGAAAAACATTTTGGAGGATGAGTTGTGTGGCCTGCTGTGGTTCTTGGCACATTACCGGCCCAACATGTTTGGGAGTGGAGGTCGGGTGAAGCAAGGATACCTTGCCCACGATAGGCGACAGCATTGGGAGAAGGTGCGTTACCAAATGGATTGTGTCTTCAACATGCAGTGGAGAGTCCACCAACTGAAGCACCATTGGGCAGACTTTGGCCCTCATTTTGACAATGGCGGTAAAAACTGCCTACTGCCGCGGCGAAGGCCGTCAAAAGACCATCGCTCACATTTCTTTTTAGCGTAGCTCATGGCCAAGGTTCATCCCATTAGGACCCAAGACAATAAATAAATCTTCAGCCGGGAGGCTGCAAGAAGGCTTTCCACTACCAATGAGGAGGAAGAAGCCACCACCAGCAGGGATAGTGTACCTGCCGGAGACAGGTAAGATCTCTTAGACAAAGACTCCGGATAAAGGCTGAAAAGGCAACTGGGGGAGCGGTTACATGGCCATCCAGGAGAAGGCTGATCTTGGGGCTCAAAATAAATCTTTCAAATGCATAACACTCTGAAGATAAACAAAGAACATAATACTTTCTTGTTTTGTAAATTCAATAATATTATTAAACACCAATGAAAGTTATAAATGTTTGTTATAAAAAAGTACTCATTTCTAGTATTCAAAAACTGTTACAGTGACTTTGTTAATGATAGAGTTGCTATTTTTCACTATTCAAAAGTTATTTTGGGGAGTTTCCTGTACTGGCCAATCTATGCAATTCTAGGGGTGAGATTAAGTGAAACTTTGCTTGTGTGGTGGGTAGTCGAATTGGTGGTTGTTGAATTGGCAGTGTTGGAGGTCGAGGTAGTGCAAGTAGAGGTAGTGCAAGTAACTGTGGTAAATTTTTGAGGTTGGCAGCTTGTGTGTCCCACCTATGTAGAATTACTAGCATGCATTGGCCATGAAGATTGACACAGAATGTTTTTTGCTAATTGCCTCTATCATCTTCATGCTGAGGGCATGTTGCCTTGAACTCTTTTTTATAAAATGTCAAAGATTTTCTTGGTGCATCTTGCCATGCTTTGGTAACATTTTGCAGTGTTATCCATTGGTCTGCCTGTGAATCATCTGAGGGAGAGCTTTAAAGGAGGCAGCTATCTCATGGAGAGTAGGCCCCATTGCATGAATATCCTCCAGTATTAGACTGTGGCTGGTAAAACTGATCCTTCCAGAGAAGAGCTGTAGACCATGCCAATAGCTGTTCTTCTGCATGACTAGCTGTATGGCATGGTCAGCAGTTTTCCAAGCACAAAGAGGGGTGCCATACTGGCAGCTATATGGGGGGGCATGATGAATGAGCGATACCTTCTCTTCTCTAGGGGCGTCTCTCTCTCAGCTGAATGAGAGGGAACCAGAGACACACCTTCAAGGGTGGAGTGTGTAGGAGACTGTACAGAGGTACCTGTTAGTTGAGGTCCATGTGGAGGTGAATGTTGCAAAACAAGCAAGCATTATTGCTCACTTAGTTATTGGTTGTGATTTAGCATGAACACTGCTCCCTGGCCTTTTTGAGGATGTTCAGTGTGGGGGCAACAATGTTTTATCCTCAACCCGATCTTCCTCCTACCCCTTAGTCTGCTACTGCTACTACTTCTTCCCCTTCTCCTTCCTCTTCTCGTTCTCCTTCTCTCTTCTTCTCCTTCCCCTTTACCTTCTCCTTCTCCTTCTGCTTCTCCGTCACCTTTTCCTTCTCCATCTCCTGCTCCTCCTCCTCTTGTCAAGCAGTTCTAGCTGGTGTCATTGTAGCTTGGAGGAGATTGGATTCTATCTTTAGACTGTCCACTGCTCTCCACTCAGCATCATCATCTGGCACAATATCCCTAGTACCTAGAAGAGGAATATTTCAGCAGTTGAAGTACATCAAATACAGTTTTGCGTACGCATTGCAAGACATGCCTTTAATAAACATTGCTCTGCAAATACATTCTAAAGTTTGCACCATGTGAGATTAGGAAACATCAAATTATGAGTTGCTTCCTGGATGGAATTAATATATATCTCAACAATGCAAACTCACCAGCTTTGATGGAATTTCCAGGTCCACCACCTATAGAGATATAAATTATGATTCAGCCGTTCGTATCGGGTGAACAGCAGAGACGAGACGAGAGAGGAGGAGAGAGGAGTTCGACACACGACGCTGGTCGACGCTGGTGCCGGGTGGCTCGCGTCGCGGCTGCTCACCACGAGTGCGAGGTGCGCGTCCGGCACACGGTTTGCTGCCGCCGCCGCTAGCCGGTGTCTGCAAACAGCAGCGGAAAACAGCTCGGGAAGCCGGAAAAGCCGGGTGAGCTGCTTCTGTGGCGGGCGCAGTCGGGGGCTGCTGCTCCGCTCCGAGGTGCATGGTCCGGGGGCTGTAGCTGCTGGCTCGGGGAGAGCAGTTTCCGTGAGCTTCCGTGAGCAGGCAGGCGTGACCAGGACTGCTGCCTGTTTCTTCACCAGCGCCTCTGGGGGCCCTCAGTTGCGCCGGTTCGCTGTAACGGTGCGGACTACGGCGTGGTCTGGGCACAAGGAAAAGCCAGAAGCCAGAAGCCAGAAAGAGCACCAGAGGAGTACCGGAGTCCCAGAGTCCCTGAGTCCCAGAGCACCAGAGCACCAGAGCACCAGAGGAGCACCAGAGGAGTACCAGAGGGGCACCAGAGGGGCACCAGAGGAGAGTTTGGGGTTGCCGCCCTACCCTGCTACCATATGGACTAGGTGAGCCAAGGAGGTGAGCCAAGGAGGTGAGCCAAGGAGGGTATCCGTTGTTTTCAGCCACCGTAGCCACCACAGCGGCACCTAGCCATATTTAGTTTCTCTGACCTGACCTGACCTAAGGAAAATTACCTGACCTAAGTGACTTAAGCGACCTAAGTGACCTAAGTGGCTCCTGTGGCCAGTGTCGTGGCCGTGAGTGGATCGAGAATGGGCCACATAAAGTAGCGCATAAAGTAATGCAGTGCATAAGCAACGCATAAGTAGCGCAAGTAGGCGTAAGTAGTCGCCTTTACAACAGAGACAGAGAGGATCAGAAGGGGCCAGATAGAGAGAACCAGAGAACCAGAGGAGGCCATTAATTGACATATTAAACTGCGCTAGAGGGATAGATATCATTCGAACATCACGCTTTTTGTACGGCATACTGTGCATACTGTGCGTCACCACACAGCAAAGCAAGCAAAGCAAGCAAAGTCAAGCTCTACATTCTAGAGAAACGTCCTACAGATCCCGGAAATTGTTGAAGTTGCTGATCCATTCAAACAGTAAGACTTCAAAAATGGTTGGAACAAGAGGGAAAACAAAGAAAGCCAGAGAGGCCAACGAGGCACTCAGTTATCCAGTAAAATCCCAAAGACCAGAGCAGGAACCCAACAGCTTACAAGATCTGGGGCAAGACCTGGGCCCTAGAGCCACTAAATTATCCCAGGGGGAATTTATAACCCAAGGAGTGGTCACAGCAGAGGCCGCAGCAGCAGAGGACGCCCATAATGGGATTCCCAATGATGAAAGCAAACCAGGAGGGACACCCGAAACGGCACCAGGGTCTATGCTGTCTATGCGTCTAGTCCATACCGACTCTGATGATATGGGGCATGTATCACTGAATGCAGGTGAAACGGTGGGGGGCCTTGTTAGTCCTCTGCATAGGAAACAGCAGTACATACCGGCGCACCTGGGCTCAGGTGGGGCCAGGGGAGCAAGGGAAATTAAATCAAAGATAAATACTATTACCAACTATTACAACCATATAAATCTAAATTCTGATTGGCTGCAGAAGCAAACCTTTAAAGCTTGCGACCTCCCATCACAGCCATCAGGGGAAAAAGGTGACAATAATGTGGAGGGCGAGCTGGAGCTCTTAGAGACTGGGCATCAGGATTCCTGTTCATCCCAGCAGCGATCTGCCCGATCATCACGACTACCCTGTGGAACGAACAACTCTTTTGTGGGTAGCAAAGTGGGGTCAATTAGTTCCCCAGAAAGGGGCAGTTTCTCGGAAGAACAAAGACAAAGAAAAAGAAAAAGTAATGAATCACCTCATCCGGAAGCCCAAATGGGACCACTACATTCTGGGAGCTCTCCACTGATATTCCCTTTACTTCATCTAAAACTAGAACCTACAGTCCTTCAAAATGCAAAGGGGCCTGAAACAGAACAATCATTGCAGAAATATTCACATAAGCTCTCAACACCACAGCTTCATCATGGGAGCCAAACTGTAAAAACGAACCTAACGTTGAGCAGATTTGATCATAGTTCTTTTAGTCTGGAGCTCTCCTCGCCTGACAACTTCGTAATTGGTAGTATAGAGCCCCAATTAAACAGTATAACATTGGAAGATTTAAACCTCTTGGAAGGCAGCATAATGCTAGGTCATAGAGGAGAGGACGATAAGAACTCAGAAGGCCAGACAAATAATGAGCAAAGTGAGCAAACCTGGGGAAATAGAGACGATACCTCATTAGATCAACCAATTTTAAGCATCATGAAAGTTATATGCACAACATTGGACTCAATTGCAACAACGATCATGGTCCAGTCTCAAAAATTTGATGATCAACTTGAGCTAACTAAACAATTTACTAACTCATTACAGACCATAGATCATAGGATGGCCTTAGTAGAGGGTGTAATAAGGGAACATCTGTTGCACCAGGCAGTGGCTGAAAAAATGGACATGATGGACAGGCAAGTTTGTGGCCCACTGCTGGAAAAATTACTGGAAGTTCCGAAAGTAATCAAAGACATAATCGAAGATTGCAAATCTAGTCTCAATAACACACAGGCGTGTAATCACGAGTCAGCAAAAACAGAATCTAGAGTAACTGAAAGACCAATAGATAGTGAAGACAAAGAAGGGCCCTTTGGCACGGGACGAGACGAGTGCCCAGACGCAAAAACCCACATAGACAAGACGGAGAGAATCAACAAAAGTCCTGTATCTGCAATCGAAATCTCAAATACAGTAGAAAAAAGGACTCTGAGTAAAGGGCATCAACAAACAGGTAGACGGAAATACACATGGAAAAAAGCTAGAGGAAACAACAAAGTATCAGCAAAAAAGGCTTTAAATATGCCGAAACAGGCAAGCCCAACAGGGCAGATCAGGAACACAGGCGATGAGTTTACTCAACAGCAGCCTAAAGATCAGTGCATCAAGCCCGAGAGTCTCGAGAAACCAACTGACAAAGATATTAGTTTTATAAATAAAAATCCTGGATTATTGTGCGATAAAAGCTGCACCCACCATTCTCATATAAACCGAATCCCCATTGGCCCTAGGGGCTACCAAGCATCTGGGTACGACTTAGACAAAGGAAATAGACCAGAAAAAGACTCAGGTTCAAATCACGGGATCAATGAGGCAAACGATCCCTTAGTCAATGGACAACATAAATGGAGCCCAGAGACAACAAAATCAAGTACCGGCATTGATAAGCACCTCCCAGCCATAAAAAGAGATCACTCAATTCAGGCGCATTATCCAAATACAGTAGGAGTCCATAATGGAAAACGTCAGCAGTCTCTGAACTTTATCATCGAGGGGGTAGAACAAGAAAATAGCAAAAGTGAAAACGGAAGGGCAGAGAGCCCAGAATGCACAAGAAGCGAACAAAGTACAAGAAAAACCATGTGCGTGGATAATACAATAGCCCCGGTTCCCGCACCTCGGTCAAAAGTAAAATACTGCTCTCAGGCTAGCTCTGGAAACCACAACTTTAGTAGCCAGCCAGGGTGGGTTACTGATCCACCTGCTCCACCGCGTCCAGTGCTTGACTTGGAAACTAAAGGAAAAAAGGATAATTGGCCTCCACAAAGGCAACCTTACGATGAACTTAGGAACAAAGAGTTGCAACTCGGGAGGGAAAAAGGCCAGGTAGAACGAACATTGACTAGTTGGGCAGCTACTATTTACAATAAAGCAAAGGAAGATAATCAACCTCAAGGAAGATGGTCACAGGGAGGTGTCGGGCAAACCAAGATTCGCACTGAAATAATTAAAGAGCCTGACGCCACAATTACATTTATTCCCGAGTACTCCTCAAGAGGAAGTCACGACATTCTAAATAGGACTAACATCCTACATTTGGTCAATTCTTTGCCAGCTCTGCAGAACGTAACAACTAAAGACCTCCTCTCAGTAAGATTTATGCAAAGGAAAGAATCGGAGAACGGGGAATCAACAGAAACAGTCTGGGCTTCACCTTGGATAGTAGAACAGATTCTAAAATGTTCTAACATGATGAAGACATGGGGAATATCTACTGCTATTCCACAAAAGGAACCATATCCAACAATATTTCTTGAAAAAGCTCCAAAGCAAAATGTGTCGGGCAGGCAAGAGGCAGAAGGCAATTCTGGTTCGATACTACAGGGAGCAATTAGTTCCAAACAACAACTCCCTGAACGAATAAACCTGAGTAATATGAGGTTCTGCCTGTCTGTTAACTCCCCTAGAAACAGCAGGGGCAATCCCCCACAGTTGCAGAATGATGAAGAGCAACCATCTAGAAATTTGTAGCAACAAATGGGTAGCTCAAATATAAAAAATAGAACTAGTCCCACATTAAAAATCTTAAGCTGGAACATTGCAGGCCTAAAAAGCAAAATGGAAGATAAGGATTGGGTTGAATTTATTAAACAGCAAGACATCAGCTGCTTCCAAGAAACTTGGTCTACCAACGTCATTGACCTAGACGGGTTTTCCACTTTTTACATACCTGCTATCAAACAAAAAAAAGGAAGACCATCGGGAGGTCTGACCATTTGGATCAGAACTTCACTATTGGGAAACTCAGCTGTAACCCATGCCATATTAAGCAAGGAAATCCAGACGCTTGCAGTAAAACATGAGGAGTGGTCACTTGAAATAGTAAACGTGTACCTCCCTCCCGTTAGCCGGGCCCAAGTCATGCCTGGTGTGCGGCTCCTCGAAGATCATATCTCAAATAAAAGATCTAAGGGTTGGAGGAACCCAACACTAGGTCATGCGAATAACCGTCCCCCTCAGTTTTGTAAAACCCTTCTTCTAATATGCGGCGATTTTAACACTAAACCCCATTCTATTCTTTGGGATGAACAAGTAGTAGAGGAAGATCACGCTTGGAATATTCCAACGCCCCTCATCCAACATTGCCAAGATTCCAAAAAAGGGGAACTAATCTTTGAAGTACTAATAGAAGGCGGAATTCGCACAGTAAACGGAAGAACCAACTCAGACAGAACTTTTAAATCTACCTTTCGAACTGGAAAAAGACACAGTATAATTGACTATATGGCAATAAACATCGAAGCCTGGCATTATGTTATCGATATGGAAATAAGGGACAGGATCGAGAGTGACCACGACCCATTGCTAATGGAGATAATCCATCCGGACGCAAGCCTGGGGAAGGTTGAGTTTCCACTTAACGGAAATTGCTTAGCAATAACCATGAGACCAAATAGGAAAAACATACTAAGGTCGAACGTGGACGAACCCTATTTGAGTGTACCTAGTCAAACCTGGTTCCTATCACTTAGTACATTATTAAACCTACCAGTTAATGAAGCTTTACCCCTACTGGATAATTTTAACAACTTGCTACTACAAACAACAAAGGAAAGAACTAAGCATCCCCAAACTAACCCTAATACGATGGAGGGCTGGTTCGATGAAGAGTGTTTGAAACTAAAAAAGACACTATCGCAAGCACTAAAGAATCGCCATCTGAACAACCATAATGAGCAATACTTTTATGAATGCAGGCAACAGTACAAAAAATTACTAAGATATAAAAGGAAGACATTTCCACATAAGCTCTGGAAATCCCTCCTGCAGGCAATATCGGCAGGAAACTGCAAAAAGTTTTGGGAGATAGTCAGATGGGGATGCGAAGGCCCTTCGAAGAACCTAGAATTGAATATCAACCCACAACTCTGGGTAGAGCATTTTACCGCCTTGTACCAGGAAGAGGCCAAGACGGCATCCCGGAGTATGAATAACTCAACCAGCCTCATCCAAGGACTGGAAGGTAGTAACCAAAGATCAAACAAGGGAGTTCCACTTCAAACGACCTATGTAGCATCATCAAAAAGTTTTATTAGATCGTCAAATGGAACCCAGAATGAATTAGTCCCAAACGAACTCCTTGGCACAAATGCCACGCAAGCAACCCATTCTATCCCTCGTGCAATGGAGCTGACACCGGAATTCAGCGAGAAAGAGATTAAACAAGTTATTCTCCTTCAAAAACCGTATAAGGCTGCAGGCCCAGACGGCATACCTTCAGACGTTTATCGTAATCAGTTAACGTTATGGCTGCCTGCTCTAACACGCATATTCAACAGTATTTGGCACCACGAGGTAATTCCGACCTCTTGGAAGAAATCAATAATTGTCCCAATTCACAAAAAAGGACCTCGGGACTTGGTGTGCAACTATAGGCCTATCTCACTGCTTGACAGTGTTGGAAAAATCTTCGCCAAATTGATCCAGCTGCGTTTAGATCAATGGCTGGAGGATGGAGATTTAATATCGACACACCAAGCTGGTTTTAGGAGAGGCCAAAGCACAATAGATCAACTTTTTAAGCTGAATATGATCTGCGCGAAATACGCCACCCTAAAAGATTGTGCATTATATCTGGTCTTTGTGGATCTTCAAACAGCTTTTGACAGCGTCAATCGCCAAATATTATGGCAGTTATTGTCAGAAATGGGCATACAGGGGAAAATTCTAAGGCTGTTAATTCTACTGCACACAGGGAATACTGCTAGGGTTAGATATTCCACGAGAAATGATTATACAGCAGAAATTCCAATCCAGCGTGGCGTAAAACAAGGATGTGTTTTGGCCCCAACCTTGTTTAACTGTTATATAAATAAAGTAAGCCAAGATCTGAGGGAATTAAATCTGGATGTGCCAAAACTAGCCAATGAAAGTATACCTATCCTGCTTTTTGCTGACGACGCTGTATTACTGGCAAGAACAGAGATAGCAATGCATCGTCTACTTAGGGGTTTCGAATCATTTTGCACCTCAAGGAGCATGGTAATTAATGAGGAGAAAACAAAGTTTATGATTCTCAACCCAAAACAAACGATGCATTCGACCTTCAGGGTAAACAACAAGCCCTTGGCTCGAGTGACCACCTATGACTACCTGGGTTGCAGACTGGACGAAAAACAGACATGGAAATCACAAATCTACAAAAGTAACATCTCCTTGGCCCAGCACGCCGGAGCGGTACTTAGATTTGCTAAAGCCACAGGCAACCATTCTGTGAGTTCTGCACTGCTTGCTTATAAAACCAAAGCAAGGACGGCAGCACTTTACAGCGCAGAGATTTGGGGATTTAGAAAGACCCCATTAATACAAGTAACTGAGAATAATTTCCTACGCCGATTACTTTGTTTAGGCACTGCCGCACCAATGAATGCGTTGAGAACTGATTTACAAATGAGAAAGGTCGAGGATTACATTGCACTGGCCCCGATAAGATATTGGATCCGTATCTGGGCAAAAGAGGAACTCAAACCATACAGAGAAACACTCATGGACATCATGAAGCTACAAAATTACCGAAAATTGCCTTGGTTTAAACACATCTCAACTACCCTGGTTGCTATTGGCCAAGAAGACCTCTGGCTTCATCCAGGGAAAATCAGAAAGCCCAGTTTATCTGTCATTAAAAAGGCATACTGGGACCAAAAGACTCAGAGTATGTGTGAGACACTTAGCCCTTTACTCAAGAGGTACATTTTGCTCAACCAAGAGCTTAAACCAGCAATTTTCATAGACTGCATCTATCCGGAAGAAAAAAGGGCTCTCTATTTTAAATTTCGTATGGGTACATTACCAGTGATGGCGGTGACTAACAGATGGCAAGCCGTCTCACAGTGCGGATCAGAATGCTGTCCTTGCCTTCATGGTGGCCAAGAAACATTATCCCACTTCCTTTTATTATGTCATTTTACGCTTAAACTCCGCAAATTGTACTTACGTCCGCTTTTTAGATCATACGGGATCAGGAAATGTAATGAGGCGGAAGTGCTTTGTATGCGATCAGATGAGAAACATATTGTGGCGAAGGTTTCAACTTATATATTGGAAGCGTGGAAGTTACGTTCATCAATGTACTCACAGTTGGCCTAAGTATAATTACTTGTGTTATCCTAGCTATCATTAGTATGAGACATCGCTGAAGGTTGCTGATTAAACCAGGCAAGGTCCTGGGTTATTATTATACTGCTGGCAGGTATCGCAAGAACCCAAATGATTAGTGCAAGAATAGGATATTTAAATTTTAGATCTATAATGTTTTTAGAATAAGTAAAGAGTCTTATGCCAATTATGGCTAATAATCAAGTTTTATGATATTGCAGGGCATATTGGATTCACCTAGGGCCACGTAAAATCAAAAACTCAAGTATAGTTTTTCTTTTTTACAATGTTTTATTTAATGTGATTTTATTGCGTGTGATGGATTGATACTTATTGTGTATTATTGTTATGGCCGGATAGGCTGACAACAATTAAATAAATGGTAATGGTAATTATGTTTCAAATCTCTAAAAGTCAGCATGACCACCAGTGCTGATACATTAGAGGTACAGATCAGAAATGAAAACAAATATCACCATTGAGAGGGTTCATATATTGGATATACACTTACAAAATTGAGATAAACTACATATGGAAGGACTAATGATGTGCTGCAAATGTTTAGATCATAGACATATCTGATCGATGGATGGTAAAGGTCCTAATAGCTGCTGCACAAGATGTTCCTTGACCGTCATTGATAATGATGTTATCAAGGTAGGAACCAGAGGCTGCTGTATGACAGAAGCTCACAGGAGAGCAACACATAAATAAGGGAGTAGGTCATCATATGAGAAGATGCTAGATATCTGGTTTGAATACCCATTTTGGGATCTTCTCCAAATTAAGACATGAGCTAACAGTTATCTTATAGCGCTACCCTTAAATTGGAAAACCTAAAGACAAATTTATAAACCAAAATATAATATCTAAAACAATAGTGTTACATGTTGGTCATATTGCCAATAGGAATGTGTGAGAGAAGACATGCAGCTACTCTGTCAGTAACAAATAAGGATATTAGATTCAAAACAAAAGACCAAACATTTATCTTACCTGTCTGTATCATCTGTCTGATGCATGGTGCCATTTGAGAAATTGGTGTACTGCTTACAGCAGAAGTTAATGCTGTGGCAGGAGGTGTATGAGACAAGAACATAAGACCTTGAAACTGTTAAAATAAAAGTATGCGTATGTAATAGTGTAACAGTATAAATGTTACGGTTACATTTGTATAAACGGAAAAAAAACATTCCAAAATAAATTATCACATAAAATATTACAATTTAGCAAACCGAGGGCTAGATGTATAAAAAAAGCCTTTTGCGAATCAGTAATAGCGAATTTTAAGAAATCGCTATTTCTGATTCGCAAAATGCTATGTATCATATTTGCGATTCGGTAATAGCGATTTCTTAAAAATCCCAAATGCTATTACCGAATTGCAAACAGCGATACAGCCCCCATTCGCACCTATGGGCCATTAGGCCCATATTTGGGATTTGCTTGCATTTCCCAAATAACGAATTCCTAACTGGAATTCGCAATTTTGGAAATGCAATACCGCAGGGTGCTGGGGGCCTAAGGCCCCCTCTGCTGCACCCCAAAAAGTTTTTGGGGACATGTAAGGCGCACACATGCCGAAGGGGCATGTGTGCGTTACATGTAAATTTTAAAAATGCATTTTTAAAATTTTCAGAGGGTTACCACCAAGTTTTACTTGGTAGTAATTGAGATTCCTTAATGCCAAATTCGCATTAAGGAATTGCTTGATACATGTGGTTTAGAAATCGCAAATAAGGATTCCTCATTTGTGATTTCTTATTTAGAGAATCACAATTTGCGATTCTCTAAACGGGTTTGCAAAATTAAGGAATCGCTATTTTAGCGATTCCTTAAATTTGTGTTGCGAATGCCTTTCATAAATATTGAAAGGCATTTTTGCATTTACAAACGGGCATTCACACTGTTTGCGAATGCAAAAAGGTTTGATACAACTGGCCCCAAGTCACCTAAATCATCTATATGGTGTTAGTCACACTGTTAGCATCAGGACATGCTGGTGTGTGTAGGTGAGTTTCATTGCAAGACCTGCCCTATGTGCTGCCCTGCTATAATTGGAATGACTCCGACCCCAGCTGAAGCAACCAATTTACTCAAAAGAGTTCTGTATGAAAAGAGTGCAAAAATGTGTAATTGCATAATATGTAAGATTCTGTAGTGCTTCTGCTAGAAGGTGTTTGTGGGGTGTATATGTAATGTGTGCATTACAATGAAGGTATGAGTGAAAGACAGGTATGAGTGATTTCACATTTATTGATTGAGAAAGAGAGAGAGAAAGTTAAAGAGAGAGAGAGAGAAGTAGAGAGAGAGAGAAGGGGCGGGGTAGAATATCTTTCCTGGTACTTTATTAATCAGAAAGAGACAGCCCAAATAACAGTTGGTGCATGTGGAGAGGGCGGCATCCTTAAAGGGGAGTAGATGCAGATGGGATCCAGTTGGCTTTCTAAGAACAAAATGAAGCCAGCTGAATCCTGGAGAGCTTCTTTTACACAGTTCTCATCCTGCCTCTTGTTTTTGATATCCCCAAGGTGCGTGCCACCAGACCCAATACTTTGACAGAGTCTGTTGTCGCGTAGTCTCTCATTATGATTCTAATGAGACTACTGGATTTCAAGTGGAAGAATCGCCTGCGGTGTGGGAGACTGAGTCTAACCCACTACAGGTGACACCTGTCGCTCCAATCTGGGTTCTGCTCCGGCTAACTAGCAGTGCCTCATCTCTACCCAAGGGCAGGGATGATTGGGCAGCCGAGCGCATGACATAACTGGTTTCTCAGAGAAGCCGTGGTCACTCAGGTTTCATCCGTTTCTCTCGGTTACATTAGTCTCACATACACAATGACAAACAGAGGCAGTATATATTTTTAAAATGCTTTAATAAAGTGACTGAATCTTAGATAGCAAAGCGTGGACTGCATAACCAGGATGATGCAGCATGACAAGATTAAAATTGTGACAAGGAGAGTAAAAAATAAAAATAATGCTACCATATTGTCACTCAAGTCATTAGACTAATTCCTACCTAGGCTATGATAGAGCACATTGTGTTAAGCTCTAATTCTACCCTTCAGGTTTGCCTGGGAAGACATCATCCCCCATACCTGAGCAAAGGCCTGAAGTCGGCAATGCAGCTGTAGCAAGGCATTCTGCAATCAGCATACAGTTGGGGTTCTCTGACTGGAATCTCTCTCTAACGTGTAAGGAACAGGGCAGTGTTTTTATAATAAACAGCTGGTGTTCTAAGAAAATGTCCCTACTTAAGGATATGTATTTTCTATGAATGTCAGAGACTAAACTTATACTACGTTCACCGACAACCTATCTTACTGCAGCCTTGTAAAAAGGCACAGCGTGAGCAAGAATGTCTTGTTTGAGAACAGAGGGCTGGCCTAGGCAAAAACAGTGAGATAGAGAGAAAATAAAACAAGACCGTAAAAGTGGCTACTGTAACAATAATAAAGCAAAGCCAAATAAAATATATCTAGGTTAAAGTGCACAGCGGCAGGCCTAGTATGTTAAAATAACATGCATGAAGCTATAACTAAAATGGCTACGCAACACTTTCATCTCCTGTCATAAGGCTGCCTTTTGGTTTCAACTGAGGTTGAATGGAGACTTCCAATGTAGTTGTGTTTGGTATTTTATCACAACTGTAAGTGTAAAGTCTGTCTCCAATGCCATAAAAGTTTGCTTCCTTTTCAGAAGTTCGGTCTGCATTATTCAGGCAGAAAGTGGTGGCTGCAAAGCAGAAAACATAAAATCCTATGGTTTGGGCAGTATTAAAGGTGTTTGAGAGGAAAGAGTGTATGGTGTTTAAGATTGGTTTTTGGTGTATGTAATTCTCCTATTCCCTTATATGTGGAGGTTTTCATCAATGTTGTGGAGCTCTATGTACTAAGTGCAGAGATCCTGCAATGTGTAGAGAACATAATAGACAGTTGTAAAATGTTAGACCTGACTGCCTTAGGGTGGTCGTCCCTCAAACTTTTTGTCTGTTTGCCTCACCTTTTTTACTGATTTTGTTTTGTTGACCTTAGAACTCTGAGTACTTTACCACTGAAGAGGAGTGCTCAAGTGCATCTACTCTTTCCCCTAAACATGGTTGGATTGGTACTTCCACAATTGGCATATTTAATTTACTGATGGGCCCCAAGTAAAGTGCACTACATGTGCCAGGGCCTATACATTGAATGCTACTAGTAGAACAGCAGCACTGCTTGTGCCACCCACCCCAGCAGCCCTTAAACATGTCTAAGGCCTGCCATTGCAGAGGTTGTGAGCAGTTTACACTGCCATGTCAACTTGGCATTTAAAACCTCTTGTCAAGCCTTAGAATCCCCTTTTACTATTACATATAAATCACCCCTAAGGTAGGCCCTAGGTAGCCTACAGAACAAGATGATATTTAAATAAAAGGTAGGAAATGTACTTTTAGGGTAGATTTTACCTTTCCTGGTAGTGAAAAACTCCCAAATTTGTTTTTTGCCACTAAGAAGCCTACCCTTCCATTAGGTTAACATTGAGGGTTCCTTATCACATCTAATAAGCTGTAATTGAGAAGGAATAACTATGTCATATTTAGTTCCTGTGAAATTGTAATAATAAATACTCTTTAATGGTAAATTTGGATGTATTGTTACAATTTTGAAAATGCCCCTTTGGAAAGTTGCCATTTCCTTGCTCTAAGTCCTGTGTACCTGCAGTCTGTTTCCAATACACATCTTGGCTGGGGAAACAGCTGTGATTGTGTGTTCCCTCTAGACACACATACATACACACACAAACACACACACAGACAAAGGATTTTAGGTGTGACTGATGGGACATCAATATCCTGATGGGCCATCCTGGGCAGGGTGGGAGGGAGGAGCTGACAATTACCTGAATGGGAGGTTCAATGCTTCAACACAAAGGTCTGCATTAACTCCTGTAGTGTGTAGTGAGTCTAGAGCCAAGGCAGTATGTAGGACCTCTGTGCACTTCAAGGACCCTTTTTAGAAGTCACCCCCAATTCAAAGGCACAACTGAGTATAAGCACTGGACCTTTGACCCTACAAACTCAGTGCACTTTTGGACCTGTAAAGAACTTTGTCAGGTGAATGACTGCTGTGCTGCTACAAGGACATCCACTGTGGACTGCTGCTCCGGAAGAATTGTTTTGCTGCTGTACTGCCCTGGTGCCTGCTGCCCTCTGCCTTGCTGCTGAGAAAGGACTGGATCCATTTCACTTGAACCCAGAGTAACTCCAACGGTTTTCTGGCTTACCTCCTGTTTTTCTGAAGTCTTAGGGGCACCAAATACTTTCAGCTCAACACGTACAGCACCTGGACTTTGCTTGCTGCAAGTCGTGCACTGCCAAGTGGTGCCAATCCAGCTCTGGACCCTTGGAAGTGGGTAAAAAGTACTGCAACTCTTTAGAACCCACCCATCTTCATTGGAACCGATGCATCTTTGCCTTTGCCTGGGAATGAACCAGTGCACCTTAGTTGCTGAGGGGATCGGACCCATTGCACCACAATCTAAACCAACTGATCACCATTGGAACCGCTGCAACACAATCACAGCATCACCACCACTGCAGAGAGACAATCAACGCATCTCTCAACCTTGTGGAGAAACCCGGTGCATCAGAACTGGCACTTCATCTTCTGAACTGATGCTTCACCATCATTGTGTGGATAAAATTGATGGATTACCTCGACTGCAAGATTGACACCAGCGCATTGCCGGGCTGCACTCCACATCTCACTGTTCAAGGTACTCAAGGTATCAAGGTACTCATGTTCAGCAATCTATTGCAGCCAGCCTGACCTTTTGACTTTGCCCGATCCAGCGCAGCCAGTTAACCCTATAGGCACTTATTGCTTCCAAGTGCTACTTTCATCTTCAATCTTTAATGTCCATATCTTGACTTCTACCTATTGGATTATTGTTGTTTTATCTTGTTTTATTTAGAAAATTAAGCTCTATTTTTCTAACATGTTGAGAGTCATTTTTGGTGTTTCCCCCCTGTGTTACTGTTTGAACTGTTGCACAAATACTTTACACGTTGCCTCTTCAGTTATGGCTCCGTGCCAAGCAACCAGAGGGGGAGCACAGGTTAATTTATGGTGTGTATGTGACTTACCCTGAGTATGATTGTGGTTCCTTCTTGGACAGCATGCACACAAGTGACATTATCACTTTGAATTACTAGAGGTGCTGTAATGAGTTACAAAATAATCATTAACTTTGCATTTTTGTGTCATCATCATTAACTAACTATCATATTCTCTTCCTTGCAGAAACATGAAATGTGCTACTTGGACAAATCAAACTGAGACAGCAGTGTTCCTTCTCTTGGGATTCTCAGACTATCCAGAACAACGCCTAGTTTTCTTCTCGCTATTTTTGATATTGTACTTACTGTGTTTGCTGGGGAATATCTTCATTATCTTAGCAATAAAACATGACCCCCAGCTTCACACACCTATGTACTTCTTTCTCTCCCACTTGTCATTCATAGACCTCTGTTTGCCCACTGTAACTGTCCCACAATATCTAAACAACCTTTGGTGCATGAGCAGAACCATTTCATATCTAAACTGTTTCACACAAATGTTTGTATTCGTATGGTTAGAAAGCACAGAGGCCTTTATGCTGACGGTAATGGCCTATGATCGTTATGTAGCCATCTGCAAACCTCTACACTATAGATCGGTTTTGAGTGAGAAGCTTTGTTTTCTACTAGTAGTGTTATCATGGTTGTTTTCTTCCTTTCATGGTTACCTGTATTTCAGAATAGCATTCCACCTCTGCTTTTGTGGAGAAAACACCATCAATAGCTTTTTTTGTGATTTTCCACCTATGATGGAGCTGTCCTGCTCTGACACTTCTGTCAGTCGGAGGGTGGTCCTTGTAGAGGGTTACTTTATAGCTGGTTTGCTTTTTTTCTTCATCCTGGGATCATATGCATGGATCACCAAATCGATCTTGAAACTTCGGTCTGCCCAGTCACGACACAAGGCCTTCTTGACTTGTTCCTCTCATTTGATGGTGATCATACTGCAATATGGGACTGGTTCAGTCATGTATCTATTTCCATCATCAGCCTCCTCCCAGAGGGATAGCACTGTGGTCAGCCTAATGTATGCATTAGTGACTCCCATGCTGAACCCCTTCATCTACAGTCTAAGGAACAAAGAAATCAAGGCAGCCTTAAAGAAAGCTATGGGGCAGAAATCATTTGATGGATTGTAAAGGTGTGATTATGAGTGAGTCTGACCGATACAATAATTATTACCTATCTTATTGCTAGCTGACAAATACCATTGTTTGACTTTGCCCTGATCCAGGGCAGCCAGTTAACCCCATGGGCACTTATTGCTTCCAAGTGCTACTTTCATCTTCAATCTTTAACATTCTTATCTTGACTTCTACTTATTGGATTATTGTTGTTTTCATCTTGTTTTACTTATAAAATTAAGCTCTATTTGTCCAACATGTTGAGAGTCATTTTCTGGTGTTTCCCCCCTGTGTTACTGTTTGAACTGTTGCACAAATACTTTACACATTGTCTCTTCCGTTAAGCTTCCCTGCTCTGTGCCAAGCAACCAGAGGGGGAGCACAGGTTAATTTATGGTGTGTATGTGACTTAACCTGAGTAGGATTGTGGTTACTACTTGGACAGGGTGCACACTTCTGGCAACCAGAAACACAATTTCTAACATAAAGTTACTAGTAGTAACTTTACAGTTGTAAATATGTTTATTCTGACATAACCCTGTAAACTGAGGGTGGCAGAGACTTGTAAGTCTCCTTTTTTTACTACATTTACACTGATGAATAGTCCAAAGTAGTGAAGGTGTAAGAGTAAACTCTAATGTGTAGAATCACTCATGTGTAATGCTTACCTTAGTGAACTGACCACTCTGAGTTCATAAGTAGTATTTCATGTGTCTAACTACATGAAAAAGGCACCTAACAAATGAAGAATTCAATTTGTTTCTGAAGGGAAACAACACAGATAACTGTGACTTTGCTTAGAATTGTGTCATTAACGACAGAAATACTCTAAGGCAGCTTCAAAATACTGAACTACACAAAGTCAAATCTTTAACTCATATAGGCCCTCATTAGGGGACTCATGATAATCTAAAAATGGGAGCAAACATGATTACACCCAATCTTTATTAATAGATAGGTGTACTGTTACGTTGACATTTTAGTATTTACCTGCTCAACTTTTGCCAGGTAAAACACTGTGAAGTGCATCAGACATAGTTTTACACGTTTTACAGCTTGGAACAGTGAAAGTTTTCTACTAGTTGTGTTATCGTCTTTCTTTCATGCTTCTCTGCATTTCTGTATAGCATTCCAATTCTGCTTTTGTGGAGAAAACACCATCAATAGCTTTTTTTGTGATTTTCCACCTATGGTGTAGCTGTCCTGCTCTGACACCTCTGTCAGTCAGAGGGTGGTCCTTGCAGAGGGTTACTTTGTAGATGATTTGCTTTTTTTCTTCATCCTGGGATCATATGCATGGATTACTAAATCGATCTTGAAACTTTAATCTGCTCTGTCACGACAGAAGGTCTTCTTGACTTGTTCCTCTAATCTGATGGGGATCATACTGCAATATGGGACTGGTTTGGTCATGTATCTATTTCCATCATCAGCCTCCTCTCAGAAGAATAACACTGTGGTCAGCCTAATGTATGCATTAGTGACTCCCGTGCTGAACCCCTTCATCTATAGTTGAAGGAACAAAGAAATCAAGGCAGCCTTAAAGAAAGCTATGGGGCGGAAATCATTTGATGGATTGCAAAGGCATGATTATGAGTGGAGTCTGACCGATACAATAATTATTGCCTATCTTATTGCTAGATGACAAATACCATTGTTTGACTTTGCCCTGATCCAGGGCAGCCAGTTAACCCCATGGGCACTTATTGCTTCCAAGTGCTACTTTCATCTTCAATCTTTAACATTCTTATCTTGACTTCTACTTATTGGATTATTGTTGTTTTCATCTTGTTTTACTTATAAAATTAAGCTCTATTTGTCCAACATGTTGAGAGTCATTTTCTGGTGTTTCCCCCCTGTGTTACTGTTTGAACTGTTGCACAAATACTTTACACATTGTCTCTTCCGTTAAGCTTCCCTGCTCTGTGCCAAGCAACCAGAGGGGGAGCACAGGTTAATTTATGGTGTGTATGTGACTTAACCTGAGTAGGATTGTGGTTACTACTTGGACAGGGTGCACACTTCTGGCAACCAGAAACACAATTTCTAACATAAAGTTACTAGTAGTAACTTTACAGTTGTAAATATGTTTATTCTGACATAACCCTGTAAACTGAGGGTGGCAGAGACTTGTAAGTCTCCTTTTTTTACTACATTTACACTGATGAATAGTCCAAAGTAGTGAAGGTGTAAGAGTAAACTCTAATGTGTAGAATCACTCATGTGTAATGCTTACCTTAGTGAACTGACCACTCTGAGTTCATAAGTAGTATTTCATGTGTCTAACTACATGAAAAAGGCACCTAACAAATGAAGAATTCAATTTGTTTCTGAAGGGAAACAACACAGATAACTGTGACTTTGCTTAGAATTGTGTCATTAACGACAGAAATACTCTAAGGCAGCTTCAAAATACTGAACTACACAAAGTCAAATCTTTAACTCATATAGGCCCTCATTAGGGGACTCATGATAATCTAAAAATGGGAGCAAACATGATTACACCCAATCTTTATTAATAGATAGGTGTACTGTTACGTTGACATTTTAGTATTTACCTGCTCAACTTTTGCCAGGTAAAACACTGTGAAGTGCATCAGACATAGTTTTACACGTTTTACAGCTTGGAACAGTGAAAGTTTTCTACTAGTTGTGTTATCGTCTTTCTTTCATGCTTCTCTGCATTTCTGTATAGCATTCCAATTCTGCTTTTGTGGAGAAAACACCATCAATAGCTTTTTTTGTGATTTTCCACCTATGGTGTAGCTGTCCTGCTCTGACACCTCTGTCAGTCAGAGGGTGGTCCTTGCAGAGGGTTACTTTGTAGATGATTTGCTTTTTTTCTTCATCCTGGGATCATATGCATGGATTACTAAATCGATCTTGAAACTTTAATCTGCTCTGTCACGACAGAAGGTCTTCTTGACTTGTTCCTCTAATCTGATGGGGATCATACTGCAATATGGGACTGGTTTGGTCATGTATCTATTTCCATCATCAGCCTCCTCTCAGAAGAATAACACTGTGGTCAGCCTAATGTATGCATTAGTGACTCCCATGCTGAACCCCTTCATCTATAGTTGAAGGAACAAAGAAATCAAGGCAGCCTTAAAGAAAGCTATGGGGCGGAAATCATTTGATGGATTGCAAAGGCATGATTATGAGTGGAGTCTGACCGATACAATAATTATTGCCTATCTTATTGCTAGATGACAAATAGCATTGTTTGGTTTCAAATATCCCTAGTGAGTCATTTATTATCCTTGCATACTTTTATGCTATCAGGCCTAAAGTTTGAGACTTGTCTTTCAGGATTCCTCTATCAAAGCCTGATCTTTGAGATTTATCCCTCAGGATCTCTCTAGCAATTGGGCCATCTGCCCAGTCCGTTTCGCTTGGGTGCATATTCACGAGAGGCTTGCACCATAGGAGAGTCACTTTTTTTCACACTCCGGTGGTGCAAGCATCTCAGCCAAATCTATGAGTTCACACAAAGCCACTTTGCATGGCTTTTTATGACATCATAGATATGGAGTAGGACAAAGCAGCACAATTCACGGTGTTCCATGGGTGTGGCGGTGGGTTTTCCCAAGCAACGCCCATGAATTTCAAAACTGTCCCAGATTTACAAAAGCTTGTAAACCTGGGGCAGGGCCAAAAACTTACGCCTTCCCAGAGCAGGTGTAACGAGGAGCAATATTTTCATTTCTCCTGTTTTTTTTCTCTTTCCATGTGCTGCATTCTGCAGAACACATCGAACGAGGAAAATGCCTCTCAGGATTGTTTTTGTACAGGAGGGTATTCCTTGGTGCAAGGGTGCCTGCGTTGGTGCTAAGCAATCAATTGTGCACCAGCGCAGAGGGAAAGCACTGAAATGCACTGCACAAATACAGTGCATTCCTTCCCTTTCACATTGGCGTATGGCAGCACAACAAGAAGACTTGCAGCGCTACCCTATGCCAATTTCTTCAAAATATGCCCCTCAGTTTTGTTCTCAAGGAAGTAGAAACAGAGTTCCTGCCTCTGACACGTTGTTCTTTTAGTCAGAAATGCAAAGCTGGAAATTAAATGCGGGACCAATCTTTTCTAGAGCTGGCTGCTCTGGAAAGTGTGCAGTGAAAAAGACACCCTTGAATTAAATTTCCCTAGCCGTCTAGTAGCATGTTTTTCTTTCCTCCAGTGTAGTGAGGGGGCGTAGTCACTGATCTCTTGGAAGTTAGCTGGAAACTCACATGACAGATGTACAAAGTTGAAGCTCTTGGAGGACAATAGAATAGGGCTCATCTACATTAGGATGCCTGACTAGTTTTAACCAGGTGCGTTAGTTGTACAGATCTCTGTTCCAAGTGATGATGTAGCTCAGAAATCCTATGTGCATGATACACTTTACTCTCTTAAGGGGGCTTCAAATTCCACTCCAAGAAGAGAAACACCAGAATGGTCATAACCCTATTGAAGGGACCTTCCATCATGGATGCATCCTATGTGTCTTGAGGGCAGGCACTATTCGCACTGTAGCACATTTTTGCATACCTACATACTCCCATACCACTGACCATATTCAGGTAAGTGATACACCCCAGTTATTGTGGATGGCAAAGTGTTCAAGGGGTGTTAGACTTTTCATCCTTGTCATGGTCTCCCTTAACTTTTTGCCTCTGTTTCCCAGGTTCTTGATGTGTGCTGGACTCTGTTTTTGATGTTTTTTTTCACTCTGGGCACTTTACCACTGCTAACCAGTGCTAAGATGCAAGTGCTCCTATACAAAATATGTATGTAATTGGTTTATCCATGATTGGCATATTTGATTTACTAGTAAGTCCCTAGTAAAGTGCACTAGAGGTGCCCAGAGCCTGTAAATGGAATGCTACTAGTATTGTACTGCAGCACTGGTTGTGCCACCCACATTAGTAGCTCTGTAATCATGTCTCAGACCTGCCACTGCAGTGTCTGTGTGTGCAGTGTTAACTGTAACTTCGACTTGGCAAGTGTACCCACTTGCCAGGCCTAAGCCTTCCATTTTCTTACATGTAAGACACCCCTTAGGTAGGCCCTAGGTAGCCCCAAGGGCAGGGTGCAGTATATGGTTTAGGTAGGACATATTTTAATGTGTTTTATATGTCCTGACAGTGAAATATTGCTACATTCATTGTTCACTGTTGCAAGGCCTGTCCCTCTCATAGGTTAACATGGGGGCTACCTTTAAATATGATTAAAGTGTAGATTCCCTTTGGGAGCAGATATACATATGGAGTTTGGGGTCTCTGAGCTCACAATTTAAAAATTCATCTTTTAGTAAAATTGATTTTAAGATTGTGTGTTTGAAAATGCCACTTTGAGAAAGTGACAATTTTCTTGTGTAAACCATTTCTGTGACTCTGCCTGTTTGTGCATTCCCTGTCTGGATCAGTTTGACAGTTGGGCTGATTGCACCTCTCACTAGACAGTGACACAAAGGGAGCTGGAGTGTAGTCTGCATTTCCTGATGAGCCATCGGTGCTAGGAGGGAGGGGAGGATCGGTCACTCACACCTGAAAGGTCTGTGCCTGCCCTCACACAATGCAGTCTCCAACCCCCTGGTGTGTGTCCGGGCCTTGGCCTGGGCAAGGCAGGATTTCACAAACAAGAGAGACTTTCCTTTGAAGTAAGCCTACTTCAAAGGGCAAAATGGACATAAGAAGGGCACTCAAAACCGCAGACTTTAGAACACTTCTGGAAACCAAGAGGAACCTCTGCCTGGAGAAGAGCTGAAGAGCTGAGGAAGAAGATCTGCCCTTCCTGTGACTGTGCTTTGTGGAGCTATCCTGCAGTTGCTGCATCTGCCTGTGCTAAGAGGACAAAGACTGGACTTTGTGTTGCCTTCCTTCTTGTGAAAATCTCCAAGGGCTTGATTTAGAGCTTGCCTCCTGTTATTTGAAGTGTCAGGGACAGCAAAGACTTCTCTCTGCCAGCACCTGGAGTCTCTGGAAAGACTCCTACTCTGCCAAGTGGTGCCCATTCAGTTCCTGGGACCCTGAAAGGAGAAGCTGGCAGCCCAAGAGTGAAAAATCCACTCATAGACTGTTGTGCGGGGAAAAGATCGACGCAACTCCGATCTGCGGCTGAGAAGTCAGCGCACCACTGGCTTTGCGGCTGAAAATCAACGCTCGCCTGCAACGCGACCAGAAGATCAGTGCTTGTGGCTGAAGAAATGATGCACAGCATCGCTGACGGAGGCTGGTTAGATCGCAACCCGTGCTGTGTGGTTTTCGGATCATCGTGCGGCTGGATTTCCGATGCAAACACCACTGGACGTGTAAAAAGATGCAAGGCCTGCCCGGACCCGAGAGTGCTGACCGGATTGACGCATCGCTCTTCTGCGGAGAGAAGAAACAACGCACGCCGAGCCAACTAAAGGAGAAACGACGCAAGGTCTCGCTCGTGAGTGAAATTGATGCATCGCAAGCCCTGTTTGACGCACACTCACCCGTGCAGGTTAATTTTTGACGCACCCAAGGTACATTTTCACACTAACAGCGCTAGCGTTGTGTTTAAAATTACATGAAGACTCTTTTAGCATTTTTTGTGATACCTTGACTTGTGTATTGTTGATTTTTGATGTTTTGGTCTTGTTTTGTTTAGATAAATATTTTCTATTTCTCTTAACCTGTGTTCTGTCATTTTGTAGTGTTTTCATTAAGTTACAATGTGTGTTGGTACAAATACTTTACACCTAGCACTCTGAAGTTAAGCCTGCTGCTCATGCCAAGCTACCAAGAGGATAAGCGGTGGTTAGCTGAGGGTGATTCTCTTTTACCCTGACTAGAGTGAGGGTCCTTGCTTGGACAGTGGGCAACCTGACTGCCAACCAAAGACCCCACTTCTAACAAGGGGCCAGATAGGAGTTGGTATAGTCATGTAAATATGCATGGTTGAGGGCATGCACAGACCTACAAAGACACCCAGGTATTGGCATTAGTTGTGATCATCAGCATGGTCTCCTGTAGTGTTTGTAATGCCGTCTTCAGGTATCACATATGTTTCTTCCAGCTCCAGCTGTAGACATCTCAGTTGCCCTAACTGAGTCCATGGCCAATTTACCAGATGCTGGACTGCCTCGTTGACATTCTTTAATATAAAAACTACATTCTTGAGCTTGTAGATGCAATGGGATGGAAAATACTGACTTCTCATTAACAGCAGAGTAGGAGAAAGGTCAATATCCACTCTTGTTGCTATTAACTTTGCAGCTGGAAATTTGTTCACAGGTTCATCAGCTTTTTTAGGCTATTTTGTTTCTTTTTCCCAGGTGATGTATTTTATGATACAGCGCATCAAAACCTTGCTGTAAGGTCAGATCTGGCAAAATGGCAACAGAGCCGACCCACACACTCCGCTGCTGACACTCTGTCCTGCCCCCCAGAAGAGCACGCCAAAGCCTGCTTCAGGGCAGAGCAAGAAGATGGCTGTGCCGGAGCAGAGGTGCTAAAGATTTGGAATGGTGATACCTGGAGCAATACTCACGTCAGGACGGAACCTGGGTACCGCTCGCTAAGATGACAAGCGGCAGTAACTCCCTCGCATGTCGCCATCGAGTACGGGCGTGATATCAGAAATTCCAGATCCCCAGTGGACAGCCAAGGTGAGTGCGGCATGCCGCAAGAAGTAGGGACGAGCCGTGGCTCACCCAGCCCTCACTCGAAGATACGGAGCAACAGAGCAGCGGTGGAAAAGCGAGCAGGGGACAATGGCTGCTCATTCAATATCAATGTAAGAAATCATGCCCTCTGGATATAAGCCCGAACTACAGTTGGAAATATGGTGACCACTCCAGAGCTGCCTACGCCTGCTCCCCTTATTTACAAAAAGGGGATTTTTTAACATTGTTTAATAGTAAACTATACGGCACTGAGGCTTTCTCAGCTGTTTAAAATAGACTGTTGAAGAGTTACAGTTAAAGCACAAGAATAGACTGTTGGAACATTTCTGACTGCTGGCGCTCATTGATACATTTTTACCCCCCAGTTCACTTAGTTTGTCAGTGACTATGCGCTCATTTCAATGCAAGGGCACTGGCTTTATTGCCTCTGCTCAATCAATGATGCTGCAGAAGCTAAAACTCAGAGGGGGCCCTACCAAGCCAGCTGTCTCTCTGGGCAACTGGAGCTCGCAGCAACGGATGGAATTAGGATCCAGAGAACTCCTCGAAGTATAGTTAAGCGGCTGAAGCAAAAATTCGGTGGGGGCTATGGTCAGATGGGAGGGGGAGAGTGAAAACAGAGGTGACAATGTGGCATCTTCACTAATTGATATACCCTCAGAGCCATCTCTACCTGACCCTGAAGTAGGGAGCAGTAGCACTCTTATTAAGGGGGATGACTTGGGTACGCTGGCTCCAGTTAGACAGTACCCGCTATTTTCAAAGATAACCAAGAGTCCTACACAAAGGACTTAAAGCTCACCATAGATGAGTGAGACATTAGTAAAAGTCTAACAATTTTGTCTCCTGAGACGTCACCACCAGTAAGAATGCCACCAGTTGAGTGTTGGAGTATGGGGTTAACTGCGGCCCCCCAGGAAATACAGGAAAGGGCACAACGCCGGCCATTGCCCGTTACTGCCCCAAAGGAAAATCCTAATGCCCAGGATGAGCCTGAGCAGTCCACCAAAAAGATGCTTGAATTCATTTTAGACAAAATCAAAGACTTTAAAGCCACACACACACAAGAACTCATGGTTCTTCATAATTGTTTGGCTAAAATCGATGAGGTAATGGGCCAGGTCGCCAGTAGGTTAAAGAGGCATTGGATAGAATCTCTAACTTGGAAGATAAGCTGGGGATATGTTAGCAGTTGCTGCATGCAGGCGGAGAGATTTTATCAAATTGATTGATTTGTTTAAGAACAAAGGTGCACAACCTTTTCTTAAGGTGTCAGAAACTCAGTAATAGCTATAGCAGTAGTAAATTAAAGTGTTCTAATACAATGTTTACATATTGCATGTGTGGAGCGGTCATAGTCAGGGTTTGAGTGAAGATTCTGGCATTTATTAATAGCTGTCTGCGTCAATCAGTTAGCATTAACGTGGCTTATCCAGTAAGGCAGATTGGAATGGTACAATGACACCCTAGAAGGTAGAGATTCGCATCATCACATTTAATGCTAAAGGCTTAAATAATAAATGCAAAGCCCGGGAAATCGACGATTGGATAAAAGTCCACTTTCATGATGTGTTTCTCATCCAGGAGATGCATTTTCAAGATCAAAAGGTATCCAAGTATAGAATCTTCTAAAAGTGGGTTGGTCATCAATGTATATCATCTGCCCGTGCTGCCCACAAGGGGGTGACCATTCATGTAAATAAGTTTTTCCCATTTCAGGTTTCCTTCTCCCAGGTAGATAAAGATGGTCGCTGGGCCCTTATTAGCAGGTTGGTTAACAACTGTAGATTGAGCATAGCCACAATTTACGCCTCCATTACCAATGATCCTGCTACGAATCTCAAATTCACTCAGGCATTGGTAACTATTCTTGGGTTTGTCATTATTGGCAGTGAGTTCAATTACTTATTAAATCCAGTTTTGTATTCCACATCTCCCACGCATAGGCAGAAAAAGCCAAAGGTGGGAAAAAACCATATTTAAAAGTATGGAAGTCCTGGGTCTTACTCATCTATGGCAGAAAACATGCATGATTAAACACAAATATCCCTATGTTTCATGGAAGTACAATTTTGCAGCTAGATTAGATTATTTTCTGTCCTCTTGTGAGTTGGGTCTAGGTAATTATGCTCATACTCCAAGTAGTTTTTCAGATCATTCTTTGGTAGACATGGAGATCCTAGGGATAAAGTTTGAGAGGCCCATTCCGAGATGGCATTTGGATAAAATTAACCTTGAAACCGGAAAATGGTGTGGGCAAATTAATAGTGAGAAAGCTAATTAATTTGCAATAAATGTGGGCTCCACTAGTGTGGATTGGGTTTGGGAAGTTAATAAGACTGATATATGCGGTGAAATAGCCTCGCAAAGAATTAGGTTCAGAAGGAACTCACCTATATCCCCCGCATTCGCTGCACCACCGCCAGAGGAAGATCCTTCTCTCACCTAGCCGCCAAGACCTGGAACTCCCTACCGCTCCACCTCCGCCTGACCCAAGACCTCCTCTCATTCAGGAAACGCCTCAAAACTTGCCTTTTTGACCAGTAGCTTTCCCCCCCTAGAGCCTTGAGACCCTAACGGGTGAGTAGCACGCTTTATAAATCCTTGATTGATTGATTGAAGGGCTTTAGCTGCTCGCAAGTTGGCTTGGAGACTGCTCTTCGACAAGCAGATCTGGCATATTGCCACAATAATAATATAACTAACTAGGTGGCACTGAAGCAAGCAAGAGCGAATATGCAGGCGTATTAATACAAGTGTGGCTCTATAGCAAATGGTGCCTATCTGCAAAAGGTGTACGAGGAAAGCGAATATGAGGACACTTTTTTTAGCATGGCAGACCCATGAGCATCAGATGCAGAATAAGGTCACCGTCCTATTTGATAAAGAAATAAAAGCGAGTCTGACCGAACCTATTCAGATTCATGAGAAATTTCTCATGGTGTACACTATATGGTGTACAGTGGTTGGATAGAATTAAAAGCTTTTTATCACAGCTGTCTTTTCCAAAGCTAAGTGATACCCAAGCATAGGCTCTGTTAGCCACAATCACCGTTGAAGAAATAGAGGGGGTTGTAAAGTCAATACCAAATGGGAAAGCATGAGTGGAAGATGGGCTCCCAGTTGAGTTTTTTAAGATAATCGCAACAACGTTGAAACTCAAACTGGTTAGACTCGCCAATTATATATTAAAGGGGGTGACGTCCCAGACTCTTTCTGTACTGCAGTAGTAAAAAAATGATAAAATAAAGAGGTTTTTAATTCTTAAAGACCTATTAGTTCATTAAATACAGATTACAAAATGATAGCGAAAGTGCTGGCTACTCGGATAAGTTAAATGCTGGTGTTGATTATACATCCAGACCAATGTGGGTTTATTTATTCCTGGGAGACAATTCTTCTTCAATACAATTTTTTTTATTGTGGTACTGGATTACTGGATTAATTCTTTCAGAACCAGATCCCAGCCAATATATTTTTATTAAATGCAGAAAAAGCATTTGATCTAGTGTCCTGGGACAGTCTCTTTGCCATTCTTCTGTAGTTCGAGTTCCCTGAGCAGCTGATTCAGGTCAATGTAGGGTCCTGTATGATTTCAAGGGGTACACGACAGAGATGCCCTCTGTCACCGATCCTTTTTGCACTTTTCATAGAGCCCTTATCTATAGCAATACATACTAACAAAGTAAATAAATCCTCATTAAGCAGTATGATCCCTAATAAATGGTACGCAGGTGATAACACTATTTTTAAAGCCAGAAAAGGCAAATTTAGATCAGGTTTTTAAAAGGACTTTTAAGACGTGTGTGGGTATAAAATAAATAAGGTGAAAACAGAAATTTTGTTCAGTAACTGTGCAAAAGACTCTTTTTCAATAGAACTCCAACCATTAGTGAATCATCGCCCTAAAAGCTATTTAGGAATATATGTGTTTGAAATGTGAATGATTTATTTGCCTTGAACTATGTTCCTCTTACTCACAAGATAAAAGCACTGTTTTCCTGATGGACCGATTTGTCACTCACAATAATGGGTTGGGTAGCATTGATTAAAATGTCAGGCTTTCCATTATGTATTTTCTTATTTTCTGCAGTTCCATGTGCCCTTCAGATTAAGGCCCTTATTACGACCCTGGTGGTGGGTGATAAAGTGGCGGTAATACCGCCAACAGGCTGGCGGTAAGTACTGCCAAATTATGACCATGGCGGTGATATCTCCGATAGACAGTCAATGTACCACACTGACCGCAAGGGCGGAAACAACAGTCACCACAGTGGTAGCTACCTACAGCCAGGCAGAAGACAAAGTACTGCCCACCATATTAAGACACATCACTCTGCCACCTTTTTCGGGGTGGTACCAACGCCATCAAAAGCCTGGTGGAAACACATCACATAAGAGAAAGGACTCACCGTCGGAGACACAGGGAAGAATCACGCTGCCATGGAACCAGAACTGCAAGTTTTCCAGATGAACTTCTACATTATGCTCCACCTGGAACACTAACGCCGGTGAAGACGACGATGGTGAGTACAGCCGCCTAGCACACAAGGGAGGGTGGGAGGAAAAAGAGAGTGACACACACACACGCACAACCATATGCATAACAAAAACAATTTGACCACGAAAATATGCAGAATAATCCAAGGCAATAGGAATTTACGAAAATGATTGTAATCAGTCCAACAATAAATTCAACAATCCGATTTACACAATAAACAGATCTGTACACATGGTCAAAAAAGGGACACTGCCCAGTCCATAGTTCACAGGGCCCACATGGCCACAGGGCAAAGTTCAAGGCCCCACTCAAATCCTTCCCCAATCCGTAGAGAACACTGCATGGCCATCAGGTGGCAAATAGGCAGGCTCCTCAGGGGAAGGGAGGGCACCTCAGCCAGATGAGGAAACAAGCACACTGGTTCTGGAGGGGGCAACATGCTCATTGCTTGGTCCTGGGGAGTGCAAGGCCACAGTTTCTCAGGTGGGTGAATACCCCACTGGTCTTTAGGGGGCAACATGCCCATTGCTTGGTCCTGGGGAGTGAAAAGGCACAGTCTGTCAGCTGGGTGAATACCCCACTGGTTCTGGAGAGGGCAACATTCCTATTGCTTGGTCCTGGGGAGTGCAACGTCACAATCTCCGGAGTGGGTGTCTTGCCCACTGGTTCTGTAGGGGGCAACACACTGTCTCTCAGGTGGGTGACTTGCCCACTGGATCTAGAGGGGGCAAGCCGCACAGCAGCCCTTGGAGGCTGGACTATATGGCATCCACCGGCGGTGACAGCTGCACTGTGGTGGTGGTTGTGAGAGGCTCCTGCTCAGCCCCTGCACCCTCCGATGGCTGCAATGTGGTGGTGGTTGTGGGAGGCTCCTGCTCAGCCCCTGCACTCTCCGATGGCCGCACTGTGGTGGTGGTTATGGGAGGCTCTTCCTCAGCCCCTGCACTCTCCGATGGCTGTACTGTGGTGGTGGTTGTGTGAGGCTCCTGCTCAGCCCCTGCACTTTCTGATGGCTGCACAACCACATCTGGCAGTGGGGGCTCTGTGACAGCTGGTGGTGGTGGCGGTGTATGACTATCAGCTTCCACTGGTGTAGACTGCCTCCTCTCCACCTGCTTAAGGGTTGGGGGTCCCTTACCCTTCCTGGCACTGGTGGATGGGCTCTTCCCCCCCTGCCTGCTGGTGCAGTCTCCTTCCCCTTCTCTGCAACTGGTTCAGGCTCCTTCCCCTTCTTTGCAGCTGGTGCAGGCTCCTTCCCTTTTTTGCAGCTGCTGCAGGCTCCTTCCTTTCTTCGCGGCTGCTGCAGGCTCCTTCCCCTCCAGTATTGTTGGCCTGAAATCCTTTCCACCATGAGTAGGTGGTGCTACCACTGGTCCTGTGGAATGTTTGGCTGAGGTGCTTGGCTGGGTCCTTGCTACCCTACCCATACGTGCAGGAAGGGGGGGTAGGGAAGAGGTCAATATGGGAAAGGAAAAGCTTTTTAGGGACATTGGGGTGGGACGAGGGAGGAGTAATGGGAGTGGAGGTTGAGGGAGTGGTTGTTGGAGGTGTTTGTCTGCTGGATCTTGATACAGGTGCATGGGCTGTATGATGTTGTGAGGTGGATGGCTGTTGGGTGTCTGAGTGCTTGCGTTTGTGTACTTTAGGAGGGGGGCAGACACGGTGGGAGAGGACATACGGGACGTGTGCATGGATTTTGTGGAGGTGTTTGCCAGTGAGGTGTGTGTGGTGATGATGATGGTAGTGGATATTGATGTAGTGCCTGCAGGTGTGAGTGTGGATGTAACTTGGTGGGAGGTAGAAGAGGAGGAGGGAGGACAGTGGAGATAGTGGATGTTGTTGTGTCTGCAAATGAATGTTGTTTGTGTGAGTGCCTGTGGGATGAAGTGTGGTGCTTGTGTTTGCCTGTGACACTCTTGGGTGTTGTTTTGTGTGCATGCTCATCTGGCTGTGTGGGATGGGTTGGGGTTGAGGAGAATGGGACTGGGAAGTGGAAGTTGGAGGGGGGAAGGTTGAAACAGGGACAATGGCTTCCATCAGAGAGGAGGCCAGATCCTGAATCGATCTCTGTTGGGCCACCAATCCAGTGTGAATGCCCTCCAGGAATGCATTAGATTGTTGGATCTGGGCTGCCAGCCCCTGGATGGCATTCACAGTGGTTGTTTGTCCTACAGAGATTGATCTCAGGAGGTCAATAGCCTGCTCACTCAGGGCAGCAGGGCTCACTGGGGCAGGGCCTGAGGTGCCTGTGGCGAAGGAGAGGCCCACCCTCCTTAGTGAGCAGGCACGTGCAACTCGCTGAGGTGCTACTGGGAGTGCAGTGCTGGTACGGGGGTGGCGGCTGTACCTATAGCTGGGGGGGGTCGCAGTGGTGTCCTCCACCAACAGGGAGCTCCCATTGGAGGAGGTATCAGAGTCTGTATTGCCCCCTCCAGTCTCCCCTGTGGTGCTCCCCTCGTCCTCCGTCCCACTGGTGCCCTCAGCGTCGGTGGACTCTGCCTCCAGGGTCCTGTGGGATGCAGCTCCTTCTGTCGCCGGTGCCTCTGCTCCTCCGCCAGATGATGCTAATGCACATAAGAACAGGATGACAAAACAAGAAATGGGGGGAGAGAGACAAAGGATACACTGGGTCATTGACTGCACCAACATTACCATTGGCATACACAGCACCCTCCCACACAGGGAAGAGGCCTACGCACTATGCATGGCACTACTAGTAAAATGGCTACTCAACAAGGAATGATAAGGGGTTCACCCCACCAACCCATGCAGCCTTGACCAGTAGTGAACACTAACAAGCTAGGTAGGCAGTATTTCACAATCAAACCCTTAGCCACCAGAGGACCTAGGCTGCTATATCTGGCCTGGCCTAGGGGCACCCAATGACACACAACCACCACCTGAATACTACCCCTCCAGCTGTGAGTTTTAATGATGGCCACTGTACTCACCCCCTGGTGGCTGCTGTGATGCCCTCAAGTGCCCATACAGCTCAGGGTAGACCACCGCCAGTATGCAGGCCATCAGGGGGATCAGGGTCCGACTGGCACCCCTTCCTCATTGGGAGGCCATCCCCAGCTGGGCCTCTGCGGTCTTCCGTGCCCAGCATCTCAGGTCCTCCCACCATTTCCGGCACTGGGTGCTCTGCCTGCCATAGAAACCCAGGCCCATATTTATACTTTTTGACGCAAAACTGCGCTAACGCAGTTTTGCGTCAAAAAAATTACCGCCGCTAACGCCATTCTGAAGCGCCATTTATTGAATGACGTTAGCCGGCGTTAGCCGCCGGCGCCGTCTGGTGTGCGTTAAAAAAAACGACGTACCCCAGGCAGCGCCGGCGTAGGGGAAAATGGAGCTTGGGCATCAAGAAATGGGGCAAGTCAGGTTGAGGCAATTTTTTCGCCTCAACCCGATTTGCGCCATTTTTTACAACTCCCAACCCCCATAGAAATGACTCCTGTCTTAGAAAAGACAGGAGTCATGCCCCCTTGCCCAATGGCCATGCCCAGGGGACTTATGTCCCCTGGGCATGGTCATTGGGCATAGTGGCATGTAGGGGGGCACAAATCAGGCCCCCCTATGCCACAAAAAAAATAAAAAAAAATACTTACCTGAACTTACCTTAATGTCCCTGGGATGGGTCCCTCCAGCCTTGGGTGTCCTCCTGGGGTGGGCAAGGGTGGCAGGGGGTGTCTCTGGGGGCATGGGAGGGCACCTCTGGGCTCCTTCAGAGCCCACAGGTCCCTTAACGCCTGCCTTTTGCAGGCGCTAAAAAACGGCGCAAAAGCGGCCGTACGTCATTTTTTTTGACCCGCCCACTCCCGGGCGTGATTTTTGCCCGGGAGTATAAATCCGACGCACATGCCTCGGAGTCGATTTTTTAGACGGGAACGCCTACCTTGCATATAATTAACGCAAAGTAGGTGTCCACGCTAAAAAATGACGCTAACTCCATGGACTTTGGCGCTAGACGCGTCTAACGCCAAAGTATAAATATGGAGTTAGTTTTGCGTCTAAATTGCGTAAAAAAAAACGACGCAATTCCGGCGCAAACGGAGTATAAATATGCCCCCTTGTGTCTGCACGTCCTTGGCGATGGCACACCATATTCCCTTACAGAAAGGAGAACACCATTAGACAAAACAGTCCAGCCAATAACATAAATGGCACCCAATACCAGTTTCCATCACCACTGGCACACACATAGCCCAGCACACAATGTGTACACTGCCAAGAGGACATCCACCCACCCCCTTACACGAGGCCTTCACACACACAACTCCATGCATTCATGCCACATGAATCGTGCCCACAGAGTACTCACCTGTTGGTCGGGAGGCCCATACAGCAGTCCGTACTGGAGTAGGACCCCATCCACCAGTCGCTCCAACTCCTCAGAAGTGAAGGCTGAGGCCCTTTCCCTGGTCACACGGGCCGTGGTAGGTTCCAGACACAGGTCACAACAGCACATGCAGTGTAGGCCCTCTCCTATGGAAGGTCAGGAAACAAGTGAGGAATCTGATAGAAAATGGCAGTCACATCCACAGCCGCGTCCACAACCACCGCCGACGTAGATCACCATTGGCCACTGTACCCCATAGGGCCCAATTATAACCAATGAGGACTTAGATGGCAGTTCACGACCGACTACCACCATGGCGCACGACGTCAGCGGCATTACCTCACTTCCACCTGTCACTCCACACATGGCAGGCGGATGCCATTTCGGGGGGTGGGTGAACAGAACTATGGATTAATGGTGCATCAAAGGATAAATAGGCACATACTTCATTAATTACACTGTGACATAACATGTTTGCACATTTCAGACTACTGTTGTGGCTCCATTGTTCAGTTTGTGACAGCCTATTCAATCTTGTGTCCCTTAGATACCTACTGTTGCATATGAATAGTAGACTGAGACATACCCCCGTGTACAGACCCCTGGTGGACATGCTAACACTGGAGGACTGGGGGACAGGCACATAATACTCACCTATAGACTGGACAGGGCCACAATCTAGGAGATGGAGACATACCCCCGTGTACAGACCCCTGGTGGACGTGGCCACACTGGAGGACAGGCACATAATACTCACCTATAGACTGGACAGGGCCACAATTTCAGAGTTGTGTCCCCAATTGGAGCCTGACCTGATATCTGCTATCCATCACCCCACTGGGATCCCCCCTATTCTGAAAGTGCTATATGTACTCCATTTCCTGGCAACTGATTTTTTCCAAGTGACAGTGGGCTTGGCAGCAGGAATGTCACAGCCAATGTTCTCAATAGTGCTGACAAGAGTGTTGTCTGCCCTGATAAAACACATGTGCAGCTAAATTGTTTTCCCCCAGTTTGAAGATTTGGCCACAGTGAAGGTCGAGTTCTATGCAATGGGACATATCCCCAACATAATTAGAGCAATTGATGGAACACATATAGCATTTGTCCCCCCTGCCAGAATGAACAGATGTCCAGGAATCGTAAGAGTTTCCACTCTATGAATGTGCAGATGGTGTGCTTGGTGGACCAGTACATCTCCCACGTCAGTGCTAAGTATCCAGGGTCGCAGCAGGATGCCTTTGTCCTGAGGAATAGCAACATCCCAAATGTGATGTCCCAACTACAGAGACACAGATTGTGGCTAATAGGTGAGTCCTGTTTCCCACCCAGTATATGTTGGTGTATGCCTCTGCTGTGGGCAATATAGGATAGTGTGTGGCTAAATATTGTCCCTCAATATTTGCAGGTGGCTCTGGTTACCCAAACCTATCATGGCTGCCGACCCCTTTGAGGAATGCCAGGACAAGGGCAGAAGAACATTATAATGAGGCACATGGGCGAACCAGAAGGATCATTGAAAGGACCTTTGGCCTCCTGAAAGCCAGGTTCCGGTGCCTCCATCTAACAGGTGGAGCTCTGTGCTACTCACCCAAGAAAGTCTGCCAGATAGTAGTGGCATGCTGCAGGTTGCACAACCTGGCCCTCAGACAACATGTGCTTTTTCTGCAGGAGGAGGAGACTGGAGATGCCCCTCTGGCAGCAGTGGACCCTCAGGACAGTGAGGATGAGGAGGCAGAGGATGAGGATGAGGACAACAGAACATCTGTGGTATGTCTGTATTTCCAATGACACACAGGTGAGACAGTGCAACTTTACATTTCTATGACTTTGGTTGTATTCTGTGGGGCATTGGCATGCTGGCATTTCCCACTTATTTGCCCACTTACCGTTACCTCTGGATATTCATTTTGCAGATGTTGGTGATTTGACAAAATCTCCGGTTGTGATCACAACAGCCAGCTACAAGTCATTAATTCTATGCTCATTCTATGTAGAGTTCATTTGCAATGGTTGTAGCTGTTTCAATCAATACATATTTGAAATACATGAAATACTCAAAGTCGATTTTTAACCAAGGGTGTTTATTGTAGTGCTAATATATAGAGGGACAGTGCAATGGGATGGGGTGATGATGGAGGAAAGTCCAGGGTATTGTTCCATTCTGTTTGTAGCACAGGTGCATTGTCCATGGAGACATAGGAAGGGGAGCAATGGCAGTTCAAGGTGGACAAGGTGACTGAGTGGGACACAAGGGGGACAATCAGAAGAGTCTCATTTCCTGGCGGTGGTCTTGGCAAGAGTCTCTGGCTTCTGTCTGGGTTGCAGGGAATGTTTGTGGGGTAGTTCACCTTCTGCAGGGGGAGAACTGCTGGTGGCCTCTGGATCCTGTGGCGGGGCCTCCTGGCCACTAGCGGTAGCGGTAGCAGTAGCGGAAGTGGAGGGCTGTTCAGATGACTGGCTAGCGACAGGGGCCCGTTGGTGTGACACTGCCTCCCTCATAATGTTGGCCATGTCTGCCAGCACCCCTGCTGTGGAGATCAGGGTGTTGTTGATGGCCTGCAAGTCCTCCCTGATCCCCTGATACTGTCCCTCCTACAGCCGCCTGTTCTCCTGCACGTTGTCTAGAATCTGATCCATCATGTCCTGGGAATGTTGGTAGGCTCCCAGGATCTCGGAGAGTGCCTCCTGGAGAGTTGGTTCCCTGGTCCTGTCCTTCCCCTGTGCACAAAGCAGTTCTCCCAGTGTCCCTGTGGCCTGTGCCTCTGTCTCCTGAACGGTGTGCCCACTGCCACTGACCCCAGGTCCCTGATTGTCTTGTGTGCAAGGTGTGGACTGGGGTCCCTGTACAGGTGGGCACACTGCTGATTGACGTATCCTGGGGACAGAAGTTTGGGGACGCTGGGTGGGTGCTGTGGTCCTGGTTCCTGATGGGGGAGGCTCTGTGGTGGTCTGTGACTGGACTTGGGTGACAGACTGTCCAGTGGTCCCTGATGGGCCAGGTAGATCATCCAGATCCTGAAGTCCAGGGTTAGTGTCATCAGTGTGGGCCTCTTCTGTTGAGGGACTGGATAGTGATGGCACCTCCTCTCCAGTGACATTGGTTGGGGTACCTGTGGGGATGTAAATGAAGAATTATGCTTCATGTGTATGACATTTGTACATCCCTGGCTTCCCCTATATGGTTGTTGTTGCCCTGCCAGCTTTTACTTGTGTATTTTGGTGTATGGTGGGGATGTTAGTTTCCCTATGCTGTGTATGCTTTATTGATGAGTGTCCATGCAGGGCTGTGAGGGGTGTCCAAGCAATGGTACAGAATGCAGGGCTTGGCATTGGGATTAGTGTGATGTGATGGTGGAGTGTGTGGGATGGAGTGGCGTGATGGGAGTCAGGGTGAGGGTATGTGATGGTATGCAGGTATGGGTGATGATAATTGGTCAATGTTGACTTACCAGAGTCTAGTCCTCCTCCATCTCCTGCCAGGCCCTCAGGATGCAGTATTGCTAAGACTTGCTCCTCCCACGCTGTGAGTTGTGAGGGAGGAGGTGGGGGTCCACCACCAGTCCTCTCTATAGCGAGCTAGTGTCTTGCTGCTATGGAACGTACCTTCCCCCGTAGGTCGTTCCACCTCTTCCTGATGTCGTCCCTTGTTCTGGGGTGCTGACCCACGGCGTTGACCCTATCCATGATTCTCCGCCATAGCTCCATCTTCCTTGCTATTGATATCTGCTGCACCTCTGCTCCAAATAGCTGTGGCTCTACCCTGACAATTTACTCAACCATGACCCTTAACTCATCCTCAGTGAAACAGGGGTGCCTTTGTGGTGCCATGGGTGTTATGTGATGTGTGTTGGTGAGGGTGTGTTGGGTAATATGTTGGGGTGTGTGATGTGGAGTGTGTGAGGGGTGTATGGGTGTGAGTGGTGTGTGGGTCTTGTTGTTGCAGTGCTCTTGGTGTCAGTCTGGTGCCAATGATTCATATTCGTAAAGGGTTGTGACTATTGTGGGTATGTGTTTGATAGTGGTTGGCTGTGTGGGTGTGGTGTGGGTGTATGGTTGTCAGGTGTGTGTTGTTTGACTTGTCCAATGTGGTATTTTTTGTATGTGGGTGTCCATTGTGAGCACGGCGTTATGTATTGCCAATGGTTTACCGCGGTTAAATGTCCACCGTGGTGATTTGTGGGTCATAGTGTGATGGGCGTTGTTATGTTGGCAGAACGGTGTGGGTTTTGAGACCACCAGTTTATCACTGACCTTTGGTCTGGCAGATTTGTGTATGTGGCTGAATTCTGTCGGATTGGTGTGTGTGTGGCATAATATGGTGAATGGATATCCGCCACCGTGGCGGTAAGTTAGCAACCGTCAGCGTGGCCGTAAGCGGAATTTACCACCAGTGTCATAATGAGGGCCTAAGTTTTTGAAGGAACTAGAAGGATTATTCTTTACTTTTATATGGGCAAATGAAATACCAAGGCTTGCTATTGATGTGCTCTACACAGCTCCAAACCTCAAATTATATTATTTTGCCAAAATTGCACAGTGTTCTGGCAGGCATTTTAAGAAGAAAGCTTGCAGTAAGACAAGTGTAGATAACTTTTTTATTGATCAGATCTTTTCGGAGTACAAGATTGTCGATTTTCTACCTGTCATAAAAGCTCCCAAGAAAGCAAGGTAGAAGACCCTACTGTGGATTCTCAAGTGTAAGGATCACATTTTCAAACATTACAACATTCCAGTCTTTCCTGGTACAACCCGACTGGCCGATATCTGGGTTGGAAATCATCCACTTCTAGATAAGAACATCCTGGCCAGGTGGAACTCCAATGGATATCATAAGATTTTAGATTTTTTTAAATGCTGGAGGTTGGAAAGACTGGCCGGAAATAGAACATTCAATTAGACATTTTAGAATATTCATGCAGGGATCTTTTATTTGTGTAATGCAATTCCTAAGTAAGTTGGACATCAGTACAATATAGAACAGCTTAGAACTAGCTGAAGATTGGGTATAGACAACTACTGAAAGATCTATTAGCTGCTGGGTTGCCCTTTTGAGGTGTCAGAAGGCTAAAACACTGTTTTTAAAAGTACAAGATAGATAGCAGTCAAAGAAAGGCCTTGTAGGTTCAGAGGAAACGTGGAATAGAGTAAACACGCCCAATTTTTCTTTGTTAAAATGTGCTAACTTTCGCACAATGCAGTTTTATTCAAAGTGGTTACTCCACAGAACTCCAGCATTCCAGCATAAAATTAAGCCTCAGATTCCTGACAGATGCTACAGATGTCTGGCTGAGAACGGAGCCAATTGGACTCACATTGTTTGGGGGTGTCCGTGTATCGCCCCCTTCTAGACAGAAATCCAGCTGCACTGTTTTCACACTTTAGGCTTATATAGTGATATAGATAGCTACCCTGCCGTCCTCGTATATTCTCCAAGTATGTATGTTTCTTTCAAGCTGAAAAAATATTTTTTATTCACATTTTGGTAGCCAGATCTTAAATTTTTGCAAAACTGTCAATTTGACCTAGTTCCTACATATGCACAATGGCTTCTTAAAATGCAGAAAATCAAAGAATCCGAATATCGATATGCACTTACATCTGGGCCTGTAAAGAAGTTTTGGGAAACTCCAGGTTAAGGGGAATATTGGCATGCTCCTGAGGATGTAATCAGTGGGCTGGCAGAGGTCGACAATATATATGTGATGATTTGGATACAAGCTTTGTGCAAATAATTGCTGTGTGTTAATTGTTCATGTATCTTTGTCTACTAAATTACTTGTACGATGTCATGCTTAGAGGGTGTTAATTTTATCACTTCTTGTACATTACATGAAGTCTCCCAATAATAAAAAAAGAACTTGCTGTAAGGTACCAGAACGCATTACATTTTAGAAATATATACATTGGTCCAGATTTATGAAAACAAACAAATATACTGCTGAGAATTACATCTCCACCTGAAAGTACCCAATCAGCCATTTTCAGGGTGGTAAGGGGCCAGTTTGGAGTTGGAAAAATGCCCACAAGCACACATTGTTATGGGCATTCATAAACCTACAAAGAGAATCATGCAAGTTCTCTGACTGCTGTGTGGGATTTAAAACTTGCAGAGTTCTCTGCACTCATGGTGGAGAAGTAGTTGTCAGAACCCAAGCTGAGGTGGCCACCCTCTTTACTATGTGCAGCTGAAAGTGTGTATGACTGACAGTGGTCGATTATGATTATGCTGGCTTCAGACTACCAATCTGCAGTGATATTTGGCATATTCACAAAAACATGGTGTAGACATAGTAGGCTGCTGAATCATACCTTTAAGAGACCCCTCATGGGCCATCTAGACATCCAAATATTTCAAGATGGCATTGCTTGTGGGTACCCCTCTGTGAAATAGAATAACAGCTTGCATATCTGCTACCCTGATTGGGATCTGTTTTGCAAGCTGCTTGAATCTACACTTGAAATAATTGCCCCTGTAAAGATTTTTGGTGTCCTTACCTACTTAAGGTTTTTGGTCCTGATGAGAAATCTCATTACCTTTTGACTTCTTTGCCCATCGTGAGCCTTCAAAATGTCTATGACTCCTTAAACAAGTATTGGCAAAGCTAATAAGTCTGGTACTGGCAAGCATGTGTGACAATTAATATATACTTTTTATTTTTTATTACAAGTATATACCACAAATGTAAACAAAATAAAAAAAGAAATATGCTGCTGCCTTAATGTGGTGGTCTTGGATAAGCATATGTCACAATATGAAAAAGGAGTGAAAAAGAAAACATGCTGCAAATGGTGCCCAAATATGTGCCATAAAAGTAATCATAGGAAAAGAATAACCATCCCACAATGTTTTATAGAACTTTAAGCCACTTAAAGGAGGCAGGCCTACTTACATCAGGTAAAAAATATGATTCTTATTAACGTTAAGAAATAGTGCAAACTTTAATTACTGAAACCTAAAGGCATAAACATGCAAGGACTACTATAAAAAGGATAAAGAATGAGCAAAGGAAAGAATTTGCATATTAAAGTACTGATGAGCCATCCCTAATACTAAGGGCACATCGTGTTTGATAAATGTACACGTGTGATCAGTATAAAGTCAACACTCATGGTACAAGGCAAACAATGGTCAAAGTGGGATGACCAATGCTGTTTGGTGAGGAGGAGATAATTGATAGTTTAACAGATCAGTAGATGAAGACGGTTGATTCATGCCCCCTCCATATATCTATTTACTTATGTATTTTTTATTTATGATTTATTTTGATTACATGATGCTGAAAACACAGCGTCTACTGTTGGTTTCACCCCTTGTGAATCCTGACCCTTCTGATTCACCCTACCTGTCAGCAATCACATGTTGGTTTGGGCCTGCATTCTACAATTCAGTACGGTGCTTTGTCGCTCTATCAGACACCTTTCCAAAGTTTGCTCAACACAAAAAAGTTGTGGCGGCCCTACATAGGTGTTACCTACTGTCCATCTTTCTTTTCAATATGTAACCAAATTTCGGAGGCAGTTTCACAGTTTTTCTATGCAACATAAAACACATTTACTGAACAGGGGGAAGCCAGAGCACTCAAATAAAGCTCTATTTTATACATATATATGTGTTTCTGCCTCCATCAGTCATCTCCATATTTGCTTGATTCCCCCACACAACCTCATTACAAGTGGCCTCTTAATTTTGATCGGGCTGATAAAAGCAGTTTTTCTCCAAATTATTAAATAAGTGGTGTTTGGGAAAATCTTTTTTTTCACATGGAGAGTAGCAACAATCTCTTTGAAAATCTAAATTATGGAGGCAATAAGGACTTACTAGGGGAAGGGGACGCAGAATCTCTGATTTGTAAGGTAACCCTTAGATTCCCACTTATATTGGCCCTGAAATAATTCTGGTAACTCCAAGAACTGGAAAAATCGAGGTCAGTTTCAAGGCCTCTTCTAATGATGGCCTATGTAGCAAGCAACCCTGTATGGCATCTAATGTCCTATTACTTACCAGTAATTTTCATTACTCCTGGTCCTTGTGTTTTCGTCCCATTCATCACAATATGGAGATATCTCTATTTCCATGACAGAAAAAAAGAACATGATGAATTTTGGGTCTCCTACCCCACCCCCTTTCCTCTGGCAGTAGATAACCTGTACTTACCCAGCATTCCCCCGGTACTACCAAGCCTCAGAACAGAAGGCCGGCATGGAGGGTGGGCAAGGTGTGATGAATAGGACAAAAACAACAGGAGCAGGAATAATGAAGTATACCGGTAAGTCATAAGACATTACCCCCAGGTCCCTCTAGTCCTCGTCCCAATATGAAGAACACCCAAGCTTCCAGAACCGGCCTTCTGAAAACCTGGGGAAAACCAGAAAAGAACCACAAGAAGGGGTACCATACCAAAAATGCAGGAACCCAAAATAGTGATTTATTTACAGCTGAAGAAAACATAAAATCATTTCAGGCTCAGACTACCATCAAAGCCCCCTGGCCACAGTGAGTTTCATCACTTAAAACATTCTGCAAATGATAGGGCCTGACTAATGTGTTCGAAAAAGCCCAGGTACCAGCCCAGCAGATTTCATGAATGGACACCCCTTGAAGTTCATCCCAGGAGGCCGCCACTCCCCTCGTAGACCTGCCCTGGGCTCCCACAGGAGGAGGAATCCCCAACACAGTATAGGCAAGTTTAATAGTTTGCTTGAGCCACCTTCTGATAGATGCAGAGGAGGCTTTCTGACCCCTAGAGGTGGCCCCAAAAGAAAGAAAGAGAGAATCTGATTTCCGAAAAGCCCGGGTGCGATACACACATGAAAGCAAAACCCTTCTCACATCCAGCAGAGAAAAATCCACTTCAGAATCTTCCCCCTCACTCGCCACCAAGGCTGGCAAAACCACCACCTGAGAACAATGAAATTGAAAAGGGACTTTAGGGACAAAGGAAGAGTAAAAATGCAGCACAACCCCATTCTCCATTGAGGACAAAAAGTGTTACTTGGCCATGAGGATGCTCAACTCCTCAATACACTGAGGAGAAGTCACTGCCACCAGAAACACTACCTTAAAGGTAACAAGCTTAATGTGAGCAACTTCCAGAGGCTCAAAAGGAGCCGAAACCAAAGTTCTCAGAACCAAAGGTAAGTCCCAGAAAGGGAAAAAGGGCTTCATCACTGGATGTGCCAGAGAAAAACTCCAAAACAAATGAACCACCAGATTATCCATATCCTGCAGATTCCCCCATGGAGAAAGGGAGGCCTTAATGACTGCCCCTTGACCTCTCAAAGTAGACACTGCCGATCATTTATCAAAACCCTCCCACAAAAATTGAAGGACCTTGGGCAGGGAACAATCCAGAGGAGACACCCCAACAGACTCACACCACCACTGAAAATTACATCAATCGTGGTTATAAGACTGAAGAGTAGCCAGCTTCCTAGACTGCTGAACAGCCACTGGTAAATGCTGGGGCAGGCCCTTGTGTTTCTGTCCCTGCCTCTCAAATTCCATACTGACAGGTGCAGTTGCAGAAATCCAGAGAGGGAACTGGATGTAGAGGAAACAGGGAGCAAAGAATCAACCAAGAACCCTTGCTCACCATCAGCTTGAGAGTGTGAAACCATGACCTCTGGGACCCAAAAGGATCCACAGAGCTCACCACCCAGTATTCCGCCGCAACCGATTCATAAATTGGGGAACCAAGGCCACACATTGACATTTTTATAAGTCTGGGGGAAATGTTGGTGCGATTTTAATTGAATTTGAAATGTTTTAGAAACCTAGTATGAAAGATGGAAACTGATTGCAATTTTATTGGCGCTTGCACTTTTCTGTACACTCTTCCAGATTTTTGGGAAGCATTTTTCTCCGCTGACATCTTGGTTTAGGGTGCTGTAGTCTTCTGCTTGGTTACAGGGTACTCTCTACTTTCTTGGCCTGACTGCGCAGATGTGCTGCTGGTGTGCCAAAGGCGTGCCTAATGCAAGCCTGTCTGCACCCCTCGGTGATTGCACTGCGACCAGTGCCAGCCATGCTGCCCTTTTTTCCACATGTACAATCATGTTTGCTGATTCTCTAAAGGGCACATGAAGTCCACTCGTCATTGCAACATCATAATATGTGGATGTAATATTGAAGGTCCTGTTTCATGTAGTAAATGTAAAGCCTGTTTTGGGCTGATAAATTCAACACTACAAGCAAGGCATTTCAGAAATCTCGCACTGTTCATGGCGGTTTGATTAATGCTTGTTCCCTCAGCAAACACTTCCACAAACTTCATAACCTAATTTGTGAGTGTCAGTTTGATTTTTTATTCATTACAGAATCCTGACTAAAAGAATGGTGTAACTCAGATATTGCCCTTGCACTGCCTAATGAGTACACCATCTCCAGGCACTCTTATATGGAGCAAATTATCAAAGATCCCAATATTCGCAAAATGCCTATTTGACTCAACCCCTTTTTACTTGGTTGTCCATCTGATAACATTGCATCTTTTAATAAATAGATTTTGCATTCAGTAACCAGCATTGCACCAGCTACTCCTTCTAGGAAAGCACCTATCTCTTTACCTTCAGATCCATGGTTTAATCAGGCACTAAAAGACCAACACTGACATTACAAGCAGCATCAAAAGAAAATGGCATAAGGCATATAACCCAGATGTAGCATAAGCAGATCTTGCATGCCTTTTTAAAACCTAAAGCATTAGCAACACATATTCCTCCATCGCAACCACTACGTGACCAGTTTTCACTCTATTTTGTAGCTAAGGTACAGACTATCAAAATAGATTTTATTCCATCAATTCCCCCTTCAACTGACCCAGGAATTGATGACTCATTGAATGCAGGAACTGAAATCCTAAAAACCTTTCAAGAAGTTTTGCTGGCCCAATCCAGCCAGGCTCTTTTAACCTGTAAATCTGGATCACTTAACGATCCCTGTGCCCCACATGTCCTACATAAGGTTGTGGATATAGTTAATCCACTGGTATATCAGATATTGAACAACTTCATGAGAACAGCAGAGGTTCTGATGGAATGGAAGTTGGCTGTGGTGAAACCCCTGAAGAAGAAGCCTCTTACAGAGCCCACAAATGTATCTAACGTACATCCTATTTCATTGCTGCCAGCCTTGAGCAAAATAATAGAAAAGTTGGTTAATATCCAACTAATAACCTTCAAAGAAAAAGCAAATATACTGCACCCTCAACAATCAGGGTTCCGTTCTAAGTATGCCACGGAATCCACCCCGGAAGAAGTCGCAGGCACACTATAATTGACTTTGAATATATGTAAACATTTTGTATTGATTTTATTAGACCTATCTGACGCATTTGACACCATCTCTCAGGAAATTCTCCTCCAGTGTGTCAGAGATTGTGGAATTGTCATACTGGCCTTTTTGTGGTTAAAGTAATTTCTTACTAACAAAAGACAGATGGTAAAGCTGGAGCCATATTCTTCAGAAGAATCCACAGTCACCTCTGGTGTACCACAGGGCTCTTCACTGTGCCCGTTGTATTTAACATCTATATGGCTCCTCTAATTTCCCTAATAACATATTTTGGAATACACACTGTATCCTATGCTGATGACACTCAGATGATACTGTAACTGGATAAATCTTCAATGGGATCTGAGCAGAATTTTGAAAACTGTCTAACTGCTACCAACCACTTGAAATGTAACAGAGACAAAACTGAGATCATGCTCTTCGAATAAACCTAACAATTTTGTGCCCTCCCAATGCTGGCTAGGAGCAACTCCCCCCCCCCTCGGCTATAGTGAAGTTTGATAGAAACTTGGGAATAAAATGTGATGTTTCCCTATCCTTTCATCCTCAGGCTTTGTCAGTTGCAAGGGCCGGTTTTAATATAAATTCCTAACAACTTTTTTGACCACCCAACACTATCAGCGAGAAAAACTGTAGCCTGTGCGCTCATCAACTCTAGGTTGGACTATTGTGCTGGTTTCTCACAACAGTCTACACAGAAATTACAAGTGGTCCAACATACAGCTGCTAGAACAGTTTGTAAATTACCTACAAGGTCATCAGCCTCTGCAGCTTTAAAAACCCTTCATTGGTTGCCGGTCCATAAGAGAATTTCTTTGAAAATTCTCATTATGACTTTTAGAGCTTTCATAGTGACCTGTCCTAAATGTCTTTCAGCTAGGTTCACCGATTATAAGACAGGCAGAACCTTGAGATCCTCAGAGGCTAAATTGCTCCTTTCAGTATTTTTTAGATTGAAAACCGGAAGTGGTAAATATTTCACTGTCCTTGGCACCAAAGCTTGGAACTTCTTGCCTAGACATTTAAGATTCATAAATGTGGAATTTATATTCTGAATCTTCATTCTGAAGCCCAATAGAGAAATATAAATGTGGTCTGAGACTACAGGACAGTCCATCAAGTCCAGGCCCATGGCACGCAAAGCCTCCGCCCTGTGAGGAGGCAGGAGCACCCTGTTGAGATCCGCGCAGAATCTCACCCCTATAAGAGTCTCATCTTGGGATGGCATCAACTGATACTTGCTCCAATTGATGAGGAAGTCAGAAGCCTGAAGCACACACCTTCTGAAGATCCCAAAGAAGTTCCTCCCTTGAGGGTGAGTGAAGGAACCAGTCGTCCAGAGAAGAGTAGAGATTACATCCCTGAAGATGACAGGAGTCTAAAAGAGGTGCCTCCCAGAAGTGTCTCCATCTCGGTGAATACCTATGGTGCAGAGTGGAGACTGAATGGCAGACCTGTAAACTGATGATGCTCCCCCCGGAGACAGAAACTAAGGAACTGTTGTGATGACGGGTGGACTGGCACATGAGAATAAGCATCCTGAAGATCCAGAGTGCACATAAAATGCCCCCGCACCACCAAAGGAATGATCCACTGTAAGGTCTCCATCTTGTAAGGCACATGGCAGACAAATTTGTTCAGAGTCTTCAAGTCCAACACCAAGTGGAAGCCCCCTGTTGCATTTGCAACTAGGAAAATAATCGAGTAGAAACCCTTACCCTGCTCCTGAGGGTGCACCACTCGCACAGCCTGCTTCTGCACAAGGGCAAGAAGGCCCTGATGAAGGGCTTCCTGCTTGGCTAGGAGGGGCAGCCATGGAGCCAAACGCACCCCCAAACAATGGAGGAATCTCCCCAGATTCGATCCTGTGGCCATGCTGAACAATGTCCAGCACCCAAGTATCTGTAGTAGACTCCTGCCAGACCTGGAAAAAATAAATGAAGGAGGTCCCCCACTGCTGGTCCTCACACCACCATATAGTCAGGAACACAGCTTGGGAAGGGGAACCTTGGGGTTCCGCTCCTCACGTCTATGAGCTGGAAGCCTCCCTTGAGACCTCAACAACTGCCTCCTTGGGGGCAGCAGCATGGGAGAATTGCGTTTGGAGAAAGGCCAGTCCCCAGCAGCAGACCTAAGGGAAGACAAATGATTTTTCTCTTTGAAGAGCTTGAGAAGTCTATTCTCAAGTTCAGCTCCAAACAGTACTGAGCCCTGAAAAGGCAACAGTAACGCAGATGATTTCTGGGTGGCATCTCTCTACCAATCCCACAAGACCAGATTGCGACTGGCCGCCACACCTGCACCCTCACCCAGAGCCAAGGCCTGTACCAAATTAAAAGAGATATCGGACAGAAACTCCACCGTACGTTCTATGAAATCCAGAACCCCAGAGCAATCAGAGGACTCATCTAACGCCCTTTACAGAGTCTTGAGGTCCAAGATAAGGGATTCTTCCACATAAGTACTGTTGGACTTTTGCTTATGCAGGGTCATCCCCAGTCTTTTTGCCTCCTGCCTCCTATTTTTTTTCTGACCTGTCGCTGTTGGCTTTTGAACTCTGAGCACTTTCCCACTGCTAACCAGTGCTAAAGTGCATATGCTCTCTGTGTGAAATTGTATGTAAGTGGTTTATCCATGATTGGCATATTTGATTTACTAGTAAGTCCCTAGTAAGGTGCACTAGAGGTGCCAGGGCCTGTAAATCAAATGCTACTAGTGGGCCTGCAGCACTGGTTGTGCCACCCACATAAGTAGCTCTGTAATCATGTCTCAGACCTGCCACTGCAGTGTCTGTGTGTGTATTTTTACACTGTAAATTCGACTTGGCAAGTGTACCCACTTGCCAGGCCTAAACCTTCCCTTTTCTTACATGTAAGGCACCCCTAAGGTAGGCCCTAGGTAGCCCCAAGGGCAGGGTGCAGTGTATGGATAAGGTAGGACATATAGTAATGTGGTTTATATGTCCTGACAGTGAAATACTGCCAATTTCGTTTTCACTGTTGCAAGGTCTGTCTCTCTCTCATAGGATAATATGGGGGCTACCTTTAAATATGATTAACGTGTAGATTCCCCTGGAGAGTAGATGGACATGTGGAGTTTGGGATCCCTGAACTCACAATTTAAAAATACATCTTTTAGTAAAGTTGATTTTAAGATTGTGCGTTTGGAAATGCCACTTTTAGAAAGTGAGCATTTTCTTGCTTAAACCATTCTGTGACTCTGCCTTGTTTGTGGATTCCCTGTCTGGGTCAGTTTGACAGTTGGGTTGTTTTTCACCTCACACCAGACAGTGACACAAAGGGAGCTGGGGTGTAATCTGCATTTCCTGATTAGCCATCTCTGCTAGGAGGGAGGGGTGGAGTGGTCACTCTCATCTGAAAGGACTGTGCCTGCCTCTGACAATGCTGTCTCCAACCCCCTGGTGTGTGTCTGAGGCCTTGCCTGGGCAAGGCAGGATTTCACCAGAAGGTGTGAGTCCCCTTTGAAGAAAGGTGACTTCAAAGACTAAAATGGGTATAAGAAGGGCACCCAAACTTACAAACTTTAGAAACACTTCTAGAACCAAGAGGAACCTCTGCCTGGAGAAGAGCTGATAGCTGAGGAACAAGTGCTGCCCTGCCTGTGACTGTGCTTTGTGGAGCTTTCCTGCAGTGCTGCTTCTGCCAGAGTAAGAGGGCAAAGACTGGACTTTGTGTGCCTTCCATCTTGAAGAAGAAATCTCCAAGGGCTTGATGTAGAGCTTGCCTCCTGTTGTTGAAGTCTCAGGGATAGCAAAGACTTCTTCCTGCCAGCACCTGGAGTCTCTGGAGAGACCCCTACTCTGCTCTGTGGTGCCCTTCCAGTTCCTGGGACCCTGAAAGGAGAGGCTGGCAGCCTAAGGACAAGAATACACGCACCGAGCACCGTGCGGAGAAAAGATCGACGCGAATCCGATCGCGGCTGAGAAAACGACGCGACGCCGGTTCCGCAGCTGAGAAACGACGCCGCAGGAAACGCGACCGAAAAACCGACGCCCGGAGCAGGAGAAACGACGCGCAGCATCGCTGACGGAGGCTGAGAGATCGCACCCTGCGCCGCGGGACTTTCGGATCGTCGTGTGGCTGGCTTTTTCAACGCGCACCGCCGTGCCGAGTTGTTTTCGACGCACACAGCCGTGCAGGGTTACTTTCGACGCACACCGCCCGTGCGGGGTTATTTTTGACGCAAACCAGGTACATTTTCACGCTAGCAGCGCTAGTGTGGTGTTACAACTACCTAAAGACTCTTTTTATTTTAAACCTTTAAAAAATCATAACTTGACTTGTGTATGTTGGATTTTTGTCGTTTTGGTCTTGTTTTGTCTAGATAAATATTTCCTATTTTTCTAAACTGGTGTTGTGTCATTTTGTAGTGTTTTCATTAAGTTACTGTGTGTGTTGGTACAAATACTTTACGCCCAGCACTCTGAGGTTAAGCCTACTGCTCTGCCAAGCTACCAAGGGGGTAAGCAGGGGTTAGCTGAGGGTGATTCTCTTTTATCCTAACTAGAGTGAGGGTCCTTGCTTGAACAGGGGGTAACCTGACTGTCAACCAGAGACCCCATTTCTAACATTGGTGACCAGCGGTCGGGATTGGACTTGTATTTGTACTTGACATACAGTAATTAAGTGTACACTACTGTTTTGATCTCAGACCACTACGTGACCACATACTACTTGTTTGGTGATCTTTTGATTTTTCTCTTAAGGACTCTTTTTATTCTACTTCCATGATTTTGCTGATCCCTTGACTGATTCTTTTTACTTCATTGGGAAATTATTTTTTTTCTGCCTTTTGGAACTTTGCACTTGTGACCATCATGTCTCAATCTGGAGATGCAACAGCTGGAGCTGTGTTTGAAATGGAGAAACTGAAGGAGTACTCAGTTGCTCAATTGAAACAGTTCCTTAAAGATCTTGACTGTCCCACTGAGAGCTCCACCAGGGAAGGGGAGCTGCAACAGGCACAGAGGGCCTGGGTGACAATCAAGAAGGCTGGAAGGCACACAGAGGAGGAGAATATGGGGGGGGAAGTGCAGAGGATACACAGTGGTGTAGTGGAGGAACCTGTTACGCCTGGGGGGAGGGTCCCCAGGAGGGATGGCAGGGTGTCACCCAAGGGTCTGACTCCTGAAGAGTTACAGGACAGACAGGCAGAGAGGGAGTACCAATGGGAGCTGAAAAAGCTCGATTGGGGGTTGGAAGAGTTGGAAGAAAGGAGGAGGAACTTAGAGATTAAAAAAATGATTTATGCTTACGAGCTTAAATTGAAAGAGCTGGAAGTCATGAGGGCTGAGTCCAGCTGGAATGGTGGCAGCAACAATTGTATATCCAGTGATGCTGCAGAAGTGCACATGCCCAGAGAGGTGGTGCCCTACTTGAAGGAGGGAGTTAACACACGCCAGGAGGTTCAGGGGTATGAGGTAGCTCCAGTGATGCACAGGGTCCCTGAGGTGGATTGGGGAACTGGCATGGGGAGTCATATTCCTACTGGTGGGAGGGACACTCTACTGACTCTAAGTGAGAGTGACAGGGAGAGGGGTTCCCCCCAGGTAGAAGTCCTGGTTATGGAGTATGAAAACATCCCAGAAGAGTGTGGGTTGAGTGTCAGGGACAGTCAGGTACTGTCTCACCAGTCTCAGGAGGGTGATGTGGGGTGCTTTGTCAAAGCAGAGTCACTGGATGGTTGGGTGAAGGGTACTTTGGTTAATTCATGTGAGGGGCTGAGTGATGTAATTGCTGGAGAGCATATGTCTAGTCCTTATTTTCCAGAGCTATGCCAACACCAGGTGGAGTGTGAGTTCTCTGACCCCAGGGAGCTTACAATGGAGGCAGACTTCTGGGTGAGTACCAGAGAGTCTGAAGAGGCATTTGGGGGTGCTCCTGAGAGGAGTGGTCTAGGTAGTTCCCAACCAGGTGAGGTAGGGAAGGATTGTAGTGTCCCAGGTAGGTCCCAGTGTAGTGGGATGGGTGAGGGACCCCATGTCCAGTCTCAGAGGAGAGGGAATGGGGATGGGTTGAGGCCCAAGGTGCCCGAGATCCGGTCCCAGGTCCTGGAGGGTTCCCTGCGGGAACACCAGGAGGGGAGCCTAGCCTGTACCATAGGGCCATCTGTTGAGGGAGACCCCACAGTGTCAGGAGAACTTGGGGGGGGCGGCTGTAGCCAGCGTCCCACCAGTTCTGGTGTCTGGTAGTACCACTCCTAGTGAGGGGGTGCAGAAGTCCAGACAGAGGGTTGAGAGGGGGTTGCGGACCCCAGTGGAGAACCTGGAGGGTCAGGGGTCAGCTCTGAGAGCAGAGCCCCCCATGAATGACCTTGGTGAGACCATTTCTGGGTTGGGGGGAATCCAGACTCTGTCAGATGGGCAGAGGTCAGGAGACCTGCGCCAACCAGACTCTTGTGTGGCCCTTCGGGACAGTGTGTCCCTTGAGGGGGGTAAGTGTGCCCCCCTGGAAGTCCTGGTGTGCCAGGCAATGGTTCAACCGCAGGGTGGTGACTCTGGGTTGAATGATCAGGTTCAGGGGGTAAACTCTGACCTGATAGGGGGTAAGTGTGCTCCCAAGGAAGTCCTGGTGTGCCAGGCAGTGGTTCAACCGCAGGGTGATGACCCTGGGTTGGATGACCAGGTTCAGAGGGTAAACTCTGACCTGGTAGGGGGTAGGTATGCCCCCCAGGAAGTCCTGGTTTGCCAGGCAGTGATCCAGTCTGTGGGTACAGACCCCGGATTGGGAGGCCAGGTTAAGGGTGTCCCCCCTGACCTGGAGGAAGGGGCTACTGCTAACAGTGCCCCTACCATGTTGTCTTCTGGGGGGGCCACTCCTAGTTGGGTGGTTCAGGACCCCAGAAGAGAGGGCAGGGGGAGGGAAGCCTCACCCCTGGCCCTGGTCCAACCTGAAGGTACAGACCCCAGGTTGGAGGATCAGTTGCAGGTTAACATCCCTGCACTGATGGAAGAATTGTGCAGGACTGCTTCTACAAGCACCCTGACAGTTTTTAACTCTGGGGGTGCCGCTTCTGCAGGGAGGGTACAGAGCCCCAGAGGGGAGGACCAGGGTCAGGTTAACATCCCTGACCTGGCGGAAGAGAGAGTGGTCAAAGGGTGCCAGGCACCTGGGGCTACCACCCCCCACTCTCCACAGTCACAGTGGTTAGAGAGGCCTGAGGTCGGGCTCTCATCCCTGACAGTTGTCTGGGGCCACTGTGGCTTGCTGTCCTGGTGGACAGAGTTGCCCCTGGGGGGGGGAGGACGAGAGTCACACCCCGGGGTGGAGTGGGCAACACCACTGTGTTGGCCCTGGTGGTACTATCTGCCCATTGCAATTCATCTGTGAGCAAAGTAAAGTTAGGTGCTGCACGGATGGTGTCTGTAGATGTGGAGAAGGGTTCCCCATGGGTTAGCTTAGTGGGCCCTGAGAGTATGGACAGAGGGATCCAACTGGAGTCAGGAAGGCGTAGAACTGGAACATGCCCCTGCTGTTGTGGGCCTGGGTCCTTGTTCTATCGCCCCAATCAGGGAAGTACATCAAGGTATTGATTGTTCTCCCCTGGCTTTAGGCTGGTAGGGGGTCGTGTTGGACTTTTGCTTATGCAGGGTCATCCCCAGTCTTTTTGCCTCCTGCCTCCTATTTTTTTCTGACCTGTCGCTGTTGGCTTTTGAACTCTGAGCACTTTCCCACTGCTAACCAGTGCTAAAGTGCATATGCTCTCTGTGTGAAATTGTATGTAAGTGGTTTATCCATGATTGGCATATTTGATTTACTAGCAAGTCCCTAGTAAGGTGCACTAGAGGTGCCAGGGCCTGTAAATCAAATGCTACTAGTGGGCCTGCAGCACTGGTTGTGCCACCCACATAAGTAGCTCTGTAATCATGTCTCAGACCTGCCACTGCAGTGTCTGTGTGTGTATTTTTACACTGTAAATTCGACTTGGCAAGTGTACCCACTTGCCAGGCCTAAACCTTCCCTTTTCTTACATGTAAGGCACCCCTAAGGTAGGCCCTAGGTAGCCCCAAGGGCAGGGTGCAGTGTATGGATAAGGTAGGACATATAGTAATGTGGTTTATATGTCCTGACAGTGAAATACTGCCAATTTCGTTTTCACTGTTGCAAGGTCTGTCTCTCTCTCATAGGATAATATGGGGGCTACCTTTAAATATGATTAACGTGTAGATTCCCCTAGAGAGTAGATGGACATGTGGAGTTTGGGATCCCTGAACTCACAATTTAAAAATACATCTTTTAGTAAAGTTGATTTTAAGATTGTGCGTTTGGAAATGCCACTTTTAGAAAGTGAGCATTTTCTTGCTTAAACCATTCTGTGACTCTGCCTTGTTTGTGGATTCCCTGTCTGGGTCAGTTTGACAGTTGGGTTGTTTTTCACCTCACACCAGACAGTGACACAAAGGGAGCTGGGGTGTAATCTGCATTTCCTGATTAGCCATCTCTGCTAGGAGGGAGGGGTGGAGTGGTCACTCTCATCTGAAAGGACTGTGCCTGCCTCTGACAATGCTGTCTCCAACCCCCTGGTGTGTGTCTGAGGCCTTGCCTGGGCAAGGCAGGATTTCACCAGAAGGTGTGAGTCCCCTTTGAAGAAAGGTGACTTCAAAGACTAAAATGGGTATAAGAAGGGCACCCAAACTTACAAACTTTAGAAACACTTCTGGAACCAAGAGGAACCTCTGCCTGGAGAAGAGCTGATAGCTGAGGAACAAGTGCTGCCCTGCCTGTGACTGTGCTTTGTGGAGCTTTCCTGCAGTGCTGCTTCTGCCAGAGTAAGAGGGCAAAGACTGGACTTTGTGTGCCTTCCATCTTGAAGAAGAAATCTCCAAGGGCTTGATGTAGAGCTTGCCTCCTGTTGTTGAAGTCTCAGGGATAGCAAAGACTTCTTCCTGCCAGCACCTGGAGTCTCTGGAGAGACCCCTAGTCTGCTCTGTGGTGCCCTTCCAGTTCCTGGGACCCTGAAAGGAGAGGCTGGCAGCCTAAGGACAAGAATACACGCACCGAGCACCGTGCGGAGAAAAGATCGACGCGAATCCGATCGCGGCTGAGAAAACGACGCGACGCCGGTTCCGCAGCTGAGAAACGACGCCGCAGGAAACGCGACCGAAAAACCGACGCCCGGAGCAGGAGAAACGACGCGCAGCATCGCTGACGGAGGCTGAGAGATCGCACCCTGCGCCGCGGGACTTTCGGATCGTCGTGTGGCTGGCTTTTTCAACGCGCACCGCCGTGCCGAGTTGTTTTCGACGCACACAGCCGTGCAGGGTTACTTTCGACGCACACCGCCCGTGCGGGGTTATTTTTGACGCAAACCAGGTACATTTTCACGCTAGCAGCGCTAGTGTGGTGTTACAACTACCTAAAGACTCTTTTTATTTTAAACCTTTAAAAAATCATAACTTGACTTGTGTATGTTGGATTTTTGTCGTTTTGGTCTTGTTTTGTCTAGATAAATATTTCCTATTTTTCTAAACTGGTGTTGTGTCATTTTGTAGTGTTTTCATTAAGTTACTGTGTGTGTTGGTACAAATACTTTACGCCCAGCACTCTGAGGTTAAGCCTACTGCTCTGCCAAGCTACCAAGGGGGTAAGCAGGGGTTAGCTGAGGGTGATTCTCTTTTATCCTAACTAGAGTGAGGGTCCTTGCTTGAACAGGGGGTAACCTGACTGTCAACCAGAGACCCCATTTCTAACAAGTACCATAAAAACCATCACGAGGAGCCAGATCTGCCCCTAGGTACACCTTTTTGAGGGAGACATCCACCTTTTCTGTCCACGGGATCCCAAAGAACTGCATCCTCCGCCAAGGAAGTACACCCCACAAGACTGGCCACAAAGGAATCCACCTGGATGGAGTCAGGTAATTCATTCTCCATATCATACAAAGGATACAGTTTGGTCATAATGTGAGGCATCAAATTCATATCTGGATCCCTCCATTCCCTGTGAAGCACTTCCCGAGTACACAGGCACATTGTATGAGATTGAGTATGTGAATCTCATGCTTTGCTGTTAACTTGAGATTTTAAATAAATGTAAAGAGCTCTGTTGGGCATAATTGTTAGAGGAGCAGTCCACTGGGCTGTGCACAGCACAATAATAGGTCCCAGTAGCAACCCAAACCCATTCCAGCTGTGTCCGGAAGTAAGTTGAAACCCATGTATGGTTGCCTGTGTTCCTGTCTGAAGGGCACTTACTATGGTAGCTCATTATGGACTGTTCCGATCAGGGCAGAACCAAGACTGATGTGCATGTGGAAGGTTTCTGTCTAGAGCGGCATGGTGGGTGAAAAAGGTGGTTTTGAATGTGCCTCAAAGAGATTACCAAACATTCTTTCCATCACCTTTGTCTTTTTGCTGTTAGTAAATAGCATGAACCACTTTACACCATTTTAGCTCTGGCACAAAGCCTTGGTAAGTCTTAGTAAATCTAGACCCAAGTATTACCCCTAAATAATAAAAGCATGGGTGCTAAAAAAATTGACATTAAGGTAAAGATGCAATCACTACACATTGTCGGGGATTGCTAATAATCCATTGAGTACATACTTAGAGAATGCACATTCTTTTGTCAAACATAAGTTGTAAATAAATGCAAAAGCCTCATTTCCAATCGCGTTGATGCAGCTAGTGCATAATTGCACTGGGTGCAGACTAACTGACCTGGGCTCTGCGTGGTACAGGTATAGGCCCCAGTAGCAACCCTGACACATTCTGAATGTGTGCAAACTCTTGTGGCTTCAGCAACAGCTCTATCACTGTGTAGGGTTTAAGCGTGAGGAGGAGCACATTCGTACCTTAAAGACCCACTGCATGGGCTTTCTACATTTTGTGTGATACCTCATCCATGGGGTTTGAAGCCGACATACAGTTTACAATCAGCTTTGGTCTCTAACTCAGAATCCTGCGGTTCTGTCGCTACACCCAAAAAGTGAAGAATTCATGATTATTTCCTAAATAAGCTCAAATCCTAAATCTTTCTTGTTTAGACCAACTTCACAATAGTTCTTCTGGCCATGGTATACCTTTACAGTGCGATCACCGCAGTGGACTGCCTAGTCAAATTACTCCCACACTGTTTACCGTAGAAGCACAAGCATCAACTTCTCATCCATAGGCAACATATCATTGATTCTATTTTGTTGATTTAGGGCCATGCTATAATTGTATTAACATCACAGGCAAACATATTTTAAGCAGTGTAGATGGATACAAATTGCATGGCGGAAAATTTGAGACGTTGCATATTTTCATCAGAAACAATTAACAAGTTAGACTCACATCAGACATGCTTCAGATCCAGTTTTAGTACTGAATCCTTTGCTAGCCTCAGTTGATCATGAAATCAGAATGTGCTTAGATTTTGAATGTAGGCCTGGCTGAAATTTAAATTACTCCAGGATAAGTTGCATAATTTCAGGAATGTTGTGTTACCCTTAATAAGCATAGCTCCTAAATTTACTCCATTACACCACTTCAGATAATTACACACTATTTGTGGTAAAAATGTCCATCAAAAGAGCAATTGACTTTATAGTGAACCAACAGGAACAATGGAATACAAGAGGCTGTTGTAACCAATGCTTTTGATAAAATGCATTTTTGCACCAAAAATTGATGTAAGAACACATTTCCTGCTAACAGTTAGCTCGAATTGGATTTGCATTCTGAGTAGTTAAGTGAATTTTGCAGTAATGTGTGTAATTACATAGCAGTAAATGATGCAAATTTTGCATAGTCGTAGCTGGATTCTCAGCCATCCTAATTCAGCTAGAGCTTTCTGTTGCGTTCAACACAGTCTCTCATCACATCCTAGTAACCCCTCTTACTATGACTGGAGTGAGGAGCCACGCCCTTGACTCACTAACATCTTTTTTGACAAACCATTCTCATGTGGTCTAGGGTCTTAATTTGCAAGTATCAGAATTCAAAGACAGTAAATATGAGGTACCCCAAAGAACTGCACTTAGCCCCACTCTTTTCAACCTTTATGTTGGCCCGCTAGCATTCTTGTCGTTCCCTTTGGTTTCTCCTACTACTCTTAAACTGATGCCACCAACCTAAGTCTCTGATTGGTAGGGGCTGCACGCATTCAATCCTGAATTAAACAATATATGATCTGTGTACTCAGTTCAATTACCCTCAACTCTTTAGGCTTAAATTTGACCAAACTTAAATTCTTGCTTTTGGGAAGCCATCAGCGGGGGACTCTGACTAGTGTCCTAGAGAGCTTGGTCCTGCTTCCCATCCAACTCAATCTGCAGAAATTGTAGGGAACACTTTTAGTGACAGCCTGACTTTCCTCGAACACAGTTCTAAAACAATTGCTAATCTGATAATTGTTTCTTTCAGCTGAAAGTGCTGAGAAAACTTCTCCCTTTCGCACCATCTGGCTACAGGAAAACCATAAAATAACGATTGGGGCCAGTTTTAAATACTGTAAAACTGCATTACTTCGCCTTCCTAATAGACAGACCTATTGTCTGAGGATGATACAAAATGCAAATGCCTACCCCTTGATAGGAATTAGGAAGCAAGGATCTTCTTTTATCTTCCTGCCTACTACATCTACACAGAAGATGCATGTTCAAAGATCTGTGCTACTGCCACTGGACCTACATTCCAGTGACTCCACCTATCTGCAAGACATTTTTCAGAAACATAATCCTATTTGCACTCCTCATTCAGCTTCTGCACATCTACTCTTAGTTCCAGTTATTAGGAAAACTAGGCTGGGTGGCCAGTTCTTTGGCTCACAGCCAGCACCTGGAATGGACTGGCAGGGCTCCTATAGGATGCCCTTTTTCATCCACCATTTAGAAAACAACTGAAACCTACTTTCTAACTCAGTCTGAGTCTGAGTAAATGTACTCCCTCGAACTGTCGCTGTGATTTACAGTGCCAGTTTAGTTAACAGAGAACATTAAAAAAAAAAAAAAATCAAATCAGAAGGAGGCAATGCTAGCATTAGTAAGAGACAGCAATGGACCCTGGGATGTTTACTTATTCAGTTAGTAGTTCACAACATAAGGTGTTTTCTCAAAGTTTGTTGGTGCTGGTCAAGTCCAAGATTTGCACAGCAAGAGTATGCCATAACACATCACCTCTGAATGAGGAGATTCCCAATGCTTCGGGAAAGCTCTGTGCCAACTTCTCTGGCATTATGAGATGAAATATATCTTCACGATTGACACACAGGTCTGGTCTTTCATCCTTCTCATTGTGATCTAGAGGTCAGAAACATGCCCTGCTTGCCTTTTTGTTTGGGGAGAATCAAACAGAGTGGTCAAAGTCTGAAACATAGAGACCACTAATGGGTAAGAGGAAGCAGAATACGGGGCAATGATCTTTGGATGTTGACGCAGTGAGGATCTTATATCTCCTGGCAAATGATGCAGAGCCTGCCGCTTGCCAGTGCACAAACTGTGCTAGTAACATCAGATAAAAATACAATCTGACAGCCTGTCTAGAGCAGTTCATGAACTTATCATCAATCCATAAGGTTGTCTCCTTCTCCATGTGTTAGTGTTGACAGCATGTTACTTCAGTGGTCTTGCGGGTAATAGCTGGACTGTTGTCACCAGGCAATAATGGTTGTCTGCATCAAGTCACCAAGAATATGGGCAGATCAACGCTATTAGGGTGTTAGTGGTGATGTTAGAATTTCATCAAGAGACGTCACTGCTCACCTCTGTCAAGCTTCCACGGAGGGTTAATCCTGCGCCACCATGGCAAAAGGAGCCCAGGAATCTGGTCAGCGATGCCACCAGCATTCCAAATCTTTGGTACACTAGGCTCCGGCAGTGGTGCCCCCGGTCATCTCTTCAAGGATAGTTAGCTCTCACTAAATATTGGCAAACACCTTAAACAACTTTACACGATATTTCACTGAAACTCATAGAGACCAGAGTCCTAGAATGCAGGTAACACTGAAAAAGGGAAATTGCCGCTGGACAAGTTAAATGCATATTGATTTGGCAACATATGTGCAAAGCCAGTTTCAAACATTTTCTTCCCAGCAGCGCTCCTGATAGGACAAATGGACTGAGGCACATGCTGTAAATGTTACTGCTCTCACGCTGTGGTGAACTCACAAGACTGAACACACCCAAACAAAATGGCCACCATCTAGTCACCATAGGCAGGCCTGCCCCTTGTCTGTGAGCCCATCTTCCAGAATTATTCCCCACACTCATTTACTCTGTTATTTGCTGGCATGATGGGACCTGAGCTCAATCGAGAGTTTCTGATCTGGACACGTCATGAGCTTCAGGTGTCATTAAAGTCAGGGACCTGAAAACATGAAAGTGGGGTGGGCGTCTATGAATCTGTAAGGGGTCCTGCTGCAACGACACAAGGAGGGGTCTGCACTGTTCGTTTCTGAGCAAAATCTGGGCAGCCTTCTGTGGCTGCATGGTTTGAAACTTTTTGAAAAAAAAAAGAAACCTCCCTTTCTCCCTTGACACGTCACCTTGTTTTCACTCTTCACTGCACATCGGTTGCATGTATGTCCCCCTGCTCTCCCTCCATCAATGGCCTCCTGAAGGCTCTACAACCTTCGCAGGAACGCGCCCTGGATAGCTTAAATCCTGCTGTCTGAAGCTCGTCTGAAGATGCGGATCAAGGGCTCTGGCCCATGTTTGTGCCCTGGGCCACATCCTCTCGCCTTCTGCACACTCCTTGATCCAGAACTGAGGTCCTGAAGTGAATAATGAGGTCTGACCTTCCCTCGTGTACGAGTCATCTGTCCCCTTTGACCTCTGTGTTGCTGATGTTGTTGGCGTGCGCGCCCATTCCACCTGAAGCTGAATATTGATAAATAATCATATTATTTAGAAATAACACTAAAAGTTAAAAAGCCAAACAGTAAAGTCTTAAACCTGGTACAAGTGAAAGCAAGTACTGTTTTGTTGCCTGTGTTTTCTTGTTTTGTTAATGGGGAGCCACGCACACAGAGTTTGCTCCAATGCATTTTACAAATTATTTTTGGGAGCAAGACAAAAGTGGAGAAAACGCATTTTGCAAAAATTGAAAAAATATATGACACGTTTGTCATTTAACTGCGACTTAATGTTAAGGCAATGAAAAAACGTAATAAATTATTTAAAAAATGATAAGTGAATGTTCACTATTTTGATTACTACCATAAACATGGAGCTTGACAGCGCTGTAAACATCTCGGATTGTATTTGGCATAAAAATTAGGAATGATTACCGGCTCTACAGGATTACAGTCTTATCTGAGAGCACCAGCATTCAGGCTATAAACACGCTAATGATTAAATTAACTTTATTTTACATTGCACGCAGAGTGAGAGGCTGAAATACATACACTTTTCACTAGTACAAAGTACACAACACACCCACCTAAAACGTTATTGCTTGCTCTCCATTATGATTTAATCCAATTTTGCCGTTTCATGATTGAAATGCATTCTATCCTCTTAGAGTAGATGAGCCACTGAAAGATCGAGCCATAATCGAGCCTGAAGCCTGGCTCTGGCTCGGCTCGAGGTCCTGTTGGAATATCGAGCGCTGAACGAGCCGAGCTTTTATGAGCTTCCTACCTCCTTCCCTTCACGGGGATGTGGCGTTAGGGCTGTGGCGTTAGCTGTGGATTTTGAACGCAGGGACATGGATCGAGCCTCGGCGTTGCCTCAACAACCTCTGCCAATACCTCAGTCTCTCCCGCCCTGTTAATGCCAGACCGGGCATTGGGCATTTCCCCGGGATGCTAGAGGGGTAGCGGCAGAGGCTGGAGGCTGCCTTTGTTAATGGAGGACCGGTTTAGTAGCAGTGCAGCCGGTTCTAAAAGCATTGCAGCGTTCCTTGTACAGACAACAGTTTTCTCGCAATAATACAACTGTCACAATATCTCTGGCAACTAATGGACCTGCTGAAGAGAGGGATTGGAGTTTTGCCTAGTGGCAGCTTGGACTCATCTAAGGTAATGCAGAGGGTTAATATGCCTGCTGCAAAGAACGTGTACTATGCAGATTAGAGAGCAGTACTTTATGTGCATACCTCAGTGGAATGCTGCTTTTGTCATAGATCTCCTTTTGTTACTGTGCAGTTCATAAATTACAATCATAATCTATCACAGTGACTGATGAACTGCCATCAGATAACTGCATGCAAACTACATTTCAGGAGTTAGAAGGTAATGGTTTTTCCAGTCTTTGATTGTCCCAATTGTGCTGAAAATGTTTTGTTTGGGTAGAAATAAATAGTTATTAGTAAAGACAACCCTAACCACTTTGTTATGTTCTGAATCCTATCCTGAGTTTATGTTTGCCCAGACCAAATACTCTTAAAATAATCCTACCAGTATGGATGATGTGAATCCTACACCTTGTAGTCACCTTTGTCTTATATAACATTTTCTATATACACTAGTTTACACACATATGATTCATTCTCTGTAAGTGTGTGTGATGTAAGGTGCTCCAACACTTTACACTGGTAAGTGAGGCGCTATAAAACAAATGAAATACAAGTGAGAGAGGGGCTATGGAGAGATGAGAGGCACTGTTAGAGGAGGATGGTGAGGGAAATATTGAAGAGCCCCAATAAAGATTGCCTGCACTGTAAGGTCATCATTTACTATGCTTTAAAAACGAATACAGTTGAAAAATGTGTTGTAGAATGCACTGTTTTTGCCATTTTTTCTTGTGGCTAGAACCCCTCCAAGCTACATTGTAGTGGTCAGGCTCACTCATTATTTATCCTTTGGGGGTTGTTCTGACAACATTTGCCAGGGCTGCTTTGGGTTCCGAATATGGCCCGCTCGGCTCTCCCCATTAATTTGTTGGCTTTCCCACCTCCATCTTTTAAATAGACCCTTACATTACTCCACAACACCTTTACCACATAGTCTTTATGATGCAGGTAAGTACCACATGGGCCAATTTAACGTACTTTACATCTCGGGAGCTTACCACACAGGTCAGTTATTATTCTTTCTATTTTAAATGACATAAACATTGTGTGTTTTGTGTGTGTCTGTATACTTATTTATGTATATATATTTATATATCATATGTCCCCAGAATGCCGTACTAGTGTGCTCCCAATTGTTAGCGGTACCGCACGGCGCTCGCCAGCGCGTTACAAAAACACACTTCTCCGTCCTGATTCACAAAATGAAGATCGACACTCCAACAGCGTTTACACAGTGTTTAGCATATTAATAAGTGCACAAAAATGCAAGGCTTGCACATATGGCTACAGCAGACCAGGGAATGATACAAAATGCAGGAAAGGGGTTGACGTAAGGGAAAATATAAATTGTAAGACACCATTTGTTGTATATGTCAGTATGGACATGTCTAAAGTTCTATGTTAGCAGTACTACATTACCATTATAGAAAATGATCCTACAACATGTTAACGCCATCAAAATGGGGAAGAGTCATTTTCGGTGGCCAGGCGTTATCTCAAGGAACATCAGAAAGATATGTTGAAGTTGAGGTATAGTGGTTTAATCCATATACCAGGAAATTGGAGAGGAGGAAACTGATAGGAACAGTTGAGTAGATAGGAGGCCACCCTCATATTGGAGATGGACACAAGGAACCATTGGGTTGAAATGCTGATGAGGAGCTATATAGCTTCCTGTCAAACAATGGTATGTGGAGTGTGAAAATAGAGAGTAGTAAAATGTAATAGTATGGAAATAATGATTCTACCCTTCTGTAGTTGATGAGGTGTTGAAATAAGTGAGTATATGTAACACCACATTTTGAAAACATACATTAATATGTACTATTATTTGTATGATTTGCTGTTAATAAGCACTACGGTATTATGATTTGCTGAGGTTACGAGTTCCTTCAAGATTGTGACTGTTCTCATTAAATGATAGTCCATTTACTATGTTAATAAAATAACTGGGAAAATGACGTGCATAAACATGGTGGAGGAGTAAGCAGAAACATTGCAATAGGGGGATCAAGGCTCTGCTGAGCTAAAACACGTTCATGGTTGTTTGTAATACTGGGAGAATAAAAATACAGTAAAAATGCTGTCGGAGTGCTGATCTTCATTCTGTGAATCAGGACGGAGAAGTGTGTTTATTTATCTATGCACACATATATTTACAAATTTAAAAATATCTGTGTTTTTAGGTTCTTGGGAACTGCTTCTTTGAAGGCGACTTTTGTATTGAGGTTGAATCCAAGTGTTTTTGCTTTGGCAAGAGATGAAGCTTTCAATGTTTCATAATACAGTGTATTTTTAAGTATATTTTTTAAGTTCTACGTAAAATCGCAGCACCAGGATACTCTTGCGGCTGATAGTGTGCATTACAAATCCATGCAACATGAACTAATGGATCTTCAACTGACTCTGATCGAAGTAAATCGTATCTTACAGAAAGGAAACTCTCTATCTTCAACCAAATGTTTCAAAATATTCCTAGAGTTTCACTTCCAGAACATCTAATAATGTCATGTTTTTACGCAGGTTTAGGAAGGGGTTTTAAAATGCACCATTGCTAAGGGAACCTCAAAATCCTAAAACAGTCCTTGCCGAGTTATTTCACCCTTTATTCTGTTTTAGAAGCCTGCCATTATCCATGGTAGGGTCTTTCTTTCCACCACTGGAATGCAGCAGTTCTGGACTGAGATTTAGTCAATCAAAACGACGTGTATGGCTCATGAACGCCAATTCACCAAAATGCTTGGAGTAGCAGAAGTGACATCACACACCCTTTGACCTTCAATTTCACACTAACACATTCTCACACATACATACGTTTGTGCTCACACATATACTCTCTCTCACATAAACACACACTCACCTACAGACATGCACAAAACATACATTGGAAAGCACTTTATTTTCCTTACCTCAGCTGCCAGAGAAGGCTATATCCCAGTTAGTTGTACTTCCTTTTGTATTATACTAACAATGAATAATAAAACATTATTCACTATTAGTGTAATAAAAATGTTGAGAGGAAACACAGTAGAGCCCCAACTGACATCCATAAGACATCCATAAGGACAAGCTGCCACTGTGTTCCTGGCACGGACTTTGCCACCTCTGAGGACAGGGGTCTCAAAGACAGTTCCAGGGGTCGCAAAGGGCAAGCCAAGGGTAACAGCTGCGACCCCTGGAAACCCCTAAATGACGTCCATGGTATAGCTCATCATAGAATCAATTGAAGTGGCAGAAGATCATAACAATCACACGCCCTCTTTCATGGACAAACTGTAGGATTCAATTTGTACATGAATCCACTCTACTGCCTTTTTCAGAGATGCTTTAATAAAGGACTCATTTGGTTGTGGTTTGGTGGAACGCTCTGAGATGGGGTCTGTCTGGCCTTACGATTTACCACAATAGAGGTAGTTTGGTCTGTGATAGAGCTTATTATAGTACAAGGAAAAGGTAAAAGAATGTAAACAATGACAAGATCAGCAGTGGACAGTTCATAGAGAAATACCAAATTGTACACAGGACCCAAGAATACAAGGTCCAAAAGCCAGCAGTGTCTGGCCTCAGATGACTGCACATGGGCCAATCCTAGGCCTCATTACTCTTCAACTGGACAAGCAGGTGGTTGTCACAGAGGCCAGTCAGTGACAGGCTCAAGGATACAAAATTCCTCGGAGGGGCAGCAAGTGGAGGCACGCGGTTACCTATGAGGGTCAAGAGCACATGGTTCAGAGAACCCAAGGAGAGGAAAGTTCCTGGTTTATTTATTCCTGCTGCCTGACAGTGAGTGGAGGCCGATATTCACAGTTCAAGCATTGTGAGAAAAACAGGTGGAGCTTAATAAAGCATATGACCACACACATTATATATACTACAATGCTGCAGTGGGCCTCAACAAAACCTACTTAGGATGAGAGTTGTGTTTTTAAGACATCTTCAGACATAATTTATTACTATTTTTTTTTACAAATACGCATAGACCTTTCCCAGTATGCCAGTTGGTTCTAGATGATTGTCTTTCTTGTCCATGTGATTACTGATCTGACAAAATATATAGGAACTTTATTCCATTTCCTTTTTAAGTAAGGAACCCAGAGGTGATTTATTTAACCACCTATGCTATGGGCATAAAAAGATGCAGTCTTCCATGCTTTCTCGAACTTCACATGATGGGTACACAACCTTACCCTCTAAAAAAAAGAGTCTGCATTTATGTTTTTGATATTTAAGATTGTTAATGAAATGTAAGGTATGACTGATTATGACTGTTTTTGGTTTAGGTTGGCTCCTTTCGACAGCCACCATTGCCTTGCATGAGGTTTCATGAATTACTGATTAAATACGTTTATACTCTTTCTCTATGATGAAACATCCAAAACACAGACCAACTTTACCTCTTGAAGGTTCAAAGTCACAAACTGGATGAAGACCAACTGTCAGAATCTTAACAAAGACAAAACAAAATCTGTACTCTTCATCAAGAACACTGCCTTATGGAACTCTAATTGGTGGCCACCAGACCTCAGACCAACTCCCTGTCTGACTAATCAAGTCAAGGATCTGGGATAGTGGTGGACAACTAACTCATGATGACCAGCCAGGTCAATGTGGTTGCTTCTTCCTACTTCTGCATCTTAAAGATTCTAAAACAAATCTTCAAGTGGCTCTCAATCAACTTATTCCAGAACCCTCACCCAGGCCCTTGTAACCTGGACTACAGCATCACACTTTATATTGTCATCACCACCCAACTGACCAGGAGACTGCAGGTCATACAGAAAACAATCAGCAGATTTACTTTCAGGCTTCCATCAGTGCACATATCACCTTGAACCTTAAAAGCCTCACTGGCTCCACATCGACAAATGTGCACTCTTCAAGCTCCCTATTCACACCACAAAAGATGTATGTTCAAAGATCTGTGCTTCTGCCACTGGGACCTACATTCCAGTGACCCTACCTATCAGCAAGACATTTTTCAGAAACATAATCCTATCTGTACTCTACGTTCAGCATCTGCACATCTACTCTTAGTTTCAGTTTTTAGTAAAACTAGATTAGGTGGCTATTCCTTTGGCTCCCAGCCAGCATCTGGACTGGATTTGCAGGGTTCCTATAGGAAGCCCTTTCCCACCCACAATTCAGAAAACACCTGAAAAACACTTTTTAACTCAGTAGATTGTCTGGGTAAAAGTACTCACTCAAACTGTCGCTGTGATTTATAGTGCCAGGTTAGTTAACAGGGAACTTTATAAAGAATACATTAAACCAAATCAAAAGGAGGCAATGCTAGCAGAGTAAGAGACAGCAATGGGCCCTTGGATGTTCATTTATTCAGGTATAAGTTCACAACATTATGTGTTTTCTCAAAGTTTGTTGGTGCTGGTCAAGTTCCAAGCTTTGCAAAGCAAGAGGATCCATAACACACCACCTCTGAATGAGGAGATTCCCATTGATAGGTGAAAGCTGTGCCAACTTCCTTGGCATTGTGAGATCATGTGAATCTTAATGATTGGCACACATCTGGTCTTTCATCCTTGTTCTCATTGTGATTTAGTGGTCAGAGACATGTCTCCCTCTCCTTTTTTCTTGAGGGAGAAACGGAGTGGTCAAGGACTGACAACACAGAGACCGCTAATGGGTAACAGGAAGCAGATTGCAGTCCCCATTAGCTAACCCAATAAATGCAGTGGTCTCATTAGTCCCTGGATGCTGACACAGTGAATTTTTTATATCTTCTGGTGAATGGGTCAGAGGCTACTGCTTGCAAATGCACCGACCGTGTTAGCAACAGCAGACAAAAATACAATCTGACAGCATTTCTAGAGCAGTTCATGTACTTATCATCGACTCATAAAGCTGTCTCCATGTATGCGTTTGTGTTCACAGCATGTTACCTGAATGGTCTTGTGGGCAGTATCTGGAATTTTATCACCTAGCAATCATGGTTGTCTGCATCAAGCACTTGGTCACCAAGAATATGGGAAGATCTGCGCTATTAGTGTGTGAGAGGTGATGTCTGAAAATCACCAGAAGAAGTCACTGCTCACCTCTGTCGAACTTCCACAGAAGGTTAATCCTGCTACACTATGTCAAGGGAAACCCAGGAATCTGCTCAGTAATGTCCCCAGTCTTGCAAAGCTTTGGTACACTAGGTTCCCATGGTGGTGCCCACGGTCATCCGTTCAATGATATTCACCTCTCACTGAATATTGGCAAACACTTTTGACACCTTCACAGTATATTTCACTGAAACACATAGAGACCAGAGTTCTAGAACTAAGGTAACATACTAAACAAAGTAAACTGAGGCTGGACATTTTAAACATATATTGATTCGACAGATTGCAAAGCCAGTTTCAAACATTTTCTCACCAGCACACTCCTGACATGACATATCGATTGAGGAACATGCTGTAAATGTTACTGCTCTCACAAGGCTGAGCATGCCCTACAATATGGCCACTGTCTATTCACCACAGCCAGGCCTGCCCCTCCTCTGCAAGCCCACCTTCCAGAATTAATCCCCACACTCATTTACTCTGTTGTTTGCTGCCAGAATGGACCTCTTAACCTTGGTTCAATCTAAAGAGAGATTCTTATCTGGACATGTCATGAGATAGAGCTGTCGCTAAGGCCAGGTGCCTGAAAATCTGGAAGTGGACTGGACTTCTATGAATCTCTAAGGGGTCCTTCTGAGGAGACACAGGGAAGGGTCTGCAGTGTTCATCCATGAGCACATTTTTTGCAGCCATCTGTGGCAGGAGGATTTACAACTTTTTGAAAAATAGAAACTGCCCTTTCTCCCTTGACATGACATGCTGTTTTTCGCTCTTCATTGCACATCAGTTGCGTGTATTTCCCCCGGCTCTCCCTTCATCAATGGCCTCCCAAGAGCACTAGAACCTCCTCAGGAGGCGTGCGCTGTATAACTTAAATCCTCCTCGTCTGAAGCTGCTGGAGACAGGGTCTGGCTCATGTGTGTGCCCTGGGCCACATCCTCCAGCCTAGGAGACTTCTGCAAACACTCCTTGATCCAGAACTGAGGCCCTGAAGTGAACAGCGAGATCTGACCTTCCCTCATGTAACAGTCATCTGTTCCCTTTAAACTCTGTGGTGCTGATGTGCTGATGTGGTGGTGGGTTTTGTCTAGTGGCAGCTTTGACTCATCTAGTCTAACGCAGTGTGTTAATGTGCCTGCTTCGAAGAACGTGTACTATGCAGACTACAGAACAGTATTTTATGTGCAATGCTCAGTGAGATACTGCTTTTGTCGTCAAGATCCTTTTGTTACTGTGCAGTTCATAAGTTACAATCACAATCTAGCACAGTGAGCTATGAACTGCCATCTGAGCTACATGCAAAATGCACTTTAGAGGTTAGAAAGTTATTTTTTGCCTTGTCGTTGATTATCCTAATTGTGTTAAAAAAGAGTTTGTCTAGGTAGAAATACATTATTAGTAAATTCAAACCTAACTACTGTGGTGCACTCTTAATACTGACTTTATGCTTGCCCACTCTTAAAGTATTCCTACCTGTATGGTTGATGTGTGAAACCTACACCTTGTAGTACTCTTTGTCTTATGTAACATTTGCTATGTACACTGGTTTACACATGTAGGATTCATTGTCTCTGTATGTGATGTAAAGTGCTCCAGCACCCTACACTGGTAAGAGAGGCACTATAAAACAAATTAATAACATGTGAGAGGGGGCAATGAAGTGATGAGAGGCACAGTAAGAGGGTGATGATGAGGGAATCATTGAAGAACTCCAACAAAGATTGCACTATCCTTGTGCACTGTTCAGTCATCATTTAATATGCTTTAAAAACAAAATCAAATAAATATATAATGAAAAATGTGTTGTAGAATGCACTATTTTTAGCATTTTGTTTGCCCAATTTTATTGTGTGGGGAGAACCCCTCCAAGCCCCATTGCAGTGGTCAGGCTCACTCGCTATTTACCCTTTAAGGGGTTGGTATGACAACATTTGCAAGGGCTGCTTTGGGTTGCCAGTCCTGTCCTGCTCAGCTCATCCCATTAATTTGCTGGCTCGCCCACCTCTTTTTTTTTAAAAGAACCCTTATGTTACTCTGCAACAGATTACCACGTAGTCGTTATGATGCAGGTAAGTACACATAGGCCAATTTAAGGTACCTTACAACCCGGGAGCTTACCACTCAGGTCAGTTATCATTCTTTCTTTTTATATGACATAAGCACTCTTTTGTGTGTGTGTGTGTGTGTATATATATATATATATATATATATATTTATATATATATATATATATATATTTTTTTTTTTATATTGTAAACTTTCATACTTTCATTTGGAGTTACACCCAACGCGTTTTGCCCGTAGCCTTGATCATGTATATATTCACATACACAAACATATTTTCATTTATGCACACATATATTTACAGATTTGCAAATATATGTGTGTTTCTAGGTTCTTTGGAAGTGCTTTTCTGAAGGCGTTTGTATTGAGGTTGAATCCAAGTGTTTTCACTTTGGCAAGAGATGAAGCTTTCAATGTTTCACACTACAGTGTATTTTTAAGTATCACTTGTACCCGCGGCGCCAGGACTCTGATCAAAGCAAACCGTATCTTTCTGAAAGGAAACTCTGGATCGTTAACCAAATAATTCAAAACATCCAGAGAGTTTCACTTCCAGGATATCTAAGAATTTCATAGTGTTTACGCAGCTATAGGAAGGCGTTTTGAAGTGCACCTTTGCTAAGGGAACAAAAAATCTCAAAACAATCCTTGCAAAGTTTTTACACCTTTTTCAGTTCTAGAAGCCTGCCATTAGCCATGGTCGGGTCTTCCTTTCCACCACTGGAAAGCAGCAGTCCTGGACATAGATTTAGTCAATCAAAATGGTGTGTAAAGCTCATCATAGGATTTTGGGAAGTGTCAGAAGAAGATCCTATCTTTCATACCACTTTCAAAGACAACTCCCTTTTGTCCTTCTGGTGACCATGATGGGGACACGCTAGTCCTGGTTGCTTTTGTCCCTGTATGTGGCCCCTCCCCTTCACCCACCCCCTCCCCTGCTTGTGACTGGGCCATTTAAAGCCCCCCCTGTCCTAGTGGTCACTAAGTGACCACTTGCTCCCTTTCCCTTTTGGTGGGCTTTTCCCGCCATTCGCTGCTGTGCTCCCTTTGATTGCTGACTTGCAGGGAGAGCAGGTGTTAGTGTGCTGATTCTTAAGAAGTAAACTTAAAAGGGGACGAGTATAGGTATATGAACCTTTTGACTTGTTTAAGGTGTTCTTACCATACCTCCAGTATAAAAGATATAATCAATTCACAATAATCTAAAATCCTTAATTAAATCAATTATCAATAATCAATGGAGTCTGTAATTGTCACGCACCATGACTTTTCAGCCATGAATAACCACACCTTTAGTAAAAGTTTAGTAATTTTATTTCCCTTATATTAACAATACTGAAGTCATGTGAATTAATCTCAATGTCAAATCAGAATGCATATAAGAACAAGATTTATCAACCAAATAGACGCACGTTACACAACCTAATCAAAGCTTAAATCACAATACATATTAAAGCATTAGTGCAAATCATTAGCAAGGTTAACTTCAATAAAGCTACGTAGTCAACAAAGTAATCTGTCAACCCTTCGTCACTGTAATTTATCGGTAGTCATTTAGAAAACTCTTAACTAGTCCAGATTAGCATCAGTATGTGGGGATTCATGCAAAACAATTTAGAAGGCACATTTAGGAAACATCTACCTGAGCAAAACTAATAACACATTGCAGTTGGTACCTAGAAAGAACAGCATCAAAATACGATTCAGTCATATTGTCATATCTACCTATCCACGGTAAGGGTCAGCAAACAGAATCATTCTTCGTCCTCAGGTCATCAGTCAATCAGCATCATATCAGGCTCTCAGTCAGAGAGTATGAGCCCAATGACAAAATCTCGAATCTCTTCTTTCAATATTGCATCTCGTAATGGGGTAAGATCTAATCTGCCTGTGTTTTCCTCTGTCATGTTATAATATCAAAGTCACCCAAACTTTTCCCTAAGTTCCAATAGGTCAATTATTCGTGCGTTATTACTCTGTCCAGTAATTTTCTTTTACCAAATCTATGAAATCTAATATTTCACACTTCACATGTTGTTGATTGGTCTGCCTTACGATGATCTCATCATCCGGCTCGTCAGGTATCAAATTTGTTGCATCTTCTTCCTCAGTCAGTGTCTTTATTGCTCGCGTCCTGGGTAAAGATCCTCTTGCACATATTACACATGTTTTGTTACATTTCTAGAGACATCATCTCTTGTCCATCGGTTCCCATAGAAATCTTTGGTTAAGCATTTTATTAAAACAATGAGCATTTCACAGTTAGTTCACTCTGTCAGCATTTTTCATCAACTGCTAAGAAATACAGCTTCTGCATGAGGCCTGGCAACTAGGCCAATACACTTGCTAAGTTAAGGCCTACAATTAATAAGCAAAAACAAAATTCGTAACTCTCAGTATGACATATTACCATATTATTCTAATATATTTTCAATATCTTATACATTTTAATCATAAATTAGTACATTTCATGAACACTGGTGGCCATTCTTCGAGGTCACAATTAAAACGTGCACATTATTTTTCTATACGTTATTTATTTTCTAGAGAATTCATTATTTAAAATACATAAATACTCATTAATAATTTCTAATTAAGACATCTGCTTCAGCAGTCCCTTCTCTGGTGACTAAATTTGTCATCACACCAAATTTACCACCCAAATTTTACAATTCTATATTTACGACATTTTGTCTTCTCCTTGAATTTTCCCTATAGATTCTTTCCCTTTTTCTCTCTTCCCTCCTCTGATTGTTTTTAGACCTTTTCCATTTAATTCTTTTGCATTATTTGCATAACCCTCATATTCCTAATAGACAACCTATTACAATTAATATACCCTGAACAATTTTCAATAGTACCCTATTCCAGATACTACTAAGGCAATTTCTCACCGAAACAAACCCCTTACCAATCTTTTCCCAAACACCTGGCTCTTTCAATTCCTTCAAATCACTACTTGCATTAGTCAGATTAGTGAGTAAGGCCCTCATTATGACATTGGCGGCAACTGCCGCCTACTGCCACGGCAACGGCCGCCAACATACTTCCGCTGTGGCTACCAGCCATCCAAGCGTATATTGACCGTCGACGGTATTCCGCCAGAAGGCTGGCAGAATATCGCCTACGGTCAAGGAGGCAGACGGCAGTAAGGTGGCGCTGCTGTCAGCAGTACCGCCACGCCAGCAAAACACTGTCGACTGTATCATGAGCAATGATACGGCCTGGTGGTGTTTTGCTGGCGGACACTGCTGCTGACAGCAGCGCTGCGTCCCGTCTCCAGCCGGAGGACCCCCTGCAAGCAGGTAAGTCACGTTCTCTGACAGGAGAGGGGGTGGGGGGTGTTGTGTGCATGTGTGGGGGTCTTGTGTGTGGGGTGTGTGTGTATGTTTTGGTATGCGTGCATGAGTGCATGAATGACTGAATGTGAGTGTCCATGTATGTTGTGTGTTGTGAATGTGTGTGTGTGACAAAGTATGTTGGTGTGTGTTGTGGTGTGTGGGTATGTATGTGTGCATGCATGGGTGGATGTGGGTATGCTTGTTTGTATATGGGTGCGCCTGTGGGTGTGTAAATGGGCGGGGGAGTTTGGGGATTGGGAGGGGGCAGGGGAGACCCCTATTAGTCCCAGGGAAGGGATTCCCTGGCACTGATAGTGCCTACCGCCATGGTTTTCGTGGCGGTAAGATTGGCACGATAGGACAAGACAGTGGTGGTTTTAGGGTTCAGGGTGGGAATTGGAGGGTCAGGTCGTTTTTAAGACAGGGCTGGATAGGTTTTAAGGTTCAGAGGTGGGGCAGTAGGGTCAGAGTAGTTTTTAGGGCACGGTGGGGTAGGATTTAGGGTTCACAGCGGGGGTCAGGGTAGTTTTCAGGATAGGGTAGAGTAGGTTTTAGGGTTCAGCGCAAGGGGTCAGGGTGGTTTTAGGACAGGGCGGGGTAGGTTTTAGGGTTCGGGGCATTAGTTTTTAGGACAGGGTGGGTAGATTTTAGGGTTCAGGGCATGGGGTCATGGTAGTTTTAGGACAGAGTGGGTAGGTTTTAGGGTTTTAAGGCGGGGGCGGGGGTGGGGTAGTCCTTAGGACAGGATATGGTATGTTTTAGGACACAGTGGAGTACGTTTTAGGGTTCAGGACAGGGGTGAGGGTAGTGTTAAAGACAGGATGGGGTAGCTTTTAAGGTTCAGGGTAGGGGGTCGGGGTAGTTTTTAGGACAAGGCAGGGTAGGTTTTAGGGTTCAGGGTGGGGCGGGGTCAGGGTTGTTTTTAGGACATGGTGGGGTAGGTTTTAGGGTTCAGGTTGGGGTGGGGGGGTTGCAGTAGTTTTTAGGACAGGGCGGGGTAGCTTTTAGGGTTCAGGGTCAGGGTGGGGAGTCGAGTAGTTTTTAGGACATGGACGGGTTGGTGTTAGGGTTCAAGGCAGGGTGGTAGGTTTGGGGTAGATTTTTGGAGAGGGTGGGGTAGGTTTTAGGGTGCAGGGAGGGGACCGCAGTGTTGGGGAAGTTTTTAGGATAGGGCAGGGTAGGATTTAGGGTTCAGGGTGGGAGTTGTGGTGGTTTTTAGGGCTGGGCAGGTTTTAGGGTTCCAGTTTTGAGGACAGGGCGTTGTTTCTTTTTTAGCTCAGGACAGGGGGTTGTAAGGCTCAGGGCAGGGGGTCGAAGGGGCAGTTTTTAGGGTTGGGGTGGGGTGGAATGCAGAGTATGGTAGCAGGTGTAAGGGGGCAGGGTGGGGAACAAATTACCACACATGTTCCTTTACCAAAGATACTTTTACAGAGAAATTTGTTTTGAAGGTATGCATGGTTTAGGCATGCATGTTAAAGACCAAGTCGCTGTGACCACATTCTTAAGGTATGCGTGGGTCAGATATGTGTGATTCCATCATCCAACGGGTTGAGAGTGGCCAAGGTGAGGCAGGATCCAGGTGCCTAAAATCCTGCTGCCTGGTAGTGAGTGGAGGACGATATTCAGACTTCAAGCAATGTGCTTTATGAAGCATTTGACTACACATATTGTATATGCTGCAAAGCTCTAGTTGACTTCAACAAAGCCTACTTACGATGAGATTTGCTTATTTAAGAAATCTCCGGGCATAATTTTCTTTTTTTTTTTACAAATAGGCATAGAGACTTTCCCAGTAGGCCACTTGGTTGTGGATGATTGTCTTCATGTGATTACTGACCTTACAAAATCTACTGGAACTTCATTCCATTTCCTCTTTAAGTAATGAAGCCAGGGTGATTTATTTAACCATTTATTCTATGGGCCTAAGAAGATGCAGTCTTCCATGTTTTTTATTCGAGTTTCACGTAGTGTGCGTACAACTTTCCCCTCTACAAAAGAGTCGACATTTTATGTTTTGATTTTTAGGATTGTTAATGAAATGTAAGGTACGAATGATTATGACTGATTATGCCCTAGGTTGGCTCCTTTCGACAACAACCATATTCTGGCATCAAATTTATTGCACTTGTGTTGTTATAAGCATCAACAGGGCTCTATTATTTGTATACTATATCAAAAGATAGGCTGCACTCCATTTCATAGCCACTGGATCTCTCCACCTGGTCATCTGTGATAATGTTGGTATCTCACAGGAAATCAGTCTTGATTCTTGCATCAATACGCCAGCTGCCTCTGCTGCCAGAGGCTACTTCAATCATGTGGATGCTACATTTTCTGGAAGCACACATGACAACTACATATTCTGACAGTCACCTCTTGCATGTCGCATGGTTGCTGGTGATTTTAGTGAATTGTAGATCATTAGTAGGCAAATACACCTCACACTGGAGTTATATATGCATCTGGTGATGGCATCTCTGACATAGTCAAGGATCACTTCAATACAATACACACCACATTACCCTCACACCCACTTCACCTTTGTAGGAATGACATACTACAGTTAAAATAGAGGCCCCTTTGTAAATTATACTAGTTATGCTCTTTTTCCCCATTTTCTTACACCCTCCCATCTGACTTTGGCAACTCCATCACAGGCTTCATTACTCCCCTGGTGCTCGATTCCACCTCTTTCATGCTCCTTAGTAACCTAAGATATCACCTTGAGGACGTCACCAACCGAAGCAACCTCTTTGAGGCCCTAACTGCACTCAGACTAACCCAAAGAGTTAAAGGCACCATCCTTGCTGATTGGACATATCCTCGGCCCCATCTTCACCAATATGAAAAATCTGTAGGCAAGGCCACCCCCCTTATCTTAATCGACCATGCATTCATCCACTGATGACTTTGTGCAGTTCATCATCTACTTCAACACATGCGTCTCCTTCTATTGCAACACCATAACCCTGTTCAAAATCACAAGTGCCACCTGAACCAGGCCACAAGCAAGCTTATACAAGATCTTAAACTCACCAATTGCCATTGCATGAAACTTGAACACAGATGGAGACAGACCCATGCTGAAAAAGACAAAAGCACCTACAAATATGCTCTCAGATTCTACCACCAGCAACTCAGAACCACTAAGTGATCAGCACTGACAGACCGTATCAAAAAACAGCACAAGCAACACCAAAGAATTATTTGCCATCGTAAAATATTTCACCTCACCCACTATCAGCTTCATAACCATCACCCATCTCAGGACCTCTGCACCCGACTCTCCCATAATTTCATCCACAAGATCAGCAAAATGTATAACAACTTTGATCCCTCAGCTGGACCCATCCACAATTGCTGCATCCCTGCCCAATGAGACACACTCCCCTGCCACAATCATGGCTTCCTGGTCCACCAACAACATGGAAGGAATTGCAACAGCTGTTCAGTTTGGAGCACCGTCAGATCCTTCTCCAAACTTCATCATCACTTGAGGCTGTACTCCACGTGTACAGACATGACTGCTGTGATCAACAACTCCATCAGCATAGCCACCTACCTGAAAGTCTGAAAACACACCACCATACTCATTCTCCTGAAGAAAACTACTCAGAATCTCATAGCTGGTCAACTATCAAGCAATCTCCTTGCTGCCCTACCTTACCAAATTAATATAGAAAATCATCAGCAAACAACTAGCCAGTAACAACTGGCCAGTAACAACCTCCTCAACTGGACTGAATCTGGTTTCAGACCCAACCACACTACCAAGACACCCTCATCATCACCACAGATGATATCTTAGTAATCACAGACAGGGGATACACTGCATCTCTCATCCTACTCAAGCTATCTGCCATCTTCAACACTGTCTCTCACACCATCCTCTTCAAAGCCTCACAAAGCTGACATACTTGGGCCCACCACCCACTGGATCTGGTCCTTCCTCATTGGACTCACCAGATTTTTCAGCCTACCCCCCTCTACACCTTAGCTGCCATCAAACACAACTGTGGAGTACCTCAAGGATCATCGCTCAGCCCCACGCTGTCCAATACCTACATGGCACTGTTCACCAACATCATAAAATCCCACAGAATCAACATCATCTCCTTTGCTGATGAAACCTAGTTTATACTCTTCTTCTCTGATGAAACATCCTACATACAGACCAACTTCACCTCTTGAATGTCCAAAGTCACCAACTGGATGAAGATCAACTGTCAGAAACTCAATAAAGGCAAAACAAAATTGGTACTCTTAATCAAGAACACTGCCTTATGGAACTCTACTTGGTGGCCAGCAGACCTCAGACCAACTCCCGGCCCGGCTAATCTAGCCAAGGATGGGTATAGTGGTGGACAACCAACTCTTTATGACCAGCCAAGCCAGTGCGGTTGACTACTCCAACTTCCACACCCTAAAGTTCTCAAAACAATCTTCAAATGTCTTCCAGTCAAAGCATTCTGAGCTGTCATCCAGGCCTTTGTAACATGGATTACAGCATCACAATTTATATTGGCATCACCATCAAACTCACAAGGAGACTTCAGGTCAGACAGAAAGCAATTGGCAGTTTCACTGTCAGACTTCCATCCGGAACACATATCACTTGAAACTTTAAAAGTTCTGCTGGTTCCCCATCCACGAATGTGTCTCTTCAAGTTCTTTATCCACACATATAGTCTTGTATTGTTTCGTCCCTGCATACCTCAAAAGCTGCATCAACATCCACACCACAACCTAAAACCTACATTCAAACTATCTCTTACTTGCTCACATCCCCGTATTCGCAGATCCTTTCATGTACTCAGGGTGTGGAATTACCTTCCTCTGAACATCTGAGCCACTTCCTCAGTCCGTGACTTCCACAAGAAACTGAAGACATGGCTCTTTACCTATAACTCACAGCTCAGTTCCCTTCTTTTCTAGCACATTGATACCCTCCCAGTGAGATATAAGTTCTACAATTAGTCATAACATAATATATAATAATATATAACATAACATAGCATAACATAACTACAGATGTTCAAGCAAACTGCTTCAACAGAGGTACAATAGGGCACACATATGTACATAAGTTATTATTGAATGCACTTTGGGATCCTCAAACAGTGATTCAGATGTCTTGAGCATACTTTTGGGTGCTGGTGTGCTTCCCATATAATTGTAGCATGTTGCATTTTGCACAGCGTTCCTATGAGAAAAACCTTACAAACTGACCTTGACCCTGACATGCACCCACATCCAAGTATCTAAGGTGGTGGTGGGATACTGAGGTCAAGGTCTTTAGGTGCGGGATTGGCTACTTTATAAATTTTTTAGGTTTAGTCTAAGAGTATGGCCTCTTGTATACTTTAGCATACTTACTGTGGGCTTAAAGCGATTTAATTTGCTTGTTTCAGTGTCATTTAAAAATCCTTCCTTGCTAATGGTCAGTCATGCCTGTTAGTCCCTCCTTTTTCTCTTTGGGAGCAGGGACAAACTACTGTATAATTATGCTTTGTCTTGTTTATCTGGCCTTTAGGAGACTTTTTATTTCTTAGTTTCCTGCTTATGTTGAGAGAAGCTTCTCAAGGCTTTCCTGCTCTTACTTTAGCTTAGCTGTAAACAAGGCTATAGATCAGCCTGTTATTTTGGTCACATTTGATCTTTGTGGGCTCTCTGCACCCTCTCTCAGGTGCGTGGCTCCTGCCCTTCCTTAGCTTGGATTTTCTTTGCCGAGTGTGCCTGCCTCCGGTCCCGGTGGTGCATTCCATTTCCTTTCATTGTGCATCTCTGCCTGGTATAGCTTTAAAAGTACATGTTTCAGTATGTAGTGCTTTAACATTTGTACGCAGCAGTTATCTTTCTGCATAGCGCTTTATGGCTATTTTCTGCTTTGAAGATGTTTGTTTATTTATTATGGAGGCAGGGGAGATTAAGTGATGTTAAGCCGACGCAGTGATTCAAACCAGGGTTCTCCATTTCAAAGTCCGCAGCTCTAGCAGCTGCGCCACACCTCTCTCTTCTACCAGGTTTCTAACAAGCCAAGGTTAGGTTGTGCAGGGGTGAGGCAATGCTTTATGCTGTAATATTAGCTGTGTTTTTGACAGTTGCCATGCACATAAACGTTTAAAATCAACAAATATTGTTTATTACACCAGCCCTCTCCCTGCCCCCAATGTGTGCATTGCAACAATTGTGGTGGATGGGGGTCAATTTGCCAGTGAAACAAGCAGATTTGGTCCTACTGGATGGCCCTTTCCCATCCGAACCTACTTACCAGTTGCTGCTAGGCATGTGGAACAAGCCTCCTCTCCCCTCCACAACCTTAAGCACCCACACTCGGGGAGTTAAACAGGCCCCACTGCGCACTGCCGGCCTGGTCCTCCTCACCCCACACTGACCTCAACACTCTTCACCCTGTGTAGAGTTTAGTACTTTGGCGCAGGAGTTCAAAGGGGACCCTGCATTGGGTCGTGCAATCCAGGGTTTTGCCCCAGCTGGGGGCAGGATGGAAGTTTATCCTCTTGCTGAATTGTGATCTTTACACCCCTCACACTTAGAAGGGAAACCACCCCTTTGAAATGTAGAACACTCTTTAAACTGAGGCACAGACTGAGCGCCAAACACCCATCGATTTAAAAACTCTGGGAAAGAGCAGGCTGGAAATAACCACTTGTTGGAGAAAGCAGATGTAGAAGAAACAATGCATAGCATTTGAGAAGATTCACTGTGAATAAGATGTATCAATGTGCTGAAGTTAGTCATATTAAAAATGCTGTGATTAAAACTTGAGACAAAGCTTTTTAAACTAACTTCTGAAATGTTTAGTTTTAATGTTTTGTTTTGTTTTGCAACATTGTTCCCTCGCCTCCCTGTTATGTGGTGCATCCACGAAACGCAAGTACCGTAAATTAAAATTATAAATATGTTAAAAATCTATTTCACTATCTGTTGAAGATTGCACTCTATCTCTGTCCAATAATTTGCATTTACCTGTGCGTTCCTGTATATTTTACTTGTAACCTGAAGCACAAGGGCAAGCAGCAGCGATGAGCTTTAAAGATAAAAAATCCCTTTGTAATGAATTTGATGTGTCTTCAGCATTAGTGGGATATCGACCATTTTTATTTATCACTTTCAACACTTGCGCCCCCAATTCTTCAGTCCAAAGTCTTATATGTCGTGGACATCTCTTTATCCAAACCCCTAGACATTGTGCTTTTCTTCAAAAGAGCAGGAAAAGGGATATTCTCTTAGAGCGCACACTTACAATTAGTTTTGTTTTAATTACTGGAAGTGCTGTAATTTAATCAGTCGGAGCACTTGGCCTTCCTCCATTTGTAACTTATTTAGATCACTTTTGGTTTCCGGCTGTTAGAACCATAAGTTAAAGTATCTGTGTAATTTCTTGTGAAATGTTTAATGTGATTACCCAGTCATGGTTTGTCTTAGAGATCTGCTTTTTCAGGGTAAGCGATAGGCCCTTCCATTCAGAAGTGTATGCTCACCACCCTCTCAAGTTGATTGCTTTGTTAAAGTTTCAGGTTTTGCAGACTGCCTCCATCTGACAACATTCTTTTATGAGACGATTGATCACAGTGTGAGTAAAATATATATATATTGTTCTGTTGTGACCCTTGGCATTCAGTTTGAGTTTTAAAGGCTTTGTTTAAAAAATATTACAAGTAGGCCTACTAGCCCTTTAGTTATATGCAGGGCCACTGGCATTATGTGGCAGAAAGGGCCAAAATATATGGCAGGGATGAACAATTAATTTGGCAAAAAAGTTCAGTTATGCATTTACAGAGCCAATAGCTCCAACTCAAGTAAACGTGAGACCTATTGCATTCTAAATGCTTGTTTCTTGAGCTGTTAGTTTGGTTGCTGCATACATGTGGCTGGATAGTCTCATAACTATGAAGAATGATGGAATACTGTCTTTATATATCATCCTGATACAACTTTTATTCACACAATGTCATCAACTAACATTTTATGCTCTAATGAAAAATAAGTTGACTCTTTATTTTCAAAAACATTCAAATGTTTATCATTACCAACAAGTAAGCCCAAAATACCACATGGTACACTCATGTTTTAGGGCAAACATCCTAAAATTCTCCCTCAACACACATACATTAGAGGCAGAAACACTCCCTGTTCTTCTTTCTTTTATTCTATCCACTTTTAGTGCTACTGCTGCAAATTGTGGTCTCCCTCGGGGTGGAGACTTCTGCCTGCCAGAACAACCAGGAACTGATACACAGAAAGAAAGCATCAGTCATTTTGTGGTCATTATGAACCATCCTCTCTTCAACCCTCTTCCATGCTGCTGCTCCTTGCAATATATTTACCCCTAACATGGCTGAGAGACTTGATGAGAAGGTCCTCCACCATTCAATGATATTGAACTGGAAATAAGTTTTGAGGGGTCATCCAAGATATCCACAGCTTTATGGGAGTATGGAGACCCAGCTTAGTAAGGAAGCACAGGCCCAAGTCTGACATGACATCATCACATGTTGCAGTGAGGAGACGATCCTTCATTGCTGAGCTGAAAGAAAGGCAGTCGTGGCTCACGACAATGAGAAGGGGCGGGGTGGGACGGCACGCACGCGGGGGTGCAAATAAAACTTAAATTAAAAAAACGAATAAAAACACTTACCTCTACTGCCACACGCCGCTCTTCTGTCCCTCGTCGCTCCTGCCTGCAGGCACAGGCTCCCAACCTGCCTTGCGACCAATCCTTACGCTGCTCAGTCAGTGTTAGGATTGGCTGGGAGCCTGTAAAGGCTCTCTCAAGCCCGGCAGCAAGGTTGCCGGGCTTGATAGAGCCTACTGCGAATGTGTGTTTGGCCGGCCGAGACGGCTGGCCAGATATACAAGCGCAGTGAATTGGGAGTGCTGAGAACTCCCCCTCGCTGCTCGTCACACCCATGGCCCCACCCCTTTAAAATAAAAGGATAATAAACAAAGTTTATTATCCTTTTCTTTTAAAGGTTTTGCAGCTGCTGCTGCTGGCGGAGGGGGGGATGAGGGGGGTCAACGCTTCTCCACCCTAATGGAGGAGCTGCCCCTGAATAAAGGTCCAATATTTCATGAGCATGTCCTGCCAGTCACATTTTGGGCACCCTTGCATGAGACCAATGTACAGGAGGGTCCTGAGAACCTCCTGGCTAACCCTTCATGCTCCACCTGAAGGTTTTGAGCAGCAGAGAGACGGTAAGTGTATTTTTGAAATATTCACCTAAATGTGCATGCATTTTGAAAGTGGAGTTGTGTCATATTTTACTTTGAGCTTTGTTTTAATATGTTATGTGCTAAATTTAAATAATTTGCTTTTGTACAATTACAAGAACATTTTGTCAAAATTATACAAAATTACAAGTAGATATGTGACATGCAAATCCAGTATTTTGTGCTATAATTTAGTGTAAAATTCATCCTTGTGTAAATGTTCGATAGGACAACACATTCCACACTAAAAAAATATTGCAAAAAAGCAAAGTGATCATTAAAGTGCATTTTCCATTTGGCGAGTTTGTGGTCAATTTTCACCATTAAGGCATAATGGCATAATTGCAGGAATTTCTCATAACATTTGGAAAAATAAATTGCCAAAATTATATCAATTACACTGGTGTAGGTTAAATTTCGCCTTTCCCTACTTCTAAGCGTCCATGTTGTATTTAACATGTGTTATTTGGGTGTTATGAATGGTTTTAAAGTTTAACATTGCTAAGTTACATGTATAGTAATAGTTTTGTTTGAAATGATTAATCATCTGATGTTTGCATCGTGGAAATGCTTTTAAACTGGTCTCTTGGGTGGCAATATCCCAGTTAAAACCCAATTTTACACATTAGTGATCTGCTTCATTTCTATTTTGTCAGTTAGTTTATGTTAGACCTGACAGTCTTAGGGTGGTCACCCCCACCTTTTTGCCTGCCTCCTGCCACTTTTTTACACTGTTTTTGCTGGTTTTAGGGCTCTGTGCGCTTTACCACTGCTACCCTGTGATAAAGTGCATATGCGCTCTCCCTTAAAACATGGTGACATTGGCTCATACCCAATTGGTATATTAAATTGACTGGTAACTCTCTAGTAAAGTGCACTGCATGTGGCCAGGGCCTCTAAATTAAATACTACAAGTGGGCCTGCAGCACTGATTGTGCCACCCACATGAGTAGCCACTTAAGCATGTCTCAGGCCTGCCATTGCAATGCATGTGTGTGCAGTTTCACTGCACTGCGACTTGGCATTTAAAACTACTTGCCAAGCCTTTTCCTACATTTAAGTCACCCCTAAGGTAGGTCCTGGATAACCCACAGGGCAGGGTGCTATGTGGGTAAAAGGCAAGACATATACCTGTGTGTTTTATATGTCCTGGTAGTGGGAAACCCCTAAATTCATTTTCCACTGCTGTGAGGCATGCTCCTTTCATAGGCTAACATTAGGGCTACTCCCATAGACTGTTTAAGTGGTAGGTTCTGATCAGAAAGGGGTAGACAGGTCTTGTTTAGAATGGCCCGAATGGTAATACAAAATCCTGCAGACTGATGAGGTTGGATTTTATATTACTATTTTAGAAATTATACTTTTAGAAAGTGAGCATTCCTCTGCACTTAAAATCCTTCTGTGCCTTACAGCCTGTCTCCAATCCATGTCTGACTGGGCTGGTTGACAGCTCCCTTGTGCATTTCAACCAGACAACCACAAACACAGGATGCTCAGTCACACCTACTTACTGAACGGGTCTTCCTGGGCTGGAAGGGTGGAGGGCCTGACACTTACATTTCAAAGGAGTGGCCTGCCCCCACATAATGGACTGCCAAACCCCCTACTGGTATCCTGGCAGACATAGTTGTACTGAAAGGGGACCTTGTGCACTTTAAAACCACTTTTTGCAGTCTCCCCCACTTCAGAGGCACTTTTGAATATATAAACTGGGTCCATGACCGTACCAACTTAGACACTTCCTGGGACAGACACTCTGAACCAGATCCTGCAACCTGCCAAGAGGAGCTACCTAGCTACCCAAAGGACTGACCTGGACTGCTTTACTGTGAAGGACTGCTGCCTTGCTGTTGCCTTGCTGCCTTGCTGGCTTCTGGCTCTGCTGAGAAGTGCTCTCCAAGGGCTTGGATTGAGCTTGCCTCCTGTTTCCTGAAGTCACAGGGCCAAAAAGACTTCATCCCTGCAAAGGAACTCCTTGTGCGGTGAAAATCGACACACAGCCTGCCCGAATCGACGCACAGCCTGCCTAGCGGTGAAAGAGTCGCTGTATCCCGGAACCAGAATGACGCAGCCCAGCTCCCCGAGTGGAGATTGATGCAGCGCCAGCATTGCGACTGGAACTTCGATGACAGCCCAGTGGAGCGACGCATTGCCGAACCGGATCGAGACAGCCCGACTTCCTGCAGAAGGAATCAACGCAGCACCTGCCGTGCGACAGAAACTCTGACACATCACCCACCGGATTGAAGCAGCACCTGTGACTTCATCCTGCACGCCCAGGATTTCCATGTATTGTCCCTGGGCATCAAAAGATCCCGCATCTGAAAGGGGATTCAAGCCTGAGTGACAGAGTTAGACACAAAGACCTTGCTGCGTGGAAAATAATGGACGCATTGTCTCTGTGCGCCCCGAAATCCAACCCAGACCCTTTGTTTTCCACGCATACCAGGTACTTTGTACTTGCAAGAGACAATTGTTGCTTTTAAGAACTTAAGACTCTTATTATTATTACCAAAGTGATATTTCAACTTGTGATATCAAAGTTTCATTGTTTTGACCTTAATTCAATCAGATAAACATCTCATATTTTTCTAAAACTGGGTGGTGTATTTTTTGGTGTTTTCACTGCGTCATTGCATGATTTATTGCACAACTACTTTACACATTGCTCAGTGCCAAGCTATCAGAGGGTGGGCACAGGATAATTTGGATTGTGTGTGACTTACCCTGACTAGGATTGTGGTCCGTATTTGGACAAAGCTGTATGCCTCTGCCAACTAGAGACCCCATTTCTAACAGTTTATGTGATGTTTACATTAGTCATCTTTACTTTATTTGAGAACCATCATATCTTTGTTGTCCATTATTCTAATTCACACAATGCTCAGTTGCCTTAAACAAAACTCACATCTAAGATAACCAATGTATGGAAGATGTGGAAAACCCTGGGGCTATTTATAAGGAGCTTGCACAGCCAATGCGTCAATATTTTTCACACATTGACGGCGGAGTCAGTACTCTTTATTTACAAGTTGACGCATCTAGGCTAATGCGTCACTTTTAGTAGTCCTGCATTGAAATGTTCCGGCACTTGATCCGGCTGCATCATGTAAGTATTAGAGTATGTAAAGTAGGCATTCCTGTGCAGTTTCACCCGCAAAACTGACATATGGATATTTACAAGTAAATGAAATAGTTGCACATCAGATGGTAGTGTGCTGCAAGTGTCCAAATGCATCGAAATTCCGGCACATCAGCAACCCACCCATAGGAAATGACTCATTGGCATTGGACTATAAAGCAAAGTCAGACAGAACAGTCTGGCAAGTTCAACTACAGGATGGAGCTCCTCATTTTGCAGTTGGGAGTGGCAAGGAGAAGACCAAACCCCCCACTACCCCATCCACGCATACCTCCCCTCTCACTACCACAAAGGCAGCGCAGGTGAAGGGAGCACATTTATCGGCAGTGAATTAGCCTCATTGACTAAAGGAGGATGAGGTCATCACCCACTACAGGCTACGGAGGCTGTCAACTGTCCAGTTTGCATCAGATAGCACCTAGGCTCAAGCCACCTATTGGTAGGTCAAGCAACATCCCGCCACAGATGAAACTCATGTTTGTACTCCACATGTTGGTGTTTGGGTTATTCCAGATCACATCAGCCAGAGTGGCTGCTATCTCCCAGCCATAATTCTTAGCTTTCCTCTACACTGTGCTGGATACCATCATATGACTAGCAGCGCAGTGCCTCCTCTTCCCCAACGCACAACAATTGCAATGGGAGATCAAGCAAGGCTTCTATGCTATTGCTGGCTTCCCACTTGTGCTGGGTGTCGTCTTGAATTGCACACATGTTCAACTGGTTGCCCTGGCAGCTACATCACACACATACAGGAACTGGAAACACACCCACTCCCTAAATGTCTAGGCCATCATGGCTCACTGTGGCATGCTCACAAGTGTTCTTGCTAAATATCCTGGGAGTGTGCATGACGCAGACATATTCTTCCACGCCATCATAAATGGGAGATTCTAGAATGGCATGTATGGGACTGGCCTACTGGTTCGTGAGTACATCTGAAGTACAGGATTGACCCAACAACTGCAAATGAGGAATGACCCAAAGGACATATCTGTGTGTGGTAACTTACATAGGGCACATGTGGGATAGGTATACCTTATACTTGCACCATTAATCCAGGCACATCTTTAATGCAGACCTCAAATGCACATTTATCAAGACATGCAAAGCCACTGTGTTTGTCTGTCAAAAGTGTAACAATAAACTTTTCTCTCTTTGTCTTTTCAGCTTACCAAAGATATGCTCTGCATGCCCGTATGCACATCCCCAGAGCGAGGTCCAGTACAACTTCAACAAAGCACTGTCCAAGACAAGGGGCATATTTGAACAGATTTTTGTCCTACTCAAGTCACGTTTTCACTGCCTGTATGTGTTTGGTGGCCACCTGCTATACTCCCCACCAACAGTCTGCAAAATTATACTTATGTGCTCTAGCTTACTTAATATCTGTATGCGAACAAATGTCCCATGGGACCAGTGACATGATGTACAGTTGTTGTGACTTGTCGAAGGGATACTATAGTCCAGAATTACTTTATGGAACACTGATCATGTTCAATGGCAAAATATGCCAATCTCAAATATTTTTCCAACTTTGGCCCCCATTATGACCCTGGTGGTCACCAGACTGCCAGGGTAACAGTCGCGATTGGACCACCGCTAAAGCGGCTGTCTAACTGCAACATAAAGACTGCGGTGGAGCCGCCACGGTCGGACAGCTGACACTGCCAGGTTGCCGCCTGGCCACAGCATGGCGGTCTCTGCGGTTGTAATCCTCCAATGCAGCACTGCTTGGGATTACAAGTCCCCATTCCTCCAGTCTTTGCATGGCAGTAGCTTCGCCATGCAAATGCTGGTGGAAAGGGGGCCCCATGGACAGCCCCGTTGTGATTTCCACTGCCCGCATTACGAGCAGTAGAAAGCACGACAGGTGCTGCTGCTCCCACCCCACCGCCACATTGGTGCTGGGTCGATTAGGGGCCGGCATCAATGATAAGGCCTTGTTCACCGCAAAACCGAGCCCACGGTGTTAAGGCCGCACAGGTGGCCTGATGGCGGAACGATTTTCCACCACCCACCAAACTTGTAATCAGAGCCATAGTCTGTACAAATGTAAATACATTAATGTAGACTTCACATGTGTGCGGTCTTTCATTTTACAGTCACTGTAAACATCCATAATCCATACATTGACATCTCACCTATGTGAATCTGCCCAATCACATATTTAGGTAGTTATGTGCCAAGAGCATGAGTGTGTAAGAATCACAACAAACAAAGGTGGCAATGCGGAATATTGTGCACATGTACTATTTGTGGTGCAACTGTGCACTGACTGTCAAGCATCCCATTACAATAGTAAGTGTAAATGTCAGCAGTGTGCAAAGACTGAGGGTCTCATTACAAGTTTGGGAGTCTCAGGACTGCCATGTTGGCAGTGGCAGTCATACCGCCAAAAGACTGGTGTAGAAGACCACAAAATTATGACCATGGCGGTATTAAGAATAGAATACAGCCAAAGCGTCGGCGGCATCCCCACAATGGTCTGACCGCCACAGACAACAGTAGCCACCTGCAGAGACTATGTTTCTGCTGGACAGATTACGAGGTTACACACCACCAAGGTTTCTGCCTCAGTCGCACCATCACAGAAACCCAGGCAGAATCGAACTGCATAAAAGTAGACTCTCACCGTCAGGAAGCCATACACATGTGAAGACTCTGGGCACCACCCCTGGGGTGGTGATGGATAGGGGAGTGGTCACTCTCCTTTCCTTTGTCCAGTTTCACACCAGAGCAGGGACTGGGAGTCCCTGAACCCAAGTGGTACATTTTTAGGGAAAGAACACTGGGGCTGAGGCCTGAATAGCAGGATCCCAGCACACTCTCAGTCAAGTCAGCATCAATATTAGGCAGAAGGTGGGGGGGGGTAACCATGGCAAAAGATGCACTTTCCTACAATGACCTAGACATCTATGTGTCTGTTATTTTAGCTTTGATTCCTGGACAAGTTGGACCACATGTATGTGTTGGAGTCACAGCATTGTTAGTTTTAAGGTAAGACTGAACAAAACAGTCACATTCATTCCGCATGTGACAGATGCATCCTTGCCTATTGGGTGAAATATGGCTGCCTTGTGGCTAGGTACCAGTCCAGCACTGACAGAGTATGGGAAGCAACAATTGATGTGTTATGAGATGCAACATTGATATAGCTGTGTGCTGAAAAACGTTTGTGTAGCATATGTGGACTTACTGTGATGCACTGGATGCCCATGACCATCCTATGGGCCTCTGTGCACAGTCATGGGACAATCAGGTCACTATACTGCCCTCTGTGACTATGACACAGTGAAGTAATGTAATTATGGGCAACACACAAGCTCAGGGCCTCATTACGAGTTTGCCGGTCTAACGGTAAGACTGCCGCAGTGGCGGGCGCCAAAGAAAACCCATGTTGGCGTCATCCGACCACCGTATTAAGAGGTACACAGGTCAGACTGCCAAAAAACAGCCATTTTTTCGAAACCGTCAGGACACTGGCAGATGGAAAAAAGGCGGTTCAACCACTAGCCCGACAAAAATACTTCCATCAGATTACGATCCACAAATCACGACAGCGGTTTTTCCATGGCAGAAAACCATTGGTGGTGTGAACAGCTGCAGTCTGAGCTCACATCACACTAAACACCACACCACTTTGAATAGTTTGAATATCCCACACCTGACACTCATCCACACACTCAACACACCTACACACTCCACTATATAACACACCCCTACACAACCCACAATCCTTTGCAAACACAACGCCACTCACAGCCATAGAGGAGGAACATCTATCACAGAATTATCAATAAATACTTTTGGCACCCATACACATTCCACCATGCATACATCCCACACCTGCACAATGTAAACAACACACAATTTACAATCACACACAATATACAACAACCGTCACCCACTCACATCACAGCACCTACACCTCATCAGTAACTTTTTTTTTCAAACTTTTTTTAACATTACCTCCACAGTCTATACCACCACTATGATGCCCCCACAAAAACATCCACGTTTCACAGATGAGTAGTTGAGAGTCATGGTGGAAGAAATTGTCAGGGTAGGGCCTCACCTGTTCTGAGCACAGGTCCAGCAAACATCAAAAGCCAGGAAAATGGAGTTATGGCAAAGAATAGTAGATAGGGAGAATTCTGTAGGCAGCTATCCACGCACAAGTGTAGACATCAGGAAGAGGTGGAACGACCTCAGTGGGGAGGTACATTCTATGGCATCTAGACACCAGCTGGCAGTACTCAAAACTGGCAGTGGCCCCCCACCTCCTCCCCCTACTTTCACATCTTGGGGGGAGAAGGTCTTGGACATACTGCATCCTGGAGAATACCTGGGTGAGTGGAGTCTGATAAGTCCCCACAACATACAAGTCACCGAAATGTTTTGTCTTGCATGCTCCCTCCCCACCTCCCCCCCTCAATTACCAAACCACCCACCACCCCTCTGTGCCAAGTGTACAAATACCCCTCCCTGGCATGCCACATGTCCACTAAACTCACCTAGGTCCAAAGCCCTTGGGAATGGGATGTTAGGTCTTGGGAACTGATAACACTACAATTCCAAGAAGGCAATATTCCACCATAACGAGAACCAGAACAATGCACTAAATGTGAGATGTCATGCATGTGAAAATAACAACCAATGTAACTCATCATGAATGTTCAAAGAGTTTATGGCAATGACAGCAATGGAATTGCCCACTCCCATTACAAGCAAAACACAGCTACAGCTCAGTGCCCAATCAAACTGACCTTAGAAAACAGATTCCTAAAATGGAAATGAACTCACCTGGAGGGGAAATCTAGATGTCCAAATGGATGCCCATAGTGCACATCCAGATAGAGGTCAATGTCAATTGCCTACTCCCATACTGTGTCCCTACTCTGGCACTGTTGTGCTATGTGCAGCTTTTTGTGCCATGTATCATGCTGTATACTTCACTAGGCACAAAATGGTTATTACCCATGTCAATAGTTAAACAACATAAGTGGTATCAGCAATCAAATAACTACTAACATAGCTTAACATCTCAGCATGGTGTGTGGTATTGAAATATCCGAGTCTCATGTTGTACAAAGTAAGAATTGGTAGCAGCTGTCATTGTCATTTCTGGGGATCATGCTAAGGCACTACAGCATCACACACAACATCACTAATTTTAAAACTTAAACATAACTTGTTGTATCACTTACCGCAACTGTTGTTCCACTCCTCCCACAGGTAAGTGTGCCATTGTCACCATGGAGAGGATACCAGAGACTGCCAAAAACCCTCTGGATGAAGGCCCCAGTGAGGACACCACCCCTAGATGTTTGGACACTGATGACAAACCTGGCCCATCAGAGATACCTGGTCAGTTAGCAACTGTCAGCCGCACCCAGCCTAAATTGACTCCTCCCAGCCCTGTTGCATCTACATCACAGGCAACCATTTTCCCCCAAATCTGTGCCCCAAGGACTGCTACATCCATTGTGTGCCCGCAGTAAAAGTACCTGAGTCTTCACTTGTCACCATTGACAATGATAGACCTGCCACCACTGGGAGTGGCCACACTTTGCCAGGAGCACAGGCACATGGGGGTAGGGTACGTGGAAGGGATGGTGTGGGCCTGAGAATGGGGGCTCAAAGGGACAATGCTGACCAGAAAACCATCTCCCAAGTCATGGGAGCCTACTAGAATTCCCACGGTATGATGGGCCAGGTACTTACCAAGATGGGGGAAATCCAACACCTGCAAAGGGAAAACCACCAGGAAGCCGTGCAGCAGTGGCAGGCACAAAATGCCATCCTGGCTTCCATTGCTGGGATGCTGAGGGACATCAACACTACCCTGAGTAGGCCTGCCACACAACATCAGGCCTCTTCCACTGGTAATGAGTCTTCAGGCCATTTAACATCTGTGGCTGCTAGTGGAATGGAGGCCCTGCCACGGGAAGGAAATGCCTCACCCACCCCATGTAGGAAAGTACCATCTTTCTTGGCATGTTACCCCCAATTTCTGCCTGTTTGTCAGTGTGTTTTTACTGTCTCACAGGATCCTGCTATTCAGGACCCCAGTGCTCATAGTTTAGTGACTCCATATTCCAATTCTGATTGGAACACTGGACCCCCCTTATAAGTTCCTAGTATATGGTACGTAGGTACCCAGGGCATTGAGGTTCCAGGAGATCTTTATGGGCTGCAGCATTTCTTTTACCACCCATAAGGAGCTCATACAAACCTTTCACCAGGATTGCCTCTGCAGCCTGAGTGAAATAGTGCACATACTCTTTCATAGCCATTTTTCACTTCACCAGGTAACTTACAAGTCACCTATATGTCTAACCTTAATTTGCTGAAGGGTAGGTGCAAAGTTACTGTGTGTGAGGGCACCCTTGCACTAGCAAAGGTGCTCCCATGTTGTCCAGGGTCAATTCCCGGGACTTAGTGAGTTCGTGGACACCATTATGAGCGTGCATTACATATATGTTAATACATATATGTAGCTTCACAATGGCCAAGTGAGGTGTCTAAGATTATGGAATTGAACCCCCAATCCAAATCTGGTATTGGGGGGGCCAATTCCATGCACCCTGGGGGCTCCACCATGGATCCCCATTACTTCCAAACCAGCTCTCTGATGTTTCCACTGGAGCCCCAGCTTCTGCCACCTCACAGACTTGCTGCCCTCCTGGGGATTGAGCATTTTTTTAGGAGAGGGGTGTTACACCCTCACCAATTGCAAATAGGTGTTACAGGCATGGGAGGGGTATCCTCCCAGAGCATCTGGAAATGCTTTGAAGGGCACTTGAATAATCCAGGCTACACCAGTTCAGGGCCTCCAAGTCCCTGCTCTGGTGTGAAACTGGACAAAGGAAAGGTGAGTGACCACTCCCCTATCCATCACCACCCCAGGGGTGGTGCCCAGAGCTCCACCAGAGGGTCCCTGTCATTAGCCATCTTGGATTCCAAGGTGTGGGGACCCTCTGGAGACCTCTGAGTGGCCAGTGCCTGCAGGTGACGTCAGAAACACCGCCTGATAGGTGCATACCTGGGTAGGTAGCCAATCCCTCTCTCAGGGCTATTTAGGGTATCTTCTCTGGGTGTTTCCTCAGATTCAGTTTGCAAGATTCCTCCAGGACTCCTCTGCATCCTCTGCTTCAGCTTTTGACCATTGGATCAACCCCAGACTGCTCCAGGAAATGTTGTAACTGCAACAAAGTATCCACAAAGACTCCTGTGAACTGCAAGTTCAGCTCCAGCCAGCAACTGCAACACTTTCCAAGGTGTACATGTTCCAAGGACTGCCTGTCTTCATCCTGCACCATAAGAACCGTAGGAATCTCCTGTGGAATGTTGGATTCACTTCCCTGCTTCAACAGGCCCCTCTCTGAAATGACAACCGATACTCTGGGACTCTTCACCTGCCGACGAGCGTGATCCCTGGAACACAGGTGGTGGACCGAAGTGACCCAAACTGTCCAAAGGACAAGCTATCCAAATTTGGGGGTGGTAAGATCTTGCCTCCCGTGCAGCGACAGTACCTCTGTGCACTGCGTCTTCTGCAGCTCCCTGGGCTTCTGGGCACTTCTTACAAAAGTTCTTTGTGCACAGCATAGACCAGGTCCCCAGCACTCCATCCTGTGATGCACAGTTCTCTGTATTGTTCTCCAGCAGAGTGGGATCCTCCAGTGTAGTGCTATGATGACTGCACTTTGCAACTCATTTGTTGACCCCCCTCTGTCTCCTCTGTCTGAGTTGAGAACCCCGGTCCCTCCTGGGACCAGGCAGCTCCTCTTTGATGCAAACCACATACTTGCGTGAACCAAGGCTTGTTGGCGGAATCCAGCAACGCAAACAGCCAGCATCCAACAACTCAACATGGGACATCTCTTGCACCAAGCAGGCACCACAGCTATCTTCTTTGGTGCATTTCTGTACCTTTCTTCCAGCCGGAGAAACCACTTTTTCACCTTCTTCCAGGTGGCCAGGGGCTCCTGTTCTTCCTGGACTCTTCTTCGACTTCTGGACTTGGTCTCCTCTCTGCACTGGTCTCTAGGTCCAGAAATCCATTGTTGGTTGCTTGCAATCTTGCAAGGTTCTTGCATAATACTTCATCACAACTTGTAGTGTGTTCTGAGGAAACTTGCTGTAGTTTACTCCTGCTTCCCTGGACTCTGGGGTGGGTTACTTTACTTACCTTTGGTGTTTTCCTACACTCCCAGCCCCCTCTACACACTACACTTGCCTAGGGGGGAATTCGACATTCGCATTCCATTATTTTGGTATATGGTTTGTGTTGCCACCAGGCCCATTGCAACCTATTGTATTTTCTACCGTTGCACTATTCTAGAAACCTGCACAAAATCGTTCCCCCTTACAAGGAGGGGGATGACATTTACAAGTAGTTTGCTGCACTTGAGAGGGCCTGTAAAGTTCAGAGGGTCCCTCAAGTACAGTGGGCTGCTATTCTGTAGTTGTCCTTCTCTGGCAAGGGGAGAGATAGACTCATTAATGTTAGAGAAGATGACTCAGACAATTACAATGTTCTAAAGACTGCACTCTTGGATGGATTTGGCCTAACCACTGAACAATATAGGATTAAGTTCAGAGAAACCAGAAACAAGTCTCCACAAGATTGGATAGACTTTGTGGACTGTTCAGTGAAGGCCTTAGAAGGTTGGTTGCATGGCAGCAAGGTGTCTGATTATGAAAGCTTGTATAATCTGATCTTGAGACAGCATATTCTTAACAATTGTATGTCTGATTTGTTACACCAGTATCTTGTGGACTCAAATTTGACCTCTCCCCAAGAATTGGAAAGAAGGCACACAAATGGGTCTTAACAAGGGTGACTTTGCTGCAAATTGCATGCAGGTGCAGCAAAATAGTTGGAAAAACATTTCCTGGCTCATGCTGATGACATCAGAGCTAGGAAGACATCAAATACACCTGGGAGGAGGGAGGACCACACCCTTTTCAAACTGCTGAGCAACTACCTGGAGGAACAGCTGTAACCATGACACAGGCAGTGCAGGAAGGAAGAGGAAATTAAAATTCTCTGAGAAGGAACTTGAGGTGCTGACAGAGGAATGCTGCCAGCACCATGACCAGCCTTTTGGAAAGGCATCCCTGAGTGTCCCAGACACTGAAAAGAGGAGGATCTGGCAGGAAATCCAGGAGAGGATCAATGCCATAGGGGTGAGCCACAGAAGCATTGAAGAAAATTAAAAAACGGTGGTATAACCTGCGCTCCAGGACAAAGGAGAGGGTGGCAGAGCGCCTCAGGGAGATGAGGGGCACAGGAGGAGGCCCATCCACCATCCCACCACCCACAGCCATGGAGGAATTGGTGGAGCAGACCCTGGAGCCTGAGGCAGTGTCAGGAATGGGAGCACTGGACACGTCAGCGCAAGGGACATCCAAAAGTGAGTACAATGAAACATGCATGTACACCTATAAATGCTATACCCGCACTCACCCAGTACACAGCAGCATGCACAACCAGACTAGCTCCATTCCAGACTAGCAACCACCAGCATGGTGCATTATGGGTAATGTAGTGCAGTAGGCAGCAGATAGGCAAATGTTTATTAGGAGGCATACAACAGATGTTAGAGACTGACAGTGTGTTCCCTATGTCCCACAGGTCTCCCACAAGACACCCCCACCAGCCACACCATCCAGGGTGAAGACAGCAGGCCACAGGCAGGGCAGGAGGCTGCAGCAACCAATACAGGGCCCAGCACAACACCACCACAGTTCCCTCCAGATGAAGAAGTGGACATGGAGGAAAGAGACACAACACCTGGTCCCAGCCACACTGAGACAGCAAGAGCCAGAAGCCCCACTGCATCACAGACGCAGAATCCAGGTCCAGGCAGTGGCCCAGGAGGATATAGAGGAGGCATCCATGTCTGCAGTTGAGGCATCCCTCCTATCTGGTCAGTGCCTGCAAACTCATGGCCTGGCAGAAGTGAACACACAGTTCACAAGACTGAATGACAATGTCAGTGACCTAACACTATCAATACGCCAACTGGTGACGGAACTGGTGGCCGAGAGACAAAGTGCAAGGCGCTGTGAGCGCCAACTAGTGCAGAGATTTGACCGCATGGCAGAGTCCATTGTCCATCTTGCAGTGAACACCACAGGCCTGTCACGACAGACCGTGAGCCTGCAGGTGGACCTGGGCCACTTTGCAGGGGATGTGGCACAGGGACTGGGCCGCATTAGCCTTGCTTTGGACATGTTGGAGGCCAGGCAGGTGGCAAGGGGCACGGCTGAGACCCCTCAGGACAGTGAGGAGGGATCCACTATCAGCAGTGCATCTGCCACAGACACATGTGTACTGCGGAGTGGAAGTGCACGTCAGGTGTCTGCTGACCCACCTGGCACGAGCCATGCTGGGCGTACCAGGAGGAGGTTTTAGGCACAAACACTGCAGGACTCATGAGGCACATGCAGTTAATGTGTCCTCATTAAGGGTGGACATGTGCAGCCCCTTACCAACAGTTTTGTTCTTTAGTTATTAGGTTCACTTATTAAAATGTTTTGTTTGATCCACTTCACAACTGGGCTCTTTGTGTGTGACACTAGTGAGTGTGGTGACAGTTGCCACGTACCTTCCAAAGTATTGGTTTGCAATGTGGTCCCATCTTTGTCTGCCTTGATTTGCAATGCTTCTCTCCCCAGGCTGGCGATGTGGTAGCTCTTGCTCGTCATCCTCCGAATCTGTGTCTTCAGGGGTGAGATGTAGCCCACGTCTGGTGGCAATGTTGTGCAGTATTGTGCATGTGCCAACTATCTTGAATGCTGTTATTGGGGCATACTAGAGCGCATCTCCACTTCTGTGGAGGCATCGGAATCTTGCCTTTAACAGTCCAAAGGTCCTCTCTATGACATTTCTGGTCCGCCTATGTGCAATGTTATATCACCTTTCATTCTCATTGCTGGGTGTTAGGTACGGGGTAAGTATCCATGGTCGTAGCGCATATGCACTGTCATCTGTTTCTCAAAAATTAACAATGTTAGCAGGGCATGGATGGTTTCTACAGTGACCTGTGTGTATGGCTTCAGGGTGTCTTCAGCAATACCTAATAGATATCCGTCTCCAAACTCCCCACGTTCTAGGCGTTGGAGTATCCCACTGTGCCTGAAAATGTACGAGTCATGTGTACTTCCTGGAAATTTGGCTACCATGTCAGTGATGACATAATGGGTGTCACATACCACCTGGATGTTCAGTGAGTGTGTACACTTCCGACTGCGGAACAGATATTCCAGATTTGCAGTAGGGCATATTTGTATATGTGTCCCATCTACACACCCTATTACATGTGGGAAGTTGGCAATTCTGTGGAATTCAAACTTGGTGGTGTTAATTTCTGCCTCATTCTTGGGTAGGTTCATGTATCTGGACATGTGTGTGAGTATGGCATCTAGGAAACATTTGAAGAACCATGAGAGTGCACTTTGGGATCCCCACCTGCCACAGCAATGACCCCCTGATAGCTACCCGAGGCCAAGAGGTGCAGTGAGCATAGCACTTGCACATGTGTGGGGATGGCACTGCCGCGCACAGTCTGTTGTTGAAGCTGCGGATTGAGTAGATCAATTAATTCTAATATTGCTGCACTGCTGAGTCTGTATTTGTCATAAATTTCCTCCTCAGTTTGTTGGAAAAGTGTCTGCCTGGTTCTGTATATCCTCTCCTGTCTCTGGCTCCTCCTCCTTCTCTGCTGGGCGGCGTGGACTCTCCTCCTCCTTGCTATCACATATATTTCAGCCATTTTGAGTAACTCAGATGCCTTCTGGGTCTCCTTTTATACTTTGGTTATGGTTACCACCTGCTCTGACTTAGTGGTAATTTGGGTTTGCAAAATGGGCTTTTTGCGAGTAGTCGCAATTTGCGATTGGCTTTTTCATATGGCTTGCGACTCGCAAATTGCGTCTCCCTATTTGCGGGTCGCACAATGGGGTCGCAATTTTTGCGAGTCGGTAATGGCTCGCATCACAATTTGCTCTGCGGAAATGGGATTTTTGCATCCCATTTCCGATTTTGCGGGTTCGCAAATTGCGATTCGGGCCATTTGCGGCTCGCAAATTTTTGCTACATCTGGCCCCAAATGAACAAAATAAGCCTGGATACTGTCAGATTTGTGTATCTTTGTGAAGAACAGGTATCTACATGAGCAGTCCCCAGCATTATATGCTATACAGAGTGTTGTCTGTAAAATTGGACTGTTCACATAGCCATCAAATGAAGGCACCCTTGAACCCTGTAGAAACTTAGGGGGGTCTTGTACCTTGTCTGCACACTGTGCAACTGATACTTGATGCCTGGTCTCAACAGACTACCCTGCTACATGGCATATATATGTCCATCATTAGGACATTCCAAATTTGCCACATGCTACAAAAACCTGACGTTTGTGAAGTTATTGGACTATGCTATACAATGTACATGTTCATTTTTAATAGAGAATTGTACCATGTTCTTGTCTCCTAGGTGGACCCGACCCATACACCTGTGTCGAAATGAACAGCTTCTGTGATCCAAATGCTACCAGTGAGTGTCAAATGATGGTTTCTGTGCTCCATAAGGATTGTGTGTGGCCACATATATATTTTGCAGTGAGATGCGTAAGTTGGATCATCACTCAGCAGTCTAAATATGCCTAACATGCAGATACACAACAGCAGTAGTACGTAGGGAGTAGAAGTATAATGGTGGTATAAAGGATCTTGTAAGGGAAGTGGATGTGAACATTGAAATGGAAGAGCGACCTTCTTTCTCCCTGTTCGATGTAGACTGCTAGTGTAGGTGTCCAGATGGCAAAATAAGGTCAATCTTATGTGGCTGGGCCACACAGGCTGTGTTCATTCATAACTCTCTGTAGATGGATTTTACATGAGTTGATGTGGGACATGTCACCATTCCACACATGCCAATGCTGTTCCATGCCTGACTCATGCCCTCACATACCTAGTTCTCTAAGACAGACATATTTTCATACCCGTTTAGTGTTTTTTGAGGAATAAGGGCAATGTGTGAAGTACCCGAGGCATGTATGCACAGTGATCTTTGCATACAGTCCTTTTCAAAGTCGACCTACAGCTGTTGTTGCCCATACTGCAGCACCCATTATTTGTCACCACTGAACCTGTTCAGGCAAATACATGCAATGTACAGGACAACATACTCAGAGATATGACATCCAGAGCATTCATGCACTGACATGATGGACAGACACTTTGGCGGTCATTCTGACCTTGGCGGACGGCGGAAGCCGTCTGCCAAGGTACCGCCGTCGGAACACCGCACCGCGGTCGAAAGACCGCGGCGGTGATTCTGACATTTGCCCTGGGCTGGCGGGCGGCCGCCAAAAGGCCGCCCGCCAGCCCAGGGCAAATCAACCTTCCCACTAGGATGCCGGCTCAGAATTGAGCCGGCGGAGTGGGAAGGTGCGACGGGTGCAGTTGCACCCGTCACGTATTTCAGTGTCTGCTGGGCAGACACTGAAATACTTTTTGGGGCCCTCTTACGGGGGCCCCTGCCGTGCCCATGCCATTGGCATGGGCACGGCAGGGGCCCCCAGGGGCCCCGCGGCACCCCCTACCGCCATCCTGTTCATGGCAGGAGAGCCGCCATGAACAGGATGGCGGTAGGGGGTGTCTGAATCCCCATGGCGGCTCTACCGCCGCGGTCAGAATGCCCGGCGGAGCACCGCCAGCCTGTTGGCGGTGCTACCGCCGACCTCCGCCCTGGCGGTAATTACCGCCAGGGTGAGAATGAGGCCCTTTGTCATGTATAAGTTCACAACCGACATCTTAAATGCTGTTGTGTGATCTCAGTCAAAGTGTTCCAGGTACGTCCATGAGTCAGCTTTGGAGGGGTGTCCAAGTTGTAGCTAGCTAGGCATACTCCGTCAATGTTACAACTACCTGCTACTGAGTCATGCTATGCTGCATTGTTTGTTGCCTTGTGTTCTTGCCATATCAGTGAATCATTGCTGAGGCACAATGTGTGTACTTGCTACACATTACTCATTTCACAGAGGTGTTTGTCTATATGTCATACCCAAAATTGCATGCTGCCTGACAAACTGCAGAGAGTACCCAGAAGAACCATGTGTACCATTCCATGTGTACACCTTATCAATGTCTCAATGTACACATGTTTAAAGCTTTATGATGCCAGACACAGCTATTCCATATGGCTACAAGGCCAAGACATTAGCACTTCAGCATTGTAACTGTAGGGTATGAAGATGCCTCTAACAATGGTTGGTCATTCTTCGTTCCATGAATGTCCAATTTATTGGCTGGACATGCCACATGTGCTTCTAACAGTTGTTCATACAAGTATTTGTAGCTACATTTGACAACTTCAGCCTATTCTGATACATATGGCCTTCCTCTCCAACAACCAACAAGACACGAACAGTAAAGAGCGTATTGGGTATGTTTAGAATGGTACTGGCACCTCCAAAAGGTTGTAAAGGGCTTCAGGTGCATGGGCAGGAAGTACAAGCAGTGGAAGGCAGCCGAAACCTGCCAATCACCAGCCCAGAAGCTGCAGGACAGACCAGGCACAAGTGCCGACTTTGAGTGATCCCAAGGAGTCATTCTTGATCCTGTAGCAGGACTGTCTATAGAACAACCAGGAGTACCACCAAAGGCAGTCACCACAACACCAGGCCCATGGACTGAATTTGAACTGCAGGCCTGAAGGACGCTGCTTGCAAGAGCAGGTGGTCACACTGAAGGACATGGTGAAGAACGTGCAGCAAAAAGATGACCGTATTAATGGCCAAATTTAGCCTACCTCTGACTTGCTTCCCCTCCCAAGTCCCTGTTAATTTTAATTTAGGCATTATATTTTAGCAATGTTTAGGATAGTTTTTAGCGTAGGGATAGTTTAGGTTAGTCATAGTGCTTTTGTAGATTTCAATGTTTTATAGTTGTTAGTTGGGGATATGAGTGGGTAGGTCAGTTAGTGGGTGGGGGCTAATGTTTAGGTTATGTATAACAAAAACAAAAAAGCAAACAAAATATATATATATGTGTTTGTGTAGGTTTTAATATTTGTCTTGTGTCCTACTGTGTATTAAGCGGGTAGGTATTGATGTTTAATATGTCTGATATGGTGTATGTGTAGATCTTAATAAGTTAAAGATAGTTAGGATTGGTTATTTGTAAATTAAAGTACCATAGATTAGGTAGCATAGGTTAGATTAGGCATAGTTTAATTAAGATTTTTTTATTTAGTGTAGGTTAGTTTTAGTTCAGAATTAAGGGGTCAATAGTTAATAATAAAAATCCATTATTCACTTTAAAAACTGCTCCCTTATTAATTATGTGGCAGTTGTTATATATGTTTTTTCTAGATTAACCCCTTCGTAGCCAAGGACATAATGGTTACGTCGTGAGCTGAGGTGCTGAGGGGCCAAGGACGTTACTGTTACATCTTTGGACTGGCTCATGGAGGGAGCGTTAGCGCTCCCCTCACGACCCTCGCTTCAGCGACCCCAGTGCAGGGATGGAAGGGCAATTGCTTCCCCTCAAACCCCTGTGGTGTCTGATGACGTCAGTGTGCGATTGCACTCTGACCTTATCAGAGGCCTGCCCCTCCGCGCTGGAAGCTAAGCTTCCAGTGCCGATCAGAGGAGAAATGCTTTTGCATCTCTCCTCCTATCATGTGGAGGGGCCAAGAGAGGCATCAAAGGAAAGGAAAGGCAAGGCCTTTCCTTTCCTTTGATGTCTTTCTCAGCATTTCTCCTGCCCGATCACATCAATGCCCACTAGACACAAGGGAATTTTTTTTTTTTTGTATTTTACGCATAAGGGGAGCGGCCCCTTGGGCATGGGCTGCTCCCCTGGGCCCCCCGGGAGCATATCAGTCTATTATAATCAAACCGATCTGCCCCCGGGGGGGGGGGGGCAGAAACCGCTAGACACCAGGTATATATATATTTTTTTTATGTTATTTTTTTTATATGTGGGGAACGACCCCTTAGGCAAGGATTGCGCTCTGGGACGCAAAATTACTTTTAGGTCTTTTCTGCCCCCAAGGGGATCACAAACCACTAGAGACCAGTGATATATATATAGATATATTTTTTACTTTATTGTTTTATATGTGGGGAGCAACCCCTTAGGCAAGAGTCGCTCCCCTGGGGGCAAATTGTATTTAGGCCATTTCTGACCCCCTTGGAGGCAGATTGGCCTATTTTTATTAGGCCAATATACCCCCAAGGGGGACAGAAACCACTAGACACCAGGGATTTTTATTTTTTTGTGGCAATTTTACGCAAGGGGAGCGACCCCTTAAGCAAGTGTCGTTCCCCTGGGGGGCAAATTTATTTTAGGCCATTTCTGCCCCCCTTGGGGGCAGATCAGTCTATTTTTGTTAGGCCGATCTGCCCCCAAGGGGGGCAGAAACCACTAGACACCAGGGATTTTGTTCTGTGCCAATTTCACACAAGGGGAGCGCACCCTTAGGCAAGGGTCGCTCCCCTGGGGGGCAAATTTATTTTAGGCCATTTCTGCCCCCCTTGGGGGCAGATCAGTCTATTTTTATTAGGCCGATCTGCCCCCAAGGGGGGCAGGAACCACTAGGCACCAGGGATTTTTTTTGCACCAATTTCATACAAGGGGAGCGACCCCTTAGGCAAGGGTCGCTCCCCTGGGGGGGGGGGATTTATTTTAGGCCATTTAATCTGCCCTTCGGGGTGAATCAGCCTATTTATATTCGGCCGATCTGCCCCCGGGGAGCAGAAACAACTTAGGCACCAGGGATTGCTGTGTATGTATGTGTGTTTTGTTTGGGGGGGCAGCCCCTTGGGCAAGGGTCGCTCCCCATAGGGGCACCTTACTGTTGGCCATATCTACCCCCCTTGGGGGCAGATCTGCCTATTTTTGGAAGGCCCATCTACCCCCCCCAAGGGGGGCAGAAAGCCCACCAGAGACCAGGGAAGATTATTTTTTCAAATTAAGAGGGTGGGGGTATGGCCATACCCCCACCCCAAATAAATGGGCCAAAGTTGTTCTGCCCACCAGTGGCAGGTGGGGCAAATACCCCGATCCAAACCCCAAGAGGGGGGCAGAAAGTCTACTAGATGCCAGGGAATAAAAAAAAAAAAAAAACAATAGTGTGGCTACCACCCCAACAGTCTTTCAGCTCTCCCCGCACACTAAAACATCTTGGGGGTCATTCCTACATTGGCGGGCGGCTATACCGCCGAATGACCGCACCGCGGTCAAAAGACCGCAGCGGCCATTCTGGCTTTCCCGCTGGGCCGGCGGGCGACCGCCAGAAGGCCGCCCACCGGCCCAGCGGGAAACCCCCTTCTACGAGGATGCCGGCTCCGAATGGAGCCGGCGGAGTCGAAGGGGTGCGACGGGTGCAGTGGCACCCGTCGCGATTTTCAGTGTCTGCTTTGCAGACACTGAAAATCTTAGTGGGGCCCTGTTAGGGGGCCCCTGCAGTGCCCATGTCAGTGGCACGGGCACTGCCGGGGCCCCCAGGGGCCCCACGACACCCGTTACCGCCATCCTGTTCCCATCCCAGTGGCATGGGCACTGCCGGGGCCCCCAGGGGCCCCACGACACCCGTTACCGCCATCCTGTTCCTGGCGGTGAAAACCGCCAGGAACAGGATGGCGGTAAGGGGGTCGGAATCCCCATGGCGGCGCTGCAAGCAGCGCCGCCATGGAGGATTCCCTGGGCCAGGGGTAAACCGGCGGGAAACCGCCAGTTGCCCTTTTCTGACCGCGTCTTTACCGCCGCGGTCAGAATGGCCAAGGAAGCACCGCCAGCCTGTTGGCGGTGCTTCCGTTATTTTAGCCCTGGCGGTCGCCGACCGCCAGGGTTAGAATGACCCCCCTTATCTCCTGGCAAGCGAAAGGACATTTGATTATTTTGGGTTTTGGTTTTACATTTGGGCCATGAGAGCTTGACTAGCTCTCAAAATCGTCTCCTTGGAATGGTGAGGGCTGGGCCCTGCCATGTAGAAAAAAACACAAGACCTAGACACATCTGAAAAAGAAACATCTGGGCGAGTCCAAGGTGGTGTGCTTCACATGCACTGCACACCATTTTTTTTACCCACAATGCCCTGCAAACCTCCAACTTTGCTGGAACTCACACATTTTTTCCACATTTTTGTGATGGAACCTTCTGGAATCTGCAGGAATTCACAAAATTCCTACCACCCAGCATTCTCTCATCTATACCAATACAAATTCTGCCCCACTTGTCAGCCTAAAAATGTTTTTTTTCAAACTGCCCTTTTGGACCCTCTTTGGTTCCACCTCAATTTCAACATGTTTTTGGCTCTTTCCTGTTACAGGCACTTGGCCCACCTCCAAAAGTGAGGTATCATTTTTACCGGGAGACTGAGGTGAAGATTGGGTGGTAGGAAATGTGTCCTGGTGTGGTGACCCAACACAAAAATGTGGTAAAAAAACGATTTTTTAGCAAAATTTGAGGTTTGCTGCGGATTCTAGGTAAGAAAACACTGGGGGATCACGCAAGTCACACCTCCCTGGACTCCCTCGGGTGTCTAGTTTTTATAAATGTCTAGGTTTGGTAGGTTTCCCGTGTATGGCTGCTGAGCCCAGGACCAAAAACGAAGGTGCCCCCCGCAAAAACAACTAGTTTTGTATTTAGATAATTTTGATTTGTCCAGATAGTATTTTGGGGCATTTCCTTTCACGGGCAGTAGGCCTACCCACACAAGTGATGTACCATTTTTATCGGGAGACTTGGGGGAAAGCTGGGCTCTTTTCACATTCCAGAACATTCTGTCACCGAAATGTGAGGAAAAAGAGTTTTTGTGGCCAAATCTTGAGGTTTGCAAAGGATTCTGGGTAACAGAACCTGGTGAGAGCCCCACATGTCACCTCATTTTGGATTCCCCTAGGTGTCTAGTTTTCAAACATGCACAAGTTTGGTAGGTTTCCTTAGGTGTCGGCTGAGCTAGAGGCCAAAATCCATAGCTAGGCACTTTCCAAAAAACAGCTCTGTTTTCTTTGGGAAAATGTGATGTGTCCATGTTGTGTTTTCGGGCATTTCCTGTCGCGGGTGCTAGGCCCACCCACACAAGTGAGGTACCATTTATATTGTGATACTTGGGGAAATGCTCAGTGGAAGGAAATTTGTGGCTCCTCTCAGATTCCAGAACGTTTGTCACCAAAATGTGAGGAAAAAGAGTTTTTGTGGCCAAATTATGAGGTTTCCAAAGGATTCTGAGTAACAGAACCTGGTGAGAGCCCCACAAGTCACCCCATCCTGGATTCACAGGTTTGGTAGGTTTCCCTAGGTTTCGGCTGAGCTAGAGGCCAAAATCTACAGCTAGGGACTTTGCAAAAAACAGGTCAGATTTCAATGTAAAAATGTGATATGTCCATGTTGCGTTTTCTGTAGCGAGCATTAGGCCTACTCATGCATGTGAGGTACCATTTTTATCGGGAGACTTGGGGCAACACAGAATAGCAAAACAAGTGTTATTGCCCCTTGTCTTTCTCTAAATGTTGTCCTTCCAAATGTAAGACAGTGTGTAAAAAAGACGTCTATTTGAGAAATGCCCTGTAATTCACATGCTAGTATGGGCACCCTGGAATTCAGAGATGTGTGAATAACCACTGCTTCTTAATACCTTATCTTGTGCCCATTTTGGAAATACAAAGGTTTTCTTGAAACCTATTTTTCAGTCTTTATATTTCAGCAAATTAATTGCTGTAGACTCGGTATAGAATGAAAACCCATTGCAAGATGCAGCTCATTTATTGGGTCTGGGTACCTAGGGTTCTTGATGAACCTACAATCCCTATATATCCCTGCAACCAGAAGAGTTTAGCAAATGTAACGTATATTGCTTTAAAAAATCTGACATCACAGGAAAAAGTTACAGAGTAAAACATGCCGAAAAATGGCTGTTTTTTTCACCTGAATTTAAACATTTCTTTACTTCAGCTTTTATTTTCTGTAGGAAAACCTTGTAGGATCTACACAAATTAGCCCTTGCTGAATTCAGAATTTTGTCTACTTTTCAGAAATGTTTAGCTTTCTGGGGATCCAGGATTGGTTTCACACCCATTTCTGTCACTACCTGGAAGGAGGTTGAAAGCACAAAAAATTGTAAAAACTCGGGTATGTCCCAGTAAAATGCCAATATGGTGTTGAAAAATCTGATTCAAGTCTGCCTATTCCTGAAAGCTGGAAGGATGGTGATTTTAGCACCATGAACCATTTGTTGATGCCATTTTCAGGGGAAAAAACACAAGCCTTCTTCTGCAGCCCTTTTTTCCCTTTTTTGTTTTTTAAAACAACATTTACGCTGTATTTTGGCTAATTTCGTGGTCTCCTTCAGGGTAACCCACAAAGTCTGGGTACCTCTAGAATCCCTACGATGGTGGAAAAAAAGGACGCAATCTTGGTGGGGGTAGCTTATGTGGACAAAAAGTTATGAGGGCCTAAGTGTGAACTGCCCCAAACAGCCAAAAAAGGCTTGGTACCTGAGGGGGAAAAGACCTGGCAGCAAAGGGGTTAAATCTATGATGTATGTTTCCATGACAGAGCTTGTATACAATGTTAATTGGGTGAAGCACCAAAGGAGTATTAATTTTGTATTAGAGTAACATAAGGGATTGTCCAATATGGTTTTGCTCAGAAAGTGGCATTCTTGCGTGAATGGACACTTAGCTCCATCACGGTATTCTCCAACTGCTGTACTGTATGTGTAAGTGCAGCTAGTTGTGTGTATGGACAAATATGTGATGCAATTGTGAGCAATGAAGGATGTGTTTTGTCACACACTGTTGCCAGTCACTCAAACACTCACCCTTGCACCAATTTATTGTCACATCCCGGTCGATTGTGGGCTAGTATCCAATAATATACCTCACCTGGGCAATAACTTCATTTAGTTTGACCATTGACTGATTGCTAATTGTAGAACTTCATGCATGTGACCTTGGGTAACTACTTGCTATATACTTGCACATATACTTGTGCCCTTTGCCTCTGCTAATTTTGTAATGGGTCTATTGAATTTTAAATACAATTCCATTTTGAGAATATCTTGGTCTCTTGGGGCACCACATCCTACAAGGTGCAAGTTGCATTCCTTGGTTCAACTACCCCAACATTGTATGTGAGCCATAGAATGTCCAGTCAGAGCCCATGAGGGATACACTGCATTGTGCATGTGTAGGAGAGGAATGATTCAGTGAGGACGAAAAAGAGATAATTGCCAAAAGGGAAGATAGTCCAAATTGACAGTCCACAAATGGTTGTGATAAACAGGTGGAAGAGCAAATTGAGGACAGTACTAGTTGGAAAGTACACTGGTACGAATCAGCACCAGGCAAAGGAGAAACTGGCAATTTATCACAGAGAAATTCTACTGGGCATTTTTACGTTGGAAAGAGGTGAAGTTCACATCTTTGTCCCCTGATGTATGTGATGCTTCCTGTGAGGGTGGTGTTGTAGGTGCATGAGGCCATGGAGGCACAGACATGCATCAGGGGGTGTAGGTGTGGAGCCCCAGTCCGCAGCATTTCCCTGTACTAAAAAGTAAGGCAGCACTGCACTGCAAAGTGCCTGCTGGTTTGCCAGCACAGCACCAAAGCCTCAGTGGTAGATACCCATTGTGATGATGTATGTGTCCTGCTTCCGTACCGTGGACCCCAGGATGTTGTGTATTGCCTGCAGCTGTTTGGGAACCTCACTGGTGCCACTTTAGCTGGGAAGTTGTTCATGTCCCTGCCTCATTATACCAGTGATGTCAGCCAGGGAATGTTCGAGTTCACAGAGAGGAGTGTAGATGCCTTGTATGGTGGCCAAGGTGTCTTTATTGGGACTGAAGCACCTACAGACTGCCGCCAGGGTACCCGCCATGCTCTCCATCCCCCCTGCAGTGCATTTAACTTCTCCTGCTGGACTCCTACTGCAGTGCATTAGAATTCAACCTGGGGGTCTTCGGAGTCCAGGGCTCGGAGAGAGATAAAATCCTGCAGATATTCTCAGATTTTCTGGCCACTCCCATGAAGCTTGTCAAGCAGGAATCTGAGGCAGCTAGAAGGGTAGATAGTAAAACAACCCTTTCCAGGTTCTCATCTCTGCCTGCTGATAAGATTAAGTCTCTTCTTACTGGGATTACTGCTGGCTCACTGGATGATCCATGTCTGCCAATGGTGTTGCAGTTGGCCCCGGATCTTATTTCTGAAGTGCTTGAAACTATTTTTGCAGAGGTGCTGGAGTCGGGAGTGTTTCCTTCGAATTGGAAGGAGATGATTGTTATATCTCTAAGCAAACCCAGGGGTGTTCCCAGCGACCTTAAAAATCTTTGCCCTATTGCTCTCCTGCCTGCTCCTGCTAAGATCCTTTGAAAGCACATCAATCAAGAATCAGCCAATTATCTTCTTGCCCATGGCTGTCTTGATCCCTCACAGCATGGGTTCTGGAAGTATCACTGTACAGAATATGCACTTATTGCCACCTCAGACACCATACACAGACAGGTGGACCGGGGGAGCTGCTATCTTGGTATTATTGGATCTACCCGAAGCCTTCAACACCATCTCTCCCCAGTTGATGGTGCAGCTGCTGCATTACGCAGGGCTGAGACATACTGCATTGGGGCTGTTGGAGTCATTTCTGTGTGATAGATCTATCACAGTCATCTGTGGGGACTACAGAGTGGCCCCCTTTCTGCTTCCTTGCAGAATTCCCCAGGGGTCCTCCCTCAGCACCACCCTTTTCAATTTGTACATGGCCCCTTTGGCAAAACTTGTCCATTCTTCTGCATTTCAGGTCTCTTTGTATGCAAACGATACTCAGCTTATCGTGTCTATTGGGGATGACTGGGAAGAGGTGGCGAATAGGTTCCACAATTACATGAGGAAAGTCAGGTGGTGCATGAGTCAGAATTGGCTGAAATTGAATAGAGGCAAAACTGAGATCTTTGTATTTGAGGCTTCCAGGTCTATTTGGAGTAATCAATGGTGGTCTGAGTCTTGTGGGACTTTACCCTCCCCATAACAGTAGCTAAGAACTTGGGGGTTATGTTTGACAACTCCCAGACATTTAATTTGCAGGTTAACAGAACAGTGAGTGTCTGTTTTTGAATGGTCAAAACCATTTAAAAAACCTTGACTTTTGTACCCAAAGAACTTAGAATATCTGTGGTCCTAGCTCTGATTACATCGATTGGACTACTGCAATGCACTGTATTTGAATATTAATCAAACATCTCTGAATAAACTCAAAGTAACTTGTTGCAATGTCCCTACAGCTCTACTCATGTCATTTAGTGCTTTGATTCCTTCAGGTTACCTGGTCAACCATTTCTGGACATATAATAATCGGTCAGGTCCACATCTGCCAAGGTGATTTGCTGTTCTTTTTCATTATGCCTTTAGTGATTGTGTCTTAACATATTGACACCACTACTGTTTGAATTGCACCTAATCCCCAGGGTTCCTGCATTCTCTGTGGCCAGTTTTCAGCCCATTGATATTGTGTATGGGATGTGGGTCTGGTCATGGTTTTGTAAGGATACTGCCATCTGGCTTTCACATTGTACACTATGGCACTCTGCCTTATTGTGCTGTCTTACATGCGCATTGGGCAATCTTCTGGTCAAAGGTTGAATTAGTAACACACATCCTGCACAACTCTACACACCAAAAACCATTGCTACACTACAGGAAAGTGTGAGGGCATGTACTTACCATGTATGTCCCATATGTTTCTACTCATTTGTTTTGATACATTTTTGCCTTCATCATCGTGGACAGTGGGCACTGTGTGCCTAATCTGAGTAGTATCTTTAGGTCCGCACTCGGGCAGAGATCTTCCCTGAATGTCAGCCTAACAATACTACTCGTAAATACCCTTTGTGCATTCCCAAAGTCATAAACCTCTTAGTTTACCTTTTTTTAAATTGGGCCCATCACGTGCAACTGTTTGGAAGGTCACAGTTTTTAGTATGAAAGTATGGGCTGGTGACACGTTTGTTAAAGATTTCACAATAATAGCTCTTGTATTTCAGTACAAATTATCTTTTTTATCAAAAGTTATGTTAATGTGCATTTTTGATCAAAAGAGTTCAAAATGCCTCTTCATTTCTCACATTCTGTTTCAGTGGAGCTTGCTGGCCAAGGCTCATCCCATTAGGACCCCTGACAAGAAAGAAGATCTTCAACCGGGAGGTGGAGCAGGAAAGCTATTCACCACCAATGAGTAGGAGGAATCCACCACCAGCAGGGATAGTGTACCTACCTGGAGACAGGCAAGATCTTTCAGAAAAAGACTCCGGGCAGAGACTAAAGAGGCAACTGGGAGAGCGGGTATGTGGCCATTCAGGAGGTGGCAGTTCTTGTGGCTCCTTCGGGCCTTGAATAACAACAACATTGGGTGTCAAAAGAGCATGCCCAAGTATCATTTAGGCTTGCACTCAGCCCCTCCTTAACTCTGAAGGCCTCAATTTCATCACAGCCTACAGCTGCATCCCCTGCACAGGCATCATCTCCTCCTCTTAGTGCCTGCCCTGGAGATGACCAAAAGCCAAGGTACTGTTATATGGTTTGTACGAATCAAGGAAGACTGTGTATCTGGGCAACATAAACTTCAGTGTATAGGGAGTCAGTTCACTTATACCATCAGGAAATGTTGACATGGTTCCTAGCTAGCTCACAGTGCCCCATCTGAAACCCAAAACATACCAGTATACCACAAAGTATTTTCAACCTCAAATGTGCTTACTTCGATCCCCAAAGAAATCATGGAAACAGATCTACCCTTTTGTTGTCACATTGCATACCCAAACTGAGACCCAAGAAAGATGGAGAAATGTTGTTCCAAACATTTATTGCAACATTCTTATTCTTGCGTAGAAAACATGAGCTGCGATTATTAGGCAAACTATGCAAAGCATGGTAATAAGCATTATGAAATGGTAAAAAGATAAACAGTTTAACTATGATAATGTTATTATGTTTGTACACTCCTATCTGTTACTACTTACACTATTGAGAGCATAGTGATAGTACCCTCTGCCAGATCAATTGGGATAGCCTAACCTTTATAACTGGGTAAGATGTACTGGGAAACAAGGAAGCCGGTCTGGATTAGTGCAGGCTATTGTCCTATGCAGGGTAGAGGTCAGAGTCAGCGTCGGAGTCAGCAAAGCTGCATCTCGGCCACCTTGTATCCCGTTCTAGGATAACTGTAGCTGAAGTGCTCCTCTACTGAATGTGGTGGAGAGGCAGGTTTTATGATACGAGAATGGTTCGTGTTGCACTATCTCAGAGGTGCTGGACTGATGCAATGATGTAGCCTTGGATGGAGTACACAGAGAGGATGGCAGTAATGCTTACAAGAAACGAGCTGCATGTACACTGATTTCTCAGTACCCTATTGCATGAGTGAAAAGCGAAATGCTAAGTGAAAATGTGCATTTTAAAATGGGGGCACTGAGGTGGCCCTATTGTATTTTACCACAGTACACTTTTGTCTCTGATATCCCATAGCCCTCTTGTGTAGTTCACACCCTCACCCGGAATATGTGTTCTCTGCTGATCTCAACAATGACCTGAGGCCAGTCAGAGTGGTTCATTGAGTGCCCTTTCTGGATTTTGGGACTTAGGGCCTGATTTAGATAGTGGCAAATGGGTTACTCCATCATAAAGGTGACGAATATCCAGTCCGCCGAAATCTAAATCCCATTATGTCCTAGGGGATTTAAATTTCCATGGACGGGATATCTGTCACAGTAATGACGGAGTAATCCTTCTGCCAATATCCAGATCAGTCCCTTAGATGTAAAGGTCTGATCACAGAAAATCTTAACAATTTATGTGGCTTCATGATTCATTTGATAGCAGGTCACACATTGCATCCGGCTCCCTAACCCACCCACCACCTATTGTCCTGTCTCTCAGTTTGTCTATATTACCTGTTTTCCTGCTACTACAGTTTTTCCTTCTCTCTGTGGGGTTTCTGTCCCTGCCATGTCCTGTCATTGACATACACGTCTGAGGAGGACTTCACCAGTGTTTTGGTGAAGACAGAGAGTGAGGAAAGCCAAGCTCTTTGGCCCTAAGACAGAAACATGATTCAGCACTGATTCCTGCTTGGGGGAATGACTTTATTATAAGTTAAGGCAGCTGAATCTTGTTTTTGTATTATTTATGGACTATTGAGCTGTCCTCTTCCTTTAACATTTCCTAACATGTTTTTATTATTTAATCACTTCCTCCATGTTAGAATGTTCCTTCAGCTTAAGACTCAGGGCCTGATTTAGAAATAGGTGGAGGGGTTACTCCTTCACAACAGTGACATATATCCTCTATGTTGAAATCTAAATTCCATTATGTCCTGTGGGATTTAGATTTTGGCAGACGGGATATCCATCACCATTGTGACAAGGTAGCCCCTCCACCAAACTGTAAATCAGGTCCTTAATTTTATTTGATTTTGGCCATGTACATGGAAATATTTTTGTTTCCTGCAAAAGAAGCAATTTTTGCTAAAATTGTATTTTTGAAGCTATGTTAAATCTCAAACATTGTTTGTCTTGCTGTTAAGAATTTCAGAATAATGCACTGCGTGTCAAGCAAAAGACATGTTTAGGTAGTTAGAAGATGCTTTCAATAGCAAAATGAACCTTTTAAATGCATAACACTCTGAAGATAAGCAAAGAACAGAACACACATAACACGTTCCTATGTAGTAAACTCAACAATACACATTAAACACTAATGAAAGGTATAAATGTTTGTTATAAAAAAAAGTGCAAACTTTTAGTATTCAAAAATTGTTACAGTGACTTTGTTAGTAAAAGAGTTGCTATTCTGCACTATTCAAAAATTATTTTTGGGAGTTTCCCATACTGCTGCACCTATGCAATACTAGAGGTGAGATTGATTGAAACTGTGCTTGTGCTGTGGGTGGTCTAATTGGTGGTTGTGAGAAATGGCAGTTTCGGAGATCCAGGTAGTGCAAGTGGAGGTGCTGAAAGTGTCTGTGGCAAAGGTTTGAAGTTGGCAGCTGGTGTGTCCCTCCTATGTAGAATCACCAGCATACGTTGGCCCTGAATATTGACACAGATTTCTTTTGCTAATTGCCTCTATCATCTTCATAGACAAGGCATTTTGCCTTGAACTCTCTTTGCTAAAATTTCAAAGATGTTCTTGGTGCATCTTGCCATGCCTTGGTAACATTTCTCAGTGTTATCCATGGGTCTGCCAATCATCTGAAGGAGAGCTTTAAAGGAGGCAGCTCTCCTATGGAAAGTAAGCCCCATTGCATGAATATCGTCTGGCTGGCTGACTGTGGTTGGTAAAACTGATCCGCCATGCCAACAGCTGTTCTTCTGTTTAGCTGCCTGGCATGGTCAGCAGTTTTCCAAGCACAGAGAGGAATGCCATCCTGCCAGCTTTATGGTGGAGCATGGTGAACAATTGATTCCTTCTCCTTTCTGGGGGTGTTCTCTCCCTCTAGCTGAATGAGAGAGAACCAGGGATACACATTCAGGAGTGGAGCGTGTAGGAGATTGTACAGAGATACCTTTTAGTTGAGGGCTATGTAGAGGTGAGTGTTGCATAGCAAAACAAGCATCTGCTCCTAACTTTGTTAATGGTTTGGGTGTGTCAGTCTCTCCTGAGGTGACAGCATGAACACTGCTTCTTGGCTTTTTTGAGGATGTTCAGTGTGGGCAACAATGTCCTTCTCCTCAACCAGGTCTTCTTACTACGTCTTGTTGGAAAGTTGAATATTGGTAAGGGCAGTAGAGTACATACACTTAGCAATAGGCCACTAACCTCCACTTAGGTCCAGTAAGGTCTCTATAAATCAAACCCAGGTCTATCCTTGGTAGATTGGCAACAAGCGACAAGGCTTAATTTAGGGAACAAGTGTGTAAAGCATTTACAAATCACAAAACAGTAAATAAGTAAAACACAATAAAAAGTCCAATCACAATTTATAAGAAAATAAATTATATTTTTATCTTTAAAATTACACTCAAATGATTAAATTCGGATAAGGGGAACCGGAGATATGAATTTTTAAAGAATTCAGTTTTTCAATCGCATGGAAGCATCTAGTGCTCAAAAGGTTCTAAAAGGTCACACTGGACAGGGACAAAGTCCAGCGCTCAGGCCACCCACAAGGTAACACTGCTACACTTACTTCCAGAAGTGTTTCTTGATTCAGTAAAGTGGTTTACAGCACCAGCCAAGGGTTCAGAGGCTCTGGTCTGCCTCTTGGGGTCTGGGACTACAACTCCCATATTGCACCTCTTCAACTTATGGAGCTGCTCTAAATGTCTCCGAACTTCTGGATCTTCTTCCAGAAGTCCTTTTTGGGTCCTTCAAGTGTCCATAAATCGATACAAGGCTCCAGAAGCTCTGAGTTGCTCATTTGGGAGTTGGGACTACAATTCCCAGAATGCACCTGGTCAGAATCCTCAAATGGCCACTGGACTCGGGTCAGCTGGACTCTTCTTGCAGGACTTGATGCAGGGCTCTCTGGGCAGCTCCTTTGTACCTGTAGCTTACAGGGATTCCTTTTTTGAAGCAGTTGAATACAGGCAAAGTCCTTGTAGTGGGGAAGCCCAAGTTTGCAGCTGGTGCAGTCCTTCACAGTGCAGTGTCCAAATGCAGGTCAGGGGTCCAACAGGATGTCCTTCTTCTTCTTTGTTTTGTTCCTTGTAGGGATTTGAGGTGTGGGTGCAGCTCTGCCATATTTATCCTTTCTCCTGGGGTGGAAAGCAGAGATTGGGGGCGACTTTCCAATCACAGGCAGGGCCCTTCCCCCTTTGATGACCACTTCCTGGGAAGTGTGGCAAAAATCAATCCCAGGGAGTAGCATTCTTCAAATATCCAACATGGTTCAAACATATTTTTGAAGGTTAGATTTGACTAAGCCACACACTGGTGTGGCTAAGAATCCTAAATACACCCCTCTTCTGCCCTCTCCTAATCTAATCAGGAGGGCACCTAATTGTCTGAGGTAGCAGGAAATGGGGGCAGTCTTGATCTGCTCCAAATGTCCTTCCCTGCCTTTAAAGACTAGTTTGGCTGCTCTCCCCCATCCTGGTTTACCATCTGCTGAGGCAGATCTCCTCCCCCAGGCACATCCTTTATGTTCAGCCCAGGCCACTTCACACCTCATCAACGAAGCCTGGCCAGGCTACCAGAGGCTGGCCAATCAGAGACGGGTGCTACAGAGCTGAAGTTGGCAATTTTTAGGTAGAGTTTTAAAACTCTTTAACTGAAATAGTTATATTAAATCCAATAATGAAAAGCTGTGGGATTTATTATGACAACTAACTTGATGCCAAACTCAAGGTTATCTTTCTCTTATGGGGACTTTGTTAATTAAAATAGAGTCTCCCCATTTTAGCCTATTGAGGCTATTCACTAAAGTGAGGGAAAAACAAATTTGGCTATTTTACCTCACCAGGGCTATAAAACTATTTTTATAAGGACTGTGCTTCTGGTTACATGGCACTCAATCCTAGGATAACTTAGGGCACACTTCCCACAGACCCACATCCCTTTTTTATGTAAAAATAAGGTAGTTTAAGACTCTTAAAGTACTTTCAATTCTAAAATCGTATTGCACATAACTTTAATTTAAAAGCAGCCAGAAAGACACACCTGCCTTTAAAATGACCCTGGACACCTCAGCAGTGCACGTACGAGTACACCACCTATGCTGGGGTCCCTAAACCTACATGTCCTACCACATACTACGGACTTATAGATAGGTTGCCATAGCCAATTTTAATGAGCCTAATTTGCATACACATTTTACATAGAGCACAGGCCCTGGGACTGGTTAGCAGTACCCAGGGCACCATCATAGTCAGGAAAACATCAGCAAAAAGTGAAAAATGGGGGCAAAATGTTAGGGGGTCGTCTGCAATCAGGCCAGTTTTCTCACACATCTTGATCTGCTTGTGCTTCTGCGAGTGTCGTTTTCTCAGCTGCGCGTCATTTTTTCAGCCGCAGATCGGAGTCGCGTCAATCTTTTCCCCGCACGGAGCTCTGTGCATGGATTTTCTTGTCATTAGGCTGCCAGCTTCTCCTTTCAGGGTCCCAGGAACTGGATGGGCACCACAGGGCAGAGTATGAGTCTCTCCAGAGACTCCAGATGCTGGCAGAAAGAAGTCTTTGCTGTACCTGAGACCTCAAACAACAGGAGGCAAGCTCTACATCAAGCCCTTGGAGATTTCTTCTCAAGATGAAAGGCACACAAAGTCCAGTCTTTGGCCTCTTACTCTGGCAGAAGCAGCAACTTCAGGATAGCTCCACAAAGCACAGTCACGGACAGAGCAGCTCTTCTTCCTCAGCTATTCAGCTCTTCTCCAGGCAGAGGTTCCTCTTGGTTCCAGAAGTGTTTCGAAAGTCTGTGGTTTTGGGTGCCCTTCTTAAACCCAATTTCTCCTTTGAAGTAGGCCTACTTCAAAGTAAAGTCTCTTTCGAATGTGAAATCCTGCCTTGCCCAGGCCAGGCCCCAGACACTCACCAGGGGGTTGGAGACTGCATTGTGTGAGGGCAGGCACAGCCCTTTCAGGTGTGAGTGACCATCCCCTCCCTCCTAGCACAGATGGCTCATCGGATATGCAGGCTACACCTCAGCTCCCTTTGAGTCACTGTCTAGTGAGGTGCAACCAGCTGAACTGTCAAACTGACCCAGACAGGGAGTCGACAAACAGGCAGCGTCACAGAAATGGTATAAGCAAGAAAAATACCCACTTTCTAAAAGTGGCATTTTCAAACACACAAACATAAAATCAACTTTACTAAAATATGTATTTTTAAATTGTGAGCTCAGAGACTCCAAACTCCACAGGTCCATCCGCTCCCAAAGGGAATCTACACTTCAATCAGATTTAAAGGTAGCCTCCATCTTAACCTATGAGAGGGACAGGCCTTACAACAGTGAAAAACGAATTTAACAATATTTCACTGTCAGGACATATAAACCACATTAGTATATGTCCTAACTTAACCATACACTGCACCCTGCCCTTGGGGCTACCTAGGGCCTACCTTAGGGGTGTCTGACATGTAAGAAAAGGGAAGGTTTAGGCCTGGCAAGTGGGTACACTTGCCAAGTCGAAGTTACAGTTAAAACTGCACACAGACACTGTAGTGGCAGGTCTGAGACATGATTACATAGCTACTTATGTGGGTGGCACAACCAGTGCTGCAGGCCTAGCATTTGATTTCCAGGTTGTGGCACCTTACTAGGGACTTACTAGTAAATCAAATATGCCAATCATGGATAAACCAATCACATACAATTTTGCACAGAGAGCATATGCACTTTATCACTGGTTAGCAGTGGTAAAGTGCTCAGAGTTCAAAAGCCAACAGCAATAGATCAGACAAAATAGGAGGCAGGAGGCAAAAAGACGGGGATGACCCTGCAAAAGGGGCCATTTCCAACATATGGTTTGAATGCCCATTTTGGGACCCACAAAAATGGATCTTCTGCAAATTAAGACAGGCGCTAACAGATATCTTATCGCCCTACCCTTACATTGGCAAGTCTAAAGACAATTTTATAAAACAATATATAATATCTAAAACTATAGCATTACATGTTGAGCATGTTGCAATAGGGATGTGTGTCAGAAGACCTGCAGCTACTCTGTCAGTAATAAATAAGGATATTAGATTCCATGCAAATGACCATACATTTATCTTACCTGTCTCTATCATCTGTCTGCTGCATGGTGCCAGTCAGGGTTTTGGTGTATTGCTAGGAGCAGAAGTCAGTGTTGTGGCAGGAGGCGTAGGGGACAAGAACGCAGGGCCTTGAAACTGTTAAACTAAAAGTATGCATATGTACTAGTGTAACAGTATGAATGTTAAGGTTACATTTGGATAAATGTAAAAAACATTCCAAAACACATTGTTAAATATAATATTAGGATTTAACAAAACAAGTCATCTAAATCACCTATATTGTGTTATTCAGATTGCTAGCATAAGGACATACCTGCGTGTGTAGGTGAATTTCATTGCAAGACCTGCCCTCTGTGCTGCCCTGTGGTAATTGGAATGACTCCTACCCCAGATGGAGAAACCAATTTACTCGAAAGAGTTCTGTATGACAAGAGCGCAAAATTATGTAAATACCTAACATGTAAGAATTTGTAGGGCTTCTGTTAAGATGTGTTTGGGGGTGTATATGTGATGTGTGCTCTACAATGCAGGTATGAGTGAAGGATAGTTATGAGTGAGTTAACTTTTATTGAGAGAGAAAGTAAAAAAGAGAGAGAGAGGAGGGGGCTAAAATATATTTTCCAGGAACTATGAGCCCAAATAGCAGTTGTGCATGTGGAGAGGACAGCATCCTTGAGGGGGATTAGATGCAGATAGGATCCAGTTGGCCCTCAATGAACAAATGTTGCTATCTGAAACCTGGAGAGTTTCTCTTACAAAAGCCTCTTCTCATCATGCCTCTTCTTTTTGATATCCCTAACGGTGTGTGCCTCCTGGCCCAATGCATTGACAGAGTCTGTCACCTCCTACCACTGACGGTGAATCAAGATGTTCAACATAATTTTGTTTAGTATTTTCCCACAACTATAAGTACAAAGTCTGTCTCCTATCCCATAAAAGTTATCTTCCTTTTCAGAAGTACTGTCTGCATCATTCAGGCAGAAAGTGGTGGCTGTAAAATCAGAAAAATGCAGAGGTTTGGGCAGTATTAATGTTGTATGAAAGGAAAGGGTGCCAGGTGTGTAAGATTGGTTTTAGGTGCATAATTCTCCTATTCCCTTGTATATGTAGGTTTTCATCAATGTTGTGGAGCTCTATGCCCTAAGTGCAGAGGTCCTGCAACGTGTGGCAATAATATACATTTGTAAAATGTTAGACCTGATAGCCTTACGATGGTCTTTCCAACTTTGTGCCTGGTTGCCTCACCTTTTTGCTGATTTTGTTTTGTTGACCTTAAAACTCTGAGTACATCACCGCTGTAGATGAGTGCTAAAGTGCATGTGCTCTCTCCCCTAAACATGATTTGATTGGTACATCCACAATGGTATATTTAATTTACTTATAGATCCTTAGTAAATTGCACTGCATGTGCCCAGGGCATGTACATTGAATGCTACTATGGGAAATGCAGCACTGCTTGTTCCACCCACCCTAGCAGCCCTTAAACATGTCTGAGGCCTGCCATTGCAGAGCCTGGGTGAACAGGTTACACTGCCATGTTGACTTGGCATTTAAAACCTCGTGCCAAGCCTTAGCATCCCTTTTATTACACATGTCACCCCTAAGGTAAGCCATAGGTAGACCATAGGGCAAGATGCTATATAACTGAAAGGCAGGACATGTACTTTTAGGTTTAGGTTTTACATGTCCTGGTAGTGAATAATTCCCAAATTTGTTTTTTGCTACTGAAAGTCCTACCCCTCTCACTGGTTAACATTGGGGGTTACTTACTACATCTACTAGGCTGTAATTGAGAAGGAATAGCTACGTCATATTTAGTTCCTATGAAATTCTAATAATAAATCCTCTTTAATGATAAAGTTGGATTGATTGTTACAAGTTTGGGAAAATGTCACTTTTAGAAAGTTGGCATTTTCTTGCTCTTAGCCCTGTGTGCCTGCAGCCTGTTTCCAAAACATGTCTCAGCTGGGGTGACTGGGACTGTGTTTTCCCTCTAGACAGACACACACAAAGGATTCTTAGGTGTGACTGAAGGACCATCCACATCCTGATGAGCCATCCTGGGCAGAATGGGAGGGCGGAGCTGACAATTACCTGAATGGGCTGTGTCCAGCTCCAACACAAAGGGCTGCATAGCACCCTATAGTGAGTAGTGAGCCTAGAGCCAGGGCAGGAAGAAAGGACCTCTGTGCACTTCAAAGACCCTTCTTTGAAGTCACCCCCCATTTCAATGGCACAACTGAGTATAAGCACAGGACTTCGACCCTACAATCTCAGTACACTTCTGGACCTGTGAAGAACTTTGCCGGGAAGAAGGACTGCTGTGCTTCTACAAGGACTCCCACTTTGGACTGCTGCTCTGGAAGTACTGTTTTTCTGCTGTACTACCCTGCTGCACGCTGCCCTCTGAGGAAGGACTGGACCCATTTCACTTGCTGGCTCTCCTCCTATTCTTCTAAAGTCTTAGGGACACAAAAAGCTTCCAACACAACACCTACAGCACCTGGTCTTTGCTTGCTGCAAGTCCTGCATTGCCAAGTGGTGCTCATCCAGTACTGGACCTTGGGAAGTGGGTATAAAGTGTTGTAACTCCCAAAACCCATGCATCTGCATCATAACTGGCACATCTTTGCCTTTGCATGGGTCAGAACCAGTGCATCTTCATTGTTGAGGGGATCGGACCCAGTGCACCACACTCTAAACAAACTCATCATCATCAGAACTGCTGCATCAGTACCACTGCATGGCAACCACTGCAAGGAGACAATCAACGCATCCCCATGACCTCGTGAAGAAACTCGGTGCATCAGAACCAGCGCTTCATCTTCGGAACTGATGCATCCCCATCATTGTGTGGGGAAAATCAATGCATTACCTTAACTGCAGAATTGACACCAACTTGCTGCACTCCGCATCCCACTGTTGTGACCAGGATCAAGGTATTCTTGTTCAGCAGTCCATTGCAGCCAGCCTGAGCTTTTGACCTTGCCCAGATCCAGCTCAACCAGTTAACCCTATAGCCACTTATTGCCTCCCAGTGTTACTTTCACCTTTAATCTTTATCTTGACTTCTACTTATTGGATTTTTGTTGTCATTATTTTGTTTTATTTATAAGCTTAAGCTCTATTTTTCTAACATGCTGGGAGTCATTTTGTGGTGTTTTCCCTGTATTGCTGTTTGAAGTGTTGCACAGCTACACATTGCCTCTTGAGTTAAGCCTGCCTTCTCTGTGCCAAACTACCAGAGGGGGAGCACAGGTTAATTTATTGTGTGTATCTGACTTACCCTGACTAGGATTGTGGTTCCTACTTGGACAGGGTGCACACTTCTGCTAACCAGAAACACAATTTCTAACAAAAAGTTACTAATAACTTTCCATTTGTAAACTATGTTTATTCTGACACAACCCTGTACACTGATGGAGGTGGAGACCTGTAAGTCTACATTTTGTACTAAACGTACACTGGTGAATAGTCCAAATTAGTGAAGGTGTAAGAGTATCCTTTCATGTGTAGATTCACTCATGTGTAATGCCTACCATTGTGAACTGACCGTTCTGAGTTCATAGTAATTATTCAATCTGTCTAACTGCATTGTAAAGGCATGTAACAAATGAATACTTCAATTTGTCTCTGAAGGCAAACAACATAGTTTTTGTATAACAGTGACTTTGCTCAGAATAGTGTAATTAGTGACACAAGTACTCTAAGGGGGCTCCAAAAGACTGCACTACTCAAAATTAAATATTTAACTCATATAGGCCCTCATTGCAGGACTTATGATAATCTAAAAATGGGAGCAAATGTGATTGCGCCCAATCATTAATAATAGATGTGTGTAATGTTGTGTAGACATTTTAGTATTTACCTGCTCAAATATTGCCAGGTAAAATATTGTGAAGTGTATGGGACATAGTTTTACACGTTTAACAGCTCTGAACAATAAAAATATACAGTATGATGCTGCCCATTAGAAGCTGGGGAACTCATAATGAGGTGGTAATATGGTATAGGATTAAAAGCAAACCCCACAATACTGGTATTTCCCTAGGTGGCATTATCACTCTGAATTGCTACGGGTACTATAGTGAGTTGCAAAATTATCATAAACTTTGCATTTTTGTGCTATCATCATTAAATAACTATCATTTTCTTTTCCTTGCAGAAACATGAAATGTGATATTTGGACAAATCAAACTGAGACAGCAGTGTTCCTGCTATTGGGATTCTCAGAATATCCAGAACAACTCCTAGTTTTGTTCTTGCTATTTTTGATACTGTACTTAAAGTCTTTGCTGGGGAATATCTTCATTATCTTTGCAATAAGACATGATCCCCAGCTTCACACTGTACTTCTTTCTCTGCCACTTGCCATTCGTAGACCTCTGTTTGCCCACTGTAACTGTCCCACAATATTTAGACAACCTTTAGTGCATGAGCAGAACCATTTCAAATCCATACTGCTTCCAGCAAATGTTTGTATGCATATAGCTAGAAAGCACAGAGGCTTTTATCCTGACGGTAATGGCCTATGATCGTTATGTAGCCATCTGCAAACCTCTACGCTATAGATTGATTTTGAGTGAGATAATTTGTTTTCTACTAGTGGTGTTATCATGGGTGTTTTCTTCTTTTCATGCTTCTCCGTATTTCCGTATTGCAGTCCACCTTTGTTTTTGGGGAGAAAACACCATCAACAGCTTTTTTTGTGATTTTCCACCTATGATGGAGCTGACCAGCTCTGACACCTCTGTCAGCCACAGGTTGATTCTGATTGAGAGTTACTTTGTGGTTAGTTTGCTTTTTTTCTTCACCCTGGGACCATACGCATGGATCACCAAATCAGTCTTGAAACTTCGCTCTGCCCAGTCACGGCAGAAGGCCTTCTTGACTTGACCCTCTCATCTGATGGTAATCACACTGCAGTATGGGACTAGTGCGGTCATGTATCTCTTTCTATCATAAGCCTCCTCTCAGAGGGATAACACTGTGGTCAGCCTAAAGTATGCATTAGTGACTCCGACGTTGAAACCCTTCATCTACAGTCTAAGGAACAAAGAATTTAAGGCAGCCTTAAAGAAAATGATGTGGAGGAAATGATTTGATGGATTGTAAAGGCATGATTATGAGTAGAGCCTAATGGATGCAATAATTATTACATATATTATTGCTAGCTGATATATAGCACTGATTGGTTTGGAATATCTCTAGTGAGTCATTTATATCCCTGCATACGTTTATGCCATCAGGCCTCAAATCTGAGATTTGTCTCTCAGGATCCCTCCAGCAAAGCCTAACGTATGGAGATTTATCTCTCAGGATTTCTCTAGCAATCAGACCATCTGCCCAGCCCGCCTCACTTGGGGGCATATTCACGAGAGGCTTGTGCGGCAGGAGAGTCACTTTTTTTAACGCCTGGCTTTCCATAGCCTCATAGATATGAAGTAAGACTAAACAGCTCAACTCATTGTGTTTCCTTACTCTGCGCCGGGGGTCGTTTCATGGGTGTTGCAACACCCATGAATTTTGACACTGCCCCAGATTTATAATAGCCTGTAAACCTGGGGCAGGACCAAAAGCTTATGCCATCCCAGAGCAGGCATAACAAGGAGAAATATTTTAATTTCTCCTCGTTTTTATCTCTTTCCATATGATGCATTCTGCAGCACACATAAAAAGAGGAAAACGCCTCTCAGGATTGGGTTTGTGCAGGAAGGTGTCCTCCCAGAACAAAAACAATACTGCATGCAACCCAGGAACCCTAGCACCATGATGCAAGGGTGCCTGCATTGGTTCTAAGCAGCCAATTGTGCCCCAGCACAGGGATAAAGGACAGAAATGCACCATATTTCATTTTAAGGTGGAATCCTGCCCTTTCACATTGGCATACAGCAGCACCCCAGGAAGACTTGCAGCATTGCCCTTCGCCAGTTCTTCATAAATATGCCCATCCGTTTTGTTTTCAGGGAAGTAGCAACAGAGTTCCTGCCTCTGACGATGTTCCTTAAGACAGCAATGCAAAGCTGGAAATTAAATGAGGGACCAATTTTTTCTAGAACTGGTCCTTCTGGAAAGTGTGCAGTGAAAAAAACAACCTTGAATTAGAGCATGTTTTTCCTGCATTCAGTGTAGTGAAGAGGAGTAGCCAATGATCTCTTGGATGTCAATTGGAAACTCATATGGCAGATATCCAAAGTTAGTTCAAGCTCTTGGAGGACAGATAGAATAGTGATCCATCTGCATTAGGATGCCTTTCTAGTTTTAACCAGGTGAATTAGTTGTACAGATCTCTGTTCAAGAAGTTGATCTAGCTCATACAAATCTTATGTGCGTGAATACAATATAGCCTCTTAAGGGGACTTCAAAGGCCACTTCAAGAAGAGGAACACCAGAATGGTCATAACCCTAGAGGAGAGACATTCCATGATGGTTGCATGCTATGTGTCTTGAGAGCAGGCACGTTTTTGCTTACCCATATACTCCCATAACACTGACCATATTCAGGGAAGTGATAGACCCCGGTTATTGTGGACGGTCATTTTTTAAAGGGGCCAGATAGCCCACAAACATACATGTTTGTAGTCATGCACAAACTTACAAAGAAAACCAGGTGTTGTATCCCTAACTTCCCTGACTGAGTTTCACTAGATGATCAGTAGAGGTTGCACATATGTATGAACACAGAACAATTTGGCATTAGTTTTAAACATCAGCATGGTCTACTGTAGTGTTTGTAATGTCATCTTCAGGTATCTCATGTTTCTTCCAACTCCAGCTGTGGACAGCACAGTTGCCCAAACTCTCAATGCCCTGATGCTGGACTGTCTATCTGACCTTCTTTAATACAAAGACTACATTATTGGGCTTGTAGATTCAATGGGATGGAAAATATGGACTTCTCATTAACAGCAGACTAAGAGACGCGTCAAAATCCACTCTTGCTGTTACCAACTTTGCAGCTGATAATTTATCCACAAGTTCATCAGCCTTTTTGGGACATTTTGTTTCTTGTGCCCAGGTGATGTAGTTTATGATATAGCGCATCAAAAACTTGCTGTAAGATGCCAGAACACTTTACATTCTACAATGTATATACATTGGTCCAGATTCATGAAAACAAATGTACTGCTGAGAATTACATCTCTACCTGAAAGTACACATTCAACCATTTTCAGGGTGATAAGGGGCCACATAGGAGTTGGGAAAATAGCCACAAACATGCATTGTTATAGGGATGCACAATCCTACACAGAAAACTATGCATTGTAACCCGGAGTTCCTTGGCCACTGTGTGGGATTTACTACTTGCAGACTTCTCTGCACTCAAGGAGGAGATATCCATAGTAGTTGTAAGAACTCCACCCCTTGGCTCTCCTCTTACAAAAACCTTCCCAGCCAGGTGGTCTGAAAATGATGAATTATGTCATTCATCAACAGGGTATCCAGGCTGCGGTTGCCATCCTGTCTACTATGCTTAGGACTCGCATCGGTCGATAATGATTACGTATTTGTCACAAAATGAAACATGCTGCAACCTAAATGTTGTACCCAAATATGTGCCATAAAATTAAACATAAGAAAATAACCATCCCACCATGTATTTTAGAACAGTATGACGCTTTCTAGCACGCAGGTCTACTTGTGCCAGGTGATAAAAAGAAAAATATTTTTAAATTTAATGCACATCACAGGAAAATATGATTCCTATTAAAGACATTGTACCAACTTTATTGCAACCTGAAGGCATAAGCATGCAAGGACTACTATGAAAGGAATAAAGAATGATAAAAGGAAATAATTGGCATATTAAAGCATTGATGCTCCAGTCCTCATCCTGTAGTGCACATATTGTTTGATGAATGTGCACATGTGATCAAGAACAAGCCACCACTCACATTACAAGGCAACCAATGGTTAAAGGAGGCTGACCTGTTGTCCATGCTGTATGGTGTGGAGTACATGAATGATAGTTGAACATATCAGTAGATGAAGAAGGTTGACTCAGGTCCCCTCCATGTATCTATTTACTTATGTACTTTTTATTTATTCATTCTTTTTATTACATGATAGACAGCTAAAGCTCTTCGCCCTCAAAAAGTCCCTGGCTTCTCCTTAGAGTTACTTCTACCTTTGGTTTAAACTTTTGTGAATCCTGTCCCTTCTGAATCACACTGCCTGTAACCTACCTGTCAGCAATCATATGCTGATTTGGGTCTGCTGCTGCAGTTTATAAATCAGCCCAGTGATTTGTCACTCTATGGGACACCTTTCTAAAGTTAACTCAACACAAAAAAAGTGTGGCAGCCCTACATAGGTGGCACCTACTCCCCAGCTGCCCATCTTTTCTTTACACTGTGTAACCAATTTTAGGAAGCAATTTCACAGTTTTTCTGTGCAACATAAAACATATTTACTGAGCAAAGAGGAAGCCCATCCACCTAAAGTTATATTTTATACATGCATACCTCTTTCTACCTCCATCAGTCGCATTCATAATTGCATGATTCCCATACACGGCCTCATTACAAGTGGCCTCTTAATTTCGATGAGAATGGTGAAAAGCAGTGACCGTTCCTCTCCGACTTTTTGGATACTTGATCTTCAGGTAAATCTGTTTTTTCACTTGGAGATTGGCTAAAATTGCTTTCTCAAAATCGAAATCCTGGAGACAATGAGGAATTATTAGGGGAAGGAGACGTACAATCTCTCAACTGCAAGAACTTGAAAAAGCGAGGTCAGTTTCAAGGCCTCTCGTAATGATGGCCTGTGTGGCAAGCAACCCTGTATGGCATCTAATTTCAAATCCCTTTCAGTGAGGACCCGCATAGCAAAAAGCCCTGCAAAACACATATTTTGTGAAATTGTTTCCTCCATATCCAAAGTTTTATAAAGCTGGTAGTCCTTTCAACTGAAAAAGTGGAAAATGAGTCATCTTAGTAAAATGGACGCAGTTGAAAATCGCAGTTCACACTACCATTTTTTGGATGTTTCTTTTTGAGCAAGGCTCTGTGAATGGCTTAAATTAGTTTCCTGTGCTTACTTTTCAATGTTGTCATGGGTACAGCACCTCATCTACCTCTCCACCAGTTGTGGCTCGCTGTGCTGTGACGGGGCCAGGCGGAGGGGGGGTGTTAGCGGGAGGTAAACATTGTTTTTTTTTTTTTTTAAACCTTACCTTCCTCGCTTCATCACTGCGCCCGCTCCTTCTTCCTGACAAGAGGCGCAGGCTCCCAGGCTGCTTCTGATCAGAGCATCATTAGGATTGGCCAAGTGCGCCCAGACAGACTGGGAGCCTGTCCCTGTTCTCTCCAACCTGGCAACACAGTGCCGGGCTGGAGAGAGCCCTGTGTGCATGTGTGTTTGGCTGGGCCCAGGCGGCCAGCCAAACACACATGCGCACTGAAGGGAGTGCTCTGTGCAGTCCCCTAATTCCTGATATACCCATTGCCCATCCCCTTTAACAACGAAACAATAATAAACGTGGTTTATTATTGTTTTGTTGTAAAAGGTTTGCAGCAGCTGCTGCTGGCTGGGCCGGCGATGCTTCTTAGCCGTAGTGGAGGAGCCTCGGCTGTTCTCCACCATTATAATTTTAAGGTGACATTTTAATAAATCACCTACTGCTTTATTGCAATGCTTGCAGAGCATAATCTGAGCACATGGCTGATTGTAGAAACTGCACTTTAGAATCCACAAGCCAGATCAGCTCAACAAGACTACAGGTACCGGGTGCTTGAAATTAATTTGGATGGGTCTCTGGTATTTCTCAGTCCACTGCTTAATAGACAACCAAGATTATAAAAAAATTCCCAAGTTCAGCGATGTCGTTTAAATGGGAGTCAGAGTAAATTCCCATAGGGAGCGGGGTATGCTCACAAAAA